>NC_059484.1:2590459-3831084 GCF_018139145.2 Gymnogyps californianus
CATAAGATATATTTTCACTCTTTTTAGGATTTGAATAAACCAGAATTTAATACTGAGAGCACAGAAACTTGTTCTGTGCTCTTGCAAAATTTTCCTTCAGTCCCCTCATACCATATTCAATTTCTGAGTTCCTGTAAGTCATTCTTTGAATGGGTAGTCAGTAAAAATGGAGTGGGAAGCCTACCACCATCTTCTTCAGGTTGAAGCCCCTGCTGAGTTTCTACTTTGGGGGTAGTTTTACATTCACAAAGAAAACCGTAAAACTCTAAATCAGTAACTGTGGTGAGCAGTTTAGCATCAGACAGGAAGCTAGTTGTATATAGTAATGCTGCTGCCCCCCCATAAACCAACCCCAAAACAAAAGGTCTGTTACGGTCTGGTGCTATCCTTAATGTTTCTTTGTAATCCCGACTGTGTGTTTGGACCTTGAGAATTCTTCGATATAGGTACGTGCTAATTTATAACCATACAAATGTTGGAGATTGTGATTTATTACCTGATAAAGAATTAATCCAGTATTGCAAGATAATGTTGTAGTTTGTGGATTCCATCAAGAATAGGAGGTGAACACAGAATACATGCTGCAGAAGCCCATGGAGAAAGCTGGGACAGTGAGAATTGAGCACTGCAATGATGCCAGCCGGCTCCTTAGACACCAGCATATTTAACCATCTATTTTGAATTTAGTTCCTTTCCTTTTGAAATTCCAGGTACTAATTATTGAGCAGATCTGCTCATTTCAGCACATCTGCTGAAAATTCTGTACTAATAATTTGCTTTTATCTTGAAACCAACTTCTCACAAAAAAAGCATTACCATTTGACCAGCTCTACACTTGATTGAAATATACAAACTAAAAAATGTCCATGTTAAAACTTGTGGAAACTTGAAACTTTTGTGAGTCTTGAGATCCTTTGAAAACCTGTGGCTGCTTCTACTTCATATCATGCAAGTGAGATGATTTTTTTTTTTTTTTTTTTTAGTAATGACTTCTATGTCTGGTGGCTAATGCAAATAGCTGCGTTGTAGTTTTGGCCAAGCTTGTGAAAGACCCCAGACTTACAAACACAGTCTGAAATTTAAACGTATGTAAGAAGGTTCAAATACTTCTGTACAGTATTCCTAGAAAAACAGACCTAGCAAAGCCAGTATGAAATTTTAGTCCTAAATATATTATAAGTGCTGCTGGTAGTGCTGCCTGTAATTAAGCTTGCCTCACATTTCCCATTATAAGACCCTGTTTTCAGTGGCATATAACTTTGCCAAATTTTAACTGTTTGGGCTGAAACTTTCCATGCTGAATGTCTGCCTCAGATGAATTGTTTGGAAAGCTTCAACAAAAAATGGTTTCACCATTTCTGGGAATGAAATTAAGAGAAAAATATTTTCTTTTGCCCATGCAAACTTAATTCTGGCATTTCCTAAGTTTTGAGTGCTTGGGTCTGTAGCCTTGATGTTTTTGTATATGTATATTTACATTTCCTTCAGAAAAGGAAAGTTTATAAAGTAATGCCTACATGGATATATTTGGATAGCTAGAGAACTTTTAACTCAACATGAAAACTGTAAATAATTAGGTTGGAAACAATCTAATTACATTGATTTATTGTTTATCCTTGGGCAAATTTCTTGAGGCCTGATTTCAGCAGGCCCATCTTTCATAAGGGACTGGACTATGGATTAGTTTTAAGATTGGTCTCCTAATCCTTTACTTCTGTTCTTAGATATGAAGTATGGCTAATGCTTGCCTCCTCCACAGTTTGCTGCCAGGCTGAATTAAGCTTTACAGGGCATTTTGATTTGAGTAGTTGGAATACACCCCAATACCACCCAAATCTGTGTCAGTAGCAGGCTTGATCTTTAGCTGTCTGAAGTGAGGTTGTCTTCTGCACTACTCTCTGTGCCTCCAGATACTGAGACCATCCAGAAACCTAATTTTAGTTGGATGTCTGATGATTTCTAGTAGCCAAAATTTGACTTGCTATTCCCTAAGTCTCTCGCTCCTCCAGAGAAAGAAGTTAAAGGAATATCCCAAAGCTTGGACTTAATAAAATGGGAAGGAAAGAGAAGCTGTAGTAGGCACTCAAAACGCTTCGGAAAAAGATTGTTTTTTCTAGATGCATATAAAATGGAGAGGAGAGGTGAGGTATCAGCCACCATAATTGCATGAACAATAGTGCAGTTTTGTCCTGCTGGCTGCAAACTCTCTTGCTTTTGGAAGACAGCTTAGCTGTTGTTTCTGCTTCTTGTGCTGGCTGGAATTATTTCTTTTGCTTGTGCTGCCCCTGCATTGAGCTGTTCCCTGTAGCTGTGTGTTTCAGTCCTAGCCCCTGCTCAGGAAGTGTATCTGCTGGGAATCACTCTCCAAGAGGTTTTGAGCTTTAGGGCTTTTAGCAGTCTAGCCAGTGCCTTGTGGTCCGGCTCTGACTTTACTGGATGCTTTGGTTATACATAGGTTCCCTACTAGAGCGTGCACTACACAAACATGTAAAGCAACGTAGTCACTGTCTAAAGTTCAAAATACAAGGCTTGATGGGTGGGAGAGGAGTGGAGAGCTGCTTGGACAGGCCTTGAATTAGTCTGTGAGCCTTCAGTCAAAGGTAGAGTAGAAGTGGGCACCTACTGCTGCATGTTAGAGGCCATCTCAGGTGAGTGGAAACATTGCTTTATCTTTGCATGGCTTTAAATTGTGTCTCCTTGGTTTGAGCTAGCCTAGTGATACATAACCAGTTTAGCATGACTGGATCACATGTTGCTCCCTGAATGGCTGTTGAATGACAAAAGAGGATGCGAGCTGGTAGAGAAGATACTTGGGAAACTACAAACAGGTTAGTATTTGTCGATGAGCTGACGTGAGTGGGAACAAGATGAGGGAGCATACTAGATGGGACCACAGGACTATGTTCTATTTCCATTAAGGCATCAGGCCTGCAGATGGATGGTGGACAAGTCACTGCTGCTTTGATCCTGTTTTCTGCTCACCTTCATCTGTGCACTTAGCGAGCAGTCTCCACAGAGCTGTGAGCACACTGTGTGCCCCGTGTGTGTTGGTGTGGCCACGGTACAGCTGGAAACCTCGCCAGAGCCTCTGAGGCTCCGTTACGTGCTTGTGTTTGCTCTTTTTCCATCCCAACTTTGTTTTCTTCCCTTTCACCTCCATCCCTGTGGTTACTCCTGACTGTAACTGAGATCCGGTGTAGTCCTGCAACCAAAACTCTGCTTTCTGTTCCTGCATCATCTTCCCTCGCTGGCAGAACTGAAGCAGAAGCAAAGGAAGGACGCAATTGCGACTCTTTTCTAAATGCAGGTCAGTTCCAGGGAGAGATCCAAGCTGGTACACAGGATCTGAGGGAAATGATGTTGATATCTATCCTGAAAGAAGGACGCTATTGGGAAATACTGCCTGTATCAAAAGCAGACTCATGCTTCAGAAATGGCCATGTGATGCCGGAGTCCTCAAAAACTGCTGTCCCATACGCAGGTTGTTTAGATACACAGCTACTGGGGATGCAAACTTTAGTATCTTCATGTTTTCTGGCTTTTACCATAGATGCTTATTTATTGTTCGTTTGTCGTTGTTCACTTATCCAAAGTATTTCAGAGAATTGTGTCTTCCACCAAAGCAAAGTTTGTAGTTGAGGCTTGGTTGGATTCCTTCACACTTTAAATCGAGAGTTTTGCTGGCTTACGTTCGGGAAATGGCAGAAATCCCAGGAGTATTTTGTATTGTGGCTCCTAGGAACCACAGCAGACTTCTGGGACCATTTCCATTAGCCTGGACTACGGAAGAAGAGTCTTTGAAGTTCTTACAGTTTAGGGAGGGACGCAAAGGGTGAAGATAGTGAGACACAGAAGTGAAAAGCCTTGTTCAATGCTATGTTAACTGGTCATAGCAGGGATGGGACCCTCCCCACCACCCTGCTTGTGGTGTGGACTGAAGAGACCTAGCTGGTACACAGAGGGTGTTTGTAAGAAGTGTTGGGTGGATAGTTGTTCAACTTACTGAATAAATTTAAACAAAACCACAGTCGGTTAGGTTCACTAACAACAGGGGAAAACAAAAAATAGTTTGGAGAATGCAGGTGTATGTGTATGGCTTCATCCTGCTGAGCAAAGAGATGCTGGGGCTCCTGGGTGTTGGTTTGGAAACTGTTCAGAAACTGACAGTGTAACTCGCAGCTTTGGGCCCCTGACAGGTCAGATGATCTAGTATGTGTGGACACAGTTATTCTAGTGGTACCCTCAACGTAACCTCTATTGTTGTTGCATATTTGACTTTACTGGATAGAATTTTTTTATGGAAAGAAGAAAGGTTTCTTGAAGTATTCGTGAAGTAATTAAGATGGATTTTTTTTTTTTTGAAGAGGAGAGTTGTTGGGGGATCAGACAGGTGTGTAAATTATATATTTGTTGTGTTAACGTTATTATTGCCAGGGGTTTTTAGTTGCACTGCCCAGGAAATTCTGTTGAAAAAAAATAATGGTGCCAGCTTGATACATTTTTCTGTATTGTTGGCAAGAGCTGTGACAACAATGAAATCATTTTCTGTCTGTGCTGCAGGCCCAAGGCAAGGCTTTCTTCATTTCACAGCTTCTTGTGTACTTAGCTCTAAGTAAAATTAACTCTAAATAAATATAGTTTGATCAAAAGAACATGCATCTCTATAAACTACCTTAACTCCCTCCTGAGGCTAATAACGACTGCCCTCAGACAGAATTGGTGCAGTCCTCCCTCTTCTAATGGTGGCCATTTTCCATTAAAAGATTGAAGAAAAAAAAAAAAAAAAAGACTTTACTCCAGCCTATCAAGGAAGGAATTACCAGAGGACTATAAACTGCATTCCCACTTCAAAGGCTTCTGAGCTAACTTGGATTATACTCCTGTCTTGAATGCTCTCCTGTGGAAGGGCTCTATCCAGCAGCTAACAAGCTTGGCCCCGTTATGTCTCTGAACTCAGTCCCTCAAAGATGGGAGTGGTGGTATATACCGAAGGGGAAGTTGTTTGCATAGCATTTCTCTTGAAATGTTGTCTCCGTCTCGCTCTGTTCCTAAACCACGTGTGCATTCTTTCAAATTAAATTTCAATGGATGTGGTATTTTCCTTCACTTCCTCTCCTGAAGGGGTGTTGACGTGCTATTAAACAGCTGCTTTGTTCTGCTCCAGAGATGGGTGCCCTTTTGGAGTGGCTGAAATAACTCCAGCCAGCCTACAACCTGCGTGAAACTGTTGGGATTGCTCAGGACCAAGCTTACAGAGTAGCAGTGTGTATGTCTGTCTGGCAGGTGATCTGGAAGGGTAGTTTGTTGTGTATGTGGGGTTACACGTCCAATGTGCATCTGTTACCGCCGTCAGAAGCCGTCATACAGCTTTTGTTCTCAATTCAACAAAATACTGAAGCAATTCCATACCTTTACTTATTCAAGCTCAAACATTTAACTAAAAACCTGTTGTGCTGAATAAGAGCCTTAAGAAATTAGGCTTTCTTCAAGAATATTTCTTGGAACGAGTATGACAGGAAAGTCAGCTTCATATCAACTGTATGTACCAGTGGTCTGCATACCTTGTATTCCTTGCTTTCCTCTCCCAGCTGCTCAGTGGGCTTTTTTTACATACTTTGTAGGTTCAGCACAAGAACAATCTTTCACTCTTATTTCTACGGTCATCTAAGTCTGGAATACTGCCATAATGTACATGATGTTTATAATCTTGATGGGCTTCCAATTAATGTCCTGCTCCTGCAGTTGAATGTTTCTAGGAGTATCTCTTTTGATCACACAACATCCTTTTGGGAAACTGGCTACCAACTGTTTATTAATAGGGGAGTTCACAATATTCTATCAAGACAATGATTTAACACTAAATAAAAAGTGTTCCTTTATTAAAATTTAAAGTAGTGTCATGTTTTGAGTTTTATACTGTGCTTAAGTGCTGCTGTGATCTTTTTCATGAACACCATACCAAAAATAATGCAAGAAAGAAAGCACTGCAGAAATTGAAGATGAGTCAGTTGGGCATCATATGCTGATTTCCCCAGAAGGCTCTCCTTCAGTGTGTGGAGAAGTAATTTCAACATTCATCTGTTTTCATTGTGACATAATTACTCAGTATTTTTGTCGCCTCATTCAGTTTATAATTTGTTAAATTGTTTTGGATTATGCTCCCAGAAGAGGGGAAAAAAACCCTGAATTAAAGTATATGAAGGAAAAAAGTATTGGGATCTAAAGCAAAAAAGAAAAATATGAATCAATAAATAAGATTATTCTGCTTTTTTAACATAAGATACAGCACAGTTCTCTCTGATGGGAAAACATTATGTTTATAAAGGTTTTGAAGAAACTCTTTCCTGCTGCTGTGATCCGGTGCTGTTGTGAACTTCAGGGTTTCTTCTGGTGTGAAGATACCGACAATGGTTTTGAAAGGCTGCAGTGGTGAGATCTGGGCTGCTTTGGTAGAGGTCCTGCTGACTTTCTGAGGTTAGGATCTTTCTTTCCTGATGCCTTCAGTTTCTCAAAAACTTGCACCAGTTGGTCTCAGAAACTGTGTTTTCTGAGTCAGTCACACTCTGCTTCATGAATCTGACCACTTACAGACATTGCCAGAATTCCCATGAGATTGACAATGTTTGCCAGGTGTTGGCTGATGTTGTGATGTAGATCAAACACATGACAATATTTATATTATCTGTCAAGTGGTTCACCATGTTTAATAACACCTGCTAAATGCTTTGGGATGTTAATGATGTGTTCACCAAGGACCTGAGGAGTTCTGTGGTATATACCAGCTGGCTGGCCACATTTGTGGTGTCCACCATGTGGTACACAGCTCGCATATGGGCACGTCTTTATTTCTGATACTATTCCAGCCTCTCTGAGGTTAGTCGCATGGGATTATACCAGTGATGGGTTTGGTACAAAATGTCCGTAAAGACGGTGATGTCTGTAGGGAGGTTCTCTCTAGGTAGGGGACTCTTTCCCTTTCAGTAAAGCTAAATAGCCGTTAGTTAATCCCTGAATTGGTGTGTCACTTTGTTTTTGAAAGGATTGACTGCCCTTTTAATTATTGAACTCAACGTTGGGGCCTGTAAAATTAACTGTGTGTTTTCTACAACCTTGATTAAATTGCTTCAGCTTTTTGTTCCTCACTTCTTTTCCATATGCATTAGAGACTCTTTAGACCTTCAGAACATAGTTTCTATCATTATGTATTTGTATAGTGCCAAGTGTGGTGGAGTCCTGGCTGAAGTTATATTCGCTGGAAGCTATCCTTAATTCAAGTATTCAGCCTCCAGCATGTGCTTCCTACTGTAGACTCTGGACTATTCATCTGGGTGGTGTAGAGAAGCACTGCGCACTGTTAGTTATGTGTAAATAATTTCTGCGCCTTACAGAGCTTGTTTAGCAATTTAAGACCCTTGTGACTCTTTTGACATAAAACATAGATAGTTATTCCAATGTATAAGGATACTAATGGAGACTTTAGTCATGTTGAGCCCAGAGGTAGAAGTTGCCACTCCAGTAAGCAGGAAAGGGGAATGAGACTTGAGTCAACTAGGAGAACAGCAAACCTGTCTTTTTTTATAGCTATTATACAATATCCGGCCACACATGCTGTAGCTGTTGCCAAAAATATAATCCTTGTGCTTGTCTCGCAGCTGAATGATACTCAGTGTGGTGTGAAACCTTCAGAGATCTTCATCTTTCTGAATGTGCTGATTGGGGTAGGTTCATTAGGCTTCAAGATATGCTAGTATACAGCAGAAGGTGCTTATATGAACCAAGCTTTCCATTAAATATATAGAGAAATATCAAACTTGGGGAATGGCAACGTTGTTCTGAAATCTAGCATTCTAGCTCTGGTCTGCTTTAAGAAATGGAGGGGTCCTATCAAGGTGAATGCAAATTGCACACATGTATTTGACAATGGAAACTTGTTCTAAAGTTTTCTGGGAGCATCTGCTGAGTATATGCTGTGGTCTTGAATCAATCTTTTTTCCATAAGCGGGAAATACTATTTCATTCTTTAATGTTTCTTTTGTTGTACGTAAAGCTGTGTTTTCAATATCATGACTTCATTCTTAGATAATCAAAAAAGAGCAAAACAAGTGAACAGTAGCTTTCAGGATCACTTTTTTTTTTCCTGAGGGCTTCTTTCTTGACTGAAAGCTTCTGAAACATATTTTGTTGCAAATGCTTGGGCCTGATTTTTCAGCTTTTTCATAGTCATGTCTTTTTAGGCTAGTAATTTCTTGGGTACAAATCATTGCAAGTGCAATTTATTAGATGCCTGAGGAATGGATTGCACCTAGAAGTCATGTACTTTAGTCATGCAGGTGATGAAAATTTGTCTAAAACCTAGCCTACCATGCCATCATTCAGTAGCTGGACAGCAGCCCACTTACCTCCTCCCTGAGCAGCAGCTCTTCATAGGAAACCACAAGTGTCAGAATGTACCTTTGATCCTTAATTTCTTTTGCAAGTGAGAAGTACTGCTTTGGATGTAAAATACATTGCGTGAAGAATAGCACAAAATGCTTCACAATACTTAATAATTTGTTGTGGGAGAAAAAGTGAGAACAGAGATCGTTGTGGCGATAACTCCTGACTGCACTAATTTAATTTTTCTTAGTCTTGGACTTACTGTTCCTGGGACTGTCTAATACTCTAGTTCGTACGGAGGAAAAATGTATTGGTCGTGCCAGGGGCACGAGATGTATTAGGTTTAAAAATGCAGTATCCTCCCTCTCTGTAAAGCTGCTTCTGATACCTTGTCCCAGTTTCTTGGATCCCAGTTCAGAGTGCGTTACAAGGTCTTGCTCTGACGCACCAATTTATTCCCAAGAACTGCTTTATTTGGTTTATAAACTATTTTTCTTAACTCCATAAAACTAGGGCTTGACTTACAGGGTGCTGGTTTTACAGTTTTAGAGCTTGTGCAGCATAAAAAATGACACTTTTACCATGACATCCTCATTATACATGAGCTGCAATGCCTTACATAGCACAACTGCAAGGTTCCTTCTGAAAGTAATGATCCCGAGCTCATACCTGTGAAAGAATTAAAGCAAACATTTAGGCATTGCTGGGATCCGGTACGTAATAAGAAAAACTTTCAACTTTGCTGACAGCAGTCTTTTATTTGGCTCTTGAAATGCAGGAGATAGAGGTAAGAACTGATGGAACTGGCCTATTCCTCCCCTTCCCACAAGAGCTCTATAATATTCAGCAGCTCTGAAATGGCAGCAGCACGTTGCAACCCAGTGGTGCTTTTGCTTTGCCATGAGTGTGCTCTGAATGGCGCTGCCATGCATCACAGCGGGCAGCCTAAGATAGCTCTGCTCTCTGGGCACATTACTGGAAATGTTACCTGCTGCTTCTGTTGTTTTGCAATTGTGCATTTCCTCTGATGAAAGGAGAACAGGCGGGTTAATTTCTTAGGTAGTAGCAGGTATTTGTTCACTTCCTACCTTCTTACAGGCAATATAAGTGAAAGGTTGTAATTGTGAGCTGGAGGGTCAGCCTCTGATCTTCAGCTAAAAGCTGGTCATCAAAAATGCTTACGTACATAATTTGCAATGCTGTATGCCTGCCTCTTGGTAGAAATAAGAGGTGAAAAATTCGCTTTGGAAAGTTTTAAACTAATTTCTAGCTCAACAATTTCAGTAGAAATCTAGGTTTGTAGTCCTGAATCAATAATGCTATATAAGGTGGTCTAAGAAAAGATGCTTACCTCTCCTGACAGACTTTGCTTCCGCGGTTCCCTAGAAAGATTCAGCAGCACTGCTAATAGAATGCATCAGGCTTAACTAATTACTTTCGTTGTCAGATGACCGCATTGCAGTGGTGGTTGAAACTTAGCTTCTGAAAAAGCAGTAGTAGTACCTGGAATTGATAGATTGAAGACCCAGTCATCCTGACAGACTTCTGGGGCTGATAACATGAGGAATGGGCTTAACTTCTTTTTTAATTGCAGATTTTTAAAAAGAATCCTAGAAATATATTACATTGGCTTACATTGTTGACATAAGGAGATTTTGTCCATTATAAAGAAAGAAGCTTAAACTACAAAACTGATGTTGAACTTTATTTTTCTTTTTAAAATTAAAAAAAAAAAATCCTTTTCTAAATCTAAACTAATGTGGGACAATAGAAAGCACTATAAAAATGCAAAGACTAAAAAAGAACAATCTCGTAAGAGTAAGAAATCTCTCCGAGGAAATACTTTTCAGCTCAACTTGAGATGTTATGTCCTTAACTTAAGGCAGACATTTAACATGAAATGATGCAAAAGGTCCTTGCTTTCATGTTTACTTATAGGTGCTCCTTGTTGAAACTGCTGCTCCCATTATTTCATTTAAATCCAAGCAGCAGCTTACTCAGATCATGGAGTATTTTCAACCTTAATAATTCATCTTGCCCCCCTCAAAGAGCGGAGGAGATCCTGCGCTCTAGCCATCTCCTGTTTTGCAGAGTGCAATGGATGTTGCTGATACGTCTGGCGACGAGGCTGGGTGGAGCAGGACAGCCTTCCAGAACAAATGGGTGTTTCCCATCTGTTTAAAGGTTTGGCTTTCCTCCTCATGGAAATCCCTTGCATTGCAATGCAATCCAGTCCAGTGCATAACTGTCTTTGCAGTTGGAAAGCTTTTTCTAATGTTTACATCTTCTTTATGATTCTCAGTAGCTTTATCCTGTCATTTTGAGAAAAACTGCAATGTAAATGGAACCCTCTTTTTGGAGTCAGCAATTTGTCTTAATGAAACTGACTTTAACATGTATCAGACAAATATTTCTGCTTTTACGATGTGATTCTGCTATATTTCCACATTCTGCATGCTACATCCAAAGTGAAAACAAAGTAGATAATTTGTTTTATCCCATAAGTACTTGAAGACTAATACAGTGTCTCTTAGTCTTTTTTGTTCTAAACAACTTCAGATTTTCTGGTGTTTCTTCGGACATCCCGTTTCCGACCTGTCTGTTCATTTGTTTTCTTATGTGTCTTTCAGATTTATATTTTTGAGGAGTTTTTAAAACTGGATATAGTAGCTGAGCTGAGATCTGTCTGATGCTGGATACAGTATGTCTCTCACGCTACCTTTTCGTTCATATGTACATTTTTTTCCTGCATTATGGTGTTGCTGCCTTTCTGCCAGTTTCTGATTTATGCAACTGATTATTCTTGACTCAGGTTAAGTCTTGCATTTTTCCATATTGAGTTGAATCCTCCCCCCCCCCACCCACTTCTACAATTTGTCTTTCCACTTTGCTTAGTAATCCTTTCCGCTCCCTTTGCAGCTCTGTCTGGCTTAGCGTTAGCTGTGTGTTTAAGAAGCATACTACCTATTCCATCATTTGAGTTATTCAAGAAAGTACTAAATAAACCATAGCTAGGACAGAACCAAGCAGAGCCTGGCTCAGTGCAGGGAAACAGCGATACCAGCTTGGTCAGTTTGATTTTTCTTTTTTTCCACCCAGCTTTGCACATACATAGAGACGAACAAAACTCCTGAAAGGCAGCATCAAAACATTATTACATCAAGATGCTCCTGCTCCTGTCCTTG
Organism: Gymnogyps californianus; assembly: GCF_018139145.2. Taxonomy (NCBI): domain Eukaryota; kingdom Metazoa; phylum Chordata; class Aves; order Accipitriformes; family Cathartidae; genus Gymnogyps; species Gymnogyps californianus. The sequence goes on from NC_059484.1 coordinate 2,602,021, forward strand.
TTGTCCTGTCTACTGTTTTTGATAATTTAGGGCATGAAATACATCTGCTGCTTTTCCCCCATCTACGAAACCTGTCTGTCTGCTGTTGAAGGAAATAGACGGCTTTGATGTGATTTGCTCTCAAGAAACCCATGTTGGCTATCGGTCGTCTCTGTCTCTTGCTTAAAATGTTTGTGTAATGATTTGTTCCAGCATTTTTCCAAGAACGGAAGTTAAGTGAAAAGGCAACTGCAGCAGTCTCTGAAATTTTCAGATGCTAAGTACCCTATGATGCGATGCATCTGGGGCAGTTCAGCTGTAACAGTGCATCCATTTACATACCCTCTAACTCTTCTTTCCCAATGCTAATGTGAAATTGTACCGCTTTGTCTCTGATGCTGGGTTGTCTGACTCTGCCATTACTACCTTCTTGAACTTGTCACTTGAGTTTTGTGGGTAATCTAATTACCTAAAACGTGTTGCAGACAACAAAGTCTCCAGCAAAACGCTGGGACTAATAGGAGGCATTTAGTGTTTAATATGCAGTGTACAAAACTTACTGTAATTTTAGCTAGTGCAGCTTTTGGCCTCTTGTCACTGTGTATTATTATTGTTTTGTGTTTAAAAACAAAAGTACAAATAGCAAACAAAATGGTTTTGTTAATTAAAAATTGTTTTGTAGAATTAAATATAAAATGGCCTTTCTTTCAAGGCTCTAGCAGTTCCTGAAACCAGTCAGTGCCGTGTTTCTCTGCAGTGGTTGAAATATGTCAGGCAGGTGTTTCAAAAGTCCTTATGCTGCAGGGAAATATACTCTGATGTAATCTGCCTAATTTGACTCTTTGAATTACTTTCAAGAACACTTGCTGTTTGTAATGGAAATAGCTCACCAACCACTTCAGAGAGGACTTTGTAATGTGAGCTGGTAAAACTCTGCAGGTGTAGTGGGTTTTTTATTTTATTTAACATCTTAGGTTTGCTTACTTTAATGTGTTACTGAAAAAGTGACATAAAAGTGGTTTAACAAGTCATTTTTCATTTGAAAAATGTTTTCTTATTAACAAAGTTAACATCCAGTATTCTGCAATAGAACTACCGACTCCAGGAAACCACATTTTGCCCAGGAGAGTATGTTTCCTGAAGCTGAAATTCCCCAGAGACTTTTGTTTGGGATTGTACATACCTGAGGCATTTTGGCATAAGCATCAATTAAAAAATGGGAAATGGTGTTTTCCTTGCTAATTCTTGGCTACTGAATGGAGGTTATTGAAAGCCCTCTGTTTTACCAAAGCTCTGCTTTAATTTACTTGCCCCCCCCAATGTAAGTTTATGAATTAAACTGGGTTTCCCTCAGGAAAAAGATCCCAAGATCCCAAGATGTCAGAGTTCATCATCTGAACTATGGAGTTAAGCAGTTGTAGTTGACCAAAGGTTGTACTTTTTGAGCGAATTGTCATTTAGAGAAGTAGAAAACCATCTGTGATGCTAACTTGAAGATGATGTTCAACACACAATGCCATTGTAGTAGCAACAGGCAAACCCATTTACGCTGGGAAAAAACCAAATGAAAACTGATAATGACCAGCCAGTGCAGCCATCAGTTTCCAGGTACTGCTTCATCGTGCCAGTGAAAATTTATTCCCAGTTTGGTTAGTGTATTAGTTAACTTTATTGGCATGTACGCTGTTGAGGCTGTATTTCAGTAGAGATAAAAAGATTAACAAAATAATGTGTGCCATTTCAAGGAGATGCTGTTTTACTGATATTTAGTTGTAGGACTTAGCAGGCATAGCAAATTTCAGTAGATTTTTTTTTTTTAAATGGGCTCTTATTGTATTTCATTGCTCATGTTGCTTTGAATCACTCCAAGTTCAAATATACAAATGCTAATGCAATCTTTCAAACGCCTGCCTTTGCACCGGCCGAGGTTCAGAGCACTTCTCGTTGGTATTGTGTCAGGCTCAGTAGTCAGTTTTAAACAGCCATGAGGTGTTTTTTTCAGAACTTAAAGCACAGCTCTCGTTTTTCAGTCAAGGCTACCATTTGCCCTTGCCAAGTCTGGAGTTTTAAATCAAAGCCATTTTTGAATTATCCAAGCACCAAAAAAAAAAGGATCTGAAAAATAAAGTTGACAGCTGTGAGGTTTTTTTTCCACATTCATCTAGCTCAGAAACAGCTGAATGGATTTTATAAAACTTTCCAAAAATATCCCCCTCTATGCTAAGGGCAGAGTTAGTTAAACAGCAGAAAAACTTAGCAAATCTACTACAACTCACTTTCTGTTTTGACAACTCTTGTCTCTTCCTCATTTACCGACTGAGGTAATTTACGCAAGCGTGTTTTGTTTGTACTAGTATTTCAGGGATGGCTGCTCTTCATGTAAGTATCTGTGTTTACAAAAAGGTTAGTTGCAATTCATTATTTTCCAGTGCAAGGAGCGTGGTGTTAGTCAGAGGTCAAACCAGTGACTGGAGCAGTCACAACTTGTGAACATTTTCTAGCTGAAGTTAAAACTTGAGGAGTGACCCAGAGACTGAAACAAGCCTGACCAAAATATAAAGTGAACAGTGGCAGTTGAAGAAAAGTCTTTGTAAAAAAAAAAAAAAAAAAAAAAAGTTAATTTCATTTTGTGAAGAAAAAAAATAATAATTTGCAAACATGATGCATAGGGAAGGAAGAATAGCTAGTATTTCCTGGAGAATAGTTCTGCCAGCTCCGAGTGTGCCCAAATGAAAGACGTTTCTGTCCCATTAGTTAATTTAATGGAGAGTTTACACATGGGTCACAATGAGAGTTCACACTTGCTTTGTGTGGTGTGTAACAACTATTTTCATTTGACCGTTGTCCCTGTGAACTGTGTATGCGTGCCCCAGGATTGCCACAGTAGTTCTAATTAGGTGGAATAAAGAGTTAATAGCAAACAGTGCCCCCATTGCATTCCCTTTGAATGAACCTGTAATGATTTTATGCTCTATAATATGATCACATAAGCGGGAAGCCATAATGAATTAGCTGGTGGTTGTTCCTGCAAGTGTGCGTTTTATTACAATAGGCACATCTGGGGAGCACCTCGTGCTCTGCAGTATCCACGGAAAAGGACCTGCATTCCAAACTATAGCTGATTTTGACTTGTAAATCTGTTTTTATGAGGTGTATGTGTGTGCCTGCCCCAGGAGAGTGAATGCCGTTTCCAAACGGGCATTTGGATACCATATGCTTAGAAAATGCTGGCTATCGCTCAGTAAAAGTGAAGTTCCTCCTCTTGGTAAATGCTGTAGACCTTCTTAGTGAAAGGTTTATCTCTATAACATACTTTGAGAAATGATGAGCGATAGATGAAAAGCTTGAGTTGCTGTCTGTGATCCAGTCTGAAATTTAAGCTGTTCGATAGGTCTTGAAACTGAGGTTCATAGCCATCTGAAGTATTATCTTTCCATGCGTTCAATCAAAACCACCCTAATGTCAACGAAAATATTCCTGTGTGGGTCAGGTGATGTGAATTTGACCTCATATGGGTTTGGTGACTGCATGGCAGCCTTAGTATTTCATTTATAAATTTAATCTAATAGCTTCATTTGTAAAACAGAACTAGAGCTGGTCTTTAGTTTAGATTTAGCTTGATTAGGGACTGTGGTATCTCAAAGCAAAAGTCAAAGCATGGCTCCTGGGAACGTACAAAGGCAGGGAGTGTGAACTGCTGGGCAGTATTCTTTGTCTGGCAAAGTCTGTAGGAGATAATTTAATAGCTCCTGCCAGCCACCCCTAGAAAGATGCAGCTGTTTTAAAGGGCATAAGGACTATCACAAAATTCATGGCATGAAAGAACCAGATTGTGGATGTAAAACTGGCATCGTTAGCACCTGCAGTCTAAGACTGTGGTGCTTTTTTCCCTGTGGCTGAGTTAACATGTAAGGCCGAGCACCGAGCAGGTGTGCGATGGGATGGGGAGACGCCTGCCCTAATGCTCAGAGCAGGAAGCGTTTCTATGGGAGCTAATGCTGATGTGCTGGATTTGGGGGGTGGAAAGATCTACAAAATCCTCTAGCCTCATTCTTCCCTCCCTTCTCTGTGTCCACATTCATCCCCTAAATAGTTTTGTACAGGCAGCTCCAAAACCCCAGTCTTTTCAAGACGCAGTGGTATAGCAGAAGGCCGCCTTCTGTGACCTGCGATGGGTCACAAAGCACCGCGGTGGGGACAGATACCCCCTGGGGATGCACTGGCTCGAAGGCTTCAGTCTCAGACAAGTCCCTTGGGCTGGGGACAAGGAGGCGGTGAGGTGGCAGCAGCTCATGAGGGTGAGGAGGGTGTTGACCCAGGGACTGGACTGTTCCTGCGCCTCTGTGGAAAGCACTGGCCAATTCAAGTGCTTTTCCTTAAGTAAGAATCCTAGTATGTTTTCTCTCTCTTAGATACGGTTAGACTGGCTTATTGCAACTTACTGTGTTAAGGTACTTGCCTCAGTGATGCCAGCTCTCTCACCTGCAAATCTTCTACTCCTTAATATCGCTGCTGATAAAGCAAGAAATTTGATCAAAACCTTAACTTCCACTAAGACCAAAGGTATCTTGTTCTTTAATTTGCTGGGCAAAACGTGACATGAGAGTAACAGTAGTGTCTAGAAAGCAAAAAGCAAGTAAAAAAAAAAAAAAAATCCTGAACATACTCTGAACGCTTGGGGCTGGCAGTAGGCTTGGCTGATGCACAGGTTGAGTAACTTATTGTGGTCACCAGACCCGTTGTGCGAGTGCACAGAATGTCAAGTGGTTTTTGTGTAACAGCTTTGATGTTTTCGTGGGTGTTTTCATGACAGTGGAAAACAATCTTTGCATAAAGAAACAATAAACCACATGTGCAAATGCAAACTTCTGTTTACATGTGTAAATAGAGGTTTTGTCAGCCAAGAGGCAAGGAAAAATCCCTACTGCAGTCCCACCAGCTGACATGAGGAATTACACAGCTCCAGGGCTTGCTTGTTCCACCCAGAGGGAGGATCTCCTCTCCAAGTCCACCTTGGTGGCCACTTCAAGTTCAGGAGGAATGAATTCTTGAGATACTTGCAGTCCATGTCTGTAGTATCGTGCAGATTGTTGGGGAGTCTTCTGGGTATTGACATATACACTGAGAATTCCCATACAGTCAGGGAGCAAGGGGGGTAAAACAGAATTTATCCTTAGAAAGAAAAAAAAAAAAATCAAAACTTTGAGCATTATTAAATTTTTTTTTCTGAGTGATGACCAAAAGCCCAATGGGTCTGTGTCTTCCAGGGATTTCTGAGCAAATTGCTAGTCAGAGCAACTTGGACTCAAAACCATCCCTGCCAAATTACTCTAAGACTTTGATTTTTTTTTTTTTTTTAATTGACTTTTCACTGTTTTGTGACTTGACGACATGTTGCCATTTTGAATGATTCTTCATTCTGATTATGAAAATACCATTTTCTGAGCAGTGAGATGATTTCTAGTGACACCAGGGGACTCGCTGCTGTTGGCATAAAGTTGAAGATTTGTTTGTTCAGTTATTTCAGATAATTTCTTAAGATTTCATAGGAGACGGCTTTCTGGTTCTCTTGCTCCAAGAGCGACCTTCTTGGGCATCTCTGGCTTCCTGGTAGGTTTATCCAGGATGCTGCTATTTTTGTGCAGGTTGAGATCCCATACACTAGAGCGTATGTTGACCATCTGCCCAATTAAGAGCTTTCCACATGTGTCTCATGCGATAAGCAGATCCACAGTTAGTGTGCTAAAAAGCTTGCGTACGATGGCTAATTCGGGCGTGATCTGTTGTTGATGCCCAGACTGCAGCGTACAGCTGGGTGGCTGGGTCGTGCCAGGTAGCGATTGCGCGGCTTCTGGCCAGCGTCCTGGCGTTAGCACTGTAGCTGCATCCATAATCCCGTTTTCGAAGCATTTTTCATTTTCACAGTCTGTTTGCTCTGGAAGGGATACTCTGTGCGGGCAGGGGTTTTGTGTAGTTGTTTTATGAAACTGAAATAAGTATGAAGATTGAGTAGCTTATCTCATCAGGATGGCTTGCCTTGGGTCTGATTTGAGGCTCAGCTGTGGACAGAACAGAGTTTTTCTGCCCTGAGAATGAGGGGCTGGGACAGACACTGGTGTGTTACTGGGATTTTCATTGCAGAAAGGAGAGGGTCCGGCTTACTGTACCCACTACCCTCAGTATGACAGGATCACGGCTGTTGCTAGCGGTGGGGTCTGAGCCTCGTTGTTCTCCATCAAACGGTAGCTGTTGCTAAGCCCAATGCGGCTCCTCTTTTGCTGCCGAAGCAGTAATCAGCCTGATTTTCCAGGGCTCTGGTGTAAAGACGATAGGTCCAGGTCAAGGCAGAGCAAGTGTTGCTGACTTTCATGAGTTTCACGGTTTTCTCCCATTGTTTGAAGGCCCTGTATGGAGAAATTGCATGCCTGTGTGCCCCTGTTTTGCTTAAAATAATTTTTTTATCCCTCAAAGATGCTTGAGAACAAAGGCCAAGAAGCATCTTTGGGTTCAGCAAACAAAGGACAAGTACAGAAATTACAGTTATTGGGTTTTTTTCTGAAACTCGTGACTGTAAAGGCAATTTTTTGATATTTTGAAACCTGATGTTAATTAAGTACTTCTGGTTGCCATTGCTGGGTGAGTTGCTCTTTCTTTTAGTTCCCCATCTGCAAAATGGGGATAAATATTTTCCTACCACACAGAAAAATCACGTTAAAAATGTACAAAGTCCAGATACCGAGGTAGTGGAAACCATATAAATATCTAAGATAAACACACTTACACCAGGATTGGAAAATGCATTTTATTTCTAGCAATACTCTTTCTGTTCCTTTTAACAGACCTGGTAATTTGCAATATTTCAGTGTTGAGAAAGCCATCAAGGCAGATTAATAACACGGTAGATGTTTTATTTTTGTATGTGGGCAAGACAATATCATTAATATCTGTCTTCCTTTGGCTGGCTTTGTGTGGATTTTGCACAGAGCACTACATTAAAAAGAGATTACCCTGCTATGACCCACTGAGTTTCCCTTTCCACCCAAAAAAATACAGGAGAGAGCCAGTATGCTTTAGTTCAAATATAAACGGATGTGCTTCACCGGTGCTCTGGTATGCTTTGTAGTTTTTAAAATAAAATTAGAATTCAATGCAAAATGTCTGCTTTGCTACAGCGTCGGGGCTGTGATAGCCTTGATGGAGGAGAGCACCGGGGCTCGTTCTCCCTTCTGCTGAGCCGGCGTGTGCTTCTGTGTGGGCTTCCCAGCCCTTTCTGAATGGGGTTTAGTTCCTACACCATGTTCTTAGAAAATAACAGTCTGGTCCAAAGCCAGGGGCAGGCCGTGGCGGCCTTCCCGTGGATTTCTAGGGGCTCTGGATCAGGTCCTTTTTGTAAAGAGGTCAGGGTGGCTTTTTTTTTAAGGTTTCTATGGCAACCTAAAAAACACAGCAACATAAACTTTGTTATATTAGCCTTAAAACCCAGGGAGAGATGTCAGAACTGGAAGGTATGCATTTGAATTCTCAGTCACCGGGGTACAGAGGGATTTGCTTTGGGTTGAACTTCATCCTGGTTTCTTAAATATTCACATGCAGAGGTCTCTGGGCAAACCTCCTCTCTGCCCTCTGCAGCAGGGGAGGGGCAGAGGGAAATAAAAATTGCCCCAGCTGAGAGAGGCTCTAGTGCCTCCCCTTCTCTTGCCTGTAAATAGTGAGTCAGTTTGCTTTGTTATTTTTAGTGGTTGTACTGTCAAGAGATGCAGGATGGGTGGTGGGGACCACAGCGTCTTCCACTGCTGTGACCATCAAGCCAAAGCTCATCTGTAGGAGTCAGGAACTAGGCATGCTTCTTGGACCGTTACTGGCCGTGGCAGCTTGCTGCATTATGTGGAGGCTAGTTATTTCCTCTCCTCTTAGTAAAATTGCTCCCCAAATGGGCTAGATTTGGGGTTTCAGCTTTTGGCCTGTGTCAGTTCTCTTGTTACATATCTTTTTAGATATCTTAATTGTTTGAGCTGGAAACTTTTCAGAAAATATTTTGGGTTTAATTTAAAAAAAAAAAAATCCAGGTTATGAAATGGAAACTTTTGATAAAATACTTTAACTTAAAATTGGTTCTATAAATACTTAAGTACTGCTACAGATACTTCCACAACTGAGCATTTTGACAATTTCAGAATTATTTTAGAAGACATCTTAAAGAATTGTAGTTTTGAAAATTTTAGAATAAATATGATTTCAAGGAATTTGAAATTATTAGTGAGGGATTATTTCTATGATCTGAAATGAATTTTCTCCTGATTATTATTTAGCAAAGTATTTTGTCTTTTTTTAAACTAGTTTTTATGTACCAATGTTCAGGGTAGAAACTGTTTTGTCATCTTAATCTTTTGTGGGTCAGGAAGTCTGTTTCCCATTGGTTCTGGCCATTAGACAACTGGGAAGGTGCTTTCAGTCCCCATGGGCATGGGTTTAAACTTCACTGTGCAAACACAGCAGAAAATGGCTGATGCTTGATGAAGAGGGAAAGAGTTGGTAAGCTTCTCCCCAGGAAGTATGTAGCCAGCTACTAATGCTCATTTTAAAATGAAAAAACAAATTTTAGTAAATCTAACTAAATGGCAGAGATTTTAAATAAAACTATTCTTCTAGTATTATTCTTTTCCTTGATCGTGGAGAGAATAGTTATTTTTTTTCTTACAATTTTCTGTAGTCAAAAACACCCTCTTATCTGCTTTTTCCTTTACTGAGCTCCTGCATGTGGCTTCATAGTTTGTGGATGCAATAAATTCTGCTCCCACTTAGGCTGTGTAGGTACCCAGTTGTCCATGTTTTATGGATCAGTTAAGAGCTCAGATACCTGAGTTAACGGCATCTCTAGCCTGGCAGGTACTGAAAATATTGAAGTTGGAAAACTGTGGATTTGGGGCCTTTCCTCCAAGGAGAGGTCTGCATTGACAGAGCTTTGTCTTGTGTGCAGAGCGGAGCCAACGACACGGGAGCAGAGAGAGCTGAGAGTGCGTCCTCAGTCATAGCGCACGGACAATGAGAGGTGGGTATCTCCCAAATGGAGGTTCTTAGGAAGAAAAACCCTTTGCTTTCTAGAAACAAGGGCAGCTGGCTGCCTGCATGGTGGGCGATTGAGACTTGCGTTGCGGAGTTTGGTGGGGCTGGTGGTGGTTTTGTTTTAAACCCAGCAGTCTGGGACCTGGGGAAAATACTTCATGCGCTTTGAGGTATTTATGGAAGGCAATCACAGGAGGAAATCCTGTCAAAAATTGTCGTTGAGGTGTGCTTACCTCTGAGGGGTAATGCAGTAGTTGTTTAAACATGTGGTGTCACAGCAGGGTGGATTATGTAGTATAGAGTGTCCGGTGTAATGTATACTCAGCACGTGGACTCATATGTGCTGAGCTCAGAGTAGCGGTGGCCCATCAATAGGAACTGGCTGAAGCCCAAGCCTGGGATCCAAGTGCTTCGAGTTATGGGGTGTGCAGTATTCAGATCCAGACGTGACTTTAGAATTGAGTCTCTATCTAGAAAAATTAACTGTTAAGAGTACACCCATGAAGTCCTTTGGGATTCTTCCAGCTGTAAGTGCTAACCATGAATGGTTCCTAACATTGCAGTCAGGTTTGAGTTCTTTCTTCTGATACCATACAGTACCAAGCAATGAGGGGTGGCTTTCTGCAGTATGAGAAACACCGCTGTAGTTCTGGGGTAACAGAAGAAAACAGTATTTTTCAATCAACATACATGAAAGTGTATACTTTGCTATACTGTGAGTCTCATAACCTTGGTCAGGTTTCTCTGATTGAGAACCAGTGTGGTTATTAAATGACTCGGTGTAGTCTGATGTTGCGTTGACATTTTGTGTCACTCACACCTTTTGTCATCACTGCCTCTCTGTATCACATTTCAGAAGAGGATGCTAACAAAAGCAAACCCAGATTTCTTTGCACATGGATGATGTGAGTTTCCCAGTTTTCACAGGAAATGTGTTGATCCTTGTTACCATTGCATTTATTTGGAGGTCTGTCGGGAACATCTCTCAGGGTTTAACTGACACCTTCTTTCAGTTGAAAGAAAACAAACACACATATGAAAAATTTCCTTCCATTATTCTCTTTGCTTCCATGTTAATAGAGACCTTGTTATTTGCTACTTCAGATGGAAAGCCACCGGAAGGTAGTCTGCCTGTTTTTCTTAGAAGCTAAGTGGGTTCATCCAGGAAATAAAATGCATGGAAGTTACAGGTTGCAAGAGTCATTTTGATTGCTGAACTCTCTGGTCAAGCAGAACTATTTGCTAGGAAACATTAAGTAAGCCTACTGGTAGTGAAAGTGTAGAGATCAGACTGCTAGAAAATTGAGCATCAGCTGTCCAGCTGGTAGCAGCAGTGCAGGCAGATACATCAAACTGGGGATGTAGATTTTGCAGGCAGGAGACTTGTTTTTCCCTTGTATTACTATGAATATCCAAGTGAGTTCTGATGATAATTACAGATGTTTCACCTGGTGGGGAGAGTACCTTAAGGACTCCTCCAAATGTGTTGTCATTTGCATTTTTTTAAAGTTTCCTGAAATAATTTGAGGGGATTGTGAAAAATAGCAAAGTGTGTAGCTGTGATGTAGGGCTGGAGATGATGATGAATCGACTGATGCAGATCAGAATAACATCGTATGTTCAAATAGCTTGGGCAGAAAAGGCAGAGGGCTGAGGATCTGCTATGAAGTGTTTGAGAGGCATACTAATTCAAAGAGGATTTGAATTTAAAATACCAGGATACAGCAGAAAAGGATGGGTTAAAATCTGTTTTGAAAATCATTCCCCAAAACTCTTATTTTGTGTCCATTTGATGCAGATTTTTGTACACGTGACATTGTGCTACGTTTCTGTCTTTTTTTATGGAGAACAATCACACAGCCTGCACCTTTCTGGGAAGCTCGATTAGACTTCAGACATGTAGTAATGAGTTCCAGTTTGGAAAGAATCCACTTCATAGTTCTCAAGAGTCAGTATATATGAAAAAACCCCCAAAAGATTCGATGAATTTCATGTTTAGGAAGAACACACCAGATCTCTGCTGCACTACTCTGGTTCTGTTGATGTTAACTGATTTGTCTTGGCAAGTGAGTGGGGAGAATATGAGAAGGTAGCAAATTGCAAGATTATGTGAAAAGCCGATGATTTCACTTTACCAAATACGTTCTCCTTGTTTCATTTTCTATTATATTACAATAATTAGTCAATAGTCTGATTGCTGTATTCAGGGATTAGTGTCACAGACAATTCATCACAAGTTGAACGTATGTTCTCTTGGATGTACCATATTTCCTTGCTTATAATTACGCTTTCATTGTGCGCACTAGTCAGAGGAAAAACTCTTCCTCATTAATATTTGGTTGAACATACTTGTACCAGATGTAGATTACTGTGGGGTTTTTTCCATCTGAGATAAATCAATACAGATACCAGTTTAGCTTTTAAAAACAATGGACAGATTGTTTGAGGGAATTTTGTACCTGTTAAGATTGTGTATATCCCTAGTGTTGTTAATTCATCTAATCTCATTGGTTTTCTCTAGGCAAATGGCTTTTCTGTCAGTTTTAATATTTTTGCAGTGGTTATGGAAGGACTAACATTTAACGCTTCATAGGGCAAAGAAAAGGCACCAGCCCTAGAACTGTGCACAGAAATTGCAATTCTGATCTGAAAGGTACAGCCCTAGAGACCTGCACAAAAAGGTGAAGCCATTTTGTCAGTATTCAGCACTCTCTTGGAGCCTACAGCTCTCACTGCGACGCATTTGTCAGTGTATTCTCAAAAGGTCTCAGTATACAGAGCCTTGAAGTTATTTGAATACCTGTCCCTTGTCTCTAAGCCCACGATACTTAATTGGGGCTCTCAGTTCTTCAAAACACCTCATAGCCTGATGTTCAGCTCTTTTTCTGGGATTTGTTAATTTTGAGGCAGTTTGTATGGGCAGTATTTCCACACTTTTGATGTAACTGCCGTTAGAAGTTGAGCTATGCAGCAGATTCACCGTTGCAGGAGTCTGGTCCAGGTTTCCAGGAACTGTATTGGATTAGTCCCATGGAAGACAGCAGAAACAGCACAGCTTCACTGATGTGCTTAATGACGATACTTTTTGAATTGATATACCCTTAATTTGAAATAGTCTCCTGGATCATGTTTTCCTGGCGCGTGGATCCACTTCAGGCAGTTGAATCCAGTCTGACAGCAAGGTACAGATTGTGGGGTAAGTTTTTCTTTATTAAAATCAAATTATATTTTAAAAATGCATGGTGCCCTTTGGGATAAGAGCAAGGAGGCCCAGTAGTAATCAAGATAATATCCATATAATGATTCTTCTCTTATATATAACTGTCAGTTTAAAACAAACTGCTAAGGCTTATCCTCAGCAAGGTATTTGCAGGTTGAAAAGCTGTACTTCAGTGTACAGCTAGGGATTCAATGGAGAAATGAAAGAAGCCCTCCCCAGCTACAGGACTTCTCTAAAGTGAGTTAAAAGACCCTTAAGGCACTGGGTAGCTGAGTTTACGTCCTCTTCTTGATCTGTTCCTGGAGGATTAGGGCTGTATCAGCTGCAGGAGAGCTCTCACTGGCACTGGTGGGAATACATGCTTGAGAAGTGGATTTGCGCTTTTGCTTATGGTATTAAACAAAACAACTGTTTACTAAAGCCCCGTAGGAGGGTTTCTGTACAGCAGCCACACATTAATCATCTCTGTCAAGAACATCTTCCTGTCCCTAATTCTGTGTAACACACAGAGGCATCTAGTGGAATAACAACATACTGCAGGTCCCTGTGGTGGTAATCAGTGGGCTGTTGGAGCTTGTTGGAAAGTGGGTTTATTTTTCATGGAATATTAAGTGAAAAAATAACAGGTTAATAGATGCTTGACACTTAACTGAAGTTTAATATTAAAGTTGAATATTTCTTTGAGAAGATTCCATACTTTTAGCTAGATTCTCCTGTTTTTCATTGCGGTCCTCCCAGGGTTAGGTGGCCTCTCTTGGATAATAATGAGGTTTAAGATGTGCCACACATTTGAGTGTCTGAATTCTTTGTGAAATGTTTGGCCCTACTGCCAAATCCACGTAAACTCCTACTAGCCCTGTGGAAAATGAGCAGTTTTTCTGTTTGATGCCAGTTAGGACCATTTCAGTAGGAATCTAGCTCGAGTGGTAGCTGCGGAGCGGGCTTCCTGGGGAGGTACAGCTGTAAGCAGTGCTGTAGTGGGATTTCGCTTGTCGTAGCCTTTAAGGAACTGCGAGTTGGGAATCGGAGAAAGTACCAATGTTGTTCTGGGCCTTGATTTTTAATTTCATCTGTGACTGGGAATTGTAGTTCACAAACCAATTATTTCACAAGCGGGATGAGGGAAGAGCTAGAAGGGGAGACCCATGTTTCACACTTGCAGTTCAGTGACAGGCATTGCGAGGTCAGTAGCCTGACAGGTACAGAGGACTGGAGAAGCTTACTGTATGCCCGGAGCAAAGTGGAAGCAAGTGAGAAAAATGTGACCTGTGATCGTCCTGCTTTTTGAGCTGCTGCTGGGGTGAACACACTGCCTTGTACATAGCTTAACGTTAGAGTGCTATTCCACTCCAAATTAATTCTTCTACTGCACATGTCACCTTAATATTTGTATCAGAGAAAGACCTGAAGATGAGAGATACTCATGCTATACGTCAGAGGATTTCCACTGCAAAAGTTAGAGGATGGATCAGTGGGCTGGCATGGCCTTCAAAATACTGAAAGCTCAATTGACATTAAACATATTGAACTATTTTTAGTTGTTAACCCAAATAAATAAATAAATTCAAGGTCAATAGCAAATGGATGTAGTAGAGCTGTGGATGCTGGACTGAGTAGCAATATGTTTTGTAGATTATGTGGAAGTTTTCAAAAGAAGTCAGTTCTGTGCTGGTGTTGGGAGGATTTGCAGTTGAGTCGTGCTTGGGAACCTGCAGTAATCATCACTCAGGGCTCGTAGCAGTGGACTAGGTCACAAAATTGTGGAAAAGTGGGAGTTTTTGTTCCTTTTGTGTGTGAGGGTCCCTTTGTTCTGGCAATTTTAAAGTTCAGTTTCTAAGGTAAATCTTCAGTTTGAGAAAGAGAAATAATTAGAAGTGTCAAATCCTGTTCAGTTCACTCATAAAAACACTACCATTCACTTCAGTAGTGCAACTTCTGAGAGTAGACTTAGCTACATGATTTCTTGCAGTTATTCATGAAATTAGTTAACTGGGTGTAAGTAGTGAGGCAAAAGTATGATAGAGAAGTGATGCCAAGGAGAAGGTCAGGGAGACCCTATTAAGCCAGCAACTTAAACACATGGCCTAGTGTAAGCAGTGCTTGAGTAGTCCTGTTGTTTTACTTAAGCACAGATGATCCCAGTGACCTCAGCAGAGCCACTGGTGTGCTTAGAGCAGGAGACATCTGGAAGCATCTTGCAAGGTGGGGCTAGGTAGCAGTACTATCCCACTAACAAAACAAAAACCACACAAACCCCCTTCCCCCCAACAGCAAAAAAAACCCAAAGCTGTATGTGCAACACCATGGACACAGGGAGCAAGACTTGGATTTGCTGATCTGGAAGCAAAATATGTAAGTATTGCTTCCTTTGTCAGGAGACGAATGCTCCAGACAAAAATCAGTGACTGTTTATTGTAATAAGCTTCAGAAGAAGATATAGAGCATTCTCCTTCAGTCTACGACATGCCTGATCTATGCTTTCTGTCTGTTTTCATTATCCCTCCTAAATGAGCAATGCCCTGAAGTCATTGGTTGGGTGGCCTAACATAATTCACTGCTCCCTAATGCTTGAAAAGTCTTGCCTTGCTCTGTGCTGGTAGGTATGTTGAAATAGTAAATTATATAGTAATGATGAAAATAATCATAGCTGTTTTTATACCTATTAAGTTTCAAATCATACTGCTCTATTGTAGATGATCATTCTTTCTGCTTGATAGTGTGATAGTACAAAATGAGTCAAAGACTGATGGTAGCAGTCTGTAATCTCCTCTCTAGAGGCTCTGCCAGCCTTCACTGGGATTTGTACCACACCTTCCCATATTCTTGGTCTCTTTTCAATGCCACTGTGGAAATTGATTTTAATTACATTTACTTTTAATAACATGATCTCAGAAGGGGATGTAGGTGAAATAAAAAAGCCAAAAGAGACAAGCAAATCTGATGTAGTCTGGGGACAAGAGGAGTATTTTATCAGTGGCATATGGGAAGAGAGGGTTAGAGACCTGGCTTAGGCAAAGGAAGTTGAGATAACAGTGCAAAGAAAGCGGGGCAGCACTCTCTGCTTAGACCATAGTGGATGAACTGGGAACGTTAAACGCCGACACACTGTCCATCAAAGCTGTGTCAATTATAGTGAAGTCAGAGAATTTCCTTTCATTGACCATTTCAGGACTACAGATAGGCCTTTCCCTTTCACTTGCAATACCCTTCTCTTTCAGCTGTCAAAATGAACAGTGAGTAACAAGCATGAGTAAAGCGGAATTCATAGCAGTAATGTTTCTCGGTATGTTTTCTCTTCACTTGTTTAAAACAAAAACCCTCAACTTTTTTACCTTCTTGGGCTACATCTGTGGGTTGTATTTTATGTGCTCATGGTTAATTTACTTTGATACCAGTCCTTGCCTCTGTAAATTCAGTGTTCTGCAAATCTAGCTGACCAAAGTGAAGCAAACTGTTTTCAGACTTGAGCACTTTTCTGGAGCCTTTGTCAGAGAATCACGATCCCTGTTTTGCAGTTCGGATCTGACCTAAAACACATGGATTGCACTGAGAAGCCACTTAGAGATGTCTGTCGTCCAACTTGGAACTCTCATCCTGGGTCGGATATCCTCAGCAGGTGTGAGCTGGCACAGCTTCATCTCTGCACAACGCTGCAGCGCCAGGTTACTTGAAGTCTTCTAAAACAACAGCAAAATTCCTGCTGAACTCACTATAGTTATGAGTGTTTGTATTGTGATAGTGCATTGCACGGTGTGTGGTCCCCGACTGTACAGCCTGCAGTCCCTGACAGGGGTCTCCTCTGTATATAACAGGACCAAGTTTTCACCTCTTGTGGGAATCTGATTCTGATACATACTTTGACTTATCCTATCTTATTGAGGTAAGAAAAAATTTTGCTACTGACTGAATGGAAACCAGGTCTGGAGCAGGTGAAGGGAAGCTGTGCAAGTGTTTTGTGAGCGCTTCGGTAGAAACTGTCTTTGCAGAAGACCAAATACCATTTCCATCTAATGTTTTTACTGTAACACTTTTAAACTCAAAATGATGTAGCGTCTTCTCATCATTAATTTGCTCTTGAGCCCTGCAGGTTCATTTGTTTTGTTTTGCCTTGCCTTGCCTATATCAACTTTTAATGCTTTGCACTGAGCTCCCATAGTGAGCTCTCTTGAACACCTCAGGGTTTACTCATGCTCTGGATGTGGCTGTATTTTGTCTGCAGTAAAAGGTAAGTGTTGAATGCTGTGGAAACAGATCTGCAGTTTGCCTGGGAAATACTGGAGGATGTGTGTTCCCCATTTTTAATAGCATTTATACTCGTGGTTTCACTACTAAAACTAGGAGAGGAGTTGTCCGAGGACAGGGGAAGCTGCTTTTTCTCGATTCTCCTAGACAGGGACCGTGTGTCTTTCCAGCCTGAAGATTTGGGAACTGGGTGGTTCCTGCCTTCCCCTGTGGGGGCTGGGGATGTGCTGGCAGAGCTGGCTCCAGGCAGACGTCCTGGTTGAGCCTCAGCTCTGCCTGGTCGGCGTGGCAAGGCTCTGCCCTGGAGCCGGTGGGACGGGGCTGTGGCTTGTGCTGGCGCTGGGTCAGTTCCAACCCACCGGCATTGCAGCCGGTCTGCCTGCGAGGGAAGTGCCGATGGTTGTCTCCATTCACGGCAGAAACCCTCTCATTGATGCGGCTGATATTTCTGAATAGTGAGCTGTGAAAAAAGAAAGATAGCGCGTGACTAAGCAGGCGCTTTGCTGCATGGCAGGCAGTTCTGGTGGGGCTGCCGCCTGACGCGCTCCGAGACGTACCTAGACATCCAAATCGCCTCTTTTTAAGAAGGCCAAATGCTCTTCCAGTTATTGTTCTGGGAAGCTCATGTCACCGGGCGTATAGTTCATTTTGTTTGGAATTTCAGGGTCAGACATAAGTGTTGTTATCCACCTCGGAGGAAAAGCTTTAGAAAAAGGAGGGGGGAAGCTGAATTGATATTTGGAAAAATGAAAGATGTTTAAAATATTTTTGCAAAAAAAAAAAAAAAAAATCCCTCAGCGAATAGTCATTCCACTCGGCTTCTGGCCAGTCTCGGATGCTTCTCTTCCAGAACGTCTGAGTATGAATGAATCATGACATGATCCTGGGAACTCTGCAGCCACACTCGTTATTCTGTACGTGGCATCAGGCACCACCTGCAGATGGAGAGACTGGAAAACGTTGCAGTTTCTAAACCTCACCTCGTTATACCACAGTGTACAATTAGACCTGTATAGGCAGTTCATAGCTCCCGGGAGAGCGAATAAACCAGCAGTGTCGTAGAATTCACAACACGACTTGATGTTGGTACTGAAGCTGTCTTGGAAAACTATTATACTGACTAGGTTTTGTAAGAGGTCATGGCCAGAAAAAAGGCTTATAAGAGAGAAGGAAAAAAAAGAAAAAGATGAAGGCTAGTGGACTCTGATGGGGTTTTTGAAAATAATCAGAGCAAACCAGCAGCAATATGAAATTGGAGTCAGTTTTGCCGTTTCCAGCATCTGTTAATCTTCCTGTGGACAAAACATCTGAATCTGCCTAAGGATCTCCTTTTTAGCATTGAATGTCAAATTCTTAGGGTAAAGCTCCCTGAATACAACCAAAAACATTTTAGAGGTTGAGTTCTTTTCCCAGGAAAGCTTGAGTAAATCCCTTTGATAAAGAGAATTTGGCTATAAGCGGGGAGGAAACGTGCTTTATGGGTGACAGCATGAGCGTAATGATTGGGATTCCAGCCTTCTGCTCTTCTAATTTATATGTTTTTCTGAAAAAAAAATTGTGTATCTATTGTACCAGTCTGTATGCTCTGAATTGGAGTAGAGGTAAATGAATTCAGGAGTAGTCTTATTTATTTTATCATCTGTTTAAGTGGATTTGAGATGTTTGGCATCGTACGATCAAATATATGGCATTTCTATGAATTAATTGGAGCGAGACTTACAGCTTTTTGTCTTGCTGGTCTGACAGGCCTGGCAACTTACTGGTGGGCATTGTTAATAAATGAACATTTAGAAGAACGTGAAAGCCTCAAGAAAAACACATGTTCGTTTTGGCCCCTCCTCTTCCCTAGTCTAAGTGGAAATTCTAAATAAAGCCTTGGAGACAATCCTCTGAATCCAGATGGTAAATAGTCTTAGTGCTTTAATGCATAACCAGAAATGTAGCTAATGCTCATAAAAAATCTGCTCCCATTTCAGAATTCAGCCATGGGACTGCCTAGTGGATTAAATTCTGTAGATTAATTGTATGCTATTTGAGACCTAATGATTCCTTATTTTAAAAGATCATCAGCTGTTGAGCTCACTGAGGTGCATTAATATATCAGTCGGTATAAACTCAGTGGGTTTTGAAGTAGTTGTGTTGCCTGGTACAGAATATTCAAGTAAAACCTCATAATCATTCTGGAATTTGAGCTATGAGCTGTGTCACCTGGTATGTGCCTGTTGCAGATGAGGTCCTTCCTCATCCTTATCCTCCTGGCTGGCCTCCTCACCAGGTGAAGGTCTCGCTATAAAATTTCTTCTACAAACAGCAGTTTCGACCTGAGAACAGATTCTGTTACCGCTCAGTTTCTCTGTGGTACCTCCCTACTGTAACAAGTGATAGGACGAGTGGGAACGGCCTCAAGTTGTGCCAGGGGAGGTTTAGATTGGATATTAGGAAAAGTTTCTTCACCAAAAGGGTTATCAAGCATTGGAACAGGCTGCCAGGGAAAGTGGTTGAGTCACCATCCCTGGAGGTATTTAAAAGATGTGTAGATGTCGTGCTTAGGGACATGGTGTAATGGTGGACTTGGCAGTGTTAGGTTTACGGTTGGACTCAATGATCTTAAAGGTCTTTTCCAACCTAAATGATTCTATGATTCTACTGTGTCAGTCATCTATTACTGTCAAGGTGTCCTCTCCAGTCCTCAGTTTGCCACAGGATCCCAGGGCCCTTGAAAAAATTTTCAAGTTGATGCTTTCCTGTATTCTTAGGTATTGTCCCTTTTATTGATGAGGAGCATCGTAGTCATCTACAGAAATAATCTTCTTAGACCTCTCCATGCAATTGCCCTTCACTTCTGTTTTGTTGATCTGCTTAATAATCAGTTTCTCCATTAAAGGCCATTGTTCTGCAATATCGGTCAGTGTCCTTCGTCCTGTCTGCTTTGCTGTCACGTATCAACTTAATTGAGTTTTTCTTCAGTCTGCTTTCCTTTCAACGTGCTGAGAATCACGAGGAACTTGAATCAACTTCTTCAACTTCATCTTGATCAAGTTCTATAAAATTGTAATTTGCACTGCCATGAATTTAGTCCTGCTGGCCAAAGATGGAAAAGCAGAGCTGTCATATTGAGAAAAGTGTTGGTATTTGATACTTCGCATTTCTTAGAAAATATCAGGAACCATCAAAATTTGCAGAAGGAACCTTGCCAGTGTGATTGTATCAGGTAGATCAGATTTCAGGACGAGATGTGGTGTTTTTTGTAGAATCAAGGGTCTGGTCCCTCAAAACATTGGATGGCATGAGTTCTAGGTGACATCATGGTTTATAGGACTCAATGATCTTAAAGGCCTTTTCCAACCTAAATGATTCTGTGGTAGGCTAAGGTTTTTATGAAGTTGTCAAGGAGAAGTTACTTATCAGTATCTGCCCAACTGATGTGTATGGCACACACTGCTAGGACGTTCATTCCTCTGTGTTTGGTGAAAGAGATACTGCATATCTAAATGTGTGTTAAGGCATTAAATGTTTCCTTCAAAGCATAATGAAGGCAGATGAGGGGGGATGATGAATTTTAATCATACCGTGGAGCTTAAATTTGGCCAAGCATTTCTGCTAAGCAAAGCCCTCGGGCATATGCTTTAAGTCTCGCCGTTTCTGATGGGGCTCAAACATCTGTTTGTTGTTTTGTGGAATAGCATCCCGAGAGCCCAGTTTTTGCCTAGAGAAAAGGGTATGCTTGTATGTCTTGTGTGCTCTTCAGCAAGGACTTATTAAAAATTGGTCCTGGATGTTCAGTGAGGGAGCAGCCGAGTGAGAGGCAAGCCCAGTCAGTGGTGGGAGTCCTGAGCCAATGGGTTCCTATGCCTCTGTCTAGACCGAAGAGGTTTGGAAATTTTCAGATTAGCTTTGGATAAGCCTCTGAACTTCTGGATGCTTCTCCTAGCCAGATCAGACCTCTAAAGAGCTTGAGGTTTGTCCATTGCTAATTTTCATATGCATTACATTAAAAACTCTTAAGTTGAAATGTTCTTATTTTAAAAATAGAATAATAAAACAATAAATCAGAAGGAAAAGCATGCTGAAAAAAATGTAGAAAACAGATGAAAAGCAAAAGAGAAAAGTGAACTTCGTAAAAATACCATACATGCCAGACCCTTCAAATATGATTTCCTGTATATTACACTTTAAAAAGCATGATATTGCAACATGCTCTCACATGCAGGGGCCAAAAATATGAAAGAATAAAGCCTTGTTTGATCTCGAGAGTTGAATGGATGTCATTTGACCCATCCATGATCTGATCCTAGACCTAGGACATGTCAGATGATTTTCCACTCGATGAGTGTCTGCACCACTCCCTTGTCTCTTCTCCACCCTCTTTCTGAGCAGATAGTGCTGACACGCTTCCTGTTATGGGCTGCTGGGTGCCGCTCCGGAGCATCCTGGCACCCGAGCGCCTGTGGGTTGGGCAGAGGACTTCAAAAGCAGTTTCTGGCGCAGGGAGGAAATATTTTGAAGTGCGTTTGGGTGCTTCCCAAAGCAACCTGCTCCAAGCAAGTAGAAAGAAAGCTTACATTATCTCATGTAAAAGACCCAGGTCCTTTAAGGAGCCTGCCAGAGGTTTATGAAATACCGTGTTACTGCTGAGAAACCTTGACAAATGCAGTGACTGCTGTCGAAAATAAAAAGCATAAACACAATGCGGAGGTAATAGCTCAGAGCTGTGTGTCTGCTGTTAATTGCTCAGAATCTAGAATATACTTGATGTGTATTTTGCAAATGGTAAAATGTACTTGTTTTGTTATTAGTCAAAGCCAAGTGAGAGTGTGGTGGAAGCTACAGAAGACAAAAGGGAGGGAAACTTTAAAAATAACATCTGCTTAACATGAAGAAGTTACAGCCGTTACTAATACGTCTTCTGGAATTAATGTTTCATACAATTTTTCTCTACTTAGTGAAAGGTTGTATAATTAGAAGGACATTGGGAACTTTGAAAAAAAGATACAGGGTAAAAACCAGATAGACATTGTATTTCAGTACAGAAGTAGCACTTGCCAGAGTCCTTGAACACAGAGTCTTGAAATGAAGTGGAGTAATAACTGCATTATTTTCTTACCAATGACTATCCAGATACATAACTTGCAGTTAAAAGCTGATTGGTTTTCTGGAGGTTTCTGCTCAACAGTTCTTTTCCCATAGTAAATAAATTGCAAGGTGGCTGCTGATGACTCTGCAGTTCAGTAGTGTCAGAAAATACCCTTCACTGGAAATCATTAATGCAAAAGCTCAGAAAAAAGCTGAGCTGTTTTTCTCCTCTTCAGGAGCCTGTTTGGCAGTCTTACTGAAATGCGCACTTGGTGCTTGTGTTGCAGGACCTGGTATCGCTGCAGCCGATGGGAAGACAGCTTGTGGTTCTTCATATGCCAAGGAAAAACATAAAAAGAGAAAAGCTAAGCAGCCATTTGTTGTGTAGTGGTTGTGGGTCCCCATTCTAGCAGGAGAGATGACAGTAGACAGGGCGATTTTAGATGTTTAAAATTAATCAGTAATCGGAGATGAGTATCGAGGAGGTTCTCCCTTCTCTAACAGTAGTCACAAAGCTCAACACATGAGAGCTTTACTGCTGCATATCCAGTGGCATGCTCCTGTCCCCGGCCACTGAATTGTGCAGTAGTGGACTAGTGGACTTCTCCCTTCAGTGTTGTGTTGAACTCCAGCTCTCGATGGCTTCTGTTTCAGCTGGGTCCTACAGCAGGCTGCCCTTTGGGATGCTGAGTCTTCCGCAACCCTGGGGGCATCTCCATCTCATCCTTGTGTATCTGTATAACAAATAATAAAAGACCTAATGCATGATGTGTTTGGTACTGGCAGGCATCAGGAGTTGAAATCCCTTTGTGTCTCCCTTCCACTGACAAAGATCTAGTGGCTTCTGGTTCTTTGCTTTGGAAAGCATCCAGCCCGAACTGTTCAGCGCTGTGATCTTTACCATGTTTCATTGTACACAGACGAGAGATGTATGTACATCATCGTCTAGCTAGTTTATTTTTGCTAATTGGCAAAAGTGTTCAGAGCAAGAACGTGCTGTGTGTGAGGTGCTGTGAGATACTGCTGACAGGTGGGATTACAGCGGGGAAGGTGGATGCTCAGTGTATACCCAGGGTTGTGCTTTATCCCTTTTTTGGGCACTGGTGTCCTGCTCTTGACTTTTTTTATGCTAGTGTGGGTGTGGAATGAATATAACCAGGTAACCATGCTTATCTCTCTTTCTACTTCTTCTAAATTCCTGCCCCCCCACCCCACCCCATATGTTCTTTATATATTTGTATCATAAATTTAGTGATCGTTAGTGTTGTGTACTGAGGTCTCAACTTGGGATATTTAGCTTTACCATGGTTTAAATAATAACTGCTAGATCACATTGCTGGTCAAGTGGTCACTCTTTGGAAAAAAAGTATTTGTGGGAAAACTAACGCTTTCTTCCCTTTGTAACCTGTATTACCAAAATGATCTAAAAATTACCTGTACTTAGAGAGGCTGTACTGAATTTTTTTGCCAGTGAACTTCAGCATATGAATGACTCCAAGCATGTGCACCCAGTGGTATCTGCTGCTTGTTACTAGATTGAGTGACAGCTCTCACACAGATTTCTGTTTCCTTACATGGATGACCAAAACCACCCAGAGCACAGCATCAACAAAAATAACACTTCCTGAGTATGCTTTCAAAATTCGGGACTGTTTTTGTAAACTAGCTTTCTCGATAGTCGTGAAAAATCGTTACTATCTCTGCACCAGTAAGAGCAAACCACAGTGGGTAGTTTGTTTTTGAAGCCTTAGTAGGCTAGTTTCCTGCACAACATTTACCCTTTGCTGACCTTGCTTGTCAACACTTGTAATTTGTGTGTCTGCTAGGAATCCTCTCCCAATAGCTGCTGTATTAAATCCACCTTCTAAGGCTTATGGCACTTTCAAATAGTACAGCTTTGGCTCCTCTCCTTTAAAATTACATTTTCCCTTTGTTACTTATGCAAATCTGTCGCATTCTACTGCTCCATTCATTGACTAAAGTACCTTTAATATATATCAGAGCCTCCAACACTTTCTGTTTTGCTTTCTAGTCTTTCTGTTTTATCATGGGATGAGCAAAACTGGCAGAAACAGGCAGAAATCTGAGCAGAGACATGTCCAGAAGAAATGTGTATTTTTTAATCTTTATATATAGTCGATAAAAAAAATGAAATCTCTTATCTTTTTTGAGGATAACTGAGATGTGAAATCTCTTGCCCTGTCTATTTCATCAAGTTTCATTAAAAACATGGGCAATCACTTAATTTTGGATCTTGGACTATGAATGAAATAAATGCTGAGCAGTGCCAGGTCATCTCATTCTGGCCGGGATATCTAGCACGTAGCTGGATGCTGTCCTGGTGTAACCCAGCGGAGCTTGGCGGGCCAGGGAAGCAGCAGCACAGGCACCATGACCTAGACTTGCAGTGCTGCTCACGTTAAGGGGCTACCCTTTCCTCTCAACCAGGAGTGAAGACACAAATGAGCCCAGATCATGTTGCTTTGCATTTAGTCATCATTTTTGTACTTTGAAAAACATTTGATACATTTGAGTAGTTGTTTTCTTGTGACTCTTTTTAAAGAGGCTTTAGGGCACATTAAATAATATCTTTGAAATGACTTAAAAATCGAAGTTTTATTTTTCAGTTGACATAGATGGGGAAAGTATAATTTGACTTGAAAAATCAGAGAGGATTGATTCCAAGGTCATGAAGGTGCCTTTCAAAATTTTGCTATTAGGCTTTTCAGTGCAGTATTTGTTCTTCTTGCAGTGAAAACCACCTTTTTTCTCTACTGTATCCATCAGGAAAGTTTAGTTGTTTCAGGTAAGTATAACTTTAAATTCTCTCACTGACTTGTGTAATAATTTTTAGTCTATCAGTTCTTTAGAGTTGCTTTCTTTTGATTATTCAAAATGCATAACTGATTGAACGTGTTTGTTTTGTTTATTAACTGTTGGAGCGAGTCCAGAGGAGGGCCACGGAGATGATGAGAGGGCTGGAGCACCTCTCCTATGAAGACAGGCTGAGAGAGTTGGGGTTGTTCAGCCTGGAGAAGCGAAGGCTCCGGGGAGACCTTATAGCAGCCTGCCAGTACCTAAAGGGGCCTACAAGAAAGCCCGAGAGGGACTTTTTACAAGGGCATGTAGTGATAGGACGAGGGGGAATGGCTTCAAACTGAAAGAGGGTAGATTTAGATTAGGTGTAAGGAAGAAATTCTTTATTGTGAGGGTGGTGAGGCACTGGCACAGGTTGCCCAGAGAGGTTGTGGATGCCCCATCCCTGGAAGTGTTCAAGGCCAGGCTGGATGGGGCTTTGGGCCACCTGGTCCAGTGGAAGGTGTCCCTGCCCATGGCAGGGGGGTTGGAACCAGATGATATTTAAGGTCCCTTCCAACCCAAACCATTCTATGATTCTATGATTAATGAGAACATAATTCTCAGTCAAATTTGTGACACACACACTGTTGTAAACGCAAAATTCCCTTTTCATGAACACCCTGCAGTGTTCCTGTTTTTTAATCCCCTTAAATAGTCCTGCCAATAAAATACTGTGAAGAAACCGAGAGGCAGATTTATTCATTGTTGTTTGAAAGAGTCAGCTGAGGTTCTGTGGAAATGTTTTCTTCTAAACTTGTCTGCGACTGCAGTAAAAGGACAGCTTTAAGTGTGAGGACTTTGTTCTGTCTGCCCCTATTCTGTGTGAGAGGATATTATTTCGTGATGAAAAAGGGAATGAAGAGTAGCATCGGCTAGATAACAAGTGTTGAAAGAGAAGCTGTGTTGTTTGTCTTAATAGCATGATCTGCATATCTTGGTTGGGCAGCAAATATTTTTTTTTCCCCACTTACCATTTGAAGCAAAACAGGCTTTTTCAAGTCAAGGGGAGATGTTATAGTACCTCGTCCTAGTGCTGGTTTTTTTGCAATAGAAAAATACACATCAACGTCCGTGACTGCAAGGTGAGCCATTATTGAGTATCAGGAAACTACCTAGCAAAGCCAGCTGCGTTACTGCCCACCCCACCAGAAACTGCTGGGTTTGGAGTACGTTAACGAGAACAGTAACCTGTTCTGGAGGTGCGGCCATGATGACTTATGCTATGACTTTATATAGTTACCAGAGAGATAACGCAGTCCTATCAATACTTTGCACCGTTGCCCAGTGCTGCTGTTTCCAATGACAGTACTGAAGTCCATGCTTTCACTTTGAAACATACATGTCCTTCTTATGCTAACTAACTTTTTTTTCTCATTCCTGAGAAATTCAGAATTTCCTAGAAAATGCCAAAAAAGTTATCTTCCATCCTCTGGATCTCGGGCAGATGTTGCTTAGAAAGAAGCCTATGGCCCAGGTTTTCTGCTCTGGCCAAGCTGTGTTTGAACCAAGACGAGGCAAGTGAAACAAATGTTACTTAGAGCTATTTTTATGATTGCTTGATCTTGGGACTGACTAGTTGAGCTTCTGAAGCAACTAGAATTGCTCTAGTTCTGTGCTGGACATGCTTGAATTGGAGGCTTCTTGGTATGCAAATACATGTCCCTTTTAATTAGAGACTATCTGCCCATGCTGTGGACTAGCAGAGCTGGTGTATTCACAGTATGCCAGAGGATGTGTAGGTAGTACAGCCTTCACTCTGTTGCATTTGTAATCCCTCAGTATTGCAAAACACAAGTCCATGTGATGGACAAACACAAAACCATAAGATCCCATGGGTCCTCATCGAATGGTTTCCTCAGCTTGATGCGTTCACATGATTTAGCTCCGTTTACAATGGCAGTGGTCAAGGGAGACTCGTCTCTGTGCATGGTTCCAGCATAAAGTCAAGTAACGTGCCTGGGACATCTCAGCGAAGTCTTTCCGTTAAGGAGTGAGGTTTTCTCCTTTTCCTAGGCTGTTTGCTTCATACAGCAGCCTCATGCAGGGAGGTAATTGGGACAGTAAATTCTCTGAACTGTTCCTACAGAGATGGCTGTTCCTGAGGATGACACCAGCAGGTAATGGAGATGTAGTCTTTTCTTCTGCCCTCTGCACTCAGCTTTGGTCACAGTTCATCTTTTACTCGCCGAATGTCTGAGAAGAACAGGTCTGCTCCTGCTTTTAGAGCCAACCAAGTGTCCACCTATGTCTTTTATATTATCCTGCATTGCTTTCCAGTAAAAAAGAAAAAAAAAAAAAACCAACAACAAACCCAAACCAACAAATCATACCTACTCTGCCATGGCATGACCGGTGTTCTTACAGAAGCTCAGCCTCACTTTTGAAGTGTGTTTTTACTTTTTTTTTTTTTTTCTCTGCTTTTAGAGGACTAAAATGGGTGTTCAGAGGATGCAGCAATGGCTGGGAAAACTGAGCTTATTTAGATAATGGGAATGTCTTTCCTGTGCTAACAGCTGTGAAAAGCCTCAGATAAGGCTGAAAGCCTTAATGTTAATTAGACAGGAATCTCCTTAATTTGTCGGTCTGTTTTAAAAGTTGTAAATCCAAGAAGCAACAGATGGCTGAGGAAAAATGAGAACAGATTAAGACCTACATCCTTTCTGTAATGCCAGGTACTATGGAAAGTATTTCTGAACACAAAACTTAAGCACTTTGATTGTTTGAGCTATCTGACTCTTTATCTACTGTCTCTGCTGGAAAGCACTAGAGCACCTACATCAATTCTAAATGGGTGTATAATCCTTTAACTATTCCCTGCTCTGCAAAGCTCTTAAGCATGTACTTCAGTCCCAAAGAAATCAGTGGGTTTGAAACACATGTTCAAAGTTAAAGGCACATGTTGAAGTGCTTGTTAAATTGCTGTCCTGTACATCTGTAACAGTGTGCATTTTATTCCTGCTTAACCTTTTAGCTTTATATTCAAAGCTAGATGGTAAGAAGAAATAAAATGTTTGTAAATGTGATGTCAAATGTTCAGTCTCTAGCTACCCCGAGATCAATAGGACTATCCCCTAAAATAAGTACTGCTCATTTGCTTGTGCTGCTTCAGTAATTCATCAGTTTGTATCATTTTTATTATCACTTCATGAATTATGCCTTTGCAGAAACTTAAGGTCTAATTCAGAAAGATAAAAGACAACTGTTGGGGTCAGTTAGGAAACCTGTGAAGTGTTGAGAACAGTTTCTGGGACTTGCCAGATTCCCCAGATTTGAAAAATATGGAGAAGGAATTTGAAGAAGTTCTTATTGCTTCTGTAATAGCAGTCCCTAATGATGGCAGTTATTTTTTAACAAGTTCTCATATGCTACTGAGGGCAGTAAGAGAGAGAACCACATGGTCTGGTTTTTTGTTAGTGGGAAGAATGCATTTGCTCTAGCACTCAAAGAATAAATGTAAATACGATAAGAACATATTACAGCTTGCCGGCATCAGTGAATAGCAGATGATCTCCACTGCCTGAAAAAATAAAAATAAAAACATGCAAAAAAGGGACAAACCCAGTACTTTATTGTATAAACAGAAGTCCTCTGACACATTTATGTTCCATGGTGAGAAGCTTTTGAATCAAAATTTTGAAAAAGGAAAAAAATACTATGGGGAACACAGGCTAATTTGAGTGGAGAAATATATTGGGAATTTTTGTCCACCCTCCTTTCAGTGAAGTGCTTTCCTCACTGAGTCGCTGTGTGTTCATGCGGTGTTGCACCAGTAGGTTTGCACTGCCTCGTGCAGAAGACCCAGGGACTGGTTGTGCCACGCGTTTGGTGGGGTCCTCTGTATGGTAAAGTGCTGCCATCGATGCTTCTAGGTGCTCTGCACTGATTTGCTTTCATAGAAATTAACATGTGAGGCACTCAGGCTCTTTATTAATGTTAGTAATTATTCAAAATAGTTGAGCTTTAGCCTGTACTCCTGTAGTGGAGCCATTGTGGGAGGATATATATTGCAATAACTGACAGTGTAATTACTCTGATGTAAATAAAATGATGGAAAAGTACAAAATTTATTTTCTCCAGATAAATGTGACACATCTGTTAGCCGTAGAGCAATTCTTGCCATTTGTATGATGGCTGCAGTACGTAGGCCCTTACTAAGACCATAGTTACTAATACCATCACAGCCCTGGCAGATCAGTTATCCCACCATCTGACAGATGCTCAGCTGCAACTTCACAGCTCTTCATCTCGATCTTGGGCAGAGCAGGACGGGCTGGGAATGCCTGTATGTAACAGTTGTTCAGTTTGCTCTGTTTATAAATGGAACGCTGCTTGCAGTGTTTGGTACAAGACTTGAAACTTGGGTGTCTAGAGTTGGTCCCTAAATCAAGCAGCATGTATGTGCTTATTAAAGTGAATTCAGTACCATCACAGGTTTGTTAACGACTGTGTTAAATGCTGTAGGTTCTGGGTGTAAATACTATTGAACTCATGCAGAATATGTCTTGCCTATATCTTGAGTGTTGTAGTGGGACATTTACAGAAGGGAAGAAAAGGGGGAAAATAAGGACCTTTAGGGATAAAAAGCCCAACAAAACAAATAAATAAAAAGACAACCCAGTTCTGTTGTTTGTAATGGGTCTCAGAAACCTTAATAATGGTAATGTTAAAAATGTATAGTTGTATCATTCAGTTGTTTGACTTGATGGTTACAGAATAGTTTGTTGTGAGAGGCAGGCTAGCTGTTTGCTATAGTGACTGAGCCCTCTAGCCAGTATATACAGTGAGAAAATCCGGACTACTGTGTGATCAAGCAGTGTTTCATATTTTGTCTTTTCCGCATGCTTCGGCACACCCTAGCTTGAGGTGAGACTGGAAGCGAAACTTCTGGAATATGCGAGGAAGACCATTCTTGTGGTATTGCCATCCCAGCCAAAACCAGGAAGCGCTGGAAAACTTGCCAAAGGAAAAAAAAAAAAAAATATCAGACTGCTGGGGAGAGTTTGCCAGCCTGGTTTCCAAGCCAAGGGGATTTGGAAAAGCATCTGAATGTTTCAGAGGTTATCCAAACCAGACCAGTAGACTTTCACTCACTATTCAGTGTATGAGTACAGCCCTCTGAGCTGCGCTGTCATTGAGGAGGTTCCTATATTTGGTTGCTTATTAGCAGCTCTGACCTACCAACCGTAATAACTTATTTCCCCATAACCGAAGGAGTCTGTTGTCCTGCTGTCCAGCCAACCTCAAACTGCAAGTTAAAAAGTCTTATTCTTGAAAAGAGCTAATGGGGGACACACACACACCAAACTCCCAAAAGCCATTCTTGAAGTTGTTCTAGAAATGTCTCTACCTGTCATCCTCTCCAAATGTCACTTAAAAGCAAGCAGCTCCTGTCCTTTCTTCTTCAGCCTTAACTCCATCCACCACCAACTGGTGTAAGAGCAATTCGATCCCGCTTCTCCCATGGCAATCCCATTGCCTCTTTGGCCTCTCTTTGCTTTCCAGGATACCCATCTCCTTCTGACTTGCTGTCTTTCCATGTAGGGAGATGCCTTTCTCGTTTTCACAGCTCAGCTGTGAGACTTGGTGCTCTGGTTGACAGCATGTCCTGAGCTCTGTTACTGCTGTGTGCGTTCAGGTGGGACACTTCACTGTGCTCCTCAGCAATGCTTGCCCACTGAAGTTCATTTGCAAAGACTGGTTGTTCTGATGTCATTGCATCTGAAGAGGACGTGTGTTGTTACAAGCTAGTGATATTTGTGATGTATTATTGAGAAGAAAATTAGTGAAAACTGTGCTGAAGTGTGCATTTATAGAGTAGTTGGAATTTTGACTTAAATATTCTTTTGAGACAGCCTTAGCCAAATTGCGTGTGTCAGTTTTACAGACCCAGGGTGGTCATAAAGCCAAGAATGTTAATGGTTTCTTCCTGTCACATTAGTTTATGACCGAAGGTTTTCTTAATAACCAGCTATGATAGCATTAATCTAAACAAACCTATCCACCCTGGACTGCTCCTGACAGAGTGAATCATGGCTGCATGCTGGCAGAGGATCTGTGAGTTGTCTTCAGGACGGATCCCGTGTCCCCAGGACAAAGAAGAGGTGTGCTTATAAATTACCAAACTGTGGTGTTTCTGTATCTTCTCACACCTTGCAAAGATAGGAGCTAAATAACTCAAGACATGAAATATAGCTGGGATGAAGAGTGGAAAGGGCCATAGAACCAAAGCAGCAAATAATTATTGTGAACCCACTTTTCCTGATGACTCTGCAATGTAAAGAAAACAACCAGCCAGATGCAGGAACTCCTGATAGATGAAGGTTTTCTTGCTTGTACCAGAAGCACTTGGTAGCATATGACTTGTCATATTTAAAGAGTTTCAATGCTTGAGATACATCATAAGAAAAAAAGTGGTAAAAACAAATAGTTTTCCGTCTAGAGAGTTTTATTTATAGTACATTTTGTAAGTTGAATAAGTAAAGTAATATTCAGACAGTAAATAATACCACCTCAGTTAGCACATTCTGATTACTCAGCAAAAGGTATAATTCAATTGTAACAAAACCGAACAGAATTTTGTGTTAGGAGATGTGACAAGAAAACATCCATCAGGACAACTTGTCACCATAAGTGTTTATGGCAGAAGGTCTCCTTCCGTAGAGGAACTATTTTCAAGATAAAATTAACTTGGCAAGTTGAATCAGCGAACCTGATTACGTATCAGCTTTTTGTTAGGATCAAATCCAAAGAATAATTTCTAATTACTTGTTTAGTCTTTGAGACTGGTGTCATAAGATACATGGAGCTTTCTCAAAAGAGACCTGAAGTTCATTCCATGCTACGGAACATGCCTAACTACTTGCCTTATCACTGCAAAATCGCATGCCATCTGTATGGCCAGCAAGCAAGGAGGTGACCAGAGAGTTGTGTGAGGATGTGACTGATGGATAGAGGGGAGCACATGTGTAGTACAGCTGCAGCCACTGAGAAGGTACCTCAATAGCTATGACTATGCATTTTGCTTTTCAGTTTCAGCTACTTTGCAAAAGGAACAGCAATTTAACTTTTCCTGTCTTGCTTGTCCCTTCTACTCAGCTTATTTTCTGAAAAAATAATTCTTAAAAGCTTGAACAAGTGAAATAGTTTTGATTTGAATAAAATATTGACTATATTAGGTAAATATCTTTTTTTTTTTAAGATTTTGCTAGGAAGTGCAAGGAAAAATAATATTTTTTACATCTCTGCCTTCTTTAACTTGACTGCAAAAGGTTATCTTTACTGCATGCAAAAACCTAGGCAGTTCCTGTCAATAGTAGAAGTAAATTTGGAAGATGTAAGGTTCAGTAGTTTTATAGCCAAGTGAATATGATGGAGTAGGAATTATCCCTGCTTTTCTCCTCTCCAGGCAGCTGTGTCCTCTGCTGAGAGCTTTGAGTTTTCTAGCTGTGAAGATTTTCCTGGTAAGGGACTTTCTCATCTTTTTTCCAGTTTTATTGTGACTCTACCAGGAATAATAAAAGTGTTCCGCTCTTATGCTGAAAGACTTTTGACTTCACTCTAGAAATGCTCTATTAGGGAGCATTTTACACCTTTTGCTAGACCCACTGAGGGGTAAAAAAAACCTCTGCAAGAAGTCTTCTTACAAAAGGACCATTCACACTATTTTGGTTGTATTTCTGTTTTCAGCTTGACCATGATAGGAAAAAGAACATTTGTTTGCAACAGCTTTTTAGGAGAATGAGCTGCACATGAAACTTTTCCAAAAGAAATAATGGTATAACTTATTTACCTTTTGTTTTGATTTTTTAGTGAAAAGAAAAAAGGAGTGCACCTGCATTTCTTAATAAATCTGGTGGGAGACACATGTAAAAGCACTGGAAAAAGGGGAAATGGAGAAGATAATTCTGAGTATGTGCTGTAATTCTGGGTATCTGTTATATCAAAAAAAAAAAAGAAAAGTGTTTGTAATAGTT
The DNA here is from genome assembly GCF_018139145.2 of Gymnogyps californianus. Taxonomy (NCBI): domain Eukaryota; kingdom Metazoa; phylum Chordata; class Aves; order Accipitriformes; family Cathartidae; genus Gymnogyps; species Gymnogyps californianus. Next base: position 2,634,430 of record NC_059484.1, read on the forward strand.
AATACGCACTCGGTTCCCGATGCTTGATGTCAGTTACATCAGTGTAAGTGCAGAGTAATGTTCCTGAAGTCCAAAGAATCCAAGCAAGCAAAAAACTGGGCTGAGGTCAAATTCAGGCTAGTAGAGTTGTCTTCAGCCCCTCTGCAATGTTAGGCTAGTGAGGGCTTAAAAAAGGCTCTGAGGCTGCAGTCACTTAGTGTGTGTGCTGCATATCTAATTACTTCTGAGGTCCATGTGAGTTAAATGCTTAACTAGAGTTTTCTGATGTCTACAATACTGCATCCTTACAAAAAGCGTGGGAGGAGTGGTTGGTTCCTCTGGCCTGATAAGCTTTGAAGTGCATGTTTATTAATAGCTTAGGTTAGAGCTTCAGGTTCATTATGGAGTGTCTCTTGCTGCATTCCCCTACTCGGGGGGAAAAAAGTACATCTTGTTTAGCTCTTAGTGGGAACTAAATTATCTTCTAGCTTAAGTGGAGGTATGCCAGCAGAAGACATGACCCTATGCTATTACAGGGCATTGTAAGAAGCCATGAGCTCTCGAATCCAGTAGGAATTTTTGAAAAATCTCGCTGTAATTTTAAAGCAGAGGGAATATAGCTATTTACTCCTCCTTTTACAATCTGTATTGGGTTATTCTTTGGTAGTCCCAACGCAGGCTAACAAGCTGGATTTTTTTTTTTTTTTAAGAGTGCATGTTTTGGGGCTACTGCCAGTCATAAAGAGACACTGAGTGGTGGTTTGGATTGGTATCCTGCTGCACAGTTGAGTAAAACAGCTGTAATGCTGTCAGCTGGAGTTATTTAAAACTTACTGAAATTTAATAGGATTATCAAATAGCCTACTTTTATCAATGTTTACTAATATGTAGTAAATTTTTTTCCTCTTGAACAACAATCCAGGAGAACTATGCTGTTATTGGAAAGAAAATATCCAGTACACGGATACAGACCACAGCAGAGAACTCTTGCCTGTTAGGAGGATCACATGTGCTGTTACTCAGGGTACCTTGGGTACCCATAAACGAATAAGCAAAATCAGTAATATGGGTATATTGGGCTACTATCATAACAAAATTAAAACAAGGAAAAAATGCATGTGTTTGTGTGATGGGACTTTATTCTCAGCACAGACCTGACTTTGCTGCTCTTAAAGTCAACAGGCGTATTACTAGGGATTTCAGCGAGAGCATGGCTGAACCACGTTGAGTACATCTGAAAACTCTGCCTGCGATTAGTACAGCAGACATGAAAGCTTAGCTTGGTGGGCTCACAGGAGTATTTAGATTTGCTGCGTTGGAAAGGTGACACTATCAGAACCTAGAACAATACTAATATTTAAGGCCTCTATTTTCTAAAGCACGTACTCTGTTTCCTCTTTATTAATAGAAGCTGTATTTCGCCACCATTGAAAGCCGCTGAGACATTCTTGTTGTTTTTTAGGGGAATTTGGAACCGCCTTTGGTGTTCCAAGCTCAGTAGAGGTTTGGTTGACTTCAGTATGAGAAGTGGAGCTAGTCTGCAGACTTGACTTGTCTGTGTTTGTGATGGAAAGATGGAGAAAAAGCGTTATGCTTTTATTTTCATTTCATTTTCTGTTGCGGTCCATTCATGTTCCATGGGCCTTGGGTTTGGAATAGAGCACGTACGGATTCTTCAGAAGAAGACTTTGTTATCCAGATAAAAATGTGCGTTTCAGAAGCAAAACACATCTGTGTTGCAGCACGGCAAGTTCAAAGGCAGTCGGAGAAGTTTATGGGAAGCAGCTGCGGGTTGTCTTTGCTAATTAGGAACAGAACATACTTGAGGATTTGACACAACAGGTTTACACAGTGCGATTAGGTAAAGAAAGTTAATGTCTGCTTTTAATAACAAGAGCAAGTAGCAGAGGTGGCAAAGTATTTTTAATGACATCATTTGCCCAGCTGTTTTACACATCTGTAATGCGGAACGTCATTCCAATTCTGTAACACTTCATCCTTGCTCTTCCACACCTTTGGGATAAGGGATAAAGTTACCTGTCTGGAAGGGAGCAGCCTGGGAAACATTTGTATTTGCGGTTAGTTATCGGCATTGGTCATGTTAAAACATTGGCTAAAGCGTACTGCATTAGGTATATATTTTTTTTCAATGTGCTAATTGCTTCACTGTGAATTTGGCACTTATGCAGAGATCCCTGTGCTCTCGGCCAAGCTTACATCTAGGAATGAAACATTTGCAGCAGCTGCAAAAATGTTTTTACTTATTTACAGCGTTATAATTTTTTATAGCCATGAATAATGACAAATATATAAATCACTCATTAATTTGTAATGTTAGATGATTCCCCTTACAATGTCTGAGACAATGATGGCACGGAAAGAATATGTTAGGGGGCTATACTGCATTTATATGCAGGTACACGTGTTGACTACATATATAGGGTCTGTTTCAACTCCTGTTAAAATCAATGGGATTTCTATTTGAGCGGGCTTTGATTCAGGCTCCTTTTCTGTCTGTCTTTTCTAAGGATGGTGTAGTTCTGCAGAACTACCATCAAGATGGTACCTGGGCTCCTGGTTTCAAAAGAAAACCTTGTTTTGTGAAGATGCCATGGCCAAGTAAGGATGGGTTCATAACTACATCCAAAGCATTACTGGAACAAATGTAATTGATTTGTTTGCTAGAAAAGAAGAATATAATAATGAAGTCTCTTAGGTTGCATGTTTCTTTTCCATAAACCTAAGCTGTTTGCTAGCTCAGTGGGAAACAACGAGAAATTTTCTTTCAAAATAATCTCGGGATTTGCCATTTCTTTGGATCAATGTCTCTTGTGCTCCTCAGCCCAGTAAGCGGCTCAGAAGGGCTCCGTCCAGCTGGTTTGCTCTGTTTATCATTTGGGTCCACTCTCAAATAGCTATAACGTCTTTGAAAATTTTGTTTTTCATATCTAGTGGACTTTCTTAGAATATTGGTACATTGGCACATTGTGTATGGCATGCTTTGTGAACATACCTGAGCTGTACGATTTCATTACAGTGTGACCTGGCCTTCAGTTTGCAAGAAATAATGAAAACAGCAACTTTGATACAAAATTGTAGTGTGCCTGGAGAGAAATAAGGTACTGACTAATATTTAAATGCAAAACAAAAAAGGTTCATGAGAGAGTATGCTGTGGGTCAGAGAAAGAGGCACTATTCATTGTAATATAGTAGTAAAAATCTTCTTGTTGTTCTTCTTTATTACCAGTGCAGAGTTAAGGTAGATGATCTAAACCTTGGGGGCCAAAAAGATGTCTTTTTGGGAAAGACGTTCTTTGGGAGAGACGTCTTCTTTCTTTTAAGATGATACTTAATATAGAATTTGTTCAAAGCTTAGGTAATTAGTAGGTGCGCAGATAAGTCTAATGGTACTCCTTTCAGCCAACAGCTCCATTTCATCACAACTTCATATGTTCTGTTGTGTTAGTGTTTTTGTATGTACATTTTTATTTATTTGTGTGTGCAGTAATGGTTGACTTTCCATCAGCTTCGTTGCAAAAACACATGAGTATTTTTCAAAATCAGAGGTTTTTCAGAACGGTTGAAATGAGCTATAAAATTCCTGCAGGGTTGGAAAGTCTGAAAGTTTAATTTGCTTCTGAAAAATTAAATTTTACTTTATGCTTTACTTTATGGAAAAAAATGAAAAGGTTCAGGTGGATAGCACAAGTCTTAAATAAGCAAAGACAAAATACAATTTTAGAGCAGGCGTATAGATTCAAAGAGAACAAGAGAACACATTTTTTTGGTAGTGAAAAATGAACTTTGTGTACCTTGAGTTTCGTGTTAACTAAGTTAACACTTACAATTTTTCCTTTCAAGTTTCTTTAGGAGATAGATAAGTGATACAATTTAAAAAAAAAAAAAAAAAAAAAGAAAAGAAAGCAGTGACAATTTGCATCAGTGGGAGAGCTACCATGCAAAACTGGTCGAAGATTGCATGTGCTGTACATATTTTAGAAGTGAGAAAGTCTGGCCAGGTGATAACAACAGAGTCAAGGTTGCACAATTTGATTCCCGAGTGCTCTTGAATTGTAATGTGACCTTCGGATGAAGATCTCAGGCCAGAAGCCAAGTATTCGGGTAATATTTCAAGGGTGTACTCAGCACTGAAATTCTTTGTATTTAACACCTCTATGGCACAGGTGTGATGGGAGGTTGCAGGTAATCTGTCTTGCTAGCCCTTAACCTCACCTACGAGCACAACTGTGTGCAGAAGGCTCTTTACAGTCTGTCTCCTTTTCTAAACAAAATTAATCCCAAGGTAAGTGCCATCCTCTATTCTTGGAAGAGATAGGGATTTCGCATTTAATTTATCTGTGTTTGATTAGAACTACTGATAACTTGCTGAAAAATTGCTAAGCCATTTCTCAGTAACTTGGATGACTCAAACCAAGACTGAACCTTTTTCTAAAAACATATCTGAACGAAAAAGATTTGGCCTGATACGGGAAGCATACGTGAAATTGTGTATGCTGTGTTGTGCGGATGGTTAGCTAGACGATATAAGTTTTCCTTTTTGGCTTTAAAATCTATTAATGCTTCCTATAGCTTGAAAATATTGCAAAGCTTAATGAATCCAAGTAAGAAAAAGCAGGTGAAAAACTCAGCTATGTGAAGGTAATGTGTGTTTGTGTTGGTGTAGCCCAGCAGAGGAGGGGTTAACAAGCAGGAGAGGGTTTTCTGCAGCGGGTGCATGGATCTGTCCTGGGATGCAGAGGGATCAGGGCTGCCTGGAATGCAGCGCGGTGCAGTTTGCAGAGTGCGGCTGGCTGCCAAGCCATTTAACAGTCGGCTGTTTTTGTTGAAAAGACAGCTTGAAAAGTTAAAACCTTCTGATTTTTTAAAATCAGCTGGAGAACATTATAGTCACGCAGAACTGAAGGCAGACAACTCGTTAAAATTAGCATTGGCCATAATTAAAAACATGCTGGGGGAAAAAGACCATGAGAAGAAACAGACTCTTGGAAAGCTCCTGACAGTGCTAGATGTCTAAATGGAAATGTAGCTTGCTAATTGATTTAAATAATTGCTAGGTTACTACATGCTTCACCCACTGCAGTAGATACCAAAGCTGTCCTCCTGTGCGTGGTGGAGCCCCGGTCATCAGGTCTTGCAAGCTTGGGAACAAATAAAGGACCTTTACAGAGGTGAGCAGAGAAACCAGCTGCTGCATTGCCAGGCTCCCCTGCACCACGCTGGGCAGAGACCTGTTCCTCCTTTCCAAAATCTGTTACTAGTCTTTCGTTTTTCTGTATGACAACTTGACTTCTCATGCCAGTTAGTAATCGGCATTGCTTAGGAATTTGCTTGGCAGTTTGCATCCTCCTCGAGGACTCTCCTAGAGGTTCTGTGCTACTTCTGAGTGTAGGTTTGGTCCGTGCCAGTATGCAGGTTCATACCTGGCCCACATTTAAGACTGCAAGCATATACACAGAAGAAAAGATTTTCAGGGGGATGAAACTCAGAATTGAGTTCAGCCTTTGCTGTGAGTGCAGATGATGACCACTGGTGATGCTGACAGGCTTGAGGCCAACTTTGGGAAGAGTGGAGAGGAAAACTGGACATTTTAGGTCTGTACCAGCTTATATTGTGATGGGATGGGCATAGTATGACCAGCCAGCCTGCTTCCCATTGCTGTGTTGCTGTCTGCCACACTAGAGTTATTATTTGTCAACGAAATGTTATGAGTTTCCACTCAACCTGCTGCTCTCACCCCTTACCATAAGGGTCATTAAAACTAGGTGTAAGGGTAAGGTGTAGTCTATGAGTCTTCAGCAATGCATGTGCTTGCAGGGTCCGTGAGATCCGAAGACGGTAAAGCTGGGGAATACAGGTTGCGTCTATTACAGATGGCAATGCAGATGCATGATGGCAAGTCAGAGAGCACATCTGGCATCTGTCTGCTCCCTGCTCCAGGTTCCTGAGGGTGGTGTAGCTGTAAGCACAGGGAGTACAGTCAAATTAGCATTATCATCTGGTGCATTTGGAGTATCGTTGCTAAAATAATGGGGCTACCAGCATTTATAGCTGCACGAGGAATTTCTCTGCTGGGCAATGTAGTGTTTCTTTTGCATTTGTTCTGGAAAACATGCTTAGTTTTTACAAAAATTATCTTCAGAAGCTCCTATAGTAACTTTTCCTCAAAATAAACATCATTATGGCTTGAACGCTACTTCACGCTGTCTTGCATGCTGGCTTCAGATGAACAAGCAGCCCGAGTGAATCCCCCTCCTTATTGTACTATTAGGCCTGATTTTGTAGTGCTGCTAATTTTACATCCATCCTGTCCCATTTAGGAGGAATTTTTATTTCATAGCTATTGCATATGGTTAGGAAGTGTCCCTTTCCACACATAATAATTCATTTTTCTGTTGGCTTCTATTGTATAACACAACATAAGCGTGAAAAATCCTCTTCTCGCTTAGTGTCAAGAAGCCCCATTTCATATCGTCACGCAGAGTCTCGTGGTTTGTACGTGTTGTTATGAAGATAACAAATCCCGCTTCACAGCCTTATGTAAGACCTACTGGCTTCAATTACGCGTTGTAACTCAATGACTACCCTATTAAAATCATAACGCAATTTATATTGGCTTTTACTGCACATTGTAACATGATGATAGGCCCTTTTCATGTGATGCCTTTTGGCTTTTTTAACAAATCGAAATGTCACAGCCCACCTTTTTATATTCTAATGTAATGAACTCTTTCCACAGCTCCGTCTGATGCTTATTGGCTTCTATGAGAGATCCTATTCCTAATTTAATGAGTCCCTCTTCACATCATAATGTAATTCATGCTGGCTTTTACAGCGTATCCTCGCACACCAGTGCCAAATCGTGTTGTGTCATAAAGCTAAGTGGCTTCTAATGGACATCACACCTCCGTAACCCTGTCGCACGCTGTAACATTCGTCTCTGCTTCTCTAACACGTTGCAGAAGCCCGGCGGCTCTGCAGACCGTCTGCTTTGGACGTGAGTCCTGCCAGGGCTCACCCAGCAGACTGCTGCAGCGTGTGCTGAGCTGCTGCAGGCTCTCGTGCATGCAAAGTGTGTGTCACAGGCGTGTGTTAAAGGCTATTTTAGAGAAATGTTACCTGCCAGACTTGAATGACTCCCTTGGTCCTCCCTGGTTATCGCACAAATAGTGGGCTGAGGTCTTTTTCTCTCTTTGTGTATTTTAAGCACGTGTAAGGTTTATCCTGCATAAACGTTCAATACGGTGTTTATTTGCTTCCTTAGCAAATTATAATTTTAGGGCTAAGATTGTTTTTTCCATTCCCAAATCCATTTTGGATTTTTATATTGTCTAGGGGAAGGTTTTTCACAGCGGAAAACCAGAAAATTCCTTTTTGACTTTGTATTACTGGCAATTAAAGCACTCTTGTCTGAAGGCAAAAGAGACGGTGACCCCGGTGTTCTCCTCTCCTGGTGCTCAGCGCTGCTGATATAAGTGCCTGCTGTCCCAGAGGTCGCTAGGGGAGTAAATACAGTGTTTCACTGACTTCTCTTGAAGCCTGTAAATGGTCTTCAGAAGAAAAGGATACACAAATACTTACTGCTCCAAACTGGAACGTTAAATAGCACTGGTTTCAAGGTATGCAGGTAAGTCTGCTGATTTAGGGCCTAATACTGGTTCCCCTTAAAGTGTCCCTCAATAGGGTTCAGATAGCTTAAATATTTTCAGTATTGTAAAGCAGATGCTAAAAATGGGATTTATTTTCCCAAACTTCAAATGTCTACATCTTGTCTAGTCCCCTTAGCCTACATTTGTAGGTGGAAGGGAGAAATGACAATGTCAGTATGTGATCATCAGATTCAATATAGAAAACTCCTTTTAGCTGAGTTGAATTGCTCCCTGAAAATGTTTTCTTTCCACTGATGGAAAATGGGATCTGATGACTAGTTAGATGGAGAATCCCAGTCTTGGTAAGATGACTGTTTGTAAAAATATGATGGCCGGGTACAGTAAATTACAGATTTGGGATTTTTTTTTTTTTTTTTTTAAAAACTCCATCATATATTCTGTTGTTCTAAAGTTTTCATCAACTTGTAATGACTCAGCTTTTCTCCTTTTCTTGTTGTTGTGGTTTCGGCTGGGATAGAGTTAATTTTCTTCCTAGTAGCTGGTACAGTGCTGTGTTTTGGATTTAGTGTGAGAATAATGTTGATAATATGCTGATGTTTTAGTTGTTGCTAAGTAGCGCTTATCTTAAGCCAAGGACTTTTCAGTTTCCCATGCTCTGCCAGCAAGCAGGTGTGCAAGAAGTTGGGAGGGAACAGAGCCAGGGCAGCTGACCTGAACTGGCCAAAGGGATATTCCATGCCATTTCCATGGCCAGTATATAAATCCATCATGCCCAGTATATAAACAGCGGGGAGTTGGCCGGGAGGGGTGGATCGCTGCTTGGACGTCAGTCAGCGGGTGGTGAGCGATTGCATTGTGCATCACTTGTCTTTTCTTGGGTCTAATTTCTCTCTTTTTATTATATTCCTTTTCATTACAATTATTATTATTGTTATTATTATATTTTACTCTATTTTAGTTATTAAACTCTTCTTATCTCAACCCATGAGTTTTACTTTTTTTTTCCCCGATCCTCCTCCCCATCCCACTGGGAGGGGGGAGGAGTGAGCGAGCAGCTGAGTGGTGCTTAGTTGCTGGCTGGGGTTAAACCATGACACTTATCTGTTCCCTTGTAGCCTGTTTCCCCCCAAGCCTGCACCTTTTTTCCCCACCTGACATGCATCCAAGATGATGCTGGTTGTTATTGAATGCTGTTTGCCAACATTCAGTAGGATCTTCCTTCTCCAGGTCCCTGAGAAGAGCTGGTGAAGTGCAGTTCAGCAGCCTAAACGTGTGAATGTGTGCAGTGCTGAGAAAGCAGGTGCACGGGGAGACCACTGAAGGATTAGTGATTTTGACACACGCCTGATCATTTCTGAATCCTCTTAATGAGCTGTGCGTTCCCTCTCGGAGTCTCTGTGGTGCTATAAAAGAGTAATCCTTGGCCAGGGTTTCAGGCTGACATGGAATGTGGTCATTCTAAGTGAGCTATCGTTATAACTCTTTATAAATCATCCATTTTGTTTATTGCATTACAGATTATAGATCTGATAGCAATAATTTTATAACTGAGGTCCTTTTAACACTGTCATGGGATTTAATTCCCTGTAAAAAGACAAGTGATGAACTTTTGCTTTGTACAGGACAACCTTTTCTGATTGCTCCTCAAGCTTTGGTAAAAGAAAAACTGCTATGTCAAAACTTCTTAACAGAAATATGAGCTTCTAATAGCATTGCCGCTGTTCTTCTCCAGGTTTGAAGCTGGGATAGCTCACATCCCCGTTCTCTTCTGTGGGCTGGATTCATCAGCCAGATTATATTGACGTTGACTCACAATGACCTCATCTTCCAATGAGATATATTTTAAGTGGGAGGGAAGATCATGGTACATGGTGGAGTATGAAGTGAGATCCATGGAAGGTGGTGGGGTCAGAGGAGTCAAGCTCTTGTAAAGCCAAGCTTTGCTATTTCATCAATACATAGGCTCTCAGCATAGCTCAGGTTGGCAGGGTCTAGATGACCCCTGTCCGAGCTGGGTCATCTAGAGCATGTGGCTCTCAAGCGTGTCCAGTCAGATCCTGAATTAGCGCTGAGGATGGAGACTCCACAGCTGCTCCAGGCTGGCTTTCCAGTGTTTGACCATCTCGCAATAAAAATAAAGTTTTTCTTATCTTTAAGTGGATTTCCTGGGTTTCAATTTGTGCCCGTTGCCTCTCGTCCTGTAACTGGGCACCACTGAGGAGAGCCTGGCTCCCTCTTCTTTACTCCCCCATCAGGTACTTATACACACTGATAAGACCTCCTGAGCCTCCTCTGCTCCAGGCTGGACAGTCCCAGCTCGGTCAGGCCCTCCATGTACGACAGATGCACTGGTCCCTTTATCATCTTCGTGGCCCTTTGCTGGACTTGGGGTTTACCAACAGCTCTTATGCACCACACATTAATGTCGGAAAGACTGTTGTATTCCCTTGACCTTAGCTTTGAATGAAGGCTGCTGTGATCACTAAATGTAAAGCATTGGCAGTGTTCATTTTTCAGTGGAATATATATATTCTACGTGATAATTTGTATGGCTGGGGTCAGTGCAGTAGTATCATGCAAACATGTCAGTGTAGGTAACGGGTGAAGTGTTGTGTGGACAGAGCTATAATATGAAAAAGGACGTCACTGCTAAGTACCACTGTTCCTGTCAAGTATGCTGGTAACACCGTGATAAATTGGAAAGCGTTATCACTTTAACATCTGGGGTTTTAGAGAGAGTTATAACTTTATAGACTTATAGAGGTAGAGCTTGGTGCTCAAGGTCATTTTATCTTTATTATCTGCGCCTGACAAATTCAATAGTTGTACCATCTCCTTATCTATGTGAGTTACCTATTACCAGTTATTGGGCACAGATTGACTTGCTAGTTCTGTAAAAATAAAATCTATGCACTGTGTGAAAACAAGGGCAGATAATTTGAATAAATAGATGTAGAATCTGAAATCATGTTGATTATTTTACAGAGACTGGTATTAGAGCTAAAATAGTAAAAACAAAAAAATAGAAAAAATTTCATAGTAGAATATCTTTCCAGGAAGCGAGTATTGCCTCCTTGTGTGTCCTGGTGAATGGTACTGTTATAACAATCCCGCGTGGCGTCCTGTCCGCCAGCTAAGGAGGCCTGGATGTGACAGCTTCGTTGCCCATCCGTAGAACGCATGGGGGGGTAGGTGCTGCTGGGAAATGTAAGATACTGCTCTCCAGCTCTTCTGTTTTTATAGACAATCAGTATTTTGGCTCTCAGTCTGAGCTAGCTTGCCTGAAGCAATTAAGAATAACACTCACTTGGAGTGAGTGAAGTGATTATTTAATATTTTCTAACTATTTTTGAGTCATGTGTTAGATGGCCCTCAAGATTTTTGGGCAAGTATGCAAAAAAGATGATGCAAATCTTCACCTGGATTAAACTGCTCAGCTGGTCGGTTTGTGAGGCTGCGGCACTTCTGAAGTGCAAGCTCAATTTACGGCGTGTGGTCAGGGAACAAGTGAGCTGGCTCGTACAGCAAACCTGTCTCCCCGCAGCCCCCTCCAGTGACTCACGCTCCCAGCTGCCATCCCCCCTTTCAAGTCTTATATTACAGGTTGCAGGCATGGGCAGGGAGCTGAGCGACTCTGGTCACACCTGCACTAGTGGACTATGGACAAGATAGCTGGATCCCACATCCTCATGTGGGAGCAGAGGCAGGTCCAAAATCTTCTCCCTTTATTACGGATAGATCCAGAACGTGCTGGTCTTAAAAGCAGGCACTGCAGGATTTGATGTTTTTTATTCCTAAACCCCAATCTTACCAGTTACTTCATTTTACAAGTTGGAGAACTCTGCACTTGGTTGGTAAGTCTAGACAATTTATTTACTAAACTCTTCTGGCTGCTTAGATACTGAGCTGGTTTGTGTATTCAGTCCTGTTACAAAACTGTTTTGGCAGCGAGTGGATCCCTTAGGTACAATAAGCAGGACGAGTAAATACCAGCCTGTCTGCCAGTGTGGGCACTGCTGTTGGAGAGCCGTCCACCGGTCCCTCCGTGCAGCAGCGTCACCCTTTCAGAGCAGATGGGAAGCGGTCCCCGCAGGGGAGAGAGCTTGCAGCCATGGTGACAGCAGAGAGCAAAGATCTCAACCCACCGGACCAGTTGTGTGTAAGTGGTAAAGAGAATGAGATATTTTGTTGATCTGCTGGATTTCAGGTCAAACGTGCGCATTAAGCTTTGCCCATGCTGGAGGATCTTGCTATATGTGTATTTACGTGCATGATCCAAGGCAAGGCTAGTACTGGAGTCTCATGTAAGGCTGATATCCTGTTTCCTTGCTCTCTCCACCCTGCCAGCCTGTCTCCCTTGGGGATCATTACATCAAGAAGAAAAACAGTGTTTTGCATAAGCAGAATGATCTCTCCTGCTGATAGTAGAGTACGTGAGCTCATGCACCTCACAGAAATGAAGCACAACTGAAGCAAGCACACCATAAATAACACCGTGCTTCTTTTCATCTGTAGCAGATGATGCAGAGAGTACCCCATTCCTGCTGCTCATCTTGCAAAGTAGGTTTTATCTCCCACTCCTGCCCAGAGGAAGGAAAAATAAAGACATCTTTGAAATTCCCTTTATGTTCTTTCCTGAGACAAGCTCTTTTCCCTGCTGAAGGAATCAGACTTCAGTATTCCTCGCTGAGTGTGCCAAAAAAGCCACCTGCTTGTGTGCAGCCCAGTAACTCTCTTACATAAACATCTGACATCCTCTGCTGAGATGTGCTGTGCTCACGGGGCCGGGGTCCTCACACCTTCTGCTGGTCTGGCCCCGGGGGTGCTCTGCTCTCCTGTCCCCCATCGACTTCTCCCTGCAGCACAGGGGGAGGGAGGAAAGGGCACTCCAGGGGCTGTGGTCCAGGAGAGGACTGGTGCTCAGCAAATTTTGCCGAAACCTTGTAGAAAAGATAGTGGTGGAAATAAAAAACTAGAATTAACTGCTGGGTAGTGTGTTGCTGTCTGGGAATTTTGTTGTTAAAATGGAGATTTCTGGGGCATTTAGAGATTATGTTGCAATGATGGCTTTTTATGGGACGTGATTTGCCTAGAACTGGCACATTATAAGAATACAGAATGGTGGCTTGATGAGGTTGCATTTACGTATAACTTCTTAGTATGTTATGCTTATTCCCTTTATTTAGTATGTCAGGATTTGCTAGGACTGTGATCTTGGCAGCAACGGGTAAAGATACGGAGGCCAGTGTTTGGATTTCCTACATTGGAAGAACGTTGTGTAACCTGTTCAAGATAGAGAAAGATTGCTGTTTCAAGTTTCAGCTATGGTAGGAGGTTTGATATAAAAACAGGTGAATTAAACTTCAAAAGCTTCCAGTCAGATAAAATGAGGAACATATTAAGTGAAATAGACTGGCACTGTTTATTAGAAAATGGCCTATGAAGGAAAATTGGCTAAACTTTAAAGAGGTGCTGGAGTTGGCTTGGGGGGAGTGAATATATCTTTACATAAAACTAAACATAAAACTTTAAAACCAATGTGGATGAGTGATAAGTTGTTAAAGTTAATTGTGAGTGAAAATAGAGCTCTAAAGCGTATAGGGAGTAGTAGAGCATGGGGTTGTCGGAGGGATTTATAAGGACAAAGCTGCTATACAAATGGAGGATTTGAAGGGCAAAATGGAGAGTAAGTAGTTAAGGCCATTAAGCTAAAGAGTACTCTGGTGAATAAAGCCGTGAAGTGAACCAGAGGGACTGCTCTTGGGATACTTACTCTTTGTTCAAACAAAAAAAACCCAAATGCCCCCCAAGGATTTAGTTCCATTTAATGCTATACCATTAAGTGGTGCAACTCTTACAAGGAATTGTAAAGCGCCTATATTCAATTACCTATGATGCCTATTGTTATTACTAGTAATTAGTATCTATTATTATATAATAATATTTATATAACTGCTACAAGGTAATGTGTATGATTATATATTGTGTGCTATAACTGTATAGTAATGTATGTTGAGATATAGGTTAATATAGTGCATATAGTATGGTATCTATATGATATTTATCTAGCTTATAAACAGGCTTATGCATGAAATATATTCTGTAGGAGATTGTGACAGATTCATCGTATTATGTGATAGTATACATCATGTAATATACTGTTACGATAATATTATTTATACATAATAATGACAATAGCAACAGCTGCTGGGCACTGTTATCTGCAGGCGACACATAAATACCTATTGGGAGACAGTTGCAGTCTGGCAGGCATTGAAGTTTTGCAACTTACTTTGCTACAAGCTTAACTTTTATTCACTCTCACGTGCATCCAGTGAAGAAGATGCAGTTAGATAACACCAGTATTATTTGCATTACTACACTCATTGGGGGTGTAGACAGCAGAGGTCAGTGCGTGGTCCTGCACGGTGCTGCGCGGGTTTGGAGCACCCGCTCCCCAGGAGAGGGACGCAGGCTGGCACTCTGCAGGGCTCATAGACTGGGAATACCATGCCGTGCCCGGGGAACCCTTCTGCGTCCCGCCTGCTCCCACACTGCTGTGGCTGGGAAGTTCTCTCCAGAAAGGTCTGAATTTTCTTTGTTCCAAAGAAAGATGGGGTATGTAGGTAGCAGGTAGCCCAGCTTTACATCTGAGTTACCTTGAACGGCATGTTAGCGTGGGCTGCTTTTGCTGAGTGAGGGAACACGTGCAGCCTTCCAGGCTCTCCAGAGCAGCGTGGGTGTCTTCAGGTGCGTGAAAATAGATTGCCCTCTGCAGTTGCAGCCTCTGGTAATGGACCAATTTATTTTAACATCTAGTTATCCATCTAATAAAAGCAAAGAAGCAGCTATCAAGAAACCCCCCTCACCTAAAAATAAATAAGCGGCATGGGTGGACTCAGACACAGTAACACTGGATTTCAAACACAAACGTAATGCAAGTATGGGAGCAGTGGAAGCAATCACTGAGCCCTTTTCATCAAAAAGGGTTACTCTAGGAGGCCTTTCTTGAATTATACAGTATGTCAGGTATGGTCTTACTCCTGTGTTTTCTGATGGCATTAATATTTCTGTCTCTGGAAAATAGTTCTGCTGATGCTTCCCTGGATAACATTTACCCTCCTTTGTCTGCATTGTTTTGGCAGCCCTCAGTCATCACCAATTGTATCATCTTAATCCTTTCCCTTCTAAATCTTGTCTTTATTAGTGGTAAGGGTGTTTATTTGCTCAAATTTAGCTCGCCTTTTAGTCAGATTGGCAGTAATATTGCTCTGGACAGGAAGAAGCTATTTTTCCAATTTGTTGGAACTCAGCAGGATTCATTATTAAAAAACCTGAGATTACATTTAAGATAACTGAAGCTATTAAGACTGGAGATATTAAAACCTTGTTCACAGTCATATCTGTGTATTGCTTTGGTCCTTCTTCCTCCATGTTCTGGTCTCCTGGACTAAACTTGATGTGGCACCTGCATAATTCAGCAGAATTGCTGTATTCAGTTGCATTAGTGGTAAATCTATGTATGAGGGATCTCAATCTGACCAATGTGATACTTAGAAACACTTAATTCAGTGTCTCTTTAATAAAAAATAAGTTGGAGGACACCATGCTAGGAAAGGAGTATTTGCTGATTGGATTTCTGAAATGCATCTGAAGTTTGGGTGGGTTGTTCTTTTTTGCTATTGACATCTGCTGCTGATATTGGCAGTTTGAAGAATGCAAACATTAAAAACCCAGTATGGATGGTAAGGAATTGGCAGTCATCTCCCTCTGGAAGAAATTTGTTTCAAATGTTTATTTGTAGCAATAGTCATTGGCATTATTGGTCTAATGTGTTATGTCACGTCAGAGAGCTCTGCACATTTATTTTATAGGGATTTTTCTCATCACTCAATGCTTTTCCATCTTATGCTAGAAGTATATCCCTTGATAAAATGATTCCAATTCATTAGTCAATATTTGCTTTTCCTCATAACTGTTCCACTTAAGACTCAATTTGTTGGACTCTTATGTTGTGCTTAGAGCAATATGGGATTTTTTGATGTTAGGAGACAGTACAGCTAGTGACCAGAGTATGTATCAAGC
This sequence comes from Gymnogyps californianus, assembly GCF_018139145.2. Classification (NCBI taxonomy): domain Eukaryota; kingdom Metazoa; phylum Chordata; class Aves; order Accipitriformes; family Cathartidae; genus Gymnogyps; species Gymnogyps californianus. The sequence continues at coordinate 2,650,122 of NC_059484.1, forward strand.
TCTATATATCTCTTACCTGTACCCACTGATACAGGCACCAAAATTGCACTGAAATATTAATAGGCATTGAGTACCTTGTTCTCGTAGTTCTTTAAAAAACCAATACCACTGATCACCCCTTGTGCCTTGGAGGGATCTAATACCAGTCTTCCTGCTAACCCAAATCCGAATGCTTTTACACGTTATGCTGTAATGCAGCTGACACCGTATTTTGTCATGATTGCTGCTGCTTTTGCTGTCTTCCACCTTGGTCCTCATCTACTTGCAGCTGCACCATCCGTGTCATCTTTAACAGGATGATAATAAACACCTATGTATGTCTTCAGACATCTAGGCCTAATTACTGTCTCTCTTTTTTCCTCCAGAAATGCTTTTTTCTGCTTACTAATGCTTTACTCACGTGCTTCCTTTTGAGTAATGTGTATGTTTGCTGTGCTTTACCAGCTGACTTTTTTGGTAGCCAATACGACTGACCCAGCCTAAGGGGTGTTCCTGTCCAACTCTTTACCTTATCCCTGAAGGAGAATGGTAATGGCAAATTTTGGGCAGTGAGCACAACCCTAATGGCTGAACACCTTCATTTTGTGTCCAGACATCCCCTTCACGTGGAGGAGGCTGTGGACGTGGGCAGGAGGAAGGCTGCTAGACCTGCGTGTGGCCGGGCAGTTCTGCCGTGCCACAGTGGCATGGCGATGCCAACCGGAGAGCAGGACCAGAACCAGCATCTGCAGCTTCTGGCTGTAGGGGATGCGCTGTCCTAATGCAGTGCTCTTCAATGTAATAATGCCCCAATGTAAGCAGACAGTATGTTTTTCTCTCTATGCCAAATACATCTTCCATAGATCTCTCCTGCCAGGTTTTTTTTTTGGTTTGTTTTTTTTTTTTTTTTTAGGAATGCATAGCTTTTTAATGCATAGGAAGGAATGCATAGCTTTTTAAAGTAAGGCATAGCATTTGAAGTGAATTAGGGTTGTTATTTATTTTTAGGATAAATGCAGAATAAATAATTGATTCAGTCATTACCTCTTTGCTTTATGAAATGTCTCTTCCATGAAAAAATCCAGCACACAAAGTCTAGCACTGTGAGCTGAACAACAGCTCCATATAAAAATACTGGTGCCAATAATCCAAGAAAGGATCACAACTTACTTTCATTTTGACATGAAAACAATAATTTGCTCTAATTTTCTTCATAAAATTTTGAAATGTGTTGCCAGTTTCTGACCTTTGAGGTTTGAACGGTGTGAATCGGTTTGGATTGGCTAAACAGGTCTTGTGGTGGGTGCTAGCACATGGGTTATTGGAGGTGTCGTGATTGAGCCTTCGTTGTAGGTCACGTATAACCGGAGGCACATTAAAGAGAAGCAGGTTTATGAGATCCAGAAGTAGTAGGATAATTTTATGGAACACTGGAAGGATGGAGGTCATAAAATGAACCATCTTCACATCTCAACTCACAGCTTCTTTCTTCTTAGAGTAATTAGAATATGGAATCACTAACTTTGCATAGCAGTTAATAATTTTTAAGCTGTTGCCATGGGATACCACACTTCGTCTACACACTGCAGATACACAGATCTGCAAAATGCAGATCTGGCTGAGATTAAAAGGTGCTTTGGCTAAGTTTCTGCGGCATTGCAAAGATGAAGAAAATTAAACAGACATCATAAGTGAGGTTTCAGGAGGAGGAAAAGATGCTAAATCAACAGGAAGAAAATATGTCTTTAATAGCACTTTTTTCAATAAATGTAGGTAGAAATGAACTAGAATGTCATTGTATTATTTCACTGCATTTTTCCCTACTATTAAACGATACTTTGTTAGCTGCTATGTATTTTATAATTATTCCAGAATCACAAATCTTTTCTGATGTGACTCAACTACAGTAAATATTGTACAAATAAACAGTGAGAGATGCTCAACAGTGCAGAGTTTCACAGTGATAGAGGTTTTGTGCTCTAAAAAAAACATAGTTCTTGTAAAAATCCCATCCTTTCATGAGACAGAACGGATAAAACAGAGGTGCCAGTATTTATTCATCTTCACCCACCAACTTTGTTCTTCACCTGAAGCTTTGGCCAAGCTCATTTCCTCAGCTCCACAGTAACTGCTCAGAGAAGTGCCTGGTTGGTATCCTCAGATGGAAAAGATGTTGATAAGTGGCAGAGAAATTACCCTTTAAAAAAGGGTTAAAAATAGGGAACAGTGCTGGTCATTTGTCTATTTAGATGCTGAAAGCTGGCGTGGTTTATGGTCTATGTGCTGGTATTTGGCACTTTGTCCTGTTTCTTCTACTTATGACAGTAGCGAGATCTGACATTCTTCATTTTACTCAGAAACGTGTTCTTGGGCTTTAACAGCATCATTTAAATACTGTCATTATGGTTTTTAGTCTAGGAGGGAGCTGAAGAATGTTTCTGAGAGCTCAAACCTGCTTTAAATCATAGGAGCAGTAATGCCCAGGCAGATATCGTTACAGCTAGCTAAACGGTGATGAAAACAGATCCTGGCTTTTTTTGCACCTTTTGGAACATGGTGGTAAATCTGGAATAAGTTCACCATCAGTTACTCTGATTTACACCAGTTTAGCAGAGCAGAATCTGACATGTTTAATAGATTCCTGGGTTTTAAGACCAGGAGTAGTCTCAGAGGCTAATCCCATTTTCTATAGAAATGAAGCCACAGTCTTTTAGATGTTAATGCACCAGTCCCGCAAAGATACAGTGAAATACTTCGCATTCTCACTTTGCGTTTTACTGTGCAGTAACTACGTCATGGGTTCTTATAATTCACTGTAAAGAAACTCCAGGGCATATGGTATTTGCAAGCAGCATCTGGCGTAGCAAATACTACCCATTCTGTTGAAAGAATCTGTGCTGGACTTTGCGTAAGTGTTTATTGTAAAGATAGCTGGGCAAAAGGCTTGTGACTCAGGACAGCATTGGTGGGAGGTATTACTCAGATCCGTGTGAACCCTCAATAAAGTTCAGTACAGTTTTTAAGCTGTGGTTTTGGCCAGGTCTTACTTCTTCTGTGTCAGTCAGTTCCTTTGTTTGGACCACGGTTGATTTAAACATTATTTTTGTGTGTGGATCCATTGACTTTTTTTTTTATCCTTTGGTTAGAAATAATTTTGAGGGAGATGATTTAAATAAGGACTGATGTGTCCTGGCTGGGCTTCCTGCGGCTGAGAAACACATTCTTCGCCACTGAACTACAGGCTTTCTGTCTGCTCGCTCTTTGCGGCCGACCAGGATATTGGACATCTTGGAACACGTAAAGCGTTTGCTTCTCTCCTTAGGGACACCTAGTATATTTTATGACAAAGGCTTTATACCAGCTCTAGCTGTCTGAGTTCACAGACCCTGCTTCTTCAAAGTATTTCAGGAATTTGACTGGGATAAGAAAGAGAACTCCAGTGTCTCCTTAAGACTAAGCAAATGAATGAATTTAATCATGAGAGTATGCAGGCTTATTTATTTTAAGTCCTGTGCACTTTTGTTGGTGCAGATTTTCTGGCCTTTTTATGAAAGGTGGAGAAACCCTGTGACTGGAGGGGGGAAAAAAAAAGGAAAATTTTTGGAAAAATGTCGTACTGTATAAGAAGAGAAAACAACATGTTACCATAAGCAGATGCCTCCAGGGTAGAGAGTGCTACTGTGGTTGGAGATGTGGCCTTAGAACGAGGATCCCAGATTTGCATTCTTCTTTCCACCACCGCTTGCATGTGTTGCTTTGGGAGAACTTCTGAACCTCTGAAACAGAATTTGATGCTCTTTCCTACAAACTGCTTTACTCTATAAACAGCTCACGTTGTCATTTATTCATTGAGGATACACTGTTCCAGGAGTTTAACCATGTTTCAGGTACTGTGAGGGCTTCGTAAGTGTTGGAAAGCTGTTTGAAATCTTCAGTGCTTAAATTATAAGTCTTCCACATAAAAAAAACTGCTGGGTCAGTTTTTTAGGATCTTGGCGTAGAGAGCCGAGGGCTGATTACATAACCTAGGCAAAGCAGAAGAGACATGATGTGTGCATTAAGCTGTAAGACCCTGTTCGGTATATTTGCGTAAAAAGCTTGCAGGCGTTTTCTTACAGAGCAGGTCAGCTTTAAATGTATAATGGGCAGAGGAGGATGCAGCAAGCAGCTGGACCTCTGTGGCATGCCTTGCACAGGGCTGTGCTGGGTCTGCGGGCAGGCAGGGCCTGATCCACCCAAACACAAGGATCCAAGCACCGATTCTGATGACATGAAAAAACTTGGTGAGCACAGAATGGAAGTGAAAAATGAGCCAAGAACTCACCCTCTGTTTTAATAACCCTTTTAACCATGAACAAAAATAAAAAGATATACTGAAATGGAAAATGCAATTATCTTTCTCCCTCCAAAGCATGTGTTGCCCCTTCAACCTTTTTTTTCAAAGCTTTTAGCAACATAAAATGGGAGTAAACTGTTCTCTCGACACATGCGACTCCATGTTGGGACCACTGCTGGTTGCTCTGATGTATGAGAGGGTCGATACAGGCGTTTGAGGGAGCAAAGCTACTGGAAAGGATTGAGCTGTTCGTTAACAACTAGCTTGTGCTGAACAAATGTAATAGCTGTCTTCAGTGTAATTAATGACTCATTTAGCCTGTAAAGGAAATTAAATAGATACTGTATTCTTGGCTCTTAGCAAACAGTTGATTTGCTGCCATACGAAAATCTATTAAAAAAGCTGGATGTATAGCAAGCAGATACAAATTGCATGGCATGGATTCTCTCTTGGCTGACATGCAGGGAAGAGAGGAATGCAAAGACCTCTGAGGGTGTTGGAAGGGAAGAGGAGACAAAATTGTTAGAACCTATAAAAAAGTGACAGAAGAGAGTGAATTATTGTTTAAATTGGTTATGTGTCACCTCATTCTCATTCTTGTCTCACTAGAGCCCAGCTGACTCTCTGGGATAGCTGCCTTTTGCTATCTCCTGCTTGTCATGTCAAAAAGCACGTGGTGTAAAAATTGGTGGGAATTTAGTGGAATTAGTACTTACCGTGAATGTCCAAATACATATGAAGAATGTTACCATTATGTAATTTCTACTTCAAAGACTCTTTTGAAATAATTTAAACAGAAACGTGAAATGAAATGCAACTTTGGAGGATTTTTCAGTGTGTAGCTTTCTCCACGTGGGTATTCAGGAGGTCTTCTGACAGTGAATGTGTGATACAACCCAACTCCAAGAACATATCCAGCTTGGAAATGCAGATCATCTTTGCTTGGCCAGTTGGTTTGGCTCATTCGCACTGAGTTGTCTGGACTTGACCTCTTTGCTCCTTCTTTAGTCAGCTGGGACACTGTGCATTGCAGACACCGCGGGGTGGTGCTGGCCGGGAGGGTGCAGGGTTTCCGTGTCTTTGTGGTAGGTTTTGCTTTGGCCGTTCCATGGTGCTGCCGTGCCCGAGTTAAAGCTGGTTTGGTGTGGGTGGTGGGGCAGCACTTACATCGTCTCTCCGTGGAGCATTAACCTGGCCGTCGGCAGCAGGTACAGTCAGCCAGGGGAAAGGCGAAGAGGTGATTGCACTGGCTGGTATTACTTCAGGGGGTACACGATAGTAGTATTTTTTAAAATTAAGCTTTTAACTGCTGTAGAAGTCATTTCATTCTCGCATCCCACCCCATAGAAATCTGCCGTTATCTTTGAAAGCCTGTACTGAGGGTAGAGATTTGCCTAGATTTCACTTTATTATTGCTATCTGAAGGAACCGTTGGACAGCTTCAAGAATAGTAAAAAAATTGTATTAAACCACTGCTAGATTGAGGTAGGGAAGCGTTACTGCACATAAAACAGCACCCCAAACTCCTGATATTTTACAGCCAGTGCAACAAGGCTTTCCCATCTGCTGAAGAGGTGGGCTTAGAAAAACAGAAAACAAATCCCACCTCCAGTAAATCATTATGTATCTTGAGAGAGGCTGGCCCCTGAGGATTTAGTGATGCAGCTTTAGCCCAGCTGCTGCTGCTTAGCTAAGAGGGCACCTTGTTAAACACAGAAGGAAAGAATCTCAAGGCAAAGAATTGACCACGCTGTAGGTGAGATGTCCCAAACTTTGTGCAGGTTGTGAGGATGGGCAAAGATGTAAATACTATTTTTGCAATCACCAGAACAGATAAGGAAACTGTTCCTTTGACTGCAGCAGACTTGATTGAAAAATAGGCACTGGAGAACTGAAGATACTATGGAATTAACAGTAATAATAAAAAAAAACAAACGAGTTAACATAATATGCATATTTATGAAATGTATTTGTCTTCTAGTTTTCTGCTCTGTAGTATTTGCTGAGACACCTGTACCCAGCAGTCATGACGCTCTAATGTGGCACAGTGCTGGAGCCTGGCTTTGAGGGTTACAGAAGTGAATTTTTTTCAGACCCCCCCTTTGACACTTGCTTATTTGCTCAGCTCTAAATGGTCCCCGATATATGCATTTGCAAAAGTTACCCACGGAAGTGTTGTGTAAGCCATGGCTATGGATGTCTTTCTCCTCCTCCTGCTGTGTCCAGCGCACGGTTGCCCAGCCAGGAGCGAGTGCAATGGCAAAAGAGAACAAACGTGATTACAGTGGTGTTATTTACGCTGGCTCTGCAGCATCGCTCTAAGATCAGTTCGGATCTTAGTACAGTGCAGTATTCTTGTAAATAAAGTCTGAATAATTCAGCTGATGTATTTTTTTAATTGCATTTTTACCTCTCTTTCTATGACTTGGAAGAGTGGAGAGATTCTTGACTGCTTTCATTACTGACAGATAATTTCAGTGAGTAATTCTTGATAGGTAGGTAGGTGGTTAGCAGATAGCATTTTGTGCTTATATTCACAAGCCATGTGAATGCAAAGAGTAGCATTTTGCTAAAAACAAAATGATTTAGAAATTTTGAATGTGGTTTCCTTTCTGAGTGATTTTTCTCCTGGATTTTTTTTTTACTTCAAACAAGAGCAACTTGTGATTTTTTTTTTCCTTTTTTTTAATGCCAGACACCCTGTTTGATTTTAAAAATTAACACATTAAACGTAGGTTTGATTGTATTCTGGTGACTGATGAGACTTTGACTGGCAAGGGCTTTCAGTGGTGTCTGAACTAGACTGGATTTGTCTTGATGCTCTTAATATGTCAATATTTCTTTTCCAGATCTTTGAATCAACCACTCCCCTGCTACTCATTCTTTCTGGTTGCTGGAGACGAGGGGCGCTACATCAGACCCTGATTTGTAAGATCAGGCCTGGTGATTTTCAGTAATTCAGGATCTTCTTGCTTTTAAGTCAAATAAGAAGGGATAACCTATCATTCTGTGGTATTTGTCTTCCTCTTACTTTGCATAAAGCTGAGGGATAAGGACTGAGGTGCCTGCTGGTAGGGGTGGCATCCCAGAGCTTCCCACACAGCTTAAGTTTCTTGTTATGTAACAGGAAATTCTAAAATATGGTAAAAATTCACTTTCTAACATTTTGGCATATAAATGAAAATCACCGTGCTTCCAATTCAGGCAGTATGGTCTCACATATGTTTTTTGTCTCATATTGAAAGAATTTGTGCTAATTTGGCTCCATACTTACTCCACCCATAGTTTGCATATTGTCTTCATCTTTATGGTAGGGTTTGCCTATGAAGTAGAAAGACAAAATAAACTTAAGTTACAGAAGCAAAGACAGCTTAGAGGCTCAGTACAGCGCAGGTCAGCTGGAGTTTTAGTTTGGGGTTGGGGTGTTCTGGGTCTCAGGTGGAGTGAGGGATGGGTGGGTATGTTACAGACAAGGCTTTTTTCTGGGTCTGTTTACCTGCTGCCAGGCAAGTCACCTTTTCTTTTCTCTGCCTCTCTTTTTACTGTTCATACAGATCTGTATCACAAAATTTCTAGAAAGATTTTTTTTTTTAATTGTACAGCTAGAACAGAGGGGTCTGTCTTTGGTCTGAGCACAGAAGTGCCAGGGAAAGGGTGGATTTGAGGGGATGGGTCAAGTATTTTGGGGTTTTTTTGGTTCCCCCCCCTCTTTTTTTGGGCGGTGGGGGTGTGTGTGTGTGTGTGTGGTTTTTTTCCCCCCAGCTGCAGTACCATCTCTCTTTTTGTGTAACTTTCTCTCCTATGTTTCAGCTGATTTGTAACATAGATCACAAGACTGAATGAATTCCCCAAACTCATCAAGTCCAGTCCCTTGCTGTTGGAGGCAGGCACACAACAGCATTCTCTTCCTAAATTCATCAGACTTAGCCTTAAAAATAAATCAGTTTTTTTTATACTTGTGCACAACAGCTTTGTAAATACAGAGCAATACATAGCAATTAAGCTTGATTTTTAACCTAGTTTGTATTTGTTTTAGCCAGTTACCTGTAATTCAAGACAGCTTTGCCACACCTGATGAGATAGTGGGACAATGATGACAGTATTCATGATGGTCGGTGCAAGAGTCTTAACATCCACAATGTGAGTGCTGTGGATGGTAAACTTTAGTTGGCTTTTACCGTGAAATGCTAAGTCATCTCCACAAGTTTTTCCCCACATCTTATTGACCTCTGGATGTCCCTGTTCAAGCTCCGGCTATTGTCACAGGAAAGTTTGGTTTGTTGCTAGTCTACAAAACTGGGATATCCCCAGGAGACTTTTCTGAAGGATGGATAAGTCTGCCTGTCAGAGAACAGCAGTGCCTTGGCCTCTGTGCCCTCTTCCGAATCTCCCTCCTGCAGTAGAAGGCGGCAGGAGGAGGATGCTCAGTCCGAGGATCTATATGCGTGCTGTGGGAGCAATGATGTTCCCCTGCCTTTTACCAGGGCCGTGCAGAGACTGACTGCTATATATCTCTGCCATTTTCCCTACCACCTTCATTCCTGATTGAATCCTGCTCCTTTCCTCTGGCCCTCCCTTCCCAGCTTTGCCATCCCAGTTCCCTCCCTAGTCGTGAGGTCCCCTGGGGTCCTTTTCCTTGCCCAGCTGCTCTCAGCCTGGGTTGCCACCTTGCTCTGTAACCTCATCCAGTGCAATACGCCTCCAGTGCCACCTTTACGCTTTCTCCCAAGCCGTGTTATTCCTTGTTGTTCTCAGCTGGCTCGTTCCACGCTCTTTCCTCCCTGTTTGGCCTCCATTCCTGCTGGATGATAGATGGTGGACCAGGAACAAGCGCATCTGGAAGGGGCCAGCGTGTGCCCCGAGCTCCGCGGCTCCTGCAGCACCGGCGCTGCCACAGCGTGGTCAGGATTTGTGATGTGTTACGGGGGGTCCAGCTGCGTGGAGTGAGCTCACGCTTGGCGGGCGGCCAGGGCACAAACCTGAGCCATGGAAGCAGGTGTCGGGGAAAGGTTTGAAGTGCCATGGGCCTGGCGCGCCTCTTGCGTCTCTGCACAAGGGTCGTGTGCGGCTAAAATGCGTTTGGGGTTGCGCGCTTGGGTTCAGAGAGATGCGAGGTTTTTACTAGTGGCGTAGTGCATCCCATGCTACTTCTGTGAGAGGGGAGAGAAGAAAGCTCTCTGGCCGATGAACCAGGTGTTGCTTCTGTGCTCTGCTTTTTCACTGTGAAAGAAGGGCTTATCTCAGCTGTAGTTGGTGAAAAAGTCATCGTCTGATAAAGATTGCTAATGTATTGTATATTTTACCTAAATTACAACCATCTCACCAAAACAAAACAGAAATTATTTCAGCAAAGCCAGCAGAAAATACCGGCATTCATTCATGGAAATGTCCTCTCATCCCGCTGCATTTGAAGTGGATTTGATGGGGTTAGTGTTCTTGCTGCTGCTGAAAGTACTCTAACTACCTGTCTAGATAGTGTTACAGTCTTCATACCGCAGTATGAAGGTACTGCTCTTCCTGAGACACGTTCCCCTCTCCTCATGTGTTATCTGAGCAGCGTTAGCCCTAACAAACTATAGTCAGTGCCCATTTGTATGAGGTGCTGTGCAAGCACAGCAGAAGGACACCAAGGAGCTTGCAAATTCAGCATCCTACTCTATTGAGGATGTTCTTTCAAAGAAACCCTTGTTTTGGCTAACTAGAAGGAAGCATTTTTTTCTTCTTAAGGTCCTCACAACATAGTCAAGGTGTCAAGAAGTTTGTGCTTGTTTTAAGAGTATCTTTTTGCAGTAGGTGCAATGAGGTTATCTCAGAAGCGTAAGAAGAACTACTGGCTTTTCCTCCACTGACATAAGTTCATCCCATTTCCTCAGAAAGATCCTGTGTCAAACCATGATTTTAACTTGCAAATGAAATTCTTACCTCGGGACTGGTGTGTTGAAGCTATCTGTCCTCTGAAAGGCTGCCTTACCTCATCCTGGGTGTGATGAGTTTGTTTGCTTTCTGAGAGACGCTTACAGCCTCTGAGTGCTCTGTCACTGCGCTGCCCAGAGCCCAACTGAGGCCCTCCTGAAGCTGAGTTTATCCATACCATACATGAGACTTTTTAGTTGTTAGAAGCATGGTTGATTAAAAAACAAGTAATTAAAAAATAAAATTTAAAAAAATGGAGATTTCCATTTAACCTGGTTTTGCTCAGTGCAGAGTATACATGTATTGCAGAATTGATGCTTTGGCATTGCAAATAATACACAAAAGTGTAAGTAGTGGAGGAAAGTGACTTTCACTTTTTATACTTTGTCATTCCCGTCATACAGCTTTGTGGGAAGAAGGTTTAGGTGGGAGTTTGTGTTGTGAAACAAGATTTCTTCATTATGACTCGAAGTCTGTATTAGTAATTAATTTCAAAGGTTATATATATGTATATGTATTTGTCTACATATAGGGGATTTTTTGTAAATGCAGGTGAGACGACTGATTTGCAAAGCTCCTTTTGAGAAATATGTTTTAGTGTATGGTGAAAGAGCCTGGATTGTAGGGTTAGTACTATATTGCTCTGAACAGCTAGCTGCTTAATCTTACAAATGCTAAAGGAAGTTGTATGTCTCCTGGGGAGAAAGGAGCTCCTCATTATGTCGTGGACTGTTGAGTTTAGCTCAGCATCAGGGTAATACATTAAATGAATTCTTGCTGCAGCTGGTGCAATGAATTTCTTTTAAGGAAACTCTTCCTGCCCCCCATGTGAAATGCAGCCTACTCCTGCAAAGGATTTTGATCGTCTTCCATGTACGATAATAATTTCTTATCTCCCTATGTTTATGTCTGCAATTATGCTGTTTTATCAGCCTCATTGTCATAGGACTCTCCATGTCTGTACCTATCCAATTCCTCAAAGAGATGCTTATCTCAGCTCAGAGGGAGAAAGGCTTTGACCTTTTGATCAGCAGCTGCCTATCCAGTGGGGTGATGCAGTTACCTGATCCCGGCTTGGTATCTTGCTTCAGCTCATGGGCAGTGCTCCCTGTAAGAAGGTTTGTATTTCAGCCCTAGTTAGATGCAGGTGTCTGCTCTCTTTTTTCCCAATTCAAGAGGTTATGAAGCTCCTTGCTCTAACCTCAGCCCATGGGTAAGCCTCGTCAAGTAATTGAAGCTGTACTAGCATGATTATACAAGTAATTGAGGCTCCCTCATCCCTGGCACAAACCCTTATCTTGGCTGAGGTCCACGGGAGTCTTTTATATGCAGAAAGAATCTGTCCTGTTGGCACAGACTGAGTTCTCCAGTGTGCAGAAGGGATGCTGACCTCATGGCATGATGATACCATCTTTGTTTGTCGAAACAGATTACCCCTTCTCTGTTCTCTGTGTCTTGACATGGAAAGAGCTTTTAGCCTTCTGGTGAGGATGATATTGCCCATTTCTTCCAGACAACCTGGCTTGAATTGGTGGGTGGCAAATTAAACAGGAACTAGCAGCCGGGATGAATTTCAGGAAATAACTTTTTAGTCCACAGAGATGAACATAGTCCCAAAGGAATCATTTCCTTATGAGCAGTGGGGACGGATTTTGCCATTCTCTTCAATGCTTTGCTAAAAGGACTCTGTTTTTAAAAAAAAATTCCAAAAAATTATTTTAGCATTTTTCTTGATGGAGTTATATTTGCTTGTTGCTCAGTTTGTGTAAATGTTCTCTCACTCAGCTAAGAAGCTGCTTTTTCATGGAAAGGCTCTCTTTTCTAGTCTCAACTAATAGAAGCAGGAGCCTGCTAGGATAGTTGTGGGCCATACTGCTGCAGCTCCTTGACACTGATTTTTTTCTGTCTGTGATTGCATCACCTTGCTGTAGGTTGGATTTTCACACCATGCTGGTTGACGTACAGCTCTCTGCTGTGCTTTGTGCGACGGTGTTTGCAGTTCTCTCCAAGCTCACTCCAGCAAGGCAGCGGTTGTACTACACAAATACACCTCAGGGACTCTGGGGGACCGGGCTCTCGTTTCATCTTCAGCATGGGTGCCTTGGAACTGCTCTGTCCTTGCCGTGGCTGCACAGCTCTGTAAGCTGAAGAAGAGCCTAGCAGTAATGAATCTATCTTTGACATATCTGGATCCAACCCAGGCCCAGTTGGCTGAGTGGTTTTCTGGCAAAGTCTCCTTTCCCATCCATATCCATTCTTACAAAGTGAGCTTTCCCCATTCAAATGTTTTGATCTCACTGAAATGTTTCAGTTCAATATTTCTTTTGCAATGCCATTTTCTGAAAATCGGTATGTTCCCGTGGAAATTTGGATCATGTCTAAAATACATTCTCAACTGGAAAATACAGTTAGAAAAATGTCAACTGGCTCCTCTTCAGAGAGGTCCCATTCATTGACCAAGATCTGCAAAGCATCCTCCTTTCTCAGATAAATTTACTTCTTTTTTTGTGCCTTGACACTTCATGGGAACTCCCAGGAGGATGTGGATGCCGCTGTACTGCGCAACAGGCTTTTAACCCCTGGCCGGGCAGCTGCATGGATGCGAGTCTGACCTGGGTATTCTCCAGCCATTGTTGCCCTCTTTTGGGAGCGGAAGGGGAGCACCGTGGACCCAGGACTCCGTCTCCAGTGTCACATGAGCAGCCCCAAAGGTTTGGAGGTTCTTCTGTCCCTCTGACTACACACGAGTAAAAGCTAAGCAATCTGTTAAAACGCATAAATGCCTTACGTATGCAGATTATCCATGAGGTATTTGCCATTTGAAAGCTGATCCTCTGTGCAATCAGTAGGTTACCGTACAAACTGGGAACCCTAGGATACTGCCGAAAGGCTTTTCATGGGGAAAGGTCATAATCTCTTCTTGAAGAGATGCGTGTCAGGACGGAAGCAACATGGAGAAAAGAAAGGGGAAAGACATTTGCAACAGGCCTTACAGAAAAAGATATAAAGCTGAGAAAAGAAGAAAGAAACAGGTCCAGGACAGAAAGCTAGGGAGGAGAGGGGGAGGAGGAGGATCATTGTAGATTTGTTGCACTTAGCATTAGGAATTGCTACAGAGCATGCAGGTTGTAGTGATTTTCTAATACTGAGTAATATGTCAGAAAGGCTATTCTGGATTTAGACCAATATATACAGTTTCTTGTCTAAGCAGAACCATATGCTCAAATGAGAGATCATTTTATTTCACTAGGATGGACAGTAAGTAGAAACACATTCCAGATTTCATGAGGTTTCTTCCCCCCTTGGCAGCCACAGTGCTGCTTGTGCTTAGTCTATGGTTTTTCAACTGTTTGATAACTGTCCGTTACTTTACAGGACTCCGAATCCTACTATATTATGATGTCTATTGAACTGTGACTAATGGCTGTGTCAGAAAGCTAGTTCACCAGGTCGCCCCGGCTGTAGCTGGTAATTGTTAGTAATAAAACAAATCAAACTGATACGCACAATATGGCAACATGCTGTACAGTAGAAGACGTAGCTTTTGTGTCCTTCCTCGAGTTAAGACTTAATGTTCTGTGTTCAGAGACTAACCTCATCCAAATCCTTTCTGACAGCCTAGAAAGAAGGAGGAAAAAAAACAAACCCAAAACCCTTTGTGGAATGTGCAAGCTGGTGTTTAATGCGTGAGCCCTACACACAGCAGGTTGAGCAAACGTACACAGATATTTACACAGTTTGACATTGATAAATAGTCCAGCCCCCTTCTCTTGCAGCCACGGATCGTTCTCGTTCCAGTTTTTGTATATTGCTCTGTCTCTGTAGTTTAGTGTCCACCATTACTCATGCCTTGGTGCTGAACCATCCCTGGGCGTAACAAGACTTTTTTGGCCTGATCCAGCCATGTCATGGACCCTCTGGCCGTTCACCTGAGGACTCCCCAAGCAGACCAAGGCCTTGGTGCTTGTCGAGCTTGCTCAGCATCCAGGTGCAGGAAATCCTGTGCCTAAGGCCGTGCCGCAGGTCTGCCCGCTGTCCTTCCTGCGTGCCTCCTGCGGACCCTCCAGCCGTAACTGCTGGCCACTGAGCGGTGATACCCAGGGACTCTCTTTAGCTTGTTCAGGGAGTCTGCTGATGTTGCTTTATGCAGGGATGGTCTACTAGGGTTGACTAGCAACAAAGCAACTCTGGTATAGCTGACAAAATCTGCATTATATTGCAGGGTTTTGAAAGCAAAGGCCTCATCTATTACATGTGTTGTAAAGCCCTGAATTACCCACACATACTTGCTAGTCTCTCACTAGCAATAATGACAATATCAAAATGGCTTTAAAAGGGTTTTTTAAATTAAAAAAAAGGAAAAGCAAGCTAAATCATGGGCATATTTGCCTCAGTCAGGAGGACAAGCAGAACCATCTACAAGAATACTCACTGTAACATTGTGCTGAGTAAAGCCCAGAGGTTGGCTGCTGGGTACCAACCGCTTTAGCTGTCCCCAGGAGCCTTCTCATCTCTGAATTTATTGGGATTATATTCTGTGGAGATGTCTGTCTTCTGCTGATCTGTGCTGAGGATGATCCTCTCTCACCTGGGTGGTGGTGCAAGCAAGATGCAGAAGCCTGGTACGTGCTGACATCTAAAGGGTCTCTTTGCACACAAGCAGTGAGAGCCTGTACTTTTTTGTCTTAATTTAATGATGGCTGGCTAGTGGTATATGACAGAAGGCATACTCCGGAGGCAACTGCAGTCAATTTTTCAGTTTGTTAGCTCAAAAAGAGATTGGGGGAAAAAAAGACAAAAAAGCAAACAAAAAACCCCACTAAAAATAAGAAGAGAGATAGAGACCAGACAAAGGGGAAAAAAAAACCCCGCACATGGTGAAGCCACAACAGAACAGACTAATACAACTTGTGGCACATGAAACATCCATCCTGGGAGTCCAAACCTGTCAGATGTTCCTGGAATTACAAACACAGTTTTATCTGCTTCAGCTTCTTTTCTGCTTTTGCTGTGCAAGTCCCAGATCATTTCTTAGGGAGAGAGTGGGTTGTCCTGTCCCCTCCCCTTCCTGGCCACCGCATCCGTCCTGGAAGGTGGTTTGTCAGTGCCTGGAAGGATGTTTCTCCCTTTTAGCAAATCGAGCCCTGCAGAAAAGCAGAATCTGGTTTTATCTGCTCCCTGCTTGCCCTAGCCAAGCCATGAGACTTGTTTGATCCCAGATGTACTTACACAACTGCGTTCAGTGTGAGGGCTTTTTCTAAACAAAGTGCGTCTTCCTGCTGGGGAAGTAATAGAATTAAAACGTAGCAAACCAGGGTTTGCAGGCTCACCTTTGCTTGGTTGATGGTGCAAAGCAGAGAGTAATTTCTCCTCTGGGTAATGGAGCTCAGCTGGAGCACGCAGTGGGTGAGAAGCCCTTGGACAGCCTTGGTGGAAGGAGCAGGTGCTAATGCCCTGCTCCGAAATGGTTGCAATACCCAAGCATCGGTTTCTCCCATGCCATGCTTTACACCACAGCTTGTTGCTAGATCCCTAGCTATGTTATCCTGCTCCCTAAACCAAGTGAGAACCCAGGAGGTAAACCGATTTTTTTTTAGTGCTGCTTTCCATTTAGGTCCGTACGCTTCATTTCCACTCTTTGGCAAGACCTCTTTTAGCCTTGCCATGAGAAGTCCCCAGGGCCAGTGTGTCCTCGCTAAGGAGAGTGATAGTCAAACTGCTGAGGAAGGGTCTACCTTGCAGGGCTTTGTCGATGGAAATCCTGGGAAGCCATCCCAGCCATGCAAAGGGCTTTCCACCTTTGCAAAGCCTTGCTGAGCACAGACTGCTGGAGGAGCGGGACTCCCTGTAGGAGTTGTTGAGTGGGTGAGGAGATTTTTGGATGGGCAGGCGCTTCAGAGGGAGCTCCAAAAAGGGAGCTCTCTTTGGGAGTTTTTGTAGGTGGTAGATCTTAAGTCTAGGAGGTCTGAAAGAAAACTATGACACTGCCATTTCTTTAGCAACATAATTTCGTTGAATGCGGCTGTTCCCATTTAGTATAATACTTTTAGAGAGAACTTTTCCCACTCTATGCCTTTGTCATCAGAAACATTTGTGCATGGGTGGGCTAAAAGAACACGCGAAGAAAAGCCCCTGCGAAGGGCTGTGTGTGCATACCTACACTGTATATACAATATATATGCATATGTAAAAAAAACTTGCCTACATGCTTGGAACAATTTTACATAGTTTGAAACAACTGCTTTTAAAGGAAATCTGATTGCATTTATTTTGTATATATTTTCAAAATTCTAATTTCATACTAGAGGGCTGTTCATAGGAGCTTTATTACAAATACCTAACGCCCACTTGAAAAAAGAAGTTAAGCGTTTTTGGAAAATGTGATGTGTGTTCTGTGGTGTGGATGAGGAACTGTGGCAAACACTCATAGTAGCTACTCATGAGTTTACTGCTTTTCATTTACTAAGTTTATGCCTCGGCTGTGTAACTAAGTCTGTCATTTTTAGCTCGGTTCACATAGTGATCCCATGCATGAGAGCACATGCTATTACTGATCTGCAACAGTAACCCACTCCAAGAAAGATATGAATCTGTGAAAAAAAGCGTCCGAATGACACATGTTCTGTGGGGCCAAAGAATTCCGTGTATTCAAACACAGTATTTTGTCTTTTGTTGTGGCGAGGACCTGCCTTTCATTGTGCTATTGAAACATCATCAAAGCCTGGGAATCCGAGGGACATTCCAGTGGAAACCTTTGTGACGCTGCAGCGGAGAAACTGCAATTCAGAGCAGGTCTGTGGACTTGGCATCTTTGGTAATAACAATACAAGATGTGCTGAAAGCCTGTCTTGAGGCAGACGGGATCTGGGGTTGTGCTGCTGCGGAAAGGAACAAGGCCGGCTCTCATAATTTATTCAGCCCTAAATAAAGGCAAACTGTACTGAAAGTTGTACACTCCAGGAAGTGACTGTTTAATATTTCGGCAAAACTCTCCAATTGCTAGGAATACTCTGTTTAAAATGGTTTCAAGGAAGAGAAATATTTGCCTCTATTATCTCTAAGTATGGAGATAAACACAGTTGTTCTATACAAATATTGGTTTGACCTCAGATTATTTCATTAGCAGCAGCATGTAAGGCTGATTACATGTCTTTGAAAGCAACTGCCAGCTCTTGTGAGCATCCGAAGTTTGTTGTATGGGCTGCTGTCAGTAGTGTATATCTTGCTTTCAGTTTGGGAGGAG
The DNA here is from genome assembly GCF_018139145.2 of Gymnogyps californianus. Classification (NCBI taxonomy): domain Eukaryota; kingdom Metazoa; phylum Chordata; class Aves; order Accipitriformes; family Cathartidae; genus Gymnogyps; species Gymnogyps californianus. The sequence continues at coordinate 2,667,593 of NC_059484.1, forward strand.
CGAGCTCAAATCCTGCTCTCGCTTCTCCGTGGCAGGGAATAAGCATCCCATCTGCTTGAGAGGAAATCTTACTGTGATTCAGTATAGTCAAGGAGATCAACAGCATTATGAAAATGTAAATGTTACTAGTTTATATGCCTGTTCCTGTAGGCCTAAGGCAAATCTGGTGCTCCGTCACGCTAGATATGTGCACAAAATAATAAGGGATGTAACCTACCTGTGTCAGCTAATTACTGGAGATGGGCAAGGCAAAGAACAGAGAAATAGAGGCACTAAGGCTTACCTGTGGTCATGCTGCACAGCACTAGCAAAAGTTCGTAGCTTTTGCACTATCCTGAAGATAACCAGGTAATTAAATATAATCTGGTAGAACATCCTGATGGCGCACCACACTGCATACTGCTTTGGAGCATCTGCATGTGAAAGATTAATCTGGCTGCAGGAACAGAGGAATCCAGATGCGTTAAGTTGTGCTGAACAGTGGAAAGCCCTTGTGTGACTGCTGCGAAGCCCTGAAACAGAGCCCAGGTACCGGGCATGGAGCAGGCACAGACCAAGCTAAATGCAGTCCTGAAGCTGAAGTCCTTGCCTGTAAGATCTGTCTTAGGCTTTTCCTTTGCTACCAGTTGATGAGCGACTGGGTGTGTATGCAAGTAAGGGGCACCGTTAGATCATAACAGATATCAAATGTTTTTCGGCAGTGATCATGCCTGGAGCAGGAGCAGCCGGGCGCCCTGGGAAGGTAACGCAAAGAAACCAGAACAGTTCAATGCTCCAAAGTAACTTCAGTGGCTTTTCCACAGACTTAAGTGCATCTTTTTTTGAAGTGCCTCCTTAGTGCCCTTTTGCATAGAAAATAACCAGATTGTTACTCAGGTTTCCGTTTTTAATAAACAGCTCCATGTTGTGATCCGTTACTTTAATAAAACTGGAATAACAGGGTTTCACAATAACGATAATGCTGACCAGGGTATGTCGACCACGTTTCTGGCTTCAGGATTATTGCTAAGCAATCAGCTTTGCATGAAAAGTGCTTGCACAGATCATAGTTAAGAAGGCAAGCTATATGTTTTTACACAATACCATTTGCTTTGCCACGGTGAAAGGACAGATACTCTTTACAATATTTATCAAGCACAAGCTTTTGTCCATATTTCTATGTCCCGTAATTTTATTTTTTGTAAAGAAAGGGTTGGAGAAAACAGATAAAGTTTCAGTGCTGTTTCAAATGATGGCAACAGGTGATTAGCCAATAACTTAGTAAGTGCAGAATCCGTACTTTGTGGAATAAGCTGTATTTTACTTACACATACTCCTGCCTTGTGGGGATGGAGAGACCAGCTGAAGCAACTCTGGCAATGTTGATGTTACCCACTTGTCAAGATACATATATATTTTTTTGTGCAGTGTCTGCAGCCTTAGGATCTGACACAGCATTGCACAAAGGCAATGTATTTTTAATGCCATATAAATTTGTATATTACTGGTCTTGTGATCACAGAGCTCTTCCCGAGTGCCATCTGTTGGCACCGTGTCTATAAACCACAGCTGTTGTACAGTGAGGCAGAGCATCTGTGTGTTACGGGAAGGCACCGTTACTTTCACCATGGTGAGCCAGGTTTTTCCATCAGTTCCAGCAGTTTGTGCTCCTATGAAAGCTGGTGAAAATGCTGTTTGCAAAGCCATGTCAAAGCTGACGTGCTGAGGGAAAAAGGGTATTGACCTTCATTCGGTCTTTGGTTGTACACCAGGGTATCTGCAGTGATTTTAATGGATGGTATTTCTGATTGACTGCAGCTGCATAATCTGGTGGAGAACAGTGCCTATAGCAGTCACCGTGTCTCGTCCTCTGCAGCATTTGCTTCCTTTTCTGCATAATGTAATTCTGTTTCTGTTAAGTGAGTCTTGAATGTAGACAATATATTCACAGATGTGTCTACATAAGGAGTAAACTTATATAATGTGTATCAACATATAGTTCCTGCGTTGCACATGAGCACGGAGGGGCAGGGTGAAGAGCGGTGAGAAGGCAGCGATCACAACAGCCTGTCTGAAATGGCATACGGGAGCTGCTGCTCTGCAATTTCATACCGAAGGGCAGATCTCTGGCAGCCGTGAGGCTGTGCAGCAGGAAAAGTGGGCGATAAGAATGTGGAGCTCCCTCTTATATGAGCAACTGGTTGCATCTTAACAGATTCATTGGTAGTTTAGAGCAAAACGAATTGTGTTTTGATGTTTTCTAAGCAGGCTGATCTCCGTTTCGACCGATATCTTACATTAGTGAACCCTGACCAAGCAGAGTATCTTTATAATTCCATACAATGCCCTTAAAGGAAGGTATGGCCATGCATGATGGAGAATTTTAAGTACAAGAGTTGGCCTTGAAAATTAATTGTCCACCATTCTTTGTTTTCAAAAAAAGGAAGCTTTTGGCTCTTGGAGAAGATGAGAGAGTTCCCTAAAACTTGTGGAGTTGTCCAGTGTTCAGGAGGTGGTGTCCTGTGGTGTGGTCTTGTGTGCCCTCAAACTGTATATTTTCCAACTAGACGCTTGTGATCAATGAAAACATTGTTTAATAACATGATGTAGACATTAAAGGGGCTTTTTTGAAACAATTAACATTGTCCCTGTATGGGTTTTTTTTAAAATTTGTTTTGTTTTTTTAAACTTTCCTGCCATTCTTGAGGCGGAGGATAAAATATGAAGTAGGTAGAAACCGTCAGTAAGTACTGGTGGGGAAGCTGAGATGCTGAAATATGAAAGAGTATGTCTCGTTTCGCCATTGTTGGTGTCACAGGGCATTAAGTGTATTTGTGTTGGATTATTTGTTAAAACAAAAAGAAAAGATGCAATGTTGTTCAAAACAATCAGTATATTTTCAGAGCCAGAGTTGAAATTTGTGGCAGTATTTGTATTACAGGGATTCGGAGCAGAGCAGGAATGGGAAAGCTAACAAAACAACCTCTGCAGTTTCTAGAGAAGCAAAGTTTAGCAGATCTTTCTCCCAGGTCTTCCCATCTGTCCTTGGGATCTCTGTCACCGCCAGTAAGGCACAGAGTCACCTTCCCTGAATTCTTCATGGTCCCTCACAGCTGATTTTTTTCCATCTTTTTGGCCTGCAGTACTGGTTAGAAGTTGCTGTGCATTGTAATGTTTTCAGATTCCGAGTTAGAGGGAGTACTATGAAATATGTTGTGCAAAAAGGAGCCTTTCTTAACTGAGCTTGTGTTTAGGTCCTTACCAAAACGGGGCAGCCCAAACGCTCATGGTAAGCTGGTTTGCCTTTGAGTTTTGAAGTCGCTCGCAGGGAATTGTTGTGAATGAGGACTCAGAGTGGACGGGTGCCCTCCCAGCTGGGCAAGGAGTTGTGTGGTGGAAATGGAAGATGGATAATTACCCCCTTCGTAAGGACTCTATACTTGGATCAGAAAAAAATAATATAGTGGAATATGGGACACCATGCTGAAGAAGATCATCAGCTTGTAATCTTACTACACATAAAGACCATGCTTGTTTGTTTAGCATCTAGCGGAAAGCAAAAACAAGTTCTCATTTACATGCATGGTCACTTCCATTATTCATGTTCTGCCCAGCCGTGAGCTTTGTTACTGTTTTTCAAGGCAAAAAATCCAGATCAGTATTAAATGCAGCAAGGTTTAGCGTTTGACACCAAATGAATGGCAGTGCTGGTAAGAGTTTACAGTTCATAGTTTTTCCCGTTCAAATATTCATCCGTCCTGCCAAAGCCATCATGTATCATTAGCTCTTATTGTAGCTTTTCTATCGTGGTGTGACGTTTGCTTAAAAAAAGTAAGTTTAATCAGAAAAACAGTCAAAAAGAACAATCGAGAAGCCCCTCATCAGATACAAAACTACTCATACAAATTTTGACTGAATGCGAACAGGCTTTCTGGTTCACTTCATGTGCTGTACAGGGAGGCACGGTGTTTTGTCATTGGGGAACTATCTCCAAGGGCTAATGATGGATTGGGGGAATTTGTCTACTCCAAGACTTCTTTAATTCCAGTTTGTGTATACAATTTTATATATAGCATCTTGGAAAGACAGAAAATTGGTAAGAAGTGATAGTAGTAGTGAGTATAGATTTCAATCTGGGACTTCTGTACCAGAGTGCCTTTTTAATGCAGGTATAATAATCAGGAGAGAATATTCCCCTTTCTTACCTGTTTCCTCTTATCCTTGTTTGGTTCCTCCTGATTTTCTCCCATGTACTGGGTTGTCTGCTCCACTGATTCTCGTTCTTTGCCGTTCATACAGTAGGGAACAATATACGGCAGTCTGCCATTTCTGAGTCAACTAGTGTCATTTACTTCTAATTCAGTCTTAAAACAATGGTTTGCCAGCAGTTGCTATCAATTTTTTTTATAGTCTTTTCCCACTACTTCCTAAATTAGAACTTGGGGTTATTGTGCTAGAAGGTGGATGTGTTGTCCCAGCTCACGATGTCCGTGTAGTTGGGAAGTGTCGTTTATCACTTTATTTCTACCTGTATCAGTAAGTACAATCATATCTGTTTTCTCTGTATCATAAATGCTGCAATGCAGGTACCTGTCTCTTAATCTGTACTTCTACAGTGCTCAGTACGTATGGTAGTTAGGCTCCTTAGATGTTGGAAAGCTACTTCTAAATACAATATAATCTTTTAAAACTCAGGGGACTGAGGTATGCCAGAAATTTAATTTATTGAGGTTTTACGCAAGGAGTTAGAAAAAAGCTGGACGAATGCAGCATTTACCTGGTGTAAAATCAAGGTTTCTTTAGGACTACAGATACCTTTTCTTTTCCCTCTCCAAACTATAAGTTCTTTGGATGCAAAGCATGTTTTATATACGTTCAGCCTTTTAACTTCATGGCTTGAAACAATCAAAATCAGTGTGCCTGTGAATGTATATTTTTACACTTAATCCTAATGTGTTTCAAGTGGAGCATCATGTCATTTGTCATAGTGTGCTGTGTGCATGTATCCTAGTGCACTGTGTGAGATACATAAATAATTGTAGGCTCTCGCATATTGGTATGTTCCCTGAACTGTCTGGAACAGCTTGGTGACGCTTGGTGGCGGCCTCCAAAAGAGACAACTGAGGATAGATGGAGTAGAAGCTATAAAATTGTGCAGTATGGGGAATATAAAAAGAGAAAGAGAGTTTATTTGTCTTACAATACAAGAATAATGAACAATTAAATAAAACGGCAGATTAAAACAATCGAAAACATAATTTTGCACCAAAGAACAGTTACAGTATGGAGTTCACTGCCACAAGGTATTCTGGATGCCAAGTATTTACGTGGGCTTCGAGTTGATATACTCGTGTGAGACCAGTCCGGTCGGGGATACTGAACGTGCAGTCCCGAAGCCACACGTTTCTGGAAGCAGCAAGGGTATGTCAGCAAAGCACTGCTGGGTATAGCCTAGCCTGCCCTCTTCTTATACTCGCCCGTATAGGTGCTGCCATAGCAAATCCCTGGCTGAGGGAGGCGAGATGCTGAGGGAGATGATCTCGGTCAGGCCTGGTGTTCTCTCGTTCATCTGCTGAAAATGAGCTTGGTTTTGGAATTTATTCTTCCCAAATTTCTAAGGGCCAACAGACCAGTGATGTAGAACTTGTAAGTGAGGCTTTTTGTTAAAGTACAAGTATATGGCAGAAAATATTAAACAATACCTCTGCCTGTTGCCCTCAAACTTTGCTGTTACTAATAATCAGGTGTTCGGTTTTAACACAAAATGTAACCCTAGAAACATTAGTACAAACCTATATACCTGTTTCCCTTTCCCTCAGAGCTGATGTTTGAGCATTTACGATGTGTTAATGGGGACATACATTTGCGGGGAATCTCCAGAATGTGATGGAAAGGTAGTTGTCTCAAGAAAACACGAAGTAGTTTAAAACTTATCTCAGAATACATCACAAAACTGTCGGTCTGAGTTTTTCACAGCTAGCAGTGTTTTGGCCATGCATTTAAGAGCAGATGGTCTAAACTTGCTAGGTAGGCATCTCTAGCCTTTTTTCCAACTGCAGTATGTTTTTAGGGTTCAGGTGTCACAGCAAACACCTTTTGGTCCTGTTTGAATTTTCAGTTCTGTCTTCAGCTTTTACATGCCGATTGCCTTAGTTTTTGGAGAGAAAGGTTGTGTAACCTATGGAGTTAGCTTGGCTGTAATAATACTGTCTATCCAGCTTCAGAAACAGCTCTGGGAATGTCTAAAAATAGCCACGTCTTATTCTGTGAAATTTCTGGCCTGTTCTAGCTTGGTTTCCTTTAGAATATCTGCTGGGATGGGATGTACTGACTGGTATCGGTGAAGATCCACATGATTTTATTCTGTTTTTAGGGCACACAAAGAGAAATGCTACACGTAGTTTATCAGGATTACACAAGGCACTCTGCAGAAATAAAAAGAAAATGCTCGATTGTGGATTGGATTATAAGGTTTATGGTCTAAGAGATGTGCTAGTGGCTGTGGTAAGAGAGTGAGAGCGGAGGAGATGCTGCCAAAGCCTACACCACCCGGGGAGGGAATCCCAGCTCCCCTCCTGCACAGCTCTTACCATCAGACTGCAGTTTGAATTAATTTCTATTCAGCTTCAGTGTCTAGGCTTGCATGCTAAGGTAGGTAGGTTGTGGCATTATAGCCTGTGTTATGAAATACGTTGCAGGCTGGTGTGGGTTTTACTAACATTCTTATTTCCAACCAGCACCAGTCACTGTGGGGTCGCAGTCAACAGTGTATTGCAGAGTTGGTTCAACTGGTGTCTTTCCCAAGCACAACGAACACCCAGTAACTTTTAAAACTGGAGAGTTTCAAAAGCAGAGTGAGATGTGTTGCCCCCCAGGCAAAATACCTACTCGTATAATACCCTGAAAGAGATCAACCCCTAGTACTTGGAACTGGGACTGTAACCCAGTGTCTGCAGACAGAAGGGGCCAAATTTGATCGGGTCAGCACTAGGAGTTGAGTTAACCCATGGAGAATCACAATCTGCCCAGAATTAATTCAGCTTAAGTTTTTTCCCCTGGATTTTTATAGTAATACCAGCAGAACGTTGCAGCATTTGGACAGTCATAAAACAGAAACGCTACAGCTTGAAAAATACTTTAGCCTGCTACTGAGATTAAAGCAAGCCCTAGATAGCTATATAACTGTCAGACAAATCAAAGTGTGGCACGGTGTGCTGCAAGGGAAGATATACTGTGGCTGTTTAACAAACTCCAAATACTGCCTCACAGTTTCCAGCGTGGTTGCACAGGACCCTTCAGGAGGGAAGACGGATAACGACCAGATGTCTGAGAGCGATGAAGATGTACTGTCCGGTGAGCTCCTTGCCGACACGGATTATGACTCTTCGCAGGGATCCACAGGCTCGTCTCTGCACTTCAGCAATAAAGACAGGAAAAACACTGAGGTGCAAATGAGAAATATAAACTGAGAGCGTTATTGATTGGGAAAATACAGTCCCCACGCTGCATGAGTCATGTAATCCACAATGCTTTTCAAGCTTAATTTGAGAGAAGCAGAGGTGCATGGAGGATGGTTTCAATTTCCAAGCAGTGCTTTTTGACCACTCATGCTTTTGAAAAGTAAAAATAATATCTTGGCTCAGAAATGACTGCAAAGCAGAGGTATTCTGCTTTTGGCCCGTTGCCTGCTCTCACCCTCTTGAAGCGGAGCTTATGTATTGTGATGGAAACATAACAGCTTACCCTGCCAAGGAACAGGTCATTCCTACTGGAGCCTGTGAATGAAGAGTTATTGCTGCAAGTAGAAAAGTTGAACCAAATGGAATTGAAGAGGATGAATTCTGGATAAATTTGCAATTTGGGGTTACACCTGAATTTCTTTTAATAGGAAGAAGCTTTTGACTCACTTTGGGGTTCCTGTCCTGGTGAAAGCATCCTGAAAATACTAATTAAAAAAGAGATTAAGCCCGATTTTGAGGCCAAATGCACTTCTTCAGAGGTTCTTTGCTAGTGTTTTAACCATGAACCTTTACACTCTGAGCATGTTCTCCCACAAGACTTCCCTTCCACTGGTGTAAAACATTTGACTTTAATAAATTTGTTCCTAATTTATTCTCATAGAAATAAGATTGCACTGAAATTCACAAGCCAGATTTAATCTCGGGTATGGCCCCAGAATATTGTAACAATGTTTTAGAAAGTTGCCACTTTTACTGTAGTTCGTTCAGAGTCTTTGTCAAATTCTAGATCAGGCAACTTACATCCTTATTCGTTGTATCTTCATTTTCATACGAATAGGTCGTATCGGGGAGCCACAAGATGTGTGCTCTGTTAGGACGTATGGGCAGGTTGCATATCACTTGCTTAAACTTTATGCGTAAGATGACAACGGGAGAATCTAGGTTACTAACTTTTGCACAGTTCAAAATGTACTTTAGAAGGTTGCGAGCATCCCTTTCAGAAAGATGGACAAACCTGGTGAAAGTCATCAAGTGATGGAGCATCTACTGTACCAGGGAGGAAGTTGCTCCAGCGGTTTGGAAGTGGAAGCAATGATTATAACAATGATTATTTTTTCACTATTCACATTTATTTGGAAGTCAGTTGGCTTTTTTAGGGCTATAACTACCTATTGTCTGACATTGTATGCTCTGATTCACAGGTCCAAGAGGGTACATTGGCCTTCTGGACGTGTGAATGCTTTACATTCTTCAGTACCAGTATATGAGAAATACTGGAAATGAGGACTGTAAGTTTTCTGGCTGTGAAACTGTCTAAATATCGAAACTCTGTTACATATAATAGAAAATGAAATAAATCAGTTGATACTGGATAAGATGTGCATTTTATAAACCACTGGTTTTTATTAGAATTACAATTTTAATGAGTTTATATTCATATGCTACTGAGAGCAAAACAGGTTTCATTTTTAAGACTTGTAACGATTAGTTCTGATGATAGTGTGTTTGTACCAAGGAAAAGGACCTCCAGTCACTACTTTTAGCCCCAATACAGAAGATAGGCTTCTCTCAGCCTGTATCTAAAAATACAAAAATACCAGGACTGAAGTTGCAGAGTGAGGGAGGTAAAGTGTGTAAATACATGGAAAAGCAAAAAACAAGTGGAGAAAAGGTGATACATCAGCTAGTAAACCAATTCATCAGTTAGTAAAAATATAAAGCTTAGCAAAAGAAATAGGAAGGAGGAGGCAGGAAAGAAAAGGATTTACACATAGAGAAGTTGGAAGTATAAGAAATGCTAAGAATAACTGCAGAAATATTCAGTAAGGGGAATTTTACTGGAGAAAATGAGAACGTTTACATAACGGGATGATTATTTCTCTTAAGGGAACAAAGATCAAGCATTAAAAACAAGCACGCTGACTAATGCTCTGTCCTGCGTACTGAGGTTTTGGTAGGTCGTAATCAGAGCCCCTGTATTTTCTGTGTCTTCACAGTGACAGAAGAGCTGTATAATCCCCAGTGAGCTGCACCATCTCATACAAATGGGAAGAGGAGGCGAGGCTAGAAAGCAAAGACAGTATTTTGGTTTCCTTTTGTCAGAGCCTGGCTAGAGCAAGACAGGTTTGGTTGTAGCTCTGCTGTAAGGTATCTTTCTTTGTCCATGTTCAGCTCTTGCCTTAAAGCCATAATGCTCCTCCGTTGACTTTCATGGAGTCGGGATTTACCTTGAAGAATCCAGGGTACAGCCCTGAAGGCACTTGCAGGGAGAGAGGGCAAGCTGGGCACTGTCCAAGGGCTCTCTGCTGAGACCCTGTGCGCTCCTACTGGGAACACTTCAGCCTCTTGAGTTAAGATGTCAGTACAGGAGGATTTCTGTATTACTTCAGTTATACTGGAATCAAAGTACCTGTAGTATGGAAAGATGCCTGAGATACCTTGGTGTGTAGCCCTAGTGCCAGCTCGGAATTATTTACTCCGTCTTATAAAGCAGGGAGTATTGATACCATCAGGAAAAGATCATTAGCAAAATGGACTATTGATTTTGTATGGTACAGCTGTTTGTATGATTTTGAGTGGATTTTGGTCTGTGTGAAGAAATGATGTTACATGTGGACGTTGAATTATCAGTGTGAGCCTTTGAGGACTGCTGAGCCTCCATGACTGAACGGTAGCGCCCAAGACTTTACATGGTTGGTTGTACATACGTACACAATACTGTGCTTATACCTCAAAGACATGAACAAGTGCATGTATTTTAGATATAAGCAGATTGTTGTGTACATAAGCCTTCTTTACTGAGGGCTCTGGGCTTGACTGTAGAAGGAGGAACTGTCCTGTGAAGACCCAGGTTCAGACCTCAGCTGTAGCCCTGGTATGGCCCTGGATGATGCTTGCTGAACGGTTTTTTCAGTAGCACTGAAGTAATAAAGCTGGATGATATCTGAATTCCTCTGCTGAAATCCAAGGAGTTATTCTGCAGTTGATGGTGAGATTTAAGCCCATTAAAGCCAATTGGTTGTTTAGTTGTAATTGGGGGATATTTAGTGAGAACCACAGGAGTTTGGCCTGTGGGATTGGTAACTATGCAGAAGTACTTTGAAGCATTAAGGGGAGGGGAAGGTAATGGAAAACGTGAGCCTGGCGCATACATAACGTGGCAAGTTCTGCCTGTGTATCCTCGAGAAATGAGAAACCATGAGAATGTATCTTTGAGCAAGGACTATAGATTTCAGTCCTGTCTAGGTATAAACCAGCTTAAGGAATGCCATGAACTTCATTGAAGGGCAATGATTTGGGGAATCTGCTTTAAAAAAAGTATAAAGTGCTATAAAACTTGCTTTGTTTCAAGAGAGAGCTATGGAAATAGAACAAGATTCACAAGTAATTAATCTCAAGCTGTAGACTGGTGTGTAGGTCTCCACAGAAAGAACATGAATATCTGTTAAATTCTCCAAATTAGCTTAAACATTCCAGAGAAAGGATGTAATTCTCTGTTGTATAGGGAAGGAATTCACCCTTCCCCCAGTCTTTCTGCTTCCCAGGGACTCAAGAGAAACACTAATATCAAGTCAACCTTTGCTTTTTTCCCCCCCATTAGTAATCGGGTCCAGATTGGTAGTGACTGAAACACTGTCTGAAACACGTCAGAGGAGTTTTGCGTGATGGATCGGAAAGGGCTGGTTGCCGTCGGGTCGGTGGGCACTGAACATCCAACCCAAGCTGGCAGCTTGCTCACAGTCTTTACAGAGATTTGAATTTAAGTTCATGTCGTGGTTCTCAGATTTGTGGAGCATTATTCGCCTCTTACTGAGGCAAAACTTGTAAGCTGCTTGTACTTACAAATAAGTAGAGATGCATTACTATGCTGAGTAATATTTTTAAATCTATCATGACTCCTTCTTTCACTTGTATTAACCAGGGTACTGCCAGGCTTAATTAGGTTTGGGGAAGATTTTAGCTTGTTTTGACCAAGTGTCTGTTGGAAGACGAAGCAGGAAAACAGCCTGTGTCTGTAGCAAAGCGGACTGAGGAATGGGGAGGAGAAGCACCAGGAGGAGGTTGTTCAGGAGTCACGAAATGAGTGGAATAAAGGTTCCAAACCTGTCCAGTGTACCTGGCCTCGCATTCAGCCCCTTAGATGGTCAGCGGTGCCATCTTGTGTTAAGTGGGTGGTATTTTTGGGAAAAGATGGATACAGATGCTTAAAACCTCTGGGGAAATGGTGTTGGAAGAGCCCTCGAAAACTCCTGGTGTGAAGTGAGAAGAGCAGTGAAGCCCATAGGTCTCTGAGACAGAAAGGCAGAGGATGACCAGTTGTCAGTACAAAAACAAAACTAGAAATCTTTGCAGTTCAAACGCTAATTGTGCCCAAGCAAGTTTAGCAGTAGATTTTTCACTTAAATTGTGAATTTTTCCATCCTGTTACAAATAGCAACAGTGCGTGTGATGGATGCAGATGGGCTTATCTGAAAATAATCATATAGTGATGATTTTGCTGATGCATCTTCTTCCAGTGCTTGACAGAGAAGCAGCAAAAAACCTGATGAAAGCAGATGTAGTCTCTGCACTTTCCCACCGTCGCACACTAAGGAAGTGTCTGCAGTCTGTACCGTGCTGCTCCTAGGGCTGAGGTCAACTGTGAGATTATGGCTGTCTGCCCCATTACACGAGGACTGGTGTGGTTGCTAGTATGCTTAACCATCATCATGTCAGAGCCTTGCCAGAGCAGCCTGGGCAGTGGGGAGGATCCTAGTCCTTCTCTGTCCTTTATTTCAGATTCCTGAGACCTTTTTTCCAAGGTGCTGGTATAGCTGCAACTCACAGATTTCATTGTTGATGAATTTGTATGTCCTCAGCAGTGGGATTTTGTATACCTAGTCCTTCTAGAAGTCAGACTGCTAATTTGCATCCATACAGTAGTCAGACTAGCCCATGGCAAGGGAAATCCTGTATTTTTTGGAGAGTTATAAATTCTCTATGCCGGTGTAACATTTCCCTGCTTTACACCCATAATGTAGTGCTCCTTTAAAATTATTTTTTTTGCATGCATTCTTTATTGAAATATTTATGCACTTACATCTCCTCTGCACGAGCTCCACAGTTATTTTGCATTCGGAAGTTCATCTGAAGAGCAACGTCCCTTTGCCTAGCAGCCACCTTCTCTGAGCTCACCCATACCTGGAATGTCCTGTGCAGATTGTCTCAGTACGGATGATTCACGACCCAACCCCTGTGCACTCAGCAGATCCATCGACGATTCTGTGATGACCTTGTACAGCACCTGGGGAGGTGGGAAGGGGACGTTTCGGGGTCCCAGGAGAAGGCCGGTAAGAGGTGGTGCACACGCAGCCACGCGCTTGCTGCTCGCACCACCCTGCAAACAGATGGAGAGCAGAAATTAAGTCATCAAATCTGTGCTTCCCCCCGCCCCATGGAAAAGATCATTTTGTATCTGAAAGCTGCCAGAATGTCTTTGTGTCCTCCACAAGAGTCATTTCCCGTGACCGGTGGAGTAGGTTATTGCTAGGCCTGTATCTGGGTGCTGCCTGTGCTCAAAGCAGAGAAGCATGACATAGAAAATAAATGGAAAGCTGTGGTCATAAAGACATTCTTCGTTGCACTTTCAGCACAGTGTTCTTCATGCTGCACTTTTAATGACCCTTTTGTGGTGAGAAAAATAGTAGGTACTGTTATTTGGTGGGGTGTTTATTACTGAAAATGGTCCTTCACTAACTTTCTACTTAGTAGTACTGCAGTAGTATCCAGGGGCCCCAGCTGGGTTGAAAGCTATGTCATGGGAAGAGGCTGAAAACCGATCCCCACTCCAAGCGTTGAACTGGGCAGCTAGGGAGAAGAAGGCACTATCCATCACTGTTTCAGAGGCGATGAGCTGAGATACAAAGATGGGGCTGAGGTCTTTGCAACCAATGGGCGACTTCCTCGCGCAGCTCTCTTCAATTTCTAAAGAATCCTAAATGAGTCATCCAAAATTTTTAGATTTTTGGTTTTCTAGCACAAAGACTGATTTTCAAGGAAAGCTAACACGCAGGGAAAAATACAATTGAAAAGAAAAGTGGATTTTCTATTATGGGAAGATCTTTAGTGGAAGTGATTTAAGCATCAAAGGTTGTTTTGAGGCATTTTGGGTTTTTAATAACCAAGACAATTTTCAGTGGAACCAGAGTGGTTTTGGTGTTGTAGCTGTTGACCAAGTTAGAAATACTTAGCTGGATAATTTTTAACTAGGTTGACCTGCAATTAGTGTTAGGGGTCTTTTGACCTCAAACGGAGATTTCAAAGCTGATGGCCAATTCCCGTAATAACGTTCAGCATAGCAGCTTCCCTAAGGCAAACCAACTCGGCCAGACTTCAGCACGTGAGGTTTCTGCACCGAGGTCTGACTTCAGGCGGATCAATTCATGCATAAAAGTCTGTGCACTGAAGCCTGACTTCAGCACATGAAGAACTTTGTGGAATAAAACCTTGGGGAACACATCTGACCTTCGTGTAGCCAAGTCAGTCCCTGGGAAATCTGGAAAACACAGGGCCCTGCAGATGACTAGGGGTTATTGGTTAAGTGGTGTTCTGGCAATGAAAGTTTATAACTGTACAGGGAAGGCAGCTTAGGCCATGGAAGAAGTGGGAAAATCCCTAAAAGATGCTAGAGGATCTATGGGATTAACATTGCTGAGTGGGGAGGATTATACTGTATGCAGAAGTTTCTCTAGATACAAATACCAAGTCGGAAAACAAATACATTGGTAGGACTAGCCTCTTTGGGAGACCAGCAGAATGGGATGCAGACAATGAGTAAAAAGAAGTAAAGAGATAATTAAACCAAATAACGTTGTAATAATGGAGGAGTGCCGCTGCTACCATATAAATGGTGGATTTCTGTGAATGACTTCTTGGAAAAGAGGAGGGGTTTACTGCTAACCGAGCAACTGTATCCATTTGTTCTCCCCAAATCATAGACATGAAAAGTTTTATTTGCTATGGCACATTTAATGTAATTCAAACTAAAATGTTAATTTTGGGGTGCATGAAAGTAAATATTCACAGTGTAAGGGAGCCACTAAGAGGCACTGTCATACTGTAGACACACAGACCTTTTCTTTGCATAAAATCACAAGCATCTTCCTCCAGCCTCCTTGGCAGAAGACGCTGGAGGCATAGCCATTGGCAGGGTGGTCTGCAGTTAACTTCTGCCCATGTACCTGGAGGGACTGAACAAAAGTATTAGTAGAACTAAAACACTAGTTTTCCAGTTTATGCATAGTTCAGTTTCTACCTCATGCCCCCGATGAGCTCTTCAAGAAAGAGTAATTCCAGTTCAGTGCTATTTATCCCTCCCACTTGGAGCAGCGTGGCAAACCTCCAGCTTTTCTCTGCTGTCCCCGGAGGGATCTGCTCTCCCCAGGCCGGGTGCCAGGCGCTGGCTGGGGGCCCGGCTGTGATTAGGGTATCGCTGCAGCAGCATCTCTTCCCAAACACAAACACACCTCTGGGGAATGCCCGATTCAGCTGCAATAGCCACAGTGGAGATGGTATTTGAGTAACGTCACTTTGGCTGCTGGCCATTTCAGCAGATGATTTATTATTTTCTGTACGAATCTGCCTTTAAAGCTTCTCATATAGTGTTACGGATGATATCATTCAATGTTAAGTACTTACAAGATCTGTTTCAACCTTTGAATGTATGCAGAGATACGGTCTTGGCAAAAATAATACTCAGGTCCTCCCTGTTTATTGGTAAGGATGTGTAGCTTGTACCTCTCCCTTGTTGGGCTGCAAAAGTAGAATTTGAAGTTACTGTGCATTCTTCTTTTCTTTTTCTGAGTGTATCTGGCAGTAGTGATCCAGTCCTTTTTGTATTTTATCATATGCTGTAGGTGATTGAAAATACTATGGAAATACAAATGATGGGTATTGGAGACCCATGCGTGAATGGTACACAGGGAAGCCACCCTTCCCTCGAGTGGGTGGGCATCTAGGAGGATGAGGGTGGCATGGCCAAAGAAGCTGAGTCAGTGAGGTCAGCATGGGAGAGAAATGATTTTCTGCTCGTGAAGGTCAGAAGCGAATTACTAACCTGAAAAGCAAGGATGAGAAATTGTCTGTCAAAAAAGATGCCTTGGAGCCTTTTGGGATTACTCCGGGTGACATAGTTTGGATCTCCTCCCCTCCTTGGGGTTGTGCTGGGCTGTGCTGGGTTATGCATTAAGACATCCTATAGCTCTCACTGATTATTAATGCAGGAAAGATCAAATATGCCAACCTGAGAGTGGACATTATTCCTATGTCGGCACGTCTTCCTCTCTATTAATAGCTTGGGATCTGAGCACGAGTTTTATTTTCACTTGAATGTAGTGCTTGCAGCAATTGGAGGTCTCAGAGCTGAAGAGGTTTGTGTGTGTGCTTACCTCTACCTTCCTTGCAAGGCCCATGGGTATGGATGGTCACAGTGCACCTTGCCACCCGCTGCCATGTGTGCCGTCGTGCCGAGCCCACGTTCCTCTGGGTGCCGTGGGAGCGAGGTCGGGGAGAATGGGGAGCAAGATGCTGCGTGAGCACACGTGCTCTGCTGTGTAGCAGGTCTGGTGTCTCTTCATGTCAATGGGCGTCTTCCAGTGACAATGTGCATCTTCCATTGACACTAGATGGAAGAAAAAGTGATTCCTCAGCCTAGTGTAGCACAGGAAGAGAAACGTTTAAAGCATGCTGCAGAATCTAATCTTGCGCCTTGCAGTGTATCTTCTGTATCCCAGTATGCCTATGTAAAGTATTACCTGGTCACAATTCTTTATTGACTGATGCTTGTGGGAGGAGTCCGCAGCCCTTTTGTTGAGAACGAAGGGTTAGGTCTGCAGTGATTAAAAAACTAGAAGGAAAAAGTTTTCATTGAATTCTTGGGTTTACTGTGAGCTTATACAAAGACACGGGGGTCAATACAGTAACAAAACCAGATGTGCAGTCTGGGGTGTGTGGAGTGGAGTTAACTTGTTTTTTGACAAGAGAACAAGGAGTTAAAGAGTAAGTGGTTTGCAGATAGGTGTCTGGAGAAAATCTGGAGCACCGGTATTATCTTGGATGCTCCAGTTACTGCATTCCTGGTGCAGCAAACAAAAGCTGAGGAACTGAGAAATTAGGCTGAGCCTGCCCATGTGGCTTACCTTAGTTTGCACAGTATGGATTTGCTAATGAAGGGAAGTTACAATGTTCATTACTTACGCAACGTCCCAGGAAAGATTAACAGCTGTATATCCAGCTCTTCTCATAGACCATTAACGTTCACTGCAGTTAACCAGTCTTTATTGATTCTGTCAGGTTGGGTAATTTCTATGTCTTTCATTGAGGTGTCTTAAGTACATGCTTATCTACATTTTTTCCAGTTATCTCTTCACATGTCTGAGCAGCTCTGGAAGAAGGAAGATGGGCCAGAGCTGTCATTGATGGATTCACTGGTCAGAACCTAGGCTGAGTGGTTTTGTCACATTTAGCTGCTGGAAAACTAATCCAACAAACGTGCAGTTTTTCCCCTGCATTGCCACGTTGAGATGACTCAGCAGAGGTTCCCCTCAGTACTGGTGCTGGCACAAGGACAAGGGCAGGAGCCGAAGTATCCGTGAATCCCTCTACAGGACAGAGGCCAGAGGTAGATTCATGACTTCATTGAAAATATTGGGCTGGTAAATGGGTGTAGCTATCATTTTTTGATTAGTCTGGCAAAAGGAACTCAAATACAGTGATTTTTTTTTTTCTTTTTTTTTTTTTATGTATTTTATTTTACCAAGTAGTTTGCCCAAAAGCTGCTGGCAAAAACCTTCCTGCCTCAGTGACTTTCAGAGCCCACTTAGGGATTCACATTCTCTTATCATCGTGTCCATGTCTTAAATACCAATTTACTCAATGTTATGATCAACATACAGGCAGTAACCAACAGATTACCACACACAGAAAATTATCAGATCAGTGTGCCTACTCCTACAAAACCATTCAGTGTATACCCTGAGTTGCCCATGATGCAGAGCCAGAGCTCAAGGTAGCACTCCGATTGCTGTGAGAGCACTTGCGGTGCTCACCTCATCAAATGGGGACATTTCTCCAGGGAGATGGATCATACCTGTGAGTCACTCATCCATAAAAGAAAGGAAAAAAAGGAAAATACCAACCAAAAACCCCTGTCTCTGAAATTGTTTCCTCCCAGAGCCAGACCTTCTCTTGGCCTGTGAATAAATCTGTGAGTCCATCACATTTATCAGCGTGTACAAATTTCCCATTGAATGGAAGCAGGCCATGTCAGAGTAATGAATGTAAAAGCTAATGGTAGATGTCTACAGCTCTCACAATAATTGCCTGTTATAATACAGCCATCAAGATACAACAGTCTTACATGCAAATCTCAGACTGGACTATTTCATTTCATGCACCAGGTGTTCTCATGGCAAATATCTTTTGAAAACAAATGATCACTGTGCACCAGGAATAAGAAACAAAGCAACAGCTCTAACACGTACCAATAATTTCAAAGAATCTAGTAATTACAATTCATAACTAATTTGTATATTAAAAAATCAGTTAGTGTAATGAAGGAAACTATATTTCAGAGTATCACCTTCTCCATATATCAGCGTGGTATCTAGAAGCTCTTTTTCCTCCCAGTTCCTTCTGTGTTGCATCTCTCGAGGAGGCTCTACCCCATCTCTTTTTCGACCAGAGGCTGTTACGGGAAGGAGGAGTATGTGGGGACCTTCAAACTAGAGCGGAGGGAGGAGCAGCTGGTTAAGGTAACACAACCCTTTTGAAAGTTGTGCAGTTTAAAACCATGTAAAGAGCTGACCTGAGAAATCTCTTAAGAAACAGTCCCGTATCATTAGAGGCATTGGATGATCTAGTGACTTATTCCCATTCGGAGCCCAGTTTCTGGAAAACTGCCCTTTAATCAATCAAAAATCACAAATTGGTGATCTCATGAGTCACAAGAAGAGAAGAAGGTGTATTTGTGGTAGAAGTAAAAATGGCTGAAGCTCATCTAATAAATGCTGAGCATTTGACAGGCATGATTGAAACACACTAAACTGCAAATTTCAGATCTCTTGCAAAGGCTGTCGTCTTAGGGACAACATTGTTCAAAACAGCTGGCAAAAAAAGCTGTAAAAAATCTGCCTAGAAACCACTAGTTATTCTCATTTTCTGCAGGAGATGAGGAAGAGCATTGTATTTTCTGTTTGGTAAATTGATGACTGCACTAACAAATAATATTATCTCTGAAATAGCAAACTGAGCATGTGCCATCCCTTTGAAGGACACATGTTGAAATGCAAGGCAATTCGTTCCAGATAATTTAGGGTGTTAGTTGATGTCAGTACCTTCAATTTGTCATAGGAACTTGCTGGTAGGGGGACTTTGTGATTAAAAACCACAGCAACAAAAGAAGCTCAACGTATTGTTCCGATGAAATTAAAACTGTCCCCAATGTCTGTGCACTTTGTTTAACTGATCATGGGAGGTGTGGAATGCACCAGTGCCTGCAGTTCAACTCATCCACAAAACTACGCCAGGCAATGGCAGATGAAAGCAGAAGCACACAGTGCTTATTTTTGAAGAGCAATTATTCACAACAAATCACAAACACACCTGACTTTACACATAGTTTAGGAGGCAATTTGATAGGTGGAAACGTCTGTAACTCAGTCATAAACTTCGTGGAGTGGGTGTGTGGCAGGTGATGAAGGTGATACAGTTTATGGCAGTTTCTGTAGGATGCATCAGTCCAGGGGAGGTGAGGAACCGCAGCAGTGACAGCGCAGTAGCATGGGCTTCTGCGTGTGTTAACAGGAGCCTTGGAGGTTGGTTTGCTTGTGAATGTTAAATGTCTGTGGTTTTGCAACTGTACTGCGATTGCTATTCATGCTCATCTATGCCACTGCATAATGTCTTATCTTTATTTTGCTGCACAGACTTCGCTATCCCTTTATCTGTGGCATTGTATCTGTTAGAAATCCTGGATCGTGTGGCAGGTGTAGCCTGTTTAGATTAGGCTGTCACTGGACTGACGGGAGCATCACTAACAGCCCCTTCCCTCCATCCCTCTGAGCCCTGTGACAATGAGGCATGGACATCTTCGTTACTAATTCATGGCCACTGCAGTAGGGAAGCTGAACATGCCTTCACCTGGCTTTACGGTACGGGAAATTATTCTCTCTCCATCCATTCATCTGTCATTCTCACGCCTGGATCATCGAAAGAAGCACCAGAGTGAAACCTGCAAGAAAGTGGCCACGCTCTGCGCTGTCGGGAACGCTGCGTGCTTCACCGTGACTGCGAAGCCAAGGGAGTTTGCTGCTGCTGCAGACCCCTGCAGCTGGCAGAGTTTTGCCCCCCGTTTCTACAGGTGCATAGCAGGGGATGGGAGGAGGAGGGAGGTGAGTGGGAAGCAGGGCAGATGGATAGAAAGAAATGTCTAATTCTAGTGCCAATGGTTCTTATAGAGCAAAGTCTGTATAGCTGTGGAGAAGAGTGCTGGGCAGTGCAGGAATTGGTCTGAACCCTACGAACCATTCATTATGCATTCATGCCATGGGCTGGGGTACCCTCCTCATCCTCCTCCTTGGAGGTAGAGGTGAGCATTACTGTAGATGAGCCGTCTCTGTCCTCATCAAAGCCAAGGAGCAGAAGTAGCTGTGGATGCCAGAAGCCTCTGTTTCTAGTTCCAAATAGCAATGGGCTGCAAAAGTTAACTTGAAAAAAATCCATCTCCATCCTGGAAACATGTACACATCTGGACGAGTAGTTATGAAGATTAATGTAATGCGCAGGGTCAGAATTCCCACTGACATTTACTCAGTTTGTCCAAACAAGTTAGTGGAAACCTCCTGTGAATATGAACTGCACTCTGCAGTGCTGCACAGGCATTTAACATCTTGGATGCCAGTTTCCTCGCAGACACATCTGTAAGACTTAGTCTTTAAGTGCTGTAAAATATAATACTGGGAGCAAAAAATCATAGAGGCAGTGTGCACGTTTTAAGACTTAATTTCATTTTTGCTTATTTTTCTGTACTTATCTCTATTTCATGACCATACTTGGACCTAAAATCAGTCCTAATACAGCCACGTTTTCAAGGAAGATGGGAAATGCATGTCAGCCAGACTTGAGCAAAACATTTTTCTGCGTTAATGATCGATGCGTAAAATAATGCTGAGATGCAATGGTACCTGTGTAAGATTTGCAGAAAGGATATAGCCTCTTAAAGCATGGACACTGACTATGTTAACCTAGCATAAAGGACTGGTGTCTGATGCTGAATGGTAACTGTTCTGTCCGAAAGCTGGCCATACTTCAGTTCAGACACACGCTAAGGTGCTCTTGGATCCTTTGGGATGATGAACGTTATATAAGAACAAGCCATTTTTTGGGTCCTGTGAGCAAGTAACATGTGCATTGATCTCAGCACGCGGGTTTGGACTCAGCTGCTGTAAGGATATTATTTGAATTTGGAAACAACGTTATATTTGCTATACGATAAAATCAAGAAAAACGCTTTATTTAGCGTCTAACTCCCAGTCCTTCCCAGCTTTGAGAATATTGTTATCGTTACAGCAGTATGAGCTGTGTAAGACAGACTTTAAATCACTGTAAAGGTGCTATGGACTAATGTGCTTATTTCCATATGGGAAGAAATTGTATTGTCAGAGAGCATCTTCCTACTGGTGTAATTCCAGGCATGTTGCTGTTTTCAATAATGTAATGATGATAATTGATGTTTTAAAATTGACAGGGTCAATTTCTTTGGCAGCCGTTTATTTGGCAGCCAGCTCAGCAATATGAAGGATTGACACAAAATAGGGCAAAAAATACCATGTCCTGCTCCCAGGTCTGATAACAGCACGGGTACATCATTGAAATGCAGTGCTGTTTAGTCAACTCCTTTGTCACAACATCTCTTAATTATGTTCTCTAACCAGGTGTACCACGTAGCAGCGTAAGACAGGGTCAAACCGGAATTGCATCGCCCAATTGTAAAATTCTCAAATCAGAGGTTTTGCCGTGACGAGTTAATCATGCAATATGCTACTATTATTATTCCAACCTTTTTTTGTTAGGATGTGTGCAGGTTCACAGCGTGAAGGCAAGATGATCGTTTAGGGTATATTAATGTCTGTAAGAAATATAGGTCCCAGTTTACCAGTAGTTCTGCCAGTGTTGAATGCTGAATCTCAGACAGGAATGTTTAGGGAGCTTTCTCTCGGCATGGCGCAGAGCCGAGGGAAGATAACCTACCTTTTTCCATGTTCAGCATTTCCCACCCTGTGAGAACCTAAATCATGCCGATGTAACTACTGGCTCTGCAATGTTAACAGGAAGATTAGGCGGTAACAACTCATTTGTATCCCAAAACGATATAAACCAGGAGCAGATCTCACCATTGGTAGGTGGCCCCCGATCAGAGGGGGGCTCGAGGTGAGAATATCTGTACAGCTCTGACCTGGCAATCAGCAATGATTAATAATAGTAAATCCTGCAAACCATATAAGGATGGCAATGAGTGTAGTCCTAGGTATGAACAGTATGCGTTTAATTTACAGTGTTTCTAATACATCTCTGAAATTAAATTATTTCCCATTCTCTGTCCAAGAAATCAACGTGCATTTATATATCTTTTACACTTTTATATTCAGGAGGGGAAGTGAGTACCCTGCTCTTTTAAGTGGAGATTACTTCATCCACAGCATTTTGGCTAGTAAAAATAGATTTATTCTATTTTTGCATGTTAATTTGATTCAGCGCTGAAATCATTGAAGCAAATGCAGCAGCCCCAGTTGCATTCAGTTTAGGATCATGTTCTGAATGATGATGAAAGAGAAGAAATGTGTTATACTACACTAAATAAAAGGAGGGGCGGTGTAAGTCTATTGAACACTGAGTTTGCTCGTTTGATTTGTAAGCATATGAAATAGCCTGCCAGTTTCTTCAACTAAGTACGTAAATTGCTTAAGTCTTGGTTATGTGTTCTCAGTGTTTGCTGTTATCATTGGAAGCAGTTTTATCAGACTTCAGTCCCCATGGTACTTCAGAAAGTTGTAGGAATGCAAAGCTATCTGAAGGTCATTTGCAATCTTAGTTCCAGAAATTACTAGCTGCTGTCAGCTATTATAATAGTGTTGATATGTATCGTAATAGTTCTACAGTGAAATGGGAGATATATTGGAGGTATTCTGAAACAGAAGCAAAAAGTGTGGTTTTCATGCGTAGGCAGAAAGACATTTCACTGTCAGCTCTGAACACGATCCCTCTATTACGATGAGACGCAACGACTCCTTAGTGATGGAGACTGCTGACAGTAAGACAGGCACTTGAAAATTTGTCTTCACCAAGGACTTCATAGGCAACTGGCAGATGTCCAGAGGTTTTCTGCTATGGCCACAGAGTAGGCACATTGAAATAGGCTTGGGTTTATGCCAATTCGCTACGTGGCAGTGGAACAAGATTCACCAGAGAGGCTGTTCAGCCTCCACACTTGGGAGATTTTCAAGACCAGACTGGTTAAAGCCCTGAGCAACCTGGTCTGATCTCATAGCTGACCTGCTTTGAGCAGGAGGTTGGAGTAGAGGACCTCCTGAGGTCACTTCCACCCTGAATCGTCCTGTGATGATCTCCTAAGTAAGCTCTGCTTTAAAATGGAGGGATTGGTTGGAAGAGTAGTTGGAAGAGGAGGTTGTCGGAAGCCCCCTCTGACCTTTGAGTCAACACAAAGTTCCTTGTACTGACAGCAGAGGAGTTCATCCTGGGTACGCATCCATGTCATGAGTATTTTATAGTTACGCCACAGTAAACCCTAACCTACCTTCCATTTAAACTACTGAAGTCCCAGCTTGGGGGTCTCAGCCCTTGTAGGGACAGTGTGTTACCATGTCATTGGAATTGTGTTGTCCCAGTAGCAGAGGGGATAGCTTAGGTCTGCTTACCTCCAGCCACTCTGCTTTGTAAGCTGCACTCAGCAATGCACACTTGCAGTTCACAAGTTCTCTAATGAGAGACAAAAATGTTTAATTGTTGCCCTTTTCGATCACAAACCCTTTGAACTTAGTGTGTATTGACAGGACATAGTTGAAGAGCAGAGAGCAGGTACCAATAAATTTGTATCTGTGGGGCACTTCTAAGTAATCATTAATGGCTGCCATGATTTTTGTCACTTAATTGGATTTTGTTACTTGGGATATGGATGATAAGCTACAAATGCAACTTAGGACAGTTTCTGCATGAATGAATGCACCCAACTTGCTCCAAACTTGCTTTTTTGAAGTAGCTTACTAGGAAACAAGCTTCTTGCTTCCAGTTGTATCCTGGACAGCAGTCAGAGGATTTCAGATGAGTTCCTAATTGCTCAAGGAATAGTTAAGTTCCTGAATATGGTAATTAAAAGCATAGTCTTGCACTAGAACAGCGTGTAATGGCCAGGGATTCTCCCTGAGAAATTCTGAATTTAATTTCTCATGGGTCAGGCTGTAGCCAAAACTGGTGACACACACTTCGATCCAAAGTCTGGATTGCTTTGATGGAGAGGTTTTGGTAGGCTTTGAATCAGTTTGTTCTCCTAAAATTTTGTGTTGTTTCATCATGTGTCGGACCTTAAACAATGTCTTAGCAAGACCTTACTGGAAGAAACTCAAAAGGAAGATAGATGCTTGGCTTTGTTAAGGATGTCTTGTGTTCTGACGCACTGAATTACACACATTGCTGCATACGAGTGCCCCACGTTATCTGCCGGTGGTGGTGAAAGGGGGGAATCAAAGCAACAATTAGTGCTGTAGGAACAAATGGACCTCATAATATCTGCAAAGGAAGATTCCTCTTAACTCAAATACATCTTTGGAGAGCCATATGTGCATAGCTGTGAGGATTTTGGAAATGATGTGACGCAATGACAGGGAGATGACGGGTAAATATTAATTGGGAGAGTGGCCCATGCCAAGAAATTCCTTGCGATCATGTTACCTTCTCTTCATGCAAAATATTTACTGAGTTAGAGCAAAATACCGCAGTTTAATTTACCGTAACTATGTGGTCATTATACAATGACTTCAAGGAAGACATAGCTGCCTGGCAGCCCTCGGGCATGCTGTTGTGTTGTCTCAGTGACAGTGACGTGGTCAACACATGTCACCTCCGGCTGAGGAACTGCTTTAATTCAGATTTCTACCTTTCATTTCCCAATGTACTTTGATTTTGAAATTTAAAAACCTCCCTGTTGAAAACGTCCCTATTTTTAGTTTTTAAATGTCAAAATTCTGAATTCAGTTCAGTATTGGAATTCAGTACCAGTATTTGAAAATCTGCTGAGCACATCTAATAGAAACACATTCGACATCATCTATTGCTCATGTAGACTCTGGTATTGATCAATATCAGCATTTTTAGCAACTGTTCTGAATTTCTAGTCCTTTTTAAACTTCAAAATTTAAAATATGAGCCTCATGTTAATAAAAATTATTAAATAGATGCACATCATAGTCACTAGAAGTTTTAAATTTGAGATGTTGGGTGCACCTAGGAAAATACTTGCCATTATTAAGTACCTTCAGATAAACCCAGAAGATTCCTCCATAAACACAAAAAGCCCCAGCTGTGTCATTTGTAAAGTCCATGTCTTTTCCAAGATACGACAGCCAGTATGTGGTTGAAGCCCAAGAAAAACTGAAATCTGAGGTGGGTGCATAGGGGCCGTCCGTGGAGCATGGCGGTCACCCATGGGGCCTGGTGATAGAGACGCAGCTGGGAGGAGTACCACTCTCACGAGGTGGTCTAGAGACTGTTCAGGTTCTCCTTGATAATAACCTTAAGGATGGTAGCTGGATCCCTAGATCATGGTTTATCTAGCAGTCCCTGACAGTGTAAAAATATTTCTGTTTAAAGTTAATTGGAACAAATTGTTTTAAAGTTAAAGATGAAACTTAGGATTAGAAGAAATACTAGAAAAAGGAAGACCCTGGAAAATACCACTCATCTCCTCTTTTGTTAACGCTTCGTGTGCAGAGATTTACGGGGAAAACTTGCTCCCATGCTGAAAGCATGGGCAATGTGCATATTGAGTAAGCACAAACTTGCCCATCAGCATTACTTAACCTCCAGGCAATGTGTGGTCAGTTCTCATTTTTGCTCTTAAAATTGTTTCCATTTAACGCCCTTAAGCAGCTCGATGAATTACAGTGCAATAGAAAATGACCCTCAAATTGGCCTGCCTGATTATTCACTCCGATCGCTCCCAGCTCGGCATGGCAATGTGCTTTTCATGTGGCTGCCCATATGCCCTGCACATGCCTGCGCTCTGGCTCCCGGCAGGGTATGTTGTGATCCGCTGGCCTGTGCCAACTCACATATCTAAACGTTTTCATAAGGGGAACCCCTTTGTGTTAGTCATCTGGTTGTCAAACAAGACCTGGCTGCGATCCTGGACCTGGCACTAGATGAAATATGTGCACTTTAAACATTTCATACTTAAACTGATGGGAACGGGCAATTCCTCAGTACGTTTTCTCAAGGTTTTTAAACAATAAATGTCAACCTAAGGGCAAAGTGAGACAGATTTCAGATTAAAGGGATGGGGTTTGCTTAACGTTTATAAATCCCTTAGTCCCAACCTCCTTCATGTTTCTTAAAACAATGAACAAGGAAAGGCTATGTCGGACGCAATGGGCACTTGTGTCAACACAACTTTTTCCTTTAGTAGTGTGATAGAAAGATTTCAAAAATAGATTTTTCTGATGGATTCATGACTTGGCATCCCATAGAGAATCTAGTATTCTTCCAAGCAAAGCTAAAGGTTTGTGTTAGAAGACTAATAATGCCAGTCAAAAGAACCTTTCATCCCCAAGATAACTAAAATATTCCTTTGTTTATTTTTCACCCTTAATTACTTTTCCTGTCTTCGTTTAATTTGTAGTGCTGAAGCTTGTCAGCACCTATAGCCTTTAGTTTAGGATAGATGTCTTGGGAGCATGAATAAAAGCAATTTTCATGTGGTGTCTCTCTGTCATGACTGCTGCCTGAAGCCCGTTGACTTTTCTTTCAAAAGACCTGATTCTATGCCCGTATAAATGGAACAAAACTTAATTGGAGTCAGTAGTTTTATATTCCTTAATACCAGGGACGAAGCTTCGTTCTTTAAGCCTGATGTTCTGTCATTTGCAATAAAAGCTCCTCATTTCTGTTGTGTCTTTCGCTTTCGAAAGAAAAAAGGTCTCAGAAAGAATGATCATCTCAGAACACTTGTCTTGATTTTGACTTAGTAAAATTTTAAAACGATTTAAAATGTAACTTTTAGGGTTTACAGCTGAAGTGAGGAATTGCTCTGAGTAAGAAAATGAACCTTCTGTTTGGAAAATTATTCTCAGAAACAAAAATTGCCCATACTTTTTTTTTCCGAGTAAAGTGATTTCTTGAAACTTCCCACGTATGCTTTCCATTGGTGTGAGCTGGCACTGCCACACACGAGAGAAGTTTCTCAGAAGGCTTCCAAGAAGCCTTGCTGTACCATCTCGTGGACAGGGCTGTAGAGCCAGGTTCGCTCAGCCAGAGTGTGACTTTTAGGCTTTCATTTTTTCAAACTTTCGTTTCTTCTCTTGTCCTTCACCTGTCTTGTCAGCTCGGGTGCAAGCTCGTGGGCTTGCAGACTCTTTTTTACCGTATAGTTATGCCTATATGACAGCTAGCACAAAGAGCCCTGACTTCTCCTTCATGCCTTCTCAGGTAACATCTTAACACAAATAATATGGTTTAGTTTTTTTCTAGTGGAAACAATGGTTATGCTATCATGGTGTCTGGGTGGAGGGGGAATGCTCTCAGGCAATTTTTGAAGCTTTTGGCTAGGTTCAGCCAGGTTAGACAGAGAAGGATGGTGACTGCTTTCTCTTGAGACCAGACAGGACAGAGACCTAGCCAGTGCCGCAGCTGTAGGAACGTTAGAGCTTGCAGTTGTGGGCGTTATTTTCTTGCAGAGAGCAGTGAATCCACACAGAAGTAGATTGTTCCAGCTGCAAGAAAAGCTTCAAGGAAGGTTCACAGTTACTGTTAAGTTAGAAGTATAGTAAAGTAAGTAGTAAGTAAGTAAAGTGTAGTAAAGTCAAGTAGGTGCAGCAAAGCAGATGTCATTGGTTTTAGCACTCACAAAGCCATGTGCTTGTCTCTTTGTGGGTTCCAAAACTGCATAACAAACCCAGCAGGAAAGCAAGAAAATTACAATGGAAACCATGGAGTAATAATTAAATGTCTTTATTCCAGCATAGGGTGGATGTTGCCTCATGGTCAGCGCTGCGTGGCATTGGTGTGGAAGCCTGGGCATGTAGGTAAAGCAGTAGAGAGCAGAGATTGTCGGGTTGCGTCTGGGGGGAAACGGGGAGCACAGATCTGTGCGAGCCCCGAAGAACGGGGCGCTGGGCTGGGCTGGGCTGGGCTGGGCTGGGCTGGGCTGGGCTGGGAGGAGGGTTTCATACCCCTGTGTCCCTTCTTAGCAGAAGTTTCTTGGTAACTTGCAGTGTGGACTTTTCACCTTCATGCCATGTACATTTTCTAAAATGACTGCTATAAACTTCAGTTATGGAGAGCTCAGCTCAATATCACCAAGTAACGCTCAAGTCAGTCACCAGTTTTTCAGGATTTATGTCCACATCTTTTCCTTGCATTTTTTGTCTTTTCACTGATAGTGAATCATTCCAATGTATTGATGTTGATCACAACCACAAGAAGTTTTTTGTGTGTTTGCAGGCAATTTTAGACGGCAAACAAGTCAGTACCAGCAGCCAAACAGTACAGCAGCAGCTCGCAGGAACTGCAGCGTTGCTCGTGTATGTAGGCTGTAAAAGTCAAATGAATTTTTCAAAAGCCCAAATGATACAAAAGTCGTATTCATCAGTATTAATATAAACCTGTCCTGGCTTAGAAGGTGCAACAGTGGCTCAGCGATGGCATTTTGCTTTCTCCAGTACCTCCAGTTAACAGCATCTATAGATGTAATTGGACTTGCATTATCATCATCCAGCCATGAGCAGGTCCAAGCCTGGTTGCTAATCCACATACACTGCTGAGGAGCCTTCCAAAGTGAGCACTGCTGGCAGCTGCTGTTCTGCTATTTGCGGCTAGAAAAACTGTGGAGAAGTGATTCTTCCATAATTACTTAGATGGACCCATTCAATCAGTTGGACCTGCTCTTCGATAACTCTCATTTAAAA
Source organism: Gymnogyps californianus (assembly GCF_018139145.2). Taxonomy (NCBI): domain Eukaryota; kingdom Metazoa; phylum Chordata; class Aves; order Accipitriformes; family Cathartidae; genus Gymnogyps; species Gymnogyps californianus. Next base: position 2,696,262 of record NC_059484.1, read on the forward strand.
CTGATGTTTTATTCCCTGCCAGTAAGCTGGACCAGACCTGCTTACCTTCTGGTAGAACATGTGTCTACCTGTCTCAAAGGGAATAACAGGGAATAGAGAATGTAATCACATTTTATTGAACGAGAGAAGAGTTCAAGATAATCTCTTTTACTGAGAGAGAGTATCTTCTACACGATTTTTTTTTTTTCTTCTTTGCCTGTTGTAGTGACTGCTAATCAGGATGCTTTAAAACTACGAAAGAGAAGATAGCAGGAGGTACAAGAGCGTAAAAATGAATTAAAGGCAAGAGAGTGCAGTGGGGATACGGGTAGTAAAACAAGCTACATGCTGAGCACATTAGAAGGGACACATCTGGAACAATGTCTGAGAGTAACAAAACTATCTTTCCATATATGTTTGCCTATTCCTCTGTTATTTTTCCCCGGTATTGCATGCAGCACGGTCTCCCCCCCAAGGTTAAAGATCACAACAAAGTTTTGTGTAGGTAGCAAAGTACTCCATGTATGGGAAGTGGTACATAATTTTACTTACAGAACAAAGACATGTCACATCTTCTAACATGTCAAAGAAAATTTGTCCGCTGGCATCTGTTCTGGAGATGAAGTATTGGTACTTGAGCACTGCAGACTTTACCCTGGGCCAGGAAGCTAAAGGATCTGTGTTTGTGAGGACTGTGTGCGCAAAACATGCTTGTGCCTATATAGGATCGTGGACTGTCAGGTTAAAAATACATGTAGGTACCTATAATTCTGGTCTGGTTCTCATATAGAAAGACGTGAAGAATATATTCCCAGGATCGTGGCTGCTACATGCCTTGCTGACCAGCAGTTCTTTACATCAACACGGTGAGAGAAAAAATAGGTATATGTGTATTTAAACCAAGACTTGAAAAAACAGCATTATAAAGCTAGCTTGTAAGTTATTTGGGCTGGAGGATCGGGGGAACGTGTCAGTATGCAGCAGTTCAGAAATTGCCGTATCTGTGTAGTTGCCTGGCTATTTAGCAATTTCACTGGAATATTTTCACTGGCAAGTATGAGAACGCTGATCTGTCCTCTTATTCTGTGCAGATCTGTTGAGGGCAGTTATCTGTGTTGCTGTAATCTACCTGGCTCTTCAGACTTGAGCACAAACATGAGTGTGTATACCAAATGCAGATGGATGCAGCCACTGATGTACCTACGTGGCACTTCATTTGGGCAGCATACCTTGTGCTGGTGGTCTTGATCTCAAGTGTGGGAAGATACCTGTCAGGGAAACACTAGTAAATATTAGACAGGTGTCCTCTTTTCATGAGTTTTTTGTGTTTCCCTCTCCTCTCCCCCTTAATACTCCTTTAGTTCACACTGGCATCAATTGATGCCAACAGAGAGAAGGTAACTCCTGGAAACCCCATAAGATGCTTGTGCCAGATGATACATTTTCTTAATGCACATGTAATCTATAACTAGATTTTTAAATTTTTTTTTAATCCCATTTGAGAATAGTGTGGTGAGGACATTTTGCATTTGGGCAGTCAGAAGTTACTGTTTTAGAAGCCTGCTGCAAGGGAAGACGTCAACAAAAGCTATTGCAAAGCTGTGCTTTCACTTCACAGGGCTTTGTGGAGATATATTCTTGGGTCTGGTTCATGTGGGCTCATTTCTCTGACTTTCACTTTGAATTTGGGAATCAAAGGCATTTTAAAATTCTAGGTCGAACTCATTAAAAACCACAGAATCTCACCTGGTTTCAGCTCTCTAAATCACGAGAAACAGTAAATCTGCTCTGGTTTCGATACAAATCTATAAATAATGAGGTGGGTGTATTTGAAGCTTGGCCCAGAACCTCTCTGTCCAGTGTCAGCGTTGCTCCAAAAGTTCATGACTTTTTTCTAAACAAGCTTACGGATATGTGGGGTGTCAGTGACACATGGAACATGTCAGATTTCTGGGGAGATTGCAAAGATAGCACCCAGCTTTTGGATTTGGGATTTTCCTAGCAGAAAGCTACATCTCTGAGATGGAGCCCACCTGCCTGATCAAAGAAAGACACACTATTTTAGGGGAAAAACCATCCCAAACATCCCTTCTCTATTCCTCTGGTGTACCAGGGCAGCATAGGGAGCCCTCTCCCTGCTCCCCACCGGCTCCTCCCCGGAGGAACGGGGGCTTTCCCGGAATTCCCGCCTGCCTGCGGTTTCTTAACCAGTCCTGCAAAAATGTATTTTTTATTGAATGTTATTCTAACCATAAAACTTTTAAGCTGTTCAAATACTTTCCTTTGTACTGTAGACATCTGAGACTCTTAGACATTAACAAGTAAATGTACTTTTTTTTCGACTGCTTCAATCTGCTAAGTAGTTTTCTTTGGACTGATCTCCCCTAGTCTTGTACCAGAGGAAACATGACTGTGATCTGATATCGTATCTCCTCAGTATCTGTCTCCTCAGATTGTAGATGTAGGTGTGTTTGACTCTGAATTAAAAAAGGGACTTTATTTCATGGCAGCTCATTTACTCACCCAAGATCCAGAGATGTTTAAAGCCAAGAGGTACCATACTCATTCTCTTTGATTTCTGTATTAAGCCTATAAATCTTGTGGGAATAGAGCATATACTTCAGTAAGACTCAACTGAAAGATTTCAGGAGATGAAATTCACCCTTTTCAATAGTTATTGTAATAATTAATATAACGCATTCTTTGACTCCTACCACTTCATGTCTACACTCATGTCACTGGAGTTGACTTTATATGCACTTTCACATTATTATTTGCATAACGGCCTCATCTGAAATTGGCCCCCTGTTGAATTGTCCCCTAAACTGCAAATAGCAAGAGGATGTTCCTGCCCCAGATTGTTTATGAGAGACAGAAAAAGCATTGGAAGAAGCAAACAGCATTATTGCGGTTTGGCATATGAGGAGGTGAGACCCAAATTTGCTTAATTTGTTGTGGATCTCATGGAAAGCCTTTGACTGACCTGGTAAATTATACAACTGAATCAGTTTGGAGGCACCTGAATAAGTGACCTGATTTTCTGATGTGTTGAGCTTCTCTAAAACGGGCTCTTTGCCTGGGGTTTCTGGAAAGCCATCCTTTCATGGGATTATGATGGGATATTTATGGGATCAGTTTTCCCCGACTGCTCTCAGCCCAGGCAGCCACGCATTCCCGTGGAATTCCTTCCCTCGCAGTTGCAGGAGGCTCGCTCAACACACAGTGCATTTTCAGGTTATGGAAGAAAGGTGTGTAGCACCTCTTGATCTGCGCTGAGTAATTTTCAAAATTGAACAACAAAACTAAAAAACCCAAGTCGTTGCTCTGATGAGCATGAGTGAACTGTTGTGAACCATTCTCTATCATGCAAGAAATAAGATAAGGAGGTAAGGGATGGCAGACTCAATAGGGCACTTAGGTTTTTAACCTGCAGCAAGGTAGCTAAAGTAGTCGTCCTCTATTCTACTGGACAGAATGGCTAGAAGTGATACCTTGGGCCTTTGTTCATTATTTACACAGTTTTTGTGTCTATAGATGTGCAGCAGTGTTGCCTCACTATCAAAGGCAGCCCATATGTAGCATAACCCAGGGCACGTAGTGTGGATTCTTTGTGCACATGAGCTGATTTCTTTAATGTAAGAGAGTTCTAGTCTCCAGTGTATATAGACAACAAAATCTTTAATATCTACCCCAATAAAAATAGAATATGTGTGCATTTAATGCCTGAGAACTTAAATCATATTATACAAGAGAGATACAGTAATTGACCAAATCAAAAAATGTATTTATATTATACTGGCTGCACCGAACTTCGGGGCCAGTTCTCCGTTGAAAAAATGTTATAAACTGTCCACACACATCTCGTCAGTGGATTGTTGTGTCCTCTTCCAACAGAGATTCACAACTCTTTTTGACCAGAAATGAAGCTGGAACTGGGGACGGTGTTTTCTGTTCCCTGTTCTGTCTTTGAATGCATCTTTGCAGAGAAGGGATACCTGTGACAAAGTGATGCTCGTGAGGCATCTCTCTAAATCAGGCATTTTTAGAATACCGGGAGTGAAAGCATATGTTTTCAGAAGTCACCTTTATGGATTACAGGTACACAGGCAGGAACTAGGGAATTTTGTCTTAAAAACCTAGCTCGTTTATAACAGTGACAGAACAGATATTAAAAATTGAGCGTAAACAAAATTGTAAGTGAAAATTTTGGAAAGGAGTACTACTTCTGGCTGTCACAGAGCTGGCTCAAAATCTTTAAACAGGAGGCCTTAAGCTGTGTATGGGAGTTTGGTTTTACCCCAGAGATCCTGGAAGATCATGAAGGTGAGAGAACTTCAGCAGATGCTGTACGCAGTGTTGAATGGTGGCCATTGCTCTTTTCTCAAAAATAGTAGAGGTTTAAGCATGAAGACCAATTTTTTTCCAAGGGAACTTGAAGTAGAGCTCTAAAATTACACCTCAGAGGTCTTTGCAGTGTTGGATTTTCATTCCTAACTTCTTATTCAACAAAAGTTTTTATATGTTGTGTAGGAAATTCAGTATGTTTGTAGCTTATTACCTGATTTGCATATGCAAACTCACCAATAACACCTGATAATTCGCATATGACATTTTTGCCACCTCTCTAGTGGGAAGTGTTTGAATTTTAACCAGCCATTTACTTACTCAACTGCTACCATAACAGGTAGAAACGATTGCTTCCCCTCTGAACATGGGTGGTGTTTCCTAAAGACTGATTACAGCAAGATCTTTAATTTCAAGCCCAACTATTAGCAGTCGGTAGCCTGTTACCACATAATCCTGATGCAGATCTTGACATGTAACCCTCACAATTGTTTTTCATCCCACAAATGTTAATATTTACTAGGTAGAGTCAATCTCCAAACCGCAGAGAGTAATTTGCATTGTTGGTGGTATGAATTATACATTAGCTAAATAAAAATGTTAACCTTCCACTAATATAATTATATAAACAGAACTCACACTTGAGCACGGGTCAAATACTTCTGGTTAATGCAGAAATGTTTTCCGTCCTCGCTCTTACAAGACCACAGCTCCTGAGCGCGGCAGGGCGGGCGCCGGGCGAGAGCGCAGGTTGTGGGACCTCGTCTTGCACCGCCTCTCCCAAGCAGGGTAATAAAGGCAGAAGTAGGTCTCAAGGAGCTGTAATTGTGTGAAGCTCTGGGGCTGGAGAGTCACCAACAGTAATCCTCTGTGCACAAGCTCCCCCTTATGGAAATGAAAAATACTAAACAATGCTATTTTTTTTTCTCCCAAGTCGGACAGGACTAAGAGCTGATTAGTATGAAGCAACTTCTCAAGCCTACAGTAGTGTTTTGAGACTCAACGTTTGAAATGCAGATGATTTAAGGAATTGGCTTATGCTCGCCATGACACACATGAATGATGACGGCATGTGTATGTGTTTATACTCGAAATGATTTGAGCTGCTTTCGACATTGGAATTTCTTGTGGCATCGTGGCAATGAGGAAGGGGGAGAGAGGCTCTTTGGGTAGCAAGAGGGACTAGTATGTCACAGTGAGAGTTGTAGCTCTAGCCTCCTCTGCCTTAGGAGGAGCAAAAACAAGTCATGGGGAACAAATAATTTAGTTTTGGAACAGTTTTTATACCTGTTTCTGAGGACACCCTACGATGTATATTTTGAGTTGGATCCTGATGGTGGAATTTCACCCTTAGCTAATAACAGTAAGAAGTTTCAAATTGTTTGGACGAGAGATGCTGCCTTTAGGCTCAAATGTAACATAGGTGTGGTCAGTAATCTTGCGTTCTTATATGGTCACTTTACTGCTTGACAGGTCCTGATGAAACCTGTGTGAGATCAGTTACAGCTCTGTGCTCACTCTGTTCTTGCACTCTCCGTTAGCATGTCTGAATCCCAACGGTAGCCTACATGGGCCTTTGCACTGACTCAGTGGGACTGTTCTTGTGATTTTTTAGACCTTTCCTGGTGTTGAAGAGCTGCAGTTTGAGCTAATGCCAATCAGCGTCATCCCACCGATGTTCGGTGCTTCACCGAGATGCCCTCATGGCTCGTGTGAATTGTTCTGGCGCAAGAACCTGACCAGAAATGTTCTTGCTCTTGCAAAACCAATTTTCAGTTGGTTTAAGCTATTTAAATGGGGTTTGTTCAAATAATATCTGAATGATCCACTTGGCCTGCTAACATCAGTGAAAGTCACATACGCTCAGCACCTCGCAGGATTTGACACTGAACCTAAGCATCTGGCTTCAGTCAGTCATCTTGTAGGAGTGAGGAGACTGCTCAAATTAATTTGAAATAGTATGAAAGATATATTATTAGTAATATCAAATAGTATTATTATTATTAAAGATAATGAAGGGGGAAACAGTACTGGAGAAGTGGACAGAAAGCATGTTTCTTTGTGGTAGTCTGAGGCAGCTGAAGATAGCTTGTTGCATTCCTGATTACCCATTTTATGGACTTTCTGGACAGGTTGAATGTTACGGAGAAGCGGGGCCAGAAATACCAGGGAATGTGTGTGACCAGGACAGAGGTTGGCTCTTTCTACTGTTGAACGCTCTGGCTCTGGCCCCTCTCCTGGTGATCTAGACAGCCAGAGTGCACTGCAGTGGCATGAACGATGCTCAGTAATTTTGATTGACTAGGAGAGATGGTCCAGTTGTTTTTAAGGGAGTATGTAAAGTGCATCAGCACAACATGAAAATCAAGAACATCGTGATAAGCACTGCTGGCGTAGGAGGGACATTGCTGAGACTGCAACATTCGAGAGCAGCAATTATATCTGAACTTCTCTTCAGGGTGACCTGAGTATATTCTATGTAGTGCAGCTATGTAGAATAGTTCAACCTGAAAATTAGGTTAAAAGTTCATTTTGCACCTTTCCTATGGCTACAGCGGCACGTGGAGTAAAAGCAGATTGAGTGTTTTTTATTAAAGCAACGAAAAATCCACATTGACACTGGCTGCGTGCATTGTGTTACAGCTTTCTCACCCATTGCCTGAGCTCTCTTTTGCTTGCCTAGTATCAAAAGAGATACTAATACCAACCATAAAAAATACTCACCAAAATACATGCTTCCCATTCCTTTATGGACATGGTAATTTTGTTCGTAATGAGCACCAGCTTTCTGATCAGGTCTGATCCCACTAGTGTGTCTCCCACTGCAGAGTTGTCCCTCCTGGAAAAAGAGAGTATTCCCAGTGTACATATCTTCACTTTCATACGTAATTAACCTGTGTACACCACACAAAATGCCTGGGACGAGGGAGTAAAAATTGCATCATCAGTTACTGTTGAAGCTCAGCCTGTTGAGAGGCCACAGAAGCAAGAACTGTGACAGTCCAGGGTGCTCACCTGAGCCCAGTCGAAGCCATTTAAACCTTTTTGGCTTGCACTAGTAACCATTAAAATTAGCTAAGTACATTTCTGATCACTTCAGAAATACTAAGGACAATAGCAGGAGCTGGGGTTAGCTGCCTGGAGGTGATGCATAGATTGATGTAATACCTGGTTATCCCAGGGTCCCGCAGAAGGCCAGCTAAGCCATTAGCACTGCCATTTCTGTAGTTAAAGGTGGGAAGAGAGCTGGAAGAGGACAAAGCATTTGTACGTGACTTCTAATCTATCTGATTTTCAATTACTTTTTTTAATTAAATGGTTTTATGACACTAAAACATTTATGAACTTGCTTAAGATTTGCCACCTGTTTTCTGTGCTGCAGAGATGGGAAAACCTCTGACATTCGGAGCACTTTGCCTGCACAGTTTTGAAGCATATTTTTCCCATTTTTATTAACTTAGTTGCATGAATTGAAATAAATTTATAAAACGTCTTCCAGTTTTGAGAAATTTTTTTGCTGTCACTCTGATGTGCTTTTTATGTTTTGTTTACTGGTATTCTAAAATATATTTGTTTAGTTTGGGTCAATTTGAGTAAAACTTATTTTGTAGACCTTATTCTCACTAGCACAGAAAAAAATCTCAGACTTTTACAGTTGCACCAGGTAACGCATTGAAATGCGGTTTCTTTTGGAGGAGGGGAAGATAGTGTAATACAGCTAGAGCCAAAATACGTCTAATACACGTCTGGGATTCAGTTCAAGTTTTGGTGGATAATTACTCTTCTCTAATTCTGCAGTAGTTTAAATGACTTTCAGTGTTACGGTCCAGTGTGTGATGGAAGGAGAGAGGCTCCTACATCGGTGTAATTGTTCACTTCTCCAAGGAGAGGCTGAAAAGCACCTTAATGCTGTAAATATGGCCAGGGGATGGTTGTCTGGATAGGCAGAGGGGTTGTAGGTCTCGAGACCTCTGCACCCGGGAGGGGTTTGTAGGGCAGGACACGCGATGCCGAGGTGCCCAGCAGTGCCCAGCCGTGCCCGGCGCGCAGCTCCAGCAGCATTCAAGTCAGGCTCATTATGCCTGACATCCTTCCCTCAGCGCTAATCATTTTTCCATTTCAACAACGGCTGTTTACAGCAGCTGCTGCCTTATGTTTGGCTTGATCCTGGTCCAGATTTTGCAAGTGATTAAAATGCTGCTAATAAAGATATTTTAACTAGGATTTACATGTTGACTTGCCTTTTCCAGCTACAAAAGATCTTCCCACCGCTGCTTTTCCTCGTCTGCCCCAGCGTGGCTGGCTGGCTTGCCATTTCAAGGGTGACCTGGTAGTCCTCCATCCCCACCAGTAGAGCTTCAGCTGGCTTTCGCTGTCCTCCCCCGGGAGCACTGGGGAGGTGTGGGGAATGGCTGGATTCTGGAAGAAATCCCGGTGCCTTTGTATGCGCACGACAGGGAGATTATCTTACACACATTCCCTTGTATGTTCCGTTGGTTTACCACATACTCGACTGATTTCTATTGGAATATTATAATTGCATTCATATGACCTAATAGCAACGGCAGTTACAAAAATTTCCAGATAAAGCCCGTGCCGTTGCTGAGGGCTTTGATGCAGCCTGTATCCCCAGTTATACCCAGACACTAGAGAACAAGGAGAGTTTCCTGCTGCCCCTTTTTTTTTTTTTTTTTAAATCGTTTGGCTTAGCAACTAGCAGGTTTGCAGAATTAGTGATGGAGGCGAGCACGATTCTCATCCTGTGCTCCCTCGCGATCCCTAAAGCTGGACCACGTGCTTGCAGCGCCTAGTGCGCGGGGTGGAAGCGAGCCTCGGCGGAGGCTGGGTGCCGGGGTACCAGGAGTATCCCATCGCACGTGTTTGGGTAGGGTTTGAAAGATGCCAAGGGCTTGTTGGCAGGAGGGAGGAGAGCAGCAGAGGGTGCTCTCACTGCACCAGCCGCAGCGGCCGGGAGCTTGGGGAGAGGGTGTTGTGCAAAGCAAAGGAGGAGCGGGAGCTCCTCCGCATCACACCGAGCTGCCTTCCCTTTCTCACCGCTTTCTCCTCAAGCCCTCCCTCCGCAAATGTAAACTCTCCCTTCTGGACTGGAGGGGGGGCTGGGGAGGGGGGAGTTTGGGCCGGTGCCAGCGCGCAGCGATGGGATCGTGGATTGGCATCTGGCCGCGACACTCGAGCAAACCAGTTACCTTGGAGGAGGCTGCGTAGGAGTGCGGAAAGTGCACAATGTGACTCAGGCATTTTTAATTACTGATACAGAATAAAGCAAAGCTCATGGTGGGTTTTGTTCAGCTCTTCATTCATGCTTGTAACTACAGGGTCATTCCATTGACTTGGCTTGAATGACCCTGAATATATAGCCACTGCTATAGAAATAAGAAGCATGCTTATGTTTGCTAAAGGCAAGGTAAAATTAATGAAAATGTAAGGAGAGATAAAATTCTTTACAGATAAAGGTTCAAAATAGTGTTTAACGAACACATTGTTGATCTAACATTTATTGAAAATTCCCGCTGAAGGCTGCACGGTTTGACAGACAAAGCACAGGATTAAGACTGGGTTTCTGTGGCAGATTATCTGCTCTTTTTATATCACCTCACATCTCCTTCCTCTCTCTCTTTTTGTCTGTCATACCCATTTAGATTGTAAACCCTTTAATTCTGCTCTGCATATATCTGCAGCCTGGCTTGATGGAGACCTGACTTGAATTAGGTCTTGAACTGCTTATACGGTACTAATTGCATTAATAATAATTGACTTCACTGGGCTTTGGATCAACCTCTGAAGGAATACATTTGCATCTCATTACTTACCCTGATGGAGTTCTGCATGTGCTCTTTCTGCAGATGATGGGGAGCCTGGATGGGGGCTCGTCCAGGGGCCGGCAGAGGAACCCTGCGCGGTGGTGTCCTGGTTTCAGCTAGGATAGAGTTAATTTTCTTCTTAGTAGCTGGTACAGTGCTGTGTTTTGGATTTGGTGTGAGAATAATGTTGATAAAATGCTGATGTTTTAGTTGTTGCTAAGTAGCGCTTATCTTAAGCCAAGGACTTTTCAGTTTCCCATGCTCTGCCAGCAAGCAGGTGTGCAAGGAGCTGGGAGGGAGCAGAGCCAGGGCAGCTGACCTGAACTAGCCAAAGGGGTATTCCATACCATGGAACGTCATGCCCAGTATGTAAACTGGGGGGGAGTTGGCCGGGAGGGGCAGATCACTGCTCAGGCATCAGTCACCGGGTGGTGAGCAATTGCATTGTGCATCACTTGTCTTTTCTTGGGTCTAATTTCTTTTTTTTTTTATTATATTCCTTTTCATTACAATTATTATTATAATATTATTATTCTTAGTTAGTAGCATATTTTATTTTACTTTAGTTATTAAACTGTTCTTATCTCAACCCACGAGTTTTACCTTTTTTTTCCCTCCTCCCCATCCCCCTGGGAGGCAGGAGGGGGAAGCGGCTGCGTGGTGCTGAGTTGCTGGCTGGGGTTGAACCACGACAGGTGGCTGCGGTGGCGAGTGATGCGGTTCCAGCCTGTAGTAGAGCTGGAGCAATGAGATCCTGGTTTCCAGTGGGTTTGTGCCATGATGCTGATGTATGTCGCTGTCTGGAAGGTACGCTTCCAGCTGAAGCTTTTGTGGCCGATGTGAAACTTGTGAGGGATCTGTTCACCAAGGGATCTAGGGAGGTTAAACGGGTTATTTTCCCCTTTCTCACAGTAGCGGCTCCATCTCTTGAATTCTTTGAATCACAGCTAAAAATACAGACTAGCTCAAACAGATGTTTTAGGTGTGCTACAGCAGGATTTGGTAGGCTGCTGTCAGCCTGTGTTGTTCAAGAGATCAGTTAATCCGAATGTCTCTGCTTCTTTAAAAAACAATGACTCTTATCAACCCAGGTAAGGGATTAGTTGATTCAGTGAGTATTTTGTAGACATGGAATTGTTGGGTCTGGTATTTACGCCTGCATTTCTTCTGTCTCACTGAAATACCTCAGTCTCTGTATTGCCTTGTGGTATTGTGTAAGCCCCCTCAGTTACCAGTGGAATAAAACCCACGTATCTCAAGAGAGACTTCTAGTCTTAGGGGACATAGGCTCTTTGGAAATCAAGGTACTGTAGAGTATATACACAACAGATAGTCTTGCAGTCAGTAATATCATCTATTAGTGTCAAAAAAAGGCTGGAGGTCTTTTGTGTTTGGTTTGTAGTGTGCATACAAACACTGCTCTTTGATATCCACATTGATCCAGGGGGAAAACATGCTGGAAACGAACCTTTGATTTCAGCATTATGAAGGAAAATATTAATGTCTCTAGTTCCCAGGACAGAGTGAGAGCAGGGAAGTCGAGGGGTATTAGGAACAAGAGATAAGCAGAAGTAAGAGAAGGAAGAAAGAAATGTGAAGATAGAAATACGCAACTAGGCCTAGGAACTACCTCAAAATCAAAGGGATGGCCTGAGAGTGCCTAAGAGATGTTTAACCCATAGCAGAAGGGAATAACGAGTGACAGTGTTCGTGGGGAAACCCCTGGGCAACGTTAGGCTACCCAGGTATGAGTGTGAAGAACAGATACACAGATATGTAGGTAACAGCAGTAAGAAACAGCCATTAGCAAGACAGAAAGTAAATGAGAGCTTAAATGCACCAAATGAGATTTTTTTTTCCTCTAATGAGTCATGACTAAGAGAGCGTTATTTCCTTTTAGCATTAAAGATCTGAATTTTTACAAAGTTCCATTTTTTGTTCAAATGAGGACACAACATCAGTCAGGGTCTATTCTGGAAACATGGATTAAAGCCTCTGTTAAAGCCTTCTCCTGGCTTTCCTGGGTGCTTTCTGAAGGAATAGTGTAATCGGTGCTTCATGGACCCAGGGGAGTGGAAAGTTTGTGCGCTGTGATGCCTATTGTGTGTTTAATATAATGAGATACTTAGCTATATTAAACCTTTGAACATGTTTGTAGCTATTAGTAATTAAAGGAAGGGTGACTAAGCCTGTGAAAGGTGTCCCAGCACTGGTTATGTCGGTGTCCGGAGCTGAGATGTTAAATGCACAGATATCCCTCTTGGGTTAGTTAAAAAACATTGCTTGATCTGGCCATCACCTCTTATATCTTGATTTTCAAATTAGCATTATTCTAATAAAATACGCTGACGTCCTGCCTGTTCCATATCCAACAGAAGACAGATTAAATATTAAGTCTGTATTTCATTAGTTAACAATATATTGACCTTGTCATATGACAGTTGCTGGGTAATAGTGTTTTGCCCCTCTTATTTCTAGTACATTCTCCTAAGGATCTCGATATACTTTCAAATACAGTGAATTTAATCTTGCTGCCCTTTCATGTGCTGAAATTGTATTAACATCCTTGTTACACACATCAAAGAACTGTAAATTAGGTAACGTTCCCATAACCCACAAAATTTGTTGCAAAACACATTACAAAATGCAGATTTTAATATCACTGTCGCAAAATTTTCTAGCATGGTGCAAGGTCAATAAACTGTCACATGTGAAAAATTCTAATACAACAGAAGATCTGTAGCAGTGCAGGTTTAGTGTGCCAAGCTTGAGGTGTTTTGATGCAGGGAATGAACTAGATTGTATTTCTAGATTACTCCTGTCTTCCAATTTTGAGTGCTTCTTCCTCTGCCCTTTTTTGTCCTGTTCGTGTAGACCAGAAATCTTCTTGGTCAGTGGCTCTCTCTTGTTGTACGGTTCTTTAGGACTCCTACGTGGAAACTTCTCATGTTTGTGCTAGGTAAGGAATTTGTTTCCTTTCCCATTAAAATTTTCAAGTTTTTCAGTGAGGACACTCAGTGAAATCGAAATCTACTGAAAGCTAGATCTAAAAGTTGTTCATTAAGCAAACACTATTCAGATGAGTTAAAATACTTCATTGGCAATTATAAACTCAAGCAACATATTTACTGATAGTATTAAGGAAAAATAATGTTAACGGGCTTTTATGCTTGAAATAGTTGAAAGAGAACAAAGCGATTTAACCATATAAAGGTTTTTAAAGGTAAAAGATTTTGTCCCAGCCAGTTTTAGTTTCAACATTCTGGGGTTTCCTGGTTTTTAAAAATAAAAAGAAAAATCCCAGCCAGCTGTAATTAATGTACCAGCTACTACCTTGGACTACTCGGGGATTGTACTGCTACGTCTTGCATGGAAGAGCCCAAACTCTCAAGTTGGCGTCGTTATAAACTGGATCTTCAGCAGACTGTTCCCAGGGTGAGACCTGTAACACACACTGTCTGTTTGGTTCTAAATAATAAGTTGTCCACTCCAATCGAGTTTCAGCTGCCAGACAGCAATCCTGGTGCTAAGTATGACAAGATGTGGAAGCCACTGACTTAATGCTACTGTATTACCTACTGATGATCGCCCAGTACATGCAGTCCTCCTCCTGTTGTTGAATATATTTGCAGTTTGCTCCTTATCCCAAACTACTTGTGGGCCAGGAAGATGATGATTATACTCTGGCTCCTGCTTCGGCTGTAGTTCATGACCTCTTGTTTTCAAATTTCATAAAGTATAGCAAAGTGACAGCAAAACACAAGACGTGTATGTTGCAAGCCAATCTCCTCCTGAACTCGCATTGCAAGCCTGTTTCAGCCAAGCATGTTGCCAGTAGAGTGCCTGTAATCTATGGTGCGTGTCTGGGGTTTGATGAGAAAATGTAATTCTATAGCCTCTGTGTGCTGATACGAATTCTCCTGCGTGTGTGGTATGATGTGAGACCACAGCCAATATTTTATGATGTAGTCCTCCGACAGCAAGCTAGTAAGTGAGTCATTTCCTACCGTCCTTTAGAATTATACTCTGTGCATTATGGGCAACTCCTTACATATGGTCACTAAGATATAAGGACATGGTTCAGTGGTAAGTGCAGAAAGACTTTAATCCCCTCTCCAAGTAGATTTGGAAGGTAATATTTTGACAATGTATTTTATCTCCCTTCTATGAATCAGGCTTTATGGCTGCGTTCACCTCATCTGTGGGCATGCCTTTGAGGCCAAATTTGTCAATTGTTTGCACTGTCTTGCTGCAGGAGTGCCCTAGAGAGCATCTCCATAGCACTCCATCTGTTACATCCTCAGGGGGAATATGAGAGCATCCTGCCCTTAAAGTGACCTCTGGACACCTCTGCGTGTGATGTGCAAGATCCGCTCTTGGGGGCACTCCAGGCAAGGAGATCGGTACCTGGCCCAAGAGGCCAACCAGCAGCACCTGAGCCAGGGAGGGTGCCTCTGCAGCGGTACGCTCTCACGCAGGGGTGGCTTTTCAAAATGTTCCCAGCAGATTTAGCATCTGCTGCAATATCTGTCTTGTGTGCTTTTGAGAGCTGCCACAAGAGCCCTGAGAAAATTATACCTGTCTTCATCTGGAGGAGGTATGACGTGATCATCATGAGAAGACAGCCGCAGAGAAGAGAGACAGGGATAGATATGGGAATGGAAACAAAGCTGTGTGGCAGGGAAGGAGGCTGAGGACGAACATGTCTTGTTTTAGGATAGAAACACTTCTATCTAGCATCGACAAGGAAGCCACCTCCAGCCAGCCTGTTGCAATGCAGGAGCATGTCCTTTTGGCAGAGTAGGGTTGTGCATCTCGTCATCTGTTTGGTGGAAAACACAGAGATCTTCAGCCCCAAGAGCACCTTTGATAAGAGCACACGCTAGGTAGATCAGCAGGCTGCGTAGCTGGGACCGCTACCTAGCAGTGGGACACTTCCTTTGGAGGGCCTAACACCAAGCTCTTCTTGGCCCCGGTTCACCGGCTGTCCTCCAGCCAGCTGTGGAGCTCCAGCTAGCAAAGATGGATGTTTTCCAGGTGAGTAGATATCTTCCACCTGGCAGCAAGCCACTAAATGCCTACCTGTGTTTGCTGCTCATACTGACACAGGACCGTAAATTGTAAATGATCCTTGAGTCCTCCAAGGGAGTGTCCTATTATTACCGGCAGAGTTAAGAGAGAACACCAGTGAATCCATTTTAGGGTTGGTGAGCTTCAGGCTCTGTGGCGGCAGGCGGAGGTCTTGCATACCATGGAGCATGGAGTGGGACAGCTGTGCGGTGAGGCCGGTGGGGCAGGAGCATCCCCAAGAGCATCCTGGTTCGCATGGAGTTTGGGCAGCTGTGGTGCACTGCTGCTGCGGCTGGGTCGTGCCGAAGGAGCAGATGGGGCTGCTCCGTTGGGGCTCCGTTGCCACAATAGCCCTGAGCCGCAGATCGCTCGAGCAGACCCCCTAGGCAAAACACATATGATTATTCAGCATGATTTACCCTCACCAGCAATCTGTGTAATAGTTCATTGGTCATCATGGAAACGTGTGACTTTAAGGTACAGAACAATGCAAAATTTGTTCTTACAGTGTAAGTCGATTTCCATGTACAAAACCTTCGCTACTAGTGCGACAATATATAAGCCTGTAGCTAGTGGAAATCATATGCTGTTACGAGACTATGATAGATTTATGCCATTTGAACAATGGAAGTCTGTTGTTTCGATGATATGATATACGCCGAAAGTTTTCAGACTATATATTTAAATAGAAAATGTTTCAAAGCTCTGATATATGCAATAGAAGACTCATTATGCTGTATAGATTTGTACTCTCAATAGTCTGATATGATTGCACCTCTACATCATCTACTGCCGTCTGTCAGTGCCTACTAGAGTGCACGGAGCTTGTAACTAATACAGCACGTGAAGGGATAACATCTAGGAGGGGAATATGGGATTTTATGCTGATTGACTGGAATGCAGCGTGAGGCTACATGTGCTACAGTGAGGGGACAAGTTTGTAAAAGGCCTTTAACTCAGCCTGTGAGCCGGGACAGCTTTGTACACCCCAGCTTTCGTGCATATAGATGTTCATTCCTATTTGGGCTTGCAACGTTTCAGAGTTTTATTTTATACAATTTTCATACTGCATCCAACCTTTTCTTTGTGTCCTACAAAACATTGTAATGCTTTACCTTAAACAACAAACTTACTTAATGAAGAACCTAAGCTCTTGCTCCTAAATCCCACTCAAACTGCCATCCCACTACGGTAGATCAGGAGGTGAGGACCT
Organism: Gymnogyps californianus; assembly: GCF_018139145.2. Lineage (NCBI taxonomy): Eukaryota > Metazoa > Chordata > Aves > Accipitriformes > Cathartidae > Gymnogyps > Gymnogyps californianus. The sequence continues at coordinate 2,712,690 of NC_059484.1, forward strand.
TGCAAAAAAGCTGGATCTCACTTTTTAGTGTTACTGGAAGGTCAAGAAACTCAGTCCCTGCATGACTGGAGTGGGTTGTGGGTGAGCAAGCCCCAGAGCTGAAAACTGAGCAATGGGGGAGGACTTCGCATTGCTCCAGTAGATGCAGGTATCTAGGGTCTGGCATCTGATCCCACACCATCTCACCCTTTAGGTAAGAACATGGAGGTGAGGCCGCTAACAGCCATAGCAGTTTGTAAAGCAAACAGTATTTTCTGTCGCATCCAAAATAACTGTAACGGAATATCTCAAAATGCAGGTTTAGCCATCCCGGTGCAGATGCGAGGAGGTTGTGCATCTACCCATTGCGTGCAGGCACAACTGCCCTTGCGTGCACACGTCCAAACTCCTGCCTGGGGGCTGAGAAATTGCACGGGAGAAAGTGCAAAAGAGAAAGAGAGGAGGAACTGCATGAGAACTTGGGGGTCATCTGTGTAGCAGGGGTGATCCTGATGTGGGCAAAAAGTTCTGCAATTCTAGATCCCCTTTTTAATATTCTTACACATCAAAAGATTTCAAAATGATGACAAGATACTGTAATTTTTTAAATTACTTCCAAACACATTACAGTGTTTTCTAACCCCACTTCAGCTCAGGAAGTCTCCATGGTCTAAAATTTGTTTTTTAAACACTACATTTTTTGTGTGTATTTCATTTACTTTACAGCTTGCTGTCTGAATTTGAAAACTTCCAAGCTACACAGCTTAGCTGCAATTAGTCAAATGGCATTTTTTCTGTTCTGGGTCTGTAGTAGAGTAGCTTTTATAATTTACTTTCCCCTATGTATTTGCTGCCCTTAATACTTGGTTATATGAGTTTATTCATCTGGTTGCTTATGCTGCTTGCATGTTGGATAAATGGAAAAAGAAAACCCCACCACGCAGCATATTTGTTTAAAAATTGTATGTATACATAAAGGCAATTGCCTCGGTGGTAGTTTCAAGTGTCATACTTCAGCCATTCCGTGTCTCAGTTTGCCTACCTGTAGAAGTAGTATACCAGCTCTTAACTGTCTCAGGAGCTGCTCCTGAGATTTAGCAAACTGATGGGCATGAAGCCTTTCAGGATCCTTGGAGAGAAGCCGCTCTATTGGGTTTTTTAATAGAAAAGTTCTAGAGGGACTTGACAGTCTCCCAGAACAAGAAGAAATTCTTGGCAGATACCTCCCTATGGCAGCTCGGTGCAGAGCTCGTTTCCTTTTACTGGTCAGTCTTAATGAGAGTCTAGGTCAGGACTCCAGGTTGTTCACAGGCTGATCTATGGCCATGATGTCATGCTCCAGCTGGGACATATTTTACAGAGGATTGTACATGTCACTTCCTTCACGTTTCCAGGATTCCTGTAATTATGCACGAGGCTAGTAATGAGCACGTTTAAGCAGCAGTGAGCTAAGCTTGGCGCATTGGGCAGCCGCTCTCCTGCATCCGATGGCACGCAGGCCTGTGGTTCTAGTGGTGTTCGCCCGAACGGGCCGTGTCTTGCAGCTTAATCTGTCTCCTTGTCTTGACAGGTAGTGCTAGCTGAGAAGCTGGCCTGTTGTGACTCCATTTTAGTGATGCAAACAATTTTCTTGTTTGCAAGTAGCTAGGCAGGGTCTGCCACCATAGCTACACATCTGGGGAACTGCAAGGTATCGTGCGAATATGTGGTTGAGAGACCATTGAGCATTACTCGGGTACTCTAAAAAGGAGTGTTATTAATAGGTTTCATTGGAAAATGCCTATCATATTTTAAACATCATTTTTCAAAAAGGCATTTTGCAGATTTCGTGGAAATTTTAGTTGTATGTTTTCTCGTTTGATTGGAAAAAAACCCCGAAGTCTAAAAATTACTTATTTCACTGTGAACAGAACTCAGATATTTGTAGTGACAAAAATTACTGACCGGAAAGTTCCTGAACTCCAAAATGGTAAGCAAACCTCCCCAAAATTCATGTAAGAAAAAAGCAAGAAGATAAGCTGACTGGTATACAGGAGTCTCTGTTTTGCTAGAGTAGTGGTAGCGACTAACGCCAGGGTTACCCACATCATAGGTGAGGGCCACAAGCACTCAGGCTTTGTTTCCTCTGTTTGTTGGGGTAGTGCTAGGGTGTGCGGTAGGGATGACTGCAGACCAGTGAGCAAAGCCATCGCTTACGAGGGTAGGAGACAGACTCAGCCCTTTGTCCAACAAGAATTGACTTGAAGCAGCTAAAACAATGGCACACAAACTGCAATTTTTTAATGTCCCTACTCTGAGCAGGGTAGAAGAGTGTCCTGAGTTGCCAAAGTTCGTGTCGTGGACGAGTAGCCTTCCACCAGCCTGCAGGCAAAGGGCTAGATGGCTCCTGTACCTCTTGTGATGTTTTCCAAAGCAGTTCTGTGACACTCTTGGTTTCAAGGACTGATGCTTCTTGTACTCACAGGGAGTTTGAAACAGTCTCAGTCTGTTAGCGGAGTCCTTACTTGCTCTAATGTAACTGAGGAGGGAATCAAACCTGAAATGAACGTTTGGGTCTGAATCAGAAGCGTGGAGCTTGGGTGATGGCTCAGGTCCCTGTCTAGGTCTCACCGAGCGAGAACAGCAGACAGGCACATATGCGATGAGTTGTATTTTCATCAGTGAAATAATATGTGCTATATCTAATGAGCTTGGGTACAATCTGACCGGGAGAGCTGCCAGCATGGATTGCCTATTTCATTGCATGACACTGTCTAATTTCATTTTATTTATTACCCCGTGTAGCACCTATAACAACAACATCTGGGCGATGACAGAATAATCATTCTAACAAAACACACGGTATAGTTTTTACGGCCTTTGAGACTTGTACTGGCAACTTCACGAGACGCAGTGTTGAACGAGGGAGACCACTGGTCTGACCCAGTCTGGCGGTCTCCATGATGGACAAGCTGTGTGGCCGCGGCAGGAGCTCTGCTCTGCCCACCTTTATCCCATCTGCCGGAGCGTCGCTTGGTGTCTGCTTGGGCACCAGGTGATCCCTCTGATGCAGAGGACCAGGACTGAAAGCAGCTCAAAGAGTTGACCAGGTTTCCCTCCTCTGCAAGCTATAGCAAAATTCCCAGAGGACACACAGGAACTGTCCGGCGTGATTTCCCTGTGTGTTCACCTACAGCAAAAGTATCACACCCTAAACAAAGTTCCGGCTACTGCACGGACTTGCAGCCCTGGAGAAACACCCAGCCTTCGCTGCACTATTTCTTTTGGATGTTATGGCTGTGGTACTTCTTTTGCTACAAATCTGGTGGCTGCATCGATAGGCTTACCTTTCAGACTGTCCATTTTTGTCAAAATCCACCTGCGCTCCCTTCTTAAGTTTGGTTTCGGTCTGTCACACGTGACAAGCTTCAAAAACAAGGGCCATAAAATTTTTCAGAACTAAGAATATAACTCTTAGTTAATAACCATTTTCAGCATTTTTTTTTCTTTCTCAAAAGCCTGCTGGGAACTAACAGTATTAGGATCACGCAGAGAAATTCTAGGCTAGAAAAATTCAGTCTGAGTACATCTAACTGTCATTTCCCACACTATTCAAAACTGGGAGTAGATCTGAGGACCTTTATCCTCAGATAAAGGATCCCACTATTTTCACAATAATCTGAAATAGTTTACCATAGAGTTGCTAAAAACGACCTCCCAGATTGCTCGCAGCCTGTCACTTGAAGGTCTGTAGCAGCTTTTCTCCCTCAGTAGTTTTAAATATTTTGAATTAAATTGCCTAGTCTTAGAAGCCAATGTGTATAAAAGGTAGCAAAGACTGTGCCTTAGTGAAATAAGGAGTATAAAAGGTGACTTGGTGGAATAGGAAGTGTAGCGAGACTGACTGACCTTGTTTTCATCTTTTAAGTACCATTTAAATGTCTGAGCTCTTTACAGTGATTACTTTCCCAAGCCTGTGTGAATCAGCAGTGTGTTGCAACCCTTATTTTACAGAAATGAAAGCTAGATTTTTCAAGCAGCTCATCTTTCACTCGGGAACATGAGAAAGGGGCGAGATTCCCAAAAATGCTCGGCAGCCTTCTCAGAGCCGTGTGCGACGGCGAGCCCCGGACCCGTCGTACTGACTTCATGCGCACAGATCCTGCTGAAGCAGGGGAAATTTGAGCTGAGCTGTGTTGAAAATCTGTCCAACTCAAGCATTTTAAAGATATTTAGGCCTTGTTCCACTCACTATTGCAAGACTTAAGTGAGACAGGTTATAGGTTTAAATTCCCTTGAAACTGGTGGCAGGAAGACATTGAGGCATGTTCTAAAATATCCCTGCTCTGTATCTTCATGAAGTATCTTTAAAATCAGGCTGGGGATTATTTGCCTACCATCACGCAGACTCAAGTTTGTATTTTTAATTGCAAGACTATTCCATTTCCCCATAGATAACCACAAAATAAAATAATGAGATGAGAAGAAAAAATAATGAGATGATTCTCTTTACAAATTCCTTAAAATATAGATGCATATGGCAGTGCTTTTCTGTAGGGCTGGGATGTGACCTATTCTGCTGTGCTTCTATGAGATAAGCTATTCTAACAGCTTGTCTTGGATTTTGGTTTCTCACTGAAAGCCTAGCCTTTTCGGTTGGAAAAGATAATATCCTAAACATATGTCTAATGATTGATTCCTCTGTACGTATATTCAGTGTGTGTAATGCTCTCTTCAGGGAACAAACACTGCTGTGGTTGAGTCAGCAGGATGGGAACACTCATTTAATCAGTGTTTTTTAGTCAATATTTACTACAAAACAACTTTGTGCTCTGTGGGGAATATAACATTGTATTTCCTAATATAATAGCTTATGGATAAAATGTTTAGTTAACCCGTTAGAGGTTCTCCTAGTGCATCACTAATGCAAACAAAAATCAGTTTCTTTAAAGTATCATTTAAATTTGATCTACTATTAATAATATTTCTCTAGAAGTTTTCCAGTGACTGATTTTTAATCATCTTCAATGATTTTTTTCTTCATCTTAATGATCTGGCCGCTTCATTAACATGTGATAGAGATGGTTCATGTGGCCAGACAAATTCTAGTTAGAGCATGGACTACTTGTAGAGCTGTAGCTTGTCTTTTCCAAAACATTTAACGTCGCAGAGATCATACAAAAACCCATCCTCCATTCATGAATGGGCAGGCAACCTCTAGTGCCTTTTAGGCTTGGTTCGTAGTTTCATCTGCTGTTGTTACAAAGAAAAGCAATGGTAGGAGAATACTCAAAGTACAGTTGTCAAGCCTGAGAGTCATGCTGGTAGCTAATGGACATACATTGCCCATGCTTGAGAATATTAGAGGCATTGGTTATCCACAACTCCCTTGTGTTTTCACAAGACTTGCAAATTTTAAGGATCTTGGTATGTGTCAGACTGCACCGCGGTTCAGCTGTAGCGTGGGAGCTGGGGAAGGATGCGTTTTATCCAGAGACACAGGCCATTTTGTGTTCAATTCAATCATGCCTCTCTCCTTCGGGCATACGTACCTGTGCCCTGTGCATGCTGCGTCAGTGTGAGAAGGATCTTTCCCCTTCCCTTGCCTTCATTCTGATGTGAAAGCCATCCTGGTGGAGCCCTCAGACTCTCTCTGTGGGAAAATGGAGCAGCTTATCCCTTCTGTAGAAAATATAAATCTTGAAATCAAGGTTGTGCCTGGGAATTAATATTAAATGTGAAAAGATACTAGGGTAGCCAACTGTTTTTTGGATCCCTCGGTCTAATCTTGGAATTTTTTAAAGCCAGTTACATTCTGTAAAGCATCCCCGTGATGCGTTGTGTGCAACTGCAGTACAAGAACATAGATGTTTTCAGACTATTTGTAAGGATACTGAAATGAATCTCCATGTGAAAACATGAGTCCCCTGTAAGCAGTGGTGTTTGTGTATGTGAGCGCGTGTGTGTCATCCAGGTTTGCTATTGTCTTCTGGATCTGGAGAAACCTCACCGGAGTGCTGCAGAGGAGTGGGTAATTGGGCAAAACAATGGCAAGGCCACAGAAACAAGCAACTCGTGCTCTTGGGGAGCACAAGTCAAGTCATTCTTGTCATCAGACATCCCAGTCACCTGCTGGGATACCTGGGGGAAAAATTAGGGTAGCAAAACACATATTGTTTCTTTTGTTAGAAGTGCCAAGTTCGGTGGAGATGAATTGGCCATCTGTTCCACTCCCAGCGACGTTCTGGCAAGCCGTAAAGCTCATTTTTATACGTTGCCACTTTCCATCAGTACTAACAAAAGTCAGAGGGAATTGTTTGGTTTTTCCTTAGAACATTCTTCCTTTTGACAATGTGCAACCAAGAGCCTTTTCCATGAAGTTTTGTTCTCCCTCTGGCCTCTCCGTGTTTGCACAAGACATTCAGGTACCTTATCTCCAAGGGAGAGAGTAATCAGACACCTATTTAGGCTTGAAACTAAAACCCCTCAATGGACTGCCCAACAAAGAGCTCTTGTCCAAGCAAACACTGTTCATCCTGGTGTCAGTCCTTTAGCTGATACAGTCCCTGGGTCTGTGCACGCTTCGTCTTGTAGGACAGTCCACGTCTCTCCATTATGGTTAGGGTCACGGCCTTCTCCCACAGTTTTCCTTTCATGGCACAGATGAAACGCTAATGGTCATTAGTTACATCCTAATTGACTGCCGTGGGCTGCAGAGGTATCCTCTGACACGCTTCTGAAGCTGCAGAGTCTCCCAGTGTCTGGATGCTTGAGCTCTTCTTGCATCTGATAAAGTGTGTCTGATTCCATGCGCTAATCATCGTCACCCGGGGTGGTTTTATCAATGTGGGAATGTGGAATTTAGCCTGTGTGCAGTGTATCTTATATAGCATTATGGATCATATAAGATACATAAATCATATATATTAAATAGCGCCTTACTCTGCTGAGCTCGTGTTTATGGTTTCCAAGACAGTCAGCAACACGTAGCTCTGGCAGGCGGAAACGTCTCGCTGAGGTCCCACCTTTCCCCCGCTGCTCAAGGGTAGTGACAAGGCTGGTGGGGAGGCAGAGGGGAGAGAAGTCAATCCACTCTCTGAAAAGATGAAGCTCCTGTCTGGAGAAATGGATTTGTATATATTCAGATTTTCCGAATTCCTGTAAATACTTTTAATAATAATTCTTTACAGCATTTTTCCCTTCCTGAATGACTGTTTCTGAATGCAGGCCAGCCAGCTGAATTCTCCTGTGTTAGGTTTCTGTACGCACATACTTTGAAATTCCATTTTACTAAACAAAATTACACCTTTAGAAGATATTTCTGAGCTTTGTAAACTTGTTAATGAAGTCTCGCTTCATTCAGTTTGATATTCTTTTAATATTGCAGACAGCAAACAAAATCAAACACGGCTTTGGTGCCAAAGTGATTTCTTGCTGTTATGAAAAATACAGATAAAATTGCATTTAAATTTTCCCTCCAGATAGTTTTCTTAGATAGATAGAAGGAAGGGCCCTAGGAATTCCCTCTTTTTCAAAAGACCCTTCAACGTTAGCAGGTTTGTGTTTTGTCAAAGTCTTTCAGGAGTTTCTATTCCAGCTTCCTTTCCTCAGCGTAGCCGCCCCGTGTCCTGGCTGCAGTCCTTTGGGGGCACAGGCAGCGAGCGATGGGGACAGTCAGGTGAGACCCAGCTTCTCAAAGAGAAACCCTCTGCCTCTGCCCTGACGGGTGCTTTGTGGAGGCTAAAGCCCCTCAAAAGCCTACCTTGCTCCATTGTGCTAACCATGAGAGCGCCGTTTGCCGTCAAAAGACCGTAAAATGAAGTAACCAGCATCAAACAAATGTCCTGTGACAACTGTCAGGCCATTAAATTATAGAATAAATAATCCCAGCCTATTTAGATACCTAATTAGCTTCTGTATGATTACTAGAGTATGAAATAATACTTGGGTGCTGGAAAGGAGCCAGGGAATATTTACTTACACCTCCCACCGCTGCGTGGATTGCTGCTGGCAGGTAACTAAATCCAATAATTACTAGCAGGGGGGGAAAAAAAAAGGAAAAAAAAAAAAGGCATGTCTGCTGTTCTCTCTCCAAATTGATGACAATTCAACAAAGAGGGAGGTGAAAGAAAGACTTGGAAAGGGGAGGAATTTGAAACTCTCAGTTTTGGGCACGGTCCCCTTCTTCCCGCAGCGCGCCTCCCCCATCCCACCTCCGGTGGGATGGGGGAGGCGCGCTGCGGGAAGAAGGGGACCGTGCCACCTGCGGCACGGGATACAGCGCAGAGGCAGAGGAGCTGTGCGTGCTTCAGGGCAATTTTATCTAAAGGCAGCCATTCTATTTCCAAACGAGTTGCAAACTCCTGTGGCTTAGCCTTTCCCCTCACACGCTTGTGGTTCCGTGGCTGTGATGCTATTTACAGTTGATACCAGCGAAGGAAAGGTAATCGAGCCCCTTAAGCTTAGTTTTGTGATCTGGGTTTTGCGTGTATGTAAAAAAAAAAGGAGACAAACTGTGATTCTTGCTTTGCATCTATCCACTAGAAAAAAACTAGCTCTGGGACACTTGAAACTTGCCTGGCATTAATGAACATCAAGAAGTCATGCCAGAGCATCGCTGGTAATGCACCAAAACTACCCAGTTTTGTGTTTCGCCCTGAAAGTTTCCTAGAACCGATCACAAGGAGCTGAACCCGGCCAGCAGCTGCAGTGCAAATCTCTGAGCTGAAATCCAACACTGACAGCAAAGTAAAGCCTGATGGGTGGTAGAGAAAATCACTGTAGAGGAGAAGGACTCCTCTAAAAAGTGTGCCGGTATGTAATATGGTCCTGTCGTCTTAGATTATTTACATCGGGGGCTTTGGCTGAGACTCTTGTTAAAGGCAGGACTATGCAGAACTGCTGGTGCTGTGGTCGCTCCCGTCCTTTGTGCATCTTGTGGGACGGAATTTCCTTTTCTTGAGTCGTACTAAGGTGCTGTAGCCAGGAGAGAAGTTGCACTTACCCTGCCTTCACCTGAGGTAGGCTGGTGCACAGTATGATGCACCGTGCTTCCGAGTCCCGGCGTTACTGCGTGTGTATTTTCAGAACTTGGTTTTGTCAAAATGATTTGTGTGACAGCACCTAAAGCTGCTTGAGGAGGCTGGGGAAAGGGCTCAGGAGGGGAATATTGGGCTTGGGTCTGGCGGCATTGCTGTCTGCTGGCAGCTGAGGGCAGGAATGGCGGAGCTCAGCTGCTTCCCAGGAGGGCACATCCCTTTAGGGGCTTCGTTGCCTCTCTGCCCTTCCTGCCCTGAGCAATTACCTGTCTCACAAGGCTTCACCCTGTGTATTTTTCTCACTGCCTCCTGATAAGCAAACGCGATGCTTGGAGTGGCAGGGTGGAGACAGCTCTTAACCATGATGAGGGGGATTGGGGAGTGCAAAAAATTTACTGTCCTGTTCATCACTTTTCAGTGTGGTTACAGACGTACACACATGTCCATACCTCATAAGGAAACAAGCCCCACACATTAATTCTCTCCTCTGAATCTATCGAAGGCAGACTCCAACTGTGGTAGTAAATTACACACAGACACATGACACAGATATATTGTTGGGCTATGATTTTTCCACTCTGTGCATTTAATTTGACTCAACAGTGTCGCCCCAGTTCCTGCAGATTACAGAGTCCACGCTCTCAATCATTTCTATTGCTCCCATAAGGAGAGAATTTTGCTTTATTTCTTTCTCGTGTGCTTGCACCTGCTGTGTTTTATTGTCCTCTTTAACCCTTTCACGGCATGGGTATATTCTCTCAAACTGGTGTGCAGACGCCAGCAGTCTTGCCATGCTGCAGTAGGTAAGGGGTGTTTGGTGTCTTGCATGGGAAGGCGCAGCAGGGAGGGTAGGCTCAGGAGGAAGAGGGGAGGCAGAGCGATCTGTGGTGTTGTGTACGCCGGTGCCCTTCTGGTAATCCAACCCTGCGGTCTAGAAATGTGATTTCAATTTTTCCTTTGAAATATGTAAGGAGAATTATTGCTAATACATACTGTATTCCTCTTTTGTCAAGCACTTCAGTCGTTCTCCTGTAGTCTAACAGCTGTAAGAATTACGTCTTTTGACAATGGTATTTGATGCTTAGTTTACAAATTGGATTCGTATTTCAAAAACAAGAAGGAAGTAGGCTGGGAGTTGGTCACCACATCAGCTTTTTCCTATTCTTTTTGTTGTTTTGTCTGCTTTGCCATCCAGTTGGAAAATCATTTCAATAGCCCAAGTTTGATGTTGTCTTTTCTAAGGAACCTCTAAAGTTGTGCAAAGAACTTTCTAAGACTTCCTTTGGGTGCTCACCTGATGGCTCCAACAAGAAGAGGCTGTTCATTTATGTGTCTCGACTTCTTTTTAAAAGGAGTTTTGAGATGTGTGATCTTGGCTGGGTTTGATGGCCATCGGAGCTGTAACTCCCCGTGTTCTTGCTGCTCTGCTGAAATCATCCACTCTGCACTGGCTTTGAATCCTTGCAGATCACCGACTCCAGAGGTCCTTGTTTGAAATTTAGAATTATCATCTCTTGTGCGTTTCCTCAAAAGACTTCAACACGTTTTGCAAATCTAATTAATGGTCATCCATCTCAACATGTGACAAATTGAGGCATAGAAGGTTTACCTTAGCTGCTTTTGTTCAAGGTGATAGGAGCTGTAACCTAGAACAGAGCTCAGCACTTAGTAGGCTCAATGCTCATATTTCTTCCATTTTGCTAACAGATTGCACTTCTTCCCACTTCTTATCAACATCTGTGGTTGGTCCTTCCCCCTCCATTTATATTGCTTTTCAGTGAAACCGAAGGTTTTCCGAAAGTAAAGTTCATTCTTAAGCTTTTCAGCTCAGTGTGAATGCTTAATGGTTTTGAAAATAGGAAGAAACTGCTAAATGGAAATGGTTTTCAGGAATTGTCATGCACCTTCAGTCACCCTTCCCAACTTTCAGTGGGTTTTCTGTGCTCTTTAAGACTTTCTAAAAAACGGTCCACTCAAGTCCAGATTGCAGAGCATTATTTTCAGTATCCCGTTGCTACAAATCTTGGCTTAATATGTTAATGTATCCGACATACAGCGGACTATGGTTTGATATCTGTTGGATGTGTGTGCCACCCTGTTCCGGTTCCCTGGAACTGACAGGCATATGAGGGACCTAGGGCAACCTGCCCTGGACAAGCAGAGCTTTGTAGGTTGAACGTAGACCTCAGGCTGTTGTAAGGTGGGATCCATGTTCAGGAGGATGAATAAAGGCAAATGATGGAGAATGCCCATTTCTTAGTTACGTGGAGAGAAAGGGAATTAATGATGAACAGAGGAAATGTGTAAAGGGGCAGGCTGGGGAGAAGAGGAGGTCACGGTCCAGATCCAAGATCTACAGGCAGAACCAGCACTACCCACATGAGACGCTGCTCTGGCGGTGTGGAAATTCAGAATATGGCTGTGTGTGCTCCCCGTGCTTCTGGAGCATTGCTCAGATCTTCCTGGGAACCAGAATTGAACAACCTGAGAGTTTCCTTGGGCTCAGCTTCCCCTATCTCTATGCCCCATTAGGATTCATGACTTGTCTCTCTTCTTGCCAGCATGTTTTGGTGGCAAGTGGTTTAATTAACACTGTGAATGTCCATCTTGTTACCTGTAGGTCTCCAGCCTTGGCTTCCGTTGTTATGGCTGCTGTAGATCACACATCAGAGCTTCTGTTTTCTGTGCTGTAAATCTATCACGCCATCACTTAAACCAGTCTGTGGTTTTCTTGAAAATAGCTCAGCTGCTGTCGTGGCTAGGAAAAGATTCGATTGTGGGAAGACAGCGTGAAAGCAGGAGCTGAACCCTGCATCGGAAAGATGAAAACTCTGTGATAGTGGCTGTAGAGGTGTAAACTTGTCCCCTCTTTGCAGGTACAGCTTCCCCCCGAGCGCTTGCAGTGATGTAAACAGAAGGAAATACAGGTTTGCTGGGGTGTGTATATAATCCCTCACTAAATTCCCCTGCTTAACTTAGCAGCATCTTACCTCCAGCTTCTCCCGGGTATATATTTTGATGAAAATCCGTCAGTCTCATGCAACCTTTACTGCTGCTGATGACTTCAGTGTTGTTCCTGTAGCTCATCCCAAACCTAGTCAAATATTTCCAGAGAAGGGTTTAATTATAGAGCATTCTTCCCATGTTTTATGACATTAGCTAAGAGTGAGTTCCCATCCAAGAACTGAAGAGCCCACATTTGTTTGATTATCCACTGTGATGTTTGTTTTTCTTCCCATCAGACAGAAATGGACTTGTCACAGCACATGTCACTCTAGGGGCAGGGAGGTGTGGGTGAGAGGAGCGTGTTAGCACATCACTCCTTGAATGAGTTGAAGCAGTGTTAATAATCCCATGCACAATCCTGAAGACCTTCCTGGAACCTCTTTCCAAGGCCCAGTTTCCTTCTGGGTATCCAATATTCCATCAGTGGGGAAGGAAAATGATGTCTGCAAAGGTGCTAATTGCTCATGTTTATCAAAAGTCCAAGAGTCTGCAAAAAGGTGGGGGAGCATTTACAGCTAGGAAACTTCTCTTTGCCCAGCCGCTTCTGAGAACTCGGCCAAGGTGATTTATGGCCCTGTTCACCAGTGAATGCTTCACACGGGGCTGGGTTTTTCTTTTAAGTAGTTGAATGTTTAGTATAGAAATGATTAGAAGTGACTAGACTAGTATATGACTCAGAGGCTGTAATAATGAACAAAACATGCAAATAGCCATTTATAAATGACAAAAGCTGCAACATATTAATGCTCCACAGCTTGGCTCTAGGAAAGTTAGAAAGCAAAGAGCAGACCACTTAGGTAAAGGAGGTTAGCAGGGAGTGCTAATCTAGCTGAAGTTGGCATCTCAGTACTTGTAGCGTTGCAAGACGTGAGAGAAGGATTATCCATAGTCTGGCTTTATTGAGAGAAGTCAGCAGCAGGAGGCTGATAGTTGTGACACTTCATCATCCAGGTCTGGCATGATCAAAGGCCTCTTCCTGCCACACCAGTGTCTGACCAATTCCATTTAAAGGTGATAACAACTTCGAATTTAGTTACAAAGGGATACGGAATACAAAAAAGCAAAATTTACAAAATTTTAATCTCCAGGTTCTAAGGTATTTGGCTGAAGGAACTTCTGTAGAACTAACCTCTTGGTTGAGGATACAGTCCTGGACACCACTACTAAACTCTCCTTTGACTACTGCTGGCTTAAAAGCATTCCCTATGCAAATACACAGCAGGAGGAAGTCGGTGACTTCTTGCTGCAGGAAAGGTCAGGAAAACTTTCAGTTTTATGAAAACGCTTGGCCATTGAATGTTGCTGCCAAAAGCACAAAGCAGAAATACATTTGCAAGTCACTCAGACAAGAAAAGTATTAATAGGTCTTTTTAATACATAGAAATGTATTCAAATCATCTTATTGTCATAAAAATAACATTTCAGTTACTTATAATCCAGGTGAAATGCTGAAGGTCTTTTTGTTGGTTAGTTTATCATTTCTCCAAAAGGGTGTGAAGGAAGTTTGGCTAGAAGGAAGCGGTTCTCACTTGATATTGCTGAACCAGCCTGCAGGCTAACAGACTGGTGAATGAGGTGTCCAGGTTTGAGTAGCGGGGTCCTCTGTTAGAAGAGGTCGGGGTTGCCCCGTGCTGGACTCATGCGGCTCTGCCTTGTTCCAGCTGGCTCCGCAGGGCACAGTTGAGCCCGGCAGCGACGCTGGTGGCACCTCTGGAAAAGCATATTTAAGAAAAGGCAAAACCACCAGACAGGCAGAGGAGGAGGGAAAAAGAGAGTGCCTATTTTAACAGGCAATAAATTAATTTTCCCCAAGTCGAGTCTGTTTTGCTCATGACAGTAACTGGTAAGGGATGTCCCTCTCTTTATCTCAACCCACAGTTCAGGTGGTGGCAGCCGTATAAGCATTGAAGGTAATGTTCGGTGTGCAGTGGGGCAGGGTCCCCCCTACTTTGTTTTCTGCATGACCAACACGTTATAAAAAGATCAAATGTCCAATGGGTCATTCCAGGACTTATTCTAAATACAGAAGAAAAAAGATCATCGTGCTTGACTCTGGTGCGGGAGAGCACAGGCTAATTCAGAGCTTTATAGCTTTCCTGGGTATCTTGGGAAAACCACCTCTCTCTTCCTGCGCCACGTGATTCCTTGTTAGTGTTCTAGAAAATGACGTTAGTAGAAGAAAGGGCCCCAAAGGATTTAATCAGAAGTTTTCCAGTGTTTTCTGGTAGCCTCCACGCAGGGATTTGCATTAGTCAGCAAATTACTGGGTTAGTGACTTCAAATACCACAGCCATGTTCTGGCACTATCACCTTCTTTCCCTCTAATGACAATAAAATTGTAATTGTGAACTCCTTTAGTTGCAGAAGCAAGTGCAAACCTTTCCAGATCATTGGGGTGGGAGAGAAAATACTTGTTTTCAAAGAAAGATACAGTGCTGAGCAGTTGGTAAACTTAGTTTTCAAGCATAAAAGACATCCCTGCTTTAAGTTAATCTACAAATTGAGGCTTAAAAGATTCCACTGATCCTTTCAGAGCATAGCAGATAACAATGTCAAATGCTGACTTGAGAAATCAGTTTTAAAAGAGATGGCAAAAATGACACATAGTGAGAAAGGGTGAAATTGTATTTTGATTGTTCTTCTCCAAGCTTTTTTTCCTCCATTTTATGCTGCGCAGCCGGAAGTATTAGATCGTATGACAGTGTATGCAAATAATGGCACAGACAGTCAGACAAGCCTGCTTATCTTTTCTGGCATAATTATACCTGGCATCACCTTCTTGCAAGCCTCTTACTCAGATTAAATAGCGAAGTCTGGGAAAGGAAAATAGTCAAGTTATGTTGCAGCACAGCAGCTGGAGTCCTTATACGAGCCAAATCATGCAAATTACTAAGTGCCCCTGGCTCCTTTGGGTTGCAAGATGATGCATAATGTTCAGAATCTCTTTACACGTCAAGAGCAGCTGACTCAGCAGAATCACGCAAGGGAGAGCTGTCTTCTCCAATCGGTGAGGCTGTTGGGTCAAGACTGGAAACTGTCTGGAAGGTCTGCTTTAGCTAGCCACAAAATAGTAGTCTGTGTTCAGGGTTAGTTGAGTGATGCACAGTCAGCTGGATGGCCAGCTGGGGCTGCCTCAACAGTGGGACTTGCGTGCCCAAGGCCAAAAGCCCCGGGCAGCCCAGGTATCTGCGTCTTCTCAGCCTCTGCCTTGGGGCTGTGGGTTGCACTGAGGCCGGGATGCCCAAGAGCAAGGGGCTGCGGTGCTGAGACATGGGACTCATTGCTTCATCTTGCCTGAAATCCCAGAGCATCCAAAACTACTTTCTGTGCAGGTGCATCCTGCCATGTGCAATGTTTTACCTCATATTGGGATGGGCCTTAGACTCTGCTGGACACAGGTAATGACTGATAACAAAGCCAAACAATCGCAGTGTAGTGTTTCCTGTTGTCCAGTGATACACTGCATTTATTATGGCCACATATAATTGTAGTGACGGTGTAAGGGACTGCAAAGCAGCACAGTCCTGCCACGTGGAACGTGCCTCTTATGAAAGCTGTGCTACCCAGAGAGGCTGCATCCTCCTTCACTCTTCCAAAAAAACCTGGTGCTGGTTGTATTTAATTTAATGCTGAAAACCCAATCCTGGGTTTTGTAGCTCACGTACTTCTCTAAAAGGTAAACAAGCGGGAGACGCAGTGTGGTATTAGCAACTTCTAGCACAGCTCCTCTTGGATGCCTTGAGGTCATCCCTGCGGAGGTACATCACGTCTGGTTCTTTCAGCCCTGGCCGTGAGCTGTGCCTCACCTGTACCTTTGCTGAGAACGTGTGTGTTTTAACCTGGCCTTCATCTCTTTTCTATATAAAGCTCTAGAAAGCTGCTCCATGGGTTTACTTGAGTAATTACTCCGTTTAACCTTGTGCAGAAACCTTCTCATTCCCCTGATTCCCCGGGCTGTAGCGTGGTTTCTATCAAGAGGTAAAAGCTAACTGAATTGACATAGGTCAGAGCATCAGACAGGCTTGTGAGGTTTGGTAGACGCCATGCAAAGGGCAAAGTGTGGTTCATGTGAGACCAGTTGGGGCCGGGTTTGGGTCCCTGCACCCTCATCCTGTACACTTTATTCCTTGTGTGCTCCCTGCAGTTGCGGTTGGGAAACAACTCCTCCCCTGAGAATGGGTATGTCAGTCTGGCCAAGGGAAAGCAGTGACCATCTATGTACAGAGATTTCATCAAAAACTGAGAAACATTAATACTAGTCATGCTCAGAATCTGTTTCCAAAATTCTTGCATTAAGAAAGATTTCACTGGGGGCCACTTGTGCTAAGCATCCGTCTGACATTTCAACAGGGAGGCAAAGGGGAATGCTAAATTTTCTTTTCTTTGACACAAAGCTAAGTTCTTCTTTGGTGTAAATGGAGAAGACTCACAGAATTGAGAGATGGAAGATACCTGTTAGGTCATCTTGTCCACCCCCCTGCCAGCGAAGGACTTTTCCTAAAGTATCTTCCTAAGAATATTAATGAGTTTAGTTATAAAACAATTCAAGTAGTAGGGCTGTGCTGCTTTCCTGGGGGAGGCTATTCCCGAGTCTAATGGGTTTTGCTCTTGGGACAACTTTCCTTGTCTCAGAACTTTTTCTGTCACTTTTATTAATGAGTTTTTGCTTTAGTGCTACGATACTTTTCAGATTTTCACTGATTCACACATCTGAGGGCCACTGGGGACCACTGGCCTTACAGCTTGGCCCCTTCCTAACATTGTGGAATCGATTTCTGCACATTTCTTAGATTTTGTGTGAGAAAAACCTACTGCGTTTGCAGCTAAGGCAAAACATCTCTTGAATTCCCTGAATAACGATTGGGAAAAGACTTGGGTGCATGACCTCAGAGCAGCTCTGACTCATGCTGGTACCCAGCCTTTAGCTCCTGTGGGGACCAGCAGGTCCTGCCAGCAAGGCGTTCCTGCTCAGGTGGGCAGTCTGCATCACGCTGCCTGGAGGTCTCTCTTTCAGCCACACTGTTCTTTTTTTCTCTGGCATATGAGCACAGGGATTACATGGGTACCTGATCTCCAGCAAAACGGTCGATGCCCTCGTGCTACCTTGTGCTGAGGTCTGCAGTGCTTGAGGAGCGGGGCTTGCAGGGCGTTTGGGGCTTCCTCCGTTCCCACTAAAATGCCTGACTAAGCTGCGTGGAAGTAAGATCAGCGTCAGGGTAGGTCCAGACCTATGTGCTCACGCATCCGCTTCCCAGCCAGCCATGAATGTCAGCATTAGAGATGACGTGAGGCACAGAGCGGAGCCCAAGTGCAGAAGTAGAGTGAGGTCCAGCTACAAAGTCCAAACTGCCGTGCCAATGGACCGCAGAGGCTCCGGCCGTAAGTACATATTACTGGCAGGACAACAGCAGTGAGAAAAACAATCCCCAAGCAGTAAATATGGGCAAAGCTCTCGATATAATGGAAAAATACAGATGCATCTGTATTAGAGTCTAAGACCTCTCTACAAGAGCTATTTCTAACCCCCACATTTCCTGTTAGCGTGGCTTTCCTAGAAATGGATACTGCGTCCTCGTTAAAGGACTCAACTGGGGCCTCTGGCTGTACTGCCTTTCCCTCACCTGCTTGGATGCCCATTTATTCCTGGAACTACAGCATCCGGAAAATAGCACTTTACAGAGCTCTCGCTAAATTCTGTGGTTGAAAAGCCATGCAAAATGAGGTATGGAAGTGAGTGTACGGAGATACTCACTGCTTTCAGTGTACATTTAATAAATGGGGTCATTTGGGATCCAGCTTTGCAGAACAATCTTCTGCGTTTTATTTGTCTACTATCTGGCTTTTTATGTAACGTGATTTTTTAGTGTAGAGCAGAGCTGGTGGATAAGTTTCTAACATAGCTCTTCTGAAAAATGCTGGTCTTTAAATACTTCTAAAATCTCCATTTGGCAAATTTTCCTATTCTAGCAAAAGATTTGGGATTTTTTTTTTAATGTTAATAGGGTTAAAGTACTTCAAATCTTATAAGAATTTTTTTGGAACATTTTTTGGTTTTTTCAACTGGAATTTTTTGTAAAGGAAAACTGCAAATTTGCAAGAGCACTCTGTTTTTGAAAACTATCAACCATTTCAAAGTATCTTCAGCCATTTTGCCCTTCTCCCGTTGACCTTGGAACCATTTCGCTGATTCCAGCCAAGCTGGAGAGAGGAGTAGAAGTCATGGAGATGACTTCCAGGTTCATCAAAACAGGTCACAGCTGGAGGTTAGACACCAGAGAGCCTGGAAGGAGCAGAGGGAGCAAGAGAATGAGCATGGCCATGGCCGCTGCCGGTAGCCTGGCACGGTGGTGGGCTTTAGAGAAAAGTGTCTTTACCGGGGTTGGTCATCCCTTCACCACTGCGTTTCCCTTCTCGGTTTCCTTCTCGATGCATGTTGAAATAGAGGACAAGTTTTTCTGGACAGAGACATCTTTTTCAGTGCACCTTTACAGCACCCAGTTTCACACAGTTCCAATTTCAGATGGCTACTACAATAAATAACAGTCATACGGACCACTCGCCTGATCCATTCTCCTATGGCCGGGATTTTCTTGGTTTGTCTTCTGTTTTTCTTTTTACTACTCGTAGTTCAAAAAGATGCTTCTCCAGAATTGCTGTGATCACTGAAAATGACGGATCTGTCCTTGTCAGTATTTCTTTCCCGGCTCTTTTCTGAACACTTCTCTCTGTTGTGCTGGTAACACTCGTCTGTATGCAACTATCCTTACATTTTGGCAGACATTGGGAATTTCAGCAGCAATAAATTTAAATGGATAGAATTAAGAAAGAAGACAGCTTTTTGGAACAGAGAGCAAGGCTTTTTTTGGTGGGTTTTTTTTTTGTTTTTTTCTAGATATATCATCTATGAACTCTCACCTGGGATTGCTTTTATATAGAAAAAAATATCATGTGCCTAGATATCTATAGACTGCACCTGGAATTGGAAGTAGATTTCTGCTCTAGTCATATTTCTCAATTGTCTGTCCCTGAAAGGAGCTCTCAAGATCAAACTTTGACTTGTCATATTTTTATTTCCCTGGGCTTTTGTTTGCAATTAACACAATATTTAGCATTTAGTTTACAGTAAACACTTGGAATATGCATGAAATAGCCATTTCTCGCTTCTGCCTAACAACCAGAAAGACATCATTTGTGGGTCCCGCTAGCATAGATCCACGTTCTGGGGGTTACACTAATTTGTGCCAGCTGAACTCGTGACCTGAGCGATCCCTCCTGCGTCCCAAGCCGTGGTGTGTGCAGCACGCTGCCTTTTGTTTCCCGACCTTCCTTCAGATGATCCTTCTTAACAGGGAAACTGTACACGTCCCTGTGCACTAGGCAAGAAAAATGCCGTGGGCAGCTTTCTAATCCCCCAGCAAAGCTGGAGACAGCACCTACTATATCAAATCGCTCCTGCTCCTGCCACGGCTCCCTCCGGGCTCTGGCCTCGTCCAGTTTACGACGACGCCAACCGTGGGTCGCCTCTCGCTCCCTGGGGAGCCCCTTCCCTGCTCCAGCAGAACTTACCAGTAGGAATATTTTCCAGATGTGCAGCCTGAACTGGCCCCCGTTTGCTCCTAGCTGTGCCTGGTTGCTTTGAGTATGGTTTTCACGTAAGATGCATTTAAGCAAAAGTGTTGCAGCCTGGTAGGACCAAAGGAAATATTTTCACCAGTTCTGAAAAGAATTAATGGCTGAAGGAGATAAAAAAACCCAAACCTTGGGAGGAGTTGCTATCCATAAAGACTTGGAAGCATTTGGAGACTGGCTCTTCTTCCCGTACGGAAACCCCACTCGTCTGGCTCCTAAATCCGATGAGAAAGCAGAAGCCTCCTGTCTGCACTGCAGCGATTCAGCACATCTCCTGGGTTTTGTCCTTGCTCTTTATTCTGTGTACAACTGGATCTTCACAATGCGAACCAGTATAAATGCAGGGACGTCATCTGAGCTATGCCGATTTACACTGGGGTCCTTTCATCTGTATCAAGAGTCTGTTAGTGGTCCTTCCCTGCGTACGGTAGGTAAATGCTGCCTGGAAAGACCCAGGCAATCTCTTGAGACCGACAGACCAACTGCACTTTTGAATCTGATGTAGTGCTCCTATTTTCATGTCGAGCTTGTCATGGTAGTACTCAAGTATGGTCCAGAGGTGCAGCACGATGATTGTTGTCATCTACATGTGAAGTGTTCATGATCCCTTATTTTTCCTGGACTGTAGTATACTATGTGCTGTCCCTGGGGTGGGCTGTTCTGGTGGTTAAGGAGATGGACTAGGATGAGACGTAGGTTCCTGCCCCAGTGTCTCTCTCTTTGTCTACTGCTTCCCCTTCTGGTTCCCTTAAAAAGGAAATGAGAACATCACCCGCTGCGTTACCAGGTGCGTTTCAATCCTAAGCCTGTTAGGACTGGGTGTACTTATTCCTTTGTGTTTAGGGGTCGAATGCAAAACGTGATGGTGTTCTGATTTTGACTGGGAAATCTGACCAGTTTCACCCTTCCAGCAGAGGACTGTAGCGTGCCAGTGGTGACACTGGAAGTTCGTGGTCAAAAGAGCTACGAGAATGAAGATAACGACCCTGTGCTGAGCATGGGATAGCAAAGAGAGGACCAGTTTTACAAGCTTGTCGCTGTTGCCGTGAGTGCCAGAAGGGTGGGCTGAGGAATACTGAGCTCCTTCCCTCTCAAGGAAGCATTTTGTTTTGTTTGATCTTGTTTTCATCCCAAGTGATCTTAAATCACATCCGCATATTTAATTAAGCATTATCCTAATAATTGTATTTATCTATTTCTTCATCTGAGGATACTGACTATGTAACTTTATGAGAAGAAAATCGTTGTTTGTTTTTTTGGTATTAATCCACATAAAAATTACCCTCTGAAGAAGAGCAAAATGTGTGCTGGAATGTGAGGGAAGAGCGAGCGAGGCTGTGATGCAATACCCAGGAGCTCCGCTTCGGGTCTGCAGGCTGCATCTGCAAACAGCAGCAGCGAAAACAACAGACCAGCTCTTTTTGTGATATGTGAAGTGCAATTATGAGGTGAAATATGAAGCTGGTATCTTAATATCTTAACGATACTGAATTTATTTTCAAAGTTAAGCTGTGCAGAATGAATCATTTATCAGTGGGCCATATGGAAAGGCACTTATCTAAACCCCCTTCTTAGTCCCAGGTGTGCTTCTCTGGCAAGAACAAATCACACACAGCATTTGGAAGAGAACTTAAATTCCAGATGCGCAATTTTAAAAGATGCATTTGCAAAAATAAAATAAGGCCAAATTCTGCAATATGTTATTTTTCTGCAGCTTCAGTGAAGTTAATGAGGTTCCATGGGGGTAACTGACACAAAATACAACTCAAGGGATCCCCTTTTTTACTGTGTTACTCCAGTTTCATGCCAGCATTAATTTCTGAGGAGCTGGTCTGTCATGGGGAAAAGAACTCAACTAAAAGTGTCTACCGTCTAGTTCTTTCTTTATGTCCTATTTATAAATATATACAGTGAGACAGCAGTGAGAAGGGAGTGTTCATATTGATATCGTCGCTGATTGATGCAAGGGTGAAAGCAATAGTCCACCTTTCAGCTGATTTCAGGCCTGCGGCTTCTGGAGGTCCCTGACATGAGAAGGATGTAGTTACTTTTAACTGGCTGTGATATCCAGTGTTTGCAGCAAAGCAAGCCTTACGGATGAGAATTGCTTTCCTAGGGAAAGCCAGGAGTACCAAGCCAAGAGGTCAAGTCTGTCTTCAGCTCTTCATTGTCTTGTTATCCAGGAAATTAGAAATCACAGAGATAAGTTACGTAAATTCTGATGAAAAAAATCTTGAAAATCACTTTAAAAATATCAAGAAATTATTTAGAAATGCTTTCTCTCCACCAGGAACTGCAGTTTTGGTGGAGACTGAAGTTGTCCCTGTGCACAGATCCATTGCAATACTGTCTTCCACTGAATATTTTGTTTTATAGCAACAAACTGATGTGGTTTTATCAGAAAACTTGGGTGAAGTTGTTGAGCGTTTCCAAAGTGCAATCCCTGAGCAGCATTTGGAAGGATCAGGGAACAGCCTGGTTAGATATTGCAGCTGAGAGCTGCAGGGTGGACTCCAGCTGTGGAGGGAATATTTACTCACAGATGCTGAGCAGAGCTCCCAAATTGATTGCACGGTGACTGCTGTCAGTCAGAGCCAAGGTTAAATCTCAGATCTCGGCAGCAGAAGGAATCGAGGCCAGTAAACGGAGAGGAAGCAGTGGCTATGTCTGCAGGTGATTTGGTGCAACAGAAGCACATCACTAGATAAAAACAGTTGATGTTCAGGCCCCTAAACCTCCACTAAATGTATTTGGGGTTAATGTTAGGCTGGGATTAGTCTGGCTTCCTTCAAGCCAAGCATGTGGCTTGAAGCTACCTGCAGGACCAAGCATTGGTTTGGTCTCTTAGAGCCTGCTACAGCCTGGAGCGCATTTGGTGCACACCTGCATTGGGGCTTCCAGCTTCTCAGCCCGTGAAAGCCCCGTGGCAGCGTTCACAGCTGAGCTCATGTGCAGCAAGCAGGAATGATTGAAAGATTTGCTTCAAAGCTGTACTGTTGCTCTGAGCTGAAACACTATGGTTGCTATCAATACAGTAGGGCCAGGCTGTGTGGTCTTGTAGAGGCATTTCTAGAGTGGAAATCAACAGATGTGGGTTTTTCCTCTCATTCAGATGCTGAATTGCTGTGTGACTTCAGGGCAGTTAAATAACTCAAAGCCTTTATAACTTCCCTCTTGCAAAGCATGTGCTCTCACTGTTGCACTAGGAGAACGATGGTTACATGGAGGCAGGTACAGAGTGTTGAAACCCTTTTGATTTATTCAGTTCTGTTTTCAAGACCAGATGGAAAAAAATCAATTCTTACCTTTGTTGAATGAGTTTTAATTAAAAATATCCAAAGCAGCAGGTATTAGGATAAAATAATTTATAATCAAGGCTCATGACAGTGTTCAGAAGTGGTACTGTGAGGAGGTCTTTTTTTATATAGGTGTCTGACTTGCTGGGTCATTACTGGCCTTCTTCTGATGCTGGTGACTTTGTGGAGTCGCATAAACCAAAGTGAGAGGACACCAGAGGAGGAGGATGGTAACACTAATTGCCAGAGAGTGGCTGCTAGCTGGTGCCTGCAGCTGTAAATGGGATATACTCTTTGCTTCCTGCCCTAGAGACAAACCTGCCTTGGTCACCATCAGAAACCATACGCACAGCCAGACGGCACTTACTTTGCTGTTTGATTCATCTTCATCCCTGTGTCAGTTTAATCACCGCTGAACAGTGCAGGTGACTGTAGTTCAAAAAGCATGAGCGAATTCCTGCAGAAAGGCTGAGGGGTAACTTGTATCTTGAGATGCTCTGAAATATCTGCCAGTTGGTTCAGATGATGGGATGGCCTCCAGGAGCCAAATCTTAAGCTAAGTGATTCAGAGCCCTGACGGGCTACCTATCCTAATAACACCAAAATAAAATGGAAACTGAATGTCTGACTGCCTTTAAGTCATTTGAAAATCCCAGTCCTGTTATATTTATGAGACTGTCTGCACCATGCTTACAGAGGCACCAAGCAGGCTCCCCATGAGTTCCCTCCCATCCAGAGTTGTCTAGCAATATTCATACGGGATTATAGGCAAACGAACAAGCTTTGCTGTTGGCAGAGCTTTTTAGTTTTGGCACTATGCAAAACTAATTTTGGTTTAAACTCCAGCTGTTTTATCTCTGTGAAGATGCATGGTGATACAGACTCGGAGGGCGGGTGTATGCTAGCTTGGAGGGCTGTGCTGCATGCTGCGAGAGGTGGACATAGCCCATGTGTAGTAGAGGTAATGCTGTCAGGCCTGATGATGATCTCCTTCACAGCAATGAGATGACATCAGTACCAGTAGAAGTATGGTTTCAGGAGGAGAGTTAGCTGGGTTATACTTAGATAATCTCTACCAAAGCAGTAGAAGTGGAATGGGGATCCCCCCGTGTCTGCCACAGGTCAAGGGCTGCTCGCTTTCGTGGCCGTGTCTCAGTACCCAGATGGTCCTGATTGCTCTTGGTCTTTCAGTTGCATTTTAAGTTTCCTTTCCCCGATTCTGAAAAAAATTCCTTTCCTGAGCCAGCTTAAAAATCCTCCACTTTTTCTCTTTGTTTGGTTTTTTTGTTTCTTACACATAGTGTAGCCTGGAGACCGTGAGTGACTGATTCCCGAAGAAAAATATCTCTGTTGCCCAGGCCCATAATTTATAGAATGGCTTTTCTGACCAGTTGTGTTTTCCATTTAATATATTTTCTGTTTTTCAAATCTCCCCCTTCAAAGCGGAAATGCAGCGTTCCTCGGAGCTGTGATGGGGGAATGCTGCTGAGAGCTCAATTTAAAGGTCAGGGGCCTGGGGGACGGGGCGTTCCTTTGCTTTCTGCTCTAAAATAGGCTGAAGACAAAGGTGAGGAAAGAAAGGAGAGGTAAATGCCATAAGATCATAAACAGCACTGCGCGTGCAATCACAGGTCTGTGTCTCACGCTGTACATCACCACGGTGGGCTCATTAATGTTCGCTCGAAACGTTTCTGAACCGCCATTTCCCAAAAATCATCTGTTCTCGTGTACAAAAACAAATGAAGTCAGCCTTGCCGTTTCCCTGCAGTGCTTTCCCCTGGAAGAAGCCAGCAGTGGGGCAGGTGGCCAGCTGACATCCCATGGCAAGGGTTCTTCGGGCACACTCGGCTATATATTATATGAATCATGCGCGGCTGTGAGTCGGGTGCTGCGCCGTGTCGTGCCGCTCGACGCCAGCCAGGGCTGATGTGGAAGGAACAGTTGTAGGAGGGTTGTGAAGCCTTGTGCGACAGCCTGTAACCCATGCTCCCGCTCACAGCCATGGCTCATCTCCTCTCCATGCCCAAGGCATGGTGCGTACAGCTGAAAAGCAAAACAAAACTGTTGCTGTTCTAAAACTTGCCATCTTGGGTGTCATTAATGCCCAAGTCAAGATACCGGAGGTGTGATTTTCTAATAAATTTAGATGCACCTAACAAAGGATGTAAAACTCGGGGAATCCTCTTTGGTTTGGTGGCCTGTTTTTTATTTATACCTCTTTTACATGTGTTACTGTAACAAGGCATCGCGTGACTTTACGCTAATTAAAACTAAGGCCATCTGGCCCTGTTAGGACGTCCACATGGGCTTGGATCCACGTTGCAGGAGAGGGCACTTACTACCAGACTTGACTGTACTCTGCGGCAAAGTACATTCCTCCTTGGAAAGCTTTATGTGTGTGCAGAAACGCAAGAGTCACCAAGCCCGAAGGACAGCAGCCGCTGGAGACCTGACTGCAGGCCAAGGCGTGCGTTGAGATGAGGTTCTGGCTCTTGCTCCTCAGCCTGTTCCTGCTTCTTTATCCGGTGATGGTGTAACAGCCAAGCTGGCGTTTCCTTTAGGAGCTATAGCTAGGGCTCCGCTTCCTTTCAGCATTCCCTAAAAGCCTAAGCAAGGCTCAGGTCTGAGAATGAGACTTAGGGGCTGGCTGGGAGATGGGAAGTTGGGCTGGGAAACCATCTTTCCAGTAAAGGCAGGGAGGTTTCCTGAAGCACCCCACCACTCTGCCAGAGTTCCCCGTTAGTACAGGGGCTGTTAATCCAGTTCTGCATTGAACGCTTACAATTAATAAACCTCATAGGTAGTTGGGAAATAGAACTGATAAGGAAATTATGGGTTTTTTTCCTGTATGAAAAATGTAGAAGAAAGCAGGGTTTTTTCAGTCATTAAGGTTATGGTTTTTTATAAAGGAAAATGTTTCATTGTAATTAAATTAACATTTTCAGATAAATTACATTTGAATATTTAAGATACAGTTGTACATGCCACCTGGGAGGTATTCTTCAATATGATGCTGTTTTTCTATTAAGAGCGACTGCTGACTCTTGAATAGCCTAGCTAATGGCCTGTCGCCCTAGAACACAGTTTTCTACTTTCTTTACAAAAAGTTTGTGTATAGATACATAGTCTGCCCTGCTGAATTTCAGCTGTGGCCTAATTCAGGCCCACCATATTCAGTTGCAACTGCAGATGATCTGTTCACATTTGTCACACCAAAAAGCAAAAATGTGGTGTCACACAGCGGTGCAGGGAAGCCTGGGCCGTGAACCCTCAACCAGAAGTTTGAAGATGCAAGCTGTATTCATACAATTAAGTTTTAAATATCCAAAATATGCAGGTTGCATAGTACAGAATTTATTTTCCTGTAACTACATACATATTAATCTATATTCTTGAAAAAAACCCAAACCCAAGCCAGAGGGAAAAAAAAACCTAACAAAGGTTAATAGACAAACGTGCATATAGTTGCAGATGGACTAATTCTGCTGCCTCAAATATTCTTAGAAGAATGCGCTCAGATTGAAAGATTTTATTAATATTTTTTAATCTTTTATCAGTAGAAAAATGCCAAAAAGAAGCGGCTATAGTTAGTCACAGAGGTTTTTCCTGACTTCAGGCGTTTTTAGATTGTGTCCATAGTGTAGAGACAAATATAAAGATGAAAAAGTGGGAAGAAAAAAAAGGCTTTTGCACCGAATATAAACTGGAGGGCTTGAGCTAAGTCTCTAAGGAATGGGGCATTCAGTTACATCGAAGGTGGAACAGTTAACATTTATAATAATTTTACAGCAACACAATGTGTTTAAAGAGTCCTCCCAATGAATAATGGTATTTTGTTCTCATTAAAGCCTTGCGCTGCATGTCTCCCATTACACTGGAATGAGGGACAAGTCTTCTGGTTAGACTCCAGTGTCCTAATGAGTCTTCAGTCCCGACTCAGCCTTGCTGGTCCCGACAGTAGGCTGCCGGCAGCCACCCTACTGCTTGCTAACCTCTGCAAGGTCACTGCGGTGGAAATCACGTGGGCTTGATATAAAACACAGACCCCGAGCCCTGAAGCTATGAGAAAATTGCTGTTAGCAATGTTAGGACCAAGTATCTGTTATGGTATGTCGCTGAATCTAGTAGGTGACACGCACATCAGGCTGTCTGCTGATGGTCAGGGTCACCTTTCCCTGCTGAAACAGAAAAATGGCTTTGGTGAAGAGTAAGGAACTGTTGTCTGCCTATTCCCTTGAGCTACCTGCTTTTCCAAAGTGCTTGTGTGATCAGGATTTCCTCTGTTGCTTTGAGCCTTTTGACTGGTGCTTGTTCTGTGTTTCACAACATGCGTGGTTGTCTTCCAGTCCATTGAATTGGTACATGGCAGGAGGGGATCCTTGCGAGCGAGGGGGTCACATCAAACCATCAGCTGGAAGGCATTTTCTGCATAATGTGGAGAAGCTACTTAATTTTGTGTACTACTTTTATTTTATTTGTTTGGAAAGTAATTTTATCTTGACAAACACGATCTCTTCCTTTTCTTTGTCTGCAGTTCCTTTCCCCATGTCCTGCAGGAGCATCACCGCCCTCTGGCCTGCCCTCCCCAAGGTTTCCTCTGGAAAGGTTCTTACACCCTGTTAATGCGCTCTCAGTATCCATTTGTTCTTCACAATACATCAGCAGCTGAATGGGATGTATGGGTTTTGGTGGTTTTTTTTTTTTCCTATCCCCTCTTTCAGTTTTCTCTGTCTCCTTTCCATTTTTTCTAAAAAGAGGAAAAATAATTCTGGTATTGACTTAATTGAAAAAGGAAGCTGAAGCTTATTGATTTAGTAGGAGTCAGAAGCCCAGATAAAGCTAACTCCCTGCCCCTTCTTTTCTGCCGTGAAGTTGTCACTAATACTGTGCTATATTCTTTTTAAATTTGATTTATGAAATATCGTTGAAATTTGGAAGGGCTTGCAGTGACTGGAACTCAGCAAGAAGTAGAAGTTTATGGCCCCTAACAAGAACAAACAGGACCAGAAAATCCTTCATGTTCTCCCAGCTAACCATAGAAACAGCCATTTTTTTTCTTTTAAATAATCTCAAGGAAAAGTTAGCGAAACATAAATTAGAACGACTGCCGCTGATTTATTTTTCTGAATAAAAAGGACATTCAGTAGCAGGTCATTTGTTTTTGTTTTCTTTCAGAGAGTAAATGGAAACATATTCTTACCTCACTTTTCTCACAAGTACAGTAGATTTCCTAAGCTTGTGTCAAGGTTTTATTGCCAGGAAAAAGTGGTTGAATATTCAGCATTTGTAATGAGGGCATCATCAGACATGGAATACAGCTGTCAAGGCTGGTACATTCATTTTCTAGGCGTGGGGCTGATTTGGTTAATGATCTTTGAGCGTCGCTTTGCCGGACCGTTAGTTATGAACCATTTTGCACCTATAACCTTCCTTTGCAGGTAGTTTTTGGAGAAGGTGTATTTCTGAATAAGAAAGTGCCAAGACTTGATGAACATGCTAAGAAACCGTGTCAGTTTTGGAGAGAATAGGGAATTTTATTTAAACACAAGCACTGAATGAGATCAACTGTACCAGATGGGACCGCGGGTCTGCTGAGCTTCGTTTCTGGTCTGTGGTAGTATCAGCTCTTGCAAAGGAAATACATGTCAGAAGGTTTTTCTGAGTACTAACAGAAGCACTGAGCATTCATCCCTCTGACAAATTACAAAGTCAGTATGATCAAGTGGATTACAAATAGGACTGGAAACTCCTGAGTTCTCGTTCTGGCTCCATCCTTGACTTTCTTCTGTGACCTTAAGCAAATCATTTGAACTTCTCTGAGCCAGATTCATTGCTCCTGTAATTCCATTTGATATAGTAAATGAGGAAGTGGATGGCCCTATATATCTTAATTTTCCTATCTGTAAACATAGGCGAATGCTTTTAGTATGTAATTATTACCCACGGGTTCTGAGATGTTTCACCTCCTTACAGCGCTTTGATGTTAGCAAGCCTATTTGTTGATACATGGAGTATCTATGCAGTAAGAAGTTTTAGAAAAGTTTTAAGCTTTCATCCAAGAGTGGGTGGAAAAACACTGTATGTATATTATATATGTTTAATCTTGTTTTCAGCTTTCTTTTAAGTGTAAGAATTTGCCTATCATTTTTTGTCCAACAATTACCTGTGTTCTGCTGAAAGACCTAACAACTTCTAGAACTTTGTCTGCCTTGTTAGAAAAAACCCAAAAGGTTGGTGTCAGTATTGAAAAGGCCTTAAGAAAGTCGGTTTGACTGCAGTACCCTGGTTATCTACACAACTATGGCCGACGAGTGGCGACAGTGATAAGCGTAATGTCCGTGATGCACTCTGAACGCACTAAGTGCTTCGCAGACTTATTGCAAGCTCATTTTAGTTATTCTTAGCTCTCTTTTCCAGTGGGGAGGTAGTTGGCGTTGATTTGTAGCTAGAACCATCTTGCTGTCATCCATATGCTGTTTTGGATGCACATACCTGTACCAGTAGGTCAGCTCTATGTGGCGGTTGGGTGGTGGGCGCTGTTGGGGTGCCCGGCGGAGGCTGCCCGGGCCCTTCAGGGCTGTTGGTGCTCCCATGGCGTTGGGAACTGAAACTAGGGGTTGTCAGAACATGTGCTGGCAGTTGTGCTGACATATGAAACCTGTCTTGCTGGGACTATGTGTATCCTATGCAGGCAATTTCCTTATGGGAACATATAACACACATGGTGTATTGATTTATCATGACTTACATTCATGTATGTGGAAGAAAGAGCCATTGGAAAGCTGTTGAGAAATGTCCTGAAGCCCATTGTTCAGGAAAAAAATCTCTCGTGGTTTAACCCCAGCCGGCAACTCAGCACCACACAGCCGCTTCCCCCTCTCCCTCCCAGTGGGATGGGGAGGAGGAAAAAAAAAGGTAAAACTCGTGGGTTGAGATAAGAACAGTTTAATAACTAAAGTAAAATAAAATATACTACTAACAAAGAATACTACTAATAATATAATGTAATAATTGTCATGAAAAGGAATATAACAAAAAAAAAAAAAGAAATAACACCCAAGAAAAGACAAGCGATGCACAATGCAATTGCTCACCACCCGCTGACCGATGCCCAAGCAGCGATCCGTGCCTCCCGGCCAACTCCCCGCTGTTTATATACTGGGAATGACGTTCATGGTACGGAATACCCTTTGGCTAGTTCAGGTCAGCTGCCCCGGCTCTGCTCCCTCCCAGCTCCTTGCACACCTGCTTGCTGGCAGAGCATGGGAAACTGAAAAGTCCTTGGCTTAAGATAAGCGCTACTTAGCAACAGCTAAAACATCAGCATGTTATCAACAGTATTCTCACCCTAAATCCGAAACATAGCACTGTACCAGCTACTAAGAAGAAAATTAACTCTATCCCAGCCGAAACCAGGACAGACCGCTTCTGAAAAGATATTGTTACTAAAAAAGGCCAGTATTTACAGTAAATGTACTTGGCAGCTCTGTGTAGATGTGACTACTTAAAGCTTGTGGCATTACAACTCGTTGCTAGGGGTCTGGAGAGCGTGGCCCAGATGCTTTTCTGGTGGTAATGGCTGGTGCAGTGAGAGGTGACTTGGTGGGGTGATTAAGGAGGTAGACACGGTCTCACGAGGCTTTGGTTCTCTCTCAGGCTTCCCAATTAATACGTTGCATGAGAAGTCATTTTTTCTTTCTTTTATCTCTACCATTTGCCTGGGGTGGGAAGTATCTCAGTATGCAGTTGCATGGTGCTTACTACAATGAGGCTTTGATCTCAATTAAACAATCTAGACAAAGAAATAATAATAACCCATGATTATGCAGTTGACTGTAGTATTGCTGCAGTGATGGAGACCTGATTGTAAAACAGGCTTACGGGGGTTTTTGGGGGGGGCTTGGAGCACATGGTCACATTGCTGTGAGATGCAGAAACCATGGTACTGCGTTTCATGTGCTGAAAATCAGAAGTGGAAAAGAGACCTATTAGGTCATTCATTTTGTCGGCTCTTGACAGAATTATTCCCGGTGCCATGCTCTCACCAGAGCCTGATCCTGTCTAGTTTTGAATAATTCAAGCCCTGGTGCTTCAGCTACCTTTTGCTTGGAAAAACCATTTCAGTGTCTAATAGACCTCCCGGGTAGGAAACTCAGACTCAGTTGAGTCCAGTAACTGCTGCGTATAATTCCTTGAACCATCTGAAACAGTTCCACTTCTATCTTGCATGGCTGTGCAACTGAAATCACTCGAGCTTGCTAAACCAAGCTCTTTAGTCACCGTTTTGGCCCAGCTCCTTTGTTGTTTAATCTTTTCTTGTGAATCTGCCACCCTAGGCCCAGAGATTCCCCCGTCAGGAGTGATCAGTCAAAAAAATACAGAGGGGGACTGGTCTTCATTTACACTAAGCCCTTTTTTATACTTGACTGACTGTGTAAAGGGTCCTTAAAAATGAGTGTATTGTGCTATTTCTCTAATATCAATTTATAAAGGGAGTATTTTCACAAAGTACAATAAGCACAATGTCATTAAAATTACAGCTTAAATCCCCACTTCCTGGATTCATGTGTTTATCAACAAATCTCTCTTTTTTTCTTTTTTTTTTTTTCCCTAACATGCATATTCCCATTCTTCATTGCTGTAAAGGAAAGTTTTAAAGAGAAGAAGAAAAAAAAAAAATTAGGTCTTGAAAGCTCAGAGACCATTAGAACAAATCATAATAAAAATGTTGGGTTTTACTCTTTTTCCTTTCCTGTATTTCATCAGTCACAAGCTCTTTGCAGTCTGGCTCATGAGCTCTCGAAGCTGGCAGCAGTTACTGGTTTTGCCGTGACGGAGCATCAGACCCTGGAGCACGTGGTGCTGCAGCTCTGTCCTCTCCAGCTGATGCCGCCATGGGGGTTTCCTGTGGTCGTTTGGAGATGAGACACAGCCAATATATTTCTCAAATAGTCCTGTGATATATAGGGGACTACACGAGTAGAATGTTACTGAACTCAAGTAGTAACCCCAAAAATTAATAAGGAGCAAGTTACTGGTAAAAATGGGGGATAATAAACCACAGGTATTTGTCTCTGGTCAAAAGTTCATCTTCATCTCTGTGTAGGGCCTTGGGAAGAGCGTGAAACTCCCATCCCAGGCACTTCAATCTAGGCAACTGCTACTCCTGTTTCTGCTTGATGTATTCCTATATAGTCACCTCTGGACTTTGCTTATGGAGCCGTGGCGCAGAAAACCCTTCAGAAGTTCTGCAGTGGAGCCATGCTGGGCTGGATGAGTATCTTGGCCTGCACGGGTGCGTGGTTTTTTCTCCCTGGTAAAGCCATATATGCACTGAAGGGGGCACATGCACTCAGCAGAGCGGAACCGCAGCAGAACCTTCCCAGCTGCTCGTTCAGGACAAGGACTAAGTGCTTGTTAGCAGTGCATCTTCTGTGGAAGAGAGAGCGAAATGGTATTGCTGATATTTCATAAGTAATGTGAGAGTTTCCTAATAAGGGCAGCTTTTGTAAAGCTTTTACAATACCATTTGTGATTTTAGGTATAATGCAGGGAGGTGTAATTAGGCAGAAAGCAGGGCATGGTTTTTAAGTGCTGCACTGGACCAGAGGTTGCAGAGGTTGAGTCCTTTGCCTTTCCAAAGGCTCTGTAGGAACACTTGAAAATGACTTCATTTCCTAGGTATTCATTTTCTTTCTCAGCCTGGATTCGTACTGGAGCTTTTGACTGACGTTCCAGTGTAGTGACATTCTTACTGTATATTGTTCTGTGCTGGTCCAGCACACCGCCTGCTAGGAACTCAAGGCATGCCTGTGGCATTCGGTTAATGCTGTACAAAGTGTTACCCCAGTCCTTCCTGCCACAAAGGTTTGCGAAGAGCAGTATTGACTGCAAAAAATGTTGACCTTTGAGATGGTCACTTACAGCTAAACTATATGAGAGTCCCCCATCCCATCAGAGCCCAAAAGCAAAGCAGCAAGGCCTGTGTAGAAGACTAAATCCACCAGGGTTGTGTTATATCTCTGTCTTGAATATTCTGAATCACTTTCTCATGAATAATATCTGTAGCGAGCCTTAAAATTATTCAATAAAGTGTTTCTGCTGTCCAATTATTTTTAAAAAGTAGCCTAGATTGCCCAGCAGAATCTGAAGAAACCACCTCTGCGCAAAAGGGCTTTACAAAGACCGTTGCAGGAATTAATCCCCAATTAAAGTTTCTAGAGCCAAGTTCTGATTTCCAACAAGGGAAGGAAAGCCGCAGCTGCGGTTTCAGCAGGATGTGGATGTTGCCTGCACCAGGTCTCAAGTTAGGACTTTGCCTTCTGGCCCTTAAAAAAAAGTCACCTGCTAGCCTGCAAGAGTTAAAACATGGAGATCTGCAGGCTGGTGAGCATGCTAAAACCTCAGAGCACCGTACGGCTCGTGGGAGCGAAGGGGAAGGCGTGTGAGTGTGCTCTGAGCGTGCTGGTGGAGGTAGGCAGGCAGATGGCTGAACCCTGCACCCTAACGTGCACATGAGCACGTGGAAAGTGATGACTTGGTGATTTTAGTTCAAAACTATGTGGACTTGGAAGCAATGTAATTTTCTTTCATGCATCTTTTATCTGAGAGTTGGCACGTTGTGTTGTGCATAGAAATTAAGAAGATGACTTGGGGCTCTCTTCTGTCGTCACTTACATGGTGTGTAACTCAATATTTTGTTTATTTATGGGAAAATTCTTTTCTGCAGCTCCACAAAGATTGTGCGAGAGCAAAGGAAGCATGAGGAAGGAGAGGGCCAGCCCTCTCCGCCCCAAAGTGAGAGCACTGAAAAAATAAAACCTGGCACCCAGGCTGCGGCTGACTGAAAGCATCTTTCATTTGTGCATTAAAGCCAACGAATCCCTGGCCTCATCTCTCCCAGCCTACCCTCGGCATCAGCTCGCCAGAAAAGTATGGGCCATAGGAAAATAAACTATGAGTGTATGAATGACTCTGATCTATCAGAAGCCAATAGCAATGAAAATGTCGCACTCATATCTGATCATCGCAACACGTCTCTCCCCTGTCCCCTGTCGGCTCTAAGCGGTCCCTTGTAAAAACAAGAGAAGTCATCTAAGTGTTTGAGTGGGTACAAGAGATAAAACCTGTCATTTTTGCACTCCATTTGTACACCGAAATGCAGCAGAGAATAGTCCCGAGCTCCGTGAGTGCAGTATTTTAGTGACGTTTGGATTATCTTGCTATAATGTGTCCTTTCCCTTCTGCAGCTGAGACCGTCTCTCTCTGTCAGGTACATTCCTTTCACGAGGACAAGTTCTGCACTGAACGTTTTAGGGCAGAAAAGTGTAGTTAAGGATGCCAGATTATTCCAGGTGGTTATATTATATTTCTAGGCACAAGGCTGGGCTGGTTAATGGTCTTTGAGTGTCACTTTGCCAGACTAGTAATGACAGAGGCACTCTGCAATTCCTGCCTTCTTTCTGTCATTGCTTATAATGTTTGAGGATTCAGATATAACCTTAGGGAGATAAAATGCTTTGGCTTGGTAAAAAGGCTAATACGAACAAGTCACAAAATCTCAAGCTGAGGAAGGAACATTGACTCTATAAAGAAAGAAAAATATTCTATAAAGAAAGAAAAATATTTATTTAAGAAAGACGCTGCCTAGAATTTGCTTGTCTGAAAGAAGCTTAGGGAATTTGACGTGATAGGCTCAAAACATCAAGAAAATCAGGACGTGGCCAGAACAAGGACAAAGGAGTCCCTAATGTCAGTCCCAGTCTCCCTGCCCATGCTGCTGCCTTCACTCCTGAAGACTATCACAAGCCATCAGCAGTCAGAAAAACATTGTCAGACCCATTTCAATGCTTATGAGAAACAAATTTTCATTTCCAACTAGCCCAATCCTATAAACCTTGAGGGGAGGGTTATTTTTTAAATAAAATAACTAGATTAACCAGGTGTCAGAAGTCCCCTGACAGCCTGAGTGAAAACATCAGCCAACACTAATTTCAGGCCAACTGAAACTACCAAACTACTTATACATTTTCACCTGTAGATCTGTGCGTTGCTGGCTTGTCCCATTGCAGTGACCGTTTCTCCATTAGAATAGTACTTGGATCATCTCACGTGTTCAGATCATGAGTATGTGTTACTTCAGTGCTAGCAGCGTATTAGTCATGATGGGGTCCTGGATACTGAAGTATCTAATTCCTTGAAGAAATTTGGCTTTTATTCTGTGCACCAGTTATTTGTCCTGATAGGTCTTAATACTAGGTAGGCTCAAAAACCCTAAAAGACAAATCCTACTGAATATTTTTGTCCCAACCTTAGTCTAAACAAAGTTCAGCCATTGAGTTTTCTTAAGTATATTCCCATCACCACCTCCAATTCAGTGATCAGCAGAAAAAATCAAATCGAGCTATTAGCAGGACAGTGCTGTGGCGAAATAAATGAAGATAGACACGAGCCTATATTTCCTTGGTTTCTTGCCCTAAGATTCACCTGCCCTCCTTATTGTTCTCATTACTCCTCCCCATATGTGACAGAGATGAGTCAAAATCTCCGGGATGTTTGAAGAGTGAGTAGGGTAGCTGAAAGGACATTGAGGTCATGTCTGCTTATAAATGTCTGTGTTTTTCTTGATATTTATTGCAGTAATATTCTGACTGCTGTCTCCAGCAGCAAAGACAGGATGGCAGGTCCTGGATGTTGGGTTTATCCTTGTTGGGAGGTAGAAACTCTGAGTACCCTCTCTCTGGATGAGCAGTGGAAACAACTATTGAGATTGGCTGAAGTGGACACAATGTTTTAATTAAAGAAAAAAATCCGACTTTATTACAATAAAGGATGCCTGATCTAGGGCTTTCTTACTGAACGTCATGCCAGGGACTCATAGTGCCGACTCTTAAGTCTCTGATTGCTACTGAGACACAGGAAAAGTTATTCACGGTGTCTTTGCTTGACTTTTCCCACCTGTGCATTGACATTACTGCTGCTTATCAAGCCCCTAGTAATAATGAACCATTAATAAAAGACTTAGAACACGTAATGAAAAGATAGAGGGAATCTAGGCAAGAATCTGAAGGAAAAAAAAATTATTACTAAGCGCAGGGAAAAAAAGTATTTCCAAGTTGTCATTTAACTTTCTAAAATATTTTATCAGTATTTTTATTGCAGTATTTCTGCTGAACGTACCCAGTTTAAAATGTTGTTCTATAGAAAGTTCGTCAGTGTAGATATTTAAAAGGATGGAGTGACCGTGGGGCAGCTATTCATTGACTTGGAAAATTGGCAGTGAGTGATTAGACGGCCTTTAATTTGGAGACAATGCAGTAGGGCACGGCTGGGGCTCCCGTATGTGCTGCTAGGAAGTTCTTGTTGTCTCAAAGGTGGCACTAGGTCAGCCAAGGAGTTTTAAGGCTGGTAAAGGTGCCAGGAGCCATTTTTCGTAAGGGGGTTGAAAGGAGAAGAAAAAAATAGATGAGGTTGCAAAGAAAGTAAATTACTGTTTCATGGAAGCCAGAGTTGCCTGATGTATGGGAAGATGCAAAGATGCAGGTAACTTGCTGAAGGTGCCAGAAGGAGTAAAGGGCACTTTTTCCAAATTCTGTTGAGGATTTTAGTCTCTACAATGATTCGGAGTCGGTTACTTGTCCTGCAGATCCCAAATAAATATCTGAGTTTATCAATGCTAAGCCAGCTGCTGCGCTCGTAAAAGGCATAGGTCTGTCGATGTCAGTCTGTCAAAACCAAAAACCTTTGCAGAAAAATATAGTTTCTCCAACTTCTAACTTAAAGGGAGTTTTGACATTACCAGAGTATCCTTCATCAGCGTTGTTTAATTATTTATTTATTTGAAACCTACCTTTACGCCGAGGAAAGGTTTATGAAGTAGATTGGAATCAGACTTAAGCTTTCCAGAATTGTCTCAACAAATTGGTGTGGCCAGCCTCACCTTTATTTCGGTGACACGTTGGTGAACTTACACAAACGTTTGTGTACTTAAGCTTTCCCTTTTTAAAAAAAGTTTCTGTCTCCACCTTGTGCTCTTCCAGACTCTTCCCTCATCCTTGTATTTCCCACATGCGCAGTGCGTGTGTGTAATAAGTTTTGAGGAGTCTAATACACAGCGGGCGGGCACAATCGTGTGTGTATTTATTACCTTCCTCGCCCTGCGAACATGCTCAGGTTTTGATGCCTGTGTGGTTGCGTGGAGGATCCCTGTACCGTGGCAGAGGTGGAGGGCTTGGCGCAGTAGGTGCTCACCCCTTCGCTGACAGCCAGCCGCCTAGGATTGACCGTTTCCTTCCATTCAGCCCAGCAAAGCATCAATTAAAAAACCAATTTCTGCAGGGACAGTGGAAGAGCTAGTAAGGGAGGTGACGTCATACCAAGTTTGTATTAACATCCCTCAACCCTCTTATTTTATTTTTTATTTCTTCAGCATTCTTGAAACATTAAAATATTTTTTTTAAATTGCAGTTGGAATGTAAACCCCTTTCTTCTTTCTTTTAAGCTTTAAAGCTGTAAATCTTAGAAATCAGAATCTCAGTTTATGTGTACCCTCTTCAAGAAATGATGCAGTGTACGGCGATACCACATGGGTACATGGCTGAAGCGTGGTGGTCCTTCAGGACACGCCGTTGAGGTTCCCGGGCTGGCCTCGCTGTGCTGGGCAGGTACAAATGGCTGTGAAAAGGCACAAGGTTTACATGGATCTGAAAGGGCGTCACATCATAGGAAGCTCTGGCTCCGTCGGTACCGAATGTGACACCTGAGCGGGAAGTCGGGGCTGAGGTTATAATCACTGTTTACTACCAGGAGCAACGGCTGGAGAACAGATCTGTGTGTGCGCTTCATCCGGGTTAATGCAAAACATATGTAAATGAGGGAAGAGATGCTGTGGGACGGTCCGTGGACCAGAGCATCCCTGGGCTGGTGCCAGCCAGGACCGGCACCTCAGTGGCGCAGCACACTGTGTGGATGCGGTGGCTCAGATGTACAAATAGCCGCAGCACAGTGCCTGTAAGCAGGAGTAGTTTTGGAGCAGGTTTTCGTGCCGTGAGCCATACCATCGACTCGCAGCATCATGGAGGTTTCCAACTTTCTTATCCCTATGACCCGTCTCTCGTTGAGGCAAATGACAAAAACAGATTCTTGGTTTTACTGGGAGGTTTTTTTGAGTTATTGCTGCAAGGCTGGGGGGGAGAAGGTGGTAATAATTTACATGAATACAGATATCTCTATATTTCTTCACTACCATTCAAAGCATGAAAGGATTTATAAGGAAGATGTGCCATTTATCAAAGGTGTTTTTAAAATACAGGTGATCTAAGCATGCAGATAGCTCAGACTGTGCAGTGTTGTCAGGGACTAAACACTAACCTGTGGCCTATGTCATCTGCTAACTTATAAATAAGGTGGTTGCATCCATATGCTTCCACCCTTGTTCTTCACTGTCTTCACTTTGGGTCTGTTTTGTCCACTCAGATAGTGCCTGGCTTGAACACAGTAACCCTCTTGAAGGGCTTGAACGAATTCCCTCTGCCAGAAGCGTAAGCATATTATTTCTGAATCAGTATACACATTGTCTGTAGTCTTTACTCTACTGTTGCAGAAATCATTCTAGAAATCTTGTTTGTCTCCCTCTGTTTTGTTTCCCTGTGGGTACAGCTTGTGCAGCGGGACAGAGCAGCCCCTCTTCTCAGAGCCTTCGCCCTCTTTTGATCCCGCAGCCTTGGGTGCCTGGTGGAGAGGTTGGACGCTTGGACACGGGGAGGAGAGGTCAACTCAATAACAGAAGTATTTCTTTCTCTAAGAAAGGAGGTGATTTCGCATTTTCAGGTTTTTTTTTCCTAAGGAAATAACTCAGCAGAAAATATGTTCCTTTGAGTGCCCTGGGAAGCCTTGGTGGCACGACTGTAAAGCTCACAGCCCCGTTTCTTTAGAGAGCGTGTTCTTGGGACATTGTTATGCTGCCTGGTTTCTGATACGGAAGGTGACATCCTGGCAAAACTGACAGCCATGGCAAAACGCTGGTGTATCAGCTGGTACGTACACATAGGCAAGTGACCCAGGGGAGGAGGGGGCTCTACCCATGCTGGCCCCATTCTCTTTTGTGCTGTCTCATTTAAACTCGGCTACTTAGGATTTCACGGGAGCTGGACCTATGGCCACGAGAGAGAAGAAAGCTTTGGTGTCCTGATCTGTAGAGTAGGCTTGAACGGGACATGGGATGTGGGAGTCTGGGAAACCCTTTTAACGTCCTGAGAGGGGTTGCACCTTCTGCAGTTATTTCTGAGCTATTACTGTGACTTGATTTGCATACAGGGGACAAAATGGTCATTATTTTTAGGGGCCAATGTATGTCAGTATTTTTGGATATGTTCACTGAGTTAGGGAGTATCAGTCCTGGAATATCAGCAGAGCTATTTCAGCCTGGTTATTGGATGCACAGCAGTGAATAAATTTGCAGTTGGATCTCCTGTCTCCCAGGTGACAACTGCGACCACTGAGCAGCTGGTTATTCTAGAAACTGTCTTTATTTTCTCAATAATGAGAAATTTCATAGTGAATCTTAAAAGAAACCCAAACACATTAACAGTTACAATAAAACTGGTGATCATCTGATTCTGTTTTGATTAACTCGTATTTTCCAGTGAAAATGATTTAATGAAAACTGATCAGAGCATCACTTTCACAAGCGTAACAATACAAGTTAAATAGCCCTATAGGTTTTTCAGTGACTTCAGTTTATGGCAGGTATTTTAAAAGCCCAGTCCTGCCCTTCACAAGGCAATAAAAACGAAAAGCTGCAATTTCCAAAGTTAAGGATGCACCAGTCCGGTGTGTCAGGGCTTAACCCCATGAGCCCCGTAGGGCTGGAGCAGGGAGCTAACTCTGCCTGTCTGCTGTGAGGAGGTAACGCCGCTTCCTGAAATGATTTTATTTCATATGAATTCAAACGATAACCAGTCCGTCGAGGAAACTGTTGGGCCAAATTCTGCAGAACCTGCTCATGCAATTAATTCTGCTGGCTCCAAACGAGCAGAGAGCAGAGCCGTACACAGCAATCCTTTCTGCTGAAGTAGCATCTGCACGTGTACATGCAGCCGTCGTGTGCTGGGCAGGCAGCCAGCGTGTCCTGCCCATGGTGAGGCTGTACGTCGATGGCGTCAGGACTTGGGTCTAGATTCGTATAATTATGGCCCACCAAAGGGCAGCACTTCCTTGAATAATAATGAAATTAAGCGCAGGGTTAAAGCTAGAAGCACGCACCAGCGCTTCCCTGCTTCGTAAATAAAATCTACTGAATGAGATGTTAAAAGGTTTTCTTAATAAGGATGAGATGTTAACTCCCAGAAGGAACAAGAAAAATATGCAAAAAAAAAAAAAATCTCAAAAACTCAGAGCAGATTCCAGCATGGTGTTGAAACAGTTCCCCAGGGAGCACAGCGTGAAATAATACCTACCAGACCTGGTACATGGAGAGGCAAAGTGATGCACAGTGCAAGGTGCTGCAGTGTCAGTGTGTAAGTCACTCATGCCCCATGGCAATATGTGTTGGGCATGCCAGTTTGCCTGGCTTCAGCTTACAGCTCTAATCACAGAGAATAGCTCCTGAGCTTAAACCGTGGGCTTTGCAGCTCCAGCAAAGGCTTTGCGAGAAGCAATGGCTCCTAGGTAGACCTTTACTAGTAAGTAAATAGGTTTATTAATATGGAATAATATGGAGAAGATTTCACTTAGTATGCCTGCCTTCTACAGTTTCCTTTTTTCATACACAAACCCCTGGAAGCCTAAACTTCTCCTTTTTTTCAGCTGTAAACCAGAATATTTCAGTGCAAACCCCAAATGCTTTGATCTGGGAGTGCTGCTAATACAATACGTGAGAGCTCTGGATGAGCTGCCTCATGCTTGCTTTTATTTCTGTACGGGCAGGACTTGTGAGGGCAAGTTCCTTGTCCCATGAGACACCCTTAACCAAGATGGGGCAGTGGGGTGCCCCATGGGAGGTGGAGCTATCTGAACCCCAAAAGGATGTGGATACTCAAGGCTTGGAGGCAATGGGTTGGCACATCCCCAGGTGCCCAGCTTCTCTTTCTTGCCAGCCCTGGGGATAAACAAAAACCAGCTGAGATCCCTCCCTCAGTCTGCATTCCTTGTCTTATCCCTAGTCCTGGCTTGTTCACGCTACCGAGCCTGCACGGGGCAAGACAGCGCAGGTTAAGCATCCTAATTACAGCGGAGAGAAAGTTCTTCAAACAAAGTGAATTACAGTAATGAGCTCATTTCTCTTTCTGAAAAAGCTTCGTCGCAGCGCGCCAAACGAGGAGCCTTGGCAGTATGGACACAAGGGCTCCTTTGG
The DNA here is from genome assembly GCF_018139145.2 of Gymnogyps californianus. Classification (NCBI taxonomy): domain Eukaryota; kingdom Metazoa; phylum Chordata; class Aves; order Accipitriformes; family Cathartidae; genus Gymnogyps; species Gymnogyps californianus. The sequence goes on from NC_059484.1 coordinate 2,753,969, forward strand.
GGGGAAAGCCAGCGAGACCTCTCGGGGCTTGGAACAAGCCCCGAGAGGTCTCGCTGGCTTTCCCCCCAAAGAAAAGTTCACCCAGCTCCTCCAACGCCAAAGCACATTTTTGTACAAGCTGACGGTTGCCTTTCTCCCCTTTCTCCCCACTCCCCGATTTTCACAGGGGGAAAAAAAAAATAATTCCTTATTTATTTATCTGGGGGTTTCTGCAGCTGTGAACGTATTGGAAATAGTTGCAAAAAAAATCCTCTCTGGGGTCTGTGCACGCAAAGCATTTGTAAGTCTGAAGGGCACGGGCACACCGGTAGGAAGCAGAGGGATTGTCTATTATCAGTCATAACGCTCGTCAAAACTTGTGCGATAAAGAGCATTGCTTGGGTTTTTCAACTAATTTGTCTGCTGTTCGCTGTTTACTCAGGAATCTGGTTTAAAACCCTATGCGGTAATATAATTGACTGAAGAACCATAATGTAACCAGAAAATGAATCAGAAGGAATTATTTTACAAACCCACCACTTAACTGCGAGCCAGTGGCAATCCGCAGTGGCCCTTTTCATCTGCTTATCTTCATTATGGCATTAGAGATACTGTCTGCTCTGCCAGGCTTTTCCTAACCCCACATTCGCAAACATCTCTTTTTTTTTTCCTTTTTCCTTGAGAGAAATGTAGCTTTTTGCTCATATCTTAACCTCTTTATTAGAGAAAGTAAATAATAAATTGATGCCAATGAATAAATAAAAGTCTCAATAATCCTTATGCTGTTCATGTATTGAAATGGACCTCAGGAGAGGAAGGGGCGAGGTAGGAGAAGGTTGCAATTTTAGTTGGTCCTATGCTCAGCTTAACACAGCATCACTTGTATACATGAAATTACACTGATCTTTTCTATCTGAAAATCTTTCTCTTGGCTGTGCTGTCCCAAGGCGCTAAGAACCTTCTCTGCGGTGAAAACTGCTGGGAGCTGCCCGTGCCAGCCAGTCTCGTAATTCCCAAGTGCTGAGGCATCGCTGGTAACAGACTGTGTTTGGGAAATCTGGACTTTATTGAAAAAGGGCAGAATGTTCATGTTCCAGAAATAATTTTTCCAGCTCTTGACATTATTTGTGGTAGCCAGACGAATATGAAAATACTGGGAAAGGATCTTTAGTATAGGCAAAGGTATTCAATGTGGATGCTATTTTTTTTCTCTTAAATGGGAAATGTGTGCAGAATGTACATTTTAAATCACAAATTATTGTGAAAATGGATATGTTGACTTAATTTGATTTAAGGCAGGCAGGTTCAACTTAACTCTGTATCTAAGTTGAGAGAGTTTTAAATTATCTTCACATGCTGCCTATCACTGATGGTGTCTTGGGTATATTATTCTGGGTGACTCACCAACACCACAAACAGTGTTAAAGCCAAATATACTTTCTTTTTAAATCACTAATCCATTTTCTTTACCCTTAATTGCCCCAGTATTTTCATACCTTTTCTTCTTCTGGCCCGTTCCCTAAGTGTTTCAGGGGCCAGCTGCAAGTGTGTGCTGATTACCAGCTATCTTCTCTCTAATGCAGCCATCCTTACAAGAAACCACATCTGAATTTGTTCCCTGTTCACACCATCACTTGAATTCTGCTGAGTCCATTCCAACAGTTACAGCTAAATCCATGCACAGCTGTGAAAAATTCAGATTTTTTGAATCCAGAATTAATGCTAAAGTCCAACTGCACTGCTGATGTAAGATTCAGAACAACTATAAATACGTCATGAAACAACAAATAGTTTATCGAGGCTCAGTTCGTGTGATTCATCAGTTTCTGTAAGCTCAAGGTCTGACTAGGATTTTGATCAAAATTCAGAGTAAGCATTGCACTACGAATATATCCCCTCCCCTGACAGCACAATATTTTTGTCAGCAAAGGGAATGAGAGAAGAAAATGATGTGAAACTGAAAAAATGTTGGGTTTTCTTGAGCTGATCAGAGAAGTATATACCATTTGCTAAGTAGTAAAAACCGTTTGCTAATCTGTTGCCATCTGCCTTTATTACTTCAGCCCACTCAGCTAGACACTGCAACAGCCACTTTATTGCATGCATTATATCAACTTTAAATCATGCACTGAACAACTGTGTACTTTATTTAGTCTTTATTTTCAATAGAGACTGAGGACATCCAGCTTTGCTGTACTGGAAAGGTTATGGATCCTGTGGATTTAGCATTTTTCTGCAGATCTTGCTCTATTTTCCAGATTTTGAACGTTTTTTTAAGTTCCATAGCTCATTTGGTTGCCAACATTACTGTAGGCTTCTTAATGTAAATCAACCCACTGCTGTCTTCCCGAGTCTGGAGACCAACTAAAACAATAGCACCAAGAGGTGTGAATTTTCCCCCTTCATCTTAATAGACTGTTAACTTCAAAGTCTGCTTGTGACCACTTAAAGGCTTAGTGTTAACCTCTCCTGCTACAGTATGTCCAACAAATGCACTTGTTGTCCAGCCCCATATGGACATACCAGATGTTCCTTCCACCGGAGTGGACATTCCAGAGGAAATTGCTGCTGGCGGCACGGTCCAGCGGCAGGACGGAGGTAAGAGGCTGGGCCAGTCCAGCCGAGGCCAGTAGTGGTATTCTTTTTGAACTGCAGATGCCGGCTTTATAAGCTGTCTCCAGCAATTCCTCTTGTGAACTACCACTTCTAACCATTTTTCCAGATTCCATAGGGATGTTGCTAAAATTGCTGAGCAATTTTTGCTCATCTGCATCCAATATTGAGAACTTTAACAAGTCGTGGAATATTTTTTTTCCCCCCAGGCAGAGAGAGGAGAGGATTTTCAGACATATTTTCCTCTCTTTTTTTGTAGAAATAAAGACAGACATTGACTTATGTTTGTGCAAGGCCATCTATTTAAAACAGATCCAAAAGGACTTTGAAACATGTAGGTAAGAATAAACTTTTCAAAACAATACCAAAAGTACAAATCACACGCCCTTCTTTCTGTTACGCTCCCATTTGGCCCTGTCTTACTATGTAAAGCACCCTTGTTTTGCTTGTTCATCAGGTGCCGAATGAGAGCAAGTTACTTTACCACCCATACGTGCCGTAGAACTAATTTTTATTTATCAAGAAAAATTCTAATTATCATACTGAAAATCACTGTAGATTTTCCCCCAAAGCATGTCTTTCACAGCTTCCACCTGCATCATCCCAGACACTTCTTCGGTATTTCCGACTTGCTGCTTTTGCCCTCCCCTTCTTCTCCATGATCTTACCAATAAATTCAAAGACGACTGAAAAATTACAGTATGATCTCTCCTTCTCTTCGGGGTATCTTTCCTTCTCCCACTTTAAGTCTCTTCTGCTTCTTTCCTGTCTCAGAAATAGGAGCTCCAGTTTATTGCCCTCTTCTAAGCCTTCCTTTTACCTCCACGATACAGTTTTATTTCTCAGTCTCTTTGGGCAAAGGGAGAGATTACCGTGTCCCATGCTTTTTTCCCCTCAACTTCTCAGTTTTCTCTGGGTATTTACATTCAAGGCTCCTTATATATTTTTAGTTCCTTTTCATCCTGGGCATTGTCTAGTCAGTTCCAGCTTCTTGCTGTACAGTCTCATATCTTTAGGGGTCACTTTCTTGCTGAGACTCAGAATCAGAGATCCATCATCACCCTTCATGATCTACCATTGGACTTGGTCCTTGATCTCTCTGTATTCTCACTCTAGGTCTCCATATTTACATGTGTCAAAAATCATGCAGTTTCTCTCTGCAGAACATCTCCGTGGTAGAGATATTGCCCGGCATCTACTCAGCTGAACTTCAATCCAGCCGTACTGTGATCGCTGTAGGGATCTTCTCTGCTTGTCTCTAGAGGACGCTGCAGCCTCTCACACCTACTCTGACTGCAGAAAGTCACTTTGGTGCTTACAAAAATCCTAAAAATGTTTATCAAGGCACTGTGCAACAGCTTGTAGCAGCAAGTAGTGTCATTCATGTTGTTCTCTTGTACTTTCTGGTCTGTACTCACTTTTTGTCTGTGGTCTTACATGTAGTCCTTCCTAAAATAAGTCAAACCGAGACTTGGAAGCTCTCTTTTCATTTAGTGTTGGCAAAGTACAGTGCAGCTGTTGCCCATGACGAAGACAGCCATGGGGTACAGGATTACAGATGGTACGGTGGGTTCTGCGTTGTTCCCTCAGACACGTCTGTACTGGATCCTTCCCGTGGCCCCACATGGGTGGAGAGAAAGGAGGTGATCTTGCAGGAGAGGGCTGTGATGGGTGCAGCCGCGGTGGCAGTGCTGCTGCCTCCGGCTGCCCAGAGCTTCCTCTCGCAGCAGTGCCGTCGGGGGGGGGGGTAGGAGAGCACACCAGCATCAGGAATGCACGGGTTTAGCCTTTATAAATTTGGGGCAGAAATCTCATTCTGCAGGAAGCATCGGGCTCTCTCAGATGCTTGGGTAGCCAAGAGTTTCTGGTCCCCTGCATGGATGGATCCCACAGAGGCATGGGATCTTATTTTAATTCTCTTAACACATCTTGTTATTATTTGTGGTGGTTAAAAGGCAGAAGGATCATAGCCTGATTCTTGTAAACCAGTCTGGCAATTAAGAAATTGTCTCTTGATCTGGAGTCATTTTCAGAGAATACAGAAACCCACCAGGTCCTTTTCACAGCTTCTTTTCTGGCTTCACACATAGCGTCAAAGTTCAGAGAGGGGTGGCGGAAAGCATCAGGTGCGGGGTACCACAGTGACTAGCTAGCACTGCCTTATATTCCTGAAATTGTTTTCTTAGGAGTCGGCTGGTTGTGTAATTTCTTCCTTCTTTTTTCTTGATGGTTATTATGATCTCTGTTCTGTGTTTATAATAACGTGTGTTTACTAATAGTGTGGTGGCAGGCCACTGCCAAGCTTCTTCTGCTAACAATAAAAATAGGGAAAATTGATATTTATGGAGACTTGGGGGCTGGCCGGGCTGTAACTCTTGATTTTTATTGTAGCTGACTGCAAACTTCTCAGACACGAGAATCTGTATCTCATTGTGGAGAGCTGGTTTCCATTTCAATCTGGGTCCCATTATTAGGGTTTGGTTTACATTCTGTAAGGTTAGCCATGTGCGGATTCACACAAACAAATATGTAATTTATGTCTGTAGCTTTCACTTGTGGTATTTAAACCTCCACCTATTTGAAGTGTCTCTGGAAGGGGATAAGAGGAGCTACAGTGTTCCTCTTTCTAAGGGATGGATATGTTGTATAGCAACAAGCAGTCTAATAAAAATAGTTTGAATTAAATTCCACCCTCTGCTGAGCCACCAGGGCAAGAGTGAGCCGTGTTAGGGAAGAGTATTGCAGAAGATGTGAATTGCCACTGCTCAGGCTGCGTATCTCTTGCAGCTACGCGGAGGACCCTGTCTCCAAGATCGTCATCAGCCCAGCACACTTCCCCAACATCAGCTACTACTTGGAGGTATCTTTATGCCATCCAGTGAGGTTTTCAGGTTCAGGGTATTTCATGTTTGGAGAGCCTTTGCAGCGGTTCCCAGTCAATGTAAGAGAAAAGATTAATTCCCAGAGAAGCTCTTGGTCTCTGGGAGCAAACCAGTTCTGTTTAAGCAAAGATTTCACCCTGGATGATCAAATCTACGTTGATAGAGATGGGATATTGTAATCCTAACCGTGCATGAGAATATCAGGTGTTGGGGTGGGGACTTCTTTTAAAAAGTGTCTCTAAGTGGAGCTACGTGTCTGTGGACAATTAACTTCCTTTGGAGGAATCTATTATGCCAAGGAGGTGACTTGGCAGAGATGAAGCGTTTCTAGGCAAGATGCCTGGGGAAAGGCAGTTGGCACTGTCTGCCCCTGAGCTAGGGCTTTTCTTGACGCTGCAGACAAGGACGAGGGGAGTCGTGCTGAAACCAAAGGGCACCCTTCTGTCTTTCCCTTCTACGAGTAGGGTTCGCTTGTCCTCGGGAGACTCCAAGTCTGTTTCTTCAGCTCTGATGGAGAGCTTGGTTCATTGCCAAGCTGAATCCTACAGCTTCCATTCACCTCTTAAGTATTACTAATGATGTCTCCCTCCTTTTTTTTCAAAGTACGCGCAAGCAGGAGTTGGGTAACTCCTGTCTTTAGCTTTTTGATTTTCCCCTGTGACTGCTAACTCAAAATACTCACAGAAGAAATGAGGACTTGACCTTTTTACTGACCAAAGAGGGTTGTGACAATGTCTGAGTAAAGGGGACCACCTAGAAAAGTACTTTTTTCTCTGAAGGAGAAAGTCATTTCTTTAAACTTTGTGGTAAGAGGGAGTTTGATTCTCCTCCCCTGAATCTCATACCAGTACCAGCCCAGCATTACAGCCATTCATGCTGCTGACAAAGAAACAGGCTCGGTGAGGACAGATGCTTTCATGTGTAAACTCTCCTGCTTCAATGTATATTGTCCCATGTCGGGCACAAGGTACATTTGTATCTTCTCCTACTAGTTAATCTGCATAATTCAAGTGATAGAAACCAATTCTTTTCATGCTAAAAGTTATGCCAATTACATATTATTCAATTATGAGTTTGTTACTCTGAGTCTCTCATCGTTAGGGGGAAGAGGAGAATGGTATTTTAGAAGTAGTCGGTTGCCCTGCAATACAGCTGTGTTATAGTGCATCTTTTACACATGAAAGTTTTAACAAGCTTAATGAATTTAAGCTGACTTCTTGAGAACTTAACTGTGCAACTCTATAGTCTCTAGACAAAGTTCTATTATAAGAACATGTAAACATCATACGTCTGATTTGCCCTTTTCCAGTCCTACATTTTCTCAATTACATGGGTGCAGAATATGTGCTCCACTTTCAGTTCCCATACAGTTTCCATTGAATCCCACTTCATAACCACATTGAATAAATGAAATATGAAGTATGTCTGTGTTTGGAAAGTTTCCTGGTTTTCTTACCTGGATTCATAGTTTATATACACATAGGATACTAACCATATTAAAATAATAAAAAATGAGTATGAAAACCCTTTTTAGTTAGGGAAGAAAATCATGACTCAGCCCTAGAACAAATGAAACTTACAGTTTACAAAAGGCAGAAAAATGGGTGTCAAAATGAGTTCAGAGGTGGCAGTAGCCCTTAATTTTGAACATTCACTGCGGTGAATTGTTCTTCCTGCGGTCATACTGAACCAAAGAATATTAGCTTTGGTTGTCATCTTGTGCTAAGACTTCAGTGAGAACTTTGCTTGAGAAGTATGGATGCTTTTGCACTGTTAAATGCATTACTATTTACGGCCCTGAATTTTGTTTTGCTTCTCAAACACGAGCTTTATATTTGTATTGAATGCAGAATATTTTTAATATTAACATTAGATTTGAAATGCTCTCCGGATCCTTGGTGAATGGAAGCTGGCATAACTCCTTTGGTGGCAGTGGAGGGAAGTGTTGGCACATATGGATCCTAGCACTTTGCTTGTTCTGTTGTATAAACTGATCATAGTATGAGCTGCTTTCAAGAAACCCAGCTTCTTCGGCAGCTAGACTGGCTATGCCCACCAAAATCTGTTCCATAGATGTGTTTATTACCTCTGGATTTTGCCTATATGTCGGATTCAGAGCTGTATTGAGCCATCAAATGAGAAAATTTTTCCGAGTGGGGATATATCTCCCCTCCTTCCCGTTGCCTGCTCCCTCGCTGCTTTATGACCCCTCTCGCTATGAAGTCGTTTTCGTAGTATTCTTACAAGAGGTGCTTCCCTGAGGCTGGAACTCATCTCTTCACGGCTGTTGGCATCTTCTGCTGGCAGCCAGGGGAGGCTGATGGAGGGAAACGCTCCTGCAGACAGCCCTATCTGACAAAGCCGTAGAGAAGAGAGAGTTAATAGGAGGGACTGGATTCTGTGTTTGGAAAAAAAATTAAAACATTAGCTTGCTGCTAGTAATTTATTACACCCGGACTGTGTTCTTACTGCAGAATCTCATAAATAATATTTCATTTAAGATTTCCAAGAATGGAGTGAGGAATTCTAAGGACCAGGCTGAAGGAAGCATATTTTTATCATCACCATCTTTAATTCACTGCTCTTTGTAAACTAGTAGAAGATTGTGGGTTCAGGGACTACTCACAAATACAGCGTATTGAACTGGTACATGTTTAAAAACCCAGATTTTTTTATTACTTTGGCTCTAAGCTTATCTCTAACACCTTGTGATGCTCTGAGGGTTCAGTTTTCAGTAGCATAGGTAACACTTATGCATGAGAGATGTAAATTAAAGGAAACAGATTTCTGCTGATAGAAATTATTGTAGTGGAAGTGTGACTTACATCAGCTGACTGTCTGGCTTTTGGAGAGTAAATGACACCAGCTTGGACTCCTGAGCTTTCCTAAAGTGATGGCATAGATCTTCAGCTGGAAAAGGGGAGGCAATTCAGGTGGAGTCAGGAAAGCCATGGGCACTCGCACGAGCTGAGGATTTGTCTCAAGCTCGTCTTCCATCTTCAATGTAAAACCACATTGTGTAGCATCTTTTAAGTTAAGGGATTATGAGTATAATTCCAGCTCCAGCTGGTAAGAAACAAGTTAATATATCAGCCACCCCATACGAACCAAACCATCTTGTGGTAGGGAGGTGTCCCTTCTGCACCCAAAGGGATGCCCTGGCACAGGACTGTGAATGTTTAGGATTGAGGTGCTGTATTGGGTTTGCGTGGCAAGGTTTTGGTAGCAGGGGGAGGGGTGGCTACAGGGGTGGCTTCTGTGAGAAGCTGCTAGAAGCTTCCTCCATGTCCGATGGAGCCAATGCCAGCCGGCTCCAAGACGGAGCCGCCGCTGGCCAAGGTCAAGCCCATCAGCGATGGTGGTAGCGCCTCTGGGATAACAGATTTAAGAAGGGGGGGAAAAAACAACCTGGGCAACAGCAACTGCAGCCAGCGAGAGGAGTGAGAAGATGTGAGAGGAACAACTCTGCAGACACCAAGGTCAGTGAAGAAGGAGGGGAGGAGGTGCTCCAGATGTCAGAGCAGAGATTCCTCTGCAGCCCGTGGTGATGAAGACCATGGTGAGGCAGGCTGTCCCCCTGCACCCATGGAGGTCCACGGTGGAGCAGATCTCCACCTGCAGCCCGTGGAGGACCCCACGCCGGAGCAGGGGGATGCCCGAAGGAGGCTGTGACCCCGTGGGAAGCCCGCGCTGGAGCAGGCTCCTGGCAGGACCTGTGGCCCCGTGGAGAGAGGAGCCCAGGCTGGAGCAGGTTTGCTGGCAGGGCTTGTGACCCCGCGGGGGACCCACGCTGGAGCAGTCTGTTCCTGAAGGGCTGCACCCCATGGAAGGGACCCACGCTGGAGCAGTTTGTGAAGAACTGCAGCCCGTGGGAAGGACTCATGTTGGAGAAGTTCGTGGAGGACTGTCTCCCGTGGGAGGGATCCCACGCTGGAGCAGGGGGAGAGTGTGAGGAGTCCTCCCCTGAGGAGGAAGGAGCGGCAGAGACAACGTGTGATGAACTGACCCAAACCCCCATTCCCCGTCCCCCTGTGCCGCTGGGGAGGAGGTAGAGAAAATCGGGAGTGAAGTTAAGCCCGGGAAGAAGGGAAGGATGGGAGGATGGTGCTTTTAAGATTTGGTTTGACAGTAAATGCTGAGTGATCTCCCTGTCCTTATCTCGACCCATGAGCCTTTTGTTATATTTTCTCTCCCCTGTCCAGCTGAGGAGGGGAGTGATAGAGCAGCTTTGGGGGGCACCTGGCATCCAGCCAGGGTCAACCCACCACAGGTACTTTGATGAAGGAGACATGGAAACTCTCGGGGACTGGCTTTAGGGGACTGACACCACAAGGCAGCAGGCTTTTCATGAAAGTGTGACTCTCTTGTGGAGAGCTCAGTGGGTGTTTAGGAGCATCTGATGCTGTGAGTCTATTTGTTACATGAGGTTTAATCTGCTGAAGCTGGAAGGGAGGGACTTAAGAGGGAAATAATCCACTTTTCTAAACATCTTCCTCTTGGAGAAAAAAAGAGATTTTCATGAGAGCCAGAGGCAATGAGATCCTGCATTCCTGTTAAATAATTCTGTTAAGCCCAGACAAAACTCACGTGGCAATAAAGAAAACATGAGTAGTTCAATAGCGCACAGCTTGATGTCCCAGTGGCTTTGAGATTGTTGGCCTGTGAAGGAAATCAGAGTTGTCAGACTGTCCCCAAAGCGCTGCAAGGTTGGTCAGGGGCTAACTCTGCAGTTAGAGTCAGCAGTGTTTGTTGTGGACCACATGGAGAGACTCTGAACCCTATTTTCTAGCACACTAGTGGTGACCAAACATCAGCTATTGTCATACAGAAAAACTTGACTAGCATGGAAGGACCAGTCTTAGCATGGAGCTGGTTCTTCCAAGATGGAGTTGAGGCCCCTTGGATATAAGGGAGTTGACACTATCCTCCTCCATGTGATTTTTGTTCTCTTTCTAGAGAGAGCACCACTGTGAATTCACTCAATTTACCTCCAAAAGAGGGCTTTTCGTTTTACTTACGTTTTTCTTGAACCTTTTACAAGTATCGTCATCTCAGTCTGAGTTCTTCAGTGGGTAGTCGTACATACCAGTGGACAACAGTGTCAAGCTACGTTACATTTTTAAACACGGTTCCCGCAATAGGATACTGTTGTCTCAGTTTAAAAATAGGAAAATGAATTGCTAAGGTGTTCAGATGTCTAAAGGTTTGTTGTGACTGAACTTTGGAGTGTTGAGCACGTAGCAGGATGTGCTGTTGGACCCAGGGTGTCTTATGTGACGCATTGGATACGCTGAGACACCAAAAGCATATGGAGAATATATGTTCAGTGTCTCAATTTTAATCTCCTAGCAGCAATGGTCAAGAAGTTACTGAAGCTAAGGAAATGGAATGGGGGCAAATGGAAGCACAAGAGGGGAAAGGGAGCATTTTCTGTTTCCTTTTATTGTTAAGCATGAATTAATGGCTTTTATTAATGCAAAACCTTTCAACCTAAAGTAAATGCAAGCACTTTGCAAACTACAGTCTGTCTCAAGATTATTCTTCATTGGAGGACATTTCTATGCAAAAGTGTAGGTGCAGCATTACGGGTGCCATTGAGCTGTCGGTAGTAAAATTATTTTGCATGTCTCTGGAAGCACACCTACAACACAGATTCAGCCACCTGGTCCTACTTTGCCTTTGTGTATCTTGCACCGAAGCCTGTGTCGCATCCGCTGCACTGCGATTGCTCTCTAGCCAGCTGGAGCAGAAACGGTTCAAACGTGCGTCTACCTGAACGGCAGGTCACGTTAGGTTGTAAAAATAGAAAAGCAGGAATGCCACCTTTTAGCTTGACACAGAAGTGGTTCCCAGCAGCTTGGGCTGGGAAGGATTACATCTGGAAGGGGACCCGCCGTGAGGATACAGCTGAACGTTGTGCAGTTGCCCAAGGTACTGAAGACAAAACTTCAGCCAAGATGCTCAGTAAAACTCTTCGGGGTTTGTTGTCGCAAGTGTTCTTCATTACCACAACTGATCAGGTGCTGACTTTTTTTCCCTGACCATCATCAGGAGCACGGGCTCCCCTTGCCAGACTGGGAACAATTACTCAGTCCATATTCAGAAAGAGAGGGTCACCTACAGAATCTATAGCAACACTGATGGCCTCATCTGCATACCCTGGTGCAGAGACTGCCCCAATATTTGGCTGATCAGATCCCTTTTATAACCCAACGGGGCCTATTCGCTAATGCCGTACAAGCACGTGGTGAATAAAAGCACATTTTATACGTCTCATTGGGAAATATTTTTCTGAGAGGATAGCTGCTTGGATTCATACTGCGTTTGAAATTTCACATACATTGGTTAGTTGTGATTAATGCAAATGACGGGTCATTGCTCCCAGGCTGGATAAAGCATAATTGTTATAACCAAGAGAACGGAAGAAGGCACTGGGAAAGAAGTAGGCTATCTTCCCCAGAGGGATCCAGGAAAATTAGGCTAATAACATAAGGTGTGTTGGCTGGAGCAAAGCTTAAAATAAGTTTACTGGTTTTTGCTTTCACACAATGTGATTGCATGTATGTACATGGTTCTTGTTGGGAGAGCTCTGGATAAACCCTGTCTGGATTGTTTGTCTGTGTCGGAGTCTGGCAGTAGGTTTTGTGCAACCTGGTGTTGTATCTTATGTAGCATTTTTCATGTGAATATTAGTGCATGAAACTAAAATACGCTTTTAATGAGCATTTGAGTGAATATAAAAGTAAACCCAATAGAAGCATAAGCACAATCAAAATGAATTTGTAAATTGGGGAAAAGGAGGGGGAAGGGGAAGGGGAAGTAACTAATATTTGCAGTTCTTGCCATGATTGTCAGATGTTCATTTTGATGACATATGTGAAATGTAGTGGCAACCTGCGTCTAAATGCATCAAAATTAGTTGGAGAGACATGGCTAAGTGCCATGCACTGCTCAATTCCAAAAACACCAATCTGCACATCTGTCTCTCAGCGTGCCATGAGGAGGAACGGAGAGAAGCTGCCAGCACTGCAGATGGGTAGCTGGCTTTCCTTTCCCAGGTTGTGACACACCTGGGCCATCGTCGCTGGAGCACTACATTTTTTTTTCTAATAATCTACCTGCCTACGTAGTGCTTCGGCATGTGGCAGCACGTATGATGGTTTGCTTGACTCTGAGCAAGCTGGCATTTTTAAGAATATCATCTATTCTCAGCAGCAATTTTTAAAATATCTTTGTACGCTGTTATACGCATTTCATTCCTGGTTCTGCTTCCAGGAGGCTAACTGAAACCCCTGGATAGAGCATCCCTGCAATTGCTGGGATTTGATATTATTCTATAGCGTAGTCTCGGTGCAGTTCCAGGTAGAGTTTGTCCTAATAGATAGGATAAATATTTGGCTGCACTGTCTGTGACTTTCTGGAGGCAGGTCACACTGGCTCTGCAGACAGTTCACAGTTCAGGTAGTTACAACCTAGTGTCTCTTCTGCCAAACTCCCATATCCCTCTTGCACTGTTCCTCTTCATCACTGTTATCCTGAAAACTGTAACAATTAGTATTTGTATTTATAGTAGAGCCTCCCACCCAAACCAAAATGAGGATTCCCTTCTGCTGGCCACTGTAAATGTCTGATATATAGCCTAGGGAGACTTCTCAGATGGGCTGTGTTGTGGTGGGACAGCGTTCCCACACCCACCACTGACCCTTCAAGAAGTTACAGGTGTAAAGAGTCACCAAGTTACTTCCAAAACACATCAAAACTTACATAATTCTGCCCTGGATAAGGTCATTCTTGTTTATGGATTTCTCTCAAATTAAATTTCCACTGCCATTTTCACAGCTAAATGTTACCGTGATAGGCACAAACATGGAAAAAGATGGTATTCTCTTGTCTTGAAAAATTCTGACTTGTGTGTTCATGGAAAAAAGTCAAGTCAGCCTAGAAGCATGCTTCCTATTTGCCTACATCAAAAATATTCCTGGACGAGAGACAGTCATCACTGCTTCACAGAGACCTTGTGTCTAAAGAGGTGGCATTCCTCCTGGCTGTGAAACGGCATTGCAGGAGGTGGATGACTTCCACAAAAACCTGGTGAGGAAGAGCCTACAGATAGTGGGCAAAAGACTTCTGGGATAATGGAAAAGAGCTCCTTCACTTTGCAGGCTTACCAGAACTGAAACAATTCCTTGGGATATTGCAGCTTTTAGCGTAGGTGAGTGCCTTCCTCTTCCACCTAGTAACTGAACTGTAGGTGATGTGTTTTCACGATGTTGTAGGTCTGATAAATCAGGGAGTTTTTTGTTTGGTTTGGTTTTTTGGAGAGTCAGGGAGGAACTGGCAGGAGCAAGGATGAAGGAGATGGGAAACCATTTTGCCTTTCTCATAGCGTTGGCTAGCAACAGGTAATATACCTGCAGCTATGGTAGATAAAGCCCAGCAGCACAAGTTAAAAGGATCAGGAAGAACTTGACTTCACAAGATATCACCTGTGGCCAAGGGGAAACCTCAGAGCTTTCAACAAATATTTGTGTTTGGTATTTTCTGTCTTCCTCAATAGGAAACAAGCAGAGCCTTTAAAAGCAAGCTGAATCCTGTGGGAATGTAAATGAGACCTAATCCATGCTTTGTGTTCTGTGACAGGAGCATTATAACCCTTCCAAATGATCTGTTATTGAATACATAGGAAATTTGGAGCCTGTTGCTTCATACCCACCCCTTATCTGTCTTTAGTCATCCGTGTCTACATCAGTGCCAAAAGGCAAATAGCATGAAAACAGAACTACGCTTTTATTAATGCAAGTGCTCCCTGAAACTCATGGAAGAGACACATTGATTTGCAGCAAACTTAAGAACCCAGGAGCATGAGAATCCCATCCTGGATTAGTCCAAGGGTCTACCTAGTCCCCATCTCTAACAGAGTCTTTGATGAGGAAGAACATTTGAAGCTTCATTTCTTCTCACAAATAGGACATTCAGCCAACTTTTTTTTTTTTAATTCTTGAAGGATACTTCTAAACTATTGCCCAATGCCAGAGAAAGCAGAGCAGTGTTTTCCATCAATCTGCAAGATGTCTGATTGAGTTCAATAGTACTATCTACCTGTCCAAATTAACAGGCATAATGGTTTCCAGTATTGGAGCCTCCAGAAAAGTTCATGCTCCACAACTACAGAGATCATATGATGGCTGGAAGGGAATTTTGACTTCTTTACTGTTACTATTTTAGAAGCACCTGGAGAATAGATTTAATAAATGTCAAACGTCCCAAAACTTGCCTCTTCCCCCCGACAAAGGGAACTTGAATCCCCAAGTTTGAAGCCCTGCTGTAATTTTACAAACTCTGCAGTGAGGTGAAGTTATGGCTAACAGGAATAGATCCTCTTCTAGACTTGCAGTCTCAGCAAGGCAGCGATGGACACATTGAATAATTTATTTGTAAGAAATTGTCTTCTGCTGCTAGATTCTTATGCCTCAGGCATAAAAATGTACTTTCCTGATTAGCACAGAGGATGGAGGATTGAGTTTGCGTGTGCCGGGAGACATGAGGGCACCAGATGATGAAAATCCAAGTAACTCATTGAGGGCTCCAAGTTGAGCAGTGAAGGAACCTGGATTAGAGTAGTGCTTGCTTCTTCTGCTTATGTTTCTCTGGAGTATGTACTTAATAACTTCATGGGCTTACTTGAGGCTTACACTCGTGGGACCAAGAACTAAACTGCTTTCTAGGTCAACTTCCCTGGTCCTCCATCTCCTGCAAGTTATCTTTAAATCATACAGCTTTGGGCATCCTGAAATAACATTAGACATACCCCAGAGAGCCTTTTGGCCCTTCAGGCCTCCTAGACGTCTCAGTAAGGGACAGCGGAGGTTATACTTTTTGGAGGGATGACTCATATGCTTGCCATGGGCAGAGAATCAACTATTCCATGGACTAAGATCCCCTGCAAGCTGGCCAAGCAGAAGAATTGGCTTTAACTATAAAGGTAGCTGGTAGCCTGCCCTTCACTTGGAGGTAAGAGGAGTTGGAGAGCTGCCACTGTGGGAGTGTACTTCAAAAATAGGGACAGAAATGAGGAAAATGTTAAAACGGAGAGAAAATGCCAGTTAAAGAGCCTGTTTTAAACACCTCTGAAGGCTCACCAATGTAAGGCTCAAGTGCTAATACTGAGCAGCAGATCTCATGGCTAGCTAACAAAAAGAGGGAGGCTTGGCAGCTAGCTCTGGATAAAAGTTTATTAAGAAACATACTTTTTAACATTCAATTACATCATATTGTTTCCAAAACAGAGAAATTTATCTCTAGGTTTAACAAGCAATTTAATAACATGGACGTATCTGCAGTTTTGCTTGTGAGGGAACTGGGAATTGCTTCCTCAGTCTAATCTGAGGGTTTGCTTCTTTTCGTGCAGCTTCCTGAAATGCTGTGAGCCTCCAGTCACTGTGTAATTAGATCTGCTGCTTACAGAAAACTTTAATCGGTAGATCCCACAGCATTGGCATGTGGTCAGTGTCTTCTGCTGAGTTTTACAAGTGGAAGAACTGAGGCACACGGCAGGAGGGTGGAAGAATGGGTGAGATGGTCTTCCGTACCTTAGAAACTGGGGGGCTTGTCAGCTCCCTAGCAAAGCTTTGTAATTTCAGTTTCTGAGGCTGTATCTATTCTGCCAGCTTACCCTGGAACACAGATTCACAGAAAGTCAAATGCTTTGATCGTTCACATTACCTACGTGTTGACCTCCCTTAGCTTCCCAGCTCCCAAGTTTGGGGACAGACACATGCTGTGCCACGGCCGGTACCTAGGGACAAGGCAGCGTACCAGAAAGCCCAACTGCTGCCGCTGTGGCTGGGACTGGCTCGCCAGGCAGGGAAACTCGGATACGTACAGGGTCTTGCTCTGACCCTGCAAGCAGCATGGGCACAGATAGCTCGAGCCATCTGCCTCCAGCATCTTCAGCTTGATACTGTTGAGGTTAAGTTTGGTGTAGTCTGAACAGCAAAGGGATTTCGGCACTGATTTAATAGAAAACACGTCACTGGTGGGATTCCCGAGCTGTGTATTTGTGATTTGGGACCAGACCTGCTGCCATTTGCTGTGGGCAGGGTCCTTGCCAGCGCCTGACATGGATGAACTTGGTTCATTCCTTCAAACAATGCCTTTTGAAAAAGCACGGGACCTGTCCTTTTGCGTAATAAATACCATTTGGGGGTTGTTACCGTCATAATTGGCTTCTAGATCCAATTATCTTATAAATCCTTTTTTTAAAGGTCATCATAACTTTTCTGCCTTTTCTTTACATACAGTTGTGTGTAAGTCTTGGGTTTTTCTCAGCTTCTAGTCATTTTTGTAACTTTAACCTTCCACCTGCTTGGTTTACTTCAAGGCATGCTTCAAATGTCCCAGACATAATGACTTTAACAGTATGTCCCTCCTGTAAGTAGCAGTTCGCAGCGGTAAGACACCCAGAGACCAGGTTTTAATCAGCCTTGACTGAAGACTAAAAATGATTCACTCCTGTCAGCGCTGGGCAACACAACAAACAGCTCTCCAGCAAATCACTTAAGCAGAAATATGTTGGCATGTTTCTATAGCAACTAAGGAAAAATATTTCACACAAAAGTCCATCTGCTGCAACATAGAGGGAGATCTGGCCAAGGATCCCATTATAAATTAATCTTAATTTGCAAATTTTATTTTTGCAAACCTCACGCAGCCACTTGCACAAAAAGGCAGAACGTAAGTGAGAGGAAAGACAATTGATTTTTAGATAGAGGCTGTCAATTAATCAACAAACTGGTCATTAATTTGGGAAGCAGTGATTGTCTGAGAATGAAAAATCACAGTGCATTTGAGAGGTATTCATCTTCATTGCTGTTTACCAATGAGGCTGCATCACACCATCTTGTATGCAGCGTATTTGGAAACACACTTTGTTTTTTCAAAGGAGGCTAGTAGCAAGCATCCAATATTTTTTTTTAAAACCATTTTGGTTTGATTTACTTGTAAAGAGTTACTCAAATTTATTCAACCATATAAAATGCTTTGTAGAAGCCATCAAAGTGAGGAGAGGGGGAAAAACCAATGCGATAATTTGGACTGCGATGCATTTTATTTTATGTGATGTCAACACTTCAAAGCCTATTGGAGCTGTGCTCGGGAGATCTGAAACATTTTACGGGGTGCTTGGTGTCTGTGCTACAAACCATCTCCAACTATAGATTCTCTTGCACAATGTTCACATGCTGCTGCCAGCATTTCTTTCTTCCTCACTAGCTGCTTTCTATGTCTCCTCTGGCAGTTTTACAGAGCCCCCAAAAATAAATTTAAAAAAACAAATTAAAAAACCAAGAAGAGCTTTCTTCCAGCTAGGGAGCATGTAGACGCGTGTCCTAGAAGGTCTGCCAGGTCTCCAGGGGCTGTGCCCAGGGGAAGGGAAGTCCAGCCTGAGTAGGCTCTGTCACCTGGAGCTTTTTATGAAAGGCTAGACTTAAGGTACTTCAGGAAGAGGTGAGATTTTTGTGTCTCATGTCATATGTCCTTACTAACATGCGATGATATTTAAACATCTATTGATAGAGCTGGCAAGTGTTGTGATGGTAGAAACACAGGGTTTCCAGCCCAATAGCTGTATCACTTGCTCCGTATCACCATTTTCCCTGCCCGCTAGCATCCTTGACGAGGAGGAGCGACAGCCTGTTTCATTTCAAGTGAATAAATGCACAGTCTGAGTGGTGGCACGTTAAGTAAACAAGTGAACCTGGGAATAGAGCTGCGTATGAAGAGGAGAGGAAACGCGAGAGAATGAAATGTGAGAATTGGAGGACTTTGGATGTCTTGGAAAGATTGCTTTTCCCCGTTTCATTTCTTCTATGCCTTCACACCCCCTCTCCCTTCAGCTATAACTATTCTTACTAAATGCCATATACTCCATGGGGCAGGATTGGAGGGGGAAAAAAATTCTCCAAATAAGTTTAGAATACATTTTTATTTTAAGCAGCAAACAAATGCTTACTTCTAAACAAAAAACCCACAAGATTTTTTGTTCCTTAATAGATAGAAAACAAGTGATGCATCTCATCCTCAATCTGTTTTGAGATACGTCGCACTGATCAGTTGGAAAACAAGAAAACAGCTTCCTTAGCAGCAAGGAATGTCTAACCAAAAAATGAAAAGCAACTGAATTACTAACATTTTTCATAATCTATTAGAACAAGTTGTTTTCTCTGAGATTTTTGTGTTGCATAATGCTTACTGTTAGTGTTTATTAAGTTGTTGGAGAAGAAGAAAATTGGGCCCTTTTGCCATGAAAATTGCACTTCTGTCCCTCCATGGTTGCTGTCTCCTGTTTTGCTCTCAGAAGCTGGTAAAATATTTGAGCTCTACCTAATGCACTGACTTTATCTGAAATTTTGATCCACGGATGTTGGACCTGTTGAGTTTTAACAGTGAAGTAAAAAAGATTTGCAGCTTCAGAGTAAGAAGTATGAAAGAGTCTGCTAAGCGCATTTGCTTACAAAAATGCAGTCTGCTTTACTGTGGGGCCATCAGAATAATTAGGGGTGAGTGGGTCAGGAAATTTGACTCAACTGGGCCCAGGTCTGGCCAGTTTTGAGCTCTAGAAGAAGAAAGAAAATGTCTTTCAAACACAAATACATTACAGCATTTCATATGGATGAAGTTCCAGAGTTCCAGGCATTATTTAAGAGTCTTTGTACATTGGTCTGTGGACAATGAATGAAAGTATTTGAATTTGCTTTGACACTGTAATAGCTGGCGTGAAGCTCAGCTATATCTGTAGCAATGCCCAGCCACATACAGTAATTTAAATGCCGTGAAGCACTTGGTGCATCCAGGGTAGCATTCCCAAGTGAAGAACCATTTTGCAAAATTCATACTGGGAAGGAAATGAAGAAACTGGTTTAGGTTTAAAACAATCTCCCATCCCCCTTAATTCCCTTTAAGCCTGAAAAATCTGAACTGACCTTGCAGTCAGGTTTAGAAAAGTTCTATTAAATTCCTTCATCCTAAAAGCTGTTTTAGCCAAGCTTTATTCAATAATTAGTATGATGCTCTGATTCTAAATACTTTCTACATCATTCTTATTATCATTGTTCTACATTATTATTAGTAGTAGTATTCTATTAGTTAAATATATTGAGTTTTATTATTACTGGGAAATTTTTGCTGGACACAGTAATCACACTGTGAGCCTTAAATACAGGTTGCTCTCGGCTGAAAAGTATTGAGCCAGGTTTCACAGGGTGAGCTCCTCAGTGGGTGTATTTCAGTGTCTCTCTGCTGGGACCAATATGCCATACTCTTAGCTGAAATGAGAAAGTGCAGTTAAACTGGTGTAGTACTGATGTGTCAAACCTAGTAATTTATTCCTGTGCCCGCACTAGTTTGTGCTGTAGCAAGTCCATAACGTATCAGCAATGATCACAGTTTTGCTGTGTAATTATTTAGGATATAAATTCAGTCTTCTCTGAAGGCCATCCTAGGTCTGTCTTCACGAAATGCTATAAAGAGCCTCTCTCCAAATTATTGTTTATGTAATGATTAGAATTTCCAATTTAATACTAAGGCTTAGATTGGTGATGGAAATACTAAAATCGCTTTCTTCTGATTTCATATCCCGTATATTTTGTCAGAGCTCTCTGATTTGTTCAAAGTATTCTGTAGGTGATTTTCATTGCACTATTCTTGTGGGTTGCAAGTGGGCTTGATCAAATCATACAGCGTTCTGTCCAAGCTTTTGGTGTCGGTTGGTAAGGTACCATTATATAAACCTGCATTTGAGATCCCTTTTCTGGCATCGTTCATGAAACCGAGACTAGAGATCCCAGGAAGGGCTATACCCACCTAGAAGCAGGAAGTGCCAGAAATCTCATTCATCTGACACTCCTGTGGTTTTAGCCTGATTTCTGGAGTAAAAAACATCAGATAAGCTTCAATCTTCTGCAGTTCACCCATCACTAGCTCAAGTATCCAGTATGCAATGTATTGTAATGACCTGTGTCAAGTTTTCCAGAGGTTTAAAGTTTAAACCAGATTTTATTCCAGCGTAAGATAATATTACAAGGCTGTTTTAGGTGAATAGGACATTTTACAGCGTGATATTATGTGAGCTCAGTAAACTTTTAAAAACTCTTTTCTGAAAACCAGCAGTTTTAAGAAGAAAATAGGAGTGCTGGAGCAGAGGCAATATAATCTGACACGCTTTATTGCAGCAGCTGCTTGCTTTGTGTATAGCTGTATATGACAATTTTTTTCTATTTTGCTTTGCCATTCTGTTTTTACATCATCACCACTTGGCTTCAGCTGGATGGATCGGTCAGGTAAAGCTCTGCAGATAGCCTGGCCACAGCCCAGGGCCCATCCGTAGGCAAGGTGGGCTCCAGCACCAGCACTGTCTGCTGACTGTCAGCTGGTTGGCACCCAGGGGCTGGTGTAGCTCCATGCTCTCCTGCCCTGTACCTCCCAACAGCTCCCATTCTCTCTTCTGGGAAGCCTCTTGGTAGCATTTCTTGATGACTTGATGGCTGCTGTACCTCATCCATCAAATAAGATGGCTGGCAAGTTCATGACTACTGCCTGTGCATAGCCAAGCTATCTTTAGCGTAGGAAGAAGCCTAGCTACACAAGAACATGTTCTTTCTGCCCATTCTACATCAGACCAAAGGTGCTTTCTCCGAAGCTGGCTGTTTCAGGAAGGCCTGAAGAAGAGTGTCAAGACAGGGTGAGTGTACACATGGCTTCCTCCTGTGCTCTGCCAACCTCCAGCTGCAGTCTCTTCCTGGACTGCACATGGTTTCTGTGTATGCACTAGCTCTCCATGGTTTCTCTTCCATAAAGGTGTCCAGTGTCTTCTTGAAATGCAAACTTTTAGCACCCTTCTCTTCTGAAGGGCTCTGAGAGGGAGGGGAAACACTCAGCTACCCACCAATTCCTGTCATCTCGCAGGAGACACGTTCAGATTGGGGCAAGTGAGGACACTGATGATGTAAGACATGCTATAGAGATCTCAAGACTGATGAATGTGTAATGAGCATGAAGCAGTTGGCATGAAAAGAGGCTTAGTAAAATTTTTGTTGTGGGATCTGTCTAGGAAGTAGCTAAACTTTCAAAGAAAATAGAAAGTTGTGTAAATGAGGCTTGGTCAGTGTCAGTTACAGGAACCAAGTTCTGCGAGGTTCAGTAACTCCTATCATGAGTCTGGTGCATTTAACCTACTGAGCAGGAGGGAAGGTAGTGCTAATCCAGAGCTGGCATCACCACCGTGGCAAAGAATCTACATTTTGATGCTTGCCTGCCTCACAGATCTCATGAGAAACTGTTCTAGTCTTGCGTGACTCTTGAAGACCAAGGCGTTGAGCTGATAGTTTCGCGCTCAAGCTCAGAGGGAGTCAGCGACAGCAGGGCACAGAGCTCAGCATTTCTGACTTCAGCTTTCCTGCCCATCTGCTAAGGACATCTCCTTCGTTCAGGTTTGGTGCCATCGATTCAAACACTGCTGTTTGATTACGGTTCTGATTCCTTTGTCTTACTATTGGCTAATGTATTTTTGCTATTCACAGCTCTTCTTCCCTCACAGACATTTTAAAAATAGCGGGTTGTGATAGTTGTAGCTCACATTTCCTATTATCGCTTTCCCCACCCATGGTCGTATGTCGTCTTTGCAGTGGTCGAAGTGCTGGGTGGAAAGCTTGAGTGGGCAACTGCTCAAAAGCCTTCCTGCCCCGAGGGGCTTTGTCAAAGCACATCTTGATTTGGAAGACGGATCGTGCCATGGGATTAATATTTGTATATCTTACATGTTTGTGAATTTAGTCTCATGTTAGTCATGATTTTGGCTTGTCGAATATAATTTTTATTGGGCGGATACCAGAGCTGCTGTTGAAGGATAGTTCTGGTTCTTTGGTTTAACTATTGGGAGCAGCCATAGAATTTCTTTATTATAACTATAGCTTTCTCAAAGTATTTCAGGATTAACATTTTCCATGGTCAGTCTATGATAAATTCAACACCAAAACAAACAAACAAAACCCCAAACAACCTGGCTCTATCTGTCATTTTGGAGTTGTCTGGCCTAAATCCTCCTGTAGTAAAAACTGGCATTGTTCCTTTTAAGTGGAAAACCAGCCGGAACGGGGGTACCTAAGAAACTGAAAGTTCCAGTAACCTGTTCGGTGGGTTCCCAGTGGAAGGGCAGCATTTGCCTGGCTCAGGAGTTACACAACTGACTTTGTTCAAACCTGTTGGGTGTTGTACCTCTTGGTGGAAACTAGAAAACAGGGATGAAAAAGAATTTTTTCACTGGATCTGAATTATGAGCCCTCAGAAATTTTTCTGGCATGTTTATCAGTTTATTTCCCTTTAGTTTCTTTGCTTCATCAGCGTCTAAGAATGCTGGAGATGGAGAGACAGAGTGGATTTGGTAGTTGGTTTATCACGTCGTTGTAAATTGGCTTTGAGTGCTGTGAGACACTTGCAT
The DNA here is from genome assembly GCF_018139145.2 of Gymnogyps californianus. Taxonomy (NCBI): domain Eukaryota; kingdom Metazoa; phylum Chordata; class Aves; order Accipitriformes; family Cathartidae; genus Gymnogyps; species Gymnogyps californianus. The sequence continues at coordinate 2,776,934 of NC_059484.1, forward strand.
ATAATCCTCACACAGGGATTGGACTGGAAAGACTGGAAAAATTTCCAAATATTTTTGTACATCTAACAGATCTTTGCCAATCTCTGTGCCCCGAGTGTGTCGTGACATAGAAGCACTCCAGCTATTTCTGTCTGCCCTTAATATTTTGTGCTTCATGAACCCTTATTAATTAGGATATTAATTTCCATATGTAGTTTTGGAACAATGCCATGCTGTGAAGGAGCTTTTTCTCACATGCCATTATTCTGGTTTTGTTCACTTAACCCCCACTCTGATGCTGTTTATTACAGTACACGTCAGGTAGGGATTGGGAAATTAAAATTTTGGCAGAGAGAACAGGGGCTTTGGGAGGTTTTATATAGTGTCAGGTTATTTCTTAAAGTGCTATAGATGCAAATTTATCATTTCTGGTTTCTGTGTAGCAAATCGTTTGTGAACAGATTTTCATTTTTACTGCTGTGGTGACATTTATCACAAGAGTGTATGCAAATGCACTCCATGCTAGCAGTTGTTCATTAAGGGGGCACTCTGGCATTTGTTATTTGTTATCTATTGCATGTGACTGATTTCTTAAACAATACTGCATTCGTTTCTTCTACCTGACTAGAGAAATGAGCTCCTTCAATGCTAGAATAACAAAAGGGAATCAAAATATAACCACCTAGTTTATGCAGAGACAATAACGAAATTCATAAAGAAATGTCCCTAGGTGGCTGCACTCACCAGTATCGGCAACCTTTCCCCAAAAATGTCCATGAACAATACCTCGTTTTTCTTCAGGACACAGATTATGGTGTGAAAATCACTGCTTTTGTCTGTCTGCACACTGCTGGCTGCTGATTAAAGGCAGCAATTAAAAGCAAAACTCTGTCCTATATGTCAGGTTTACATTCAGAAGTGAACTGCCATCCAAAGACCAGGGATGCTGTAGGGTATGCTACACAATTTCGGGATCTGAAGTTGTCCCATATCTGTTATCTTGACATAAAGACCACTTTGATCGCTTGGGTGAGCAAGAGTGGCAACCTTTGCAATGGGTGGGGTCTCAGCCCACGTACGTCAAGGTAGAGTTTGGTCATTACTGAGCAGCTACAACCAGCACTTTGGGAGAATATAAAACTTGTTGAATTTGAATCTCAGTTTGGCATGTTGGAAAAGGAATTAGGTGCCTCTTTGACTTTTAAATGATCTGAAGAGGAATGTACTTGATACAGGTGGTAAGAATTATTCTTGGAGTCCTCAGATATTCCAGGCACACATCTATTTTCATTCCTCATAAACGTATCCCTGGTGAGAGGGGTGGGGACATCAGTTAAGAGGAAAGCCATTTTCCACAGTAGCGAAGGATCTGAAACGAGCATTCTGCAGATTAAGCAGAACAATCTCCAGAGGTTTTGCCAAACAAATTTTTCGGATTTCTTCAGGATTCTAGTCATGGCCTGGGATCTGCAACATTTGCCAAGAATTCAGCAGAAAGAGGAAAAATACCCCAACTCTGAAGTTTTGAACAGGGAGGTGGTTTGTGGGTTTCATGGGATTGCATCAGAAGTCTGATCTTCCCGGCAAAAGATATTCTCTTTGCAAACAATGAATCCCCTAAAACCACAAGTGCCATGAAGTCAAGCAGCATGTGGTTTGGATATGAGCAGGCCAATTTGTCAACTCTGTTTCATTCAAAGAGAAGGAAATAATGAGTGGAAAAACATTGAGATAAAAAAGAAAAACCTCAGGATACTTACTACAGATTGATCCTCCCAAAGCAGAATAGAACCTTGTTTTTACTCAATGGAACTCCCCTGTATTTGTACTTAAACGGTACTGCTAGGTGATCTGAATAATACATATTTATAATGTATGGTTATTTTCTGACTGGCACAGGGAGTGTTATTCTAGGTAATACAGTATTTTGTGGGAATTTCAATTTTGTTTTAGCATCCAGTCTAAATATTGTCATGAATTTCTAGCAGATAGTCTCAATAGACAAATACTGCGTACAAGGTGGAACTGCCGTCGTGCATCTAGGAGTGACTGCGCTCGGCTGCTGATGCTTACATCCCATAGACAGGGCTGAGGATTTTGAAGCATCTGTCCCAATATTGCCATGTCATTCTAATCGGTCACAGTATATAAAATTATTCTTTGAGGCAAAGATTTGTTTCTTTTCTTACTGTTGCTAAACATGCCCAACACCCTCCCTTTCTCAACAGCAGTACTAAAAGCATTCGGAAAAGGATTTACCAGTTTTACTTACTTAATTTTTGGCTTCTTTGTTCTTCAGGAGATAAAAGATGGGACTTTTTAAATATTCCACTCTACAGAAAAGAGCATTGCCCCACCTGGACAGTACTTTCTGCAGAACTGGTGGGTGAAATCTTGGCTTCATGAAGTTATGGAGATAAGGAGAATATTTAGGTATACCATAAGGATTTTGTGAAAGGTGCACTCCACAGGAAAAGCAGAATTTCTCAGTGGCTTTGCTAAGATGGAACCAGGAAAACAGCTTTTTATTTTAAAAATAAACTGAGTGATGCAAGTCACGTTATTCTGCATGTGCAACGATGATGATTTCAGTCTGGAAGTTCTTTTTGCTGTCTCTGAAACTGAAATCCTGGAAGTCCTTCTTGCTGAAAAGTCAAACTTTTCATAACTAAGCAAAGCCATTGCGAAGGTGAGCATCATGCTGCAGTTTCTGCTCCCAGTTGCTTTAACTCAGGGAATTCCTCTTTCTTGTGTTTTAATCTTTGTTAGTGTTGCCAGTTTGATTTCAAAATGTTTTAGTCTTGGTATAAGCAGCAGGCACTCTCCACCCACATCTTCGTTATTATCTTTAAGAAATTCCACAAAACGTGTAGCAACAGCTTTCAAAATCTGCAGAGAGCTTAATTAGCATCAGAGGAGAAAGCTGAAACAGATTTTAAGAAGTCATCTTTTTGTTAAGGGTTTGCTCGCACTGACTCTCTTCTTGGTGCACGCTGGCTCCGCTTGACCAGTAGTACTTTGTGGTCCCAGCTAACAGCTCAGCAGTGTGGGCTCTGGCCAAGCACATGTCCTAGCACTGCCAGTTCACCAGTAGAGGCGTCACCTCTGAAAGACATAGCCTTTGTTAAAGCCATTGGTTTCAGCTCCAGGTTTGTTAAAGACAAATCAAAATAGAAACTCCATCTCTAACAAGCCAACATGTCGAAGATATCAGGGGTATGGTCCCTGGATTTAATTTTCCCTGGAAAGAACCAAACTAAGATGTCAGCTTATGAGCGAAGACAAATCTACAAACCATTCTCCTTCACTGTTTCAAAATAGCAACAGCATGGAAAAAAGGATTGATGACAAGAGAATAGTGAGTATCACTGACTAACGCAAAATTGCACCCAAAATCTTTTTCCTCTTTAACAAAATAACCAAAGAAAACAAATATGTAATCCATTAAGTAGCAGGCTAGATGGCGACTTTCATGCCAGCACTGCCTTGTTCCCACTGGGTTACTCCAAACGTCTGAGGCCCCCGCGTTTTGAATTCAGTGCAAACTCCCACGCAGGTTGGCTTTTTCACTGACTTACTGAAGAGCAGACCTGGGAAGTTAGAGCTGAAAAGTTAGGTTCTCCAGCAACGGGCTGTGATAAACCTTTGTGCTCTACGTATCGGACACGGGCAGAGAACGTGTAACCATTGGTCCTCGCTCTTGGAAACCCAGGACAGAATTTGTGCTAGCTATAAAAATTAACTGTTGAACTCCTGTGAAAATCTGGTGAAGAAGCAGAAATGGATGTGGTCCAATTTCTCTATACATAATGTTTGTGTTATTTAGTTCCAACTTAAACAATATCCCACCCAGTTTCTGAGCAGCCCAGAGAACATGGTGATGACTCAGTGGAGGGTAACCAGAGGTCATCAGCCATCAGTTCAGTAGCAGCGTGGAGATCAAGACAAGCAAAATGTGGAAAGTACAGTGGTTTATACACAAATATGGGTGTAGGCCAAAGGTACAGGAGAACAGTGGAAAGTTACATTATCTTTGGGTTGCCCCACTAAATGTTTGCTTGAAGGACAGTTACAGTCAGCAGAATGACAACGGAGAACAGGAGTTTCCTCAACGTGCGTTGTGGTTTTGTGTTGTGCTTTTCCTATCGGTGAGGCTGTTGACAGAAGTAGGCGTTTGCTGTTTTTCCTTTTATCCCTTCAGATGCAACAAAACTCCAAAATCAAAATGCTGCTGTCATCTGTGCAGTACCAGAATCTCTAGCTGAGGGTATGGGTAGGGCTTACGTGGGAATAGAGGAAAATAACAAACAAACAAACAGCCTGGCCTTGAGATCCCAGGCCATGTTGGGAACACAAGTAGTTAGAAAAACTGTATACATCATTATCAACTGGACAATTTGGTCTGCAGCAGCTGAGACAATAACAGATAGAAAACCTTTGGCACTGCTGGTCGTCTCTGAGAGGAGTCGCACAGCAGTCACCACCACCCATTTGGCTGGTGTTGAAAAAAGGCATGTGTTTTCCCAATGTGGCAAATTTGTTTGGGAAACACTGATCCTAATAAAATGGCCAAATATGACTATGTTACTGAAATCTTAGGTTACCTACCACATCAGGTTTCTTTTTAGGGAATGTGTGTGTCCTCCCTTTCTCCGTGCTGTGATTCATGGAGGCTGAACTTCTGCCTTGAATCCTCCTCTCTTTCCGTATTTCCAATCCCTTTTTTTACTCATACTCCTTCCTTCCCACACCTGTTTCCAGAACCAGGCTCTATCCCAGCAGAGCCAGAGGCATCCGGTTGACTAAAATTCCAGTTATGAGCAAGCTCGAATGGAACAGACAGGATCCGTCCGTTTTTCCACAGGGTATAAGTCATGTCTACTAAGGAATGAAACTCCAAGCTAGAGTTTGTTCAGAAGATAAAAGGGATGGGCCCAGCCCAGTTAAACTTGAGATGGCTCAAGAAGTGTCTGAGCCACATCCCTGTAATTCATGCGGTATGATAAGTCAGCACAGTGCATAATATCCTTCACTCAGGCACCTGCAAGTGCTTTGTTTTGAGTCCAGTAATCCCAAACGCTGCTCTCAGATAGCTGGGTTTCATCCCTTTCCTTTTTCTCAAAGAGAAATTTGGATTGGCTCACTCTTTAATTTAAACCATTTGCCCTTTACAACTGCTTTTACAGGCAGAAGTCTCTGGTTTCAGAAGACTCTTTAAATCACGGTTACCTGGTGGCAGTACATGTGCAGCAGAGACACGGTCCGTTGCTGTTCATAGCGCATCTATGGGTCAACTGGTTGTCTCAGTCCTTCCAGTGTCAGGTGTCTCCTTCGTGCTCTTCTCACACATACTGTTCTGACTTATTTTTTGCTCATAATTTCTTTTCAGAAACTGAGTAGAGAAGCCCGAGACCACAAAGATCTCAACGAAAAACAAATTATTAGCTACAAATGAGATTGTGGACTTGAAAGAACTGTTTGAGGGTTACCGTACAGCTAGCAAATGTTGGGCTGTGTACAGAGCTTACGTGGGTGAACGGTGGAATAGTGACAGGCTTCATTTCTTTTCCTTTTGCCAGCTGTTTGTGAACTGCTGATTTAGGACAAGACTCTGACTGTCATTTTTCATTAAGCACCTTTTGTTCCTTATGTGTTCTATCCTTCTGATTCGCACCGTCATGAAATCGTTTTCTTAAGTGTGTTTTTTTGTCTTATAGTAAGACTCAGGACTTCCAAGGTGTTGTACATACCCTTACAGTGAAGACCTTATAATCCAAATAGACAAGACAATTTTCTTTATTCCATTTACATAATGTTTAGGCACCATGAGAGCGCAGCTTGTTGAAAGGAGGCGGTGGCAGAGCCAGAAATGAAACCCAGGTGTTGTGCCTTCCAAGCCAGCTCTTCGCTCACACCTCTCCCTCGCAGAGCATGTTTTGTTTGTACCCCTTTCCAGTTTTCAGTGCAGAAAGATAAAAAGGGTGGGATTCACCTCCCCTCACTTCAGAAATCCGAAAGTTAAGAAACTAGTCTGAACTAGTTGTTTGGTTTCCCTCCAGAGCTAGCACCTCCAGGAGGTGATTCAGCCTGTCTCAGGGTATGTGGGTTAAATCACCTTCTGCAGGGCACTCGCTGATGTCTGTGACTACCAACAGAACGGAAGGGACTAGCTAAAACTCCACGGCTGTCTCCTAGGTTGTGAGGCTGGTGATACAACCCTCACAGACAAAGAAGGCAAGTGGGAATTGTCTGTCCGTTCCCGTAAGAGCTGCTGGACTGTGATTGTTTGGCAGATGCTATCCAGAGGAGTTCCCTCTGCCAGCCGAGCTGGTGAGCTCTCATCGACTCCCAAAGACCGTCCCAGACTTTGCACTGATCGCCATTTCATCAGAAGTAATGTTTCATCTAGTACCTTGCCCTCACCTGTTTTCCGAGTGGAGGGAGTTTTAAATGAAACCAGATATGTATGCTTTATCTGCATACCCAAAACTCCAGAATTTACAGCCCAGCACTTTTCATGTACATTAAAACTTAAGTGGGTGGGTTTGTAGTGTATGAGAAGAGAGCACAAATAAACATAAAAACTTACCTACATCCATAGCTATTTTATAGTAAAGTGATAGTTGCCACTAGATTTGGTTGGGCTTTTTTGGTTGGGTTGTTTTTTTTTTTTAATTGTGGAACCAGGGCGTGTGTTTAGTATGAAATAGGGAGAGGGCAGGCATTTTTCAACAGTTTCAGAATGCAGCCAGGGAGGCTCTGACACAAAACAGAAAAAGTAAAAACTTCCCAAAAACGGGTGCACTGTAAGATGAGTTCTGATTGCATGGCTGGCAGTTCAGCAGCGAATCATCCGATTTTCACTGACCTCAGAACCAACACAGAGCACTTTGTGTGAAAGGATAGGCGGTTGTTGAACAGTTTCTCGAATTATCAAATGTCTTGTGTATATTTTGTTTCAGTATCAGGCATTAATATGGGGTTGTACACTAGGAAAAACTTGTTCTACATGAATCCCCTTTTTTATACTTTTCTATCTGCTCCTGCTATTTGCTGCTTTTGAAATGAGTGTGGGCTGGGCTGACTTCCAGACTTGAACCAGGATGGCTCTTCTTATTTTCAATCTTTTTTCTTCCAGTCTCTTAATTTTTTCGTGACAGCTAATGATAGAAAAAAAAAAAGCCCACAGCACTTCGTGTTTCAACCCTTGAAAACCATTCAAGGAGTCTCTTATTTTAAACTTTGAGAGTAACGTTTGTAATGCAGCTTCACCAGGCTGATGTCACGGGTGGATGACACTACAGTTGATTTCCTTTACCAGTATTTCAGGCCAGTTACTCAATGATCTACTTTGTAGAGCAAGACTCCTCAAGAACATAACATTTGAGAGTTCATAGGTGTCAAATGGTGTCTTTCTGTTGGCTTAGCTTAGCTTTGGTGAAAACCTGAGGTTTGAAATGTTGGGTGGCAATTGAGACTAAGGCGACTGGGGCAGTGAAAGCTGTAAAAGTATAGAAAGCTTGCAGTCAGCCTAACCCCGTGCTCTGTCTTAGAAGAGTGCTAAATGTGCTAATTGTCGAAAGGTGCATTTTCCAACATACAAACTCTCTGTAATTTCCCTTGGGGGGGGCGGGGAGGGACAGTAGATTTTTTTAGCTTTTTAGTACAGTTAGAATGCACATTTTCTATGTTGTAAATATTTCTGAATACCTACTCCTATGCAATTACTGTCGCCAAAACCTGGTACTTGAGCAAACCAAAAGAATTTTAAAAATGCTACTTAGTAATTAATCATTGCATAAAACATGTTAAAATATCCTTTTTATTTTGTACTGACAAGAACAGGAATATTCAGATATATTTATTTTACGATGCAAGACTGATACGGATGTTGTTCTGTCTGCAATGTCAGTTTTGAGTAACTCATCCTATTTCAGTTGATACATTATCTGCACAGGAGATAAAAGGATGGGACACGCATGCTCCAAAATATGTAGAGAGTTGTAATAGTTCTGATACGACTTCCAGTGCTTTTCCAAGTAGGTACATGCTGGGTCTCAGGTTGATTTCATTTACTCAGTTCTACGTTAGTTCAAGCGAGCGACTGCAGCAATGAGGTGCAGTCCAGCCCTGGCAGTCCCACCTGAACCGCCTCACGGTGACGGTCAGTCTTGCCATGTCCTCATTTAAGTCAGTAGTTGTTTTAGTGCAGTGTTTGCTGGAAGGACGTTGCACAAGTTCTTTGGAAAGAGGCTCCACGTCCAGCAGGCTGGCACCTGGACTCCGCAGTGGGCAGTGCATGCTGTTGGGAAGAGCGTTCGCTTCAGCAGTGGAGTCATGCCGTATGTCCGAGAGGAGAGCGCAGTGATGACCATTTGATGGAGTTATACCAGAGAAGAGGGAATGGGCTTACTCATAGAAACGTTGTTGAGGATCTGACTGGGTGACAGGAATAGGAAGGAAAGGCGCTAAAGACAGCGGAGAAAGTAGCTTGTATTATGGGAAAGGCAACGGTTTACAGCCATTGGAGAAGTTACTGAAAGGAGAGCAGAGTGATTGAAAAAATGCAGTGAGCTTGTGGTGTTGGCAAATACTCAGTAAAATACGAGGTGGAGAGAGAGAGATGTAGAAGTATGAGATTGGACAGAAGATGCAGGATCACTGAAGAAGAGGTAAACGGGAAATCAGACACACCAAAGTGATAGCTGAATCCCCAAGATTTATCAGCGATAAGCACGTGATTTACAAATTGCATCCATTTAGTTGCTTGCACATTGTTAACTCCAGTTAAGCGTAAGGTCAAGTAGCTCCCCTATCAATTGTTTGCTGTTTTCTGGGAATCATATTTTTCTACTCTATTTCCCTGTTAGGTAGTATACATTTTACATCGACCATATAATCCAAGTTACGAGCGGTCTGAAAGAACTGCTCACAATTTGTGGAAGTTGCAAGAAAGGGTTCAAGCATTTCAAATCCTGATTTTCATATGATTCACCTCTGACTTAAGGGCATGAAGTTGCTTTAGTTTCTAGACTTGAAATATCAAAAGATAAAGTACCTGGAAATACTATCAAGAGAGTAAAAATCCCATATTTATATACATATATTCTATCAAGCAGTGATGCATTCTCATGTGAAAAGCTTTCTTTTTCTTGGGTCTTCACATCTTAGTTGGGAATAAAGTAACTCAGCAACAAAAATCATTTAACAAAACTTATTTGCTAAGTGGCACACATTTGAACAATTCTTCACAAACATGCAGTCAGATCTTCCCTCTTCTTATGATTATACACCCTGTGAGGGGAGATTATAAAGACTAAGGAAAAAAACCAACGGATCTCACCACAATCAAAGGCATAATTTCCCTGAAGCCAGGATTTTACCCTTTCTGTATTGACACTGGAAGATTATTTAATTGCAGTATTTAGTGCTAAGAAGATTCCAATAAAAATGATCCAGCCCTTTTTTCCCACTCTGAAAAATAAACTAGAAAAGGAACAGAAAAGGAAGACGTATTTGGCATATTTTAAAGAATTCTGCTAGGCAGTTTTATGAAGGTTGGGTTTAAGCATCAAAACATCAAAGTCCCACTGTCAGATGAAGACTTAGGAGAAAGGTAAAGACCAAGGATTTGAAAATTAATTCACTAGAAATGACATTCGTGATCATCTGTTGGATGGTAAAGTTTGTGTCATGAATACTTTTGAGCACAGTCTGGATGCAGATAAATTTTTGGTCACAGGAGGAAAAAAATGTACACCAGCAAAAATGACTTAGCATGTTTTCATCTGGTTGATTCAATAATGAGCAAAGAAAAAGGAGAATCTAGGGCCTGATAAGCAGTCAAGAGCTTGTATATGATCTAAACATCTATGAAAATGTTCTGGAGGTGCTTCTGTTACCTCCTAAAGAGATTCAGCTTACAGTCAGCAATAGTACTTGTATTTCATAACAATATGTCTGTATCTCCTCTCAGCTAACAATTTCAGTGCATCAGTTAACAGTTGCAATAAGGCGATCGGTTGACAATTGCTAAATATTTTCTGTCTTCTCTTCCCCCAGAACATCCTGCTTTACTTTCATGTCCAAAGCTACTGAGATGCTTTGCCAACTCTGAGCTCAGTAGTAAAATAAAGATATTTGATCCACTTGACATTCACCAATAATTTGGTTTTTTCCCTTTGTTATTTTCCTATTAGAATATGAAGAGATGATTGCTTTTAAATTTTAAGTTTATATATTAGAGAATATGGCTGGTGGTGTTCTGTTTTAAACATTCCTGCTTGGAGCACAAAAGACAACAGTTGTGTGTGCAAGCTATGGAGAGAGAGCTACAAACAGAAAATGAAGCAAACTGTTTTGTCCAACTACCAGCTGATTTGGATAAAACCAAGACAGACCCCCTCCTCGCAGTGTTAGGGGCTCAGCTTTACGTTCAGTAGAAGCTGCAGATGCTGCGCATCATTCAAATTGTTGCCTGAAGACGGGACAAGGGAGGGTTTTTTTGAGAGCGCCTAAAATTTTGGGTCTTAAGCTGAGCTGGTGTCATTTGGCACTCGCATAGTCTTCCCTGCTCGTATCTGTATGGATCACTAATCAGAAGTTGAAATGTTCACTGCCAGATTTCAGCGCAGAAAGGATGTTTAAAAGGTTGAATTGCAGTGATCCTTGGAAAAATCTTTGCACATCTTTGTAATTCTGTTTTATTGACATTTCTATGATTTTTGTCAGAAGTAAGGTATCAGGAATGTACAGCTCGTGTCAGTGAGCATCCTTTAATATCTCTGAATAAATGCTGGAAGATGCTTCAAGCCAGAGATGCTGTTAGGCACTGTTAAGTATGATTTTCTTTTACTCTCAGCTGAAGCTCTGCTTATTTCCTTTTCCCAAGCAAAAGGTCAATGTAAAGTAGGCAGACATTCATATTAATACATTAATACAACTATAGTATTTCATTGTTGCCATGGTTTTGTGTGTGCAAATGATGATAAAGCAACCACTTACACTGGAAAAAAGCAGTTAATCACTAGACAGGAGGCAGGCACCACTGAAAAAGTTTCCCTGGTGTAGGTAGTATTTCTTACTTAAAAGCAAGTTTTATTTGGCTTGTGTGTGTGCAGAGCTCTGTCTTTATAAACTTTTAATCTCAGAGCTGTCAAACCTCCTTTGACCTGGAGTTTTACAGTAAATGGAGAAAAAAAAAATGAGAAAGATGCTCCTTTGTAGAAAAGCAAGCTTAGGGAATGTAGTTCAAAGTGAAAATCTTGCGGTGTCATTTTAGTAACATTGATAGAAATTGATTAATGTGAAACTTCTCTGGAACATTTCTGAATCTCTACAGCCAAAGACTTGAGAAGATAATAAACTACTGTAGATCCAGGATCTTCTAGGAAACTCCTAAGGTGGCTTCTGTAGTGCGGAGTGAAAGGCCAAGACAAACAAAGTGGAGTTGTGCTAGAGACCCGGCAGTGCGAAGCTTGTCGCACGAGTGAGCAATTTGTGTCACATTCCGCACAGAATAGTTCTTTAAGTAAATCAGTTCATTACAACATTTTTTTCTTAACCTCTTCTCATACTTTGCACATGATTGTAATGTAAGGGGGCAGTGCAACAGATCTGGCTTGGTCTACCAACCTTGTCCTGCAAACCACATTCCCTGGACTGTGCCTCTGTTTACATGGACTTGCTGTGCTGCTCCCAGACTCGCTTCTGGATCTCAAGCACCTCGAGTTTCCATCCACCACTGTAGCGTTCGTTAGTGTTCATTACAAATCAGATGATTTTTCTAGCATTAACAGCGACTTTGCACGTGTTCAACAGGCACATAGCCACATTAAGCCCTGCTGACCACTGACATCCCTGCTGAGAAGCAAAAGAAAGCTCACTGGTAATTTTGCTCCTGTCTGTGACCCCCCTCAAGCATTTAGCTCCCAACTTTTGTGTGAATGTATATAAATGCAGCTCTACGATGCAAGAGTTAATCGTTTTCTGGATTGCACCTTTGGAGTGATTGGAGGAGTGCAGACGTCAGGAAAGGATGGGAAATCTTTTCCGTGACAATGCAAGGTGCTTAAGGCATTTCTTTTAATTCAAGAAGTTGACTTAGAAGTGTTAGCCATACTCCATATGACTAGTAGTGGCCGAAGCCTTAATCTTTGGGAACTATGTTACTATGTCCTTTCTAAATCTATTTATATTTTTTGGCCTCCATACAGCTGTCTGGAAAGTCCACAGTTTAATTACATTTGCAGACAAACAAACAAGTAGACCTTCCTTTTGTTTCTTTTAAACATGTCAGCTTATGCAGTCTCACCTTACAGAGAAAATAATCTCGCATGGATCCTCACCTCACACAAGTAGCTAAAATCCCTGGAGATACCAGAGGTTGGTTGCTGGTAAGACCCATTAGCAGAAGCCATTTAAAAAAAGAAACAAACCCTCATCTGCTTATTTTAATTTCTAAGACTCAGAGGTTAGGTTTTTCCTCAGGAAAACATTCAGTGATACTGCTCTTGCTGCCTCTTCCACTTTTGCTGACTGCCACAGAGTAGATGGTAAAAAATGTTACCATAAATGTTTGGGAAAGTTCCTGAAACAGGGACCAACCCTTGAACTTCTTTGAATGGTGATCAGGGAGCTTCTGGTGTGTAACACAGGGAGACACCACCAAATCACAGAAGAGAGGGGATGATGTGCAGCAGTAGTCTATTTAGAGATCGTGGTCACTTTTTTCTGTTCATGAAATGTTTGCAAATATCTTTTAATTTCCATAAACTATTTGGCAGGTACATTCTTGAATTAATCCAGGTGGATTATTCATGAATATCTTTGCTATGTTGTTTTGTGGTGATTGGCCAAGTTAGTCACAAGATGTCCTTTCTTTGGCTTGGTTAGAGGAGTGTACTCCTACTTAGAAGATGAATCTGGTGTATGCAATTTAAAATTCATTTTCCGTGAATACTCCTGTGTATGATTTTGAAATAAGCTTTTTATATGCATTTTTGCCAGTAAAACTCGCTCACTTTAACGTTGACAGAAAACAAACACAGAAAGGCTTAAACTATTTTATTTGTCATGTAAAATCACTGTTTGTGGATATGTACTTTAACATTATTAGCCCAACTTTACTTCATCATTTACTTCATCCTGAGCAATGAACAGCGTTCAGACATGTAGTTGTGATCAGGTTTTTCAGTATTTCTTACTATCATAGACAAAACATGAAAAAGTTGTAGATTGTTTGTGAGACACTCTGCTATTGCCATTACCCTTGTACAGAGGATACCATCACAGTGGCAATAGCAGCGATGGACAGACTGATGGACAGAGGTATGGACAGACTGATAACGAGCTTGTGTTTGCCTGGCAAGAAGCAGCCAGGAAGGAATCACTTCTCAGCAGAGACTCGAGGGAAGGTCAGGAAGGCAGGGAGGGTTTTATGACTCCAGCACCACTTAGACGTTACTGAAGATGCACTCTGCCACTTCTTACTTGGAACATCAGATTTCGCAGCTGCAGTGTTTCCCAGGCTAAATCTAGTCATTTTAGATAAAAGATTAAGATGCAGAAAATATATCTGTGAAAAGAAGCAAATTAAGAAAGTGATAAAGCTACAACCATTCTTTCTAGGTAGGAACATACTCATCATCGCATGTTTTCATGTCACAGCTACAGGTTCTTATGTGCCTAATCTGCTCCTGGATTTACATTCAGTAACTGAGAGCCAGAATATGTTTTATCTTTTTCTTTTGGGTGCCTGTGAAAAATGCGTTTGGTGCACCCTTACCAGCTCTGTCTGGTCCCAAGACTGTAAAATTTTCAGATTGAGGTATATTTACTAATTTTATTTTTATATATATATTTAGTTTCAACCTTGAGTAGGTGAGTATGTCTGGTAGGTAGAGAAGAGGTATGAAGGGTGGTAAGGGGAAGAGTAGCTTTGGTTGTGGGAAACACAGGGTCACTACCCCACATTTTTGGAGCAGGCAGGAACACAGATAACCAGCGTTTGAACAGTTTTGAAAATCTGCTCCAGCATATTTCAGGGCTAGGTAATGGGCAAAGATCATAAAGCTAACAAAAGGTGGCAGGGAGGGACAAAGAGCAAGAGGATTTAGGCAAAGCACTCCTGGGTATCAAATCTCTTGTCTAGATGAATAACACGTTATGTGCGGTCTCTGGGATGTGCTAAAGGCAAATTAGAGATTGTGGGGTAGAGAAGATGTGTACAGAGGGATTGTTTGTTAGGACATAGGATTTTTAAAGTCTTGAAAGTACTGTATTGAAAAAGACTGTTTAGGCTAGAAGGGATGTGCTAAGAAATAAAAACTCATGGCGACCCTCAGAGGAGAGGAAGGAGAAAGCCCATGCATGGCAGCATGAGTCAAGTGAGGGAGAGGAGAGGAAAGGGGAACTGTGTTGAACAAAACACGCAAGAAGGAGCTCAAAAATGCTCTGTATGGGGGATGAGGGTCAATGAGGAGAAACAGGGCAGGGGCACGGCAGGCAGGGGAACATGTCTGAAGACTAAGCCTTGAGGTACAACCTGAACGGCCACATTCAGGATGTCAGAAGAAGGTGAGTCTACCCTTGGCTCCTGTAACTGAGTGATATCTGAAAGGTCCCAAGTGATAGTGAGAAAAGAAGTTCAGTGCAGCCATTCAGGCAGCATTATTTAGTTATTCTCTGCTTTTGTATAGGCATTTTCAAGTTTTTGACCAAGAATGCAATCTTTGCCCTTGCTAGGATAAACTCCCCCTGTTTTTCACCCTAAGCAAGTTTGGTATTTGAAATGATACTTGGCTGAAGCTACCTAAGTAATACTGAAACAGCCGTGCTACTTGTGTTTCCCTAAAAGCACAGGACAAGGAGAAGGTTGGAGATCCCAGGCAGGAGCTGTGCTGGGTTTCCTGCAAAGCTGGAGCTGCTTGTTTGAGGGGTGATATCCCACGGGCTGGATCCTTTGGTCAGGGAGCAAGTGTCAGAGAGGCCAAATTTTCACATATCCCAAATTGTTTGAGGATAGAGCTTGAATTGCTGGCAACTTTTGGAAATTTGGTTGCAAGTGGCTTTTGGGGAAAGCTGCTGATTGTTTCCTGTATAGGAAACCACGGATACGTCCACTCTGTCCCGCTGAAACCTGTCTGGATATCCAGGTGTTTCACGGAACCACAAAACTAGGAAAGCAATGATCCTCATTTACTGCTGGAGAAATCTCTGTAGCATGAAGTGTGAGGCCACAGATCTCATGCTGCAATCTAGATGAAGATCCTTTGCCTCTTCCCGTTTCCTTGATCCCTCTTTGTATCACTCTCCTTCTGCGAAAAGTAAACTACTACTGTGTATTCATCCGCTTCACCCAGAGGTGGTGTTAAATATGCCATCCTTTCTCCAGTCTAGACAAGGCAGTAAGAGGTGTCATCCTTCCCAGTTGCCTCCTCCACAAGCAGACCTGAGCAACTAAAGGTCCCTGAACTAAAAAGAGAAGAAAGCAGAGTGGCTCAGATGGGACACCTGCCCGTCGCAGTTGGCGCTGGAGCAGAAAAGATGGGAGGTGTGAGAGAGGGCAAAGCCGACTTCCCAGGGGAGCGCAGTCCATGCCTAATTTAGTAATAGTAAAATAGATGATTCCTAGGGAGATCAAACTCGCTTTGAATGCCCGAAAAGGACCCCACTATGCATTTTAACACAGGAGGATTGGAACCTCAGCTATTTTCTGTCTGTCTTTGAAAAAATTTTAAGAAAAAAGATTTTGACAAGCCAGTGGCAGATTTCAAGTTTCCTACTCAGGAATAAATCGAGGCAACTGTTTCTTAGCATGCCATATTTCCAGTTAATAAAACGTGTGCGGTCTGTACCAGTCCTAAAGATTCGTCACCAGCGGAGAGCCCCTAATTTCAGTTTTCAGTGCTGGGCCGGGGGCACCTGCAGTGCGTGCCGCTCGTCAGGGAGCTGCTGGGGACCCGAGGAAGCCTTTGAGAGGGCCGGGTGGGATCCTCACAGGCTCCGTGAGCCGAGTCCTCGGGGTCGGTTCACAGGCGCGAGGGATGGGCCGCGTTTGCTTGGAAGTTCAAGCTCAATGAACTGAGACTTTGGAGAACAATTCCTCCGGCTGCCACCGCCGTGCTGGGAAGCCCTCTGAAGCTCTCCTTCCTAAGAAACCCCCCACCCTCTCCCCTGCCTCCCTCCCTTAATACGTTCACAAGTTTTCCTGACAAAAGAGCAATTACAACCTGACGGAGGCAACTCACAAAGGGAGTGGGGATGACCCCTAGGAGAGGTTTACACGACTCAACACATGGCCGGTCACCGACAAAGCCAGCCCCGCTCACATTTGATCACAGAAGAGCCTCCCAGACTGGCATGCTTGACCAAAAACTGGCTGGGTGACTCATTCGTCTGGCGGCTCTGTGATTCATGAGCCTCCAGGAGGAAGGGAGGAGGGAGGCGAATGCTTTTCAGATCTGAAGTTAAATGCGAGAGAAACACATTCCCCAAAAAGCAGACGCTCGACTGTGTCCAATTGGTGCATGAATACCCACACAAAGCCAGGGCAGGAGTCCTGGTGTGACGCACGGTGAGGCTCCCGAGGCGAGCCACGCCACGGGCTGCACCTTTCCCAAGTCCGTGGTTTGGAAGATCTCGAGTGTATAAACAGGAATAGTGCCTTACATCTTATCCTTGTGTGCTCCGTCCGTTCTGGCTCCGGGATTTCCCCAGGAACGTCCCACTCGGGTGTGCTCTGGAGCTGATATCGAGGGCTTTGACCTAATATTCGGGTCAGAAACCTCAAATGACTTTGACCAACTAAAATTTAAGCTTCTGATCTGCACTAATAATTTTGGCTCCCTCTCTTACCTATGAAGCAAGTGTATCCACGGGCAAGTGTCCCATCCTGGGAGGTGTTCACAGTAGGTAGGATGAACCCTCCACTGGAGGCACCTCTCTCTCCATGTCCTGTGGAAGAGCCTCACCAGCTGGCACGACTAACTGCCTCGCTCTTAGGTGACAAGGGTCGGGTGAGGGGAATCCAGCCCTGGGCGTCCATGAGGGCCTTTTCTTTGCTGTGGTCTCCAACCTGCAGGGAGCTCAGGGCGGCTGCGGCGTGCTCACTGAAATGCTTGTGCTTCCCACCGCCGTACCTCTCCGAGTCGGCCATTGCAAGGGATTATGTTACTTATTGCTTCAGACGTATGGGTCAAAATGCTAAATTATTTAGCAGCTGTTGCCAGATGGATTTTAAAACAATTAACAAGTGCTAAAAATAGGCAGCTTGCTCTCGCTCTTGGATTTTGCCAAAAAACGTCTGTTTGCTGTTCGCTTGCCAGCAGTTTGTGCCTCGTGCTCTCTGCGGCCATCGGGGCCTTTAGCGGTGTCTGGGCCTCGGGGCATGTTTCTCCCTCAGTGAGCATCAGCTGCGTGTGTCAGGGCACAGCTGTCCTGGGCAGGGGGTTGAAACGCCCTGGTGTTATTTTTTTGCTTTACTGGTATTGTTATTGCGATTCTGGGCGATACGCGTGCTGTATCACCCGCCTTCAGTGGCTGGATTGCACTGTCCCACGCTCATGCTGGGCTGATGACGGCAGGAGCCATTAAAGCCCTGGCATCAAAGGAGCTTTAGGGTTAACTCTCTGGGAGCACAAAAATAGCTTTGAAGGACCCAGGTTTTAGCTCTTCCTTTCCGTGGTGTCGTAGGCGGGAAGATACCGCCTGGGATGGGGAAACCTGCATCCGAGGCTGCGCTGAGGTCTCCGGTTCACACAAGGCTGCCCGCAGCCATCAGGGTTACCCGTATCGGCCTGCCTCAGTGCGGGAAGGGGAAAGTGTCCGGAGGATGTTGCCACTCACACCCGTGTGATAGACTCTGAAACGAAAATCATCTGCAAGCTTGAAGGCCATGAATTAAGTTAATGAGCTGGGCTCAAAATAAATCCAAGCCGCTGTGCGGTTTGTTGGTGAGGCCCTTCCCTCTAAGGGATTTAGCTCTTTGCTTCAACCAGCAAACCAGATCATCCGTAGTAAGACATTTTGTGACGTGTAGTTCAATGCTTCCTGAAGCTCACAGCTCCATGTTGTCAAGGCAAGAGCATCCTCTGGCCACGTTTCAGGGCTCCGCCGTCAGAGCCTGGCTCACAGGCGAGACTTTGGCCGCCGAACATTTGTTTATCTCTGTGGCACAGGATGTGCTTTGTCCAGAGTCAAAGGGAGCGTTTGTTTCTTTTTTGAGTTTGCGATCACCCATAAAAACAGGTACTTTGCATTTAGCCACAGGTTTATGAGCCTCCGCTGCCAGCCTAGCTCTCATGCTTCACTTGGTGGGACTTGCAGCCCTCAGCCAACTCGGGGGAATAGTGCAGATGATGGAGCACATTTAACTGAGTTTCTGTTTCTAAAAAATGTTACACTAGGCAAAGGATTTGGACCTGAATGAAAGTGGTGGATCTAATTTTAGACAGTACCTATGAATGAAACTTGAAACGAGCTGTTCAGGAAATACCTTCCTCTGCACCAGTGCCAGGGAGAGTATGTGATTTAATGCTAAATTAGCCAGTGCCTATGAACAGGTTACTGCGAGAATATTTTTTCCGACCTTCAACTAAATTATTTTTAAAAAAGAAGTCTTAATTTCTACATATATGTCCATGTCCTTCTGCAAAAGCTGCAGATCTTTCACCTCCAGGGAGTGAGAGCCTTCTCTGCTTCAGTGCCATATGTTACCTTTTGATGCATGTTTGTCACTGTGGCCCCATGCTGCAGAGGTGTTTGCTTCTATCTGGTGTCTGGGGATGGCCAAAAGTGAATGGCATGTAGGAGAGGATTTTGAGCAAACCGAAAGCCTGTCCCAGGGCTCTTGCCCAGATGAGCAGCCATGTTGGCTTTCAAGAGGCCAGATCTCTTTCAGTTCTGCTTTGTTATATATTGTCCAAACATTCCTCTTTTCATAACAAAGACAGAAGAGAAAATTGCCCCTCCAGATACTGAGCAGGCATCCTGTCCCTCACGCCTTTTATCACACAGCTTTTCCTGTCCGTAATTTGGGGCCCTGGACACCTAAGGGTTTAGCTGAGAGATAAATCAGCAAAATAGCTCTGTACCTTCCTGCGCAGTCTTTGCAGACAAGCACCAAGTTATAGGCGCCTCTCTGAATAAATGGACTATGCACAGCAATAAATGCAGTAAAAATAGGAAGAAGTAATTGCTAACAACGGGGTATCAGGAGGTCTAAACCACACTACTTTATCAAAGAATAATTTGCAGGTATTGTAAGCCAACTGCTCCTATCTAACCCTTGACAAGATTCTCCGCCATCAGCAATGGAAGCTTTAGTTAGTAAATCACAGAAACATTTTGTAATGCTTTTTTGTTCTTTATCGGAATAATCTGTGTCTTGCTGTTCTGGTTCTGGGGCTGTTGGTCTCTCTTGGTTTGATGATGCGAACTTTGGTTGGCAGATAGTTCACACCAGATAAACTTTGCTTACAAAAGGTTAGATTTATACTTAAAGAAATCTCAGCTGAGATGTTCATGGCCTATAATATAGCAGATAAAAGACACTTTTATTTAATGAAAAGATAACAGGGTGCCTCTGAACTTCCTCATTACCCTCTGTGGAAACTACCTGAGTAATCTATTTGAACTAATTACAGTAGGATCTCTTGAGGGTAGATTTAGATGAGATGTAAGGAAGAAGTTCTTCACTGTGAGGATGGCGAGCCACTGGAACAGGCTGCCGAGAGAGGTTGTGGATGTGTTCAAGGCCAGGTTGGATGGGGCTTTGAGCAACCTGGTCCAGTGGAAGGTGTCCCTGCCCATGGCAGCGGGGTTGCAACCAGATGGTCTTTAAGGTCCCTTCCAACCCAAACCATTCTATGATTCTATGATTCTATTTCCAAGGGCTCCAGGACAGGCAGCCCAGATTGGGGAGGGAAAGTAGCATGAGGTGGGTGGGAATGTAGACTTTTGGGTTGGCCTCCAAGAGGTATCTTTTGCCTCATATCTCATGACAGCATGAAAGTTGCAGGCAGGAGACATCGAAACTCTTGTTAATTGACTGCTATACAATCACAGGTCTCTCCCAGTGACCAGAGACTTTAATTTAGGCTCTCTGTTTTCATACTCTCTGGCTGAAGCAAGCTAGCAGTGATGTGCAGGGAGCTCACTGTTTTCTGCAAAACTCCTGGCATGATGCTCCAAGCTCATTGTGCACTGGATGCACACCCCAACCTGTGAGACAGGTACTGACTGCCTTCACACCTCGCCTCCCTGGGATGCTCTCGCCCAGGCTTTGCTGCCTGAAAGCATTCCTGCTAGCCAAGGGTAGCCTGGGGATGTTTGTGAATATCTAAAAAGCACTTGTCTTTGCCTACTTTTGCTCTTCCTGAGCCGTAGCTGCAGTCACTTTGCAGGTCAGGCAGGGCTGGCTGTCACAGGCGCCTGCTCAGGGCCGCTGGTGGGGGCTGACATTGCAGCTGGGAGAGGCTCCGGAGAGGAATCGCAGCTGCCCTCTGCTCTGTCGTTGTGATGGACGTGGCCATGCCAGGGCTTCGGGTAGATGTTCAGCTAGAGAAATGTTTTCAGCTGTAGTGACTTGGATACTTCTGCCTCTGGAGGTAGGACAGAGCCAAAACCGAGGACTGGTGGAGAAGAGAAGAATGACGTGGGTCAGGTCTCTGAGCTGAGTCAGTATGAATTCCATGAAGCCGTGTTGATTTATACCGGAGAGGATCTAATGCACTCAGGGATCATCAAATGAAAAGCGCAATATAAAAGATGTGTGTGATGATGGTGATTACATTTCCAAAGGGCTCTGTTTGTCTGCTTGTGCCCTTTTTGTTTTCTAGCATCCTTTTGGCTTTGTCTCTCATCCCTCAGTCATGATCTGTTTTATATCTCAGTAAATCTTCATAGCAAAGCTATAATACTACTTGATTACGGTACAGATAGGAAAGAGAGAGATCAGATACATTGCTTGTATTTATAGGTAGTAAATGCCTTCCTATCCTATATTTGTGCTTGATTTATTGCTCTGAGCCTTTTCTGAACCTACATATGGAAATCTGCATTGCCAGAACTATTCAGGCCCACTTAAAAAGATGATGGGATTGTTAGAAGTATCCAGAAAGACTTTTCCCTCAATTTGCAAGGAATATATGGTGACCAGAAGAACTGACTGAGTGGGAAGGAGTAAACCTGCCTGGCTAAGTAAGAAAACTTTGACCTTGAATCTGTGTCAACTGCGTGAAAGGAACTCGGGCAGTTGCTGAGGTTGTGAAATATGTAGATATTTGCACAAAACCTTGGTCCTGTTGAAGACACAGGAGGTTATTGATTAATGTCAGTGGAGTGAAGATTTCACTTGGGTTCTTTTCCCTTCTCCTGTCCAGGCCAGACCCATATTGCAAAAGCCATTTCTTGTCTAAACACCTAATCCTGCGAGTGGTTAAGCAGCTCTTGGGAAGAGTTGACCTTGCTTCACTCCCAAATGAAAAAAAGGCAGTTGAAAGCATTCAGCCCTTCATAGCTCTTAGCAGATTTATCAGACTGGACCCAGTTGCTTCACTGAAGGCATTTCAAATGCTGAGGTTTAAACTGGGATTTCCAAAAGACGTTTGGAGAGGCATGTATCAGTAATGTCCAGACTCAATGGGAATGACATGCATCCCTTGAGTTCCTTTTAGAACCTTATCTCTGCACTTTTCTGTTGTTAAGTAAAAACAAACTGTATGTCTTGGGATTTGCTTATAACTATTGGCTATCTTTAAAATCCACAACTGCCACGAGCCATTACTTCTCCATCCCTTCCATAATAAAATTCCGGGAAGTAACACCTTTTAATGACAAGCAAACCTGCCTTAATAAGACAAAAGTCTTGTGCTAGAAGTCCAACTTTCCACTGGCAGCACTTCTGGTTAATACTGGAAATTCTAAATATCTCATGAAACATTTCTGGAATTTCTGGGAATACATTGAGATGCTGCATGGGCTGGTTCTTCATAAAGTTTTCAACAAAATAGCTTCTTTTGAGGCTTAAAGGAGCCCCTCCAAATAATCCATCTCCCTAGTTTCTTAATGTGGTTCCTTACATTTCCTAAGCTGGCTCCTTAAATGACTTATGTTCTCCTTTGCAAAATGCATAGGCACAAATAAACCGCATGTATGAGGAAGGAATGTTCCTCTGTCCCACAAAACAAGTTAAATACATTGATCCAAAATCACCCCTGGGGTAACTCCTGTGAATTTAGACGAAACGCATGAATTGAGTTTATTAAAGCAGCATTTCTGATACGGATTGGAAATAGCAATTGAATGAGGTTTTGCAATAGTAAAATGATTGTTTATTAGTGATGAGTGAATCACAAAATGTCTGGCATGTATGCTGATCTTAGAAAAAGAACTGAAAAAGTTTGAAACCCGATCAGGTCTCTCTGAATCTGTATGTCAGCAAAACTGCCTGGAAGTAAGTCTGAGTCAGGGTTCTCGTTCAGACATACTTCTGAAATGTCCAGATTTATAAGGTTGGATATAGTCATATCTCAGCCAGCGCTAAGAAATTAGGGACAGTGAATTGAACTGCTAAATAAACAAGAACAAACTTGTTCCTAAATTTTATATGGTTGTGATCTTTTGGAGATAGTCACACAAATCCCTCAACCATGCCAGAGCTGCAGAAGGGAATATAAAAGCAGGGGAAACAAAATTAATTCCCAATTCAGACTTAATAAATAAACAATGCAAGTTGTTTCCAAACTTGTGTTTTGTTTTCTTCTTAACCACTCTGTCAAACCACAAGTAGCTTTTCAAATGTCTCTGTATAGAAATTAGCTTTGGAGTTGAAGTAGCATGATTTTATTTAGATTTTGTAGAAAATTTTGGGGATAGATACTCTCATCACGTGCTGGGCCACAGTATTTCTCCTGAGCAGCATGAAGCCAGAGATCCTCGTGATATGATCCTTGACCAGACAGTGCTCTCACAGCTCTGACCTCTTAATTTCAGCTTCTCAATTGACCTTAGCATCGAAGGACTTGTAGATATACCTCAGAGAGGAGATTTGTACACATGGCTCTCCTCCCGCCTGGCCCTGGTCTGCCAGGGAAGTGCAGGCAGGAGAGGCAGCCCAGGAGAGGGCAAGTTACTACCTGGTTGGATCCTGGACAGAGAGGGCTGGCTACTTAGAGGCTGCTACATCCCCTCGGCAGGGAATTGAGGGAAGAGAGTCCCTTTCCCTTCAAGCACCCAAGTGACCGCTCTTTGCAGATGCCGTTGAATCTGTAGGGCCCGTTGCTGGAAGAGCAAACAGCTCATGGGTCCCCACCTGCCCACTTCACACAAGGATACGGGGTGGTTTCAGCCTCTGACTTGCAGTGCTGTCCCCTCACCATCCCACTGATGGTAGCAGGTTTGTAGGGTGACTTACACATGTAATCAAAACAAAAATATTGCACGATCTGGCAAGTCATCGGTTCCAGCAATGGAGAGCTATGTCCAGTGTAGCTAAATCCCATTACAAAAATAAGTCTTTGGGATACCTCATGATGACCTGCAGTAATAATCCTGCGTACAACTAGGCCTCAGCTTAATTCCTGTAGGGATTGGTTCTATAGCAGCATAGAAGAACAGACTACTTGATTTACAGAAGTTGGTTTTCATCTCTGCTGTCTGTGATTCTGTGGTTCAAGAGCAGCTGTGGCTCAGCGTCCCCATGTACAGTAGGATCCGTCTCTGTGCTGCTTTCAGCAAGTTCCTGAAAGGATCTTTATTTCAAATTTTTTAAGGCTATGAAATCTTGAAATGCTCACTCATCTTTATTCAGTATTTTCTCCAGCAGACGCCCGTGTGGTCACTGTGGTACTTGCAGAAGCATTTTGTTGGGAAGAAGCTCATCCAACCTTGCAATGGGAGCAGGAGGGAGAGAGAAACCCTCAATAGATGGGTGCTGTGTGTGCTGCAGGTGTACAGAAGGGGTGGCTCAGTGGTGAAGGCCCTCATTGAAGCATCAGAGGACCTGTCGTGTGTCTTTTTGCTGCCACAGATACCCTGTGAAACCTAAATCAAGTATGATGCCATTTTACATGTCTCCTGTTTGTACCTCCCAAGGATGCTGTAAGGGGAAACGCAGGGAAGAGGGTTTTCGGTATGCTTGGATGTTTGGTGATTCTGGCCCTTACTCCTCAAGACAGCTGTAGGAGAAGCTGCAAGTCTGGTAGGTGTAACTGAAGACTGTACAGTGGCTGCTCTAACACGCTCCTTTAAGGGGAGAATTTTCGGGGGACCCCCAGCTCTCAGAAGTGCTGCTTTCAACTGAAACCCAAATTTCTCTTAGATACATTAAAGAGTACTTTTCTGAAGATATCAGGTACTTAATTAGAGATCTTGGACAAATAATAACGTTAAGGAAAAATGTCTAAATTACAACTTCCAGTTGCATTTCAACAGCATGCAGCATTCTGCGTGTCGTATCCTAACAGCCTACAGTTGGTGTCACGGAGCGTCGTTACTCCTCAGAGCTGAAGTCTGGGGTCATCAACCCAGACACACAAGGTCCTCTGAGATCAGGACTCACCAGATCCTTCTATAGTCTTGTCCAAGACCTGGCATAATCAACTGCATGGATTATTATTATTTTCATATGTTTAGGTAAAACAGAGCCCCACCCTTCCAGTCTGGAGCAACCTTCTCCTCACTGGAAAGGCTCTGCTTGTGCTCTGGCCGTGAGAGGATCTTACCTAGCCATACAGAGAGACATCTCTGTTCCTAGGGCTAAGCAAGGACAGCTAGTAATCTTCTGGAATAAGTGTTAAAATGTATTACCTCACTGAAATAGTGATCTTTTGAATCAAAGCGATTTTGAGCCTCAGTGACGTTTTGAGCCTTGGGAAGAAAAGTGCATGTCTAAAGAAATATATCTCCTAAACCAGTGATTTCCAGCAATGGGAACAGGAGGGCAAAGTCTTGCACTGAATCACAGCCTGGAGAGCTGTACGAGCACCCTGGTGGGTTTTTCAGCGGATGAAATCGAGAGAGAAATTCAAGCTTAACAAGGGAATATATAGCTAAGCAGAGTTTTCTTTTTTCATATGCATCTTTCTCCAGAACCAGGCATTGTGTTTAGGTATTTGCATTGTAGGAAATAAATCCATTCTTTACTTCTATCTTCATTTAGCCTGAAAGGACGTCAAGTTCAAAGTTATTCCACTGCAAGTCTGTAAAGCAGGAGTGACAGATCCCTCCTGGTGTGCCTTCACCAGAATACAAAATTTAAGGTACTCGGGAGGCAAAAAGGGGCTTCTCTAAGGAGCTGTGTGAGTCAGTTTGCAGGCTGGAGTCTTGGTCTTCCCGTGACAAGCATTAGTCAGAGTGTTCCTGGCATGTGGCAGGACAGTGGAGAGAAAGCCTGGACCTCGAGGGTCTCCTGCGAGTTCAGTGGCTCCCGTGATCCCTTCTAGAGGTGGCTGCAGTTCAGCGGCGTGCAAAACGATCCCTCTGCAGAGGTCACGGAGCAGTTTTTGTCTGCCGAGCAGGAGCTGGGGTCTGGTGAGCTGAAAAGCACTCCGCAAACATCCGTTATTATTCTTGATTAGAGAAGCTATATATAGATCCTTTCAGGATCGACAGAGTTTCATTACCAGGCGGACAACAGAAAGTACAATTTATCAAAATTAAATGGAAGTCAAGAGAACATACTGTCTAAGGCAACAAGGCGGTTCAGACAGCTCTGCAGCAGCCTAAACACATGACAGACTCAAGCAGCTCCAACCGCTGCCAACACAACTGCTCGCGGGGTCTGCCAAGAAGCCAGATGCTGCTGCTGGAAAAAATATCTTCCAGAGTTTGGCATCAAGATCCTGTGATTACCATCCAAATGGGAGGAGATGGAGTGGTAGAATGTGAGTTTAGTATTTAGCACCCCAGAACTGTGCAGCAGCCTTTGAAGGCAGAGGAAAAAAGTTCAAGCAAAATATTTTTGCTAAAAATATGTTCGGAGAAATGAACTTCTTTTTAAATAGCAGAAAACCAAACTATTATTAAAACAACGCAAAATATTTTATGTCCGTATCAATTAAATGAGTAAAACCAAAGAGGATTGTGGATTCTTTACTTGAGTAAATTTTGTTAAGGAATAGTTTTATAAAGGTCAGAGCATGGGCTCTTTGTCTCTCATGTTGTTGCTAATGGAAAGTTCCACTGCAGATAGCATCACAGCAACTCCCCTACCCAAGACAAATAGAGATGGGGCAGAGCATTCCCGCGTAAGTTTGGGAAGGGTTGAATTCAGATCCAAAGTCTGCAGCTAGTCCTTCTCTCGTTGACAAACAGAAGCCAAATCCCTAAAGCCAAAGTGACCCGGGTTTGGGGGAAAGTTGAGCCCCAAACTACCTGCGCCTGGTTCCAAATCTTGCAGCTTAAACCCATGTTTGAAGGTAAAGCAACAGACGGATGGGCCATTTCTTAAAGAGGTTTGAGGCTCCTCCTGAACCTCCTCCTCCTTTCTAACACATGTGGCCGATACTTTCATAATCTGTGACTATAAAAGGATTTGGAGTCTCTTCTGTTAGGCGAAATCTCTCACCAGCTTGCCTGCCTTGCTGAGGCTCCCCAGTGGACATGGTGGTTACGAGTGCTCAGCATGTTGAAAAAAGCAGGCAAGGCAACGTCTGCTCCCCTGGCTGGCTGCACTCACCTCTTGTCTCCAGTCTTACATTTCTATACGTGTGCTGGTTCTGCTCCATGACTGGGAATCCTATTATTATAGTAATAGTAGTAATAATAATAATAACAACCCAAGTGGGAACTCAGAAACTTACATCTGGAAAGTTAAGACGTGAAGACGGTTTTGTTTTGTATTTTTGGTTGCTTATTTTTATGACAGATCTGTATTTCAACAAATGTTATCTCCTTGCCTGTTATAACATATCGGAAAGGAGTAAACAAAGCCATTAATCATCATCTCCCATACTCTGCTTTCTGGGCATGTCAGATTGTTTTGGAGGGGAGGTGGGCAGAGGAGCAGAGAGCATCTGTTCCCTCACTCGGGAACTCCCCCAGGGATGCTGCCGATCAGTGCCTTTTCCTTCGGGGAGGTTTGTAAAAGGGTGGAGGACCCTGTGGCAAACCCGTGTGTGTCCTGGAGGGCTCAGGCTGCATCATTCCTGGCCGGTGCCATGCCTCTTCTGGGCATAGCCTGAGCCCCAGCTGGCCTGGCTGGTGATGGTTGTCTCCTTGAAGGCTACAAAGATCCCGGGTAACTGCTTACCTAGTGTGATTTTTCCAGTAGCTTTTGACACAGCTGACCGTGTGAGCTGATAAATTCAGCTGTTAATTCTGCAGCAACCAGATGAGATAATCCAAAAATGCCCCACTTATCCTTTAAGATCACTAATTACTCACAGAAACACGGTGGGATGACTCACAGCACTGGAGTGCTGCAATGGATGGCTATAAACTCTTCAGAAGGGATAGGCAAGGAAGGAGAGGTGGTGGGGTAGCCCTGTATGTTAGGGAGTGTTTCGATTGTCCAGAGCTTAATGATGGTGACGATAGCATTGAGTGTTTCTGGGTGAGAATCAGGGGGAAGGCCAACAAGGCAGATATCATGGTGGGAGTCTGTTATAGACCACCCAACCAGGATAGAGAGGCAGACGAAATATTCTATAAGCAGCTGGGAGAAGTCTCACAATTGCTAGCCCTCGTTCTCGTGGGGGACTTCAACTTACCAGATGTCTGCTGGAAATACGATACAGCGGAGAGGAAACAGTCCAGGAGGTTCCTGTGTGTGTGTGGAAGAGAACTTCCTGACACAGCTGGTGAGTGAGCCAGCTAGGGAAGGCGCCCCGCTGGACCCATTGTTTGTGAACAGAGAAGGGCTTGTGGGTGATGTGAAGGTTGGAGGCCGTCTTGGGCATAGCGATCACGAAATGACAGAGTTTTCGATTGTCAGAGAATTAAGGAGGGGGGTCAGCAGAACTGCTACCTTGGGCTTCTGGAGGGCAGACCTTGGCCTGTTTAGGAGACTGGTTGACAGAGTCCCTTGGGAGGCCGTCCTGAAGGGCAAAGGAGTCCAGGAAGGCTGGACATTCTTCAAGAAGGAAATCTTCAAGGCATGGGAACAGGCCGTCCCCACATGCCGAAAGACAAGCAAGCAGGGAAGAAGACCGGCCTGGCTGAACAGAGGGCTTTGGCTGGAACTTGGGGAAAAAAAGGAGAGTTTATGACCTTTGGAAGAAGGCACCGGCCACTCAGGAGGACTACAAGGATGTCGTGGGGTTATGCAGGGAGAAAATTAGAAAGGTCAAAGCCCAACTAGAACTTAATCTGGCTACTGCCGTAAAAGACAATAAGGAATGTTGCTATAAATACATTAGCAACAAAAGGAGGGCTAAGGAGAATCTCCATGCTTTATTGGATGCGGGGGGAAACATAGTGACAAAGGATGAGGAGAAGGCTGAGGTACTTAATGCCTCCTTTGCCTCAGTCTTTAATGGTGAGACCAGTTGTTCTCCAGGTACCCAGCCCCCTGAGCTGGAAGACAGGGATGGGGAGCAGAATGAAGCCCCCATAATCCAAGGGGAAATGATTAGCAACCTGCTACACCACTTAGACACACACAAGTCTATGGGGCCAGATGGAATCCACCCAAGGGTACTGAGGGAGCTGGTGGAAGTGCTCACCAAGCCACTTTCAATCATTTACCAGCAGTCCTGGCTAACTGGGGAGGTCCCAGTTGACTGGAGGTTAGCAAATGTGACACCCATCTACAAGAAGGGCCGGAAGGAGGATCCGGGGAACTACAGGCCTGTCAGCCTGACCTCGGTGCCGGGGAAGGTTATGGAGCAGATCATCTTGAGTGCCATCACACAGCATGTACAGGACAACCAGGTGATCAGGCCCAGTCAACATGGGTTTATGAAAGGCAGGTCCTGCTTGACTAACCTGATCTCCTTCTATGACAAGGTGACCCACTTAGTGGATGAGGGAAAGGCTGTGGATGTTGTCTACCTAGACTTTAGTAAAGCCTTTGACACTGTTTCCCACAGCATTCTCCTGGAGAAAGTGGCTGCTCATGGCTTGGACAGGCGTACTCTTCGCTGGGTAAAAAACTGGCTGGATGGCCGGGCCCAAAGAGTGGTGGTGAATGGAGTTAAATCCAGTTGGCAGCCGGTCACAAGTGGTGTTCCCCGGGGCTCAGTACTGGGGCCAGTTCTGTTTAATATCTTTATCAATGATCTGGATGAGGGGATCGAGTGCACCCGCAGTAAGTTTGCAGATGACACCAAGTTGGGCAGGAGTGTTGATCTGCTCGAGGGTAGGAAGGCTCTGCAGAGGGATCTGGACAGGCTGGATCGATGGGCCGAGGCCAACTGTATGAGGTTCAACAAGGCTAAGTGCTGGGTCCTGCACTTGGGTCACAAGAACCCCAGGCAACGCTATAGGCTTGGGGAAGAGTGGCTGGAAAGCTGCCCGGAGGAAAAGGACCTGGGGGTGTTGGTCAACAGCTGGCTGAATATGAGCCAGCAGTGTGCCCAGGTGGCCAAGAAGGCCAATAGCATCCTGGCTTGTGTCCGAAATAGTGTGGCTAGCAGGACCAGGGAAGTGATTGTCCCCCTGCACTCGGCACTGGTGAGGCCGCACCTCGAATACTGTGTTCAGTTTTGGGCCCCTCACTACAAGAAAGACATTGAGGTGCTGGAGCGTGTCCAAAGAAGAGCAGTGAAGCTGGTGAAGGGTCTGGAGAACAAGTCCTATGAGGAGCAGCTGAGGGAACTGGGGTTGTTTAGTCTGGAGAAAAGGAGGCTGAGGGGAGACCTTCTCACTCTCTACAACTACCTGAAAGGAAGTTGTAGTGAGGTGGGTGTCGGTCTCTTCTCCCAAGTAACAAGCGATAGGACAAGAGGAAATGGCCTCAAGTTGCGCCAGAGAGGTTTAGATTGGACATTAGGAAAAATTTCTTCACGAAAAGGTTGTCAAGCATTGGAACAGGCTGCCCGGGAAGTGGTTGAGTCACCATCCCTGGAGGTATTTAAAAGACGTGTAGATGTGGCACTTAGGGACATGGTGTAGTGGTGGACTTGGCAGTGCTAGGTTAACAGTTGGACTCGACGATCTTAAAGGTCTTTTCCAACCTAAACGATTCTACTCACCTACATGTGGCTGATGTTTCAGTCCTCACCAGATTCTCTTTGGACATTGCTGTTTCTTAAGGCTGTTCGACTTAGGAAGGGGGGAAGTGGGGGTGTTTTCAGGTGAAATAACAGCAGGACACTGACACACAGCTCTGATGTCCCATAGTCCACCCTGGAGACCGGGACAGATCTGCTTCCCCAGCCCTCAGCCAGGCCAGGAGCTTTGATGGGAATGAGCTCTGAGAGTTTGATCAATGTAAAGTGGTAGAGATCACTGCTTTTAAAAAACTAGAGAATGTGGGTGGCATCTTATCTCACGGACTCACCTCCACTTGCCCGCGCCTGCTGTAGTTCGGGTCTGGTGTTGGCCCTGGCAGTGCTGACAGTCCCAGGTGGACAGGGTATCTGGACGTACCTTTTTATTTCACACAGGAAAGAAATTTTATCTGGTCCAATTAATATATAGGATTTTCCCTGACACACAGCATTGCAAACTATAATTTATTATCTGTCTCTGCATTATCACTTTTCTAGATTTCCCGTCGTTCGACTGTGTACGTTCAGAGGCACGTGTGCCCTCCCAAGCTGAGGGTCAGGTTTCTAGCTTCAACTCCCGCCTTCCGTAAATGTTATTTCAGTATCATCAGTAGTAGCTCTGTTTCTGCTATTTCAGAATCCACAATGAAATAAAATAATTGGTTCTTCAGATCATCTTTAAGTTCTTGATGGTGATGTTATTCAATTAATCAGCTTAACAAAGGCTCCTGGAGCTCCCTACATTATGAAGCCTCTCCTCAGTCACTAATTTTGATCTGAGGTTCAAGTAAAATGCTACATAATGCTATTCTGGCATCCATTTTGTATACCAGCCACTGGAAATGTAATTTGGTTGTGTTTCACAAGGAAGGCTTAAACTGTGAGGATACTTTAAAGAAACGGCCAGGTTTTCTAACACTTTGAATAGGTTTTCGGTTGAACTTTGGGAAAGAAAAGATGGGGGAGTGAGCCTTTGCGACGATTAACTGGCCACCTGCCTCTCTAAGGCGCGCCCTCCATGGCGACTTCTGGAGGATGCTGTGCTCGCTATGCCTTTTCCAGCCGTGCGGGACATCTGGATACCGTATGTGAGACTTTCTGTTGGTGCCTGCAGGTGTTGAAGAGTCTTAGCTGTAAATGTACTTGTCTGCAGTCTCTTGCATTAAGAGGCAAGATGTCTCTTGAAATAACTTCTGAAATTAAGATGCTGTAAGATTTGGGTAGTTTAAGTGTTAGCATATTCTGGCCACTTCGAAGAGGTGCCATAGCCAAACTCTTTCCTGGTCAGTGTTTTAACATCAGTCCATAGATGCTGGGTGTCTTAGAGACCTAGATTTTGGGCTGCCTTTGCACACTCACGTCTTCATGCGTTACCTTCTAGCAGAGACTATGAATCAGTGGACATGGTTGAGTTACTGTGAGATTAACTTAGGTGTTAACCATCAGCATCCCAGCTACTCCTCAGTCTTTGCCCATGCTTGCTTTTCCCCTGGAGAAAAAGTACATGAGCTTTTGTTCTTAGAGTAACAGACAGCTATAAGGTGCTATAAATTGAATTTACACAATGGTGTAAATTGGGTTTATCTCACTGTAACTTCTCTATGTACCCACACCCCTTGCAAGATTTCATACCTGGATGGATCCCCAGACTATACAGGGGACATGAAGGGAAAAACTATGTATGATTCATGATACAGGACTTTTGTCCTCAGAGATGGCTGATTTAACCTCTTCCCATCAGTTTACTTGGAGGAACTAGCCTATTGCACAATAAGCCAAGCCAGCACTAGTTTCAAAACCTGTGAGATCTAGGATACTTTGAATCAGGAACCACAGGTTTAAATCATGTATCTCAACTTCAGACAGCATGCAGCAAGTCCAAGTTTGTCCTTCTGAACAGAAAGGTAATATAACACATATCTGAAAAAAAGTGCAAAAACCAAACCTAGCAACAGTTATAGCTAAACCTAGACACGCTCCCTTTGCCAGCTGAGAAGAATGCCTTTTCTGGGGAGCACTGCTAAGATGTTTGATGGCTGCCTGTCTCATCGGCTGGGGGAAGGAAGGGACCTCTGTTGAAGGGGTGGCCAGTCCCCTGGAGAGTCTAACTGCATGCAGCTTTCTCTCTGTCCTCCAAGGACGGCTCAGGGACGATGCCCTCCCTAAGTCTGTGCTAGCCTTTGAAAACTTATGTGGTCTCATTTCTAACTCTTAAGTAGTTTAATTCATACTAGAATAACCCGTTGCCACTCATTGCAACCATGTTTTATTACATTATGTTACAGACAAGAACTGATTTCAGGAACTGTTGGTTACCTCCTTGTGTTAGTAGGTTGGCATTTGGTTGTCTAGAGAAATATCTGAAGCTGACCTTCCTGGCGTGATATTTTTCTCATATTTCTGTCTGAGGAAAATACCTTTATTTTACCTGTATCTCGAACCGACTTAGTTTGGTTTCTGAATATCATACAGAGACATAATTTGCTTGGACTGCGAAACATAAGCCTTTAAAGTACACATACCAAGCACTTAAGGCAGTTATAGTGTCCTCGTTTCCTGGGAAGCATGACTCTACTCATTAGGTGCAAGTCACCTAGACTGAAAAGCCGCTGGTCATTCCCTCAGGTCATCAGCTTCACTCGGGCAGCTCCAATTACCTTAGCAGAATAGTATCACCCATAACAACCTAAGTAAATCAGGAAGTCACCGAACAAGGGAAGTAATTACAGCTTCTTTCAGTACTGAAAAAGCAACCTGTTCTTTTACGACCCATCAAAACCATGTGTTTGCCTTTAGTGGTTAAAATAAAGGGTGTGCAATTTGGGAATAATCCAGCTATGAAGTTTCCTTAGTAATTGGCAAGTCCTGAAAGGTTTTCACTTCTGCAATTTAAAGGTGGTGAGCATGAGATTAATTTAATTTTCTTTTAGATTAGCCTTTAAGGGACGCTACAAAACCAAAGAATGACATTTTCAAATGGTGAACCCACATTTCACCCGTTTGACATAAAGATTATTTTGTTAACTACCTTTAAATTTCATTTATGATGTGACTTAGTCATGCTGTAAACCAGAATGTCAGTCACTGTAGCTGTATCAAACATTCAGAATTCAAAAAATATTTACCACTTTCAGAAAAAGGTCTAGCATGTTACTCAATCCTAATAGTAGTAGTACGCAACTCACTCTTTTTTTCAGTCTTCATTTCAACACACCCATTCGGTTGATTCAGATTCAACTGATTCTAGGCGGAAAAGTATTTGTTTGCAATAAGTCTACATGCATTTTTATAAAGCACTTCTCAAATGTTCAGGGTACAGGCACATGTCAGTGGTTTAATGGAGGGAGCGTCTGTAAATCTGAGCATGAACCATCTATTCTTTTTGGAAATACAAAGTCTGATCGCACATGGTACTTAGCACTGTGCTTAGACTGAGCATATGACTAATCTGGCTGAAGTCAGTGGAATGACTCAAAATGCTTAAAATGATGTGCATCCCTGCCCCAGGGCCAAGATACAGGTCGTTTAATGCTGGGGGAATGTTTTTCGCCTAAATTACAGTTCATTCACTCTTTTCTCTGGAAGACTCC
The DNA here is from genome assembly GCF_018139145.2 of Gymnogyps californianus. Classification (NCBI taxonomy): domain Eukaryota; kingdom Metazoa; phylum Chordata; class Aves; order Accipitriformes; family Cathartidae; genus Gymnogyps; species Gymnogyps californianus. The sequence goes on from NC_059484.1 coordinate 2,810,658, forward strand.
TTAAAAAGAAGAATAACAAATGTATTAGAATATTACTTCTGACCTTTCATAGGGAGAGTGTCTAAAGATTACATCTCAATTTTAATTTAGAAATTCAGTAATTAGATCATCATGTTACATTGTTCTGCATTTATTCAATATTTGTGTGTCAAATTTTCAGTGTCCTTTATATCATATAATTTACTTGACAAAGGTGGCCTATTTTTTCTGTTAATGAGCTATCTACAAATCTCTGCCTGTTTCTCAGGTGTGTTTGTTGCTGATGAAGCAAATGGCTGTATCTCCAGTAGGCTGTGACCAAGCACTGAACCGTGGAGAAATGATCCCAAGATGAGGCAGTTGCTGTTCCTGAGAATGAACTACAACCTAAGTAAGTGCCTCCGTGCTTAGCCCTCTGTGAGGGCTAGATCTGCGCCTTCCCAACAAATCATCCTTCAGTTTCCAATATGCCAAGACCTTCCTACTGCTGGAAAATTTGCGGTATGTTACGTATTTTTCGGTTGCCGCTAAAATGTTTTGAATTCTGTCCTCTAAACTGGGCACAAAGGTCTCCCTGAACTAAGAGCAAGGGCAGCATCTGCTCAGAGCAGCAATACTGGCTGCTAATGAAAATTCAGAGAGAAAAGGAAAATGATAGCACCCTTCATTGCTGAGCTGTTTCCAAAGGCTCTGCAATCCTCTCTGCTCCCCCACATGCTCCTCGCTGCCGGGGTTTTCCCAGACCTGCTGTACGTTCACTGATTCATCCTCTCCATTGCCGAGACACCTAAACGTTTCCAAAGGAAGGCAAGAAACCAGGTCAGCAGAGTGGAAGTAACCAAGGAAAAAAACACATATTCTTGTATTGGGAGAAAAGTCAGGAAAAAAAAATGAATACAGTAAAGTGGGATTTAAAAAAAAAAAAAAAAAAGAAAACATCCACGGAGTGGATTGGAAAACCGACGTCTGACAGCTGTAGTATATTCAGTGTCTAACATCCCAACGGCTCAATGAGAAAAGCAAACCTAATGGTACAGGCTCTGAAAATCCCACGTCCGAGCTATTTTGGGTTTACTCAACAGAGCTACTAAAATACAGCTGCGCTCTAATTTGCATTTGTCTCTTAAACTATTGGGGAGCAGTCTAACTTGAGACACAAGCTAAGGTGCCACAGAAAAGATGACAAAATATTCTCTTGTAGAAAGCAAGTGGGTGTCCTCCCTGTTGTGTGCTTGTCCCTCAACAGCCTGAACGGAGGCCACCATTCCATCCCTGCGTCCCTAGGCTGGTCTGCAGGACTTTCAAGGGAATATCTGCAGTTCTGACCAGCAGAAACCTACTGAACTGATGAGGGAGAATTTCCTTTCTGTTGCCTCCCATTAGCTCATACCTTTGACGCTTTCCCTGTTCCTTTCCAGATTTTGTTTTTCAAAGTAGCTGCCCGCACAGCTGGTGGTGTGTGGCTCACATGCTCACAGCAGTGGGTTCCTGATCTCACAATGTAGACGTTTCAGGCCAAAAACGTTTCAGACCTAACTCCACAAGCATTTATTGGCTCCTTCAGGACCGTGTTGCAGCCTGCACCGAGTACCCACGAACACAGCTAGCTGATCCTGCTACTAGCATCCCGTCTAACTCAGGCAATTGCAGCCACGGGAAACAAACTGCACGCAGATTGATTTCACTCTCATTTTTGCAACTCAAGCCTAACTGGGAATGTAAACCGCACTGACCAAGGAAAGTTGGGGAAATTGCCAGTGAATGCAGAAAAAAAGAAAAAGAAGGAAGATGTGGAAAGCAGGAGGTAAGAAAATGAACACTGTTTATTTAATACTCAACGTGTTGATTTGGGTCAGGCCTCACAAAGCGATCAAATGTCTATGGAAGTGACCTTCCCTTTGGTAGAGAATAAGACCTTGGATCAGTCCTTCGGTCTCTGGGTGGGGATTAGCTATATTAATCGTTTGGCAGAGACACCAGGTGGGTACAAAAGTTAAAACTCACCTATCAGTGCCACTTTGGGGGGTTGGTTCAACTCACTGTAGGATATGGTGCCGGTGAGGAAATCGCGATTCACGTCTAGATTCAGATGTGGGAGGAAAATACAAACATCCAAAATGCTTTTCCCCCAAATTTTGAGAGTGTTCAGACCCAAGGGCTGGTTTTGATGCTATGAAGGTAAACTTAGTCCTCTAGAGGGCATGGTTACACTGATTATATGTTTAATAATTAACTAGTATTACCTTAGCTATCTGTTCACTTTTACTGGTGTAAATCAGGAGTCGATGAACTGACACAGGTGGAGTTTCATTGTCTTTAAACCTTGTTGTAAGGTTTTCCATATAATCTCTCTTCTTGAGGAGGCTGATCCTGTATGGGCCAGAAGGTTTGGGTTTGATCGTTGGGGCAGCTTTCCAAGAGGTAGCTGTAATTCTCTCCTTGCTACCAAAATCCAGTGTGAAAATCAGTGGATCTATTTTTCACATGTATTTATGCTCCTGTTTTGGTTAATCCCAGCATCCCTTGGTAGCAGCCTGGGCTGGGTCATCTGAATAGTAGCACAATATGGGGTTAGTGTCCATCCGTCTTAGAAAGCATGGCAGCTCCAGACACTAGATGGCAATTGTTCATGTTTGGCCAATTTGGTGGTTGAACTCATTCAGTCAAATTTCAAAGTTAACAAAATTGTGCAGACGTAAATATGGCCACCATCTGTCTTCCTGCATGCGTTTCCCTGGTGTGCAAACAGAGCAGAGGTTTGAATCCGGGACCTCATAATGCAAAGGAAGATGCTGCGCTAGCTGATCCAAAAATCCACCTCCACTGGGGCAGCACAAACTGCGCAAAGCCCTTTTAATCTGGAAGTCAAGTCTTTGTAGAGCTTACACAAGGTTCACTTGTCTGTAATGCAAACACCTGCATTTTATTCAGTTTTACAATATTTAAATCCCCTTATAAAATAAACGGCTACTTGCTGGAACGTTACCCATGCTGTATGTCCAAGATCTGATGAATTTAAAAGCTATTTTCTAAGATGCACTGGAGAAAGAGAAGGACTGGAAACAGCCATCAGCTAGTGTTACAAATAGAGAAGTATCAGTCTATTTTTTGTGGCTTCCTTCAGCTTCTGAATACATTCCACGTGCATAACATGTTAAGATTTCTTTCTTGGGTCATTCATAGTGCCAAACCAACACCTAGGAACTGAGAAACGCGTTAATCTGCACTAATTTGTTATCATCACTGAGCTGTGCCACACAGTATCCCTTTACTTCTTTAATTACACTTGGAAGTCATCCTCAGCCATCGCATCCTCCTTGTCCTGGACTATGATGATTACGGTCTTACATTTTCTCAATTGGCTCGCAAAAAAAACCCCCATGTTGCCTTTTTTTGAGTTCTTTCTCATGGCTGAGGAAGTGATGTTCTTAACTGGTTTAAAATTTATCTGCTGGCCTGTGGGTGAACCAGATTCCTTGGGTTGAATCTACGCTTCCCATTTCAACATGGAGCTTCCAGGGGCTGGGCTGCCCTTCCCTTGGGCTGACCCTGCTCACAAACATTGGCCAAAGCCAATATGATTTGTTGCCTCACACAACTTTGTCGTTAGTGGGTTTGCAGGAAGAATACAGTCTAGAACAGAGTCTCGTCCCAGAAATTTGATGCTGACCTGATGATCTGACCTTTCTTTGAGAATGGATTAAGGTGTTCTGAGTGATATCGTAGATCGCTCTTTTACTGCCAAAAAGTCATACACTCTAGACCAGGTTTGTGAAACGGCTAAAATAGCAATTGCTCCTGAAAAATTCAGGCTGGATTTTTATGCACAAGAAAACACCTCTTCGTAGCTTAGTTTCTAATAAAGGTTAGAATTTACTGGATGCATCCAGTGAAACTTTCATTCTCCATTTTAGGATGAGGGCCAGGCAAAACTCTCCTTCAAAATAGAAGAAATGATGTAATTTTCTGTTCTCCCTTTTGTCTTCATTTTCAGCTAATACTTGGATTTAATAGCAGCAAGGCTTTCCTGTGAGAACTAAGCTAGTGCAAATCTTGAGTTGATTTCTTTGTGCTCAGCCTGCTTGTCTCTCCACATCCACTTGCTGTGCCTGATCTTACTTCAGAAGTTTTGGGGGCAGATGTGCTCTGTGTTTAAATCAGCAGGTCCCTGGCCTTAGACACCTCAACTCTGTTACAATGCTAATGCTATTATCAGCATTAAAAATAACAATAGAAACTAGTTATGCAAAGCAAATTCTGAAGCTGCAGTTACATGGCCAGAGGGACTCCGATTAGCTCATGTACGGCTGATCCAGATACCTCGGCATTATGCTGTAGTCTGCGGTGTAGACATCCCTTGACACCGCTGTGGGCTGGACGTACTTGCATAATTTTTGCAGCATACATGAAAATGCAGCGTGAAGGCCGTTAGAGAGGAAGGAGGGGGTTGGAACAGGGTTGTGTTGGCTTCAACGCTGGACATGCCGTCTCAGATCATTGTTACTGCAACCATTTCATTCTAATTCATCCATATCAACCATTTTTAGGTCTTTTCAGCATTTCACTCTTGCCATCATGCTGAAGAAGGCTTTGGCCATGCTTCATTATGCTTGGCTGGTGTCAGCGAAGGAGTGAGTGACACTGTTATCCAAGTCTATCTCTCCACCACAATGCAGACAGCCAAGCACTGTTGGCCCCGATGGATATTGCTCAGCAGATCTTTGTCAGGCTTGTTCAAACAAGATATGTTACCGTTGACCTACCAGCTAAAAGTTCATGCCTCTGACTCCAGGATACTTCTTGTCTTGGTGTCATTTGTTCATTGAAATAATTAGTTATTGTAAGATTATCACATTAAGAGGGATTTTTTGTTTGTTTGTTTGTTTTAAGAAGAATGGCATTCTTCTTGCTATCAGATGCTGGGTAGGTAGTTTATTCTTTTTCTTTCTATTCCAGTGTGGGTTTGGGTTCATGAAAATGAGAGAATCTAAGCCTTGAACAGAGCCAACTGCTTTACAAACCTCCCCAAGCCTTTGCTAATGTAATTCATTGCTGGCTAATGCAGCTCTGGCTTCTTTTAAGTGAAAGGTGCCAATCATGCAGAATTATACAGTGGTTTTGAACAAAGCCAACTCACCTGTTTGCGGGAGGCTTGCATCAGACCACCAAATGCATTTTCACTTAAGCCTGGAAATGAGCCAAACCCACAGAGTCCAGATCAAAATCTGGCTTCAGCCTCTCAGAGTCTGATTCTGGTGGACTCTATGACTTCTTCACTTAAAACACCATGAGGAGATCAAAGAGGAACTTCAGATTAGACCTCTGAGGCATGACAGAACATCCAGTCCTGGTTCAGAGCCACCACGGAGTATGGCCTAACCAACTTTTCACTCTCCAGACAAATGAATTTACAGACTTTGTTCTGATCTACTTTTGATGACTTCTGGGCTTTTACTTTTCATTTCCTCAGTTCCCAGATCCATACAAGATCCTAGATCAATTCAAGCATTGCACATCAAAACTGATGGTGGTCCATCTTATTTTCACAATGCTTTCTTTACATGTAGAGCAGCTTGCATTTTGGATCTGACATGTGAAATAGCTCGTTTTCTTCATATTTCTTGACTGAATTCAGGGGAGCTGGCTGTGCTGGGACTGCCAGGAGGAAGGTTAAATTTCATCAAGCCTTTTTTCAAAGAAAATTTAAGAACTAGCATTTGCTATGGAGGCTAATAAGCAGGCCTGTGCATCTCATTTGCACCTTCTGGATCTCAGGTTCAAATCTAACAACATGAACAAAACTCTTCATCTTTCCAAGGCGGAGGCACTACATACTGTCCAGTCTACTGCATTAAATTATTTCATGAGACCTCTTGAGAGTCAAGGTCCTGTCATCTTTGTAGAAATACCATAAGAGAACATAGAGCTTTTCACAAGGGGCTTCGTCTTAAAGTCTGCGGTCTAAACGTTTCTGTGATCTATTCAGAAAGTATTGGCAACAAGACACCTAGCATAGCGTTGAGGGGTGGTAGCCATCCTATAAAAAATTAATTTCCGAAGTGGAGTGTGACTTGATCAAGCCTAGCAGCTCTGTGGAGGGGTGCGCGTGGAGGTTCCCTGGGAGCGGAGGTCAGGCGGGTGGCTATAGGTCTGTGGAACTGTAGCATTTCTGAGTTGAAATTATTATTACTATGTTTTCAGATTTCCTTTCAAGTTCCTAATTACCAACAGCCAAACCAAACTATCTTGAAGCCCTAAGTCTCTCTGTCCATCCACAGCCTAACAGCATTGCCAAGCGATATTCTATTACACTACTTAGTACAAATTATTTTCTATCCCTTCAATGTACTTCTAGTTTTAAATAATACTTTTTCTTTTGATTCTGTTTTGCTTCTTTCTCCTTCAGTGACTTTACCTCTGTGAACTCCCTTGCCATCACAGATCAAGGGCTAATTTTTTCAGGTCAGTTTGTGGGAATTTAGGTAAATAAGTGGGTATTCCCATAAATCACGTATTTTCAGAGGTCAGTGAAAGTGCATATATTTCCATTGCCTCTGGAGAGATTTTTAGCCTTAGCTTCTTGATAAATCAATTAAGTTTCCTTTTGCTGACAAAAGTGAGAATAGCAGTGTTTGCCAACTCATTGCATGCACATTTTGCGTGGGACTTGAGAATGTGGCTGCCTTAATTGCATTCCCCAAAGAGTCCATCCTGAACACCTTGACTTGACCAAATTCCCACTGACTTCAGTGGCAGCTTGAGCTGTGGAAGGAGAGCAACAGCAAACACCAGCATGAAGGAAGTTAGCAGACATGGAGTGCACTCAGGGCAGCAGCAGGAGGTTTGGGTCCCAGGCTGGGTGCTTCTCTGCTGCTCCAGTTCCCCAGTGCTTCCATGGGCAGATGTGTGCCCAGTCTCCTTCAGCCCTAACGCACGCACATGGGCACCACTCCCCTCTCAGCCTCTCCCCGCTTAGAAACACAACTGGCTCTCATGAGAGGAGAAACTATTTTTGCATGAAATGGAAAGGACCTGAGTGTAGAATAAGGACAGAGAGCGTGAAGCAAGGCATGCTGTCTCCAAAATGAGTAAAAAAAATACAGATGTAGAAACAGGTGTTCAGGATATGTCTTTCCCACCTTACATCCCCGTCCAAGCTAATCCACATTTGAGGACACAAAATACTGTAAGCATTCCTCCTTCTCCCAATACAACTGCATTCATTCTTCCATCCCACAGCTTTCAGCACCAGGCATATTCCATCCACACAGAGCATAGCTTGCATACCTCCTCAACCACAAACACACATCCTACTCATAGTCTTCCATGCTTGCAAGTGCAGAGCGAGTGGAGAATATTATAATTCACTTAGATATTGGCTGTTGCTCCAAGGTATGTGTGTTAAGCAGGAGATCCTCTTCATCTTTGCATGTTCTTCTCGGTCGCAGAAGTCCAGACTGTACTGAATTGCTTCCTCTTCTTTAAAAATAATCTGTGAAATCAAGGGAGAAACGGTGAGTAGACACTTGTTTCAGTTACATAAAAATGAGTATCACCTTCAGGTGGAAAAATCCTGTCTGATCACATGTAGATCTAGCCCACAAGTGGCTGTACTCACTGAATTGAGAGTTCTTCTGAGACAAAAGGCAAGTCACGGTGTTCGCTGTAGACCATCTGGTACGTTTCGGCTCCTAATCCTGATCAGTATGTTTTGAATGAAAATGCTGAACAATTCAAACTAATAATAGTCAGGCATGACTATGATTTGTTTTTTTCCTCTGTTCCTGGCAGACACTCAGGTAGGTATTGCAGCATAAATATGTATGGTTAATTCTTTGTGGTCTCAAGATACTGCAAAGTAGTTACCAAAAGGGCATGCCAGGTAACGAATCGTAGCCTTCGCAGTGTTGAGAGAGGTAGAAGGCTCACTAGAGTCGTAGGACTATCCCTTTCTTACCATAGTATCATTAGCATCTGTACTAAAGTCTCCAGGAAGAGGCTATGAGATGGCTAATGTCTCTTCTAATACCGTACCTCTGCATTGCAATGGCAGTATTGCCTCTGACCTTCAAAATGTCCAAGGCTCTTCTTGCTTACTTGCTCCTGGCTGCATCACTAGTAGGTTTTTGTGGCATTTACGGCTGCATTATATCCCAGAAAAGCCATTTGGGGGCCCAGGCCCCACAGGAATGCTGTCTGCCAGTTGTGCCAGGACTTTTTGCTTGTTTATAGGACGCAGCATTTGCTGTCAGCCACTTTCAGTTCCTACTTAATCAAGCAAATGAGGAGGAGGGCCAACATTTTACCTGTTGCCTCAGGCCTTTTTACCTCTCTCTGCTCATCCAGGTAGCCTTTCTTTAGCTCACACCTGAGGATCTGCATAGGTGTCAGGTTATTTCAAGTAACATTGCTGATGTAATGATGAGATGAAAAATAAATTCAGGAAATGTAGATTTAAAGGTTACAAACTAATGGAAAGTCAGGAAATCAGAAAATTGCACTGATGGTGCAAAGCCTTAAACGTCTGCAAGTCTGGAACTACTCAAATTCACTCTCAAGTCCCCTTATTCTGCACTGAGGTGAGACATTTGTACCTTGCTGGATGGGATAGTGCAGAAAATGATGTTTCTATTCTGAGTCACATTTCTGCGATTCTGTATGATATAACAGAAGCCCCACACACAGGATGGGAGAGTTCTGCTGCAGTCCGACACCTCCATCGTGCTCCCTCTCCAAGAGGCTCATCTGCAGCTCTCACTTGAGTCTTCACCGAGTCTGAAGGGGTACAAAGTAAAAACGAGGAAAAAGAATTAACTTGGTGTCTGTGGAAATACTGCTCTTGAGTTTGCCCCGGCTGCCAGACGTGGAAGTGGCTGGCAGTGGCAGAAGGGCTGCAAATTTTGGACTTCAGCAGATTTTAAATTCTCATTGACTGATATTTTGCGGGAAGCTCTGAAGCGGTTCACACATCATCCAAACCTCCTCGCCCGTTCTCTTGGCATCCAGCACAGCTGCTGAGGGGTCTAAAGCTGGGCTGGAAATCTGCAGCCAGGGAGTCTCACCATTAATTCTACCATTTCATCCTGCAGATCTGACCTCTTTAAGAGTGATTTGATGTTTCTTTAAGCAACACCCCGTCTCTATGAAGAAATGCCAACAGAGGAGAAGTTTCAAGCTCGTTGTTTTTATTTAAGCTGTTGGAACCGTATGGACATAATGTAAGTAACTGGACCAGCCAACAGGGTGTCTGTCAGTCAGTGACTCAGTCTTCAGATCAGATGCAAGCCCATATAAACAGGTTCAGCCCAAAAGTCATGATAATAAATAATTTATTTCTGTACATTTCAAAATACCAGATACAGTAAAGTGAGTGTTTTCTTTGGAAGCAGGCATTACTGGTCAGCTGTATTTGCTTCCCGCACCAGCAATAACATGTTCTGAATGAGTGGAGGGAGACTCCGACCACCATTCTGCCAGAGCCTACTTGGTTCTTGGTTGAAGGCTGCTGAGTCTTAGGAAATCACTCTGAAATAAATTAGTGCACTGTTTTGAGGTATGTGGCATCGTCAGGTTTGCACTCCATCACTCGCAGCACTAGAGAGATCGAGCCAGCCAGGTGGGCATCTGGAGAAAGCTGACTTTTCAGGGGTTTTTTTCTCATCATTGTGGGATTGCTGGGTCATGCGCAGCAAATGGAAAATGTCCCAGGACATTTAAAGATGATTTCAGGTCATGTGAACTGCCACGTAAAACTGGGAAAAGAAATATGTGGCAAGACACTCAGATGAGATGCAGAAACATGGAAGCTTGACAGGGAATACTCTTATGGACACTGTCCTTCATCCAGAGTTCTCTGTTGGATCCAGGTGCCACTCTTCTTGCAAAGGAGATGAGAGGGACTAACCAGGGGTCACCCTAAAATACTATTGCCTGCAGTTTGGAAGCCTGGTGCTTTGATATCTTTTCTGTGCTATCAGAGCATACCTGGAGGTACCTAAATAGATGATATCAAAGAAGACCTCTTACCCATGGCTGCTTTGGGCAGGTCCATGGCGCAAGCCCTCTCTTCCCTGGGACCCTGCTCTCTAACCTGGCGTGGAAGGTGCAGGCTGCGGAGTTCAGGACTTGGGACTGCCTTGAGGAATGTGTCAGAAGGAAAGTCCCTGAGCAAAGATGAGACTCTTGTCCCCAGTCGTCTTGTAAAGCAGGGCTGTGTGGGATGGGAACACTGAAATACTCAAGATGAGGAGGACAGCAGCTTGCTCCAAGGAGCCCGTGGGAGCTCCAAGAGCAGGCAGTTATGCTGTAGGGCCAAACAGGCTGAGAAGAGCCTGACCGAATCTACTGGCGCATGAGTTCGATGTGAATGGAGCAGGCTGATCTGTGATGTTTTAGGGTTCATATCAGGCGGTTATGGAGTATTTGAGATCCCCAGTGGTCTGACTCAAACAGTTTAATATCTTACTTGTTCATAGCCTCGTTGCCTGCACGCGAGGTAAAATCCAATATAGGAGCAAAAATATATGCACAAAAATACAGATGAGGTTTCCAAATATTTCAAATGCTCCGTGTAAGTTGCATTTAGAACAGAATTCATCAGTAAGCTGGATATGATCTTGCTAGGAGAAAGGAAGAATAAAGCATGCAGTATCATAAGCAGCATATTCCAAGATGAGTGGTCTCTCAGTCTTCTTACCCAGGCACCTAACTTTGAGGACAAACAATATGAACTATCAATGCAAATCTTTAGCCAAGATCTCTGTTTAATGTGGTCATTTAGGAAGACTTACAAATAGATATTTATTTTTAATATCCTCTAGCTGTGCATGTATTGTATTTGCCCGATCAAGGAGAAAATACAAACTGCTTTTCTCACTCAGCTCCCAGGGTAACTTGGCAGATCTAAGCCTGGGGTCATGCACACCCTTATTTGCAGCAGCCCTGTTCGCATATTTGCATTTATAAATTGAGACATTGATCTGTCTCCATTTACAGATCAAATGCAGTAAGTTTACTAGTGAGAAGTGAAAAGCTTTTTGTAGCTGCTAACTCTGCAAACTCAGAGCGGGCTCTGCCAGTCAAAGCTGCTCATGCATTTATTAGTAGTAGCAATAGAGGTCCATGGGGTTGATAAGCATAGAGATGACTTGTCTTCCCTGTATAGCCTACGATTATTTGTGAAAGTAGCTTTATAGAGCTGATGGGTAAGAAGGAGCGCTTTTTAATAGTCATCACTCCCTCGGGTACAACTACACTTCCAACACCTGCAATGGCCAGTGAGCACCTCTGCCAACTAAAACACTTCTCTTCAGAAGAATAACTAATACTTTAGAATAACTATTAGAATAACTAATGCTTCTTTGAGAAGTGGAGGATTAGGTTCATATGTCCTAGAATATAGCACCCAAAACGGTTTTGTTTGAGGCTTTTGGAAGAGGTGGAAGGGAAGAGAGTGTGGAGCAGATTGCTTTCACTTAAGGTCCTTCATCAACGGGACGGGAGGGCACTTGCAGGTTGGGGCACTGAAAAATAAATAGCAAAGCAGGTACAATCACTGACAAATACTCTTACAAGCCAGGCTTTCAGGCTGGAGGCTCCAAGCTATCAAATACTTTGTCAGTCTCAGCAAGCTGGTAAATAAAGAAAAGGTTCTTCCACATAAATCTTTGGAGCTGATCCTCACAAAGAGTGCTTTCAGCCCGAGCTTCTACTTCAATACTCTACAGCTGGGGGAGAGCACAGTGAGTCTTATTTACGCATCCAGCAGCAGTTTATGACAGGCACCATCTCATCTCAAGGGTCTGACATATACATGCATCGTTGTCCAATTTGCAAATTCTTGCATCTAAAAGTTTAATAAGCTCTTCATTTGATTTCTTAATGTTTTTCACAGAAAGTGAACGTTTTTCCTGGCAGAGCAGGGACTGTGAGCTCTTTTATCTGCACCCCATAAAGGGCTGGGATGTCTTTGAGCTTGGCCAATAATTTGAAAGTGATCCAGATTTTGTTTTTCCTGCAGGTTTAAATGAAAAGTGAATGTTTTAAGTGGAGGAGTAAGAGGTACATTGAATTTGGAAGTATGACCACAGCAGCAGCAGAGCTGTGGAAAAATTCAAGGAGTTATTAAAATCTTTAAAAGTCAATTGTTTAGAAATCAGGCGCATAGCTTAAAAATGACGTTTTGGCAAAGCTGGGTGAGTTACCCTTTCCATCATATATTACATTAAACCTCTGCCATATGTCCAGTCTTAGCTGGCCAGGAGTGTCCCCGGGAGTGTCCCCTGCTTGCCTCAAAACCCACTGAATGACCACAGCACAGCATTTCCAGCCGTTGCTCATCAGCACTTGAGGAAGACTTGGTACTTGATTCTAAATTGCTGGAAGCAAAGGTGAACTTCTGCCATTTACATCGTTTGGGAGTAGGTCCGAGTCCTCGGAAAGGGAGGCCACTGAAGGAGATGATCTTTCTCTCCCATGGTACTGCAAGTATCCTAAGCTAAGCAGCTTTGAGTTTCTTAAGGCTGAGCTGCTTCTCTCACGCTGGAGGAACAGAAGAACATCTGGTCTTAGCTACTGTTTTTCAACTGGATCATCTTGTGCCTCACTAAAATGAATGAGAAACACATGCAAGCTATATTTTCAAAAAGTTGTATTTCATTGATGCAACTAAAGTAGTGATTTTCACATGCAATTAGATACACAGATGTAGACAAGCAACAATTTACACACACACTACATTTCCAACGAGGCCCTACGTACATTCCCATATGCTTTACACATGCGAAATATGCACATGGTGAGGAGGCATGGGAAAGTATTTACATGTGCAATTGTATCTTCCCACAGCAATGCCTGGGAATTAGAAAGCACTAACTTAGACAATATTTTGGATGTAAAATCTGATGACACTTTCAATTCTGTTCTGCAGGCCCCACTATAAATAATTGTAATTATTAATTATGATCTGCCTACAACAGCACTTCACCAGGCACTTTGCAGATAGGCCAGAGACTAGGAGCTCAAATCACCCCCGTGTTACTCTGTTTTCGAGAAGCGTTTTGGAATAGACATCAGCGTCCAAAGCCCGTTAGGGGCTTTAGGCGTCTGTATGCAGACGTCTCCGAGAGATTGACGAAGAGTGAAAAAATGAAGAGTAACGTAATACAACCAAACCAAAACATTCAGGAGATACAGGTCAGGATCGTAAAAAACGTAAGATTTTTTTTAAATTTTCTTTTTTAACGTTATCACATCTTGGGTCCTTTTTGAAAAACTATGGGAATGTTTTCTTTACAAAAAGGTAAAAACCAAAGTACCATTTTCTAAAAAGCACTACTTCCTAGGAAGCTGAGTGAGACTTTGGGAGAAGGTGAGTGGCTGGGGACTTGGCTCGGCCCTTAGCAGTGCGTGCTCTCCTGCAAGGCCCCTCATGGGCTCTGTGTAGGCTCTCTGAGTCTTAGGGCTCCAGCTGGTAGGACGGGGAATATTAGCCTTTTCTTCCTCAACATGTGTGAAGACAATGGCAGGGTGTGGTGGGGTGAAGATTGTGTAGTGGTTGATAATGGGATAGTAGGAGCCATTGATGGGAAAATGCACTCCTAAGAAAATGCTTTTTGTCTGTTTATTCTTCAGTGCAAATAATTTGCTCTTTCAAAAACAAACTGGTCTGTGATCTGGTCTGGGACAGACCTGTAAGAACCACTAAAAAAAACCCCAAACCCTAATGACATTAAAATATTTGTTTTGGTTTTTTTTAAAGAGCACAGTATGTGCTGATACTGAATGCCTAGCTACCATGGAGCCAGTACGGTGAACTTACTCGATTTACCATAAGACCTCAGTATTGGGTGGGGTGGGTTGTGGCTCAGTGTGATGATGCCGTGCGGTATCTCGACCTGCGTAGAGATCTACAGCGGCTGTGACTCTCCAGTGGTTGTTAAAATGTGCTGTTAGGACGCAAAAGCATGCACGGCATCAGCCATGCAGGGAGATAGCAGCAGGGACCTTGGAGGGCAAGACTGGGGACAGCTGTAAGAGCTAATGGTCATCTTCTCAAAGCTAGGAGAAGGAAGTGGCATGGGATGGTCCTGGAGAGAGCCCTTGGACAGGAGGCAGCAAAAAGCCATAGGAGAGGTCAGGGATGGGTGAGGGCAGGCTTCTAGGGGAGAGGGATGGGCAGGCAGGGGCTGGGGGACAAGCAGGGTGTGAAGGCAGCGGCAGCTAGGCTGGGGGATGGAGGGTCATGAGTCGCAGCCACACGAGTTTCCAACAGCTGGATGCTTAGATGGGCAAGCCCTTACACCCGACATTACCTGCTCGAATCCTGGCTGAGAGCTTGCAACAGACTTCTGCTCATTTTTCAAAACAGATCATTTATGTGATCCCTTCAGTCCTTGTTTCTATTAACAGGCCAAACAAGTTCTAAGTGCCAACATACTGAAGAAGTGGAAAAGTTAGTTTATAGAAGGGAAAAAAGGGGAAGGAAAAGAAAAACAAAACCCAAGTTATTTCCACAATGTTTGCATTCCCATGTCTTAACCACAGTATTCCCAGCACGCGGATTTTTATGGTGCATCTGAAAACCAACCACAATGCAAAAGAAACTTCAAAAGTTTTTAAGGAAAGCAAAGCTGAGAGAGAGACATGGGGAGGGAAGTCGGGCCGTGAGGAGCAGCGTATGGGAGCAGTGCTGGGCTTTTCTGCCTGCCTCGCACCCCACTCTCCTGCAGTCCCAGCCAGGACCTCGCTCTGCAGGTGACCCAGGAAGGCAGCACGTGTTAAGGATGGGGAGATCTGTAGAACTCAGTTATTTAAGGGGTTTTAGTTTCCTTTTAGCAGGTTGAAATAGCAGGGCATGACCAAAATATGTGTAAGCGCAGCTCCTTTGTCCCTCTAGTTGAAACAAAGTGAGTCCTGGTGCTGTGGATGTTACGTAGGTGGGGAAAGGTGGAGGTCAGGGACTGGGAGGCGTCCTGTGCTGTACTTGGCGTGGGTTGTAGCTGGAGAGAGGTGAACAGAGGCACCTGTGGTATCACGTGGGATGTGCAAGTGTGCAACATCAATGGTGCGTTTTACTGGACTATATATGTTTAAGAGGCTGAAGGGATTAGTGCATTTAGTTGCCGTAAACCTGTATAGCTACGAACAGCAAATGTTGCAACAGCATCTACGTACTCATCGCCCACACAAAATTCTTTGTTATTAATAGCATATATCCATTGCACAGCCTGGTTTATCTGCAATAAATAAATTGCATTATGGCATTATGGCTTGGTCATAATCCACTGCATATCCAGTGACTCTAGAGACTGGATTTAAACATTACCTCAGCTGCTAGATTACGATCTGATCTATTACGCTGCAAGACCTGAAGTCACATTTCAGCTAGTGAGAAAATCACTGCTACCCTTGTCAGATGAACTGCCCTGGCGTTGCAATGTGTAGCAGCGCACGCCGGCATCAGGCTGCTTAGGTGAGAGGCAACGAATTGTAAGAGTTGTCTCTGCAGCGATTCCTTCCTTGAATAATACCAATACTGTTTGTAAATACCTGATATCCCACGTTCAAAGAGTCTGACGCCAGGAAAATGCGTCGGGATTAGGAAACATAATACTCATTAGCAGATACCTGCAAAAGACCTCTAGCCCGTTTGGCTCCTCGCAGGCTGAACTTTTGGCTGGCTGCGGGTAAATTCAGATGTGTCCGCAGCAGCAGTGAACCAGGCTGGTCTGCCCAGGAGCTGCTCGTCTAGCTCAGTGTTGTGCCGAAAGGTAGCCAAGTGCAATGAAGTATTTTCTAAGCAACTCTTATTTTTACTCAGAAGTCAAGACTTTCTGGGAAAATTTCCCAAATTAAATGGAAAACTAATTCCTTTAAGCCACCTAAGCATGACTGACATGACAAATGGTGAGGTGGCTACCTGGAGCCATCGCTGCCTGTCCTCTCTGCTCAGTGTGCTCCGCTCAGCAGCTCTTCTTTGTAAAATGACTGGGGTTACTGTGTGCCTCTAAAACCTCTGCCTGAGCCACGGACCAGAGAGAGACTCTCAGCTGGCTGGAAACAGCATAATTTTATCAAAACCAGTCAAGAGGTAGCAGGGTGCATCAGCTGTGAGTCTGGGCCGCTGTGTTCTGTTGAGTTTTTCTGTGGCTTTTTTTATTGCATTACACAGGTTTTCACTTTGGGACTCCAATGCCTCTCCCTCGTGGTTTTGGTTCTAACAGCATGCATTGCTGCAGAGAGCTGAGTATCAATGCGAGCGCTCTGCACCATAGTCTAACACAGAATCAATATGATTTTTGTTACATTCCTCTCAGCCTGGCTTCAGTAAAGATTACGGATCTGCTGGCTGAGACATTGTATGTCTCCAGCGTAGGAGACGGTCATTGCCGAAAAGGCAGTCAAAACTATTATCCCAATTTAAGGGAGAGAACAGAGCCCTAGAAGTACCTGCGGTTTTGAGGAAAGCATGGCTCCTACAATTGGGGCTAACTCAGATGTTCTCTGGGCATTGAATTACTGTAAACAGGCTTTCAGAAGAGCATCCTGAACCTCCCAGATTTGAATTTTTCTGGTGTAACCAGGGGGAATTTCACAGGTCCATCCTTTCCACCAGCATCGCTATGTCCTTATTAGCACTGACACTGCATTGCATCTGTAGGACATCTGGACGTCAGGTGGCCTGCTGAAAGCCGGAGGGGGACTTTGAGTGTATTTTGGGGTACGTGGGGTGACCAGGAGCCTAGCTTATACATTTCCAGGGTAAATAGTCATTGAACAGTACCGTGCATGCACCACAAGGCTGGTGCATCTCAGATATTACAGACTCAAAGTCTATGTGCTAGACAGCAGATTTGCACTTTGCGCTCACGTTTCCATCCAGGCACGTGTGTCTAACTGCACACATGCTTCGGGAGCGTGCACCCTGATTCCCTCTGGGATTCCCTGTTAAGAAATACAGCAGCTCTGACCTCCCATTTCACGTCTCGTGATGCTGCGAAGCACCACGGCTCTGCAGCTTCCCATTTGGGTGAGGGCGGTCCTGCCTCTGCCATTGCTTCTGCTGGGGACGAAGCGTTTGAAGATACTGTGATAGCCAGTACCAGCTTACATATCCCTGCGGCCTGTTTTCCACCACAGCATCCTCTCCAGACACATGGTAATAGCGGTAGTCACTGAGCTAACGAAACATTGGCCCCGACAACGCCCCAGCAGATGCCAGGAGCCACTTCCCAGGCAGTGAGTCCATCCCATGTGATGGAGCTCCTTTGCTCTCCGAGGGTTTTGTCAACACCTCGGTATTATTAAAATGTTGTTTTTAAAGTCAATTTCCTTTTCTTTTCTTTGTAGTTTATAGAGTGTTGCTGAAGACCTTCTCCCAGGCTCTAAAATGAGGATCAGTTCCAGGTTTGCAGTCATATCAACAGTAGGTTCGTGATTTATTTCTAAGGTGCCTGTGTAATTACCCGTACCCCACACACACCTCCCATTCACACTGAGTTTCCCTGTAGCTAATGAGTCTTCCCAGGGAGGAGAAGGAGGAGGACTGACTGGTTCACTAAACCCCCGTGCAAATGAATGAGCTTCTAAAATGAATCCAGCCTCTGTAAAGACAGTGTGTCTCAAAAGCTGTCAGGCCTTATTGTAAATGTAAATGGCTCAGCTTTCTTAAACCGAACATTTCTGCCAAGTTTTGCCAACAGCCTCGTGTTGATGTTCTTTTTTTCCACTATTTCTGTTTTGGTCAAAGTGTTGATGGATCTGTTTTGCCATTATATGTTCTGTCATCTATACTAGCACGTTGCCTATACAAGGCAGGGTTTGGCCAGTGGTGCAGAGCTTACAGCCCCAAAAGATACTCTTAAATATTTGGATATCCGAATCCAACATGTGCTGATACTGGGAAATGTTTGGAGCAGTGGTTATGTTTCGAAATTAGGAAATGCTGCCTTTGGTACCAAGTTCAAGTTAAGTATCTTTGGCACACAATGACGGAATGAGCTTTGTCAACCTAAAAACAGGTTTGGATATCTTTGCGGGATTACATTTTTGCACCAGCTGCACGAATCTGGGCGTATCTGTACGTTACAGAGAGGTGATGCAAAGCAGTACTTGGCAGGGTACCTGGAGGAGGTGTGAGGGACCATTTGGTAGCCCGTTAGAGCAGCCAGCTGGTCGCCAGCCCCATTTGTACGAGATAGCCCAGCGTGGGGTTGGAAGCCGAATCTGGCAAGTGGCCGGTGCCAGCTGCTGACCTGGGTGCCGGCCGGTGGCCAGCCCGCGTGCAGAGCAGCTCGGGGCAGCCTTTGAACTCTGTCTGAAGCGAGCTGTGCATTGGCCCCCAACGTAAATGAGAGCAGCCTGGAGACTGTTATAAATTACAAGAGTGCTCTCGCCCCAGAGGCAGGCACACATCTGGCCAGGCTCCCATCGGGGGAGCGGTGCTGGAGGTATTGCTTCGGCTCTGTCTCACAGTCGGACTTCCCTTTACTGGGGTGATCTTCTCATGGCTGCTTGTACCAGGGTTGGGCTATCAGAGCCGGCAAGTCATTTCCATCTTTGCTTTTCTGCAAATATTAATCCTGACGTAAAGTGTTCTCAGCCTCCATGCCTGACCTCTTGCCTCCGATCAGCCCGCTGACCAACCTGCCCCAGGTAGGATCACCCTTCTCTCCCCATCACCAGCAGCTCTCTTCTGGATTCCTCGACAAGGCCCTGCCCCAACGCTGGCTCTTTTTCTGCCCGGGCTATGGATCAAAACCAGCAAAACGGCGTTCAGCTGAGCTCCAGGTGCAATCTGAGTTCAGACATCCTTTGCTGATGTTGTCCAACCTTTGTGCTGGATTGCTGGGCTGATGTTAGCAAAGAGGCTCAAAGTGGGTGGTGGTCACCCAGACTAACATTCCTTTGCAGCCTTGCGCCCTCCCTGCAGGGCTGTGAGGAAGGATCAGGGCCCTTAATGTTTAAACTGTCTAGACCTGAGATACTGTTCTGCATCTGGTACTGTCTTTTCAGTTTAAAAGATGTTAAGCTTTTACAGTTTTCTCTAATCGCTTGGAAATGAGTTTTTGAAAAGGCAACCAGGAAAAAAACAAACACCCCGCCAGTGCAAACTAGTCACGAGCCCTGATAATGTCGCTTTTTCTTGAAATGGGGCATAAACAAAGCAGACGGCAGCTCTGGAATGTAATGAATTCTCATGTTGATACAAACCACTTAATTCACTTATCTGCAGGTAATTTAGCTACTCCCGAGGATGAAAACCCTTTTAAGTATACTTCCCCTCGCACAGTTTAGGTGGAGAGGAAGAGCCTGGGCCAGTCTGATTGGCAAAGGGCAGCGCTTAGCAGGCTGGGCGAGCCGTGACGCCCGTGGCCAGAGCAGGGGCTGTGCACTGCATATTTTCCCCTGTGAATTAAGCAGTAATCAGTCTTGATGTTGGCTTTCTGCTCAGGAGAAAAGTTCATCTTTTCATTTCAGTGCCCCCGAGTATCCTGAAACTCTTCAACTGGCAGAAAAATGACATGGAAAAAAATGGACAGAATTGGTTTTGCTGTATATTCAGATAAATTAGTATGATTTCAGATATCTAAGGTAATATGTCTCCTTTTATAAGCATAATTCTTAACATCAGATATGAGTTTTGGAGGGTTAAATGTTTGGGATCTGGAAAAAAATGCTCCTGCTGATGGACTCCTGTCAATCTGACAGCCAGGCTCACCTCCCGCATCAGTCCCTTGTCCCAGATGCTCTAGAGGTGCTGCTTTAAAAGCCTTCTGTCCCAAAAACCGGGACATTTCCGAGAAAAGGAAGAGTGTTCAGTTTTTACCTTCTCAGCCTCATCAAGTAGGAAATACAATTGCTCACACAAAGGCTGAGCCGCTGCTCACTGGGCTCCGCTCTCTGTGGTGGATTTTGGAAGACAGAAGATATTAATTATAACAACAAAACTTTTATAGACATGCTTAAGTATTTGCAAGATCATTTTAAAAATATTATACAAAGGAAGCGTTTTCAGAGACAACACATACTAAATGGACTATAATAATGATGAAGTAGTAGCACTGACAGAAGATACTGAAAATTCCAGAGTTTGGGGGAGAATTTCTAAAAAATCAGGTTTTCCAGATGAAAGCCTGCTTTTATTCTGCCCATTCCGCTGGGTGCCTGGTAGGAGTTGGAAGCTGGGAACTAGATGCTCCCACTCCTCTCCAAAACACTACATGTTTTGGTAGTAAAACATCGTCTCCCAATTCTCCTCACCGTCTCCCAGTTTGTTTGTTTGGTTTTTTTCCTAGAATTAAGGCTTTTAGATGAAAAAGGAACATTTTGAGGACTTCAGACAGTTACCACAAATGATTGAAAAATCGATTGTGGAATATATCCATAACCCCTATTGCAGATGTCTGTGTGAGATAAATATCGGCTGTATGTTGCCCCTGTGTTGCACGTGGGACCAGGCAGTACAGCACACGGCCCCGTAGGATGCCCTCGGTGGTGGAGGGCTGTGTTAAGAGTTGCCTGGCCATGCTTGTTTTGTACTGGCCACCTTTCTTGTGTGATCTTAACGATCTCTTCCATTTATTTGATTGCACGTTTAGGCCTGAATGTAGCTCCCAGGAAATCTTGTGCAATTCAGCTGACCTCAGCAGGCCTGCCCGAGAGAACAAAATTCAGCTGTTTGTGTCGGCTGTGTGACGTTCTGGAGTCCCCCAGATGAAAGGTGCTACGGAGGTATGGAAAAATTTGATTTCTTTTTAAGTGCTGGGGGTGCATGGGAGGGGGAGGCCTGTGCATGGCTATGTCAGCCTGGGGACTACAAAGTGGGTTCCCATATGGTCAGTTTTTAGGATTTCTCCTGTTTCAAATCTGCATAAATGGCCCACTCAAGGAGGCCCAACTATTAAAAACAGCTGACAACGAAAAAGGGGGAGGTGAACGCCAAGCAAGCAGCAAGTCAACTATGTAACTGAGCTGACAGATGGCAAATTAATGTTGTCAAATAGAAAGAAGTACATAAAGCTAAGGAGCACTATGACCAGATTGCTTTCTTGCACATGAAGTCTTTAATCATATGGATATCCTTGCTATTTTTACTCTAATGAGATTGGGAACGAAAAATAAGACTGAGGCATCAAATTAAAGATGAATTTGCTTTGAATCCACAAGAAATTGAAGCCCCTGCAGAAACAAGGAGAATTATTTGCCAGGCAAAATTAGTGTCACAGATGAACTTGTTTGTGCTTCTGAATTTTGACATGTTTATTTTATTGGTAATATTGCTGTAGCAAAAGAGCGTAATAGCCAGTGTAGGTAAGCAGTCAAAGGAAGTCGAGTGAAAACTGATGTTCATGGAGCTTTTCGCCCTTAGGCAAAAGCAAAAAACCCCAACCCACCAAAACCCTTCCATCTACTCATTGGTAAAAGGAAAAAAAAACCAAAAAAACATTTCTGTTGTAAGATACAACTTGATGAATTGCCAGTGGGCCAAGTGCACTCACATAAAGTAACTATTTGCCCATCGTGAGTTTTGTACTGAGAATATAAGAATTTGCTTTGTTCATGTATTTCTTTAATGAAAGAAGTGTGAGGATGTCTTTTAATCAAGAGGTTAATGTGGGCTCTGACAACTATTAAGGTATTCACACCTCTGATTAAAGGGAGAATCGGCCTGTATCTGAGCAAGGAGCTCGGTAAACAAATACATCAATCATGGGAAAATATCCCCCAGTATGTGTGTGGTCAGAGAAAGCCAGCCAAGGCAGTTAAAAGGAAGCAATTTTCCACAGTGCTTGGAGGTAGGTAATATAAAATAATCCATAATTAAGTTTAATCGTGGCTTATCAGACCTTTCTGGGACTGTGAGCATTGTGGTTAATGTTTAACATATTACGTTTGCTATAAGCTTTCTCTGATGCCATTTCATTGATACTACAAGCCCATTTTATTTGGAAGTGGCAGATGTGACAACCGTGTCTGGAGGCCAGATTCATAGCTGATACGACTCAGGATAGCTGCAGCAAGCTCTGATATTATGTGGACTAGATCCTCTGCTAATAAAAAATGGGTTTGCTCAATGGAGCCAGTGGAGCAATCCAATTTACACATAAGAGCCTGGCCCAGCTATTGTGCTGTTGCTGTATAATGGCCAGATCCAAGTCCCTAAGTCTTTCTATTGACTTAACCTAGAAGCTGCTTCAAGCCCCTTGTAAGGACAGTAGTTCTTTTACTAGAGGGGGAAAGTAGTGCCTGCTACTTGTAAAGAAGCACGTACCCTTCGCTTCTTGCCTGCGTCAAGCAAGGAACAGCCTCTTAGGGGTCGGACCTGGATGAGAGATGGGCTTTTCAGCTCAAGAGTACAGAAGGTGAAACAGTCGGTGGTGGCCAAGGCTGTTTGCTATAACTAAAGAAGACTGCTGTCCCCCAACCCGTGCAGCCTGTGGTTTTACAACATGGATTTACGTTAGCAGAGTGTAAAGACATCTCGTTGCTGCAAATGGCCTTCCCATCACTATATTTTTTCGAAGTCTTATGGGAAGTGGGCAGTCTGTTATTTCAGGCTGTCCTGTAGTAGGCAAGTTGTCCTTTCATGAAACCAATGCCAGGTAAATACAGAAGCACGAGAGGAAAATGGTGTTCAGCCTCTGTGATTTCAAACTGACCCAAGTGGAAGTGGTCACCAGCTAAACCAGGGGACGGCACTCAAAGCCAGTGGGTGACTCCAGAAGCAGGGGTTCAGCTCTAGGCATGAGGTGCCATAAATGAGATACCTGGCGAGAGGAGGAGACAACAGTGATGGTGAGAAGAGAAGCTGGTCGCTGAGCACCAGCACCAGCGTTAGCAGCTTTGCACACTTCATTACGTACAGTGTCGAAGATTTTTTTTTTCTAAAGGGAACAATTTACCGAACTTTCAAATACTGACAGATTTTTTTTGCAGCACATAGCCAGCAGCAGCAACAAGTCACAAAGCAAACCGTAACCTATTTATCCCTTTGAACAGTATATTTTAGCAGAAACATTAAAAAGTTGGAGGCTGATGTGGGAGGATCTGGTAAACCATCCAAACCCGATCACTACAATCAATACTAATGCTGGGAGAAAGTTGGTTTACTTCACTTTTGCGCCAGTAACGTATAACATCTCAAGCAATAACATTGGGATCTCAAAGGCTTTTAGTAAATCAGTTCCTTCAGGAATGGTATATTAAGATGACACCATTCAGAATTAACAGATCTATATACAGAAATACATTACAGTCCAGTAAGCCACGCTAATGGGCTAGGTGCTAAAATCTCAGTCTGACCCTCACAAGGGTCGTCTTAGTGGCCCGTGACCACTGGGACTTCTTAGGAATGTGGCTTCATTTTCCCCAAAATGTCAGACTTCTTGTGTACCTCTTAAAGAGAATATTTTAATATGAGTAATCCCAGGGTTGGGCGTACTTTTCAGAACTGCTGCTATATATTGTAAGTTTATAACGTTTACTTCAGTATAATGCTGCAGATCTTTTTTCTTAGTGTCTCAGCATTTAACTAAAGCTGAACAAAGTTTTGCAGGCAGAGATTTTTGTTTCCCATTTCAGAAAGAAATCCAGTTTGGAGCTAAGTGGGAACTCTTCATTAATCAAAACATGCCATTTTAATACTGTCAAAATAAATGCTCTTATGTACTGAGATGACATTTACATAATTTAATTTATAATCTTTAACACCAAAAGACACCATCCTGAAACAAAAAAGTAAAGTTCACTGAAATACAAAATATGTGATCTTAATTTTGATGAGAAAGAGAAAATATTCGGGGGGGGGACGCAGTTTGAAACATTGTTGTCTGCTTTGGCAGTTCTTTGGTGGACTGAAAAATGGGTTATTTGCAGAGCTCCCCTTTTTAACTGGCTGAGAGAATTATCTGTTGACTGTTTTTCAAACCTACCCTCAAGGCTTTATGTTTAAATGCTGTTTCCCAGTTTTTCGTCCAGGCCATCATATTTTCCAGGTCCCTTTGAATTCAGACACATCTGGACTTAGGCAAGCCTCCTTCATTTATTTTTGCTCCGGACTTGCTGAGCCATGCCAGGGTTTTTGTGAGCGTGTGCATGATTTGCAGGCTCTGAGTCTGCGAGTGCCAAGAGTCCTCAGCATCCCTCAAGGCTTGTGACTCCCCCCAGCGCTTGGGGATCGACTCCTGATCCTGTATCACTGGGTTGCCACAAAAAAATCCCACCCTCAGCCTGCGAGCGGAGGCAGGCATGCTGAGAGAGGGAGGACGGGACCAAGACCCAGGCCCCCAGGTCAGGCAAGCTCTCTCGTTAGGTGCAGAGTTAATGCAAGCACTTCGTTTTAAGCATGTCCTAGCGCAGCTATCTCATTTTAGGCACGTGCTTGAGTGGTTTTGTGAATCCAGGCTTTAGGCTTCTCAGGACAGGACTGCTCTCCCTGCAGTGCTGGGGTCTAGGACAGTGAGAAATTGGTTTTTTGTTCGGGCTTCAAAGGTTGATCGTGATCCAAGTAACAATAAGCAATTTGCAAGCAGCAGAAAAATCAGTGTCGTCCGTCAGCTGTCCCCAAGGTGCGTCGGTTTGTAAGTACGAAGGGCTGTAGGAAATCCTGTTTGTCCCGAATGACGAGGCCTGGAGAAGGGCTCGGAGGGAGGTGGCAGCCGGTCTCGCTCGCACTTGACCCTGGCACGGGATGGACCTGGGCCCACCTGGCAGAGCGGCTTGCTAGTCCATGGCTTTGGGCTCAGCTCTTCCAGAGCTGCGCGTATGAAAACAACAGCTAATAAGTAAAGTGGCTGCTATTTCTTTGGCAAAAGGAAGAAAAGCTGCAAAGAAAACACCTACAATAGATTTTTTTTTTTAAACGTGGTTGGATGGGAGCTGAAGGTCTATCACAAAGATGCTTCTTTGGCTTTGATTTGACACTAGATTTCAGTCGGTCCAATGGAATTTTAATGCTATGGCCAAATATAACATCAAATAATGAAAAACTTCAATGGTAAACATTAACACAAACAGGCATCGAGTATATTAAACATCTTTTAGAATGCAACAGGCCAAATCTGCAAATTGGGAACAGGTCCCTGAGCTGGCACACTATAAAAGCAGGCTTCAGTTTGCCATCTCCAGGACCTGTCGATGGAATACAGTGTATATCTGAGTTAGACTCCATTACGTGTTTAGATTAAACTCTGTGTAGCATTGATTCAGCTATTTATTTTGGCTACAAGGAGCCGGTGTTCAAACATGGGTGCCTAAATGGGATGTCCATAGCCCAAGTCTGCACTAAGGGGACTAAGTGCTTATTTTGTAAGTCTGGCTACCGAGGCGAGCAGCTGAGCCCAAGCTTTGCAAAGCCAATGTTGAAAACGGGGCCAAATTTTTCAAAAGTCGGGGCCTGCAGTGTGTGTGCTTGGGGTTTTTCAAAAATGCAAAATCCCCTGCAGCTCCCACGGGGTGCCGGTGTGAGGGCTGACAGCCGGACCCCGAGCGGCGAGTCCCCTCTGGGCTCACAGCGTGTTTCCTGCCCCGGGACAGGCTCAGGGGTCCCGCCTGCTCCGGCCGCGCTTATCTGATGTAGTCACCCTCGATGTACGGACTAGAGACCGGCCAGATCACCAACTTGTTTAAAATTTGCCGCACCAAAATAAACTCAAAAACTACCACGTCTCAAGTTCTGTCCAGCTGAAATGGGCTCATTTGTTTCTCTCTGACTGCCTAGGCTTTAAGTGATTGCTGCCACGCATTAAAGTTGTAGTGATTAATGGCTCAAAAGCATCAGATGGGAGTTCAGCTGTCCTGTTTGGGGGGACACTGCATGGGTTTTGGTGACTGGGAGTCTGATGTTGGAGAAACGCACTGGATTGAGGTGTGGTGCCTCTGCTTTTCCCGGTAAGGAAATAATAAATAATATAATAAGTACGCCCTGTGAATAAGTCTCTGCCATTAAAATAATTTCTTAGCTATAGAACCAATTCATGCATGAATCCCCCATAGCATGCAAAGGCACATACGTGTCGCCTGAGCATTATATCCTTCTGTAGGCAACTGGGCTATATCCCAAATGCCAGCTTCCAGCGGGGTTGTTTTCCCCCCTTTGATTTATAATTACTGATCACATGGGAGGATGGAGAGGAAAGGCTCGAGTTTTTTTTTGTTCCTCGTTTAATAATTTAATTTGTATTCTGATCTTCAAATCCCAATAGCATCATGTGAAGTAGAGAAACTCGGCAGGGGAGGAGGGATAGAGGAGGGAGCCAGGGCTTTCTATTTCCATATGGTGAGCCTCTCCTCCTCGCGATCACAGCTTGTCATCTGTCTTCTTTTAAACTTCAGATCCCCTGTAAAAATCTTCCCAGCAAAGAATGGGCCATAAATGTGACACAAAGACAGTCCAAGTGAAGA
The DNA here is from genome assembly GCF_018139145.2 of Gymnogyps californianus. Lineage (NCBI taxonomy): Eukaryota > Metazoa > Chordata > Aves > Accipitriformes > Cathartidae > Gymnogyps > Gymnogyps californianus. Next base: position 2,837,040 of record NC_059484.1, read on the forward strand.
GATTACCATGGGGTAATCATGAAGCATGATTTCATTAGAGGATTTCTTTACATGCGGGCATGGATGCAAGAATAACCGGAGCCACAGGAACCGTGTATTTCTGAAGCGGGGCACAGTGGCAGGAGTGTTATTAATATTCTGGGGAGATAAGCCTGTATATTCCCCTTTCATTTACTTGGCAGACAAGATGATACATGCCTTTCTTGTAGTTTAAATTGTGGTCAGATTAAATACCCACCTTGATTTACCTGGTCTTAAAATGGATAATTATCATAGCACAGGGGAGCTACCAGCCCCGCTGCATCACCCTGCCAGGGACCGCTCAGTGTTAATATCCCACCAGCAGAAGGAAGGAAATTGCTCTGGTTTAGAGACTTTCTGTAAACTAACAATATTGTCGTCTCCTGATGTACAACCATGGGAGAACAGAAGAACACGTTGCACCTGGTTTTTCAGTGACCCGAATGCTGCTCACATGCCACGCTTCTGAGCATCTTTCTTTTTCGAGTTACTTCATGCAAACTGTACGTAAAAAAATAAAGTTAATAGTTTATAATCTAATTCAGTGTAATGCAAGCATCTCTGCAGTTGATTTTCATGCGTGCCCCATGCAGTGGGTCGTTCACTGTGGGTGCATGGGGGGGACGCGGGGGACAGCGTTTGCTACAGCTCGTTTGTCATGAAAACTCTGGACATCGTCAAAACAGAACGATCTGTGCTGAAAGGACTCTTTTTCCTCCTGTGGCCACGAAGGGTCTGCTCTTGCGGAAATGGTTTGCATTGATGGTGGGGCAGGAGTGCCATGGGCCGGGTCCGGTAGTGGAGGGGAGTTGGGGAGCGGCGAGGGGGTGCACGGCCAGAGACTCTCCCGGGGGACGAGCAAGGCTGCCCGAGACCTTAGCAGCCGTGCCACAGACACTGCCTGGGCATCTCGTGCGTGGGGATGGTCTGCCCGGTCCCATTTCTGTAAGGAAGTAAGCAGATGAGTTGAAATGCATATGGGACCTCTTGGCTTGGGTCAGGGCGTATTTCTGATTTTAGCCTTGCGATCGACTGCTGGAGGTCCCTGTGTACTGACAGAGCCGAACCATGACTTTGTGCCCCACAGAAGACTCCAGACCAGAGCCATCGCTTCTTTCTGTCCTTCTCCCATAGACGTGCTGCAGAGAGGACCCAGAAGACAGAAGTGAAAGGTGCAGCAGAGCACTGCTGTGGTGCAGCCACAGCACCCGGCTCGCAGCTTGGCGAGGGCTCAGCCGGAGGTGGCTCAGGTGGCATCCAGGTAAGGTGGTGGGGATACAAAAGCTCCTGTTGGGAGCTACAGCCATGCAGCCCTCCACCTACCGCTGCTTCTGCCCTCCCAGCCCTCCCCGGGACCGCCCAGCCCCTTGCATTTAGCAGGTGCCTCTTTCTCCTTCCCTTCCCATCTGCGCAGGCTCAGATGAAGGCGTCAGGTCACCCCTCTGCAGTACCTGCGGCGGGCAAAGCCGGGCCTTCGCCGCCTTAGAAGCTTCGCTGGACCTACAGATACTATTGCAGGAAACAAACTGAGCGGCTGGAGCAGCCTTGATGGGCCGCGGCGGCTTGGTCTGTGCCAGGGTTTCCCGATGTTACTGCTCTTTTCCGATGAAACATTATACAGAAAGATATAGGCAAAGCATTATGCTCACAGCCTTTGCCAACAAGTTATGTTTTAATGTAATTTAACTGTAATCTCAGAGTGTTTTTGTTAGCTATAATTAGTAAAATATGTCTGTTTTCTGTGTTCCTTGAAGACGTCTGAACTCCTGCCAGTTCCCTATAGTTTTCCTGACATGCAGTGTAACAAGCAGACCACCAAAATGTATTTACCAATAACTGTTTATTTACATTCCATGAAATCTAATAACATTTGCTGCCTTCATTCGGGATAAATGCTGGCCAAAGTGTAAAGCATAAAAAAATAAACACTGCCTTAATTTCTAACCCAGTCCACAGAATATTTTATTTTTGCTCAATTTGCCCTGCCTGTTAGCATTTTGGCGTTCTGCTGCTTGGAAGTTGGAAAAAAAAAAAAAAAAAAAAGTTGAAAAAGTTCTGTAATGTATCTTCCTGTTCAGTCCAAAACCTTGCAGGGATTTCCTGGACATTTTATTTTTCATTTCTAAAGTCTGCATGAGGCTGGTATTTCATTTCTTTGTTTTCAGCTCTCGCAAGCGTTTGAAACCGTATTGCAGAGAAAACGTCCAGGGCACTAAACAGCAACGGTGGTTGGTGTTGCACCAGTGCCAGTGTAAAGCACTTCTCATTCTCCCAGAGCCATTGGCTTTGCTGGTGTAAAAATAATCAGAATTAGGTCTGTATCTTGTTACTAACCAAATCTGCTCTTGTTCAAGAAAGTGTAACTGAGGGCAGAATTGTCATCTCAAATCTTAAACAGGTTCCTCTCCTCCTGTATCTGGTTTTGTTTATATGAGTACACGCTTTCTCAAAACCCAGAAAATTCAGATGGTGTAGGGAGGAGAGGTCACATACAACAGCTGTGGGCGGTATCCGCAGCTGGCAAAATCTGATGCAACCCCGTTAATGTCAGCGATGCACGGTCCTAGCCCAACTGAGGAGGTGGGCTGGCGTTCCTGCCCGGTTCTGTAATGCCGCTGGGCTCGCCCAGGAGAGTGCTAGCAAGCGTTTGTCCAAGAGCGTTGCAGGAGCCAGGCGCACGCGGAGTAGCTGGGTGGACCGTGACGACGGGCTGCGTGTGCGTAGTGGGTGCCAGACTTTCATGGTGTCACTGGTATGTTGTGCTAAAATCCAGGCACAGCTGGGTCGAGCAGTACGCTTGCTGAATCGAGCAGCAGGATGGGTTTTAGAGGGAACCAGAGTTCACGAGTCGCCTGCGCTGATCTGAGGGACGTGCGGCAAGCGGAGAAGCTGAATGCCACCATGTCCCCTCCCAGGGCAAGGAAAGCCGGCAGAGCCCGGGTGGCTGCAGCTGCAGGGTGCCTAAAGACCTCATGCATTTGGCTGCCGTTGCCGCTCCTCAGCTGCTGTGCCAGCGCCCAGCGCCTGCTGTTGCTGAGCTTCGTGCTGTGCCTGGTGCGTGGAGCATGGAACCGGCACAGCGCTGGGCTTTGCTCCTGCCCGAAGGACCCTTCTTTGCAAATTCACCCAGCCCAGCCATCTCTCCCTGGCACAGGATCCGGGGTGCCCGTCACACCGTCTAGAGAGCGTCTGTTCACTAGGTCTGAGGTCTGAGAAATCTCGGTCGTGATTTAGAGAGGCAGCGCTGTGCCTTAGGGCTTGATGGGGGCGATAGTCCCTTTTCCTGGGGTACAGGGTCACTGCCGTGTCTTTGGAGGAACCAGCTCCTAGAGGAGCCCCAAAGCACAAGTGAGACCACGGTACTGCTGCAGCTTCGGAGAACTCGTTTTTGAAGCTGTTCCCTGGAAAGCAATCTCCACCTTTCTTTACACCTGACGTAACTCGTATTTTGTTAAGGCAGAGGCTGTTTGCCCTTTTCTAGATACTTCCAGTTAAGTAGCTCCATACACTGAACGTTAACGAATTAAGCCTCAGATTAACAGAGTTGTCCAGGAAATGGTGAGCAGCCCCATTCTGTGATGGAGATCATAGGAGACCTTCTCAACTACATGTTTCCAAGCTGCCTTGGGCTCTCTTGTCTCTGTACTCACTTAAATTGAGGGTAAAACTTTCCCTGCCTTCAAATGAGAGCAAAATCTGAAAGATTTTGGAGGGCTTCCTTGAAAAATTTCAGGCTCAAAGGTAATAAAAGTGAAATTCAAAATCCAGTCCAAGCAAAACCAGACACTGGTGCGAGATGGGGAGCCTGCCCTGTTAGCATCTCCCTCTGAACACGGCAGCGGTGGCACGGTGCTTTTTTTTCCCTGACAAATTGCCCATCTACCCAGGCTTCTGGCAGAGCTCAAGTATAGATCCTTTGGGATAATTTAGAAAAAAAACCCTGAAAATTATAGGTTACCCATTTTTGGCTTTTCTTTGATGGCATTTCTGGGTTCCTGTCATTTTCTACATTCAGTTTTCCTGTGTGTAAGGCTTGCATTGTTAACTGGTTAGATGGTTGTGGAGTGGAGGAAGGAGAGGGGTTCAAAAAGCATTAAAAAACTCAGAGGAAACTTCTCTCCTGCGGACCGCACTTGACAGACAACGCACGCCGCAGCATTCCTTCGTTGTTCCGGTAGGATGCTCAGTAAATTGAGCTGTAAATAACTCCGTAAACTGTTTACTGCTAAAATGATGTTTCCGAAAGCAGAGAGCTTTCGAAAGCAAGTGTGGGAAGGCACCGCCGGATGGGGATGGGATGGGGATGGGATGGGGATGGGATGGGGATGGGGATGGGGATGGGGATGGGGATGGGGATGAAACCGGCCGAGGTGCGGGCGTGCACGTAGGGCTGGTCCTGCCCTGGCAGCGCCTTGCCGTTCAGCCCAGCGCTCAGGCGGCAGCTGCTTTCGGTTACGATTTAGCGGGTGGTTTCGTGCTCCGCTAAACCGCGTCCCAGTGTGTTGGGCTCAGCCAATTGAGGAGCTGCCATGTGACCCAGCCACCGGCCAATCAACAGGGCTGGTTTTGAATGCTAAACGCTGCTATAAACCAGCCTGGATAAGTTAGAAGCCAAGAATGTTTTCCGGAGATAATTATAAATACTGGGAAGCGAGGCAAAAAGAAAAAGAGAAAATTGGGATGTGCTGACAGAAAGAAAAACCAGAGCAAAGTGCTTTCACCCCGTGTTTACAAACAAGCCGTCCCGCAGCAGTTGCTGGGCTTAGTGAAGACGTGGCTTTGGAAATCACCTTAGGACTTTTGGACCACATGAAAATTTTTTGGAGACAAAGGCTGAAAATAACAAACAAAACCCTCAATAACAAAATCCCTCGGTAGAAAAGATATTTCCTTCATCGTGGGGGACGGATTCACATGAATGTGACTGAGCGCAATCCCCAAGCAGCTAGTCATCAGACGCTTTATTGCAAATTGTGGTTCTTTCTCATTTAGGCTGGAAATTTCTCAATTTGCTATCTGTAAAAGCAACAACAGAAACCCGCCGTGACAATCCGGGCCCATTGACAGGGGTGGGAGATCTGCCATAAATTTCAGCAGACCCAAGCTTGTGCCCGTGGCGCAGCTTTGCTGATTTCAGCAGCACCTTGGGACCGTCGAGCACGGCAGGAGGCCAGATCCAGAGTCGGGGTTTGTTGTTTGATTTGGGGGTTTTTGCTAAAGCAGCGGCACGCTCTTCCTCTGAGGTACCTGCTGGCATGAGACGTTGCCACTCAGCTTTCTGCTAGGCACTTTAATGTAAATACTGTCTACTTTTTAAGGCATTTCCAGAGTATAGAAGTATTTCAGTGCATAGGAACAATTTAAGACCAGCTTTTACACCGTTTTGGCTGAAACTGCAACATGGCAAAAATTATAAGTAAAGTAGCCCAGGAACATTGAGTTGTTTTCATTTACTGGGACTCGTTAAAGTAGACTGGTCTCCTTTTTTCACTTGAAATTGGGATTCTCCGTGGAGGTGTATGGAGAGCGCAGAACTGGACGGACTTGAAAGGTCGCCCGGCTGAGAGTCCCGCTGCCCCCAGCCGAGCGTCGGCTAAATCCCTTCGTAAAACGCTCGGCAGAGGAGGTGGAAAAAGTAGGTCAAGCTCTGCTCACAAATACACCTCTTACATGTCGCCAATTCTGATGAAATTAGGGAATGAATCAGTATTAAAACCTGGGCAAAGGAGATCAAAACTTGGTTGAACTCTCATAGGGAGAGTGAGTCCAGCTGTAACTACTGACTAGTCCATGTCTGAAAAAGCTGTAGAAATAAAGTAAAATAGACCTGTATGTTCTTAGAGAGAAGAAACGGCAAAAGCAAGGGGAAAAAACCAACCACCTTCATGCAGCTTTTGGTGCAGCCACGGCCCTGGAGCCTCTCCTTGTCTGTACCCCCACACCCTGCTCCTCGCTCCCTCTTCCCAACACTCCCGCTATTTTTTGGTGGTTTATTTCACAATCAAAAGCTGCTTTGCAAGAAAAAATAAAACAACAACCCAAAAAGCTGTCTGACTCATCCGAGCAGGACCCAGTCTAGTTTGGATGCAAACACTGGGAAAGCAGCGCGGGGTTAGGGAGCAGCTGCCGGAGGAGCGTTTCTGGGATGTCGTTTCAGCCCTGACCAAAGTAACTCCTTTTTTTTTTTTTTTTCTTTTTAAAGTACCCCGACAATTAGTGGTAAAAAGGTCACTAGTAAAAATGAGTTTTGTGGTTTTGCAACTTTGCATTAAAAAAACCACCACGCTTCTGGCACCGCCTCCCCCAGTTGGCAGCCTTTCCGCAGCCCGAATTGAATAAGCATGCAGGCTGAAAAGCCCGTTCAGATCGGTCCCTCTAGGTCAGGCTTTCGTTACGTTAGCAGGGTATTTGGGAGTTTGTGTTGCACCTGCCTGCAGTACATCTGGCTGGAGAATTAAAAAAAAGCAGGGGTTTAATGTTCCCTTAGTCCCTGCTTCTCACCCTCCGTGAGCCCTGGAATATATCATTTACAATTAAAATATAATGAAATCAAATTGTGAGATCATTTCAAAGTTACTGACCCTAGTGTTTAACAGGTTGTGAATGTTTTCACAAAGGCTGAGGTGGTAGAAATATTTTATTCCGTATTCTTTATCCTTCAGAGACCTCAGAGTAATAAACAATTAAGTTGAATTCAAACTAACTGTGGATAGCACAAATTCTCTTTTATTGGGTGTTCAATACATCGCTTTTTTCTTTGCGCTCTTAAAGAACTGGGACCCAGGCTTGAGGTGTTATCAGAGATGATGAAAGCAACTAAAAATTACAGTTCCACTTAAGGTTTTGCAATGAGAAATGATATCAAATACAGCCTGGAAAGGATCTGACGCTGTCTGATGAGCCGGTATCTCAAGGACTTCCAAGCTGGCATTATTTTAGGCAACTACGACGGGGGCTGGGTGCCTTGTTAACACACTTAGGACCTGTCTGAAGCTTCAGTGAGCTTCATGGAAGAAGCAACAAGTTGTTGTGTGAGGTGTTGAGCCTCCAAGCCTAGTTTCTCATGGGTTTTGCCTTCCTTTCGGTCTCACCACACTTCCCTCTCGTCTCCGTGGCATAACCCGGCTGCCTCCCTCTGTAGGAGAGCCTCAAGTGTAGTTGCATCAATGAGGTTTCTCAGCAGGATATTTTTACCAAAAAAATGACCAGTGCCAATGACCAACCCGATCCATCTTTGGACTGGCTCTGGTCTAGAAGTGAAATTATGTTTTCTAAAAAGTTGTTACAGAGATGTAATCCATTTTCTTCGTAATGGGCAGGATGACTTCGGCAACATTTCGGTGGAACTCCAGACACATTGGAAAGCAACAGCAGCAGCATTTTTTTCCTTTAACAAACTAGAATTTCATTTCTACACTGTCAGAGAAGGTCATGGTGGGATCCATAGCAAAACAATTAAGTAATATAGGCAAAATCCTGCTGGGTCCAAATTTCCCCAGATGCAAACGCACTGGAGAGCACGGTGTGTTAGGTCCAAGGACACAGCTGCTCGCTCTTTTTGCACCGAGCAGTTCCCACCGCCGCAATGTCGGGGTGGGTTTGATGAGGACAGCACAAGGGCAGTACTGCCACAAACAGCAAAAAATATTAGACGACACCTATATAATACAGGTAACACCCATTCAGTGAGCAGCAGGAGGAGGGGAAGCTTCCCAAGAGAAGAACGTTGGGGCACCATGGTTTGATACATTCGTTGACCGCTGTGCAGACCATGAGGTGTTGATTGCCAGCGAGTGTTGACCGACTGCAGGGACACGACCGGTTCCTGTTCCAGCAAATAGGACTTTTCAAAACTCCTGTGTCCCTCCACATGAATTCATAACACACTTCAGACCCCAGGAACCGGAGAGTGATCTTGTCGAGTGAAGCTCCAGAAGGTCCTGTAGCTGCGGGTGCATGGGAAGCACTGGATCCTGCGTTGCAAGTGCACTGAAAAGCAAATGCAATGGATGCATCAGCTGCGTAGCACTTCCCGCATTGCTTCGTGAGGAAACCTTTGCTGCCTGACTGCGGACCTGGATGAAGGGCGGGTGTGTCGTTTCCTTTCCTGAGTCGGCTTTCATGAAGGACGAAGCTGAGACTGCAGTCGTCAGGAGAAATGAAAGCTAACCAGAACGTACGTTATACAAACAACTCGACTGTTCAGTTACTTTGAAATGCATTTTATTCACCGGTTAGAAAAATAAAACAACACAATTATACGGCTATTTAATATCAACAGAGCGTTCGGTAAGAGCTCTCGGTAATGTCCTCTGGCACTGCAATCCGGTTGTTGGAGCACACCGAAGCGGTGAAATGAAGGGAGGGTGCGAATGAAAAGCCAGCTGCTGGGACCAGGATCCTCAACGTACCTGGCTTGTTCGCATGAGCCGGGGAGCAGGATTTCAGTGGGGATTTCTCTCAGAATAACTAAGGCCCAATTTGCCTCCAAGCTCTTGGCTGAAATGCTTGAGCAAGCCCAAATTTTGTCTGTGGTTTTTATAATTTATTTGTATCTTTCTAAAACACGGCAAACCGACGCGAGTAAGCAGTGACGTATTCCTCTTGTAAGCAAAGCACAACACAAATGAAACACCGAGGGTGCATATCCTCGCAGTTGCAGCCAGCCCGGGGGGACACGCACGCTCCAGGACGGCCCGGGGCAGGTGGAGCAGGTTGGGTTGGAAATAACTTGAAACACGTGCTAGGGTCCATCACGTTAACGGGATCTGAATTCATGCCGATGGCTGAGCCGTCCTGCTTCAGCATCCTTGTTCAGCATCACAGACTGATGCTGAAATCCCAGTTTAAGCAGTTTGAGTGAAGCTTACCACAGCTGGTGGGGCTGTAGCTGGCACCGAAGAGACATGGCTTGGCTTGGCCATTTCACCCGTCACCTGGGGGGAAGTGCTCATGGTGTAGAGTTCAGGGATCAGCACATGAAAAAGGGGAAATATAATCTGTTTTCTCTCTGGGTGCTGCTCCTCGGGGATGAGCAGATTCCCTCCGGCAGCCTCCCGCCCCACCCAGCTGTGCCATCAACCGGCAACTACACCAGCCACTTAGGAAAACGGGGAATTCATTAAAACATTGAAGCTTGCCCTCACTACCGTAACTGTGGCAGGATTTACGGTGGTGTTTTGGGGGGGGATTCGCGGTGCTGTGGTCTGTCCGTATGGAAACGCATCGGGGCAGGCGGGGACTGGTGCCAGGGAGGGAGGGGAGCTCAGGTCGGGCCGTCTCCTGCTCCCAGCCTCGGTCGCTTTCGAGATGCACGCTGCTCTTCTTTCATCTCTTGGATTCAAATCCACCATAATAAATAAAATTCTTCCTGTCTGAAAGATACATTAATTTTGGTGGTCTCAAAAGTAATGAAAATAAATACTTGACTTGGCATGCGGAGCCCCAACTGGAGCGAGGAGCAGAATGTGTGTACTTGGAGCTGTTTTTACAAGAACATAAGCTGTGGAGAAAGCTTGGCTTTTAGCTCATGGGCTCTGTACGTCTGAAGAGAAATGGGGAGACTTGAGAAGTTCAATCAAACGTACAGAAACATTGTCAAATATGAGTTTTCTATCTCGGTTTAAATGCTTCAAAACCGCACATCAAAGCTTTGCAGGCAGAGGCACTGTCTGAATGCAGGTGGGATGCTCGGGCCAGCCCTGGCACAGCCCTGGCTCTGCCGATGGAGAGGTGGCAGGGCTGGCCTGTATTGTTTCAGGCCTTTTTATAACACGTATGGGGAAATTGCAACAAAAACAAGATTAACTCAATAAAGGAGAACCTCAAACCACCATTCATTGTAGCTGCGGTTGTAAGAGCCTGACCCTGCAGCCCTGGGGCTGGGTCGCTGGGTGCGGGTGCGAGCGGGGAAGCCGGTGTGCTGGGTCGAGCCCGGCACGGCACTGCTGCAGACCCGTGGGAGCCGTGCTTGGGAGCTGGACTGCCTCTCTGCACTGAAGGCTCATTATTTCAATTAATTTCTTCTTTTTAGAAAGGTAATTTGTATCCACTAGCTAACAACTTTGTGCTAACCAGCGCTGGCCCCAGCATTGTTTCTTCACATGGCAGCAGCAGGAAGGGCTGGGAAATGGACATGGTACCCTAATAAAGTGAAACGCGCTCCCAGCTGGTCAGTATCTGAGTTCATTCTTTTCTTTCCAAGCACATGGTAGTGCGCCTTGCCTGGTACCCAGCCTGGGGGCTGCCAGCACGGGGGGAGTCCTGGGGCCTTGGGGCTGCTCCGTGCACAGCTCAGAAGGAAAATGTCCGGTTGTGCTCCAGCTACCTGCTCTCTGCCAGTGTTTGCCAGCGCAGAGGAATTTCTGGTCCCCCTGGGCCAGGCATGTGCGCACACATGTGCGCACACACGTACACACGCATGTACACATGCACGTATAGATGCACACATGCACACCCACGTCTCTCTCACCCTCCGTCATGCCACGCTGAGCCCGTCTGGCAGGGCAGGAGGTGCCTGGGCACTCAAACTTCTCTTTTGCAACTGCAGGGAGTTTGGATCGCAGCGTCAGGCATTCGAATGTGACTCACACCAGAGGAAGGGAGGAGGAGGAGGAGGAGACGGCAGTGTTTCTGAAGCAAGCACACACCGAGGGTGTGCTTGGTAGCTAAGTCCCTGCACGGCTGTTGCTGCTGCGGCGATCGAGGTTGGTAAAGCCGCCAGTGCAACCACTAACGCATCTGACCCCAGTGAGCGGTATCGTTAGCACAGAGGATCCCAGGACAGTTCTTCCAAAGACGATGGGTGCAATAGCCCACATCACTGAAAAGCTGCGCCCATCTCACAAACAGGCTTTATTGCTGTTTAGCATGAAGGTGGTTTTAGCAGTCATGTTTCTAGAACGAGGCTTATTATTTGAGAATAGATTAATTGTTTGACATTATCTGTGCATATATGCTCTTGCAAATCATATTTATATTATTCAGAATACAGATGGAAGCTGCTGTTAATTTTGGAGCACCTCTGACCTGCTAACAATTATTTTTTCCTTTGTCTAAAAAAGATGTGTGCCTCAGGGTGTGTTTTTCTTACTCTGCGAGCTGAATAAGACCTTCTCCCGTGGAATATACAAGCAACAGGAATGCATTGATGTGACTGGTAGTACAGTGAATGATGTAGTACAAAACTGCGCTTTAATAAGCCTTGTAGAAAATATCTGGCATCTAAATGTCGTGGAATGAGAAAGACATTTCAATCTTGAATTAATGAGTTGCATCACAAAGCCAGCTCTGATATGAATATAAAACAGCGTGTGTGTCTTACAAAGAACCCAATATCGTATAAAATGCTACAGCATAAAGATGTTAATAAAAAGCACAGCTTATTTCAGATTAAATTAATAGTGAGTCTCAGGAATACATCCAGAATTTCTTCTCTCTGTTGATAACCAGAATCCTTAAATGGCATGTTCTAAGAGGGAAGCCTTGATGAGTGGCACCTACTATTAAAAATAGCATCCAGAATCACAGAATCCATAATCCTATCACTTATCACAGATAAGCGAAGGAGAAGGTCCCACTCTTGCAGTGAGCTGCATGCACCCGAGCTCTGCTGAAGGTCTGCTGATGGTGGGGCGGCACTCGCTGCAGGTTAGCAAGACGCAGCTACAATTGGGTGAGAGCTGGATACAGGGTTCATTCTTTGAGCCTGCTGATTTGCCTTCTCTGGAAAAGCCAGTAGAGACTGTGGTAGACTGGAAACAACAGTGGTTCATTCAACATTTCTGGCAATACTTTCAGCTGTATTTCAATGACTTGTTATTTTGATAAACAGCATACATGCCAAGACCTTTCAAGGTGAAGAAGCTCACGCTCAGCATTTCCCAGAAGCTGCAGCATCACATTTGGATGCAGAGTTCATGTGATCTCGTCTTCAGAAGCTGCTTGATTTCATTATAATGTTGCTTTGTGCTGGTTGTGCTTTGAAAAGTTGGCTACTGTGGTGGACCCAACCCGTGACAGGTTTGAGAAAGGGTCAGTTTAGATACAAAACATCCAGAAAAACCAGCTGCGAGGCTCGGAGCTCACCGTGTCAGCTCTTTTTAGCACAAGCAGTGCAGCAGTGATGACATGGCATGCTCTCAGCAGAGGGAAATGGTACTTTCACCAGCAGTACAGGGTGAGGCAGTGGTACTTGCGTAACCATGACCAACCAACCTGACCGAAAGAAGTCAGTGGTGGAGACCATCCCTAAATCAGGGGCATTCATGCCTCCATCCAGCACCACCAAGTGGTAGCCAGGCGGTATGCCAAGGACGTTGAGGGAAGACATCGCTTCCTGGCAGATGGTTTGGTTTGGTTGTGGTGGGTTGTGTCTCCTCTTCACCGTCTCCTGTCTTCAATGATTGCCTCCAAATAGTCAAAAATTGTAAACTACCATAGCAAAAACCACGCAAAAATGGGAAAGGCAGGAAATAAAAAATACATACATGGTACTAGAGAGGTGTCTAGTTGTTGAACATGCCACAAAGGGAATTAATTTGAATGTCGGGAGGCACACGAGTTACCTAAAGCCATTGCTCCTTACCGCTGAGATGGTACCTGCTGTGACCTCAGCCAGCAGAGCACCAAAGTGTGCACTTAGCTTTGAGCACATGAGGAATTGTATCGACTAAGTGGAGACTACTAATTCAGACACAGAAAACCACAAGGTTGTCTGGTCTGGAGTTGCTATAAATGCTAAGCTGGGCACAACTGTTACCCGCCCTTCTCCCGTGGGACCCAGGCTAGCGAGGGTGATGCTCGCCTCCCCGTTTCCCCTGTTCTCACGCTGCCTCCCAGTCTGCACGTGACTAAACGGAAGAGGAGCTTTGGAAGTATAATGTCAAGCAAGTTAATTCAAGATTTCAACAAAGAATTTAGCCCCAATGTTCTGGGTCAGATGATACTCATTTTTTGTGTTTAGCTTTGGGAAGCAGAAGAATTAATCAGGCTGTAAGTACATTGATGCAAAAAAAGCTGAAAAAAAAATTTAATAAAAGCTACAGCGTTAACAAATACTGAACTAATGACCTTTGATATATGAAGCAAATGCTTCATCCACTAGCCTATACAACGTTTCATTACCAGCCATGGGAATTTACAGGTGTTAAATTAGCTGCAAGATAGCTCCCATATTGTTGCCTGACTGTAATAGAACATATTGAAAAAGTTAATAAGGAATTGAGCATAGGGGCTGCAGAGTTCAAACAAAACCTACTTGCCAGTTCAGTCTGAGGTCTTCATCAAGCTAAATTCCAGTACAAGCCGCGATTTTATGTGTAATTCTGTTTGTTCCCTTTCCTAAGCCTGAAGGACAGCACCCACCAGAGAAGTACCTACTGCCAGAGAAATGGAGACACAAGAGAGATGACACAGAAGGGATCTTGCACTGCAGTAGTCAGATGTAATGTTGACATATCTTCTCTGATGTTTTTTTTTACCTTTTTACTACAATCAGCAGATATGAAAGTCATTTTAAATGGGAAACCTGGAGTTCTTTTTCCAAAACTATTGCCATTAAATAGTTGGGCAACTGTAGAGATTGAAAATTCACCCAGACTTTCCAAGTTAGACAGCTGTAATCAAAACATAGCTAATTGTCTACATCCATAAATTTTAGTTACGTATTGACATCACACACAACATACATTCTGTGTTGTTCACAAATCCTAGCAGAGAGAGCACGCTCACATCATTGCTTGAAGTCTTTCAGTGCAGTTGGCGCCTTCCATAAATGCTCTCACGGCTTCCAGTGAAGCCACTGGTAACTGCGCGTGTGCAGAATTTCTTTGCCTCGTCCTATGTACTGTGTAGGCTTTTCTGGTGGGCACGGGCTCTGGCCCACTGGTAAGAGTAATTGTTGTTTCCTCTCTTGGAGATGAAATTATGTTTGAAAAGTACAATGTATTACAACTGGGGGCCCGAAGGAGAGGTGAAGCGGAGGTGGATTTTACATAAACAGGACTCTGAAACTTCAATATCTATTTTATTCTTAAAACAAGATTTTGTGTATTCAGAAATCCCTTGGGCTCACCAAACCCCCAGATTAAACACTCAGTTTCATCTAATAATATGAATAATCTAACAATACCAAGTCTTTAATATACATCTCATATGCTTTGAAAAATGTGGACTGCTGGTGCCATCAGTGGCAGTACAAATTGCAATAAAAAGTGGGGGGAAAGAAAAAAAACTAGAGGAGGAGTTTCAGAAAGCCTTGTTAAAGCCCCAGTGTGTGCTCAGAGCATCCCCAGGCCTTTCTGCTACCCAGACCATAGTGTCACAGCCCAGTTTTTGTGGTGGGAGCAGATCAGGGGGCAGCTCATACTTCTAGATGGACACTGTGTATGAGAAAGAACAGTCAAACCAAGAGGCTTTGACTGAATTGGACAGAAGAAGCAAACAGAAGAAAAACAAGGTAGGGAGAGCAGATCCACCTGGTTATTCCTCTATCCAATTTTTTTTGTGAAATCAATTCTTCTATGGCTTAGTTTGCACCCAGAGATTGAATGACTTCACCAGCAGCGAACGCGGTGCACCTCTCCAGTGGAGATGGAGATCCCTCAACTGGGCAGTGGGAATGCAGAGTGGATGACTACATTAATGAGCAGTTACAGCTCTAACTTAGGTAGACGAGACCACAAATCAAAGCAAAGGAGCTGGGGTAGGAGGGGAGGGGCAGCCATGTCCATCTGCTGACATTTGTGTTCGCTGACTTCATACGTTCTCCTTGGTGCTACAGAGAAGCCACATGTTGTTCTGCAAATATAGTGTTCGTTTTCCATAAACAACAGTCATACAATAATTTTAAAGTTAAATTAGCCTATGTGCATCATACAATGTCCCCCTGTAAAGAGGCAAAAATGTAACAGATGGGAAAATATAATAAAGTAATTTTATGACAGTTACAACAAGCCAAGAAACTATAAAATGGCAACAGATAGAAAATAAAATTACAAAATGTATGCATTGTTAGCTCTTTTCACTGGCACAGAGCTGGTCGGTGAAACCTGAAGACAATAACCAAAAGTCCCAAACCCAGCAGCCTCCGATTCCCCCCGTACACCGCTTGCACCCCGGGAGAGACAGCAGGATGCCCCGCATTTGCGAGGGGCGCAGCGAAGGTAGATAATAACGAGCATCCAAGCGCTGTTTGCCCTCGGAGAGCTTCCAAGCATGGAGGAACTGTTCTGCATTTGCTATTTCCTGCTGCTCGGGGTTGCCTTGCTGACCCCTCTCCTGGTAAATGAAACACCTCTGGCAGCGCAGTGAGTTTGATTAAAAACCAGGAAATATAGGAGGTAAGACGTTTTCAATAATGCCTTCGAAACTGCGGCCTGATCCAATGGCCCGTAACTCACCAAAGTCAAGGAAGAGATCATGTAAGTAAGAGATGTGCACTCCCATCCTTGGTTTGCAATGAAATCAGTTTTGGAATGAATCTCAATTGTTTTTCTTAATCTTTCTCCTTTTTTTTTTGTTTTAAACAAAAGCTCTATATGATTTTCTCTTACAGTGTCTCCTGGGGGTTTGCATTTTCTCTGCCCTTTAGCACTGAATCACAGTATCTTACATTTATATGGTACCCGAAGGATCCCGAAGCATGCAGAAATTATAAGCCAAATTTTGCTCTTGGAAGCATGAGCTCAGCTCATACCAAAGTTAATGGGAGGTGAGCACAAACATCTAAAGGGAAGAATTTGCCCTTTCAGACAAAGAGGAATCGTTTCACCCACCGCTGAAGTGCAGCTGCCTGTGAGGCAAAACATGGCAAATGGTTAAAGGTTCAGACCTAGGAGGTGCTGATCTCTATCAGCTCTTGAAGGCAACGAGACCTAAGGATAGTCAACACCAGCAGCGGGGTGCTGAGCTGTGTTTCATTTGTCTCGAGGCACTGTCTCATCAATACGCAACTTTCTTGGCTTTTACAGGCTAAAAATTAAAGGGCTCTTAAAATTAACTTTCTTTGTTTCTATTTTGAATCGACTTGGACTTTTCAACTTGAAACATTTCATTTAGGGGCTTTTTAAGGCCAACATTTGCAGACTGGGAAGCCTGAATAAAGCCCTTTGGCGCTTGTGCAGAAACCATCATGTCAGAGAGCTGTGCTTGTTCCACTTGCACATCTGATGGGAGATTTATTTGCACATTTAGAAATTATATGTCAGTTTTTGTTGGTGGTGGTTTTTTACTCTAAAGACCTTCAGGTGGCACAGGCAGGTGATTAAAGAGGGAGTTTAAGTTTCCTTCACTGGCGTTAAACAGGGTATATCAGATTAGATGATGGCGGCTTATGGCACATCAAGCCAGCTGATGCGCTCCCTGCCTTTCCTCCACGACCTGATGGCTCAAACAAGTACAGAGACGGATCACGGGTTTAAATCCAGAGTCCAGCACACCAAGTAGCAAAGTAGAAACTCCCTTCCCGCGCTCTTGTTTTCCTTCAGTTTTGCTAGCAATGGCTGAGTTTCCAACTGTTCTGTCTGAGTTCTTTTTTGGATAACCCACCCCCAAGATGCAATCCAGATGCGTAGCCAAGTGCCTTAAACCTCTGAACTGACTAAACCAAATTATATAAAATCTTCTGAGTTTGCAAAATTGAGTTGGGAATCTCAAGAAAACAGGCGTGCTTAGGGGATTTCCAGCATTTCCTCCTCCTCAGGTTGGCAGTATCACAGAGCAGCCTCTTCCCGTGGTGTTCTGGCACTCCGAGGCTCCATCCCAGCCAGCAGAGTCATTTGCAAAGGTGCCCAAAGTTAAAAAATTATGGGGGGAAAATGTTATTTGGCCTCTTCAGAGCACAGAAAGCTTCTTTTAAGCATGGGACAAAATGATGGCTTATTATCCAGACAGGTCCTCCTTTCCCTGACTCTTCATGTGATGGTTAAATAAGGAGACTAGTGCTGGGAAGCCAAGCACTGCAGGGACCTGAAAGCAAGACCAGAAGGCTTTTTTTCTTCCCGTTTCACTAGTGGATGGACTTTAACCAAAAGCTAAGAGCCTTATTGAAGGAAAATTGGAATAAGGAGCCAGGACCAACTCTCACAAAAGGCCTCTCACTCTTCATCAGCGTAATTAAAACCCTGAGGGCAAACCTAAGCACTGGGAGCACCTGAAGGAAGACCCGAGGCCTCAGTTCATAGGCTGAGCTACTCGGTGGCATTTGCTAGGCCAGTTTGGCACTTTTTGCTGTGCAAATGTAGCTCCACTCACATTTCCAGAGGAGCTCTAACTCTTTCTGAGCTCATTGCTTTCTTCCAAAACTCAGAATAAGCCAGGTCACCTAATACGTATACGAGCTGCACCCACTCCCCATCCCCCAACCCAATTCTGCTCTTGGGAGCACAAAATACCCCGCTGTGCTTCGAGCGGGGATGTTCAAACTCAAGTGCTCTAAACTCCGCTGGTTAAGACGTATCAGCAGCGCCTGGTAACTGGCCTCAGGACTGCTGCCAAACCAGTGCAAATCCACAGGAACTATTTTAGTTCAAATCCTACGGCTGAGATGAATAGGAGCGTGCGTGCACGCACACAGACACAGGGTTGCTGTGGCTTGGCAGATGAGCGGCAACTCATTAAGTTGCAATAACTCAATCACCCACTATCATCCCAATCTCTAGTCTCTAATGCAGTGGTTTGATTTTTTCAAAGGCTGGGGAGTGCTCGCGGGTCCCACGGGCAGCGATGGGGCTTGCAGGTGCTCCAGCCTTCTGAAGATCAAGGAGCTTTGTGCAGATGGCTAAATACAGCCCTGTGCCTGGTTCGGGCTACCTGGGTTTCAACGCCCTGGCACTAACCTCCTGCACCAGGAGCAGCCACGGTACCCGCGTTAGAAGAGCTGGTGGGATGAGCACTTGCAAAGCACAAAGAAACAGGCTTGGTTTTGAATTAGGAAATGCAATACTGGCCCAAATCATGGGGGATGGGGCGGGGGGGGTGGGGGGGGAAGCGCGCCTGACCTCGGTGTGACTCCACAAACCCTAATGTCTATTTATCGTTGTCATTCTGAGCTCGCTCTTTAGGCTTACAAATGCAATGAAGCAGTTTCCCTGAGATCATGTTTTAAATATACTGCCCCGGGGCTACTCTTTAAAATTCAAAACATTGGAGGACACACAGAGAGGACATTTCGAATCATTTTTGACAAGCAGAAATTCTCCTTGACAACCTGAAAGGTGAGCACCAGGAAGCCCTGAACCCCACACACGGCGCAGCACAGCATCAGAACAAGACCACAAAAATGCAGTTTTCTCATAAGACACCGACTTTTCGTCTGCGCAATTTGCCCACAAATCTGAACCACGTTGCCGAAGGTTTAGATGCTGGATAACCCTTCTGAAGGAGCGGAGATGGCAGGGGAGCCTCTGTTTTGCACAGCCTGCTTCAGCAAGCTGAAGAAGTGATGGTGCTGAGGTCCAGAAAGACCCAAAGCAAGCTAGGGAAGAGCTCGGGCGATGGACACCCTCCCTTCCCATCTTATGCACTGGCCCTTCAGTCTGTCAGGATTCAAAGCGTGGGCAGGGAAAATACAGGCAGGTAGTGGTCTCTGCCTTCCCATCAGAGCACTGCGCCTCCATCCCTCTCCGTGCAGGGCTAAGGCAAACTGGCATGGTTAAAGCAATGATTTCAGAGTTCAATCAAAGCTCTGCATTTCTGCCAGCAGCCATCCCAGTGGACAGACTGTATACCTTTAAGTGCTGCTCACTTGCCCTCTAAAAGGGAGAAAATAACTTTAAAAAAAAAAAAAAAAAAGCTGTTAGGAGTTATATTACCTGCAACAGCTGAATTTAATTAGTACCGCAATCACAACAAATATTTAAAAGGTCTAAAAAGCTGTGAAGGGAAATTTGCTTTCCTAGAAGAGGGACCCGTGCCTCGTGCGCTCTGTGCACAACGGAGTGCTGCCATGAATGACTCACGTTGGAGACACTTCACACAACTGTGGATTTTTGTAATCATGGTGTGAGCTGGAGTATGGAGGCAGGAGGTGGAGATTTTGGTACAAATCAGAATTTCCTCGTCCTGTTGCCATGCCCTTTCCAACCGCTGGCCCATTTCTAGACGCGTGGTCTGTCGGTGCTCTGTGTACTCCGGTCACTGCAATCTCTCCCTCAGCTCTGCCTCCAGGTGGGAGGAAAGATTTTTCTCCAATAAGATAAAACCTGAAAAAACAGCAACAACAAGCAGAGGGTAGAAGTTTTCCTGCTCAAGACCTGAGAGCAGCGCAGCAGCCCTGAAGGAGACACCAGTGAATACTGGGACAGCTGAGCCATTTCTGTTCCAGCATTGGGCTCTGGACGAGGAAGGACAGAGAGACTCTCTGCAGCCCTCTCCCCAACACACACATTGGATCAGGTAGAAACCAAAGATGTTTGGCCAATTGGGTAACCCCAACACCTTTATTCTTACCAGGCTTCCATTGTGTGCGCGCCTATGTGTATTTACTAGACCCTGAAAGAGTAAGGATAACGGATTTCTCCTAGGGGTGGGCACAGCAGACAACAGCCTCAGCGTCCCTTAAAAACCTCGTGGTAGGAAAGTATCCCTGGTGAGGAAGGGGTCCTCACAGCCTTGGGGACTCAGGTGATGTGGGTTGTGGCACTGTCCCAGAACGTGAACTTGGAGCATCCAAAGAGTTACATTAGTGATGCCAGAGCAGTTTTGTAGCCCTGACTCCAAACAGCGCAAACCCTTCTTTGTCACCGGTCCCACTGGGCTACACCTCCCCGTGCGAGCTCGCTCTCCGATATTCGCGGCCATTGCAAAGGGCCAACGATCAACATCGTTCCTGTACTGTGCTGGGTGCCAAGCCCAGTCCTGGTGTGGTTACTGCACCCAGGGGTACTGTCTCCTTCCCTGAAGAACCACAGGGCACCTTCTGCTAAATCATACCCAGGATCACGAATTACAGGGGACTGGGGAGAGGTGTCCCTGTGTGGGGAGCATCAGACAATGAGCCTGATTCATCACTCCCTTCCTGCGTCCTCCCACCTCCGCGGAAACCCTTCTAGGAGTTCCCATCATAGCAGAGAGGCTAGAGTAGGATGAGAGGTTGGTGCAGGCAGGAAGGACGCGGTTCTGGCACCAGCTGCTCGCTGGGCTGTGTCTCTCAGCAGTGAAAGATGAGCTTTCAATACCCTACCAGAGCAGACGTGGAAGCACGCAGCAAACGAGCGAAAGGCCAAGCAGGAAGACTGGCTGCCCTGGCAAGGAGCAGGGATATTTACTAGCCTGGGATGATAAAAATGAAAATAACTCCACGTCTGAGCAAACAGGAGAAATAAATAGTGCGAGTGATGAAGGCAGCGCAGGCAGCCTGGGAGTATCTGGTGTTGCTCGTTGCGGCCTCTTCCAGCGACCACCGCGTTCGTGGAAAGCGTCTCCTTCACGGCAGCGAGCTCTGACGGGTCCCTGCGTGGGACCGAGGGAAACCCAGGTCTCTGGGAAGGAGCAAGTGGGCTCCTGCGTTGCATATCGTGCCGGTGCAAATTCCTCCCCACGGTTGCGCTCCCACGACCTCGCTGAACTCGGCAGGCAAGGAGGGTACGTGGATTTCATGCCTGCGCAAGCACACCGCATTGCCACACACAGGCTTGCCACCCTGCACAAGCTATCTGGACCTTAGGTCCAAGAAGCAAGTGCATGTTATGTCCTGATTTACTCCTTAAGTCAGATGGGTGAGTAGGAGTGGGGAATTTGAGGAGGTTTTGGTTTATCTCCTGCTCCCATTTCCTGCTGCATCTAAGCACGTCACGCTTTGCTGTTGATCTAACCCAGCTCCTCCCGCCTCGGGGCAAGGAGGAGGAAGGAGGACTCCAGGCTCATGCTGGAGCAGCATCTCCAGGAGGTCTCCTGAGGCTCTGCATTTCGGTCCTCCTTCCTCGGGGTGCTGTGCCACAGCCTGTCCAGGCAGCTTGGTTGGTCCTAACCCCAGCCAGGGAAAAATGGATATCCATTCTTTGCTCGACCAGAGAGTCCCTGGGTGCCTTTTCACCCAGTAGTTAGAGCTAACTTTTTAAACATGTTTAGGCACCTATACCATGACTTACATTTCACTTAAGTATTTCCTTTTGGCTGGCTCTAAGCTTTCAGAGAAACCTTAACCAACAGTATGCTCAGGGGTTTAGGTGGACCTTCGCCATGCAGCTCTGAGCTCTTACTCACTGAAATGAGAAGGACCTCAATTCCTGGTTACCTTTAAAAACCAGCAAACTAACCCTTAGCTCCTTCAGATCTCAGGTTTGTGAGGTGAAGGTACAGTCCTTTGCTATGACAGGAACAGCAGACACACGGCATTACACACTGCGAGGCGTTCAGATATTACAGACGTCAGACCTTCAGAAGAAGGTCACATCTTCTTCCCTCTTCCCAAAGGACTGCCATCTAGCTCAGCAGGAGAAGTTTGCTTTATCTTCTTGGGACGGGATGAGGCTTCAAGCAACAGAGGTCCCCAGGAGAAAGAAGTGACTGCAGTTTGGTACGCTCCATGCCTACCTCCTCTTCTAGTGAGCACCTGGGAAGTCACCCAATTCTGTCATGGCTTAACATGATTTCTCTGCTTAACACCAGTTTCTTGATGCCTCTTGTGGAACATTTCTATGCCAGGGAAGGACACGAGAGTCCCAAGCTTGGCCACCTCTGCCCAAACCTCCCCCAGCCGGAGCCGGCACGCGGAGCAGCAGAAAGCTGAACACAGCCCCAGGTTCTGCAGCAGCAACCCTTTGATCACGTCTGTCAGTCCCATCACCTAGCAGCCCATCCAAACTCCTTGCCTGCCTTCTGCCAATACGCTTCTGAGGTGGAGGGGGAAGAAAGCCTGGAGCCAAATACGATGTCTGGAGCACTTGCTCGCCTGTGGGATTAGGAGCAGGCCCTCTGCCAGGCAGGGCTGGCCAGGGCCATAGGCTTCTTCAGAAGATCTTGGAGAGGCAGAGAGCCCCTAAAGCTCCCCCCAACTCCAGGCAGGGCTGAATCCCCTGCCTGCAGGTATGTTGGCAAGCCTAAAATTTGCCATTTGCACATGCCCGGTGCCTTTCCCTTCATGAATTTGAGGGGTTTGGGTGCAGAGAACAGACAACACAGGCTTTGAGTTCATCCAGCTAGACTCACTCACTTGAGAGCAAAAGCAAATGCACTTTGAGCTCTGCGACCCCAAAGTGTCACTAGCCGGACAGGGTGACCATGTGCCACGCGGAACATGCAGGGCTCCAGCTGGTGCCATATTGCACGTGTAGAAAAAGGGGCATTTCTCTGCCATGTGGTTGACGAGATGCTGGGAACTGCCTGATGGACAACTGGATCAAGGATCCGGGTGGTCCAAATCCTTCCCAAGATGAGAGTCAGGGGTCACTTGCAGAAATGGAAGAGAAAGGGGCTTTTTTCCTGCCCTCTTGTTCTATTTTAAGGAAAATATATGACACAGTATGTGATTTAACATGCTTTACATACCAAAAATGAAGTGAGTATAAAAGAATCATCTGTTTGGGGAGGGAGTCTGCTAAAAAAGGAACCAGCGTAGGGCAAAAGAACCGCGTAAATAGTTAACTTAAACAAGACACAGTTTGGTGCACCTTGGCTCTGTTCATAACCAACACATGGGAACTCTGGGCAAGACCATATAGCACTAGTTATAGACTCATCTCATAGACTTAGGGATGGAAAAGACTTATTAGGTCATTGAGTCCATCCCACCTGCCAGTGAAGGATTGTTCCCTGCAGAATTTTCTCTATTGCTTTGCACAGTCCAATTTTAAATGATCCAAGCGATGCGGTCTCAGCCACTTCCTTGGGGAGACTCTTGCACAGATATATTTTGTTTAACTCAATCCTTTAAATGGTTAACCCTTTTCTTTCCTAGTTCGCCTCGTGTTTGCATTTTGTTTCAACTCTCTGAAACACGAAAAGTTTCATTTTATGTTTCCCATGTACTGTACTTACACAGTTATGGCCATACAACTGCCTGCTCTGAAGCAGAGCATCATATCCAATGGCTAAAAACACGATAATAATGTATCGCAGAAAATAAAACAGATTTGCTTTAACCATGTATTCAAATGAGCTCCTCAAAGCCACAAAACATTCAGGACATTCCAGTACAACATGGCTATCAGCATGGCGTGGATGCTCAGGTATGTTCCTGTTTGGTGGAAAATGAACTGATTTCTAGCTCAATATAGTTCATCTTCACAGTTAGGATGTAAAGCCAGTATAGTTCAGAGCTCGATAAGGTTTTGAACACTGGCAAACTCATCTGAGATTATTCCTGTTACTTAAGTTCCAAGGGGCAAAATTGAACCCAGGGACAAGCCTGGCTTGTATTTTCCCCATCTCAATGAAAATGATTCTTTAAGAAAAATAAAGTTCTAGCTAACCACAGGCTTGTGCCAGGTATCAGGAACAAAAAATCCTGACCTGGCTCCTCATTGTTCCTCTGTCTTTCTGTAATTCCTTTCTTTTGGCATTCCACTCTGAAGTGCACCATAAATACTCATCATTAACTATTGGTGCACAGAGCTGCTGCAGTTGCTGACACAACTCAGCTCCCATGGAAGCGTGTGAAAAAGGATCCCTGACGCGAAGGTGAAGGAAGGGACTGACGCAGAATTCCTGAATGGAGGCTTTGGGGCTTTTTCTTCACACTGCAAAATGCAAAGAAATCCAAGACATACAGCTCTGTGACTTCAGGAGTTGCAAAGAAGGAATACATACAAGGAGGATGATATATAGGTTATATAGCAGCTTTCATCCCTGGAACTCCAAGAACGTAACAAAGGGTGTTGCAATACCTTGCTGGTTTCCCACACATCAAAGGTCAGGGATTGCTCCATTAATCTCATAATCCACAGGAATTACGGAAATCACGCAGTGTACCTTTCTGGAAAGGAAGTTTTGCAGAGATAAAAGTAGTATATTTTATCAGACGTTTGTCTGATGTAGATGAAAACAACCTGCCAAGCCTTTAGGCCTACAGGACAGATATGTAAGATACTACTTTTGTCTGAAAAGTTTGGGGTTTTATTCCCTCAGCCCATTGTGGTGGGAACACAACTGCTAATGCTTTAGGACGGGGGGGTTTCTTACCCTTTTCCCTTGCACAAAAAGCAGACAGGTCCTTCCAGTTCAAACGCTTTTTCCTGTAAGTAAGTGAGCATCAACAGAAGGAACAGAGGATAACCTGCGAGGGAGGCAGCCTGAAGCACGTGTTCTCTCTAAGGATCTGCAGTCTGGTTTGTGTTTGAAATCTTTGTAATCCATGTGGAAAACTTGCATCACGAACAATTCTGGGCTGGTATTTGGGTTTATTGATACAAAGAGGCATGCATGTTAGACAAGGAATCAATCAGCATTGGAAAAGGCACAGGAGCACCAGTCTGGCTGTGCAAGCACTGAGCATTGCACCAGGATAATTATTTCTGTACGCAAACACACATTTAGCACAACCCTGTTCATACCAATCACATTTTCCAGCACACTCTGGGCTGCAGACTCCTAGAGGAAAGCATCTGAGCGGAGCGTTGAACGGCTCCCCACTTCAGGCAGCAATGCCTGTAGAGGTTTGATGACCCGACCAAGGGAGCACCGGCACAGCCATTACATAGCTGAATCCCTCCCTGCCAGACACTGACCTACAGCAAAAGGCTAAAGGAAGGAGGAAATTAAAGTGCTGTGGAACTTGTAAAGAAAAGCAAGAGATGGCAGAAGCAACCTAATAACCGGGGCAGCCAGACAGTGAATCATGATCAGACAGCAACTTCAAAGCAATACATTCAGCCAAATTTTTCTTCACTCAAGGCTAGTGTGAATAAGGTGAGCAGGATTTGATCTGTTCAGTGAGGCCATCACTGCTTGCCTCTTGCACGGAAGCCTCCGGACACCCAGCCGCACACGGTGGCACCTTGTCATGCCAGTAGAGTCCTTGAGACTCCCACATTTGCCCACCTCTGGAAGCAGAGAGCCAGAAAGCTGCCGGGAGAGACCCTGCCAGGATCCAGAATATGGGATTTTAATATCAGACAAGTTATATTCCTGAGTTATAATACGTATATATTTATATACATACTAATATGTTTAGATTGTTGTTGTTGTTGTTGCTTCTGAGACCTTTTCCTCAGTTACCCAGCTGTTGATCAAACAGTGGAGGTGTCACACCTAAAGACAATTTTAGTTCCTGGGCATTTCAATGAACATTTTATCAGCTTCCCAACAGCAAATGCAACCCAGAGTGCTCAATTCATCCCACGTTGCTTAAGTTGGTGGAGAACCATGTTCCTCATGTGATGAACAAGCTGCTCGAATGACCACCTCCGAGTTTTGTTTTCTTTACCAAAAACACAGAGCTCATGTATCGCTGTAGCTCAGAAGGGTGGGGATGGGAGAGGCACGACAAGGGCTGTGCTCCCACTTCTGCTAGGACCATCTCAGATGACACACACCCATGGCTGTGCCAAAAAGTACCATGCCTGCTGTGTTCTTTGCTAGCTTAGTTCTGTGCAATGCACGGCGATGTCTTTGTGCGAAAGGTGGTTTCTCACTCTAGGTGAGCAAAAGAAAAGCAGCGGAAACCACAGCCTTCCGCCGGCTTTGTTTGTTTGTTTGGAAACTCCCAAACCACAGAGCCTATTTTTAGAGGGAGGATCAGGAAGCGGTGGAGAGGGAAAGCTGGAAGGTAGGCGTAAGGTGAGAGCCGACTAGGGGAGGGGACTCCCGGGCGGAGATGAAAAACCACGCAAGAGCCAAACTTCGCAAGAGCGAGCTCGGCCGCCGGCGAGCACCCGGCCCCCAGCTGCGAGGAGCTGCCGGCAGGGGACGGGGCGAGGAGGCCAGCGCCGCAGGAGCAAGTGCCGGGTGGAGAAGGGAGAGGGGAGATGAGGTCAGGGAGGTACTGGTGGGTGGAGTGGGTCCCGGGAGGGAGGTCACATCCAAGAATGCAACTTTATATAAGCCAGAGCGAGCGATGAATTATTCTGTTTAGTGCAACACAGATAACAGCGAAGGAGGCTGAGGCTGTCTCTGACTCAGGTTTCCTTACTCTGAGCTTTCTAAAAGATCACCTTTTATTGCCTTGTCTACAGCCAAACAAATAGATAAATAACCCTATGCCTCTCCCCCAAGACTTCTTATCATAAGGGTGTGAGTAAGCCTTGGTGCCTAGATCCAAATTCACACTCCCAGCCTCCTGGGATGTCCATCATGCTATCCCATTCAGATCTGCATGCATCCTCAGGACTTGAACGTATCCCCACCATGGGCTGTTCCATAAACCCCACACCATTTTCCATGGGAGACCTTCTAGGTGTACTTCAGTGAGTCCTCCTACAGTCAGTGGTAACCCAGTGGCCTCCCGTGAGCTACATAGTCAGAGAAGCCATCGCTCAGATGAAAGAAGGTTCTCAAGTGTAGCAGGATCCTTCCGAACTTCAGATCCAGTTAGTGATCGATTATTAATTCTATCACCAAGGGGCAGAGGTGACCCAGCCATTGACCAGTTTGATGAGCACTGAGCAGAACAAACCTGCTGCAAAGAACCAAACACTGTTGTGTGAACTCCTCGCCATTTCATCTGTGAAGACAACAGCTCTCCCCGTCTACCCAGACCCTTCTCGGTTTTACGTAAAGCAGAGCATATGTTAGAGCACTCTTTATTTCCGTACAAAGGTGGAGGTGCATAACAGTTGGTAGCAAGACCCCAATCTCAATGTGCTAGATAAAGCATTTTGAAGCTTGTGAAAGAGTTGATGCAAATGAATGATAACAATCAAGATTAGACAACCCCAACTGTGTAAACACACTGCTGCTGCTCGCTCACAGCTCTGCGTAGGTGACCCACCGGGCCAACAGGTCTCACTAGCTCCAGGATCTGTAAGCATCACCATCCAGTGCTAAGTCAGTGAATCCAATTTATGGGGCTTCATTACCATCCTCCAAAGCCAACATGCCTCCTTCTGCTACAATCAGGTTTCAAGCCTTTGAAGGTATTTAGTGCACTCAATGGGAGTCAGGGAGCTAAATATCCTTGAGGATCCTGGCCTAAGGCCACAGTGTTTAGAGAAACATTTAAACATGTGCTTCACTGTCAGCATGTTGGTAAGTGTTTTCCTGTGTAGAGGGATTTACCCAGGCAGTTAAGTGCTTTTCTGCATGACTTCTGGCCGTGCTGCTGGACCAAGCAGCTGTGGTCCCATTACCGCAGCTAACAAGTTCACCAAGCAACAGTAACTGCCCTCAAGGGCAAACCCAAACTCATGAGGTCTAACCACCTTCCCTGAGGCCTGAGCTGATCTGTCGTAACCTGTTGAACCACAGTAACTCCATACATCTCTGCCTCAAGGGATGCTTGTGTACTTGCTACCTGGGTACACGCTCCTGGCCATTGCAAGGCAAACCAGGAGCTCCCTGCGGGGCAGCCGTGGGTCGGCATGACTCGTCTGGGTGACAGTTACAACTGCTTGTAGGGCATGTGTACACGGCTGAGCAATCATGGGGTTGCAACCACGCTTACCCTGCTCACCTGGCTGAAGGAAGGCACTCCCGAAAGACGGTGTTGCCTGTCAATTTCTGCTTGGCAAAATGAAATCTGCTAGTCCCTTCCCTGCAACAAGTGCTGCCCACGGGGGTCTCGGCCACCCCAGCAGCCTCCAAGTTGAGCCTGCTCCTCTGGACACAGCATGAAATGCCTCTCCTCTTGTGGAAGCAACAGGGCTGCCCATGGGGCACTTTTCCTGGGCATTACAACTTCTATCTGAGAGGGCAGGAGGGGCTGAGTATAATGAGTGTGCTTCCTTGCTCCACCAAACTCCAGTGATTTTAACAAGGCTCCTCAGATTTTAAGTATACAGAAGCCAATCCTTTCATTTGTATGTACAACACAGTGCAACAAATGGTGATAACAAACCAATGGGTGAAAAGCATGTCGCTCCTACATTGCAAGCAATGAAGTTAGTAAAGCATATATAAAATTGACCAGCCTTCAGCTAGAAGGTACCAACCTTCAGCTGAGACGCAGTAGCACCAACGTGGATCCTCCTAGCAGGTACAAACGTGAAGCAAAATGGGATACTACCACGGCTCGGGGTGCACATCACCAGTCGCCATATCTCAGCTGGGAAGCCAGAAGTCAGGAGCTCCTGACCTGATGCAAAAAAGTGCCAAATGCTCTCAATTCATTCCAAAGGAAACGGCAGAGTCAGCACAATCCTACCTACACCCAGGCTCCAGCGAGTCAGCTCTGGATTGGAAAATCCCATTACCACCCATTGAGACACCGTTAAACAATTTCCCAGATCACATATGGGCTGCACGGGAGCCCAGGCTGCAGCAGCGCTTCCACACTTACAGAGTGTGCCTGCCTGGGTCACGCGGAGGCTTTCCAAACCTGTTAAATCCACCCAGCTCAGTATCGCACCTTTTTGGCCCAGGCAGGCTGGGAAGCAGGAGCGCTCAGCACCACCTACAACCAGGCTTGCTCCTAACCTGGGATTTTTTGGCCTGCTACAGACTGGGCCATGAAAATACCAAACATACCATGCAAAGCGCTGTGCATCTCAGTGCTCGCTTGGCTTGAGGTAGAACTCTTCCCAAAGCAAGTATTCCAGGCTTGCATATAAATTAAAGCTCATAAATCAGCGGAGAAAAAATCTTCTCTATGGAAATGGCCAACTTGTTAGAAGGGAGTTAAAGGCTACAGACGGTTTTCAATGGAGCCTTGCTGGCTGTCAAGAATGCACGAGGCAGCGGAGTTGTTTGGGTTGGGAGCACGAGTCGGATTTTTCTCCCCTCTTTTGAGGACAATGAAATGTAACAGCTTTCCTTCCCCTCCGAGCCGCGCCGAGTGACTCGAGCCGGGAGACAACAGCACAGATACAATCTCTGGAAATCATGAAGTGACTGAAGAATGGCTGAGGAGTTCTGAATAACTAAATAAAGTCCTCTGTGTTTTCTTTAGCAAGTAAAGAAAATACTTTTAGCGTTTTAGTGTGACTTTTGGGGTCAAGGGGGAATCTCGAGTCCAAATACAACAAACTGGTGTGGAAATTACTGCCAAGAGTCTGATAGTTAGGCTGGGAGCTTGCCTTGAGGCTCAGATGTGCGAATACCGCTCACGGAAGGCAGGCTGAATTTGAGGTTTTGTTCAGATCATGGGAATCTAGGGCTTGCTGTATGTCCTTGCTTTTAAAAAGCTGACTGCGCTGAGTGCCCCTCAGCAGCCCATGGAAACGGCAGGTGCCGATGCTCCGTCGCTCTCCGGAGATGGAGGAACACCCACGAGTCTAGTGTCAGGTCTTCACATCTCGCAGCACATGTAGACACATCAAGGACACCGAGCACAGAGTCACTATTTTGCAGCCTACAAACACTTCCCTGCTGCAAAACACGTCTCGCCCTTGGGACTCTCAGATCTGCTTCAGTACGCCTGAAAATGAAGTGCTCCCAAACTGTTAACCGCGGGGCAGTGCGGAGCAGCTCGACCCACTACCTGGTGCAGATGATTGCATCGCTAGGCAACTCATTACAACATAACTGGTTTGTTAAATTTTTTTAGGAAATAGATGATCAGCACAGAGTGATGGGGTCAGAGTCACAAAGCATGTTAAAGGAAGAGCCAGGCGCCAAACTCACACGTAGGCGCTGCGGAGATGGAGGTCCGTGGAGGCTGAGGCTGAATATTTTTTAACTGCACTTTCTGACTCTCATCCTGTTGTTTCTGAAAAACCAAAGACCCTTCTGCTTTCACCAGTCTCTTCCCCAAACAGGGTCTTTCACGTTTCCTTCTGTGTCTGCCATGATGAGAGCAGCAACAACTGTGACACAGAAATAATAGTGTCCGGGGGAACACATTAGCACCGATACAATATAGATGTGAGCTGAGAGGAACTAAAAGGCTCAATAAAGAAACAGGAAAAGAAGAATTCCTATTTCTTGGCTTCCTGATTTTTGATGCATTTTACTATTGGAATTGCCATCTCTACCCATCCCCCTTGAAGTCTTAACCTTTGTTTGGCTTGCACTGTTAAAACAGAGCCAATCTTCCGGTGCCATATTCTGAATAAAGTAATAATTAATACTTCTAGCTTCAAATATACATTCAAGAGATTTTTCAAGGTTTTTTTTTTGTTTGCTTACGTGGTAAAAGAATACGTGTATTAGCATATCCACCAGAGACACACCAGGCCTGGTTCCAATTTCATTTACCCCACCTGTCTTCATCGGCATGGGTGGAACAACCCTGATACCACAAAGAGCAGAACCGCACTTCAGAAGCACACACCGTTTATTTCTTATGCTAGCAGTAGTATTGCCGTAGCCACAATGGGCTTTTGTTAGAGCAATATAGCTGGAAAAACAGACAAGCTTTCAAGCATACAAGGGCTGCTTCTGCTTTTCTGGTATCATCACAGTTAGCCTAATAAAAGGTACTACTTCTCTCTTCAAAATGGTCTTTGTTATTCATGATTCAGTCAAATGAAATCCAGATTACAAGAAATAGCATGTGTATTTTGTCTTATTTTCTTCTGTTACATTAGTGTGTATGCAAATAAGGAGCACCTAGGGTTCCCACAGCATTGCCTGTAGCTCTTAGGTGGTTATACTGTACAGCTTCATCGTGAGGCCATCTGCTCTCACAGAGAAAGCCAACATCTGACATACCATGTACCATGTACCATGAAACAGCCTCCAAAGGACAGTAGTGGGCAAAAGACACCCTGCATCTGCTCAGCTCACATTCATTTCTAGCCACCTAAGGTTTGGCTGAAACAGCTCTTCTAAACCCAAATACATATGTTGGCTTAGAGGCACCATAGTAAAGTAGCCTAACAAACCAAAGCAATTGGTTTTAATAAGAATCTTGGCTTGTTTTGACAATGCACTGAATCTTCATGTTGGCACCACGAATGTTTTTTTAGGAAAATGTATGCATCTTTGCAGCACTCAGCAACTAAATCCTCTCTTCACTTCATGGAAAGGGTTTCCTGGCTATCCGCTTTCTAATGTATTCCAAGTCCCTCGCAGCTGATTGTTGTCTGGGCTGGAAATACTTTTATATTAAGCTCAACAATTTGCCCCCGTTGCATACTGTGTGCGGGCGGGTGAGCAGGGCGTGCGGGTCACAAACTGTGTCCTTCGTGTTTCCTAATGTGCTTGCAAAAGTGTGCAAGGCTATGGAGGCATTTAGATGCTTCCTGCATCACGTTGCGCAGATGTGTTTGTAATAGCTACGGAAGCGGCTGTCTCCTGCTACCCGGCCTTATTACAGGCAGTAGCAATACTCCCAGAGTTCAAAGGCATTTCATGCTCACTGAGCATTTTTCAGCAAGAAATCTGAGATTAAATAAACTTAAATCCTCTCTGAGGAGAAAGCAGAAGATGGAGGGAGAGGAGCTGACTCTCCACTGCACAGCATGCATCTCGGTGTACCTTGGAAAACACCCAGGCGAGGTGCACCTCAAACCCAAGTCTGGCCAGGACGTTTCACTACTGGGGCCAAATTTATGCCTGCTGCAACATTGTGGATTTTAATGGGTTCGTGCCAAGGCTGCCAACCTGCTTAAAATCTGAAAGTCATCCAAGATGTTTTCTAGCCTTTGTCCTAACATCTCTGGGCTGACTCCCAAGGGCTTGCTGAGGATAGGATTTACATTGGGTTTACAGCTTTTCTCCCATTTTCATCCATAAAACGTGATAAGTTAGTTTGTCACCAACAGAAATACTTAGCTGTTAGTGAGTACAGGCACAAGACCCTGTCTCTCTAGAAAGAGTAACTGCTGACCTGCTCATTAGCAGAAGACCACATTCTGCTCTTGTGCTAAAGAAACAGTGCCCAGGGCACATGAGCGGCCGTGGACAAAAAGGTGACTTGGAGTGTTGCTCATCCAGGATCCAGACAGCACAAGAATCGAACTGTTTGATGTTTCTCCTCTCCCTAACAACTCTGCCTCTGTGGGAAAAAGAAAATGCTTGAGTCATACAACTGGCCAAAGTGTCATTCCCGCTGACGAGGGATGTTTACGCCGTCTCGGCTGGTAGAACACTGCCCTTAGCAAGCTGGAAATGCCATTCCTGGGCACCCTCCACACCCCAAGCTGGGGGTGGGCATGAGCTCCCTAGACAGCAGTTGAACACATGCGAGCTGGGACGTTTCATTTCAGTACGTCTGCTGAGGTCCAGAGGTGAGACCGTTCCCCAGGAGCTGGGGGAAGCCATGTGCTCAGCTGCCTGGTTGGGGTTCGCCATCACCAAGCTTGTAAAGGTGTTTGTGCTCCTAAAGGTGCAGATGATAGCTGTGCAGATGCGTCCAAGAGAAGGGATATGGAGACCTACACCCTCAGCAGGCTTCAGTGCTTAACTCCCATTGACCTCACCGAGACAAAGACATATAATACCACTGAGGATCTGGGCCCAATGTGGTTTGGAAAATCCCACTAGATACCATTCCTCATCTTTAGGTGACTAAATACTTCCAAAATCCCATCCCAAATACCCTCAGAGATTTTGGACAGTCTGCACAGAAGTCGGTCCTGGGCTGCCCAGTTGAAGGTCACTATGATAATGCAGGAAAAACTTTCCAGGTTAGGCCTGACTTTGAAAAAGTCATCAAGCTCAAAAGTTGAGAAAGATGCAGTGGCAGTTAGCACATCTTCTCTGCTGTAGACAATACGCTGCAAGTCTAGGACAGATCTAAAAGCCTGAGAGGCAGACATACAAGTGCGTTATGTCCTCTGTCTGAGAGCCGAATCCCAGGGAGGGTGGAAATAGCAATGTAGGACAGCTGTGAGTATGCTTAGTATTAATATCAAATATAATGGTAATTCAAAACAGAGTCTTTTGGTACAGATCTGAACTGCACAAGCCAAGTTATGAAATGATATTAGCATCTGGATCTGAGAAGCAGCTGAGACGAAGCTGGCCAGCATTTGCCATATGTCTCATCTGCAGAGAATATTTAAATAAGTAAACACAATGAGTTAATAAATACACGAAATAACTTTGCAAGATAAGCACCTCTCTGTGCTAGTGGCATGGCAGATTGTCAGAACGATCACATCCAGTGGAAAGTCTGAAAGGGGAAAATTTAGATGGCACAGTACTGGGAGGTTTTTTGAGTATTCAATTGACTGAATAGCATAGCCCAGAATGGTGAACATCTACAATGATCCTTATCTGCTGGCAGGTGAGAGAATCCCGTTGCCGTTGCCAAAGCCTTAACTCATCAGAAAATCAGTAGTTCTTCTTGGAAACATAAGCTGAAACCTTTCAAAGACCTTCTAGCTACATCCCTGTGTAGGCAAAAGGGACTATCATTTTAACAGCATCAAAGGTATAGAAAGTCATGCTGCTTTCCAGTAATTCCCTGATAACACCTAGAGGGTGAAACAAACCTGCTGGTGGTCTAATCTGAACAGGAGGGAGAAAAAAATGCTAAATGCTGATTCTGGGAAAGAAATTATTCCTTAAAAACAAGTCAGACAGATCCAGTGTCCTCATTTCATTTTTATTTGTGCATGTATCTTAAATGTCTCCAGCGGGGACTTAACCTAGAGAGGATTTCAGGATTTGGCCCAAGAGAAACTCTTGAGGGATCACCAGAGTTCAGGCTTTTTATTAAGAAATCTCTCCTCTTTGAACAGCGGATCGAGGACTTGAGCACAAGGTCAATGGCATCCAGTTGCTTGGCCATATCCACAGGCTTCTAAACACATCCAGCCCCCTGAGCAGTTCGCTCTGACTCTAAATCACATTCCTTTATTGACAGAGAAGGGAGAAAACTATTAATTGCATACCAAGGACATTTTTACCCAGAAATTTTTTGTAAGCTCAGCATCTCCCTAGAAAATGTCAACAATTTGATTCTAATAGGCTCTGGCAATGCATTGTGCTATCAGTTTATCAGCCTCAGCTTTTTTGCTTTGGGTGGTACAAAATGTTCCTGAAAATTGACGCAGCTATTGACAATAGGTGCTCAAAGTCATCACTTGCAGTAAGTTTTAGAAAAGTTCAAAGACTGAGTTTATTTTGGCTCTCCAAACTAGAACACATAACATTATTTTAATTTAGAACAGGACCTTGCTTCAGTTCTTGCATGGATGGATACAAACAGGACTGAACGTCTTAAAGATGCGCAAGCTGAGTCCTCCTGACTTCATTCTTGTTCACTCCCCTTTTACAGAGGATACAATAAATTGAGTCATTCAGTAGAATCAAACCACATACATTCAGGTTTCATGCGTTTCATTTAAAACAGGTGTAAAATCCCTGTTTTACACATAAAGCAGTAGTGCCTCTCTCCATTAAGTCTTCCACCACTGAGAAATGTTTACCCCATGTTAAATAAGGCAGGAAAGCAAACAGATGCGTAAAGATCTAATACACAAAAGTAGGTCATCTGGACAAACTATCAATATAACTTTTTCCTTGCCTCTTGCATGTAATTCGTGAACAAATTTAAATTTCACACAGGCTGGTTGTGATGCTTAGTGCATTAAATGGTAATGATGCTTAGTGGATTAAATGCTTTAGGATTCAGTCTGAGTGATAGAAGCTGCACAAATAAATTCAGTTGCCGTTCCAGCCTTCTTTCCCCATTTTGCTCCCTCACAGGGAGCTGCACATCTGCCAGACAGGTAAGGCAGAAGAGCTCTGCGCTACGGGATTGTACTTCGGTTCACTACACCTTCCCACTTCTCCTAGCTCTTAGGCAATAGCATGAAGGCTCCATACCCACAACAACTGACCTCAAAGGTAATTTGTGCTTTCACCGCCTGATTTGAAGACGCAAAGCACATTGAGTGGGATTTTGTCAGTGATACAGAGAGGTATAAAATATATTCTAGTGCATGAAACAGAAGGGTGAAACGGCTTGAACCAACTAGACAGAGCAATCAGCCCAAGAGCACAAACACACAGAAATATGATGGGTATGAAATCATTCGGAGCCAATCAGTAAGCTCCCAACTTCTAAAGCAATTTCATAATTGAGTAATGGGACACAGCAGGGTCTGAACTATTGTGTATTATAATCTGAATGGAATGCTGTGAGAAGACTGGAGCAATCTGATCGCACCGAGCCCTCGCTCACCAGAAATGCCTTTGACATATTTCCTTAAAGCGCAGCAACGAGAGTGGAGTAACTGCTTGTTAATGACACCCTGATGGGTTGTCTGCAGCACTGAAACTGAGATAGCATAGATTGGAAAGCATGTGCCTCTCCTTGGCTGGAGTTAACACACCAGCCCCCACAGACTGCCCACCCACTTCAACCTTAATCGCCGGCATGCCTGTACAATCACCAGTTTCACTTCACTACATATTTCCTCCCCCAGAACTTAGCTTATAAAACAAGAGGCACTAATAATCCGAGATGATACTCCGCCAGCCTCCTGTCATGGCTCTTGCTCCGTGCTGGCTAACCCATGGCTATCCGCCCAGCTACGAGCTGGGCTCTTTCCCTTTCCTATTTTTCAGTCGCTCCTTGGATATGCGTGCATTAACTCCACCAAAAAAATATCACCTCTTTCTGTTTTTAAAGAAGACATCTATTCTGCCTCCTCTTCACCCCTTTTCTTTCCTCTACTTGCAGACAAGCCTGGAAGGAGACAAAAGCTGGACTCTGGAACCAGTGTTTGACAGCACGGATGGTTTTGGGTCTGGACTCCAAGATGTGCTGCAGGAGGGGGGCAAAACCTCAGCCTGCTGTGAGACGAAAGCTGGAACACGTCCTTCGTGTTCAGATCTGGTTTATAGATGTGGTCCACTGTGGAAAAGGCTATTACTGGGCAGCAGACCTTGTCCTGGCTCCTGTGCTCCAGGACAGCTGGAACCATTCTGGGGAGAGGGAGAGGGAGAGGGTACAGCTTTCTGGAGAGCAAGGGACAGGCTCTGCTGGAGAAGGCTGCAGTGACAAGGGTGGGTGCAGCAGCTATAGCAGAGTTTGCATCATGAGCTCTAACTGGGAGACTCCTGCAAGAAGCAGGAAGCCTGCTTGTGGTGGGGACTAGACTCATGACCAAGCCTCAGAGGTGATGGAAAGATTGGGAACCAGAAGGGACTTGTGCAACCCAGTGAACAAGCCATTGAACTTTCTTGGGTTGCAAGAGGTCCCCTTTCCTCCCTCAGAGATCAGTTTGTTTTTTCAGTGCTTACACTGTTTCAAGAAGCAACTTTGAGCGCTCTTGCTCCTGTTCAGCATTTCCATGCTCTAAGAAAACACCAGTTTGGAAATCAGGAATCTCCTGGTGTCCTCACCGTAACAAGGTGCTGGCCAACTCGGCTGCGTGAGAGCAGTCTCAAGGCTGGCTCTCGGCATCCCCGTGCTCTCAGAAATGGGTGCTCTTGTTTGTCAGATTGCGATCTACTGTCGGAAGGGGAATGATGCTGCGCTGCCCATGAACTCATGAGGACCATCCCTGCTCTGCGACACACCACACACGTGAATGTATGGTGCATTAACCTCAGAGTAACCTTGGCCATGCTAGCTGCGGTCAGCTGTATCCCATGTGTAGTTACAACTCCTCTCAGGAGCTGCTATAAAATGTTACCACAGTTGGGTTGTGGGCTGCAAGGAGTCTGACATGCTCCATCAGCCAAAGCCCCGTCGGACAAAGCACTAGAAATGGGAATGAGGGAGATTTTCAGAAGTGCCTAAGTGCTCCTGGGGACGGTCGAAGGGATTCACGCTTGCAGAACCAGACTTTCAAAGTTCCCTAAAGATGTAAGAAAGCTCCAACTGGGAGTTCATAAATGGGTTTCTAGCCCTTGAAACTAGTGATAACACACACTGGACTGGATGTCCCAGGAGCTCCACTCCCAGCAAGTACCAGTACCTCACTGTAACGGGTGGAACCTGTTTCCCAGATGTATGGGTGCCCACTTCTTGCTGAGAGATGGGCAGCATGGTACTTCCAAGGATTAGGAGTCAAGAATAAAGCCAACAGTAAGAGCTTGAATGGGCAGAATAAGAGAGTGGAAAGAAAGTGGGAACTGAGCTTCGAAACTGGAAAAGCACTTTCAAAAAATTTGTCCCACATATGATTTTAGTCCTCTAAATACCAGGCTGTCTTCTCTCCTCTGCCCAAGAAGTTGTTTTCACAAAACCTGCTAAAAAGTATCTTGCTAAATTCTGAGCTCACAAGGATGCTGCCCAAAGCTCGCTTGTGCTTATTGACAGAGGAGTTGCTGAATAGATTTGTTCCCTGAACTGACAAATTTTAAGCCAATAGTGAAGAGTCTCAGCAAGCACGATGGATACCTACAGCCAGGTGCAAGCATGGGAGAAACCTGTTTCTGAGCACTGCCTGCACCCTTCAAATCAGGAGGCCCACTGGATGGGCCATCCCAAGGCCCGGCAATGCCAGCGGGAAGGCTCCCTCCGACTTTAGATGAACTTTAATCAGGCCCATGTGAGCTGTGGGCATGCATGCAAGACAGTCTGGGTTTGGACTATCAAACACTCACAACAAACAACTCATTAATAAGCTGCAGACCAAGATTTTCGTTTTTTTCAGAGATTATTCAAAAAACCGTTTCCAAATAACAAGTTTGTCTGGGAAAAATCCAGCCTTTTCATACAGACAACTCACATACCGGAAAAAAGGCAGCATTACTCACATAAATTATTCATTACAAATTACTCACCCGGTTCTTGCAGCCAGTGGTGCTTTTCCTATACCTGGAGCTGTGGAAAAGCCAAGTTAGCATCACTTCAGAGAGAGGAGAATGTTCGTTATAACCAACCGTGTGACATCCAGCCAGACTGAGCTGATCGTGGGACCTCCTGACAGGCATTTGTCACTGGGAACCAGTTTGCCATTAGGATGCGAGGTTGCCCCCACTTTTCCCTCACCCACTCAAGCACAACTGGGCCAGCAGCACTGACTAAGGTAGAGGGGCAGCTCGTGTGTTCAGCTAAGCCAGGTTGGACAGCTTATTGGAGATCACTGGGCAATGCGAGAGCATTGGCAGGAGAAGGCACGGCTCTCATGTTCACAATGCGCTGCCAAGTGAGAGATGGGTTTGACATGAGAGAGAACCTGCGGCTGGGAAAGGGACTAGCTCCACTCTCGGCTGCTTCTCAAAGCTAGCCATTTTGCAACATTAATAAAACCAGTAAGTCCATCTTTTGCAATACATGTTCTAATTTCTCTAGTAAACCCAGCAGCAGATGTTCACTCTGAGACCGGGGCATCAGTAAGGCTTCTTCAGAGCTTTTCATCTGCAGAGGGACGAGCAGGTACAATTGAAATAAACAATAAAAGCAAAACTCATAACACAGACTGCAGAGGCATTCGGTGAGTAACTAAAGGTATTGCACAAGTTTGTGGAGAAATGCTTCACCAACACTGCACCACTTCCGTGGGGTTGGGATGGCCACAGAGCAGCGACAGACTGGGTCTACATCGATACAGAGGTGAAGGTATCTTTGGGACCCAATGTGGGAGATTCCTCGCTGCCCCTTCTGTGAATCTCACTTGTATAGCAGTTTCCACTGGGAGCAGCTGATCTGCTGCCTTGGGAGAGGCTTATGGGGAAGGCACAGAGTGCTACTGAAGCCACAGCAGAAACTGGAAGATAGCCAGTGTTTGTTTGTGTGCATGTTGGTACACAGATGCCTTATTTTGTAGGTCTACAACCCATTGCTGTGCACCAAAAATCTCCCTTTTTGCCCAGGAGTGGTTTGCCTGCCTACCTCTAACCTTCAATCCACATCTAGAGGCAATCAGAAGAAGCCATCCAACACGTTCCCAGCACATTGCCGTAAAAAGCAAAAAAGAAAGAGCAGGCAGTATCAAACCAGGCGATAAAACACCTGTTTATTGAGAGCTTCCCAAGGGTCAGTGGAAGCAAAGCAATAGGACTTCATTGCAAAACAGAGCAAAGCTTTGTAGGTTTCCCCCTTGAAACATAGGTTATCTGCAAGCAATATCGTCCACGTTTACTAGAATATCATTGTTCACTGTCAATGCAAAGTTGTAACAGAAAACAAACACAGCCCGCAGAGGGAACTCTATGAGGGCTCCCTTGTCTCAGCACCGTGAAGGCAGCAGCCAGGCTGCGCACTGGCGTGTAACAACTTCCATCTCCCAGTCCCGATTTGCCGAGCTCCTGTGTACCATCAATGACATGAAGCGTGCCAAAGCTTCGGTGCAAACACACACCTTCCTTGGGGTCACAGCATTACAGTGCATTAGGATTTTACAAAACAAGGCTTGTATAATTTCAGAGTTGTATTCTTCCTTCTTCATGCATCCATAAAACGTCTTATCTCCTACCATAAATCTATCACACGCATCTTCCAACTGTGAAACTCCTAAGACAAATCCTGCTGTCATGTAATAGTCCGAATGCACGACAGTTGAGGAAATCATCGAGTCAGGCGTTATTCTGCATCTGTTGTCTTCCTACATTTTCCAGTGCAGCCGCGGTCAGATTGCACCGTGTATGTGGGTGTATGTGGCAGCTGCAGCTCCTCAGGTTGAGTTGAGCCTGGGCTGAGTTTTGCACATAAGACAAAGCAGCACATCGTTATGTACCCAAAAACAGGGCACACATTTTTCTGACTGACAGCTCTTCTTAAGTCTTAAACGATTATTATTTTTTAGCACTTCAAGTATATACTTTAACTAGTTTAAAAGGAATTACCGGAAGTGAGGCAGTTGTGGATTTCAGCATTTTTGTTTCATCTTGCTCTGAAGCTGACAACAGAACAACATGGACTTTCAGACTTACCAGACAGTTAAGATCCGTGTGCCATGGATGTACATGAAATCCCTTTTGAGGAGATTAAATGTCAGTTTGAACCAGCAGTTCCTCAGAACTTTGGCAGAGGCCTCTCCAGCAGAAGACAGGAGTGCGTGTTCCAGTACGTCTGTTCCAGCGAACAACTCTTCTTGCCATCTTCCTCCTACTTTCGCATCTTGCATCTGCTTGAAATTTAGAGGCTGATTTAGCAGACCTGACAAAGGCATTCTGACTTCTCAATCTCTGCAATGGCTGCTGTGAGAAGCCTTGATAACAACTTGGGTCGTATCCACTCTTAGAAGCCAGCGCCTAATGCTAGGCCATCTGGACACCCACAAAATGCCAAACACTGTCGTTCTTATTTAGTCCAGCTTCCTGCTCAAGTCCAATGATATTTTGATGAGTGACTGCTAAACTGCTCAGGGTTTGACCCTTGCATGTTTGCCTCGTCGTCTCCAGGCCCTCTCCAACAGTGACGATGGTCTGCTCATCAGCTGTTGACTCAGTTTGCAATGGAGCCAGCTGAAAATTTTTCAACAGAGCAATTTCTCATCCAGTAAAGTCTATTCAAAAATCAAAATATTTCTCGGCAGTTTGTCAATTTCAATGAAATTTTACAACAGGAGAATGTCAAAACATGGTGTTTCATCACCGCCTCAGTGGTTCTTTTCAATGGCATTGACGTGCTTCATTTCATTATGGTCTTTTTGCTTCCACTGCTGCACATAGTTGAATATTCACTCAAATCGTATACAGATTTTATATTTTGTACTGCTTAATGTCTTCTTAGTTTTCCCATTTTTGTATAATAGGAAAGGGGAAACAAAACCAAGATCATTTAAATAAAGCTTTCTTTTCTGAATACTTTCTAAATTTACATTTCATGGGAAACTTCCATATTTCACCTTTTCATCTCAATTCATAACAAAAAGAACTGGGGAGTGCCAGAGCTTCTCCTGGAGTGGAAATTCCACCTTCTGACCAGCTCTTGTTACCACTCCGCCCTCACGCAGCTGAAACCCTTGGCTCTGTGGGAAGGTCTAAGGTAGATCTGGTTCACAAGCCTAGCAACAGCCGGAGAGCACAACTGGCAAACCAGCCCTTCACTCAGTGAATCATCATGGCTTTGATGCAGCCTGCCCTCCTTGCAAGGAAAATGTACATCAGCAACAGAAATAAAATCTTAAATCAAATCAGATGCAGCTTGAAATATTTATCTACTGTTCTTCTGGGAAGAGGAACTGTAGTGGAATAAATCCTCAGAGTTATTTTACTCCTAAGATGGGAGGAAAAAAAAATTCTGAATGTAGTTTCACCAAAACGAGGGAGATGATAGATACAGGAATGTGAAGAAATTCAGGCCACTGAAGCAGTAATACCATGTGACATTGGACAGGCAGCCTCCCACTGGCTTTGGTTGAGGCACTAGAACCCACACCAGATCCCACCACAAGCAGAGGAAACCCTTCCTGGAGTAAGTCACATCACAAGTGCTTGTGAAACGCGAGACCACTCAGTGCAGAGCAACGTATCTGGGTGAGATTCAGCCAGGCTCTCCTCTTCCAAAGGAGCACTCCTTTGGACAGAGATGCTCCTTTCTTTCTGAAGGTACCTTCTTGACTGCTGGAACTCATCTGCCATTTGCCTGAGTTTACTGGTTTCAGATGGTGTAGCTCCTTCCTGTGTATTTGGTGATCACCTGACGGTGCAGTGAAGGAGAGGGTGGGTGGCCATATAGGCTGGTGCAACATGGAGTGAAAGGCATCTGCAGAAAGACAGAGGAAGCATGAGTTGGCAGGATGAGATCTGATCCAAAATGATGTTGGCAAATCAACCACTGTTTTCCCCTTTGCTTTCCTTTGTTGTCCTTGCAGGTGCCACACTCCTCTAGAGGAGCCATCCCAGAAATCCAGTAGTACCCAGGGGAGTGTTTGCCTTTTAGAAAAAAACTTTGGACCTGTTCTAAGGGTTAGGGCTGTTTCTAAGATCACCTGTAAAATGACTTTACCTCTACAAGGCAAACCAAGGGTGGTGTTGTAGTCCTAGGAGCTGAAGAACCTTGCCCACCGTTGGTAAAAGAATTTAGAAGATCAGGTAATTCCAGGTTGATCTTGACCAAACTGTTCCAATTCCCTCAGCCTTTGCTCCTACACCCACCATTATTCAGTTGTACCTAAGCTACAGCCTTTGGATCACGCTCAAGAAGAATGTGTCCAGTCTATGACCTGCTCTTCTGTCCCCTTTCCTGAGGGCCCTACAGCCCTTCCCACTTGTCATCCAACTGGAGATGAGTCCAGTTGCGAAATGACTGCACTCCCATCACAAGAGCAGGGGCACTGAGTTTTTCAGCCCACAGATGCCCACCCCCAGCCAAAGAGTTATGAACTACAAGGTTAGATCATAAGTAAAACAGGGTGGGAACTTCCTAGCAGAGCTAGGAAGCCTCTTAGGGTAATTTCAGTGCAAATAAACAAACAATAATATATTTCAAAAGCGACTGATGTGGAGCCCCAAATATTTGAGGCTGGCTACCCTCAAGCAGAGCCCTGAGGACCAGAGGTCCCCTCCGAAGTGCTGTGATTAGAGTGCACTGACCATGTACAAGTAGGGAGCAAAGAGA
Organism: Gymnogyps californianus; assembly: GCF_018139145.2. Taxonomy (NCBI): domain Eukaryota; kingdom Metazoa; phylum Chordata; class Aves; order Accipitriformes; family Cathartidae; genus Gymnogyps; species Gymnogyps californianus. The sequence goes on from NC_059484.1 coordinate 2,879,449, forward strand.
CGGAGCCAGGCTGCGGTTTCGCAGCTGCACGGCACTGGCCTGGGCGATGAAATAAGGCCCAGACAGGAAGCAGTTTTCCTCAACAGTAAGCTGCTATTTTTACCCATCTCGCTTCTCTAACCAAAGAGACGCTTGAAGTCAGTGGGCTCTGCTCTGCTGCAAGTCATGCCAGCACCAGCCTCCGGAGGTGTCCCCTTGCCCGCTGTGGGGCTGGGCAAGGAGCACTCTATCAACACCCCTCTGATCATCAGCGTTGCCTCCACAGGTCAGACCACTCAAGCCAAAAATCCCAGTGGACATATCTGCCCTGTGTAAGAGGAGCAAGACGGGTTGTGAACGATCTCCCATGGGTCAAGTAGCCCACAGTGAGCACAAGAGCCTGCAGCAGGGCAGCTGGAGGTGTAACGGAGCCTGCTCCATCGCCTCACCAGCCGCTGACCCTGCTGCTGCACCACCCAACACACAGCATTAGCCTCAAGGAATTACAGAGGAGGAGCTGCAGGGCATGGACGTGTCCAGTGCTTTACTATCGCAGCTGCTATGTGAATATCTCATGTTGCTATTTATACACGGAGGCAAAGGTTTCCTATAGCTTCCTGCATGCCCCTGCCCCTCGGTCACAGCCCTCGGTCCCCACCCCGGGGGCTGCAGCTGGGCTGGGCAGCGGAGGCAGGCTCCATCTCCCACCTCATGCAAGGTGACAGCCCTGTTTATTCCCCATTTCTCCTTCTCCCCACCCCCCGGCGGCGATGTGGGCTGAGGGAGTGGCAGCACTTCCCAAATCCCAGAGCAATAGATCTAGAGTGAAGTCACGAATAACTGCAGCTTCACGGGAACAAGCTGGAAAAAAGAGCTACAAGGGGGGAACATGCTGTTTATGCCAGAACCGCTTGACATCTAGTAACACCGAAAAGCAAGGGGGGGGAATATTATCATCCTTTCCTTGAATGGTTTATTTCCCCCCTATTTCGGTGCCTGGGTGTGGGAAATCTGACCTCAGTTGGAATAAGATGGAGCGAGACGGGCAGGGGTTTGCAGCTCTGGCAAAAATGAGCCCCTGGCCCAGAGTCCCGCAGAGCGATGGTCGGTGGAGGCTCCCGTGCGCAGCTGAGGCAGCTCGCTGAGGATCTGTGCCATCCTCCTCCCCGCTACTCGACATTACGTGCATTATTTCAGCTCTTTGCAGCCTTGCTTGCTGTATCGGTGCATGCAGCGACCAGAACGTCTCGTCACATCCGCCGAGACACAGACAGTCACTGTCCTTTTTAAGCAGGAGATGTTTAATATGAGAAAATGCTCTGATCTCAAACGCTCTTGCCAAAGCTTCAGTCCCCCTGTTCACTGAGGACCCTACAATGCTGCACGCTGCACAGACAAATCAAGAGGCTGAAGACTAGACTTAATGAAAACACATAAATTAACATATGCCTCCTAGGGGGGTTGTTAGGCTTAGCTCATTAGTGGTTTAAAGCATATTCAATGCTCTAAGTTATTTGTTTGTTTGTATTTTTGCAGCTGTCCTTAGTTCTCTTAGGTCAAGTAGAGGTGTGAGGTCCAAAATAGCATCGGGATGGCTGAGCTTATGTTTCCAGCCCTGAAAAAACAATGAAGTGCTAATAAAAAAAAAAAGCCTTGTGAGAAAGATTTCACTCCAAAGTCCTTCGCAAACAACACACACAACAGCATGGAATTGCAGGAGCCTTTGCTCCCCGGGGAGGGGAGCTGCTGCCAGCTACTTTGGGAGGAGAAGTGGAATCTCAGTGGCCTGGGGAGGAAATTTTGGACACGGATACCAGAGTAAGAGAAGTCACTGGATCTTTGCTTCTTATCTGCAGCGTTGCAGCTTGGCTGAGCAGCTGACATGGGGTCAGAGGAAGCCGTCCATCCGATCCGGCTGGTCGTTACCACTGAGAACCTCTTCTGCCTGCGCTGGTTCCCCACAGCTCCAGGTGCATCACCAGGTCTTGCAGTGTGCGTGCCTTTCTCGAGCAGAGGCACTTTAGCCCAGGCTCATTCTCAGCACATAACCCAGCAAGGAGGTGCATGCTCTCAAAATATAAGGACCACGCTCGGGCTACGGGGAGTGGCTCTTCCCCAGGAGAGCTGCTTTTCTCCCATCACCCTGTCCTTAAAAACAAAGAAGTTCTCGAAGCAGACCCAATCCTGTTTTAAAGTGTCACTCCTTTTTCCAGCTGAGCACAGCAGTACAGGTCTGGAAGTGCATGTAAAGGCATAAGGATTAGAAGCCTCAAAAAATGATGTAGAAGTGCCGTTGCCCCTCTCTGGAGCACACTGGGTGCTCAAAGCAACCCCTGCGCATCCCTGTGCAGTCTCTGAAAGTGAAAAGCTCTGATTTCTTCTCCAGCTGCAGTAGGCCTGCATGTCTCTGCATCCTGAGATGGACAAACATCAAACCGGAGGAGAAGATCCACATTTCTGGAGGGAGCAGGGCCAGTTCTCCAAGGGGCTTGGTCTTGTTTGGGCGGGTGACCGCATGTCACTGGTTTGAGATCTGCTGGATGAGAAGCAGCACTGTAGCGAAGCAATGACTCAGAGCGGGCCAGGGCAGCATCAAAATGGTGTGTTAATTGTAGGGTAGCACATGGCTCTGCGTGGCACGTTCACCATTAGATGATACAAAATCAGACTGAGTGTTAAGGCAAAGCCTGCAAACCAACAGAAAGGTTACGTGAGGACCTCTCCACTTGCTTCGGTTAACTCCATCAGGGATGCGCCATCATTTTTTAGCAAAGCAACTCCACTAAAAATAAATGACCCCTCGGCTTGTGATGGACTCGCCGTTCCTGGGTATAAACATTGCTGGGAGGTGATGGAAGAGCAAACCGTCAAGCAACACGCCGATGGAAACTTTATCCCTGAAAATTACCTTGAGCACAGCAGGAGTACTGCTCAGTATCCTGCCTTTGAGAAGAGGTCAGGGAGAGTCTTCCCACAAGATCCTGCTCTTTCTACAGCAGTCATTAAATGCAACCATCTTTGCCATAAAGAGAAAAAACTGCATCTTTAGAGCCTCAGAGGCAAAAGCCAGCCTTTCCAGAGAGGGTTTATCGCGGTATCTAGTGATGGGGTGACTTTTTGAGAAGCGGTGAGGCACTTGGACTGTTCTTTCAATTTAACAACAGGCTCTTAACAAGCAATCCCCTTCCCTCCCCAGGCTTTGCAAACCCCGATTCCACCTAACAGGTTTAAGCTTAAAAGTCACTAATGGTGGACTCAGCCCAGGCAAAGTCACCAGGACTTTCATTTTCTTTGGTGGAGCCAGAACCCCACCAGACAGATTTAGGATGGGGCAAGAAGAGGTTCACTTCCAAGCACAAGAGTTGCCGTGTGGTTCCAGGAGGAGTTAAACGAAACCTCAGCCAAGGCGCGTTTGGAGGCTGCACACCCAGCGAAGGGGCTCTGCCTCTGCGTCTGGCTGCTGAGTCCCGTTCCAGCGTGCAGGACAGAAGTCGGAGGCAGGCTTATCTCACGCCGGTCAAACTCAAGCCCATTCCAGGAGAGTTTTGTTGTTTTGTTCCTTCTTCGAGGGAATGAGCTCAGATGAAACTGAAGCAGGTGCTAATTAAAACCAGGACTATTCTTCAAACTGGGCTTTTAATTACTGTAAATATATGTCAAGGAAAGTTGCAAAGGGGAAGAAAAATAGTAATTTCTTGTGCTACCTGCCATTTTCACTTGATTACCATCACACTTTTCTGTAGAGCAAAAACATCAGTCCTTCATAACAAACTCCTCTCTTGGGGGCTAGTGTGAATTGAGAGCTGTGAGGCCCTGCCATGGGTTCCAAAACTAGCAGCATAATGTCTGTAACAGACATGCTACCTAATTAAATTGTTAGGGAACAGGCTTTTATATCTTTAACACCTAATTTACTATTGTTTCTTTGAAAGTGTTTGGCTTCCCTGTGGTTTTTTGGGCCTCCCTTCTCAGTTTTACGACGGCTTTTAAGTTTTTCGTGTGTGTTTCAACTAAATAACCATTTTGGAGGTTTTGTTAGGGTCCCGGCTCGAGTCGGACCAAGGGAAACAGGGGCCTGTTTTACTGTTGTTCATGCTGAGCGAGTTACCACTACCGTGCTAATTATGTAATTACCCCATTTTAATAGCTATTGTATACTGCTTTATTGCTAACAAATCTTATTTCCTCTTTCTTTGCTCACTGATCGAACGGTAAAAGTATAAGGACACACACAAACATTATACTGCGCTATAAACTGCAATACAAGCCTTGCAAGAGTTAGCAGGGCTCTAACCGTAAACAAGCATCTTCAAGGCGGCAGCGGGTTTATCCAAATCTACGCGACAGTAACGATGATATAGTTTTTGCTTACCAGGAAGACACAAAATTGGATTCATTTCTCAAATACCAAGTGCTATGCTGCAATGGCCATTAGTCTCTTAATGTGAGTTTATATGGCGCTCACCGCAAAGAGCATGGATTATACCTAAGATGTTTAGACTGTGCTGTACCAGAAATGAGTAATGAACACGTTAATCGATTACTTCCTCCCCGATATTTGAAGCAAAATGAAATATTTGGCCCCGGAGAGGTGGGGGAACATATGTTCCAAAATATTCCTGAATTCTGCATAGTCATTTGGAGTCCATGGCTGACAGGACACGGTAGGATACCATCCAACACACTGATGGTATAAAAATGCAGTGCGGCAGGATGAAAAGGGGAAACATTACCAAATTCCTAGGAGGCATCTGAGCACCACTGAAATCAGAAGATGTGAAGAATTATGCTTGAGGTAGAGAAAGATGAAAAGCATTAACAAAGGGTATGGAGATGAGAGGAGAACAGAATCCAGCATTTGTTGTCCATAACAGCATCTGTGCTTAGCAGGTCAAACCAAACCAGCTTGCAGGCTCGGACAACTAGGACAAGAGCTGGAAATAGCTGCTGAAATTACACCAGAGGCCAGCACAGCCCGGGGAAGAGTTAAATATCCTCGAAGAAGTTGCAAGTATTTAAGAGAATGAGCTGCAGGGTGGTGGAAGGCGGCACAGAGAGCTCCCGAGGGCTTTCCCTCGGGGAGAGGAGGCTTTCACGGCAGAATCCAGCTCAGGCAGCAATCCCACATCCTGAGCCCATTTCCTAGAGTAAGAGCAGGTAACACATCTCGGGGGAGCTAAAAGGTCCGGAGGGCTGAAATCTCGGGTAAAGTATGCTGCCATGTTCCTGAGATGGTCCCAAGATGAAGGAAAAAGCATGACCCATCTGGCACGCACAGCGATGAGAGAGAACGTCTCCGGGATGCAGCACCCAGGACTAGAAGGGGGCAAGTGACTGGCAGGGACGGAGGGGTTTCATTCTGCATCGGAGACCCCGGCACATAGGGCTGAGGAGTGGAACCGAGAGAAGGACACGGTCCAGGGAGGAAATTCACTGATATCTTGATTCCTGAATACTAAGCTCTGCTGTTATATTCTGTATTTATAAATACATATATGTACTGATGCTATGATCTCTTAAGATTAAAATAAGTCTATCCCATATGAAATTCTATTGTTACAGCAAACCCTTCTTATTTTTCCCTCTCCTTGTTTTTCCCCACAGCCAGCTCCAGATCTCATCCCTCAGTTTCTCTGAAGGAGATCCAGTCTCCAGGCAGGTAAAACACACATTGAATTCAGCTGGACTTTCACCCGCGCGATGCTGGTGTTGAGCACTGTAAACCACCACGCCTGCTCATTTCCACTGACCCTGACGGGCCCCAGTGCCCTCCTCCAGCCCACCCTCCGCACCGGGAGGATCTCTGCAAACAGCAGCAAGATCTGCCGCTTCACATTCCTCCTTAAATCCATCCTTTGCCAGCATATCTACCGAAAAATTGACAGCGAAAAAAATTGAATTAGGCTGCTGGTGTGCTAAGACCACTGTCTATCATACTGAGCAATATTGGCTCATCGTCTCCCTGCGCTCGCTCTCTGTCTGCACCCATCTGCTGCCTTTCCTCTCCTGCTCGGGTTCGGAGCGCTGGTACTGCACGTCGCCTAGGTCAAGGACAAAAGCTTCGGGATGCTGTGGTGGTGGCAATAAAGACAGAGAGGCGCACACACCCATGTATATGTATATGTATATGTATATGTGTGTGTGTGTGTTTATGTGTATGTGCGTATATGTATATATATGTGTCTGTGTATATGTATGCCTATGCATGTGTATGTATATGTGTATATTTCTATATCTATGTCTATATTTATATGTATTCAGTGGGGTCCAGCCTTTGGCAGTCAGTGCCTTGTTTCTCCTGGCTAGGTGGGAAAAAAAGAAAAAAATCCCATCAGAAAACAGGCCTTCACTGAAATGGAAATGTCTGCAGAGCAAGCACTGTTTGAGTAGGAAAATCAAAGTGTTTCATTTTGTGCTGGACCAAGAGGCACTTCCAGCCATCACAGTGGCTCACAGACACATTGAGTAATGTCAGCGTGCCCTGACGTAGCATGAGATAATGGAATTTGTCTAAGCTCTTTATGTAGTCAGAAGTTTCAATATTCTGAATTTTCACAGTGGGTACCTACCGGCACCTCTTTCAGGACGGAGACTGCAGCCTTCGCTCCTCAGGCTATGGACAGGCTGGGCTGGAGAGCACGGGCGTGAGCTCGCCGTCGTACACCTCCTGCGCCTCCTGCCATCACGAGGCGGGCAGGGAAGCGGAGCAGCCGTGCACCGAGGGCCTGACTCTGCCCTCCCCGCACAGGACCTGTGCTCAAACCCGCACAGAGCCAGCCTGCAAGCCTGAAGTATCATTTCATTATTAAAACAAGCTGCCACCGCGGAGAGTCCTGAGCAGGACAAAAAGCCCGACCCTCAGCTCTTGAGAAAGTCAGCCTTGATCGGGAAAAGCCTTTTTAACATGAGTTTCACCCAAGCAAGGGCTGACAACCGGACCTGTGGCACTGGACACGGCTCCACGTGCTTTGGCAGAGCTGCTGGTATGGTGCTGGCTTTTCACCTCAGGGGCTTTTTACTCACTTGACAACTGTGTGGGTCAAGGACTATCCTGGCTTGCCCCTCTGACTAGCACCAGAGCATGTCAGGAACAGTCCACTATCATTTAATGGCTGTATGAGCCAAAAACCGCAGTGACAGTCTGTTAGTACGTGGTCATTAACGATCAGATCTCATTCAAGCTGGTATAAATTCAGGACTGCATTAATTTTTAAAAGTGCCAGGCTAGTAGAGCAGAAAGCAGAAGCTGATCCCCTTCATCTCCATTTCCGATACCCAGCTCGTGTCTCAGCCACTCTCGCTGCTTCTAGGACACACTGGTGAGTTTTCAGGAGAAGGTCTGGAGTATTTTACTCATGGAGTGCCTCTTTCATCCAGCCAGAACCAGGTCAGGAATTACTGGAAGCTGCCTTTGGAAGACCCAAAAGGCAAGAGCTGGCATGTAGAGCCCAAGATCACAATGTTTTGAGTCTTTGGCCAGAAGCATCACCTCTCTGTGCTCAGGGTGCTTCTCTGCTTAGCACTTTGCTGCTCAGGAATCTCGTACAACAGCCTTATCATCCCATTTTGGTCTGTAGGGCATCATTGGCATCACCGCACCAACAGCCATGCCATGAAGGGGCAAAGCCCCAGCCGACATTGCACAACCCACGTCGCAATTATTTACCCACGAGCATCTGTTCTGACCTGATGACCACATATTAATAGTTTACCACTATTTTGCAGCTGCTGGCCCATACCCTGGGTGCTCCATCCAGGCATGACTCTGTGGACTAGTCCAGAAGAGCAGCTTTCCACCAGCTACTGCTGTGATGACATCGACTGAGATCTGCCTGCAACCTCTGCATTTCAGACCCCTCTGTCATTTCCCAGCCAGGCTTTTAGGATGCCCCTCAGAAGGGTCAAAACCTGATCAATTCATCACAACCTGTATTCCCAAGAGCTGTATGGGTGTTAGGTCTCTCAGTTGAGATAACACCTGCAAAGCATCATTCCCCTTCCCCTGTTTCACAAATGATTTCCACCAGCTCCTGCCTTCCACCCGCACATACTGCCCTGAAAGAGTTAAGAAGAATTTACAATATTTTTAACTTATATTACTCACTTGTATTGAATTATTCTTGGATCAGATATTAAATGGAGATTTTCCATATAATATCTGTCACAGATGGAAAAAAACCCATCATCTATGGATGAGTGTAATCCATTCATTGGTTTACGGATACAGCCCTCTCCAGGGATTGTCAGAAATAAACACGATGTCCCTGTTTGCCGGATTTTTGCATTTGGATTGCTGAGCTAGCTGAAAAAATGTGTGAAATCGCATGTAAGCCGACAGCTCCCTATTGACTAGGCATATGAACAAGCTCCCATGTGTTATTTATTCCAGCAAGCCCACGGACTGTGTCGTGCACATGAAATGCTAGCCCGCTCTGAAATTCGAGGGGATAATAATCAATAATGCTTTGTTTGTAACGCAGCTTTCATCTGCAAAGCCCGGAGCGGTGTCGGGGGGCACGGACGCCTGGGGCTTGCAGGGGAGGAAGCTGGCATTGAGGGGGGGTTGCACAGACCCTCACTCAAAAGGCAGAGCTGGAACCAGCCCCCCCAGCCCAGCGTACACCAGGGACAAGCTGCCTGCTGACAAGGCACCTTTGGCATCTCTCAGACATGCTAAATACATGGATTTTTGTTTGTTTGTTTGTTTGTTTTTTAAGGAAACAGTCTCTGCCAGAGCAGCTTTCCAGTTACCTGCTATGATGTACTACAGCGGTTAAAAACTACTTGTTCTTTTGGGAAGTCCCAGGAGGAATTAAGGATATCGGCATGCCCAAAGCAAGGGTACGGCGAGACAGGAAAAGCCAAGCCTGTTTCCACCCCAGCCCCGCTAGCGCCTTGCTTTTATTCCTGAACGCAGGGTTTATAGCAGCATCCTCCTCCCAGGCTGGTCGCACCACCTCCCCGCGGGTCACCCCGAAACAGCTCACCCTGCTCTTGCCGAAGCGATGCCGCCACGCTGCGTGGCACGGCTCCAGGACAGCATCGCCCTCACCGCACAGCTACCGGCTTGGGGGATAATTAGTATCTCCCCCATCTGCTAGATTAGCTTGGGGAGGGGAGGCAGGGGAGCGCTGCCAGGGTGCACTTAACTCTTCCGTCCTCAGGCGTTTCTCTGCTGCTCCCCCCTCGCAGGCTCCCTGGCAAACCTGGCTGGACCCAGCGAACGCCAGACTGAGGAGGAGGTCTGGGGAAGGTGGCCAAATCCTGCCTCGGGGATGGGGCTGCTCCCGCCTGCGCCGCTGAAGGGGTGCGGGAATGGGAAGGGTTCGTCCTGCTCCCATGGGGGCCACCACCAAATCCCTGCGAGAGCCTGTCTGTGGCAAAATGTTATGCCCACCACCAGCAGCCCCCGGACAAGCAGATTTGGGTTCCTCAGCTGAAAACCCCCTCCCCACCCCGGCCCCCTCCAGCTGGCCCCGGCCAGGGTGGGGGCCACCGTGCATCCTCCGGGCACCGCTTTAAATGGGGCGCTTACGTTTGGGAGACAAGGGAGGATGCTAACAACTGCAGCCCAAATGCAGATGCAGGATTAATGCTGCTCTCGGCAGCAGACTCCTTTCCTGCATTAAAGTCAACACATCACCCAACACTTACTTCACACCCTCCCTGGGGTGGCCGGAGAGTTCCCTTTATAAGGTTAATACCTTCTCCTCCCCCAACCCCCCTAAAGAAACAGGATATTTCCTAACTAATTTGTATGTGCCTAATTCTCATATCAACAAAACCAAAGTCATGATTCGGGGCTTTTTCAGGTTTGCTTTATTTCTCGCCGCATTCCCGCTCTTACTGAGTCCATTTCCATTCCTCCTCTCCTTTCCCAGATTCCAGTATCCACAGGTTTCTGAGTTAACAACAAAATAACACAGGCTGGAACCTGTTCAGATGATTTTTTTTTTTTTCCCTTGCTTGGAAAACCTTTTCCCCTCTCTTTCACCCTCCCCGCCGGGGAGTTCAAAGGGACATGTTCGCAAACACAGGCAGCACTCTCCACACCCACACTTGCCACCTTGAGGGAGGGAGCGGCACGAAAACTCGCTGGTGAACATTTGTGCAAATATTCATTTGGCATCTGCTAATGTCAAGTCTGGCTGGATTGGGGCTAGGAGCTGTAGAAAAGCATAAATGAGTCGGGCAGACAGCAAAAGCTGAGCTACTTCGTTATGCAAACAGAAGCCTCTCGCAGCAGCTCTTGCTGCACAGAGAAGGGGCTCGCGCTCTGTGTCATTTCTTCCGTGCATTGTCCTACCCTTTAGTTATGACGACTTTTCTCATGCAAAGCCCCTGCTGTGCTAAATGCTGTACAAATCTCCAGCCCAAGAAAGCCTAGTCTCAATAAACCACAGCCCCAAGCGGAGAGCTTTGCACCCATGCACAAGCGGCAATGGCACCTGAATGGGGGCTGCTCTCGCCCCTGTCCTTGTGTCTGTCTGTTGTACTGCTGTTATTGCCATGTAACTCTGCAAAGTGTTGCAGGACTGAGTTCGTATGAAATACATCGTGCTACTTGAGCCTTTGGTCCTGCCAGCTCCATGCAGACAATGCATGTGGCCACTCTCCTTTGCTCGCGGAGCAGGTAGCAACGGAGGACTCGCTGCCAGCATAAGCAAAACATTCAAACAACTGCAAATAACCCTACTGTCTCAACCGCTGGCATTAATGGGGCAGGCATAGCTGGGTCGTATGTCTCGTTAATAAAACGTCCTCAAGTAATAACAGACCCAGGCCTAGATACAGGGTGCAGCCTAAAAGGTTGGAGTCAGTTCCCACTCACTTACCTGGTGGCAAACCTTCCCTGGGCATCCGTGGGACCCCGTGCGACACGGTTGACGTCCCACGGTCACAGGAGGGTTTTCACTGCAGAAGCTTTATCCCTTTCATGTAAATTCAACAGCACCAGCGCAGCGGAGAATGGACCACGCGATCTATAATTTACTAGTAAATTAAATACGACTGGTATTGCTTCCTGGAAGTGATGCCTGCAGCACCGAGCGCGTGGGTGCGGAGGGTCCTGGGAAGGGGCTCACAGCACACCCTGCTCTGGGGCTTCAGACACAGACTGGTCAGAAACAGCCCGATGGCAACAGCTGGATTGGCCATGTCAACAGAGCCCTGATCCTTTGAAAAGCTGAGCTCCTCCCTTGTGCCCCGCTCTGGATGCCTGCTGCCCTGCCATGGGTGATGCAATGCTGGGGGCAGGAGGAGAGGTCCTGGCACTGCGCTTCTAACCCTGGGAAAATTCAGCGTTTCCATTTCAAAACCTGCAAACAGAATAATCTATGTTAGAGCTGGCTGGAAATTTCCACACATTTACAGATAAGCAAAAACTTTGCATTAAAGGAAACCTGTATCTTTGTCAAAAGTAGAAAAACTGGGACCTGAAATGCATTCCTTTCACATTTCAATATTTCTAGACTTTGTTTCTAGGCTGGAAAAATGCAAAGAACTTTCCAAGAAAAAAAAATCTGGTTAAAAAAATACAAAACTTAATCCTTTAGCTGTACTTTTCAAGGCAAAAAGGACAAAATTCCCAGTCATATTTCACTGAACCCCTAGCTAATTCCTGATTTAATGTTTAGTCCTTATTTAATCATCCCAGTCCAATCCCAGATTCAGCTCTGGCCTTGGTGAAGGCATCTCCCGAGGTGGCTGCCAGCACCAGGCACCGAGCGAGGGTGTCACTGCGCACCCTGGGGTGGCGGTCGCTGGGTGCACGGCAGGGCGGGAGGCTGCTCCGGGGCACAGGCTGCCGTCTCCCCTGTCCTTGTCCCGGGTCACACCACGGCCACCAGCAGAAAGGGATGCAGACGGCAGCGACTCTCCCAGCAACCCCCAGTAACTCGGGCTCCCTCCCCATTCCTTTCACGCTGTGCAAATGGGGAGGATCGTGGCAGAGCTCGGAGGCAACACGCAGGGGTATAAAGAGTTAATACAGAGAAACCACCACTCGTTTTCCAGCTTTGCAGAGGAGTGGGGGGTGCTGAGGAGTTCATGCCACTAATAATATTCCAATAATTGGGTTGGAAAAGCCCAACAGGCCCACCATGCTCAGCATGGCACTGCGTGGGAGGAGACCCCGAGCCAGCTCCTGCACCCCGTTTCTGATCCCCGTCATATCCCCGGCGCCAGGGTCTCCAGGATCAGATGTGTCAGGAAGCTCCTGCCTCAAAGCAGCAGGACACAGCCCGGATGGAGAAGCCCTGGTAGAAAACCCAAGCTCCTCCAGGGCAGTACGGTGTAGGTGCCAAGCTGAGAGCGGAGGCTGGTTGCTTAATGATGCAAACAGCTAAGGAGCCCGTGGAGCAGGACAGGCAGATGAGCCGGGTCTCCCGCTCCCGCCCGCCCGAGCATCGATCCCTGGGCTTCCCATCGGCATCCCTCCCCACCCTAAGAGCTTCCACCCAAAGCAGCAGGGTCTTGGATTCCTGGTTTTGACTGGAAACATCGGGGAGATGAATCTGAATTCCTTCTCATCAGCCTAAAGACTTCTTTATTATTTATGACTGGGAACGATTCCCACTAGAAACGTGTAGCTGGTTATAATTTAAATGTTTCTTCTAACTCGGGAAATTTCCAGGAAGGTCTAATAGTAAACACAATAATGTGCCCACAAGTTACAAATCAGCGGTCCTGTTTGTTTAATTCATTTGCCCAGAAAAATAATGAATGCAAAACTGATGGTGGTTTTTGTTTGTTCCCTAAAACAATGTTATCAGTACATGCCCTCAGTGCATTTTTACTGCAATTATAAAGGTTTTTCCAGCTGGAAAGTGAGTCAGCTTAACTTTTTTCTTTTAAACTAATGACCATTTAATGTCAGATAAAAGGTTTAGAGGAAAGGATTAAGTACCACTTTCAGCAGAGATGGTGGGAGATAATTGACTCGATTTACCCCTGACATCGGTGCAGGGCACCCGCGCATGTGTGTGTTGAAATACGGCAGAGCGAGGGACCTCGCCGGAGCCATCGCGCTCTCCCCACGCAGGTGGGTGCTCACATTTTCCCCTCCACCATCCCAGCACATCTGACTCGACATCGTTAGCAGGTGTCCCTGTGCCCTCCGGGAAGACGCAGCTATTCCTGGTCTGGAACTAGTAACACCCTTCAAACAGCAGAGAAGAAGTTGCAGGACAGATGTGAAGCCGATAATAAAACCCCACAAAGTAGATAATGAAACAAAATGCTCCAGTTCGGATATTTGCCAGCAGATGCAGGCGCAGCCCTCCCCTGGTTCTCAAACCTCCAGCCGCAGCCACATTTTCACTTGCACCCACCACCGCTTCTCTGGAAACTTCCAGACCAAATACCTTTTGCTAATTTTTCATCTCTGCATGCTCTTTTGGTCCATTTTTCTTTCCCCCATCACTGGCATTTTCAAGGACTTGGGGTAATTTCTCCTGGAGCGATGTTTTTTGCCATTTGCCTGCATGGGTGACCCCTTTGCGCAGGACAGGATCCTGCAGCGGGGCTCCTCCAGGTGCCGACACTCCCCTCCGCTCACTGCCAGACCTTCCCCAGAGCTTTTTCTCCATGTCCCAGGGGACAGCGGGGCCCTTTTTCCTCTGGCTGCGAAACCACCAGGAAAGGCTTTGATTGCTGTTCTGGTGTACGAACCACTTGGCTTGGGTGGAAAGGTGTTTAATGAAGCACATACCGTAAAGGTATGCACCCCATCACAAAGTCCTGCTCCCGGCTCCCTTGCAATGCGGCACTACACAGAAGCCACCTCTAAATTTAAATGTCATGAATTCCACCTAAGGGCAGGGTTTTGGTTTATCCCTCGAGTCAGTCACTTTTTGAAGGCGATCCCTGCCTCCCAAGGCACCTGTGAGCTGGTATCTATCTGGCCTGTCCCACGCATTTGGAGAGCGATGCCCGGGAGAGGGAGAAGGGCCAGGGCTTGTGGCCGAGCTGGCGGCAGTCGGTCCCACCACCCGAGCGGAGCCACTGTCTGCTTGGAGAAGCCACGTGGGAAGGGTGAGGGTCTGGTTTTGTTGTCTTCTTTCAAGAGCATGACGTGATCTCAGTTCACACCTTGAAGAGGTACAAAGCAAACATCCAGCCCTGAATCACTTGGCTGCTACAGCAGATCGTAGATTAGAGCACCTTGGGCCGGGTTCAGACCACCTACCACGATGTCTGACGGTAGCACCCTACAGCTGGGCTGGACAGCCCAAACCTGCTCCCTGTGCAGGCGATGGAGAGGACACCCAGTTTCTCTGCAGCGCCCTGGAGCTTTCGGAGCCAGACTCACCTCTGACCCAGCAGCTATTTTTGATGCTTCCCAGCAAATCATGCCATGTAGCCGTTTAGGTTCCCGTAGCAAAGGGCCCGCCGTGTGCACGGATCTCCTCCTGAAATCACGGGAGAAATCCAGCTGCAACATGCCAAATGGATGGGACTTGAACACCCAAATCCTCCAGGCGACGAAAGATCTCAGCCTGAATATATGCGAGGAGCTTGTACAATCAAGCTGCGAAACACTGAGCTCAAAACTTGCCATGTTCAAGATCAAACGAGTAATCTCAACTTCCCCGCCCCTGGAACGGGACCACTTGCACTTAGTTGCCTGGCATGGCTGGTGTGAAAGGCAGCAAGGCCTGGAGAAGACCTGGGTGACCCTGTGAAGGCAGGGGCTGATAGTTCTCCTCTCCAACTCCTACCAGCTGGTGAGGGTGGCCATACAACACTGCCACATGCCAGTGCTGGCGCTGCCTCAATGGTGAGCAAATGGGATGGTGCCTGTGCGACGTGGGAAGGACTTCTTTGGGATCCAAAAAGCACCAAGAGAAAACACAAGCTTGCAAGCAGGGTGGCTGCCACCTGGGCAAAGGTCTCCTTGGGGAGAGGTGCCTGTGGAGCTTCGTGTGGGGCTGGAAAGGGAACAAAGAAAGGACGGACCCTACAAGCGTTCTATGAGGCCATCATGGAGCATCTTTGCTGCTCCTTCAGCCAGTGCAGGAGTGTGAGAAATGACAGGCCTATGTGACAGGACAGGGAAAGGATGCAAAGCACACCTGGAGGGATCTTGTGCGTTCTTCAGAGCTGTTGGACAAAACACGGTTGAACCACCATGGCTTTCTCTGGGTGGGGTGGGAGAAGCACCCGTCCGTAAGGGGGTATGCTGCCCAACGCCCTGCCCTTCCGAGGCCGGTCTCCAGGCTCCCATCGTCTGAACCCAAAGGTTAATCGCCATGCCATACGTTAATTTCCCCCAAGTCAAGAACTGCTCTCTTTCACCAGTTTTGAAGTTTGCTGCCTTTCATTGAATTTCCCCGCCTGTGTTAGGAGAGCAGGTGAGCGGGAGATCCCAATTTACTTTCTCTGCAGTCTAGACTATTCATTACTTTCCTGTCTCTAAATGAAGCAGGCGCAGTCCTTTCAATACCTCCATAAAGCATTCCCTCACCAGGCCTCTAATCATTTTCATTGTCAGCCTCTGAACACTTATTATTTCCACTATATCCCCTTTTGAGATCAGATATCCAGAGAGGAGCCCGGCATGTTAGCAAAGGTCTCCTCCGGATCTCTGCTGTGAGCAGGCAGGCTTTCGGGAATATTTTACATCCCTCTCTTTAACCATCCTCATATTTTGTTTTACTTTCCCAACAGGAAAAAGGAAAAAAGACCCCGGAGTCATTGCAGATAGCTCAGTAAAAGTGTAAATGATTACAATTAATTTGGAGCCCGACGACGTGCGTGCATAGCTCAAATTATTCCTCGTCGTGCCTTGCCTTGCAGTTGTCAGGGGTGAATTTTATCTGCCATTGTGCTGCCCATTCACCTAGCTTTGTGTGGTCTGACAATATCTCAACCCAAGGTGGTATATGGTTGCAGGCACTGCCGCTCTCGTTATTTACAATGGCTAATTAAGATCCTGCTACAACCTTCATCCCACCCTTAATTCTTATGAAGCAGCCAACAAAAGGTTTTGATTTCCTTTTTGGCTGGAAGACCTTTTGGCTTCTGCAAAAAGGGGATTAAGAATGAAAGCACATAAAGGTATGTGCACAATCACAAAGTCATAACAGCTCTCTGAGTGCAGTCTCCCAGGAATGAAACGCAGCATTAGCAAGAAGGGCTAATTGGGACTGGTTTAAAGAGTGCACATTGTGTAGCCGAGTCCGGTAACACTTTTGATCAGGCAGACAACACAGCCACAAATTGCTTTCTTCCCCCTCCAAAATATCTGACCCCGCAGGAAACGGTGTTTTACCTTTCCCAAGCAACCCAGACAGACAGACAGGCAGACAGACGGTGCACACGAGCTGGGTGAGCGCCGTGGGTCACACCAGCTGCTCTGCAGGGCACAGCCTGGACAAGCCCAGCTCTCCACGGGCTCTGGGCAGATGCAGGGTCCCTGTTCCCCATGCTTGGGCTCGGGGTCCCCAGGGGCTGGTGCTGGCTCTGACGGCAATTGCCAATGTCACTGTCATCGCAACTTTAGGATCAGATGGAGCCGTACACATGCAACTCGCCCAGACTTTCTCTCCAGGGAGTGTTTTGGGCGCTGCCGTCGGCTGTGGGTTTCAGAACAATTGCTCTCCATCACCTCTTTGCCTTCAGGCGGAGGTGGGTGCAGATCCCTGGTCTCAGGCTGCCTCCAGAGAGCCTCCCAATTGCAAACCTTGCTCCAGAGCCTCCCGATTGCAAACCTTGCTCCGGAGGAAGCAGCCCTCCCCGCTGCCTGATCCTCCCGCAGGCAGGCACCCCTCGAAGGCTCTGCTCGGGGTGCTGCGATCCCCAGAGCCTGTCCGCAGCCCAAAGGCCTCCCCTCTTAGTCCCTGCGTCACTGAGCCAGCTCTGTGAGCCAAGCTTGGGAATCTGGTTTGTTAGCTCTTGGCAATGCCATCCCCCAAAATGTCATGGCATGCACAAATCTATGAAAACCAGAGACCCGAGACATGTGTTTTTGTTTGTTTGCATGTGCCAACATTTCCAATGGCTCAGAAATGTGTGCCTGTGAAGGCTGCATGTGTGTTATTCATTTAGGATCATTTTCAGCCCTTATAATAGGAGGCTCATTTTATCCTTTTGAAAACTCTCGAGCAGAGATGATCACAGCCCTAAAGCCTGCCATGGCTGTAAACAACATTTAAGCTCCACATAGCTGTCTCTCCTTGGAAAATAGTCCCACGAAGGAGTGGAAGGGTTTTCACTATGTGCTCATGTCAGATACATAGATAGATAGGCAGCTCATTCCTCTAGGCTCCTTTGTAAACCCCAGCCAAGATTTTTACATTCTGATTCATGCAAATACGATCATATGATCAAAGTAACATGTGCTACCTCCCAGGAACTAATGCACTAATCGTTGGCATGCCGCAGGCCATGGCCTATCTCACACCATCGCTTTCCCTCCTTGTTCCTGACGCTGCTTCCTCCTGTCCTTGCACACAACATCCCTCAAGCAGACAGCTGGCTCTGAACCAGCCGGGACGGGGTCTGCTTCAAGCCGGCTCTCTGCGCGGCCTCATGAAACACTCGGAGAGCCTTCCCTTGCGTCCTTTCTGCTCCACCCACGGCAAAGTTTCTGATGGCACATCTCTCCCGGCTACTGACGGAGAGGCGGTGTACCCCAAAATGGGTGCCTGTCTCCGGATCCCCTAGCTGGGAAGTTTTGGAGTGAAATCTCCCAATTACAAATTTCTCCCACGATTTCCATAACTCCTTTCATTTACTTTTAAGGTGGAAGCACATTCAGAATTGCCTCTTTGGGGGAAAAAAAATGGCCCTTCCAAGCCTGGGACTGCACAAGCAAGTGAAAATGCAGCCCAGGGGAGGAGCGATTCCTCGGCACCCGGCTGGGAAGGGGGAACTGCAGCATCACCTGTGGTGCTTCTCCCGGCCCAGCCATGCTGTCCTTCATCCAGGACATCCCTCAAAACACACCGGGAACCTCATGACACTTGCGCTGCTTAAACGAGGAAGAAACTCCCATTAGAGGCTTCGATGCGGTTACATCTTCTGTTATTCCTGGCCGCCGCGGTTGTTTTTTTCAAAACAAAGGCGGCGTTTTCTATCCTTTAGGCCCAAGCAGACCAATTCATCTCTCTCCAGATCGGTTTGATGTGGCTTGGGAAACTCAACCGGTCATTTCCCAAGCCCGGCATAACTCAGTTACACTTCCTATGGCCCAGCCACGGGTCCCCCAGCCTGGCAGACACTGGGGATGTGCAGACAGTTACCCTTTTGTCTGCTCTGAAACTGGAAATCAGCTCTTGCCCGGGGAGGTGTTGGCCACCTTCGGGCTACCCTGGTTGGACTACAACTTTCCGTAATTTTCTGAGTAGAAACGAGTCCCACCCAAAACAAACACGGCCAGGTACTGCAGCGGTCGCCACCAGCCCAGCGCTCACGGCTTGGCTTGTCTCTGCAGGTAACCACTAAATCCGGGGGTCTTGACTGCCAGGGAGACCCCGGTATGTGCCAGACCTCACTCTGCAGGTGACACACCGAAGGGGATGCTCATGGTCTACGTTGGGTTGGCACCTTCACGCAGGCGTTGCGAGCTCAAAATGCCATGGGAGAAAGGAAATGGTGTTATGAGCTTTTTTCCCATCAGCCAGGAATCAGCCTCTGGAGAAAAGGGGGTGGCAGCAGGGGGAGCAGAAGAAATGGGTAAGACACAGGCAACCCGGAGAAGGTTTGGGCTCTGGACCCCTCAGCAGGCCCTGGGGAAAAGGTGGTGGGAGTTCCCATCCAGGGCCTCGGCCAGTGGAGCGAGGTGGCGTTTGCTAAAGAAACAGTAAACTACTGCTGAAGTGGAGTTTTAGAGGGGGGGGCTCAAATCTATTCAGAGACTTTGAAAACAGTATCAACTGAGAAATAGGCAGGTGAGATTTTTTTACACTTTAAATATTGCTTTTTGCTTTCAAAGTGAAGCTTCTGCTTTCTCTTTTTTTCCTTTAAAATTACCTGTATTTAAAGAGATGAAGTAAATTGTTGAATAGGGTGAATTAAATGTGTTTGGTAAACCCAAATCTCTCCACCCAGTACTTTTTGTCTCACTTAGAAAAAGAAAAGTTTCGGTTTGACCTGATTTTTCCTCCCTAATTTTTCAGCTCACACCGTTGGATATAACAGAGTCTACGTAGGTTACATCATTCGTGAGGAATCTCCTCTCATCCGTCTCCAAATGAGTAACAACAAACATTCAAAAAATAATTGAAGTTTTATATATATCCCTTGGCCATTCAGGTGGTATGGCTGGCACGAGACATAGGCACTTTAAACAGCTGTTGTGAACCTTAAGTATAAACTTCCACCCTTTGGCACTACACCAGGAAACTATGCATAGGAATATACCTGCTTTCCCTTGCAGCAGACAAAAATCACGATGTTTAATACCTTGAGAGTGGACGGGAGAGAAAAGCTTTTTTCCTGGGGGACACCCATGCTTTGTCTGACCCTTTCTGCTACATTGGACGAGCGGGACCGAGTGGGGCTCTGGGCTGCGCCGCGACAGGCAAAGGGCTTTGCAGGGGATATTTACAGCTACACCGACATCACACACCTCCTCCTCCTTCATCAGCAGATAACTGTCTTGTAGAGCAATTCAGTGCCCTAAAAAAACCCAACCACCGCTCCACACACACATTTTTTCACATATTACAACCTTATTTTTCAAACGTGGGTACGGTAACATAGCACGCTCTTAAAGCCAAAGTCACGTATGTTTTCTGTTACCCAACCTATCCCACCTAGAGCCGACTCCATTTGCTCAGAGTCAGATCGTCCTTGGTGGACAAACTCTCCTAGACAAGACAAACTGCTAGACCATCTCCTCCAGCTGGAGTCTGAGGTCCTGGCTGAAATCTCATTCCACTGCTTTTGTGAAAGTACGGAGACACCAAAACGCTCAGTGAATCCAGGAAAGCTGATGGACATCCACGGGGCAAAACACTGCCCGCAGCACTACGCATGTGCCTGTCAAGCCTTGCTCCGAGAGCTGGTGTAGGCTGGATGTTTGCTTAAACCAGACCTAACTTCCACCTTGCCGTGTTTCCGCGAGCCAAGGTAAATAAGCTATTGCAAAGCCCAAGATGATTCGAGGAGGTGCAGCCGGCAGGGGTGAGCCAAGCGCAGACCTCGCGGTGCTTTCCAGGATCCTCCCCAAGTTCTGCTCCACTCCCACGTGCATCTCCCTACAGACTCAGCAGGTTCACGGGCACTAGAGCATCCAGCTCATTTAGGCTATGGCCTTAACTCCAGTAGTCATGGACATAAAAACTGAGTCTTCTCATCACTGAAGCATTAGGGCAGCATCCCTTCCCCAGACTTCATTATTTTTGTCCTGATTCCTTCTTTCTCACCTTGTCCCACCTTGTGACATTTATTGGAGGAGTGTATCATCAGCTACGGTCCCAGAAGCTAATATTAATTCTGTAGATATCATACATGCTGGTGTGTAAGAGATATAGTTGAAGGGATCAATTCCCCTGCTTAGGTAGGCTACACCTTTGGGCAGGCGCAATAACCCCCTGCTTGCAGAAGGGCACAGCTAAAACTGCGAGCGTGCTCCTAGAAGAGGCTTCCCCGCTGCTTCACATCTGCAAAAAGTTCATCTCTAACTGCGAGCCTGTGAAGCAGCGCTATGGGGATGATCCTGAGCTAAAGAAGACTGCAAGGACAGCCCAAGAAAACGGGCACCAAGTTCCACATGCTCGTGCTCCCGAAGGATGTGTTGCCAAAAGCCGACTGTTGGCAAGAGGGGCAGATGAGGCTCAAACGGGGCAGACCAGGTGCAGCAACCACCCAGCTTTGCGGCGCCGAGTCTGCAATGGCACCTGCGTTTGCATCAACAAGGCAGAGGCAGAACAAAACTACTTGCCTGGCGAGGAGGAAAGACCACACCGGCTTCGGGGCTCCAGCTGCAGGGGTGTCAACTTGGTCAACCGCTCCCAGCCACTGACAGCTCTGTGGTCCAGGAAAGGTTGCCAGTGAGCTGGAAGACACCTTGCACAGGGACCAGGACATTCTTTGTTTTCTTGGCCAGTGGTGAGCCCCAGGCAGGGCGCAACAATGCCGTGGTGAAGGGTTTGCCTTACTTGGACCAGAGGCAGAGCCCAGCTGAGCTTTGACCACCGAGCCTTCACCATCACCGGAACAGCATGGGAAACCCACCACCCGGAAGGTCTCACCAAACAGCACTCTGGTTTGTGCAACACGCTCAAAGTATTGACAAAAAACTTCCCTGGACCGACAAAGTTTCCCTCCTGGGATGGACTCACATTTCGGCGTGCCCAGCAGCCCCTGTGCCCGGCTTCATGACAAAACCAACCACAGTGGTATCAGAGCGTGCCACTATCTGATCTCAGCTATGAAAACATTGCTACAAACCTAGCAGTATTTCTGAAACAGTAGCTACAATATGCTTTTATTAAGTCCAATTAAGTAGTGTATTTGTCTTAAAGTGTGCCCACCCAGAGCTCCACACACATTAATGCCATCGGTTGCTTCAAGCAATCACCTAGCATTACGCCCCTTGCTCTTGAGCTTATTTCCACAATAGTAATTAAATCCTCATTAACAATTTTCAATTATAAAGTAAATCAAATGTAATAGCCTACACAGGGAATCTCAGCCCATATTTGGGGAGCTTGAAGACTTTCTGAAAGGAAGGAATGTTAAACACCCCAGACAGGAGTCAGCAGAGGAACCTGTCCAGTGGGGCTGTGGACAACCACTTGCAACCTCTGGCCTAACCATCAAGCATGACCCAGGCACAGAAACACCACGTGCCTGGTGGGCGCAAGCACAAGGCTGTCCGTCACTGGGCACGTGATGGATTTCCCCTATTTCTGTTCATGTCTTGAACATCTCCTCCCCAGAGCACACTTTTGCCCAACATGAAGGTGCTCTGAAGGGAACCTGGTGTGAATTCTTCTTGTCTTTGCCCCTGCTTTTGTTGTTGTTAATAAAGCCTACAGAGCAGATGTTCAAACACGAATACTTGATGCACACCATCCTCAGCCAACAAATCTCTCCAACAGCACCTAACCCAGGTGAGCACCATATCTCCTCACCACACTGACTTTTCACAGCCCGAGGAACCCATCTCACTGCTGTCCAAGAAATATTCTTGTAAACCAATGACACAAGTGCCAGAGGCCCCTACTGCCAATTGCATGGCCCTTAGTTCTCACGTGCAGGTCTTCAAACTCAGTGGGCATTGCGGGACAGGGAGCAGATCCTCCCTGGTTGCTCTCGGCCTCACAGGAGATCCCTTCTGCCCAGCCTTCTCCAGCATTTACTGCCTCCACCCCTTCGAATTTCCTTGATGGCAAATAAACCCTGTCGTTCTGACAGTAAAACCATCAGTGCCATGGGCCATGGCGATATTTCAAGGAGAAAAAAGGCATCCATAAATCCTTTCTCGCTCTGGAAATCAACTGGGTTTCTCCTCTCGGAGGTACTAACACAGCAAACCTCCAGCCGCTCCCAATCCTCCACCCCCAGCGCTCCTCTGAACCTTCCCCAAATCTCTCCCACATGAATCAATCTGAAGGCAAAGCTGGCAAGCCCTCCAGCCCCCACCAACCAATTCCACCACCGTGCCATCAGGTCCCGCTTCCGTGCTGGTCTCCAGGTGCACCAGGAGAGCAGCTCCCAGTATATTCACTGGGAGAGTGGCTGCTTGAGTGACTGCCCGTGCTCAGCTGGGGTGAAGGCATCACCTGTAAGGCTGCCCAGCTTTTCGTGGAACAGCATGGAGTGACCCTGCTCAGCACTGTTCATTTTTCTCTAGGCTTGCGAGGTTTGGAGATCGGTTCAGATAAGCATCCTCAAGCTTGCATGCTTATCTGCACCATCTCCCAAACAGCTTTGATCTGCAGGATTTGGCTGCGGCTCTCAAAGTTATCTTGAGAAAGCTTGTTCTGGGGAGAGTTATTCTTCTGATTAACAAGAAAAAGCTTTCTTAGTGGCTTTAAGCATTTTCAGCCCTGGCTGGAATCAGGGAGTGTAGCAACGTCTGCACACAGAGAGAGGGAAGAAGTCAAGCAAGCTTCTCCTTAAAGCTTCACTGGGGCTCAGTTGTCATTTCGGCTAAAATTTGAGGTCAGTTATTTCATCTTCCTTCTTTTTCCCACTCTCTGTTTAACGCTGTCTCACCCCCCACCACCACCATGTGGGTCAGTCTGTATATACAGGTTCACGCCTTGCGTTTATGCGTGGCTTTACATCATCCATATCCTAGGCAAAACACCTGGGAGGAAAGCTGGCCGGACTGGCCAGGAAAGCAAGTCACTGACGGGCTGGGAGAACTACGCAGGGCAAGGGAGAGGCATTTGGCCGGCTGAGGGCAAGTTTTAAAAGATACAACATTGAATTAAATAGCTGAAACAAATAGCCCCTCTCAAAACCTCCAGTGAAGGAAACACAAGCCACACGTAAGTACGTGTTAATTGAGTCAGATGCTAATTTTCCAGTTTACCTTCCGCTTGGCCAAAGCTTTAGGAAATATTTGCTGGCCTGAAAAGTATCAAATTTAACTCCTGCTCTTGAAAAACACCAGCGTGGATTCCCCCGCTCTCAGCCCATCATCACTCCACGCAAGATTTCTTCCTCGTGGGAACAACGAGGGAGGAGGAGGAAGACGGTATGAAGGAAAAGGAGGAATTACAGGATTAGCAATGAAGTTTATAGTTGGGAAACTACCCCGAACATATCCTGCTGCCCTCACATAAAAGATAAATATGCATTAAAAAACCACTACTCAGGGAGGGGAAAGAAGTGTGAACAGCAAAAATATGTACGTGTGTTTTAAATAATTTTTTTAATTGTTGAGGCAGTAATACTTGGTTCATGGAACTGCAATATACAGAGAGGTGAAATAAATAGCTTATATATATATAATATATATAATATAGCTGGTTTTAAAATATTCCCTTATCATTGGTGTACTAGGTCATCTTGTAGTCACTTGAATGTATTTAGCAGCATTCTCCAGAACTGAGCATAATGCAGGATCACAGAGCCGTGACACCTTATGTCGTCAGAAAGGTTACAGAAGATCGATGCGTCGAGAACTCCACGGAAACTCAATCACTGCGGCACACACCATCTTGTCTCGGGCCGGCGTGCAGCAGACAATAAATAGATTACTGCAAAACCGGCACTTTTCGGGGCAGGGTCTCAGTAACTTTGGGAAAGAACTTTGGTTTTCTTTGGTTTTATTTATTTATTTTTAATAATTACTTTTTTTTTTTCCTCTGGGGATATGCTTGAAAAGTTGTCCTTTCCAAAAAAGCGAAATAAGCACCTGTGAGTCATCAACAACAAGAAGTCAATTTAAATAGAGCAGTTCATTTTGTTTTTCAAGTCACAATAAATCCCTAACAGCTTTTCCCCAGCGTTTGCCATCTAGTCTTTTATTAATTTTTTTTATTTTTATTTTTTTTTTTTAAACACAATGTACAAAAATAGAGCTTCTTCCTTATTTTTAATGTAAAAATATTCCTCTGGTGCAGTTTTTTTTTTTTTTTGTGGTTTATTATTGTGACACTGTTTTTGTCTATTTTTAACTGGGGTTGGTGGGTCGTATTCTCTTAGTCCTCTTGGTGACTGT
Organism: Gymnogyps californianus; assembly: GCF_018139145.2. Classification (NCBI taxonomy): domain Eukaryota; kingdom Metazoa; phylum Chordata; class Aves; order Accipitriformes; family Cathartidae; genus Gymnogyps; species Gymnogyps californianus. Next base: position 2,904,056 of record NC_059484.1, read on the forward strand.
TGTGTACTTGAAAGGTTTCTGTATCTCCACTTGCCCCTTTGGGTACCTCTTCATAAAATGTACATCTTGCTGGTTTTCCCGGGTCTTGGGCCCTTTTCGTGGCCTCCCTTTTTTGGTGAATCCAACATACCAGCCTGAATATTTCGCTGACATCAGTGCCGTATAGTTGTTTTCTAGGACTTTTTCGATGAAGACACACTCCTTGCTGGTGCCATCAGGCTGAAAAAGGAAAAAAAAAAAGAAAAAATTCATTATCCAAATGCAAGCTCAGTGACCAAAACCCAATTTGGCATCAATAAAACCATCACATCTGGACCTTGTTTTTGGTTCAAACATTGTTAATAGGAGCAGTAACAAACATCAGCTGAAACAGAAATGATTAAAAAAAAAAAGCATGAAAGCATGAGGTCATCACTTCATTTTTTTTAAACACTCCTATCCAAGGAGAGAAAGATTTTTCAAAGACAACAGTTACGTTTACCCAGTCCAGCAACTTCAACTGCAAGCAAAGCAAGACATTTAGCTTTGCTTTTTCCATTAGGAAAGGAGGATGAATTGAACTCGTGCCAGGGAAACATCATACTTAATCAGAAAAAATAAAAAAAAAATCAGAATCTCATAAGGGCCAAAGAACAACATTTCCCCTTCTGCCGCTCACTTTTGATATGTTTCCCGAAACACCTTATGGGCTTGCGTCCATAACTACCCAAATCCCACTAAAATCATTACAAGCCTTAGTCTAAGACTTCCCAGTGCTTTGAAAACTCTTCCCTGCAGCATCCCGGGCAAATAAACCACGCGTGGAGCTCTGCGGATGAGCCCGAGGGGTGCCGGAGGCGTTGAGATCCCCGACCCCACTCCAGTCCCTGGGACCCTGGAGAGCCCTGAAGCCAGCAGTTATTTCGGAGCCGCATTGCACGCCCCAGGCTTGGCTCCGGCTCACATCCCTGAGCGACATCAGCAGCAGAAAGGGCAGTTCCCACGCTGGAGCGGCTCCCCGGATGGCACGGCATTCCACCGGCATCCCACCGGCATCCCAATGCGACTGCAGCTGGAGGACTATGTGGCAGCAGTGTTCTCAGCCACCAGACCCACCCCAGCTCCACTGCCAGAGGGGGTGACACAAGTGCCTGATTTTACACCTCTGCTCTCTCAGGGTAGGTTTTTGTTTGGAAGATGGTTTCAGTTCTGGTGGCAGGGGGAACATGGTCCTTCCCCTTTCCTGACCTTTCAGTCTCAGCCTAAAAGCAGCCACCCAAAGCTCAAGGACCTGGCTTAGGAAGCCATGTCCTTAAATTACTTGTGTCCTCGCAGAGGGAGCCGGGATTCGCACAGGACTGGAGGCCAGAAGCTCCTGAGCATCAGTGCTGCTCCCCAACCACCCTGCAGCAAAACGCCCGCCCTGCTGGGACTCCTTTTCCGATGCAGCCACTGGTTCAAGATTTTGGCAAATAGAGTTCAGCTCAGCTTGGAGATCTAGACTAACAGACCCAGAACTGGACTTTGAACGTGGCAGCACACGGATCTCGGGCTGGATTCAGGACTCTAATTTACACAGCACATGCAGCAGTGGAGGGAGTTGCAGCATCACACAACAGCATCTTTAAGTCCTTCAGCACAGAGGAAATTCTTCTCACCTATAATCTTCTACCAGAAAATACATTTTGCCCTTTAACTGCTGAGTTACTGGTGCTGCACCTAGAATGTCACGTGCTGTTGTGTGCACCGGTACTCTGTTTTATGCGTCAAAAGATATTAGGGAGTAGACACGGGCTCACTTCAGCCCTGGATGTTGTCTCAGCTCTGGGTGTTTTATGGATTCCGGATGGGGATAAGCGCAGTATGGAGCATCATACGGGACTTAATCTAATGCTCAGCGAAGCCAAAGGAACGATTTCCGTCGTAGTATTAGCCCAATCCAACTCCCCACTGAAGTCAAATAATGAGTTTTTCAGTACTGCAGGCCTATGCTTGCTGCTACGCTTACTATCAAACTCTCCCCATCCGAACTAAACAATATCAGACCCTCTCAGTCTTTAGCCATTTCACCCATCCCATCCCTGGGGGGACAGGAAAGCCACAGCAGCGTGGCCAACACAGCACCTGCATCGATGGTCGGTCCCAGGCTGCAGTGGCTCTGCTCAGGGCATGATGGCTGGGGCGAGGAGCCCAGCCCCGCACGCTTAGCACCCCTTCCCGAAGGCCAGGTCAGCCTGCTCTTTCCTAGAAGCCTTCCTAAAAAGTCCTGCACAATCACAGCAGAGTTTGGTGCAGTTTGTGACAACGGCAGGGGATCACGGGACAGGAGGGAAACCCCTTGGGCCAAGCTGGCCCAGGCTTCCTGGCACCTCTGATCCCCAAATAACTGCGTACGAGCTACAAACGGAACTGTGAGATGAGAACGACGATCAAGCACAATGACCCAAGCTGGAGTCACGCAGGCAACAATAGGAGAAAAGCTTCGTCATCACCAGCCTCCACAACCTGCCATCCCTCCCTGGCTTAAAACCTTCAGCAGAGCTTCAATTCAATCCGTGCAACAATATGTGATGTTTACCCTAAAATCATTAATGCACCATCTTGCCTGAAGGGTTTCGTTACCACGGGTAGGTCTCATTAAGAGGGCACGGGAGATCATGGCAACTTCTGCATTAAACATGCTAATCCAGGGTTCGTGTTCCCTATAGGTGCCCCCTGTATGGGGGCAAAGACAGCTCTGCCATAGGACCGGCAATCTCCATCCCAGGCTAGGCACAAAGGTCCTAATTTTATCATCTACAACTGGAAGCTCACAAATGCTTTAATGAACGGCAGAACTGGGCAAAGCTCAGTGGTTCCAGTTCCTGGGGGGGGGTCGTTCTCCAAGCCCTGGGTTTGATCAAAGCCACATGAGTGGGGAAGGGGGAAATCAGTCGACACCACGGGGTTCCACCAGGTTTCAATGGGAAGCCATAAAACCAGCCCCAGGTTTCTCAGGGCTCAGCCCACTACAAACCTTTCCCCAATGAATGGAGAATTTTTAAACAATACCATGGCTGAGTTTCAAATCCACCCAAGCCCAGGTGCTGATGAACCGACCGGATCCATACCGCAGGGGGAGCAGGTAATTGGAAGGGCTGTTTCCCCCACACTCATGGAAAGGTCCGGGATTTGAGCCCTGACCTTGTTGCTAGGAGAATTAAGGCGTTTTCATGCAATTTGGGAGGTTTCCGCTTGTACTGCAATGTCAGTTTCTCATGGAAAACGAAGACTGGAATGAAAAGAAAACGTGTGTGTAGGAGGGGGAAGTTATTCTATTAATAACAAAAAAGTATTTACTTATACCTTCAAATTTGCCGACAGAGCCTAAGACGGAGACAGGAGGTGGAGGAATAACAAGGTGCAACTTCAGGCCAACCTCAGGGCCAATTTGAAGTAAACAAGGTGCATGAGATAAAATAACTTTGTTCTGGAAGAGGAAGAGCTAAATTATTTGATAACATGAAATTACAGTAACATTTACAAGTACCTTGAGATAAATTAGGATAAGGACCTCACTTCCCCAAACAAAGCATTCCTGTCCGTGCTAAGACACGTCAGAGACAGACAAATGATCTTCAAATACTTACAAGATGATTTTACAGCATCTCTTACAATCCCCAAAAGAATAAATCACTTGCACACGTTACCTACACCATGGAGAGATGGACCCATGGTAATCTATTGGGGGAAAAAGCAATTTATAAGGGTTTTCAATAATTTTTAAGTGTCACCTTGCTATCACCAGGTGCCCATCACTTATGGTCTAATCATGTCCCTATTTAAACGACAGCAGAACACTCATTGGGTCTGTCACCCATCCCCTCGCTCCTCCAAAGAGAGGAGGATGGAAAAGGGAGATGGCTTTGGCCGAGCATCACTCCCTGCTCCAGCCGCCTGCTCGCCCTTCCCCAGGAGTTCCTAGTGCAAATGCTTGCTGCCGATACAGGGCTGCACCCTCTGCTGCCAACGTCAGCCGGGAGATGCTGCCAAGCCGCATTTCATACATACTTAGCTGTCAGGATGCACCTTGCAGAGCGCTCGCCCTTCAAAACATGGAGGTTTATGTTTTGAACTGATTCTTTAAAATAAAGAAGAGTTCTTGAAAGCCTCGGAGCTGCGCAGGAACCGCCTGGCCTGCTGCGATGGCACTGCCACACGATGCGGGGAGGACCCGCACCCAGCCCCGCATCCCCATCGGCCCCGCAGAGCAGGGCAGGCGTGAGGGCTTTGCGGCCCCGGGGTGTCCCACATGTGCTCGGGGGACGAGCTGCTCCTGCATTTTGCTCACCGCTGTCCCACAGGTAGCATCTCCAGCCAAGCTCCCTGCTCAGAGCAGGGCGAGAGCCATTGCAGAGGCACAACCCTGCTCCTGCGAAAAGCACGGGCTCTCTCCAAGTCAGCACCTCCTCGTACCTGTGACAAGCCAGCCCCAAATCGCCAACTTTGCCCCCGGGGGCTGCTGCCTGGCCGTGTGATGACGCCGTGCCACCACGGAGGCGACAACTTGCAGCTCAGCTCTTTGCAGAGAAACAATTCAGAGCATTTTTTTAAACACACCCCTAACAGCCGTGGGAAGATGTGGCAGCTGATAGCCAGACTTCTGATAAATGCCTTATAAAATGCCTGATCTAAACGCCACCTTCCACAGAAACCCCTCGGGCATCACCCAGGTCTGCACAGATGCGAGGGAAAGCACAGCCATGCCGGTAAAGCCCGAGCAGCACGAAGCACTGGCTCTGGCGGAGCATCTCCTGTAAATCATAGCTGGCGACCAGCCCTGGACGCAGCGAGCTGCTGCCCAGTGACAAGGTGGTGGACCCGAGCGGTCCCAGTCCCTTTATCAAGCAGAGTTAGAGCAGCAACAGCCATCCAAGGCTCCCCCTCCAGAAAGGGGTATCTATCTCGAGCGTGGGACTGTTTATACACCACGGGCCAATTCCATCCCGTGTGTGGCTGAAGGCAGCGGAGCTGAAGGAGCTGCGCTGGAGCCAGGGGCTCTCCGAATGCCCTGAGCTTACCAAGGAGCAGCACCGGATTGTTTGTGCAGAGCATTTGGCGACGGGCTCTCCAGTATTAAACGTGAAACATGTTGAACTGACACTAAAGCAGAATTAAGTGCCAAAGCATTTGCTGCTTCTACAATTACACTCCGGAGCGCTTTGGTGCTCCTGCTCTCCTTTTTATGACCCAACTTGGTCTTATTGTAGTTTGGCTTTCTCGTTTTCAGTTCTCCAAATGGAAAGGATCAAAGGGCTCTTTGTTGTCGTAGCAGGAGCGCTCCTCCGAGCGAGGCATTCCTGCCACTAACAGCTTGCTGCTCAGGGGGAATTCGCGGCAGCCTCTGTGCCACCAGCCTGAGCCAAAGCATTAGCAGGTGCAGCAGCCGCCTCCGCCTTCTCCCTATTAGCCTGCCACACTAAGCCACCTGAGCAGCTTTTTATGGGAAAGGGAGGCCAGGGCAGGTTTTCTCATTTATGCTTCACAAATCTGGCTCAGTGGGCACCGGCAAATCCAAACTTCACTCGGCTTTTACGGCAACAATAAGCTCGTGCAAGCGGCTGCGGTAACACCACGGTGCGGGGAGAGATGCCTCCAAGACTGAAAGGTTTCTCTGTTTAGCAAAGATCAGGGCACAAATTAAGCCCTACGAGTTACGCTGTGTTAAGCTGTTGTTAGCTAAGCTTATGTTAAAACACTTCCCCCCTCCTCAAATGATGCTACAGTTAGCAGCTCTCTGGGTAAGGTGACTGAATGCGCTGGTGATGTGCCGCAAATAATAACCAACACCAAACCGTACGAAACACATCTGTGACGACCCAGGAATGCCGGCTTGGCACAGGGCACAGCGAGACTCAACCTTTCAAGCGAGAGGGGGATGACTCTCCTGTCTAATTATCACCTTTCTGCAAGTTCAGCCCCCCAGGCTCGAAGTCAAATTGTGGAGATACCAGCCCTCCATACAAGTGGGAGCGCTTCCCTCTGCAAGGAAAGCAAGGCCCCTCTTCCTAAAAATCCTGGAGCAGAGAAAGCTGCTGCTCAAGCTAAAGGTTTCCAGGAGGTGTACGCACCTAGGTTTTTTGCAAGGAAAAACCCTGAAAACGGACCATTTCTGCATCCCTCCCTCCCCCTCCGCAGACAGACAGACAGACAGAGGGGGTTCCCGAGCAGTGGTACCCCACCGTGCTGGATCTGACGCCAGCCCCAGGTGCGAGGTACACCCACTGAGCTCAGTAATTATTTCAAAGGGCTGCTGAAAATTCCCCTCGAACGCTGGCACTGTTAGATTCACACACTGCATTATACAGAAGAAATCCTGCCCTGTATTTCCTAACTTTCGGAGCGGTGACAGCAGGGAAGGCTTGGGTTTTCAGGAGATGTGTGGCTCAGCAGTCCCAGTAAGCCGCTCCTGAAGCATCCCCAGCTGAGGACCAAGGGCTGGCGCACCCAGCATCATGATAACCCCTATAAAGCCCCAGAGCTGTTTACACAGCATGTACCTAGTGATATATGATTTTCAGGAAGCATATTACTTCTCTGTTTTTACACAAGCTCAGCTCAAAGTCAGATGGGCAACGCTCAGAGCCTCCTCCAGACTCACTCCACGTGGCTTGGAAAATCCCGAGTGGAAGAAGGTAAGGCAGGAGCTGTGTTAACGTCGCAGCTTCTAGCACTGCCTTCTCTCCCCCTGCACATGTATACCTTTTAAAGGTAGGTCAGAAAGCGTGACAACGAGGTGGGTATAGCAGCTGCCAGATCCAGCAATGCCGTGGGAGATATAACCCCCTCGCAGCACGGCAAATCTGAGTGCTCTAGCTGCTGGTAAGCTGGGCCTAGCCATCCTCGTGCACTTTATAGGCATTATCAGGACAGATCCGTTATAAGCACCCTGATGCTCAGCATCCTGGATTTATGGCAAGGCATCCTGACCACAGAGACACCTCTTCACCCAAATGCACATTCTTGCTCCTAGACCGGGCTGTAAATCAGGGAAGCCGCATCTATAACTGCCAAGAGTTACTCAGCTTCATGCACGTTTCCCCCAGCTCTCTGGCCTCTGAACCTGCACAATCCTCCGAGGAAAATACTTAGGAGTCATGATGGGCAGTTCAATAAAAGTGTCTGCCAGCACAGCGGAGAGGTTAATTATGTATACAGGACATCTAAGTGCATTCACGAAGCAGGGGAAGTAATACAAAACCCATGCGGAGGAGATTCTCCGAAGAGAGGGTACATCCCCATTCAGAGGCCCAGTTTCAAAGCAGCATTGCCCATGTTAGCGCCCACCTGCCCACATGCACCGGGGGTACATCCCACCTCTCCCGAAAGCATGCGAAAATGGCCGCGGTCTTGCATGCGTGGGATGGGACCTGCAGGCTTCGCAGAGCCCTGTCCCTCTTTGTGCCAGACACGAGCTGCAAGAACCAAGGAAGGAAGAGAACAGCTTAAAATTTTTCTTTCCTTCTACCTTTCATTCAAAAATTCCACTTTTCTAACTAATATCTGTTCCATAGCCCTCACACTGCCCTAGAAGAGCATTTTGTCACAGGAGAAACAGGAGGATACAGAGATGAAAGGAGTGTTTGTAGGGATGAACCAAGCAAGGCTGAGGCTACACCAGGGCATGCCTCCCAACCCACTCCTTCCGTCACAGGCACGTTTATTGCCAGCATTATGGCAGGACGGCACATATCCGTAATTAGAGCAAACCAGGTTGGCTTCATCTGGAGAGATGTACACTTGGTTAACAGAAATTCCTAACTGCATCTCAGAGAGCTACGTGTACTTACTACGAATGACGAGAAATGTCAATCACTTTTTAAACGAACTTTATGAAACCCATAGAAAATTTAGGAAAACTTAATTTAAGTCAAAACTGCGGGTTTCCTGCAATAGGAAGCTACTGCTTCAGGAGATCTGAAACCACAGGCAGGTTTCAGACGTGACATCTGAGCAGGTCTGTGGCATCTACCATTACCTGCACCTACCTGATCCAGTTGCACCTATGCATCTAGGTGCTAAGTATGGTTAGAGTTGGGAAGGCATTTTTACCCATCCGTACAAAGCACAACCTGTTGGTTAAATGCACTGCCGGGGTTGGCTGCGTTTCCTTTTCGAGCAGGCATTTTCAGCCTCCACCGAGACTCCACAGGCTAGTCCTGAACTTTCTATAAAAGCCAACTAAGAGCAGCAGCATATTTCGTGTAGGCTTAAATTCATTATATAGGGACCTATGCCACTATAGGAAATTTTTTTTTTAAATTATTTGAAACATCAGGTCTAGATGATGAGTGGAGCAAGAACACGGGACTAGAACAGTTGCTGACCTCATAGCAGGTCTGGTAAATCCCAGATTTATACACATTAAACAAACACACACATTGACTTTTTAAGTTATTGTTTTAAACGAGTGCAATCGCATTCAGTCGACATTCTGGTAGTGACACTAGTTTCCTTCGGGCAAGTTTAAATCAGTGGAATTTAGGACCAAGAATGGTCATTGATTGTCTGCAGAATGGCATTAGTTCTCTCCATGTGAAATTATATTACTAAGAAAAAAGAGAAATCCATGATCAAATCAAGTGCCATCCATAAAAAATGATCATCCAGAATTGTTCCAGCCTGTGAATGACAAACTTCCATCTGTATACAACAAATGCAAGGTTTTCAAGACTTGCCCTCCCTTAGGAAAAATTAAGATCTTTAAGTACTCAAAAGACAATGTAAGAAAACGTCAAGAACAAAAATGTTTTTAAGCAAGATCTACTTCTCTTTGACCTTAAAAATAGTATTGTAATGGCCATATCAAATGGACTATCTTTTGCTACTGTTGGAGCACAGGTTTTATTCTCCGCTTCAAAATTACCCTCCGTTCTCACTTCATCTCCAAAAATGAATTGAGTCAAGTAGAAACAGTCCTTGAATAGCAGGATCCACCTGAATGTGCATCTCAACTGCATCCACTTGAGGAAGACAAGGCTGCATTGCTTTGTTCCTTGTTGCAAGTTAAATACCTCAGTGTATTTGCAAAGTAACATTTAGAAGAAACATCACCCTCATCTCAGAGACGCTCAAGACCAACAAAAATTGCACTTCGGAGGTAAGATGCTCTGAGGAAAGCAATTAAATTCAACTTGATACTTGTCAGCACAAGACGCATACAGCACACTCTCTCCACCCAAACAGGGTGAGGCATGACCAGGGCTCAGGGATCCCCTCTCAATAATTTTAATTAACATTTAACCTTAGGGAACTGAAATATTCCAACATCACACACAGCTGCAGCCACCAAGAAACAGCGGGGACAGGATTTTAGCAGCTTTATGGCGACACTTGCTCCTTGAACACAGAAAGGATTAAATTAAATTATCATGTAGCTTTCAAGAAGGTGGTATTTTTTCCCTGGAAGGGGATATACATCTTCCAGCCATGGGATAAGAAAAAGATTTAGAGGTCAAGCTTACAAGCTTGGTCTGCAATGTCAGCCTTGACTTTGCAAAACTCCAAGTTGAGAGAGAATTGGTGCTTCTTAGGAATATCCAAAGGAAAACGTGAAGTTTGCTAAAGAGGAATCACAAGAAATCCGTAAACTTGTTACACAGCTCTCTCGTGACCGGACACAGCCTGGAGATAAAGGGCCAACACTCACATCCTCAGCTGAGCAACTGCGACTCTCTAGCATAAAACCAATATCATGAAGGAATTTATTTTTTAAAATAAAAGGATAACTGACCTTTTGTCTTATTTTAGAGCAAACACTTAAAGCATTGTGGCTGTGCTGAGAAGCTTAAGTTAACTGGAGTTGTTCATATATGGCTAAAACATGAGTACGACGACCTCTTGACCACGTGGCCTGGCCCATGAAATGATGTATTAAGCACCAGTCCCATCTCGGATGTTCCCACTACCATCCGAGGAAGCCCTGCTCGCAGGATTCACAGCTCATGTCATGCACAGCTCCTCTACCCACAGTTTGGTTAAAGCAAAACCTCCTATCCTTGCTCAGCCTGAGAGGATCAGCATCCATCCGGGCTGCTTAGAAGATTGCAAGAACTGAAGGTAGCACAGAAGGACTTAGCATAGACCTTAAATATTCACACTACTCTTATAAGATGTTAGGTGATACCCAACCAACACTGTCAATGTTCTGCCTGGCAAAGCAGCTAAATACAAATCCAACTCCAGCAGCGCACTGTGGACGTAAATGTGCTTAATGATGTGCTCCATTTATGAAACCCGTGACCTAAATCCATCAGACCATGCAGGTAAATTGTACATACAGCACTAACAACTGATCAGCAAAGGGAAGACATTGGTAAATGCCTACACGGTCGCATAAGCCTCTCTCTCCATTCAGTGCCATGAATACCACAGTCTTCTGGCTCAGACAGCCTTCAGGGCTTTGGCATTCAAGCTTACGTGCACACACAGGCTCTGTTAAGAATTGATGCAGTTTTAACCATTTGTGAAGCAAAGGGGTCTTCTCCATACAAGCATGTTTCTTCCATCTCCTCAACCTCTTGTGCCATGTGAGCTCAAGCACTGCCAGCATTCCCCATGTGAGCTCAAGCACTGCCAGCATTCCCCAGCTACCCCCATTCTCTCTGCAAACTCTCCCAGCTCTCCTTCCCAAGCCTTGCAGCCGTTCAGTGCTTATCAGTATCCACCAAGCTGCTCTCCCTCTTCTGCACACAGAGCTTCAAAATGACCTCTGCTCTCCCTGCAACACCGAGATCAGCCACCTGCTACCCCACACCCCTACAAAACAGCTGAACTTCTTCCACAAAATTCATTACCTGCATTCACATCATTTTCCCCGCTCCTTCCCACCTCCCGAGAAACTTCTGTGCAAAACACCGCTGTAAACAAATCGTCACAAATACAGAACCAGGACAAGGCCCATTGCTCATAGCAAATATTAACGCTGCAAAGGTCCAGTGAGCTCGCACAAACTCCTACCACTTTGAAGGAACCACTGCAGCATCGGAGCCTATCCACTTTTGTGCCAAGGCAGCCTCAGGGCAATAAACACTGGAAAGTAGTTTCACTGGGCTCAACCATAAATGGCTTCTTGGGAATCATTACACGGTTGTGCCATCCAGAGGGAGGATTCCTGGAAAAGCTGGGCAATGCTCAGCATCTGACGGCTGCCTCTGCTCAAGGACAGGAGCTGTTCCAGTAGGGCTCCTGCTCGCCGGGTGTGCGAACCCAGCACAACCGGACCCACCTCAGACTGTGACACCTCGTCCCTGTGCTGCCTACAGCTTCACAACGGAGGGCAGAGCCGCCGCAGCCCCTTAGGGAAGGTGCACAATGGGGTCTGGCCAGCTCTTAGCACATTACACCTACCGAGAAGTAACGTGACAAATTATCGTGTCCACATACCCTGAGACTGCGTGATAACAACATCCCTACCGTAACATCTAGCAACTCCTAGTTGGGGAATTCTTCTGACACCTTTCCAGCACTGTAAAGATTTGAAACTGCAACAAATGAACCAGATGATACCAATTCCACCAGCATTCACAGAAGTTTGAATGCAATGCTTCAGGGTGCCCAGCAATGGGAAAGGAGCAGCTGTGAAAGGTTGCAGTGTTACCAAAAGCCTCATGATATTTGGGGGCTGAGAATGGAGGAGGGTAATTGCTGATTTTAGCTTCCACTTCTGCTTTTAATTTCATGAGAATCTCAGCTTGTAAGTTTTCAGAACAATAATTCAAAATTTTTTCCACTGGTTGCAGGAAAAAGCCTGATTAGGTGAATGCAGAAGATTCTAATGGCTCAACCGAAAGAAAACTGGGTTTGTCATCTCATTGCTTTTAAGACCTTTGCAATCCTGCAGGCCTTGATTCAAGATTTTTGGACACTTGAGGCTGGTTTCGGATCAGGTCCCTGTTCAAAGTATGACAGGGTCCAAGGTTGCTTGGCTCCAGGTTCCACTGAAGGCGTTCATTTAGATGACTTAAACTAAAACAGACTCACAGGGGAGCGAAAGCCTGGGAACAGTTCACTTTAAAAAAGGACCAATCCCACCCTATATGAAGAACCAGACTGCAATTCAAAATGAGATCTGAGCAAGATCCAGCAAAAGCCATGTCAAGTTTTGCTTTCACATGAGACGCCAAGTCAGAATAGTTTATGGCTAAACACGTCACAGAGAGATCCGCAAAACGCACGCTATTAAACCCAACACTCCACTAATTCTGATCGTGTTTTTGTTGCGAATTCAGTATTCAGCCCCAGAAATTGTTAGGTTTTACAAGCCCCTTTTAAGCAACCCGAACACTGTGCAACTCCAGGGAAAATTCTGGATAAGCATCAAAACCCTGTGAAACTCAGCGTTCTGCCCCAAATCCAAGATGCAGTTAGGCGTGGTTTTAAACATACAAGCTGAGGAGTGCAAACACCTCATCTACGGCATCAGAGTTTCAAACTGCAAATCTCTGAGTGCCCCTCTGCCCCCACCACACACCTCCCGACATCTTTGCAGCACATTTGGCTGTCGGGACAGACCCCGGCACAGGCAGGCACTGGGAAGACTCGCACCCAAATGCCATGTAGGACTGGGGCACGCAAAGGGCATCAGGAGCTCATCCCTGAGTGTCCTTGTCTCAGGCTAACACAGACCCCTGGCCTTACAGCGAGGCACTGCTTTCCCACCATCGGTGTTTCAAAGGTAGCTTTTCAAGAAAGCTCAACCTCTGCCTTGGCCAACTGATGAAAAAGCCGGGCCAGGGACACCGATAAGGCTTTGGAGAAGCCACCTGGTGTCTCCTACCCAGGTAAGTCTCCCTGTCCTACAAAGGGTGGCTCCCACGGAACCACCTGGAGCTCCTGTAACATAATACGCTCCTTCTCCTGTAAGGCCAGAGGTATTATAAAGGGCCAAGACCACATGCATGGGCCATAGCGAGCGCCTTCACTCTTTGATGCTGTCAGAGTTTTTTTAGCCAACTTTCCTGACTAAACACACACATGCTTCAAGAAAACCCCTATTTTAAAGCTGTAATGTAAACAACCCCAAATTATTACTATCCCCCAAAGGCTACTGCTGGCAGGCATCAGTGATAAAGCTCTGCCAGAGCAGTCTGGCATCTAGCAACAATTTGTTTGTTGTCCTGCAAAAATACAGAGAGCCTTGCCATATGGTATTAGCAACTTTCTGGTAACATTAAGAAATATATTGGCTTGGAAAGCAGTTATCACACCAGAAAAAAATCTTACGTCTGAGAGGCAGGTCTATGCTGTAAGTGGTATCAGCACAGCGGTGCTGGTCAGGGGTGGGGGAGAGGTGACGGTGGCCAGCAGAGCCATGCCACCTCCAGCTCCTGGCACAGATGACGTGCCCCTGGCACAGCCACGCTTCGGCTGGCACAGCTTTTCTTCGGGAGCTGGACCGTGCTCAAGGGCACAAGCTCAGCACTGCTCGTCTGTGCTTTGTGAGCACCGGGAGGGCTTCAGCGCTGCAGACGTGGCATCAGCAAAGCTGTCCCCAGAGAGCACCCCAGTTACCTGTCATCAATCTGAGGCAATGCCTCAGCCACCTTGACCATCCGGGGGGTTCCTACCTTTCACTGAACAGCTTCTTCCCACTGTTCACATTCAGCACAGAGAACAGAGGAATAAAACCAAACTCATTAAAATGCTTTTTCAAAAATAGCGCATGTATACGATGCTTTTTCAAAAATAATGCATGTATACAATAATGATTTTCTGAGAGTGTGTGTATAGCAGGTCACTGAGGATTTTTGAAAGAAAACCCCAAGAGCGATGGTGCAAGTCAGCATGTGGATTTGGTGGGAAGTCACCTATTTTATAGTACTGCACACTCTCATGCTTGAATTCTTAGAAGGAGCTGAACCGATGTAATGAGCAGGGACTTCTCAGGATACAATTTTACTGCTCTCACTTTCTGTAGAGCTGGCAGGGATGATACCTGTGACAGACATCGTTCTGTCTTTTCTAACTCTGCCCCTATTTCTGGAGTTTTCTCCGTAGCCACATCCTACCTCAGAAGAAGGACTCACCCCCATTTACAGTGGTGCGGGAGTTTCCTGCAGACTTGCAGTATCAAGATTACAGCCACATTATGTGGAGTAGCATTACACAGGAGCACAGCACACAACTGACAGTCGCCACGCTGTCCCAACTCCACCTGCACTCTGAGTCCCATCCCACCCTGAGGAGATGGCTCCAGCACCCACCACCTGCATCTCCTTCCTGGAAGAGCTCAGGGAGTGACTTAACGCACTGAGCGATGGAGCTGTTCTCAAAATGAAACCCACAGGGAACAATATTGCTGCTGGATCTGAAAAAGACATAATCTACCTAATGCCATGGAAGAACATTAGTGGGATTGCTTGGAGCATCTTCTGAAGAAACTTCTGGATCAAATCAAAGATGTGCTTAGCTCTTTCCTCACTCTTCTCCAATCTTCTGGATTCCTTCCAGTCATTACTTACCTTCCCTGCTTCTATATCTTGCTCTGAAAACTGATGTCTCCCTTGCCACGGTCTGCAATAAGCAGCCTCTCCTCCCACTTGGCAGCTTTGCAGGAAGCCAAGGTCCATTCTCCTCTGCCCTTGGTCAGTCCAGAAAAACAGGCCTATTCCCTCCTCTCCCTTTATAGCTGGGAGTGCAAAATACTCTCCTTACGGATACCTGCTATAACCTGAGCGCTAGTGTCAACCAGACTGCGTGATCCCACGGGTGGCTGGTAGAGAACCACGGGAAATTCCCTGGCAACAGTGCCTGGGGATTAGGAGATGCTCTGATCGCCACATACCAGCCACTAGCCCTAGCAGTGCCTAAAGGAAGGGGTAGGGCTTTGGTCATCTTCTAACAGTGCCAACAGATCCAGTTTAAGCTTCACAGAGATCACTGACCACTTGCAAATGCTCTCCTGACGAGAGGAATGGGACAGGGCAGGGAAAGGAAATCTCTGCAGCGTCCTGCAATTCTAGAGAGCATTGATTTGCCGTAAGGACAGGCTCAGCAAGAGCAGTTAGAGGGGGCCAAGCTAATTAACAGCCACCTGCTCACACCCCGGGCTGCTCTTGCTTGCTCCGGAGACTTAAAAGACTTACCTTTGACAGCCTTCTACAAACATGAAGTTCCCACTTTATTGACATCCTTATCTCAATGCACAAGATAAGAGAAGCCGAGGCAGAGTGAAAAAACACAGAAGGACTCCCCAGGCGAACCACAGTTAGAAACTCAGAGCTCCTCCAAAGAGACCATTAGCTCCTCTTCTCCCCTAACACTGAATTATTGCAAATATTCAGAGTTCTTGTGTTCTAGGTGACCAGGCACGTTGTGCCTTGTCACAAGTGGACAAGTCACACTGCGCCTCTCCTTGGAAGGAGAGCTGAATCTTTCAGAGTCCCCTTCTCCCCCATGTTTGTAAGAAGCCTGAGATAAATAAACAGGAATAATAATAAAAAAAAGACAAAAAAGTTATTAAGAAAAGCACCTAGCACTCCTGTTCTGAGTTTTCATATTTTAATCTCTCTCCTGTAATACAACTCCACCATAAAGCCTGGAGAAGAGAAGGCTCCGGGGAGACCTTATTGCGGCCTTTCAGTACTTAAAGGGGGCCTATAAGAAAGGCTGGGAACAAACCTTTAGCAGGGCTTGTTGTGATAGGACAAGGGGTAATGGTTTTAAACTAGAAGAGGGCAGATTTAGACTAGATATAAGGAAGAAATTCTTTACGATGAGGGTGGTGAAACACTGGCACAGGTTGCCCAGAGAGGTGGTAGATGCCCCATCCCTGGAAACGTTCGAGGTCAGGTTGGACGGGGCTCTGAGCAACCTGATCTAGTTGAAGATGTCCCTGCTCATTGCAGGGGGCCTTGGACTAGATGACCTTTAAAGGTCCCTTCCAACCCAAACTATTCTACGATTCTATGATAAAGTTCAGTGGTCGATAGAAAACTTCAGCAAAATCAGAAAACTCAGGACCTACAATTTCTACATCTGTATACATAGAGGCACCAAAAACCCACAGGCAAAAAAACCTATGGTCAGAAGGAAAAAAATAAAACGAACTGTTTCTTGGGCCTTCTTCAACATAACACCACGAATCAACAAAGAAACACAATCCAATTTGTTTTCCCCTGGTGCTGGTCACCTTTAACAGAAAAGTCACTCCCTGTACAACACCTGCCCTGTCTCCAGTTTTCATAAGCAGCACGTAGAGCGTCGGTGACCTCAGCAATTGCATGCTGTGACAATAAATAAAGTTAGAAGCCTGCGCAAAACAACTCTGAGCCCTTTGGCCAACACTGGCCGTGAACACGCATGCAGTAACAACCAAGCGAGGGAGAAAACACAAGGTTTGGGGCTCCTGAGAAAGCTCCATCAGATGGCCTCCGCTCAGAAACGCTGGCGTAGGTGCAATTTCTGATAAATAAATAAAAAGATGCAAAAGCTGCTCTTCTCAGCCCTGTGGGTTAGTCTGCTTGCCTGCAACACAACCAGCTCCGAGGTGGGGAGCAAGCCCCGTCTCTGGAGCTCTTGCATTCGTCACCAGTTCCAGCTGAGAACAACAACAACCTGCTCCGGTCTGTAATACCCTTTGTAGGTGATTATGGGAAACAAAAAGGACTAAATTCAAAGCAGGTTTTCAACTGGAGGGGATCCAAAACTGCTGACTGAGGAGAAGAACAAAGCCAGATGGCATATGCTGGTATTGTTAGGGATTATGCAGCGTAAGGCAATAGGAAATGAGCAGAGAAGACCCGGTTTGGTCCCATGGCTCCTCTCTTGCCAAATGAACATACCGGGGCGACTGTGAAACAATCAGTTTATGGGTTTCATTCCCCTCCACCCCCAGACTGAACTTAAATATTTGTATAAGCCCAGGCGTAACTTTTATCTAATGTTTTCCTTGGGGTTTACTAGCTGCTTAGAGCATTCAACCTAAAAAGCATTCCCTCAAACTTCTGCCACAAAAAGAGCTGAAACTATGACACTAATTAAAATCACACTCTTTGGTATCAAGAAGACATGCTATTATTTTCTTTTTTTGCTCATGAGAAGCTGTTAATATGGGCAATGTGTCTGGAACATTTTCCTTCCAAATGCCACGCTCCGTACCCCCTCCTGCTCAGGTCGGCTGATTTGTGAACTTGTCAGCAGCCTGGGGTGGGAAGGCTCGTATTTACAAGAATAGACTTATTTATTTTTTTCTAACGAACCATTTGCCAACTTAATGTTATGAAAAGCACGTCAAGAAAAAAAAAAAAAAAAAAAGCTTTACGCTGCATGAAAGGTGACAAGCTAAAGAACTGTCCTGCCTTGGTGCTCAATGGGCCAAATCAAGGGATGAATCTTGCCAAAATATACTATATGTTTTGAAAACCAGCCTCTGACTTTGCCAGGATGCTCCTGGACACTCAGCGTAGACCAGGAAAGGATGTGGGTTGCACTGTGTACCACTGCTGATCCACCCTGGGGTAAGGTCTATTAAAGAAAAAGGTAAGATTTCATGCTCATTTTGCCCCGTCTAATTTGAACGCTTCTAAGGTCTCCATTACTGCGGTATCAGCACCTCATAAACATTAACAAAATTATTCTTACAACATTTCAGGGAAAAATGCTATTATCACATTTAAAGGATGGAAAATTAAGGCACGAAAAAAAAAATCAAAGGCCAGGTTTGTGTTCAGTGCAGTCTTCAAAAGCATCCATGCATATCCTGAGAGGTCTAAATCCAGTTAAAAAACAAATTTCCTTGTCCAAGATCAAACAACGCTGTCTCATTCAGAGCAGTAATTGCACCGCAGAAGTGCAGGAAGCAGAGAGAAGCGGCTGCTTTGGTCCAATCCTCCCGGAGCACCAATTTCCAAGTCCCCACCGATTTCGAGCAGCGTCCTGGATGCTGCCTGCTTCGCCAAAGCAGCTCCGCAGTGGGTCAGGCAGGCTGCCACAGCTAGCGGCTGCCTGCGAAAGATCTGGGCTCAGTCTCGACAGAAGCACCCGCGCAGCTCGTGAGGAAAACAAAAGTGGCAGGAGGGATCCTCCGAGGAAGGCACTTGTCCCGCAAGTGTCACTCTCGGGACCGCAAAAGTAAATAATGTTTCATCAGAGCAATTTGGTTTCTGGTTTCTGTTTGGGAGTGTGGCTTTCGATGTGTTGACTCAAAACAAAACCCAGCTTCCTTTTTTCACAGCCACAAAGATGCCAGATTTTAATTTCTGGTGGTGCAAAGTGCGGGCAGTGGAGGAGGGGGCCTTTGAGGGCTGAGATATTTCGTTTTACGTTTATTTTTTGGTAATATTTTAGCTTTGAGCAAGCTCCTGCCTAGTTGGCAAGCTTCTAGGTTCGCCAACAATACAGAAGAACTGCCTAAGTTACAAAAACAAGTTAATACATAAAAAATATGACTTCAGCAAAGAAGTTAAGCTAGATGGGTGAATACGCTGTAATTTGTTACATGCTTCCAGTGTGTGGGGATCCAAAGTCATAAAATATTCCTGTAACGCTAGAACCGTGAGGCCCAGCCCCAGTATGATGTTCGGATTCCAGTATTAGCTCTGCCACACCATCCCGTGGCTCACCACTGAAAGGAGCCTTACATTGCCTACCTCCCCAGCACAGTGCTCCCCTTGCCCTTTTATTTTGCATTTCCCTCCAAAGATAGAACAAGTAACGAAGTTATTGTGGAGGTGGCCACGACGCTGGGATGCCCAGATGACATCTCACATCAATTTAACGCAACTGTAAAGCGCAGACCCATCCGCATCCGAAGTATCATGAGAGAATCCCAGGGCTGGCTGCAGAGCTTGATTTTATGGACGCGGGGGAGGGCTCGGGAAGGGCACGGGCTGCCTTGCAAACCCCACATCCCCTCCGTCCTGCTTTTCATTTGAGGCTGACAGGCAAAGCTCGAACACATCATTACAGCCTTGAGGAGGCTGCTAAAGGTAACACTCATGTTATAAATGAATTAATAGGAAACACTTACCTTCCCCACTAGCTTGCCTTTCCTGTTCATGCAAAGGTAGAAGTCTGTCTCCTTCCCTTTGATCCGGACTTGACTGCCAAAAGTGTCTGTTTCCACTAGAAGCTGGGCTTGTAAAGGAAGAAGAAAAAAAAGCTTTTACCAATGTGGTCCCATTAAGTCAGAGCGTGCAAAGCTCATCAGTGCGTTGTCCCATTACCTCTACCTGAACCACACCACGCCGGGACGCTCTGCAAGGGAACGACCCAAGGGCTGAGCTCCAGGCTTGCTCGCAGGTGCAGACCTGACACGTCTCCACTGACTCCTATGCGGATGCTCCAGATTTAATGCCAGTTTAGCACAGAGCATGCATATACACGTGTGTGCTCCATCTGTCCCCACCAACCCCATCAGCAATATAAAGCTCAATGCTAATGTTCTCCCTCATGCTGCAGGAGGGTTCTTGGAGAGTAAGAACATGGATTTTATTCTCATGAAGATAAAAGATTAGCATGACAAGAAGGAAAATCCTTTCCGCACAGCCAGCAGCCCTCAAACACTGCACAGAAGTGGTCCAGTGGTGCAAAACATTGCAGTGATCTCCTGAAGATCACCGCAGCAGCTAGCAGGGGAGAAATTCGGCACTGCTTGTTCTGTCTGATGAACACCCGCCCTGCAGACGTCCTCTGTCTGTCTAGTTATGTTCCCAGGAGGTCACGAATTGCTTTCCAGCAGTCCAGGTCCATGACTGCTCTAGCTGGGAGAAATATGGCCAATCTCATAGTGCTTCACACGTTTACTGAGGCCAGAGCTGGTTTGCAGCATTGCCAGGAGCCACGGTAGAGGACAGATTTCTGCTGCATCTTCATAAACCACCTGCCCTGACACACAACTGTATTTGCAGAAGTGGCCGAGCTGCCACCCATATGCGTAGCGTGCCATCATCATCTCGAAAACCTAGACATGTCCAAATTCAGTGTTTTATTCCACCTCTGATCTAAACACAAATTCCAGTCATGCTCGAGGTTCGGATTCCAGGAATTTCCCTGGAGAGGCAGGAACAGGCAGACTGGACATTTTGGTTCAGATCCATCTCCGATATGGAGGGGGAGAAAGGAGACACGGTCGAAACACAATGCAAGAATGTGTAAGTGTCAGCAAGTGCAAATCCACGGTCTTGCTCTGGAAATACTCACGCTTGTAAGACCCGAGCCTTGCCGTAGAAACACGGCTTTTGCCAAACTCTGGAGAATGTTTGATCTGTGCTGCAAAAAGTCACATTCTTTTTGGCATTCATATTTCAAACTTTAAAACCCTCTAAGAGCAAATATGTTCACTGTAAGGATTTACCATGGGGATAGAAATAGGAGTTTGTTTCATTTAAACACATTAATATTTTTCCCACTTGTAAAGTCAGCTTTTGGCTTCTGCAGCAGTGCAAATATCACAAACCTTTAACTCACAAGGGCCCTAAACGGAGTTTTCCCTTTGCAGCTCAGTCACATATGCAAGTTCAGGGTTTTCCAGTTACTAGCTGCCTACATTTATTTAGATATATTTGTGAAATCTGTTATCACAGGGCATATTTAAAGAATAACTTCTTTCTGACAGCAAGTGGGATAATGCCTGTATTATAGCAGAATATTACTTGCAATCACACATAAATATAGATATTTATCTAGGTCTTTCAGAAACGCACTGTGGTTTTGGGTATCTGTGATGGAGAGCAGCTTGCAAGCAACAACTGGGTGCTGCAGGCTTTCTCTCTACACCTGCCAAGCTGGTATCGAACCAGTGACCACCTAAGTGAGGAAGAGCCACATGAACCAGAAATACCCGGTCATAGCGGGGATATCAAGATAAGCCAAGCCAGGATGGGGGAGGATGGCACAGGGTCAAAGACACGTCTTCGAGGGGAGGCTGACCAACATGGTATATAACTTGGTGAATGCGCACTGCTCCAAGAAGCTCAGGGAGGCTGCTCCGATGCAACGCAGCATTAACAGACAAGGGAATAGCCAAAGGTATGACTATCTTTAAAGAGGTGACTGTGAAAGGTCTTCCCCTCACATGAGCAGAGGACTAATGGTCAACCTCAGAGGCGGAGAGCAGCAGCCTGCACACGAGGGAAGGTTATGGAGCTAGCACAAGAGGTCCCAAAGATTGGCCCAAGAACCACGGCCAACACCTACAGCGCCAAGGAGTCGCCCACAGATCTACCGTGTCGAATCCACCCAGGCACGCAAACGGACCTGGGGCCACCCACTAAAGGGGTCAGGCGAGGGCTCCACAGCTTGCACACAGGCAAGAACAGGACATGGCAAGTTCCCATCCAAGCTGCGAGGCGTTCCCTGTCCATTCCAGTCTCAGTGCTGCAACTAAAGCTGCTAAGAATAACGCTGAATATCAGATACCAGTTTTGGCCAGCCAAAGCAGGGGCTAACATTGATAAAACACTCCAACACGAGAGCCTTGAGCTGCAATCCCGATGGACAGTCAGCAACCCGCACCTCTCCGACGCAGGTCCCCACCAGCAGCCCGCGCTCAGATGGACAAACACGGGGCACACCGGCTTGTGTTCCCCACCCCCTTGCTCTGCAGCCAGTATGAGTAATATCCAAGCTGATTTTAATTTGAAAAATATCACCTTAAAAAGATGCCGGTTCCCTGCTGTGAAAATTAAAACCATCTGGATGGAGTGATTTCAAATAATTAATCTAGGTCTCCTTTGACACCGCTACTAATTAAAATATGATACCTTCCTCCCCCTTTTTAAATAAAGAATTTAAATAAAGTTTAAAGATCTAATAAAATAATGCCATAATTTAGAACTAAATGGAAGTCACCTTCCCTGCGGGCTGCAAAGGTTACGCTGGTGCTGAGATCCGTCCCAGGCTAGTGCCACAGCACCGACTCAGCAGCAGTGGATGGGCAAGCATCCAGTGCGACACTCACACCAGTAAATACACCAGCATACATAGCCCAGTGCCCCGAGGAGGCTTGCGAGCCCCAGAGATCATCCTGCACCCAATGTCTAGGAGTGGGGAGCAGAGGGAAGGAGGTTCAGCAGATGCTGTCTGCTCCCCACTGTGATCCTAGCTGCCGAAGTACAGGCTACGGCCACCCATAGGTACCTGCTTCTGAAAAATCTGAGTCTTAAGATGTTGGAAACATGTTCTTATTTCTAGGGATCCTTGACCTCCTTTCCTACAAGAGAGATCAGTGCAGCTTTAGGGTTGGGTTCATAATCTAGTTGGCTTCCAGCCTAAGTCACCCCTTACAGCTGATTCTCCTTTTTACAACAGGCATCTCCCTAAATTCTCTCGGGAGCCCAGACAGGGACCTTGGACAACACATCTAGTCAGCTAAAATCAGCTGGGATGAATCCCAGCCCTGAACGCTGCAACAAGAGTTTCTGGGGGACGGAGGCTGGCCCAGCAGAAGGGGCTACTGAGGTCTCCCACCCCACTCACACGTGGCAGGAGAAAAGCTCAGTCACCACCGATAGGATTTAAGTTCACGTAAACTGGACTTGGCTTGCTGTCTTGTCTCTATGATACAGATGCCATGGCCACAACGAAAGCGCCAGGGAAAATCTAAGAGAATTTCCATTGAGAGCTAAGGTAAAATAAGTCCCACCAAGCCGGAGCAGTGTCCCCACAGCAGTCTGCTGCTCAGGACACCTGACTTCCAGCTCCATTAGTCCCTGGATACACCATAGAGAGATTACAATCTTTTATTTTCAAAAGCCCTGCACTCTAGCCTTCAGATCAGGTATTATTGTTTAAATTCTTTGACAGCTAGATATTCTGATATATTTTCCGGGGGGGGGGGGAGAAAAGATGTCTTTAGAGGGTGAGATCTTCTGCTACATGCTTTTGCCTTATTGGCCCATTTAACCTAAACCTTCCTGAAAACTCCCACTGGAAGAGACTGGAATTCCTCACATGTCTAGGTGAGAAGGATTACATATATATGTTGAAAAGCTATCTTCCAGCTAAGAAAACATGAAGTCAGGGAGATATGTGAAGATGGCAGAAAATATGCCAAATTATCTTTCAAATATTTCCTGGGAGTGGGAGGACGGGAGCCAGAAAAGCAGGGGGAAAGAAAGGAGAAAGAGGGCACCTGAGAAGCGTAAGGTTTACATGTACCTATCACAAAATCCTAAGCGCCAGCCAGTTTCAGATAAATAAAGAGATAAAGGGGAAAACACAAGGAAGGTGCAGAAGGACTGGATACTTCGAGGCTATCCACCATTGTTTTTTGGTGTTTTGGGTTTTTTTGCAGGTAAAAATCCTGCAAAAGGAACTGCAGAGAGAAAGAAAGTACAGCTGCTTATGCTGCCCACAGGCTAAAACAGATTGCCTGGGGAAAAGGCTCTCAGAGGGGACCGAGATTTTGTTGCTTTTGTTGCACTTTTTTTCTGATGCAATTACAAAGTCGGAGAAACCAGCCTCAGCACTTGAAACCATTTCCAGTTAATGAAGAGGAAGGATGTACAGATACGCCGAGGCTGGGACCACAGCGTCTGTGATGGAGAGCGGCTTTCCAATTTAGTTACTCTGGTGCTATGAACCGAGACAAAGCGCGTTTCCATAGTTCACAGCATATATCGCATCTGATGGGAAAGTAAAATTTACTCTCTGGTAAGACTGAATCTTCCAGTGTGAACCCCAGCATGGCCAAGGGTGCTTAAAATAGTTGAAACCTGTTCAAACACGGCCTACCCCCTACCAAAACCACGTGAATCCCTTACACGACCGCAACATAGGAGAGAATGACCCTGTCTCCACTTCACATTCATGATGTAATGACGAGGGAATAATGCCAAAATTAGGTAAAGTCTGGAGGGTCTAATAAAGCCTGCAGGCTATGAACAAGTGAGGGAATCTAGGCTGCATCCTCAAGTTTTGCTTGCACACTTGTATATTCCTCCAAGCTGTATCTTTAAATAGTTATAACCCATACAACCCAACTCCCTTCTCAATTATTCAGGTGCAAATCAGGAGTAACCACCGAAATCAATAAGGCTGGTGCTCAGGAGGGCAGAGCTCTGACCCACATACCACTGCAATTAGCTCATCGAGTCTGTCTTGAGCGAGCATAGGATATGTATGTCAAATTATTAACAGGGATGGTCGTGGGGAGGAGGAGTAAGAGCAGCTCCAAGATCCAGGCTCCAGGTATTTTCTTTTTTAAGCCACGACTTTGCACAAGCAAGGGAACTACCCGGTGTTAGAGCAGGGGGACTGCTCAGGGAGCAGCGCACCCAGTCTTAACCCAGGCTTTTAAAAAAGCTGTTTCTCTAAATGAGGTTTTCTTTTAAACATCATATCTTTTACTAGGTCAGCTGATGCAGTTAGGGAAAAAGACATGATCTGGAGCGCCTAAGCCCCTCAGAGCACCAACGCATCAATATACGCCAAGTGCCAAGTCCCCCGCGGCACTTCTCCCTGCCCGATTTTGGGGCAGGAAGGGGAGCAGGACCGAGGGCTCTGTGTGAACAAAGGAAAGACTGCAGAGACAACCTGCCACCCGCCTAACAGCCTTAGTAGCTCTCAGGAACCAGACAGGTTAAATATTTGCATGGGAGACATCAGAAGAAAATCTATAATGCAGCAAAGACCTCAAAGGCACTTACACTGCAGCAACCTGATCCTGCAAATACTTTCACACAAAGGACTTCACACACATCGGAAGTCCCTCGAGTGCTGATAAAGACCCCTACGTGGCTTCAGGGTCCCGCCTCTGCCACCGGCTGCATGGTTGGACACGCTGGGAGCACAGCTTTGGACATGGAGGTGTGAGCCTCCCCCTCCCCAGCCCTCCGCAGGGCTGTCTCCGCACCCTGCCTACCTGCAACCGCCCCAAGGGCTTGATGCGATGGAGAAAAGTGCAGGATCGCAGCACTTTTAACAGAGAAACAAGGGCTAACGTTCCCTTTTCTGGCACACTCAGGGACACCTTCCTCTGGGTTTCACCTCTGCACTAGCTGATAAGAGCTTCAGTCTCCGGGAGATGCTTTCAGGCACTCTCATCTGCAAACAACCATCTAACACCGAGAAGGCATCCTGTCCCATTTCCAGGATGCTGAGCTATCTCCTCAGCGCTCACTTGGCACGTCTACACGACAGGAGGCCAAGACATGCGGAAATACCCATGTTGGTGCCAACCACGCCAGCCTGAGTACCCAGCCCAGGACAGATGTGCAAGCATGACACACTGCCGCAGCAGTTAACCCCACAGGCTGCACAGACCGAGATATTTGGGTAATAAAATATCACTCGCACACTAGCGAAACCTCCGCTATTTAAGCCTATCGCACCATTACAGTGGTCTCACCTGTAGGGATGCCCACCCAAAAAATTCCACTACCAGTTCAGCGGTGGCTAACAAAACATGCCCAGAGAACGATGCTGAGCTGCTGGTGTTCCCCGAGCATCTCAGGGACCATCTCGGGGAGAGCCTGCCTCCCCACCCTGTAGGAGATGCGTTGTTTATGCCAGAATGGCAGTATCAAGGAAAAAAGGAGATTCTGAAACAAAGAAGTACTCTGCTCAGGACTGCCCAGGCTCCTAAAGGATGACAAAGCTTCCAGACACAGCCCCTATAAACTAACTTTATTCACCACATCTTGGGAGAAGCTTAAATGAAAATCCGCTAATTTGAGGTCTTTTATCAGTCCATGCATATGAAAATTGTTTGATAGTTCAGCTGACGTAAGACCAGAATAAATACCAAGGTAGACCTTAGAGATTTTGCCCAACTTAAAGAAAAATTCAATAAATCCCTGAATCTGTGATTCTGTGAAAAACAAAAAAAATAAAAAATATCTGAGGAAAACGTGAAAATTATAAGTGTCATATCACTGGCCCAAGCTTGCACTACCCAGAGACTGGTCATCGTTTACCCACGTGAAAAATGAATGTAAAATACTGTCATTCTGACACGGAGCCATTTGCACCCATTTGTAGATCTAAGAAAACAGGATTAAGCAGTGGGGAATCAGACTTGGCCTCTTGCAGATGTTTTATACATAATTCACCATAAGAGACACTAAAAATATTTTGGCAGTTGCTTCAATGATGGTGAATAAGCTTATTTAGACAAGATTCAGCAAAACTGGAGGCGATAGGTTGTGTGCTTTAAAAACGCCTGGGCGGGGAGCGTCAGTGAACAAATTCTGCACTGAACTTTGCCACCTGCAAACTCGCAATGACTAAGAAGTAGGCTTGGAAAGAGAAACGTTAAAAATGTTAGCACAGAAATTCCTCTATCTCACCAGGGTGTCTTGCTGCCTCCAAACACAGCTCAAGTGGACAGTATTTCTACAGAGGCAGGAAAACTGCTTGACGAGCTGCCAGGCTCCGAGTCTGGAATTAGTGAAGGATGAGCCTCAAAAAAGTTCAGAAGCTCTGTTATGCTTGAAAAAGCACCTAAAATGAAAAATAAAGGGCCAAACCCTGATGTCTTTGATCATTCTCAGTTGGATAAACTCCTACTGACATAGTCAAGCCCAACAGACAAGGACCTCAGAACCTGGCCCTGAGCGCCTGGCTGAAACGCATCCAAAGCACTGGAGTCTCTTGGGTCTGGAAATAGCGTGAACCTTTCCCGTCCCGCAGAGGGTTAGAATTACCGCAAGAACAAACCCTGCTGAAGTTTTTTGACTCTTTTGTTCCCAGTCTCAGCTGAACCCAATAAAAATACTGATGTACACAAAAATAACAATAAGCGGAGAATGACAGCGATGGGAACCCCATGTACTCTTGCTTCTCCAAAGCTGCTTTATTTGTGGCCAGAAGCGTAGGACAGGCCACGTTTACTCCGAAGCACTCACCCTCCTCCCATGGGCAACCTGGTAGTTGGCTGCTCATCCTCAGCAATGAAGTACGTGTGATGTTAGCACCACCATATCCTCTTACCGAGGAGTCCCAAACCCATAAATCTCTCCCGTACGCCAACACCATGATGGTTTCATATACTCCAAAAGTTAGTCCATCCAGGTTCCGCTTGTATTTGTGAGTGCTCCAAAATGGGGCTAATCAGGAGAAATGCATAAAGCACTTGCAGTGTTAGTTGAATTAAGATTATCAGCTGGGCCTGATATACAAAGATGTTAAGTTCTACCGAGCAGGTTTCTTACTCCGTGCCAGTAAAAGTTGAAAATATGACAATTAATTTTATGGATAGGAATATAAGCATGCTCGTGCACTTTCTCAAAGGGGCTCATTGTAACCTTCCCTTCTTCCAGCAAGTGAAAAATACGCTGAAAATAAACTTGCAGGATGCTCCGGTATTTTCAATGGGATTCTTGTGGCTCTGGAACGCAGAGGAGCAGAGGCAGCAGCGCAACCTAACAGAAAAAATGTTCTGGCACATGGGGAAAATTCCTCTATGTTTTAAGATTTTAAACAGGGTTTGCTCTTACAAATGGACGCAAACACAATTTTAAAGATATCTGACTTTTTAATGCTTGTGCTGCTGAAGCTCACTTTTGCCAAATAAAAGATGACGTATTATTAAACGAAGTATAGCAAATTGTCACTCAGATAAGAATATGGGAGTGTGACTCGTTTTGGGAAAGGGTTGAAAGAGGTGGACAAGAACTGATCTTCTGTAGCACCTGGGGACACACGTCCTCTGGAACCCACTGCAGCCAAAGCGAGTCCCTTGGGTGAAGCACCTTGGAGAAGGGTCCTCTGCATCAGTCCCTTGGAAAAGGTCTCTCCGTCCAGACATAGCACAATTCTTTCAACTATTCTCAGAGCAGCAGCAACAGAAATAACAACAAATCCGATATCACATTAACTCTGCCTTTAGCACCTTTGGTTTCATATATTTATTTTTGGAAACACATTCAGCATGGGGCTTTTCTTAAATTACTACCCCCAGTCCACAGCATAGGTAAGATTATTTACTTGCCTTTTACTGCATTTTAATTGCATGAGAAGTTTTAAAAGTCTTTTTTTTTTTTTTTCCTAGAGTCATTTGGGACAAAAGGCATCTGGCACTGGGTATTTAAATAAGACCTGTCAGAACTGTAAAATTAGTTTTACGTTTTAATAAAGGTACTTTAAAAATCTCAAATATAATTCTGCATTCAAACCATAAGTGTTTGGATTAAGAAAAGGAGATCTCATGTTAAATCTTAATATAAAAAGTAAATCAAGTACAGAACTAAGCCAGTCCTCATCTGTGGCGTAATAAACAAGAGCAGCAAAGAAAAGAGGCAATCTCTCTAATAGCTTATTTTGGGGTACTCTGGGTTTAAAGAATCAGCATTGACAGTGTAAAATCCGTATTATTTTATTTGTTACTTATCCTAGTTTCAGTTTATCTAGAGACCCAGGTCACCTACAAGGCTCAGACTCAGCCCCACGTTTCCAGCCAAAATTTTCTCAGCCCTTTTCTCTCCTCCCTGCACTAGAGCATCCTCCCCTCCTCTCCCCACCCTGGAGGGGGTGGCCCCGTGACCTGCACAGGGGACGGTCCCTGGAGGCGGCGGGTGCCACACTGGCAGGTGACGCTGCTGCTGTAGGTGTCCTAACGCCTGTGCCCATCCTAACATGGATAGACAGAGCTCGTTTAGCTTGGAGGGCTCTTCAGCCAGCTCTTTAATCAGCACATAATTCACTTTAAAAATCTTCAGACATACAGACAAAGGACAAAACCCAATGGACAAACCCTCCTTCCAGCACTCGCTGCTACCCCATGCCAGGGAGCACGTCCCTCCTCCCCGCCGGGACACCCTGTTACTCTCCTATTTTATCTCCCTCTACAATCTCTGGAGCAGACAGGAGAAGGAAATTCCCCACCGCTATTTATACATAGCGGACTTGAAACATTTACAGGCAGTCCTGAGGGCCACATCTCCGTGCCAAGCCCGAGGAGCGGGGCTGCCCTTCACCTTTGCCACGGGAGGACGAGGCCACCTTAGAAACCTGCCAAGGTGGCCAAGGCACCCCACACTTGCTGCCACCACCCGAGCTCAGCCGACCACTGCTGCTGCAGGAGGAGCTGCCGGTGCCCACGACACCCCTCACCGCCAGAGACAGCGGCACGAAGGAGCCCGAGGACATGCCACACAACCCGTGGGGCAAGAGACAGCCCTTGGCAAACAACACCAAGGGCTTTATGGCCCAGCGCAGAGTTGCGGCCACCCTGGGACTGACCCATGGCAGCAGAAGGGAGTCATTTCTCCATCCGGGACCCCAAAGGAGCCGGCTAACTTGAACTAAGGAGCTTCTGTGCAAGCTCCTGGTGGGGGAAAGCAGATGGCTTTCCCTAAATCCAGGTGCCCACCAGGCCTGGCCCTCCACCGAGGTCATGAAGTGAGCAGAGACCCTTTGTAGATCAGGGGAGCGGGAAGGGAAGAGCCGCAGGTGCACGCAGGCTCAGGCCAGCCTCCCCACAGCAACTGCCATGCTGCCCTCCTCCCTGCCTCCAGCTGCCCCGACCTGGTGTTTCCCTGCAGGTCCACCTCCGGTGTGAAGAGTTAAAGCTCATCCCCCAACAGGCACGAATGAAAAGGAGACAAAAAAAGCAGGATGCTGGTGAATGACAGCAGTGGGTGGCCGATGGCCCCTGGCTGGCGCGCTCCGCATACAACAGGCACAGCCAAGTGTGTCTGGCACCAGACAATTATTTCGCTGGAGGTGTGTGAGGCGGGAGCGCCGAGAGCCATTCTCACGGCGAAGCAACCAGCCATGTCGGCTAACAAAACCGCTCGCCGGGAAGCGTCCCTCTCCTTGCTCCCATCTCCTCACCGGGGCTTGGGTTTTTCTTTTTTTTTTTTTTTTTTTTTTTCCTGTGTTGTCCTTCCTGCTGGGGCATTTGCAGCTCTGAAAAAAAAGCAGGGCAAACATCCTCAAATGGTGTATTTAGTGCTTCCCCTCGGGTTTCCGCGGCTTCCCTGCCATTCTCCTACTGGACTTGGGAGCGCAGCAGTATTTATGGGGTAGCGAGCTGACCCCTCGGCTGCGGTGGGCGAGAGTGCCTGACGTTAAGTGCTGCTAATGCGTTTTGCATTTGTGCTCGGGGGCAGGAAATCTCAACTTCCAGTGCCAAGGGGTTAATTATAATTTATATAGCAAGATCTCAGGCTGCGGGGTTTTTTTTCTCCAGCTAATTAAGAGGTACAATTACCTTTGAGAATCAAAGGGATATTTTGGTACCCAGCTCTTAGAAACAGATTACAGGCACTTAAAACACAAGGACATCTTTGCTTTTCTACGCGTGCTTAGTTTTCGATTTAGATCATTAACAAGAAACTGTCATATTCCTGATCCACCATCACAATGTACTGGAGACCACCTATGGAAGCCATTGCAATAGGGTAACATATAGCATTGCTGCTTTCCCAGTGATTACCTACATTTCCGATGACATATTTTACTGATACATCACCTGCCACGCAGGGCTCTGCCAAAACTTTCTGCTTACTAATTAGCAAAGCTTCATGATAACCTTGAGGTGGATAATACCTAAACAGACCAGTCTGTGCTCAGACTGCAAGCCCAGGCCTACTTACTCCCAAGACTAGCAGCAGGTTGATGATTATTATTGCTGTATTAGTAATAATTACTATTAAATCTTCCCAGACAGCATGGCAGCCCCTCTGCATTGCCCTCTTCTGCCCCATGGCCCAGTGCAAACGGGGGAGACCACTCGCCACGCAGGCCTTGGGAACTGGAGCCGGGGGATAATTAGCAGCACTGGTACCCAGGGTAGACACGAGCACCCAGAGTGGCTGGGCAGCTGCGGAGGCCGGCAGGCAGCACCCATGGGACCCACCTCCAGCAGCTCCAGCCGTAGGGATGTGCAGGGCAAACAGTGCTGGGCTCTGTTGGGCAGCACTGGGCAGGCTCACGCCCTGCCTGGGGCTGGGGGATCGCTGGGAGCGAGTCCGTCACCTCCTGCAGCCTCCCTCCGTCAGCTCCTTGCCTTCATGTTTGTGCAGAGGTTTAACAGTTACAGGCCTCTCTTTCTCACCACTCTCGGAGGTGTTTGCTGAGCCATTTGCAAAGGGTTAATGTAATTGAATATTCAGATATAGGGAGAGGGGGGTTTGGGCTAAAGACAGCAAGAAAAGGTTCTGGGGAACCCTTAAAGTCCTGCTCCGGGGAGTCACTAGAGTTACACATGCAATGCAGGCGGCAACCTCAGCTTGACTTGGCACAGGCTGCACAAATACATCTTCCACCATTCATTATTTTTTAGGGATGCAGTGGGCTATTACTGTCTGGGAAATTAAGCGCTTAAGTTAGAAACTGATGCTGTATAATTGTCAGCAGACCACATATGCCACAGGCTGTCACGCATCCGTACCAGCGGCCTCCACCCCGACCCAAAACACAGCTAGAAGCAGACGTGAGGCTGGCAGTGGCAACGAAGACCAACCCTTTCTCTAAAGAGGGGGTCAGCATTAGGACCAAGAGGAACATCTGTCCATGTGGGTTAGAAATGAAGCTCATGCTGCCAAAGCCAACAGAGCAGCTCAGCAACTGGTATCCAACATCAGCAACCCTCTGCCTACAGCTTGATTACATCATGGCAGGTTTATCAGGATGCCCTTTGATGTGCCAACAGCAGCAAACTTGCCATGTTGAATTTGCCGCAAAGCAGGCAGAAGCATACAAACCAAAAACACGCCGAGTGAAGCATTACTGTTAAATTAGGAGGAGATAACGCAGTCGACACCTCGGCATGGAGAGATGCTGACTGGTACCGCTCATCTCAAAGGAGCTCTGAGAAGCTCATTTAGAAACCTCACAATCAACACATCCTACAGGTATTTCCAATCTCTTGAAGCCACTCGTTGATAGGCGATTGCCAGAGAAAGGGCACATCAGTTCTCATAAGCCATTTCACGAGAACATCTACAAAACTATGCAAACTTGTACCGAGCAGAGCAGTTCCAGTACTACGGGAGTCACCAAACAGAATATTCCGTTTCACTGCAGGAGACTAAGTGCAAATCAGGAAGGCTTTCCTATGTAAAGGTTGAGCATAATCAGGGTAGAAGAGAGGACGGTATTTTTTAGTGGGTTTATTACTGTGTACAGGAAGGCGTCTCTCCCCCATGCCAGGTACGGCAACGGGTGCCGGTGCAGGCAAGAGGCTGGGAAAGGACCTGGCTCAGCACTGGAAAAAGCAAGACAGAGATTACAAAACTGTTGCTTGTAGTCCCAGCTTAAGCCACTAACCTGCATGACGTTCAGTGAAAAAGACTTGTAAATGCTTAAGCAGCAACACGACCGAGTTATATAGGAAAGAAAAAGAAAGGAAGGGCAGATCCAGAGGGAAATCCATATATACCAGCACTACCTTTCCCTACAGCTTGCTATTTATTGAAGAAGCAGCAAAAGCTCCAGTGCACTTCAGAAAACAAACGCTGACACGGAAATTCAGAGCCCTGAACCGCTTCCAACAGGGAAAATATACTGACCGCAGTCTGTTTGGAGGTCAAACAAAATCAATAGCCTTTCTCTCCAGTCTGTCTCTAAACTAAGCTTCTTTCAAAGACGTCCAGAGAAAATGGATCATCTTTTGTTGTTGTGTGTGGTTTTGGGTTGGGCTTTTTTTGTTTTGCTTTTTTTAAGTGGTCAAACATTTATACGAGTATAAGAAAGTCCTTCCTCCCTCAACATACTGAAAGGATTGTATAGAGGTCAAAACTGCCCATCAGTTTTACTACACAATAGATGAGTTATCCAGTTCTTGGGGAGGAAACCAAGCTGGAAGCTGCTTAACACTCGGTAAGAGAGGAAAAAATAAATCAACGTATTTGCTTGATCGGGGTTACGTTTAAAGCTGGTTGTCAATTAGTTCAACACAGTTTGCTGTTACAGAGCACAACAATTTAGCCCCAGGAGCTGAAGTTTGCTGCATTTCCTCAGATTCCTCCTGCTGAGAGACAGATATTGGCTGCAGCCAGGTCAGGCACCGAGGAGGAGGAGTGAGGCTGGAAGTCACAGCCGCAGAGTGGGAGCCGGTGAAAGGGAGCCTGACATCGGATACAGCAGGACTGGAAACTCCTTCCTTCCATTCAAAGTACACAGCAAACCGGATTCATGTCCAGAAAGGAGTAGAGATGATAACTGGTTATTGCACTCGTACAAAGTGTGCCTCTCCACTCTGCAGCACATACCTTTTAAGATAAACTACAGTTTATATACCTTTGTGCAGATGGTATCATCTTTACAGATGTAAGTGGGTCACTCCAAGCTGAGGGAAAGGGCAGAAGGACAAAAGTGGTAGAATGGAAAACTTTGCCTACACCCAATTTTTTAAATAATATAAATTCTTAAAAATCTCAATACAAAAATGACAAGGAGAAAAGGGAGGGACAAACCATGAAACGACACTTCCTAAGGGTCCCACTGAATCCATCCAAAGGAGAACTACTACCTTCAAAGCAACGGATCGTTGATGACTTTATCTGCCAGTTCTGTTCTGACAACCAGTGTTGAAAGACACTCACCAAATCACAAAACAATTTAGGCTGGGAAGGCTCTCCAGATGTCATCCAGCTCAACCCTCTGCTCAGAGCAGGACCATCAGGGCTAGAGACCATCGCTCCTTAGGTGTGCTCCAGCTCCCCTGCGACAGGTTGCTCTTCCCGAGAAAGCTGACATCCTTGTCTTGATTTAAGCATACCTAAGGGTGCGCGCTCACTGCGTCAGAGATGTAGCTGGAGAGGGACAGACACATCTGCAGCTGACTGGGGCCCCAGCACCAGCGAAACTGCGAACAGACCTCAGCAGGAGTGAGCTGCCCATGGCCATGACCATGAGCCTCTGCCATCCCTGCAGCCATAGTCCATGGAGCCACACTGATTCACGTTTACCTAACGGGCGTCCCACACCGCTGATGTTTCCTGCTGTTGGTACCTATACTAGCTATATTAAAGCTACTATATGTCTCTACCTCCCTTTCCGAGCGCAGCGCACACGCAGCACGCCAGCACCGGCAGCGACACGCATCCTGACTCATCCGCCGCCCTGCACTCACATATGCCGCAGGAAGAAGGGTTTGTTCCACCAGCCGCCGTAAAGGGCACCTCATTTCTGAGCGAACATATTTAGCATCTTCTAATTAGGATCTTAGCTTCTTCTCGTGCCCACACAGGTCTAATAGTTCCAGCACTAGAAAATCCTGGCAAAGCTCAAAACAGGTTACAGCAATGGCGATCGTCAAATGCTCACCCAAACTCATTATGGTTGCAAGAACAATCAAGGCTAGTAGCTAGAAACAAAAGTGCAGTTTCTTTGCAATGCTTGTTTTCTCCCCTCCTCCAGTCCTCCCAGGTCGAACAATTTACCTGGTGACTACACAGCTCTTATATTTGCTTGTTAGCACCCCCAAATTAGTAGGTGTAAAGTCAATATCCTTTTGCCTGTTTACTCCTAATGAGTCACCAGTCAGAAACTTAACTTGAAAAAAACCGGTTACAAATGAGGATGCAGATGCAGAAGCAAATGAAATAAAGGCAAGAATCACCGCTGAGCAAATGTCGCACAAAGGCAAGGGGCTGGGCACACCACGCAGCACCCTACCATTGTCACCGGCTAAAATCTAACAGCTTTGATTTGCCTCCCACCGGCTAAAATGGTTTGAAATGCAAGGTCTTAACAAAGGTGCAAGACACAGGAGGAATGGGAGGCACTGCTGAGCGCTTAATCTCCTTTCAGTCTCACACAGGAGTTCCAGGAATGGCTCTGCTGAAGTCGGTGGAGTTTCATGAGCGTAGGAAAGAGGATAATCAGGCCTCATTTGTAACAGAGATCCAGCCCTCTGATCCCTCCATGCAACCCGCAGAAACGTTATTTGGGATTTATACTGAAGTTGCCTTTAGGCAAGCTGCTTTGCTGCTGGAACCTGGGACAACATCACTGATACATGGGGAGCATGGACACACTGGGAGCCTCATGAGTGTCCCTGGCCGAGTGTTGAGGCCATTTGGACAATAGGTTTTTTGGATTTATCTGGTGTTTACATGCCATCCTATTCTTAGCCCTTCCCTGCTGTTCTCCACACTGAGGTCTTCACCACCTCCAGCAGCTGTGGGTGATGTCCCCTGCTGCTAGAGCCCCCCTCTCACATCCCACCACCCATTTCCTCTCCTGCTTGTCCTTCCAAAAGTACTTGAGAACATCAGGTAGAAACCAAACCATACCAGCCGCGCCAACTTGAAGCCAGGATCCCAAGCGTATATTGCCTACCATATGCTCAAATGCCAATGGCTTGCGTCACCATCGTGCTGCTCAGGCGCAACATCTGCTCCTCCTCCGTGCCACCAGCTCAGCTCTTGGATGAGGAACAGAAGTAGCCGAGCAGCGTCAGAGAACAAGGACTCCTCTCCACGGCGCTACCTGGGGCCAGATCCTTCCAGCCAGCACAGCTGCCATCCAGTTGTGATCGCTGGGAAACTGCTTGTTGGAGAAGACCCAAAACTTGTTACAGCTAGCAGAAGGCAGGGTCACGGCAGATGGTAGGATTTTTTTCTTACTGCTTTGGGAAGAAAGGCGCCCTTTTTGGCAGCTATGAATGCAGAGGAGGAGAAGGCCTTTTAGAAACTCATTTCAGCTCTCAAACGAGGGTAAAATAAATCTGAGCACTACCCAGTGATTCTTCAAGCTCAACCACTCCAGGTAGCATCAGCAAAGGACAGGCACATCCCCAAAGCAACTACAGCAGAAGTCAGGGACGCAAAGCTCAAGAGACATTTAGAAGGTCTCAGCTCCTACGTCACCATAAAAGCATGAATTGTCTGTTACGGGCATTCAGAAAATACTTAAAATTCATCAGGGACCAAAGCGTGCGCTATTTATTGCTGGCACAGCTCATTAAAAGGGATGCTCACAGAGCGCAGCCACGCAACCATCTTCCTCCAACCCCAATACCCTCTTCTCTTCCTCACAGTAAGAAAAACAGGGTTTTTTTTACTGGGCCTTCTCACTCCCTTTACTTCCAGCTCGCCTTCCCTTTCTTGCGAGCGCTGAGACCGCAGACGCTCTACACGTGTTCTCCTCTGCATCCGACTGGCAGGCAGTCTGGAAAATGCCAGTATTGGAACGGCCTGAATTCAGCGGTTTCTGAATGCTGATCGGACACTATTTCGTTCAAGCCACAGATAGTCATTTTTGGGGGGTATTTTCAGCTCACTTTTTGGACTCTTCCAGATTTCCAAGCGTCACGCATCAGCAATTTCTCCTCTTCGGAGCTTCGTTATTTTTCACCTTTCCGCTGAGCCTGAGGCTCGGTGCCGTTTTGTAGGGGACCGGGCTCTTCCCTCCTCTTCCAGACGGCCACGCAATGCTACTGGCGTTGTTAATGTTTGCTGTGCTCCACCTCACAGCTGCGGAAATTCCTGACTATCTGGTTTTTAAAAGAGCTGAGGTGAAATCCGAGCGATTAAAGTGCCTTATTTTTTTATAAAGTTTAACACATTTCTTGAGGAAACCCCAACCTAAAAACAGGAATGGTCTCACAGCATCTGAAAACACCAAATAATTACTTCTAACCAGGATACCAATGTGGTCTCCATTACCACCGTCTCTTTAGCATCTCTCCATTCGCAATGCTTTTATCCTGACAGCACACCTACGAGGCGAGGGAACGGTGCAACCCTTGTCTTGGAGATGTGCGAGGGACACACGAGGAGATTGAGAGGATGAAATTCGTGCCACTTCGCTATACGTGAGGAGCAAAGATCCTTCCCTCTCCACTGTCTAGGGGGTCCAGCCTCAGTGTCCCACCACCTGGGCAAAGTGGAGTGTGGGAGATGCTCCAGCTGAGCGACTTGGCTAACACCACCAACATTAAGTCTCCAGCAGAGCAAGCTACTGACTTTAGGTCTCTCAAACGGCAACCTAATGAGATCCCACGTTATCTTCAAGCAGAAGCGTGCTCTTTACACACCAAGTTTTGAATTTCCCATCCTGTCTTTAATTAGGCATGTTCTTAACAGGGTTATTGACATTTTTCATCTCCTCCAAAAGTTTCTTATGAAGGACGAATCTCAGCGGCCACTTGACAACGCGCATGGTAATGTACACCAAAGCCAAAATTTACAAGACAGTTTGTCGACGATGTTTTCCTTCCTCCCTCTCCAAAGTAAAAGCAATTAAAAAACCCTTTCAGAAATGCAGACTAGCCTATTCGCAGGATACTTTTAAGTGCATCCCAAGAACCGACTTGAATTCGTGGCTGGCCAAATGCTTAGATACGGGGAAGCCTCAGATACCACAACACAAGGCTTGATAACAGACACTAACATAAAACAAGCACAATAAACTCAAAGGAGCTCTCTCAGCATTTGCGCACAGAATCACTCATGGCCTAGAAATATATTTAAAATTATGCAAAC
This sequence comes from Gymnogyps californianus, assembly GCF_018139145.2. NCBI lineage: Eukaryota > Metazoa > Chordata > Aves > Accipitriformes > Cathartidae > Gymnogyps > Gymnogyps californianus. The sequence continues at coordinate 2,941,396 of NC_059484.1, forward strand.
TTCTTCCAGAACTTCGTCATAGAATCATAGAATGGTTTGGGTTGGAAGGGACCTTAAAGATCATCTCCCAGTATCCACCTGGCAGTCCCCAGGTACAAATTTCAGGTAGAAGTAGTCTTTGTACTAATATGCACAGTGCGTTTGCAGTCACAGAGGAGAAAGGGAAGCCTTAACTTTGTTTCTGTGTTATTTCATCACAGTCAGGGAAGAACATTTAGCGAAGCAGCTGCTGGAGCTTCATGGGAAAAAAACGTAATCACAGCAAGGCAGGAACAGATAATATCATATTGACCTGTCTTCGGGGTCTGGCATTCACATTTTCATAAAGTGTCTTGGAAGATAAATCACTATACTAATAATATTTGTATTGATTATCTAAACTGAAGCAGCAATCGACTCCATTGTCTCACTTCCTCTTAAATTGCTCACAGATGGGATCCTATTTCCTATTCTGCATTTCTAATGGAAACACTTAAATCACGGCACAGAATTATATACACACACAAACTGTTAAAAAAAAACCCTTTTATGACTTGCATGAAAATAAAGATTTTTCACTTTGTAGCTCACTTTGCACTCCACGCAGAAATTAAAAATGACAAATTATCAGCAGGCCTCTAAATTACTTCTCCTCGTTATTTCTGGGTCCCTAATATTTACTGACAGACAGGCCCTATGTTTTCCGAACCCTGATCAGTGATTACGGAGACCTGAAGTGTGGACACAGAGCTAAAAGGTGAGGGTTTTTTTCCGTGAAAGTCAAGGCTCTTTAAGCTATCTCAAGGTCCAGAAGTAGGGAAATCAAAAATCAGTGCAGTATCAGAGGAAAAATAAACAACAGCTTCTGCTGTTACTGCAGGTACAAAACAGGCACCGCTGCAGAAAGAGCTGAACTTCAGGTGTGAAGCTGGCTGCAGTGGGAGTTTGGGGTAGCAGCTACCAAAACCAAAAGTAAAGGAAATTGGCAACAAATACATTGTTTGAAATAGGTTTGTCACAAATCAAAAAGCAAAAGGCTTGGATTTTTCCTCCCGAACTTCTCATCCCGCCCAAGCAGAGCTTTCCCCTACCCTGGCACAGGCGCAGAATACGGCAGAATAAAAAAAAAAAAATAAAAATGTCTTAAATGTACAGATGGTTCGTATAAGATGCCTACAGCGCATTTCAAATGGCTGCCGAACCTTTCCGAGTCGCCTGGAAGGTGAGGACGGCCGAGGCTCCTCGCTGCCCGGCGCAGCCTGGGAGCTCCAGCGCCAGCGCCAGCTCCAGCCGCCCCACGCGTGGTTCAACAAAGCAGCGAGCCGGCCGCAGCGCTTCGGCTCATCCCCATGCCTCTTTTCAAAGGAAAACTTCACCACTGCCCCACTGTAAATAAGAAAGGGAAACATCTGAAGGGAGGGGAGAAAAAAAAAAAAGAAAAAAAAATAAAGCAATCGGGGAATGTTGGGCAAGAAGGGAAAAAAACCAGAGCCACAACACAGCAGCTGGACGGCAAAGGCTTCTCCGGCTCAGGCCAGTCCCTGGGACCCATATGACTGTACAGCTGCCATGGTGAATGATCATCCCCTACGCTGAGGTCAGCTCTGCCCCCGGGCTAAGTAAGTGAAAATAAATGGTTTAGAAGATAAAAGGTCTTTTAAAAAAATTATTTGTCTTGTTGTCATGTCAAAACTGTAATGGGAAGAGACTGGAGGCAGCGATACGTTGTTTAAATAGGAAACAGCCATCCTGATGGTTCAGTGGAATAAATTACAAAGCAAATCACAGTTCATGCGGGGTATCGGGCTGAGCTGCAGCGGGACAGACAGGCCCTCTGCACATACCTGGTGGTCCTGGGAAGAAAAGCAGGTTTCTGAATGTCCAGCCTGTGGAAATCCAGCTATCTTTAACTAACCCCAATTGCTCCTTGGGCTACATCTCCCGTCTTTCTTGCAGGTTAATTCTGTGCCTTGCAGCCACAATGAGTTGAGTTTTTATTTCCTGACCTTCCCAGGAGGGGGATCAAAATTGATTTTAACTATTCTAGGAAGGGAAAGGGTTAATCAGGTTTCCCAAGGCAGCTTGCTGTTAAGGTGCCAGAAATACTGAGGAGAAAGAATGACTTGCTAAAGATGGGACAATGGCACTGGTATTTTGCATTTGTTTCCAGGCTTTGAGATAGAACAAATGGGAGTCATTAGTGAAATGAGTTTAGGGAGTTCTAAATTAGCTGTCAGGCTGCCAAACCCGAAGAAGTGCTATGTCAGCTCATTAATTCTGGAGAGCACAGGATTACCCAAACCTAGGAAGGAATCCTGCAAAATTTAGAGTCAATTAAAGGAGGCTATTTTGCTATAATAATATTTTCCACACATATTACACCTCCTCATGGAACAGAGCCCACTTCTACCACAAATGAAATCTCTGGCGGGATGGAGTGTGGCTGATGTCTAGACAGCTGTAATGTGCTCTCCATGGGCTTGTCCACTGGCATCTCTGGGAAGCTCCAGCTAGAACAGAAGGCAGGGACTGCATGCTGCGGAGCACATCACCCAGGCTGGGGTGACCCTAGGAAGGAGGCACCCGTCTCCCCGAGCTCCTTGCTTTCCCTGTACCGCCCAAAAAAGCACATCTGTACGGGACGTGATGTTCTGTACCAGGAACGCCCATGACACGTGGAGGTAACGCCTGGCATCATGCATGCACACCACCTCTTGAATTTGCTCACCTCTTGAATTTGCTTCCCTCCTTGGTCTGCCTGACCCCAGATTCGTCGACACCCTGCTAGCAAACCCATGCTTTGTTAACCTCCCCAACTCTTCTGTCTCAGGAACATCTCTTGAGTCCTGAGCTAAAACCCACTGAACTCTGGGGGAGTCTTCGAGAGGACTTCACTGGCTCAGGGTCCACCCCCCTGGGTGGCTGAAAACGCTGGCAGCGACGGGATGCTGCGAAGGAGAGATGTCATACCTGTGCGCTGCCCCTTGCGTGGGGTGTCCTCAAACAAAGCCTCCCGTGCTGTAGACGAGAAGGTTTATAAACAAGAAGGTTTATAAAATAGATAGTTTATAACCTTCTAGGGGACACAAGAGGTTTTTTTAAACTGTGATAGACTAGGTCAATGGACAAAATACCACTGGATAGCGACCTGGAACACACTGACTCATAATCTACCTACCTACACCACATCCCAGCCTTCAGGACACCCAAGCACTCGCCACAAATAAAAGTTACCTCCACAGAGAGGGCAAGCCCAAAGACCTCTCACACCCCCCTCGCCTCTCTCCTGATGGCTATCACTTCGCATCGCCCCGCAGGACAGCAGTAGCCGGGTACAAATTAAAACAAAAATCACATAGCTGTGAAATACAAATGAGGCAAAAAATGCCTTCACCCAACCAAGAGAGCTCTGTCTCCCCAACTGCGCCGGATACAAAGATCGTGAACAAACAGGATAGAATGTCTTCTGCCTTTTGTGAAATGAAAATAAATGAAAGGATCTAAGGTTTCAGGTCACTGATCCCTCTCTTCCCTATCTGTACCATTTATCGGAGGTAGAATATAAAGGTTCCAGGTCCTTTTCTTTTTTTTGTCAGCACTTTAATGGTTGTTTTTTCTCCTTCCCCCTTTCATTTTCTGAATGAAAGGACCACTTAGGAACCTGTAAAGTAATAATAAGCTTATAACAGGAATATTGTTTTTCTGGGCCAGTGCAAACTCCTTCTGAATAGGTTGAAGAGATTAAAGTAAAAATGCAATCTGTAAATAGATCAGTCTTTTAATTAGTTTATAGTCTGTTAAGAGATAATATTTTGCTCACATAGATCGTCTGTTATCTAAAGATCTCAGAGCACTTTAGGAACATCAATTAAGCCTTAAAAAAAACCAACCTTGGGAGATAGGTAAGTGTATTTAGATTAATTAGTGTTGCTGTGAGCAGCAGGCATTATTATTAGATTTAATTTAGTCCAATAATTGACTTATCTGTTAATGGATTCTAATTCATCTGAGAAGGGATCAAATCCATCTGATTAAAAGGATTACATCGACTCAATTAATTCTATTAACTGACTTAATTTGCCATTTAATAATTCGACACATGGGGCCAGATCTTAGCCCCGAAGAACGCATAAACCAAAAATTACATACCGGAATTATTATGCCAGCAAAACTATGCATTGCAGAGCATGCATTTTTCCTTGCACATGGCATTTGCAGACCCGGATAAAACGTTCAAGGGGGCTTCCTCCGGCCCGATTCCCCCAGCCCTGCGGTATCTTCTCTCCCTGAACCAGGGCTGGCTGGTCATTTTGCTGTACTCATGGTGGCTGCCTGGAAACGAGCAATTCACTGCCTGAGATCTGCCACCTCCCCTCTTTTCTGGGCATTCTCTTCAACCAAGAGGTGAGAAGTTTTACAGAAGTCAATAAAACCTTGCAATAAAACTAACCTCCCTTCAAAGGCAGGGCAACCCTCCCACGCCAGCCATTTGGAAGCTGTATATGTGCAAAAAAAAAAAAGGGGGGGGTAGGGGAAAAGAAAAAAAGCATCTCTTCACTTGGACACTGTTCTTTAACCAGTTGTGAATGTATGGGAGGAGAGGGGAAAGAGGTGCTAAAATGTTATTAGCTCCCCCATCCTTAAAACTGGCTAGTGCTAATTGCTGCTGATGAGCACTATGGACCTTAGCCACAGCCACACGGTTGGACGGAGCTTCCCACATGAAGACATTAAGAGTCCGCGTTGCCCTTGCCTAATGTTACCTTCTCTTAATGGGACTGAGTTGTTGGGAGAATTCAGGGCTGGAGCCAGCTCATGGGCACCTTTTCCCACATCTCTTGCCTTTTCTCAGACATTGGCTCTGGCTTGTCCTCCCAAAGCCTTCCCCGGGCTGTAATCCTTAGGACATCAGTCCACACCACTTCCACCGTCATCTCCCCTGTCAGTGGGGACAGGGTTAAGACAGTGGAGAAGCTGTCGGAGACTGCACCGTCTGCAAGGGCGACGTAGCCAAGAAACGAGCTGGGCACTCCCCAGTGCTACGCCTGGCTCTGACTCACCGTGCCGGCGTAGAGGCAGTAAAAGAGGGAAGAAGAGAAAAAGGGCAGGAGGAAAAACAGCCATCTGCTGCACGAAAGGAAAGGTGTCCTCCTTCAGAGGCTGATCCGACCAGCAAGACGGAGATGTGGATCAAAAGTTTGCAACTGTTGAGATCCCTGGACCTGGTTTAAGCCTCTCTCTGGTCTTGATCAAAGGTTACTCCATAATAATGCCTCGGGGGGAGGGGTTCCCAGCACATAATGAATCCTGTGTCATTGCCTTTGTATCCAGTTTTGGCTGTAACACAGATGGTTCTCACTTCAGTAACTCTGACATCTCTCCCCCCTTCATTATCACAGCTAGGAGCAATGCATGGTCACATCCTGGACCTCCATGTCCCACCTCACTGTCTCCCCGATTATCATGCTCTAAGTGTTCCCGTGCCAAGCAAGATGATGAACAGATTTCCATAACCTTTCAGCACGGCTAGGGATGGGAAGGCTTTGCAGCTTGAGGCGTCAAGGAGTTTTATTAGGAGGCGCGGGGGAGGGAGCAGGTGGGGGTGTCAGCAAATGGCCTCCCCGGCCGGAGCGCTCCGGGTTGTTGGAAGGACACCAGCAAGCAGGAGCGGAGAGGATTTGGTGGCGAGCAGCGACACAGGCACCGGGGAGCTCCCCAGACGGGAAATCTCAGGCTCTGCAATTGTGCAGCATCGCCACCGGTCACGAGCACGCTCCTGCGCGAGGATTTGTTGTTCAGACACGATTGCATATGTATGAAGGGGACAAGATGGGCTTTGACACATAAATTAGCACTTGTCAGCTGCTCACGGGCACACTTCCCTGCTGCACCCCACTGTAAATGCTGCCTTCTTTTATGGAGAGGAAAACTACATCACGTTACCTGACAGTCACTGTGGGCAAGAGCGTTTCCTGGGAAGCCAGCAGCCAGCACGCAGCGACTAGTTTACATATCAAACCTTAAGAGGATGAATGCAATAAAATGACACAATAATTAGCAGCCAAGTGGCACTTTCCACTTCTGTTTTATCTGGAAATTTGGGAATGACAAAGGACAAGGATGATGAGACCTCGGGGCAGGGCTTTCTCTGAGAGACTGGGTGACTCTTAACGCAACAGCCGTGGGGGTTCATTTCACACCAGCCAGGTGCTTTCTAGCAGTGACCTCCCGTGGCACAGCTCACCCCGCTCCTCTGCCCACGTTGGCAGCGGCAGTAGCTGCCCTCTGTGCCAGGCACGGCGTGTACCTCATCTCATCCTGCCTGAAGCTCCCCGAGGGAACAACCGTTCCCAGATTTTGACCTGCCATCCTCATAGCCCACCTCCACCTCACCAGGGCTGCACGTGAAGTCAACCTCACATGAACGTGCATGCTAGCCAATGCATACGCACACCTCTGCAGCAACGCACGAACGCGTGGGGCTGTACATCCATAAAAGAAAAAGGACCAGTTCTCTGAACAGCCCTAAAATCCTTCCAGCAACCAACTTGAGCAAAAGTATCTCTGCCGCAATCATCTCAAAATGTACCAGAATTACAGCGTTTTTTCGTAATTCAGCCTGCTAGCAGCATTTCTAGCATGTTGCTTGTGTGCAAATCACAATGAGAAGAGTTGAACGTGATGCTAGCCCGGGGGAAGTTCAATTATTTGCGTTCCTGCAGGATCCACATGCCTCGAGATTCAACTTAAGCTCTGGGATACTCTCAAAGCTCCAAAGTCTGCTTAATTTCAGCTCAAACCAAATATCCCCCCACCTAGACAGATGAGAGTGCTCCATTGAAGCACTGGATTCACCCAAACTCGAGCCCAGAGTTCACGGGGAAAGAACACCCCCAATCACCAACCTGGGTATCGTTTATGAATTCCAGTAGACACACTGTGAGCTCATCCGTTGGGCAGAAAAAGATTTTTCTCTTCAAGCGCCATCATATACTAATAAATTGGGGCATGACACTGCTGTGGGAACTGCCTGCAGCTGGGAGCCGGGCTGAGAGCCTGCTCCAACACAACAAATCCCATGTTCTTAACCTGGAAAGGTTTTTTTTCCCTTTTATCCCGTTTTTTTTATTGCTCTTCTTATTTTTCTCCCAAGAGGTTCTCAGCCCCACATACAGGATTAAAGCCTTTGACCTGGAGTCTGAGGGATACCAGTAAATATTCTTACCATATTTATCTCCATCTTCTCCTTTGGCACTGATCCTCCTGCCGAGCACTTGGATGTGTTTCCCACTTGTCCTGCTGTAGAGCTGATAGAGCCGAAGCTGCTTCCTGCTCACGTCGTCCCTCGCTCGCGTCTGGTTCTCCACGTGTATCCGAAAATCTACATTCTCCTCGGCAGCAAACATCTGAGAGCGGATGGGGAGGGGGGAGAGAGAACGGAACAGGCCGTGAAACAAAACAAGCATCTTGGACAGAAAGATTGCACACCAACCTGCCAACGGGCACGTGGCGCAAGAGGACTCGGATTTGGCTGCCCTTCCCTTGACAGCTGCAGCCGCGGTATCAGGCACTCAACATGTAATTCTAGCCAGAGCTGGCTCTCGACAGTAAACCAAACCTGTTTTTTTACAATCAAACTGGGGGGGGGGGGGGGGGGGGGTGAGTAAATTGGTCCTGTTTTGATTTAATCCTGGTCAGCCACACTGGCCATAAATTAGGCTCTCCTTTGCATATGCATAGCCCGTACCAGGTTACACGGACACGTATGGGAGAAAGGGGATGGGTAACTCCATTTCAGGTAATTTGTGCTTCACCTTCAGCAGCTGCATTGATTCCCTGGATTAACTACAGGGAAGAAGTCAAGGGGAAAAACTATTTATGCTGACATTAGCAGACTGGACTCTAGCTTTGCACCAGGCATGAAATCTACTATGATAAAAACGTCACTTGTACGTGGGTACTCTTCAGCCTAACTTTTCTGCCAGCTCTGCTTTTCAGTGAAGCCAGCTCATTAGTGACCGTCTATGGATGCATCTCGGTCCGCCTCAACACGGCCACGGCTTGGGGAGAGATCACAAGGACCAGCGAGGGCCAAACCAGCACGTCCAGCCGTGAGGCCGTTACCAGGTCTGATCGCTTGAGCCGCTTCATCTGTTTTTTCTGGCCAGTGGATTAAATTAACCTTAGTTCACTACAGCCTTAAAATATTACCAGAAACTTTCTCTGACACATCTGCCCTTCTCTGGAGGTCTGGTTTCCTATCTTAACTGTTCCCAAGAAACACTGAAACAGGATTCCTGCTTTTGCTTCCAGAGAGTCGTCCCACCTTGCCCAAGGTCAGAGGACCAGACAACCCAGACGTTCTCAAGATACCCTCCCAAAGGGGAGGCCGGGCAGCACGCACCCAAAAGCACTTCACGCCCAAACAATACGCAAGCCCAGAAATCGCTCCACAATCCATCCCTGAGAGCGTTTGCACCACAACATCCACACTGCCCACTTCAAACTCACAGACGGACAATATTTCGGTGGCAGACTCCCTTCACAGGACAATAAATCATTCGGAAACCAAAAGCAAAAGATTATCGAGTGGCACACACATGAAACCACCGCACAACAGGCAATTTTTAATTTGACCAAGACAAAGACCATTCAAAGCCTACTGGTTGTTGGTGAGCTCTAATACTGTATACCACTTGGGTGTAAGACACAAAATCCACCACAAAATAAGAATCACATGGGAATTTAATGATGCCTAGGTTTGGGACTGGCAGAGGAATGACATTTACTCCTAGCAGGGTTACTGCTTCTCTTCCTAACACATTCCCGCTATGGCACACTTGTCCTCCTAGCCTGCAAGCAACAGTGTCCTGATATATTGGTGTGGGGATGGAGCTGGGAATGCAAATGAAAAAGGGTCAATAAATCCTCATTCAGGTCCATTCCAGGCTAAAACACATAAGAGCAAGTGGCCACAACACACAAAACAGCCCCACTTCAGCCTCCTGCATGTGTCGTCTCATACCAGCAAATATTTCGAAGGCAAGAACTCCCTAAAAGTCAAAACCTCAAAAGAACTTTTCAGCGTTTCCAGTTATCGAGTAGACACACAGATCAGCAGCAGGAGGAAAACTTCAGGCAGGCAGCGCTGCTTAGCACCAGACCTTCACTAAGCAACCCAAACAAAAACATTATATTCAGCACAGTGGCAACAGCAATGAGGTTCACAGGGATGTTGTGGGATCGCCTTTGCTGCCCTTATTAAATGCTGGGATTATGCTCTTTGAATCCCAAGTCCTAGGAGAGAAAGCAATTTAACTCTCTTATTTTACTGTCAGAAGGCGGGAGGAGACTGCAGGAGCTGAACGCACAGGCTGAGCAAAAGGCGATTCAGGGCGACGCTGGGTCTAAACAGACGTTCAAGGTGATGACAGAGGTGACAGACAAGAATTACACAATTAATCACAGCAATATTTCCCACTCTCAGAAAACAGCGCAGCAAGAAGCCGTGACGCAAAGCTGAGGACACGAGAGGAGAAGCAGCCATGGCACCTGCCAGGAGGGCACTGCGGGATGCTGACGGAGCTCGTGGCCACCACTGGGCCAGGCTCTGCTCGCTCTCCTCTCCCGAGGCACCACAGCTACGACTGAGCACAGCAAGCAGGACTTGGCTTTTGACACGAATAATATTCATTTCTTTTTTTCTTCCTACATCTCTTCTTGCTTTCTTTTAAAATGATATTGTTGCAAAGGATGCTAAACTGCTAAAAACAGAGATGTTGGAGTAACGTTGACAGTCTACCTCGTACCCACAAAAGCACAGCTATTTGCAGTTAAGATTCTGGCTCCATCATTTTAAGATTTAAAACAGATTTTAAATCAAGATGACGTCGTTACATTGCTTTCACCACATGTTAATGAATTTCACATTTTTCTAGGAAAAAAAAACAGGTGGGATCTGAAGTGGGGGGAAGGGCAGGTTGCTTTGCTTTCTTGGAAACTTCAAACAGAAAAGGCAATCTGTTTTCCAAAACATGTTTTAATTCTCTATTTTAATTGTCTCTCGAGCACTCACACCGCAGAGGCACCAGCCTGTAGCCGCAGTGCCCGGGTGGACTCCGGAGCACCCATGGAGCCATCCCGCACTGTGGTCAGCTCCAAACATGCCATGAATCTGCCTGTCCATGTTTGTCTCAGTTCTCCTGCCCGAGATCAGCTAATTAAGTGTCTCCTCCCTTCGCAAGAAGGGCACGCTGCAGCCCAGAGGGATGACATCTCCTCCTCCCCCAGCCACGGGCCTGGCTGGCATCACCCACAACCCCAACACCTTGTCCAAGCCCAGCGGTAGCCTGACGCAGGGAGCAGCAGGGGACACCGACCCCTGAAATAAAGTCAGCCCAAGCGTGTATCACTCCATCGCTTCTCCAGTAACAGGCCCAGCTCTAACCCAGGGAAAGAAATCCAGGAGGAGGAACATGCTACAGGTTCTCCTTGCAGCTGACCTGTCCCCTAGTCAAGAAGCCGTGGTCCAGAGCAGCAGTGAAACCACCAGGATTTAGCTGCCTGCTTAAAGATAAGCACACACTTAATTACTCTGTTGAAACAGGATGCTCTGCTGGAGTGCGGCCAAGGTGAATTAGCCGTGCCAGCCTGGGCTGCATCTGGCCCACAGCAGAGGGTACCAATACTCTAAAATAAAATTTCATGCAGTGTCGATTTCATGAGATAAAACCTATTTGATCACTGCTGAAATCCATTCTCACAGTATTCCTGCCCTAAAGAGTATACTCCCTCAAGCAGCTAACTTCACTTGAGATAAGAAAGTCCATTTATATATACCATAAGAGAGACTCTCTTTCATAAATCTCAAAAAAATTAGTAACGTATGCCTCCTTCAGTAACTGATCGCCAACACTCACTCAAGAAGGTCACCTAAAACCAAGTCCATCCACCCCCAAATACATTTCCGTAACAATCACAACCACACAAAAACAAATGCAGAAATGTCTTTAAGTCTCAGCCCCACTTGAAAACTTAAGGGCTTTCACGTCTGTTCACCAAAGCAAAAGGAAATATTTTTTCCTTTTTTTTTTTTACTATTAATATGTTATTACTGCATATAAAAACCATCATACACAAAATGACCGTCTTTTTTTTTTTTTTTTTTTTTTTTGGCCTTTCAATCCGATCATCCATATATCTATGCTGTAGGTAGCAAAAGCTACAGACTCTGGATCCAGAGTTCAGCACAATAGGTCCCTGAAATGAATGGCTGCTTGCACCTTCTAGCTCCCGACCAGCAACGTGCCCTGTGGGACACTCTCCAGGGACAGGAAAAGGATTTCCTGCATTACTTTATCTCCTCCATCGTTTTGGTGGGATTTGGGGTTGTATTGTGGTCTATTTTGCAAATCTATCCAACTGGTATGGACAGCTGTCTATGCAGGACAACTTCAGCATCTCAGGACAGTGGGTTTCATATAACTCCATCTCATTCTTTGCCGACAGTTTATAGTCTGCAAAATCCCAGTCGTTAAAACAGAGCATCAAATTTGGTTTCATTTTTACACTTCCTCTCTTTTTCTTTTCAATCAGTTCCTCCATTTATTATTTATCACTACATCTTTCAGTGATAACATACAGCTACAAAGACATCCTAAAAATACAGTTGGCAATACAGGGCTTATGCAAGGGAATAAACAGCATTCCTTTTAAAAACAACCATCACATCAAGCAACTGATGCATCAGAAATGCCTGACTCCTGACAAGCAGCAGCTCTCCCTCCTCGCTGTTGTACTTGCCCAATCATTCAAGGTAGGTGCATTTAGTCCTACCTCCTTTCCAAACAGCCACAGAAACCAGAAACGACATCTGTCTTCAGACAGCCCACACTGGGAGCTTTTCAAGTGCTTTTTTGCCGAATGATTCTCAAACAATGAGTGGATTTCATTTTAAATGGCTTTACAATGATCCTTCAGCTTAAAGAATGACTCTCCTATTTGTTAAATGCCAGGTGGAGGGTGAGGGAAAGACCATTTTGCTGATGCAGCCTAAGGTTTCACCATTAAGTAATCCAAGAAATGCCCAAGAACGGCAAAAGCCTCTGACAGCAGCACTGTGATGTTAGTCCTACACAAGCTCGTGCCACATCTCTGCAAACACCGATGCCTTGTTGTCAACGGAACGCAATCACAGCCCCGCCAAGGTCAGCGAAACCCTTGCGGTGCCAAGCCGTGTTTATGGGATTTGGCTTTCCATCCAACCAACCTCTACGCACTTTGAATTTTCTATTTTGAGCTTTCCAGTAAAAGGGGATGTTAATCTGTTATTGTTCATGTCATAAAGCGTTACAGCACGAGATGTCCAAGGCCCGCAGCATGGCCAACTTAGCTGGGAGCTGGACTTCAGAATTTCCTGATTTTTTGCTTTTTATCCTACGGAGCCTCCAAGCCTCATCAGAGAGCAAACCATATGTCATTCCCCAAACTGAACTAGGAATACAAAATCCCTCTCGCTAAGGGCTGTACCGATTGCAAAAGATAAACAAATCAAGCTATTCAAAGTCCTTTCAAACCCCATCTGATAAGCAGGAAATACTTATTACCTTTCAGCCATCAGAACAACTTAATATTAATGATTTTCTCCATGACCTTCTAAACACATGAAAGTTAACTCGATAAGGTCAACAAGAGGATATCCAAGACAGATCTCTTCTCAAGTCCGCAAAGGCAAGTAACAAACCACTTTGCTTCCATGACTTTGGCAAAATTCCTCTATGCCAATTACAGCAGGATTTGCTAGCTCACCATGACAGCCGTCCTCGACATACAGTGAAACACAATGCACTCCTTATTTGCTGCTTTGTCCTCCTCTTAACGGCAAAGTCAATCCATCGCCAGGATATTGTTACCTTCAGGTTACAGACCCTAGTTCGAAGCCAGACAGAAGTGGACGTGCACTGCTTTGACGTATTCACTTCTTTGGGCTTAGAAGCACATTTGGAAATTCATCTAACACAAAGTGGCTCCGTATTCAGATGCGGAGCAGAAACTCAGAGCGAAGGGGGAGGGCACTTCACAGGGAATCTCCGTGCATCCAACGGGAGAGAGGCTATGGCATGACAGTGCCAGAATTGCACAAATGTAACCACACCTTTCAAAATAACAGAACTTAGACCTTTGTTTTGGTGTTTGTTTCTTCCTGCTATCCACAGAAAAATATTTTTTCCTTGAAAAATAAATATCCAAAAAGCTAAGTTGCACTTTCAGTCTTGGGAAATGTCACCTTGGATGATGACTGTGTACCCTCCAGGATGCACTGGGAGAAAAGGCAAGACGGTGCACCATGGAAGAGGTTGTTCAAAACGATGCAGACACGAGACTCCACAAAAGACTCCTCCAACGGTGTTTACAAAGTATTTCACTTGAAACGCTTTCTGTTTTTTTTTTTTTTGGGTGGGAAAAAAATATTTCATCGGACAAGCATGAATGTCCTATTTAAAACCCAGATGCCAAAAGATCTCGCTCCAAAAGAGCTGTACGACTCTATAGCTCGTTCACAAATCCAAGTCATGAACCATCTTTTGTCTTTGCTTCCTTAGAAGGCTGTTTCAGAAACACTTGCCTAATATTCTCTGCCTTAGTTTTCTACCTTGTATATTTATACCCAGTTTACATCTGTTTATTCTTGTACCAACACTGTCCTCCAGCTTGAATAATACTTTTCCCCCTTGTGCTTCTCCTTGCGATGTGTTCAGGCTGTTCCCTTTCTCCGCTCTCTTCCCAACCTCCATTTCACCACACTGGGAAAGGAAGAAAGCCAAGCAGCAGACCACCTCCACCTCCCCTTCTGTGCCTGCCCTCGTTGCAGAGGAGCTCCTGCCTGCACCGAGGATGGGTGCCGAGCTCTCCCTCGGCATGGGCCCATGCAGGAGACTTCGGCCCATCATGGGGAGAAACCCAGAGCTCTCCCCGCTCCTGCACAGATATGCTCTGAAATTGAGCCCCTCATTTCTTTGACTTGAGCGCTTTCAAGTTGCTGCAGTACGTGAAATTCAAGGATGTTTGCTCTTTGTTTAATGCACTCTAAGTGAAGTGCATGTAGGGATGGAGCTGGAAAGGAGAAGGAAACGGGGTGATGAGGGGGTCGAGCCTGCCTGTCCCTTTGGATTTCAGAAATGTTAAACAAGATGCAGAGAGAAGACATTTCCAGGGCTTGGAAGAGGGGACATACAGCTCAGCGAGGTGACGCATACTTGGATCCAAAAGCTGCTCTGCAAGCGGAGCCTCTTTTTCTCCAGAGAGCTGCCTGCCGCATTCAGAGAGGCCATACATTAAATCTCCTTGGGCAGCGTCAGACCTTCGTTCTCTCTGAAACACGCAGCCTCTGAGAAACACAGCTATCGCTTAGCCAAACTCCTCAGCACCTCCCCGAGATCCCACCAGCTTTCCAAGCCATGTACCACTGCTATCCAGCTCCCCTAAAGCAACGTGCCCATCAACCCTCGGATGGCAGAGAACAGTGTTACTGAGCCTGGTATGAAACCACGAGGAAGGCGGGAGGGAGTGCCAAAAAACTGGAACCTGAGAGATTTGAGGAAACGAATGTTTTATGGCCCATCAGTCAGTATTTGGCCATTTTCTAGAGAAAGATGATGCCGCCTTCGAGAAAACCAAATTTCTCCTTTTGATGATGGAGTGAGCCTTAGCCAGAACTGTGAAAACGCACCATTTGTGAGATGGTGACATTTTAAACTTGTTCCACCCTGGGAAATGATTCAGTCTGGGGAAGAGCAGGGTTTCAGCCTTGATTAATGACTTTTAAAACCCCAGCCGTACTCGCGTGCAACCAGAGGAAGGGAAGGCGCCTCCAGCCAGCGCTGCCTGCCGCTGCAAAGCCCAGCACGAGAGTGTTGCTGAAGTGCTGCAACGCAGCTCTCTTAAACAGGCTCCAACACCCCTGTCCTTCACATCTCCACCTGCATCTGCCCGTTCTCACCAATTCAGAACCAGGCCACTGGCTGCAGCCCCTAAGTCACATTATTAATATAATTACCATGAGCAACAGCAGCTCAGCAGCCTGCAAGAGGGAGCCCGCCCCTCCAGCGTCCACCTTCCCCCCCCCCAGGAGCCTGCGTCGTGCCGTGGTGCAGCAGCACCGAAGGGGCCAAGACCGAGCCACCTCCCAGCACCAAAAGGCACCTCCTTCCCAGTGGGACCAGTTCCTGCTACCTATGCTAACCAAAGCAAACCAACCCCATGCATCTCATCTGCAGGGGTATCTGCAGGATGCCACCTCTCGCCACGAGCTCTTGACAGTTTTGATTCTCCAGAAATACAATTCAGACCTTTATTCTTTTTCTTATTTTTCTCCAGTTGTGATATATCTTTTTCTAAAAATCAGGGTTGGTATTTTACCGCAGCTATCAATCAGGCAACGAGCAAGCAGGGCTTTTTCTTTCTTCCTTTCTTTCTTTGTCTTTCTTTCTTTTTAATGCTTGTTATATCTCTGCTACATACTTCCTCTCCACACAGAAATATCCCTTCAAAGCTTGATATTATTGAGCAGCTTTCAACCATGCCCAGCAGAGCCATGTATTCTCTGCATTTGTCTGGCCTTTGTTTCTAGGAATGAAATACCAATGGCTGAACAGTGTGACTTCATTTCACTCCTTCATTCCAATACTTGTTCTATTTCTATCCCACTGGGTCAAACTCACCTATTGTGAGACCTCACCGATTTCAATTACATCAGGGATTAATTTGTTCCATTGCGTTGAAGCTGTTAATACAATCCTTGCTGGCTCTAGATTAGAAAAGGCACGGTGGAGACCTCCCTCGCAGGCAGTGTGTTTAACAGCGGTCTTGATCTTCATTTTTGTTCAGCGGTGGGTTGGTTTTTTTTTTCTTCCCTTTGTGCCCCTTTGCCCCTCTTTTCACAATCTTCCCCTTCCTTTCTAAATTGCCCTTATCAGAACTGGGTGGTCCTTCTGACTTCCACTGCGACTGGCAAAACGTTGCCTTCCAAAGCCGCTGCCCAGGGCTTGCGAGGGAGGTCGGCGCTGGAAAGAAGGTCCGACCCGAAGCCACCCAACGCCATGCAAATGTGACCACTCCAGCTTTGGCACCTCATCTCCCCCAGGATGATTTCGAAGGGTCGTTGCAGGTCCCCACGCACCCAAAGGGATCTGCAGGTGCTCGGTTCTGCAGCTCCGACCGTTGGCCGACCGTCAGTCGACCGAGGTCTCAAAACTGAGATCCTCCATGTTGCAGATGGACATGCTGAAATGCACATTTGTCAAGTAACTCTGGTTGTCCTTTCTGGGGTTCCCAAACTGGGACACAAGATCACGACAGAGCTTTAAAATGTCCAGCCCTGTGGTCTCGTAGGACATCTGTGATACCAGTTGAAGGCGATCTCAGCAATCCTGACTCAAAGTTGTCATTTATCCACATGATGTTGTCTCAGGAGGAGACACTGATGCAGGGAGACTTAGGGCCCACACGGGTTCAAAGCAGTTGAGCGTTGCTCGAGTGCTACAACTCTGTCCCACAAAATCCCCTGCTTTTCCATTTTAAAAAAAATCCAACCACATCTTAGTGAAACTATATTTTTAGGAAATAGTGTGATGATTCCAGAATAATAAGAATGGGAGTTTACAAAAGATAATTAGGGGAAAAAAGAGAGGATATTAAAATAAAACCAAACAAACAGCTGAACAAACAGATTCCTCCCTTGCTTACTGAAATACATTAAATTTCCATGGTGGTTTCATGAGGTCACCTCAGGCTTCCATGGGGCATCTCTGTGCAGCCTGGGCTGCAGGAAGTTGCAAGGGTTAATGCCATAGCTGTCACACTCACCAGCCAGAAGTTGGATAGGCTGGGTATCAGGGCTCCCAATTTGTTCCCATGTTCAGCACACAGCTTTCCAAAATGTACAATGTTCCCATTTACTACTGCACTATTTTTTTTTTTTTTTACTGGAAGAAACATAGGAACAAGCTGGACTAGTATCACCCAACTGTTTATTTAGCTCTGCCACTCACCTTAGACTTTGGCGGAGCCATCCAGGGACAGGGTGAAGCCCCCACATCCCCTCCAGGCACTGCCCCACCTGCCATCTCCCACTCCAGCCACCCGCTCAGGTCTCATCCCCTTTGGTGCCAAATATTGCCGGAACAGCACTGCCTTGTAACTACACGGTCTGGACCTGCACAGCGTACGATCACGGCAACCCAAACCTTGGTGCCAACAGAAACCCTCGCACTTCCCCAGGACCGAGAGACCTCACTGCACGTACATTGCTCTGGACACGTCCTACCATGCAGATCAAACCCACCCTGAGATACACAACCCACGGAGACAAGACCGGATCAGCTCTGGAGGATGTGTTACACTACAACAGCCTTCACAACAGTCCTGATCTGCAAAAAATCACTGCTTCCACAAGCCTAAGCCTTCCAAAATATTCCCCTTTACGGCTGAAATCTCCTACTGTGGTTTCTCCCCAGATGGTTTTGCTGGGGAAGAGCTACGCTCCCATTGTTGCCACTTCACCACAGTTATTTCTGACACCGTCAAGTTCAATGAGGGCAAAACAAAACCCAAAACAATTCCCCCCCTTCCCACCGTGCCTCCCAAGGGGTGCACTCTCTGCTCAGGGGGGAAGTTTCAATATTCATTAATTCCCCACATGCTCTGCTGACTGCTGGCAACGTCCTTCAGGCTTCGCATGGGCCACGCATGACCCAGGATCCCTGCAGAGCTCTATGCTGCTGCCACCACTCCTCGCTGCTAGCACCAGGATGTAAATATTTTTCAGAAGTGGTTTCATGCCTGTGTCCGTCCTTGTGGCATGGGTATCACTGCAAAGAAAACTGCAACAAGGCTTTGCAGAACAGCCCCAACCAACCTCTGTGGGATCACAGATCCACAAAGTCAGCAGGTGGATTCGGGGAGCTTGGCATGCTACAACTGCCTTCACTACCTTAACAACAAAAAAAGTTTATTTTCTTTACGGAGAAAATACTCCTGCTGAAATAAACTGCCCTGATATGCAGGAATTAAAACCATTCAGCAATTCCAACTGTTGCAAGTAGTTGTCTATTAGTGTTTTTGAGCAGTTGAAACAGGCATTCAAGAAACAAAACCTCGAGACGAAACCGTAAAGTCTCTCCAGCCCAAAACACACTAAGAACAAACCCGGTCCCCGACACGGCAGCAGCGCAGTAACCCGTGCCTGAGCACGTATCGCCCGCACGGTGAGCCGGGGAGGAGGTCCCTTTTGAAGCACACCCAGCCGCAGCAGCCAACTCGCTCCCAAACAACTTAAAAGCCTTTGCACAAAGCTCTGCCAAGGTGAGAAACACGGGTGAGGGGGCTGCCCCTCCCCTATCCCCGCTTGTCGCCAGGGTGCTGCCGGTCGAGCACATGGTTTGTCCCCATCGCCCTCTGCTCCTCGCCCCGTTTCTCACGCAGCAGTGGAGGAGCCCAGCTTGGCCATGCCAGTTGGGTTGCAGCGGAGACCAGGGCAGTCCTCCCAGGGGGGTGTTGCTGGGACAAAAGCTGCAGGCACCCCACTAAAAATACTTACCAGCAATTCGTTCATCTCTTCAAATGAGACCTGAGCCCATTACTGAAAAACCTGCCTGGTTCAAAGCACTCCTGACCTTTTCTCTCCTTCCCTCCATCAGCAGCAACTTCTTCCCGGGGCAGATGCTCCAGCAGCAAACCCGTTTGGCCACGGCAGTAGGGCAGAGCAGAAACCCCAAGCCCAGTCCCCTGAAACCAGTCAGGGGTTTTACAAGCCCTGGAAAAAGACGAAATCATTCACCCCTAGGACTTGCAACACCGGTTTAAAGCACGGGCCCATCAGGTCCAAGGTGACATCTCTGGCTCTTCTGCTCAATACCAGCCCAGCCGGGACCTCCACGAAAACAGGAGCAAAAGCACAAGACACGGGAAACCCAAGCGATACTCAGGAAAACACTCCCGTCAGAAGGAGACAGAAGATCATCAGAGACCAATCTCCCCATAAAAGAAATAAACATTTGCAGTGGCAGCACCGCAGCAGTGAGCCGATGTTTACTCTGGTAGCTCCTTTCATCCCGGTCCCCTGACATCGTCCAAGGAACACACAGATCCCTGCTCCCATTGCAGAAAAGCAACTCCCTCTAGGGTAAAACATGGCAACTGCCGAGCAGCGCACGCAAGTTCAGGGCAGGATTTCCAAAACATCTTTTTCCATTGCATTTGCAAAAAAAAAAGAGAGACGTGGCTAACAACTATCTCCCTGAACAGTAGCTCCCAAGCACTGATCTCCAGAAGCACACAGCTGATTCAGCAGAGATGTCTGGAGACCCTAACGAATTATCCTGTGCCACTTTTCCTCTATCGAGTTTCCTCTCCGAAAACCTTTTACTAAGCTCCAACTGGTCCCACTCCTGCTTATTCTGGCAAGGTAACACCTAGTGACCCTACACGGGAATGGTGCCAAGGAGAAAGGGACCTCCTCAGGTGTCACTGCTCACTCATCCCATGATTTGGCAGCCTCTACACAGTGCTAGGATATAAGAAAATGGTTGTGACCAAGGACAGGGAGGTTAATCCATCTAACAATAACTGGAGGCCAATCGGAGGATTTACTGAAATTGCAGGAGTCATTCCGCTGGGAATGTTTGCGCTGCTGATACCTCACTTCTGCCTTGCGTTCATTCCCACTAGCCTGCCTCCAGTTTTTTCATGCCTGCTTTTAGGACTGGCTGATATTAGCTGTTTGAGACCCAAAATCCCTCCCATAGCTTGCATCCTCCCCTCCTACATTTAAAGTTTGTCTTCTCCATCATTCAGCTGAGCATCTTCTTTACTCCCACCGTCTCCAACGGCACCGCTCTGAAGGGAGACGTTTGCAGGTTCACGGCAAGTATCACGTCCATCTTATGGAAACTACCATAACATCACTGGAAACTGGTAAATACACAGCAGCCTCAATGGTTACACGTCTTCTGAATTCCAGCCTCCTAATATTAGTTATTGAGGGGGAAAAGTCCTGTCTCTCTAGGCTGATCTCTCTTTCAGTGCCTAATTACAACACCCGATGGGGATGCCCAGCTTGGGGGACAGCCTCTCTGGGCTCTTCATCCTGACCCAGTGAAGTTAAGCCTGTGACAGCAGGGCTGGTGTTGCTGAACGCGGCTGATGCATGGCAGCATTCTAAGGGGTCACTGTGGACCTGCCCTTCCCCAACTGCCAGGCTGATCTGAAGCTTTTAGCATCAAAAGAAAGGAAAAGGAGTTGTATGTGAAGATCTCTGCAAGCTTCAAGCTATGATTCACAGAGACAGTGACTTCTCCTCAGGTCTAAAAACCCAATAAAATACCAGCCACCACTGGGCATTTCCTTTTCTCCTTCCAGTTCCCACTCATCAGTGATGCTGGCAATATGTAATGACATATTCTCTGTCCTTGGACTTCACCCACCATATCCAAATAGTCTATCAGACGAGCCCCGACTTGGGATACTGTTGGAAGAGCCAGGGGCACAACCCTTGCTTTTTAAAAAGCTGTATCCAAAACCAAAATTCAGAGAAAGGGGACAGAGGGGACGTAAGATTCATCTGCCCTGTTCATGCAGGGGCCCAGAGATGCCCACCGCTGCTGTGCCACAAGGAAGGCTTAGGTTTGGAAAGGACGTTGGAGGCTCCTGAAGAGGAGAGAGCCGGGAACTGGGACAACAGCACAGCACAATCCAGCAGGAGACCTGCTCCCAGGAACAAGCCACTGGAGCTCTCTAAACCCACTGGGACTTGTTAAAGGCAGGGTCCCGGGGTAATAGTCTTGAGGAAGAGCAGTAAGGGTGAAAAGTGGAGTACGCCAGCAAATTATCTAAACATAAATGGCAATTTGTGAAATCACAGCCATGGAGATGAGCACTCCCTTGTCCTTCAGAGGGACAGCTTTTCCCCATTTCAGTTGCACACTTTGCCAACACATTGCTGATGAGTTTCCTTTTCCTCTCCCCAAGTTACCATGACCAAACACCTGCAGCATTAGAGTTGTTCCTGCATAGTTCTCTTCACATGTACATGAGAAAAAAAAAAAAAAAAAAATCTTTATTTACAAAAGTCTTGCAAGCTATTTCTGGAATAGGGCTTTCCAGAGATGATTTTGATCGGTAATTCACTTATTTAAACCATAAGATGCAAAATTTCCTTTGTCTCTGCAAGGAAGTTATTTTCTTTTGATCTTGCTTTATGCTTTGCTTGTCTTGCAAAACATATTTCATGAACTGTAAGGCAGGATGGAGCTCTCTGGATGTCCTCTGAACCCCAAATACATCACCACGGGAGCCCTGCTGACGTAGCAGGTGGACAGAACCAATTTCCATTTCAGAATGTGCTACTTACTTTAAATAAATCTCTTCAAATCAACTTACCTGCAAAGACCTACTTTTATTTAGCAAAACTCAATTAAAGTCATCATTAACAACAGTCTTTTCTGTTTCCTATCATTTCTCCAGGGCGGCCCTACCTGAAACCACGGTCTGAGATGCCGTGCAGTGACACGCTGCAGAGCTTCCAGGAGCGATCAGCTAAGCACGATTTCACACCGAAAATATCCCCAATATAAGACTGAGATGTTCAAAAATGGCTTAGAAGTTCACGTTCAGTGAACAAAACGTATGGCCAGCTCCAAAAGCTTCAAGGGAAAACAGAAGAGATGGAAATCACCTCTGTTTCAGTGTCGGCACCCAAGATGCTCCTCATCAAGGCCGGCGCTCTCGCAAGCCCGCAGAGAAGCTGCCAACCCTTTCCCCGCATGCCCTGCCAAAGGTGGTCAGCAAACCGAGGACTGAGAGGGAGGTAAGCTCCAAAGCTGGGCATCCCCCAGACCCAGCCCAAAGGCATGTTTGAAACGATGTATTCCTGCACCTCCCAATTCACTAATGCCCTCCCCAAAACGATGCTCCTGTACCATCACCGCTGCTTTCAGCCTGCTGCGTGCTGCCATGCGCGGTGGCTGAGTCCCTTCGGCTACACGTGGTGATGTGCTGCAAGACCTGCCGGCACCGTCCCGGAGATGAGAAAAATGGCTTTGGAGCATTAACTTAGTGCTGCCAGTCACGCCAGCTCGGTACCTGCTAACAAAAGGGTCGAGCATCTATTTGGCGCTCCCGGTTTCCCTTTATAAAAACCCTGCTGCCACAGTGTCCCCTTACCGAGGAAGCCGGAGGGTACTTTATCACTGCCTGCTCCTGCTTGCGGACACAAGTGGCTGATCAATTCTGCTTAAACAAGTTACTCCCGACGCAAACCCCAGCCTGCTGTCTTGGGCTAACGGGCTCTGCGAGCATTTTCACTCTGACTTACCAACTCTGCTCCAGGCTGCTCCATGGAGCGCCCACAAAATCCATCAGCCATTAAGAGGGAGCAATAAAAAGATATCCCAGCTGGTCTGGTCTGTAAAGGCTCTTCCTCCACCACAGCCAGCCATCACCCCATACCTGCCAACAGCCACGGAACTTTTCCTTCCCCAAAAGTTCTTTGAAATACATTCTCAAGCCCTATTATCTCTCCTGTTTATACCACGCTCCCTCTATTATCGAGAAATCTCCAAGTAATTTATAAGCCCACAAGCTCCTGCGCTAACAGGGCAATAAATCACATTTATATACCCCGTCGCCTACTGTTCGGAGGGCCGCGGTGCCGAGCCTGCCGTCCGGGCGGCCGCAGGGCCGGGCGAAGCGAGGCGGCAGGGAGCAGCCGCTGCCTTCCCCAAACCCTCCACCCTCCGCAGCACACGGTTTGTTCCGAGAAGGCAGTTTTGTTCCGCATCGGCCGGATGTTTATTTTTTAAGTATCCGGAGAGGATTCCAGCCTGTGTCCTACCTCGCTGTGTTTTCCCCATCCGACACCAATACAAGCACACAAAAGAGGGTTTTCTTTTTACAAAACCAAACCAAAGGAGGAGGATGGTTTTGGCTATTTTCCTCGAGGAAAGAGGTTGCCCATCTAATAATCCCTAAATGGGCAGTGGGTTGTTGGGCTTTCATGTGTGCCTCTGAGCCTCCCCTCACCATGCCAGGTCACTGGTTTTCTTTTCCACGGAGTTGCAAAACCCCTGAATAACAAGGTTTGTGCAGGGAAGTGCTGACACAAACCTTAACTACAGCATCCTGAACATGATACCAGAATAAGGACGCTCCCTGTGTGGCCCAGCCTATGGATAAATAAAGCATTTCAGCAGCCAGCGCCGACAGATCATAAACCTCCACGAGCATAAATACCAACAACAACCCAAAAAGATTAGAGGGCTTACGGACAAGGCAGGCTGGGATGATTTAGAGTTGGGGTGGAAGGGTCATTATTGCTGAATAGGTGGGGGCGAGCGGGCCAAGGAAATCAATAAACCATTCTGCTCCCAGAGAAGGAAGGGGCCACGCTAATTGTACAAACACACATTTTCCGTTTGAGGCTGGAGATCTCCGGCTCACCCAATGGTGGATACAGGGAACTCGCATCGTCTTGCTGAGAAACAAGGACTTCACCCCGAGACACACGCCCCAGGAGCTCCATCACCCAGAGGAGAGCTCACCTAAGCACCTCGCTGGGTGCAACTCGCTGCTGGAGGCGGCTTCAAATGAACGCGGACCCAGGCAATGTTCATCTCCAGCTCCATTATGTTCATTTTTTATGAAGTGAATATATAGTTGGGATAAGGATCTCAGTTGCTTTCAGCATCACCGTCAAGTCAGAGCTTTTCCAGTGCCCGGTTCTAGCACCATACAACCAACCGACAGGTCCTGCCAGCACCAGTTATCTTCAAGCACCAAAAGACAAGCTTTGGGACCAACTTCACCCCTGATAAAATAACCACGCTTGCAAGTTGCCACGCTTGCATCGGAGGTGGAGGTGGCCCCAAAATTAGCCACAACAGATCGCTGCATCGTGCGGTGCGGACAGACACAAAGCTTTGCAGCCGGGTTTCCAGGCACAGAACTGCTGAGCCACAGAGTTCAAAGGCGACAAGCAATTCCTCCTTTGTCTCTTCTCTCTTCTCCTTCGGTCCTCCCCATTCCCAATTCTTCTACCTTTTTCCCCCACTTTCTTTCTAGGGAACAGAGCAATGACAAAAGACACCAGGCTTTGGAGAGTGAAGCCCATTTATAAACAGAATAAATATATACCATACAAATAAATAACTATTTGTACCTAATGGGCCAACGTACCTAAAAGCCCATCGTTGGGACATACCGCAGGAGGTCGTTCAGGGAACCAGCGGACGGTGGCAATGCCCGTTATTCCCATGAAGAAACCCGAGCTCGCAAGCACGTACAGATGCAAACGGTGAGGATCTTCATTCCCAGCTAACCAGAACCGTGAGCCGATGCTGGTGGTAAAAGCACAGGAACCTGCTCTGGTCCCTCTGCGCGAGCCAGTCTCCTCCTCTGCTGCCTTTCCAAAGATACTTAAAGAAAACGCTCTTTATATCAGTTACTAAAATAGCTCAAAACCTGCCCAGGTCATGTCAAGCTTACTGCCTGCAGTTAATGGATTTCAACTTTACTTGGGATCTTGAGAGTTTTTAAAATCAGTAATTTCACCTTCCCTCCAGAAATAAATTCCTCAGTGGTTTCACTGCAAAAATATTCCTAGGAACGGACAATTCTGCTGCTCATGTACTAAAGACCGCACAAAAAATCAGATTAATATTGAGCCTTATCAAAAGTATGGCATAAACCATGTGTTGAATTTAATCCAAACCAAACTGTCAATCTGCCTTCAGGATCAGATATAACAAACATGTGAGCCTAGGGCCAGAAATGAAAAGCACGGTTTGTTTTCTAATAGAAGATTTGTACTGATCTCTAGTAGCTGCGCTCCTGCGTGGAAATCTTTACACTGCAAATGCCGGACAAATAGGATTTCTTATCTTTCTGCTTTGTTGAGTTAGGGAAAAGTTTCATTGGGTTTTAATTAATTTAGATTGCAGGTTTCCCATTTTCAGGGAACAATTCTCAACAGTTTTGGAAAATAAATCCTTTTAAATTTATCCTTTTAAAATAAATCCTTTAACATTTTAAATAGGGGAAAAAAAGAAAAAGAGGCATTACAATCACTAAGGCACCTTCCGAGGTTTGGGCTGCTGCGTCCCCGTGCAGCTTGAGGGTATCAGGGAGAGCCCAACACGCTTTGCTGCATCCATCACCAGTCACCAGCAGCGGGAAAAATGCTGCTGGGGGGAAATTCAGGCCAGCCGTGGGCAAACACGGACAGGAGACCTTAGGACATGAAGCTGGCGATTCCCCAACAGCCCTTTCTTTGAACCACCAGCATTCGTGCCTACAGCACCAGGATGCTGTAAAGCACCGTGCCTCCGTCCAGACATCCCCATTCCCCTGCTCTCCGAGCATCCTTCTGCAAGGGGACCCGCAGGAGCGGGCCAGAGCCCCACGGGCGCCCGGCACACAAATGGTGCCAATGAAACAGTACAAACAGTTCTCCGTTTGGTCTGGGAATGCCTGTAACTCCTGTTTGGTCCGGGAATGCCTATAGCTCCATACCTCCCTGGGCCCGCCACCTGGCTAACAGAGCAGCTTTGCAAGCTCAGCCTTGCTGGTCCTGTGTCAGAGCTAGCACAGGTCTTCTAAAGAAGTGAAACCCCCACGACTTAACCTGGTGGTGTTCAGCTTCTTGGCACGCACGGCGATGGTGCACGCTGGGGAAATCAGGCTCCCAGAAAGAAATGAAAACTGCGCAAATAAATTCTGTTTTCTTGTTTGCTAAATTCAAACGGCAATTACGTTGATATTACTTACTCTTTCAACAGAAACAGCACAAAAGCAAGCCCTCTGCCTCTCCGGCAGACTATTCCCATTTATTTGCTCCCTCTCCAAATAGCAAACACAGCCCGGCCGACCCAGGAGCTGGAGGCACCACCGTGATGCTCACGCTAGCTGGGTCAGGAGCGAGGATGATGCTCTCGGGGTGCCTCGCAG
The DNA here is from genome assembly GCF_018139145.2 of Gymnogyps californianus. Classification (NCBI taxonomy): domain Eukaryota; kingdom Metazoa; phylum Chordata; class Aves; order Accipitriformes; family Cathartidae; genus Gymnogyps; species Gymnogyps californianus. The sequence goes on from NC_059484.1 coordinate 2,967,373, forward strand.
GCAGCCCAGTCCCGTCCCCCACCTTGCCCGTGCTTTGGTGGCTCAGCTGCACCTATGCAGGTTAGGGGGGCAACCCCAGCAAAGCACTGGAGCAGGCACCTCATTCACCGCATCCCCACCTGCGGGCATCTGCACATCTCTCAAAATGCAGCCCTGCAACCTGGCTATCAATTTTGCCACAAGTTTGGCTTGCAGGTCAGAAGAGTCGAGTCGTAGGGGCTGAGACAATGCTATTTCGAACTCACAAAATAAATACACAACATAACCAGGGCGGACCCTCCGTGCCTGCCCCGCAGACCGCGGCTGGGGCTGGCCAGCGCTGCCGGGCAGAGCTGCCCTCGCTCCTCACGTCCAACCCGAGACGTACCAGCTTTGCTGCTCGTTGAAAACCCCGACGTAGAAACGCCCACGCTCCCTTTTGCGCTGCAAAGTTTTCCGTCCCCGATTGCCCCCTGGTTAGGCTGGCTTGTCGCACAACAGAACACCCAACACGGAGTTCCTCGTCTAATTTCAGGTGAAGTTTGTAGAAGAACTGCCTGTTCCCCGGGATAAAAATGCCATGTGTGCACGCGGCATCAAACGTCATTCCTGTAAAAGGCCCCAACAATCAGACCTGCTGGTTTTTCTATTGATTGCTGGGGGGCTGTTTGCTATTCTGATCTCAGCTGGTCGGAAGTCTCCCCAATCACCGCAAGGTCGCGACCACGGGGTCAGAAACCTGCACTACATACATCATAATTTATTTTACAGATAATCAATACCGCGCTGCACCATACAATCTTACAGTACAGCCTCGCGTTGAGGGACCGATGCTACTCATACAGGATTGTAACCTTAAGGCCTGGCAGCTTAAGGGGGTCAAAAATCAGCTTTCATTTTATAGTTGGAAATCATGGCTGGAAGTAGAGTACACGCCCCACTCGGTGTTAGTTTGTACATTCCTATAACTGAGTCAAATTCTGCCTACGGTTTGAATCCGACTTAGGAAAATAAATATCGGTACCTGTGCAGGTTCGTATCTGACAATTCGGCACGAGAAGCGCAAGGAGCAGCATCGTTAGCGGATTGCCCAGGGTTTGCAGGGAAGGAGGTGACCCCAGACCCAGCTGCGGGCGAGGGAACCCGTGCGATCACAGCACTGCAGTGCCAGCTTCCCAGCCCATCCCTCTCTTCAAATGGATTAATAGCAACAGAGAAGCAGCAAAATGCCCTTCTATCAATACTGTCCTTCATCCCATTTTCTAATTTACATTCCCAGGGCTTCATATCCTGCCAGTCATGCCCACCGTCACCCAGCACCCATGCCGCAAGCCCAGTTATTTACCAGGCTCGCCACTGCTCCCTACATTTTTCTGTTAATTCTGGATTTCTGCAGAAGACTAGCTCGGGGTATTCCAAAAGACACAACAGCTTTTTAACAAGCTGTCCTTAAAAATGATGCCAAAGATAGTATTTTAGCAGGAAAGAAAGGGATTTGAAATATGCAGCAGGAGAAAAAGGAGCTGGGAGGAATAAGGAGTGCTGGGAATACCTTGTAGGAAGAGCAATCCGTTATTAATTAATTGCTGCATTCTGGTATTTCTACCCACGCAATATGCAGTTCCCTGGGACCTTCACAAAGGTTTAGCATTCATCAATCTCAACGTGATTTGGATTATAAAACATTAACAGAGGAGTCACAGGGCACACCCGGCCCCTCGCCACTCTGCTTCCCCTCAGTGCCGTCCCCCTGATGTTTGCAGGATCCGGCCCCTCAGCCTCGCCACCGCTTGGGGCTCTGCCTCCGCCCGGGGCAAGCCCCAGCACCCCCAGTCTGCCCCAATGAACCCAGGAAAGCACTGCCTCACCTTCCATCTCGGAGCAGGGTGAGCTCGAGGGCCGGGCTCCGTCTCATCTCCCGTCATTCCCAGCCATATGGCGGTGAGCAGGACCTGCCGGACTGTTCTCCGCTGCCCGCTTTTTATCCCATTTGAACTGCCTCCCGAGGCAGGGGCTGTGATTACCCAACACCGCAGCCTCAAATCTTCCCCCTTTCCTCCCAGCTTGCCTCCAAAGCAAAGTTCACCTCAGCTGGCATCGCCAGCGGGCTTGACGGGCACGCACTCAGCTACAGCCATGAAGCAGGAGCCGCACCACGCTGAGACAAGAGCTACATGCAGGAGGATGCTGTTAGACGCTGTTATTGCACTCTAAGGTCAGTATGTTAAAAGCATTTTGGATTTCCCGGCAGCACGACCCCTTTTCCGCTGGCTGCAGCAGAATAAAGCAGATAACCTCATGAAAAAGCAAATGCGTGCAGCGAGCAGGGTGTAAGTGGAGTTTGGCAAAGGGCACGGTGCTGTGCCGGGGGAGGATGTGCTGTCGCTACGTGGAAAACACTGCCCCGTGGTTTAGCTTGAAATCCAGCTGTTTGTGCGGGCAAAACAGGCAGGGAGGTGTCAAAGCGCTGCCCGGGGAGCCCAGGCCCACGTCAAAGTGAGCTGGCGAGCCTGGCGCGGGGGGCACGAACCCCACAGCCTGCCCCTGGCCAAGCGGGGAAGATTGGCACGTCAGCTCCCACCCACCGCAGCCCCCGGCGCGGCAAGGAGCTCGCACAAAGGGAAACATGCAGACCATGACAGGCTAAGCCTCCTCCTTCCTCTCTCTGTTCCCCTTTCTTTCTCTTCATGCTATGGCGAGGCTGCTGAATGCCAGTAGGAAAATACTTTGGCAGAGCCAGACAGTCTTTTCTATTTTGTTGGGTTTTTTTTTTTCTTACTTTCCCTCCAGCTGCTTCACTGGATGCCTAATCCTCCATGGACATCTGGAGAGGTACCAGGGCACAGAAGTGACATACCAGGTAGGCAGCGTAATGCACAGCTCTGCATAATTTCTGGTTGTACCTGCTGTTAGGGCACAGTGGGTAATCAAAACACAAAAACCCAGGGAAGGCAAGAAAAAAAAAAAAAATAAGGTTCGGACATGTCAGGGCCACAGATTCCCAAGTGGAAGCTCCCCCGCTCTCAGCAGCAGAGCACGGGAAGGGCACGCTTTGCAGCAGAGCATCTCCCTTGGAAGCATCTTGGGGGCTTCTGCCTGCCAGCCCCGTCGGGGCCGTGCGCCGGGCTCACAAGCAGGAGGGTATTTAGGTGCTTCCCTGTGCCCAAGGTTTCCATCCCCCCCAGCATGCGTGGCGTGGCGTGACCTACCCCAGCCTTCCCAGGACTGGAGCAGTTTGCAGAGACGCTAGGCAAAGGCCCCGGCAGCGGGTATCCATCCTCACGTAACCCTGCCCAGGCACCAACAGCAGCCACTCTTTTTTTTTTTTTTTTTTTCCCTTTTTAAATCATGCTGTTCCCTGAACACGTTTTTCACCTGCTCTTATCACAACCGGTATCTGAAGTGTCCATATTTGGGGAAAATCAAAGCAAAAGCAGCTATTACTCAGCAAGGGTAGAGGGAGGAGAGGAGAGAGTGCGACAGGGGTTTTCCCAGCTCCTACGGAAGAGACCCATAAAAACACTCCCAAGGATCCAGGAAGTAGCTTTACAGATCAAAAAAAAAAAAAAAAAAAAAGATTTTCAGCCCCAGGGGAGTCTTTCTCTTGAGCTCAGACTCCCGCAGCGGAGGGAGATATCCACTTGCCCGGCTGACCAGCTTGCTGCTATCAGCTTACAGCAAAATCAAATATTCTGAGTGGCCACCTGAGTCCCCCCGATGCCGTTCATCCTACCTGAGCCCCCAGAAGCCCTCAGCAGTCACCCCCGCCCCTCCCTCGCCAAAGGACCTGCCACCGGCTGCAGCACCACGTCCCAAATGCACCCGCGGGGCTTGGGAAGCGTGATGCTTTGCCCGTTCGGCTCTTTGCTTTCCTGCCTCGGTACGGTACGGCCAAGCTGCTCTACAAGCAGAAAAACAAGCGGGGTTTGAGCAGGCGTCCCTCCTGCGAAACCCAGCACTGCTCCAAACCCAGCATCGCTTGCCTCCATCCAGTCCTGGATGTACCGGGTGCAATAAGGAAAGCAAAACAGAAATTATATATAACAACGACGATGCATCCAGCTATCTTGAACAGGGGAAATCTGAACCCCGCATCTACTATACCCTTCTACGTGCTCCCCTCAACAACACCTGAGTCCTTCTCTGTTCCTCTGAAGCATCTTGCACATCTCTAAAGCTTTGAAAAGGCAAACTGCAATAGAGGCAGGTGCGCAGATCGAGGCCTCCAAGCAGCAGCTCTGCTTTGCTGCCCGTTGCCACAACACACCCAGAAAATGCCAAGCCCCCACATGCTGAAGGAGTTCACATTTGTTTCTGCCTCGCTGGGACGGGAATCTGGAAACCAGCTTTGTCCTTGCAAATCTTCCTGCTAAACACGTGTTTGAGGGGTCTTCTGGCAGAGGACCTGTCCCAGCACATTGAAGGGCTGGGGACTGTGGGAAGCAAAGGCAGCACGTGCCCAGGGCAGGCAGCCGAGAGCCGCTGTCAGGGGCACGGGCTGCGTACCCCCATCTGTGTAGGAGCGAGACCCACATCTGCACTCACCCCATGCTAAACTCAGTCTCCCTTCTCCCATGGGAGAACCAGAGCATGCATCAGCACAAGCACCAGGCCGCTGCTGCTCAGCGGGGCCGGGCTTCCCCGCTCCAGCCCAGGCAACCGCTCCAACGTGACTCCTGTTCCTCCACGAGCCTGAGCTCTCCAAAGACCGGGAGGCAGAAGCAGCGCACGAGGGGCAGCTTCAGGACACAACACTTCGTAGAACGGTGCAATGAGTCAGCAGGGGGGAATAAAAATCCCTTGTGGCAAGCAGCATGGTCCTTTCCTGGAGAGCAAGGGGGTTTTAAACAGGAACAAACGATTCAATACGCAGCCAAACTCTGTCTCTGCGGGTCGCAGACTAGTGGAGCCACACGAGCAGGCACTGCATCTGCCACTGCGGTCCAGCAGCAGCACAGACCCAGAGCCATGGACCAGCTCATCAACTCCAGCCTGTGATGGGGTCATGCACTTCAACATCGCTGAGCTCCTCCTCCTCTAATTAAATCAGGCTTTGCTTATGCAGTTTCTCTTGTCTTCTCACTGCCTAATAATTAAGAGTCGGCTGCGATCAGAAAAATCAACAGAAAACTTTCCAGCCTTTCCCAGACCAGCTTTGCCATATTTTGTCCTTCACAGCATCGCTTCTACAACCTGTGTGTTAGCAGCCCTGCACGAGCGCAGGGTGGGCCAGCTCAGGCGGGTATTGCAGCGCGGCAGGAACCACAGCGAGACAAGGCTGGAAAGCAGAACTCACTTCAGACGTTTTCATGGAGGAGCACCACCTTCATCTGAGGGGGTTCAGACACCCTCGCAGAGCAGGAGGCAGGTGCCAGCATGGGGACCCTGTGCCAAGGACTCGGTGGTCCCGGTCCAGACTAAGCGGAGACGGCAAGCACAGGATCTCCCAGCCTGGGAGCCGTAGGGTGCCGGGCCCCCGCTGAGTCTCAGCACGCAGGGCTTTGCCGCAAGGAGCAGAGCGGTACGCCACATTGAAGTAGCACCTGCCCTATCCCCCAGCGTGGGCTTCAAGAGCGATGCCCAAGTCCCAGAGCCTCTGTCCCTGGCAGCACACGCAGCCTTGGCCGCCATCTCAAGACAGATGCTCGCACGGGTGAGAGCAGGTGGGTGCCTATCCGCAGGGAGGGTAGACACGAGAATAACCCCACTGGGGCCACGCGGTCCAGCACCCTGCCTTCGGTGCTGGCCACCAGCGCTGCCGTCAGGAGGGTGAGGGCAGGGCGAGCAGGGACCCTTGGTCCAGCACCGCTTCACACCCGCAGAAGGGGCAGCCAGGAGCCCCATGGCAAGGCAAGCCGGGCTGTGACAAGGACCACACTCTGGCTTGTCCACAACGGTGTCCCCGGCGCCGTTCGGTGGCACTCGCGTCCGACCGCCCCCGGGGAGGATGGCTGCAGAGGAGCAGACGGGGAGAGGGGAGGGAGCCGCTCGGCAGGCTCACGTCTCCGACATGTGCTGCACGCAGCTTCGCCAGACCGCAGGATCTGGCTCACTGAACGTGTGGAAGCAACACTTCTCCGTGTCTCACTTTACAAAGCCCCAAACAATAACTGTCTGTCGCTGCACAGGAGCTTAGGAGAAACATAAGTTGCTATTGGCATGGCGCGCGGCAGCCTTCCTCTTACACAACACCAGCAGATGTGAAAATAGCCCGGTGCTGCCTTGTGCGCTCCTCTGACCTCCTGTTTGCTTCTGGATCAGATTCCAAAGCTGGATCTTAACCTACAAGAGCCATAAAAGCAAAGGATTTGGCCCTATCAGGGACCTCTTCATAATCTAAGACAGATGCACTTCATGTAGAAGAACACGCCGAGGTTTATCAGGGCAGGGGAGAGGCTGAGGCAGCATCAGCCTCCGCTCTACAGCATGGCCGGGGCAGCCCGCTCTGGCATCGCCCCATACTCCAGCTGACGATGCGCTGGAGGTGGCCCAGGGGCAGAAGAGCTAGAAGCTCTTGCAAACCAGGGCAGGACCCAAAACCTCGCATCCTACACCGGAGCTGCCTCCGGCCCCCACCTGCCCTGGCAAAGGGGGACTTCTGAGCTCCCAAGGTCCCATGTCCCCGATCCCGATGTCTTAAGGGCCACCGGGGCTGCCAGAGCTGGCACAGCACGGGAGATCCCCTCCATCCACGCAAGGTGCTCCTGGGGTTTCTCACCCACATGAAGAGCAGGGACTGACTCCAAAGCCAAACCCAAAACCACTCCGGGACACACAGAGGGAAAAAGCACGTGGAGGACAAATTACTCCTGGAAGTATGAAAAGGCAGTGGGAGAATTAAACTGAAGGATGCTAAAGATAAGTGATAGAGGGAGAGTTTAGTAACCAGCGGTGAAAGGGCATCCCTAAGAACAACCTGCATAAACAAATTAATCTCTCCAGTGTCCCCAAGGATACCCAGTGTCCCTGCCGCCTTCAGGACTGCAGCAGCCCCAAGCAGCAGAGGAACTTCCCAAGATGCAAGAGAAGAAAACAAGATGGGGACATTGCTGCCACGGGGGAAGGGACCGGAGAACAAGCTGTCCTCCTCGCAGCCCTGCAAGGTACAGGGCTACTCTCATGGCCACGCCGGTGCACAGCCACCAGCACCCATCGCCTGCGCTCCAGCAGCGCTCCCCTCTGACCCGCCATGCGCTATTCCCTGGTGTCCCTCGGTGGAAATGTCACCCGACAGCAAAGCCCTGGAGCAGTCCGACTTGTCCAGGAGTCTAAATCCTGCTCCTGAAAACTCCCATCCCTCCGACCTCCCCACGGTCCGGGCTGGGGAACGCCTCTCCGGTGCTGCCACGACCTGCCCACAGGTGATGCTACACCCGACCGGGTCACCTACGGGCGGCTGCGGAGGTGGGCTCGGGGTCTACGAGAAAGCTTTTAGCCAGCAGCTGAGCTACCATACCACCTAACTGCGGGCAGCGTGCACGTCAACGCACCGCAGTCTTTGTACACGAGTAACTAATAGAAGATACAAAATACCCAAGCCATGGTGTTTTGCCCCAGAATACCTCCAGCCCCAACGCATGCTGGAGGGATTTTTACCTTTGCACGCAGAGCCACAGGGTAACAGTCAGCAGCAGAGGAGCGTAATTCTAAGACTAACACGAGGGACGACCCGCTGATCATGGCTTGCACGGGAGGGCGAAAGGCGGCCTTAGAATATAATCCATTTCAGGCGCTCTTAAATCTCCCCAATACAACACAGAGCCCTTTAAGCAAAACTAAACAACTTCCTTTAGCCTAAATAAATATTAAACCTAAGTGATGCATTAATTTACTCCAGTTCACCAAAGGCTAACTCCTACCCAAACTGATCATTATAGAAGAAATCCTATAATCCCTTGCTCCCATTCAGGCTCAAAACATGTAATCCCGTGAATAAATCCAGAAAGAAAGTGTAACAAAATGGGCAATAAAAACTTACAGCATTCACATCTTTTCATCTACCATTAATACTGTAAACACTCACTCGAAGGCCCTCGAGTATGACTAATCTAATGTTTTGGCTCCCAACGCTAATCGCCGAAAGAGCTCGCCTCTCGGTGTAACACCCAGCGAGATCCGCCGCCCCTCCAGCCGTGGCCCAGGACACCTCCGCAGCACCCATCCGCAGCGAATCCCCACCTCAAATCCCACAAAACGCTGCAAAATCAGCACGAAATGGAGCAAGTATGGTTCTAATAGCACCAGAGTGCAGAGCTTTTTTTTTTTCTTTTTTCTTCTTTTTTTTTTTTATTTTATTGCTTTGGAAGCCTGCAAGCTCCAACTGTATAAATGCCAATAACTTCCCAAGTTTTAAGGCTGCTGAAGTAAGAGATCAGATTTTAGCAAGTGCTTTCCAGGCAGCCAGCCAAACTTTTTCTGATTCACTAAAAGCACCAAAGGGAGGGGGAGAGGGAGGGGGCTGGAGAGCTGATTAACTTCAGTTACCGCACAAGCGCAAAAAAATGTCTCCCCGCTGCAAAGGGTGCCGTCGCTGCGAGCCCTGCGCAGCCTGTTATTCCTTGGGCTTGAAGAAAAAAAAAAAAATGCACCGGAGAAATACAGCAAACGCCTTCCAACCGCAGGGTAATTTACAGCTGTGGATCCTCTCCTGAGGAGGAGGCTGCTCCGCCGAGGGGAGGCTCTGCTGGTGTTAGGTTCGAGCTGCAGTTTTCAGAGGGGATGAGAAAAAAAAAACCGTGACCAGGGATTTTTTTTGAGGGGTGGGGGAGCAGGGGATGGGGGTGGTTTGGGTTTTAGCTTGGCCGGAGGGATGGAGCTCCCTCCAAGGCTGCGGCTGTGCTCATCCAGGACCATCCCTCACTGCCGTCGGGTATCTGCGAGAGCGTGAGCAGGTGCAGTCCCGGCCAAAGCACCGCGCGGGGCCGAGGGGGGGCACCAGCGGCCCCCAGCCCCAGCGGGACGGCGGGCTGGGGCCACCGCGGCAGCGGCACCTGCTCTGCCTTGGCCCCGCAGGTGGGTCTGCTCCGGGATGCCCACCTAAAACCCTCATCCCAGGGAGGTGCGCAGCCCCGGGGCTGTTGGGGGGGGGCAGCGGTCGCCCCGGAACCCCCAGCCGCCGTCCCCGTCCGGCGGGCGCCTGGGCTGCAGAGCCTCGCCGCTCAGGGTGTTCCTCCAACGGCTTCATTCCTGCCGAGGCAGGATCAAAGGCAGGATCTGACTTGGACAGCTTTCTACTGAATAATGGGGAGGGAGCACACAGCCTCCTTCTCCTGGCTAGGGAAACTCGTGTTTTTCAAAGTATCAGTTTTTGGGAGTAAGTTCCCTAGGAGGGGGAAAAAAAAAAAAAAGAAGGAAAAAAAAAAAAAGGGAGGGCGAGCAGGAGAGCGCCTGCTCTTCCAAGGCAAGTGCATCAATCAACATTGTGCAAGGAGGAGAGTCCAGCACTCCCTCTCACATCATTAGCCAGTCTAATGCACTCCAGAGGATCCCGCTACGGCAGGCTACCGGCGCACCCGGCTGCGCCCCAGCCCGCACCGGGCGGCCGAGCACCCGCAGCGGCCGCACCGGCGATGCCTCGGCACAAGCGGTCATTGAAAAGGAGCTTAGCGAGAGGGGCAGCCCCTTTCCAGTGCAAGTGACACTCCAGCATCTGGCGCGGGGATCAGTTTAATACGGCTATAAAAACTAGAAGGAAAAAAGTGAAAGCCTTAGCCAAAACTGCCTGGCACTCCGAGGTCAGCACGCCGCCTTTGTTTCTATTTTACAACCAAAAGCGAAAGAGGACAGAAAGGACACGTACCTGTACCTGAAAGCACAGCAGCAGGAAATGTAAACATCTGGAGAGGAGAAAAAAAAAAAGCAACAAAAGATCAAATGATGCGGTAAAATGGTTAAAGTTGATTTTTTTTTTTTTTTGCTTTGTTTTTGTTTGCAATTTTTTAAAGGGTGCAGAGCAATGCTCTGCTTATAAAAAGGCTCGGGTCCCAATTACCACCTGATTGCAAGGAAAACGCAACCGGAGCCTCCAAAATGAAAGTTTAAAAAAAAAAAACCCAAAAACAATAAAAAAATTTTAGAAAAAATATTTTAAAATATGCCATAATCCTTACAGGCAAGTGCAGGCTGAGAGCAGTGAATACATCGCTGGGCGAGGAGAGGGGGGGAGGTCAGTGGCTTCACGCTAGCGGAGTGCAGTCCCCCACCGCCGCCCTGACATGGGAGCGATCCGGCCGGCGAGCTCCGCTCCGCGCCGCTCCGCGCCGCCGAGAAGTTGTGGTACCGCCCGCTTTGCCTCCTCCGAGTGACTCGCTTAGGCATCAGCTCTCCTCTCCCCCTGTCTCTCCTCCTCCTCCTCCTCTCCCTCTCTCTCTCTCTCTCTCTCTCCGCCTTTGGGGGGGATGAAGGTGCGTATTGTCAGTAACTTCCGATCATCAGCAAGTGCCCCCCCCCGCCGTCCGTCCTTCCCCCCCCCCCCCCCCCCCCCCCCCCCCCCCCCCCCCCCGGGCCAGCCCTGCGAGGCGGATAAAGCCTCCCCGCGGCCCCGCGCCCGCACAGCGCCAGCGCCGCGCCCCGCCGCTCCGCGCGGGCGGCATGGCGATGCGCGGGGCGCGGAGCGGGAGGCGGGACCCGCCCGGGCAGCCCCCCGCGGGGCTGGCACTGCCTGCGCGGATGGGGCACCGCCTGCGCAGCGCGGCCGGGAGGGCAGGGGCGGCCAGGAAAGTATTTAAAAAAAAAAAAAAAAAAAAAAAAAAACCAAAACCAAGGGGGAAAAAAAAAAACGCGGGGGGGGGGGGGGGAGCGAGCGGGGCTGCGGCGGGGCCGCGCCGCTCCGGCCCCCTCCGCGCCCTCCCCGGCCCGACGGAGCGGGCAGCGCCGCTCCTCGCCCGAAACGCGAGGGAAAAAAAAACCCACCCCAACAGACCGGCTGCTGCCGCCGCCCCACCGCCGGGCTGCCGCCGCCCCGCACCAGCCGCGGCCGCTCCCACACCGCGCTCGGCCGAGGCGGGGGGCGGCGGGGGCCCGGCCCGGTGCACTCTTACCTCCGAGCGAGCGGGCAGGAGCGCGTCCCGTCCCCGGCGAGCCCCGGGCGAGCGGCAGCGGGGCCCCGCCAGCCCCGGCGCGGCCCCCGCGGGCCGGGGCACCCGCCCCCGCCGGCCCCGCCGCCGCTCGGGCAGGGCAGCGCCGCGCCCGCCCGGGTCCATTAGCCCGGCACCGCTCCCACGGCGGGATATTTACACCGGGGTCAGGTTGTCGGGGTTCGCCCGGCACTTCCCCGGCCGCCGCCGCCGCTGCCCGCCCGCTTCGGCACGCTTCGCCTGCCCTCCAGCGGCCGCTCCGCCGCTCCGCACCCGCCGCCCGGCCCGGCACGGCTCGGCCCCGCCGAAACGCTCCTGCAGCCCGGGGGAAAAGCGAACGGGCTTCCCCCTCCGTATTTTTCTTGTTTTAGGTAAAGAAAAAAAAAAATTCACACGCTGAGAGCGTGCGGTAACTCTTTCCCCGTCTCCGAAAGCTCGTTTATAGCAGACAAAATGCCAGGAACTGTTAACCTCCACGCATAGCCTAACTCTCCGAAGAGAGCCGAACGTCAGTTAACACCTTATTAAGTGAGAACATAACCATAGCTCATAACTCTGAGCTTTCCAAATTCTCCACTCGAATAACAGCGCACATCGGCGCAGCGTGTTGGGCCCTGCTGCTCCCACATCCGTGGGGACTGAAGCGCTCGCTCCCCCCGCGTTCTCAGTCACAAATCAAGCAGCATCTTTAATCCCTGGAGTTCACCGCTGGGAACCCTTCCGACACCAAATCACAGTGGTTTTCAGCCCATAGTTTCAGGCCCAAGAGGCACAGAAAACATTAAGAAGTTTGAAAACAGTGACCAGAGCAAGTTCTTATAAAGCCTCCAGCACTAATACAGGTATGTGATACATATCTAATGGACTTCACACTTCTGGTCTTATGGATCCACATGTCAAAAAAATAAAACCCAAACCACCGTCAGTTACTGATGCTACCGACATCAGTGGCACCACGCATCCCCGTCACAGCAGTCCCACGGCACCTTGCCGCAGCTGAAGGCTGCTTCCAAGGATGGCCAAGACTATCAGAGCCACTTCCCCGAGCCCTGCAAGTTGAGCTCACTGAGATGCCCGCACAGTAACGGTACAAACAGAATTTGGGGACCCACAGGATGAGAGCCATTTAGCTTAGATGTGAAAAAATTCAATATATTCCTAATCACCACCAATGTCTCTATTCCTCGAAGCAGTTTGGGTGGGGAGGAACCCGGCCTACGCTACCTTGTGCCGTTGGGTGCTGCTCACTCACCCACGTGAAAGGCACCCCACGGCGTGGGGTCAAGCCCAGCATTTCCACATGCATCAGCCCCTCGCCCCGCTAAGTCCAGTATCTGCCGCCCAAGGAGACCCTGCACAACGCATGCAGCAGTTCTGCAAAGCCAGAAGGCAACAATTCCTCCCTAACACTTGCAGCCGCTCGTAGTCATCTGTGAGCATGAGCTTTGGTTGCTCCTTCTCAGCTTTCCTGACCACCGAAACTCAGAGCAATCAGAAAATTAATCTGAACTGTCTCAGAAACGGCCCCAGGGCAGGAGCTGGGCCCCGGAGGGTTTCTTTGGCCCTGCTTAGGTAATTTTTTTTTCCCCTTTAACTCTTCTTTAGGCACAAATGCAAGGCTGTAAAATCAATCTGCCGTAAATCAGGTGCCGAGGGGGAAGATGGTAGGGGTTGGCTGTGGGAAGCCTGCATGGCCTCTCCACCCAGCGGAGCTCCTGAAAAGGCCACCGAGTCTCCCGCAGAAGGCCAGCACACCGCAGACCACACCAGACCAAGGATGGCATCCTCAGCTGAAACCAGATATCTCTCCTACTCCACCAACAGCCCACGTCACCTTTCTCTCTTCCCAACCCCAGAGTTACCCTTGAGGAAGCAGGATCCATGCAGAAAATGGGTACCTGTAACTTGGTCCCCATCCTTGCCGTGATGGTGCCAAGCTGCTGCACCATTACCATTAGGTTCATCCTGCCAAGCCTCAAAGCGCAGCCTTTCATACAGGTGACGTTGTATGCCAGTTGAAAGGATCATGTTTTCCTCCTCCCACGAGAACACAAAACACTCAGCAGCCATAATATGGAAGTCAGGATTTCTTGGTGAGGTTTTCAAATCCAAAGCATCCCACACACGACCTGCCCCCCTCTCCCACATGAGCAGAGCCTCCAACACACTGAGTGCATCAGCTGCTGTAGGTTACCAACATGTGGGCTGGCCTCGAGGGAAGTTCATGCTTTTCTACTGCGTGCCTTCATAAGACCAGTCTGATGTAGAAATGCCATTTGGAATGCACTGGGGAAGGGATGGAAGTCCCTACAGCGGCCATGAGCACCTGTCCCACCACTTTGGGGCTTTGCATCACGGCAGCCACATCACCCGCCTCTGAGAAAAGGCTCCTTAAACAGGGACGGATGGCATTGCCCAACACCCGAGCTGGCCCAGGGCTGCTGCACCCGGCTGGAAGCAGCATGGCTAGGAAAGTAATTTGTGAAGCTGCTACTAACATTTATAGTTCCAATTTCCCCAACAGCAGGGAAAATTACAGCAGCTACAGCAGAGCTGCAAGCTACGCACGGAAAAACTCATCACAGGCGATGCTGGGCCAGGCAGTGCCGACATGCCACGTGCCGGCAGCACGGCTGCCTCCCACCGCTGCATCCTGACTGGGGCTTCGGCTGCCAAAGGGACTGGATCCACACAGAGCAAAAGGCACCTGGACACCTCAAACAGCGAGAACTGCCAGGGCAACACCCGGGGGTTGTTTTAAAGAGGGCCATTTCTTTCTGCAATTATGAAAACATTTCATTTGCAATCACACACGAGTTCTTTATTTGAACTAGATCTATGTTTTGTGCCTCAGCAGTCTGACAAAGCCCTTTAATCTTTAAAATCCCAGTAGTTACCTGGAGAATAATACCAATATTAAATGAATCTCGGGCTACCAGCCTTGAAGAACACAGCTGAGCACAGAAAATAGATGAGGCAGCTCACATGTATCTGTGGAAAAATAGAAATATCACTTAGCTTCACATTGTTATGTATATGTGTGTGTGTATATATAATATTAAGAGCTCTGTGCCCATGCCTATTGCTTCACTGCTGAAGGCTGCTGTTTGATCTGATTCCCAACACAAACCCAGCCAGCGCAGCCAGTGCCCACTGGAAAACGAACACCTTTATTTTAAGCTGTTTATTTTTCACACAGCATACTCAGGGTGCGAAGGTTGGTGCAGCACGTTCGCGAGAGCTTGATGGTCACAACATTTTATTAAGGAAGACACGGGCCAGGTAGGGTCTCTGCACCGCAGGGCGCTCCCTGGGATCTCCCAGGGCTACTGCCTTTCACTCATCCATGCAAATGCCTGAATTAAGACTATGTCCTACAGTGCCTGGGTGGCTTATTGGATTAGCGACTGCTCTTCAGCAGCTCAAATCAAAAGCCTGAGCAGCATGACCTTTCGCTTGTAGGGCTGTGAAGGTGCCTCCACTGAAATGAGTTTCCCTTGCCCTGCTCCAGTGGTCCATATCACCCAACGAGCGGACATTTCACAGAGCATGAAACCCATTCAATGGGGCCAAGGACTTAGCAGCATGCTTGAGCAGGAAACCTTCCCACCCCCTGGACGCCCCTTTGGAATGTGAATGAGAAGCCAGCAAAGGCCGGCACAGGATCCAGCCCCACTGCACCTGGCATGCCGTGCCACCGGGGCCCTTTCTCCTTTAGATCCAAGAGTTAAAGGAAAAAGAAAAAATCCGGGCTGACATTTTACAAAGATCAAGTTCAGCTTTACATCTCGGCCCTGCCACTCGCGAGCAAACCTGTGCCCCGTTTGCTCCTGTCATCTTCTGCATCTCCAGCCTTGGGTCATTTCAATAAGCAGTTCGTATTGAAAATCACCTTGAAGAGGATTTCTACATTTTAAACCTCAGTAAAAGGAAAGACAAGTTTTAGAAGGGCTGTGATGCATATTCTGTCTTTATCCAGTCTACACACAAAAAGGCAACTTCATCCCAAGGTAATAAGGGATTTTAGAAACACTTCCGCCACATAGCCTGGACAGGCAGGGAGGGAGGGGATGGATGCTTTGCAGTTACTGCCATTTGACAGAAGAGCCACCTCAAAACAACCCTGAACTGATACCTGGGAGGACAGGACTTAAGCCTTAGCATGATGACGTTCAGCCACAACCTTACGGAAGGAACACAGTGAAGAGCAAACAGTCAGGACTCAGGTTCAGCCAGCCACAAAGCGCCAGGCTAAAGCCCTGATTTGAAGCACTGGAAGCACAAAGCACAGAGCCATATATATGTATATAAAAAACATGCATGAAAATTCTACAAGCAGTTTGCAAGTCATCAGTGTGGTAGGTGGCAGCACGGCTAACAGCCCTGCTGATACTCACATATGGGAGAAGAGAGGGAAAGGCTAAGCAGCAAAAGGTTAACAAGCAAAGCTGCAATTTCTAAATGAAAATGCATCCCCTGAGACAGAGCCCTGCAAGCAACCGCACAGGAAGGGTGCTTAGCATGGGGCAGGTCAGAGCAGCAGAGATGGACAGCTGTGTTCACTTTCTGTAGCCCTCTTCAGCCCCTCACACTGCTAACGCACCCTGCGATGCCTCCCCTCGTGCTGTACAGGCAGCAGCAGAAGGCAGCAGCTCCGTACTCCTGCATCAGTATGGTTTGAACACAAGAAGAGCACGCGATGATTTGGTGTTTAGCAATTTTGGTGCTTTGCACCCATGGTTGGTCCCAAGCACCTTGTTTCACCGCGGGCCATCAAAACGGCAGCTACAAGACTGGAAAGCTGCTGGGTGCTGGTGCTCAGCCCCTGCAGCTCCCAGATTTCACTGCATACCAAAATGGGCAGGGAAGGCTCACTTATCAGTTAACTCCAGATGGAATTTAGGTTTTAGCACGCTGAAGTTTCTCCCTGGACTTAAACAAACCATGTGTAGAGGAACAAAAGCAATCCAAACCATACGTTGTCAGCTTTTACACTGGGATTTCACCAAGCCTCGAGACAGATGAAGAGCCAGGGAGATCAGCACAGACCCAATGTGTGTCTGCAATCGCCCTGCTGGTTGCCTGGACTTCGAAAACGCATGGAGGCATAGGAAATGAACTGAAACACTGAACAAAGGCGTAAATACAGTAAAAGCAGAAATGCTGAATTCCCACACCAAGCATTTGAAACACTAAATCAGAACATGCGTAACAGAGCTTTCCTTCACTACGCTAAAAAAAGAACCCAAAACGGTGCTTTTGCTGCCGGGTGCCTTATGCTCACCAAGTTTTTAGCTTGTGACCGTTAAGCTGTGCTTGATAAGTCCCACAAATCAGATGCCAACCCGGAACACGTGAACCGCACCATGCCATGCCAGCCAGTGGGGATGGCACCAGGAATTAGAGACATTAATCCCGCAAATACAGAAGCACTCCCATGCGGTGCTTGGGACCTTGGTGGGTTAGGGTCTTAGTCAAGAGACCTGAAGGCTGGCACTATTGAGACGCAGGTGTAGCATGACCCCATCTTTTTAGCAAGAAGTATTTGCTATTTAATAGCTGCTGGGAAGCCCAGCTGGAAAAAGGTGAAGGTCTCTGTCTGGAGCCTGGATAAAGACAGCACATCCATCATTTGGCATTAAGGAGAGAATAGCTGTGAGGAATGATCTGAAGTCCCTCAATGGTGAGTGAGAGCTCACACAGATGTATCAGCCCAGCTCTGCTGGAGTTTTCTCTGCCATGACCAGGGAAGGCCTCTTTTGGCCACCAGGAACTCCTGCGTTGGAGAATGAAGACTGAAAAAAGCACATAATGCATGCCAAATATAAAACAAACAAAATAACAGAATAATGGAATAATATAAAATAAATAAAAAATACAAATAATAGGATATCAAGCATGGCAGCTTTCATTCTGTAGCATTAATAAGAGGGACAACAAATCGGGACAGCCTTCTGCAGACTGGGAGGGGAGGGAGCTGGGGCAGGGCAGAGCACCAAGTCCTGGGAGGACGGAGGTGGCCAGGAAATCCCAGAAGCCACCGCCAGCCAGCCCAGTGCTCCAGACAGGCTGTCCCAGCTCCAGAGAGAGCAGGGGTGCTCCCAAGAGCTTCTGCAGCCAACGGCCCTTCCTGGACTTTGTGGGAATGGAGGCAAGAGCAGCGTCTCTTCCAGCTCTAGACCATATGCATGTCTCAGCCCCATGCAAAGGGAGAACCCAGCATGCTGCAACCCTTACTCTGATGTGTATCATGTTTTTCTCCACTGAAACACCTCCTGGATTTCACTGGGATTTGGGAACTGAAGCCTCAGATTCCTCCGAAAGCTCCAGCACACCCATCATTTCAGTGCTTTATCAGTAGAGGAATGAGGAAAATAGAAGCGCTGAAAGTGATGGACATCTCAAGCTAAAGGAGAGACGAATGGACTAGTGCCATTCCCCGGGCAGCCCACCGCCAGTGCCCAGGGCCCCTCAGCTAGTGCATGCTCCCACCCCATGTCCCCCAGCCTGGCCACCCCTGCTCTGGTGTCCTGCCTGTCCTGCACAGGGACAATATCCATGGGCTTTCCTTGGTCCCACCACCCAGGAGCATCGCAGCTCCTCTCTGAAATCATACAGCAGCTGCTTGAATGCTTCTGAAGGGAGGCAAAAAGAGACAAACCTCTGCAGACAACCCTACACAAACCAGTGAGAAATTCCACTTCCCAGCCTTTGCACTGCATTAAATCCTAGGGCTTGGCTTCTTCGATTTATATTCCTTCATGGTTTCATTTTTCCCTGAAAAAAAAAAAATCACAAGCTGTTAAGCTTCAAAACTTAATATTTCCTTAACTCAGAGCTTTTCAGCTCGACAGCTCTTAAACATAAACCTCTTTGACTGAAGTCTCCTGAAGCAAGCTGTCTCCAGCAAGTCACCATCTCAACCTCCATCCGCAGAGCCTCCTTCTCTCTGGGACAGCGATCCCTCCCCACACCACCATCACAGGCCCCTGCCCACTGCCCCTCCGCTGCTCCAGGTGCTCTCTCACAGGCAGGACCCTCATGCGGAGGCTGCATGACCCCACGTGTCCCCACAGCTGGCACGTGCCACCCCTGGGGCAGTTCAGGGTTGATGCACACACAGCTGCAGGCGCTGACCAACTGGTGATCTCCTGGACCTCTCCATGCCCCTTGTCACTGTCCTCAGCCGCGGCACAACTGAATGAGCAACTTGGAGCAACTCAAGGTGGGCCTTGAGACAGACACAGGACAGCTCTTTAAAAACAACACGGAAAAAAGTATGTTTCTACTGATCCTTCTGAAGAGGAGCCATAGGCCACACCCAGCTTCAGAACAAGAACTCATACAACAGATGAGTGAGTCATCTTCTTTGCTGTTTCCACAAAAATATACCCAAACACAGCTTTTTTTTTCTGGAAAAGTCAGTGTCACAGATCAGCAAAGAGAAGACATCTCTGGAGGACCCATTCTGCTGGGGCATGCACAAGCATCTTGCAGCCCTACAAACAGGTAAGGCTGAACGCTCTGCCTGCGTGGCGGTGCAGCCGCAGGACTGGGCTTTTATCATCACCGTTCTTCACCACGACTGAAATGAGGGCATCAGTCTCTGCTGTGCTCTCAGGGACACTCTGCCAAGCAACACACAAGGGGAAACAGATTCATGCAGGAAGGAGCACCATGTTTGCAATGGTGTTCAAGCTTTTTCTAGAGACTGAGTGTGCAAGACTGACCAGGGAAAGTCAGCGCTCCTCACAACAGCAATGGGTAGAAAAGACTGGAGGAAGAACTGATAAGGATCAAAAGACAGAGAGGAGCAGCCTGAGGAGCAGTGATGGACCAAGTTAGCAAGGAGAAGGCTGTGGGAAGATCTAGAACTGGGAATGAGTTGGAAGGGACTATCCAGAACCATAAAGCTAGAGGGAACAAGCAGAAGTACCTCTCCTACTTTGAGACTCTAAAACAGAAGGCAAGATCCCCCAATCTCCCTGTCCTCCTGTGGTCTCCAGAGATCACAAGGGCTGGGTCCCCTTCTTCATTATGGTGATCCCATGACATGTTATTGCCCTTAGGTAGGAGGGGTGGGGTCATATAAAAGCAATTTCCATGTGGAAAACTTGAAGCAAAGTCTTAAAAGTAGGGGAAAAAAAAAAGAATTAAGGGGCAAGGAAGTGTCCTAAAGGCCAGAGGTGGCCTTGTTAGTAAATGGAAAGCTTTATCTATTTGATGTAGGTGTCCACTGCCTCAGTGTCCACACACACACATATACAGGGAACAGCTAAAGCAGCAGGTACTATGGGAAGCAACACTGGGATGATTACACTATCACTGCTGTCACTAGAAGTCTCTCAGCAAGGACATTCTTGGAAGAACAACACAATTACAAGCTTTGGGACAAGTGTAAAGATTAGTGGGAAAGAAGTTACAGGAATCGAGCACAAAGGTGGCTACAGCAGTGAGATGGCGAGTACCTCGACAAGCTACAGTGCCTTCAACTCTCCCTGCAGTTATTTTTCATGAAAAAAAATCAATTAAAAAACCTCAGGCTTAATTTGAAAACAGCTTTGAAAATGTATATCCTCATTCAAGAAGAACTAATTTTCTCTTAAAGTCAACAGAATTGGATTGGGCTCAGCAGGCTTACGGCCCCAGCAATGAGTTGAAGGGATCTCAAGTAAGACTGTAGGACCCTTCTAACAAAATTGCCTTCAGTGTGAAACAGACTGTTTCTAGTACCAGTGTAAACCAAACACTAGGTCTAAGATGAACCGGGCACATCAATTCTGGTTTGAGTGGCCTAATTATGTTCCCTCCTTTCGCCATTTGCTGTTGAAGTATGCTGATTTCCATTCCCTCAGCTGGACAAGTCCCTGGGCAGCGCATCACTGCCCACGTGGACACCTCTGGAAGTGGCAGGCACTGTCAGAAGTCCCCCGCTGAACATCCCACTGAGGGTCTCCATTTTTCCTGTTCTCACTTTTGACCCTCAACCCCCTTTTTCTCTTTTTTTTTTTTTGATTCATTGCCCTTTCTCATTCTTTGTTTTCTCTTGGGATCCTTCTCCTATAAAGGCTCTTCTGGCTTGGTTAGGGAGAGCTCATAGAAGTGGTGAAAGGGAAGAAGAAAGAGTTGCTGAAGAAAGTAAGGAGCAGAGCAAAAGTCATCCCCATACAACTGACCACAGGCCATGCGTGCATACAAGTAGAGTCCAGTGGACTCCATGGCACACTTACATCATCTTAAGTAACTTTTAATATATTTGATCAATTTATTTGGTCCAAATAAGGCATGGCTTAATATCCACTCACGTAACAGACAACCCAACAGCCAGCCACTGAAGAGCTGATCCAACACAGCACACAATTGCTCCCGAAAGTGTAAATGTAGATAAAAAGCAACCAGCGAGTAGAGAGCAGGGGATTCCCTCTGCTGTCTGCAAAAGGAAGGACGAGCCAGGCCCTTTCAGACACACCTCGAAGTCCTGTACCGCTTCTCCTGTGCCCAATCACGCAAGCTCAGCTCTCCTCGTTCACATTACAAGAACCAGGACTCAGACGAAGCAACCCTTAATAAATACCAGATCCCAAAACCTCCAAACCTCACTCAACACAACCAATTGCGCTTGCTGCTGCTTGCCAGCACCTACTGCCCATTAGACAAGGCCAGGGAATAACGGCGCTCCATCTAACACTTAGCTCCAAACCACCCAATTCATTTGCAGCTTTTTCTATGACATTTCGTAAGTAGGCTCCAGTCTTTAATGCCCCTTTGGGAAAACGGCAAGAGGCATAAGGATCTACGTGCTTTTTCCACAGGGAAAGAGGGAAGGAAAAGTTGGGAGAGTTTGGCTGCTAGTCAGTAATGGCACACTGGAAGGAGAGAGGACATAGCTTGGGGTATCTGGGTAAGATTTCTAGAAAAGGAGAGGACAGAGAGCATGTTCCAGCATGAACTTAGCCCCTGAGGGACTGTCTGGGTGGCAAGAAGCCCAGAACCACCACCCATCCTGGCCCTGTTTTCCATTACCTCAGCCCACACACACTCCCTTCCACCCTCCTGCCAGCCATGCTCAAGTTGTTCCTCTCCAAAGGCTGCAACAATTGCTGAGCACAGGCAAAATAAGAGCCCCGCACCCATCATAGCGCTTGGGGTCTGAGACACCATCTTGGCAAGCTAGTTTGATTCATAGGAGCAAACAGAACCCCGAGACAGACCTAGGGTGGCCACAAGCACTTTTCTTGAATACCTCAAGGAAGATGACACAGACCAAGACCTCCTGAAGCTGGAAAAGGTTGTTTTACTGCAGGACTGTATCCTTCTATTATCACGTCTTCTGAAATCTGATGTCCAGAAACACCAGAGACTTGGAGACAAAATAGATCTGTACGGAGCAGCTGTATCTGCAGCCACCGCTGTGCAGCAGAGGACAGTGCTGCTGCACACCCTGCGTGGTCCCCGCACACCCGCTCAGCTGTGTGGCCTTCCCCTTGGCCTGTGCAGGGGAACACCACCAGCTACCTGTTCATTGTACGGAATGAAACACTTACAGGAGGAAACGAAGCATGCAAAAAAACAAGGAGCAGAAAGGTCTTACAACAGGGAAGGCAGTAGGGAGAGAAATTCATGGAGAAAGAAGAGGTCAAGGGACAGCCACCTGAAGAGGTGTTTTACCACCCCGTAAAGGGAAGGCAAGTTGTTTTCCCATGGTAGAGTGAGAAAGCCTGCATTTGCATCAAGGCACTTGACTACGTACCTCCACGCTCTCAAACAAGCCATCCTCAAGGACCAGGCTCACACAGGCTTATAAGCCTCAACGTAGCTATCAAAACATTACAGCTTTGTTGCAATCATGCCATTATTACCATGGTAAAAACATGTTTCAACTCTGCAGCAAGTCCAGTACTTCAATAACCCACATCTGGTATTTGGTATCTTCTCTTCAGCCATTATTTTCACATCCGAGATTAAAGTTTTTTTGAATTTAACCTTTGAGGCTCTGTTCAAAGAAGCAGAACTGGCAGCTGCATGTGAATATCCTAGAGGATACTCCTAGAGGATACTCCCACGGAGTCATCGGATGGCCAGTCCCAGCAGGAGCGAAGTGTTTGGAGACATGACTGGCAGGAACGGGCAAGGTCTGTTCCTGGGAGGGACGGGGCAGACCGCCACGCAGCCAGGAGCGGGGCAGGGGACAGCCACACTGACCACTTCACAGCTGGAGCTGTAAGAATGCAAACTGGCAGAAAAGAGTGAGCAAGCTAACCGGGGCCAAGAAAAGTTATCAGTTTTTATGCCACGATGCAGATGCCTCAAAGATGCCTCACGATGCTTAATGGCAGCCTGACAAAGATTTGACTTACCTTATACCTTGGCTACGGCACAGGAATACGTTTTCCTTTAGAACTGCCCATACGGGCACTCCATCTTCCCCCTGCAATCCTTGTGCCGAGCGTGGCTGCGCCCCACAGAGCTGCTTTGGTCAGTGACCTATAGACAGACAACACCCTGGCGTTTCTTAGAAGTTTAATACTCAGAATATTTTATTGGCTGGATAGCCTCTTACTGAAATTACTGTACAATTTTCACTTGTTTCAGCCAAAATTGAGGGCAATTTTGCTTAAATAAGCCTGTCTGTGCCATTAGCTCTATTTCACCAGGGAAATTTGCTCTCACTTGTGCATATGACATCATCTATTGACATAACCCCATCGAAACAGGCATTTCAAACCCTTATACTCTTGCCATTTCACATGCTGCAATTATACTCAAGCTTAAATGAATCTTTGTCACTAGACTTGCACCATGTTTCACTTCTCTACCATGCACTTTGCTTGGCTTTGTTTTTCCAAAAAGAAATATTTGCTTCTGGAGACTTGCATTGGCTTCCATCATGCCCAGAATCCCAACTATAGAAACTAAGGTTTTTATAGTAGCAAACCTTAAAAATATTTCCAGCAACAATTTTACAAATCAAATTATACATTCTGCTTCTAGAACAACTTGGAAAAAAATGCCCAGTAGAAGAGACCCCATGCCCAATTAGCACAACCCAACAGAAGTTTTTACCATGTCTTGCGAATGCAACCGCTGCAGGACCCCAACTGTGCAAGTCCTTCAAGTGGAAAAAACCCTCAACCTGCTAAAGCCTGACTTAATGCCCTTCTGTTCTCAAATAAGATTTTTCTGCTGTGAAAAACAAGTCAGTTGCATTAATTCTCACACATAGCAAGGATTAAAGCAAAGCTTAACACTTACCATACAACTGCTTAAATGTTTTCTTGTGAAGTATTCTTTCCATCTTCATACCATTACTGCAGTTACTACGCATAGTATTCAAGCATTTGAAGCGATACAGCCTTTAGACAAGAGCCTTGAGGAAGAGTTCAGTGCCAGGCATGACACGCACGCTTTCTTTCCCCTTCACCTGAAATAGCCCTTATGCCTTGCCATTTCTACTTTATGACAACCAAGAATACCTTGGCATTTCTACTTTACACGACAACCAAGAATGGTCCAAAATTTTGTTCTAACTCTGCCTCTTAGCGTCATTGGTAGGCAATAATCAAAGAAGACCGAAGGAACCGACACAGGACTACCTGCCCATGTGAGCTTTTGGGATTTGCTGGAGATTAGCTCCTCATCATTCCCAGGAATTTATGCACTGGCACTGATCTCCCTCAGCGAGCTCTCTAGGCACACCCTACAGCATTCAAGCTAATTCTCTTCTCCACAAAGCCCTCACAGGAGTCATTATGTGAGACAACCTCAGAGACTGCAGCCCCTCAGAGGAACAGCACAGCCAGCAATTCCCCGTCAAAAGTATTACATTTTACAAGTGGAGTCACAAGCCCTACAAACTCAGTTGTTAGACAGAAACCATAAACCAAAGAGCAATGAAGCAGGTCAGAAATCAAGATGCAGGAAAGGCTGTTTTAGGCAATTATATAATTAGTGGTCACTTCCAGACAAGAATAAAGCCCCACTTACCACTTAGTCTTCTCACCAATCATCTGCTCAGTAGCTGTAAAGCTCATGGAATCAGAGTTGTTTTTAAAGTTGACAACATAAATGAGACTATCTGATGTGTACTTGGTAAAGAGAAGTATCTAAAATACTTAGCAGTAGTTCCTATCAGAACTTTAAAGCCCTGTTATCTTCTGGATTCAGTATGCAGACTACCCCCAACCCATAAAAAAAGAAACGATAGTACTTTATTAAAATACTAAATTTTATTTTTTTTCCACATACATTTAAGTCTCCCCACCATTTCCATTTGTCTGACCACCACCACCACCATGCCTTATCAAAACATTCCATACATACTTAAAATGAAGCTGAGGGTGGAGTCCCGTCTTTAAAAACTAAACAGGCATTTTGGACAACACATTCTTGGCAAGGTAATCTGGATGACATTTATCAGACACAGTAGGGAAAGCTCTTTCAGCATTTGTAAAAAGGACAGCCAAATAATGGTTACAGAAATAAGACTGCAGATTTTAATGAACTGTTTAAACTGTTTTCTTTTCTTACAGAGTCTGTCTCCACTGCCAGAGAGCTTGAATGACCTGGAAGTGTACACAAAGAGTTAGAAATTGAAACCCATTTTTCTAATTATTTTCAGTTTACTATCTCCACTTACTCCACAAAACACTGACATTAAATTACGACAAAAAATGCATTCCTTTCAAAGAAAATCAAGTTGAAAGCAAGACGTTAGGTCCTCCTGCTAGAAGACTGTTATTCACTGTAAGTCACAATAGTAAGAATTCAGTGAAGGTAAGCGAGAGGATGGGTGTGGACCAGCTAGGCAAATATTGGCTGAACTCTGCCTACCCTGGCTAATGTCAGACCAGCTCCAGTAGCTGAGGCTAACTGCTTTTAAACGTTCTTTCAAGAACGTATCAATTTGTCTATCAGACAAGTTTACTCTGAACCACTGAGGGAAGCAGGAAAGCATAAGGAATTCTGTCACTGGAACAAAGTTTTAACTTACAGCAATTTTGATAGGGAAATCTAAGACACATTTTAGCCTAGTATACGTTGAGTAATAACTAATTCCGAAACTTGCTTCCTGATACCACCTTTTGGCTTGCCCTCTTACAAGAGTTCAGTTGACTTTGGGAGAAAATGTAGCAAGAAAGCCATAATCTCAATCACAAAACAGTTCCCCCTCCCAGACACCCTCCCCAACAAAAGGCTGAACAGCAGACTGGCCTAGGTGGCCAAATTCAGCAGCAAGGAAAACCACAGCTCATTTCCTTAGCCAATACAGTGCCAAAAGGAAAATTCTGTGGGTTTAGTAAGCAAGAGATAATTTACCAACCATATAAAAGCTGGAAAAATGTAATAAAATATTAGCTTTCCCATCTTAGCCAACTAAACCCTTAAAACCGTTCCCATTTATTTAATTTGAAGTATTGTTTGTGGTTTGTAACCCTTTGAAACAGTCCAAAGCTTGTAAAGATTAAGAAGTGGAAAAGAATCCCTAAGTCAGGTTATAAAAGTTTTTGGACTTTATCAAGTTCCAATAAATTTAGTTACCTTCTGGTCCTCCGTCCTGAAGCAATTCTTAACATAGTTGGCAAATTTGGGTTCCAGCTTAGGAAGGGAAGAACCCTATTTTGAAAAAAGCAAGCTTTAGTGTATGCAGGTCATTTCATGATTCCAATAAATAACTTATGAAGCTTAAACCCTTTGCAATACACGTGGAATTTTACTGAACTCACCTTGCAACATCCCAAACCAATCTTTTAAACCATTTTAAAACGTTTCTCTACAGTACCCAGGTATTTCTCACAGGAGTGAGTGCCTACACACTAAAATGGCTGTACAAGCACCTTTGCTCATGCTTAAAAATGTTAACAGCAAGCATTCATCACTTAAAGTAACCTTGTTTGTAGTCAACATTCATACGCTATTCAGGTAAACTAGAACTAATTCCATATTTATGGATTCTTAGTACAGCATGCAACTTGAGACATTACTATCCTTCACAGGCAGGTTTGACTTCAGCTCTCTAAAGCAAAAAATTAACTCATCTCCCACCTACCCTTTAAGACTCATTCTAATGCATTAGTTTATGAATTTAAACAAGTCTTCTAGAGACATTTGCTTCTATCTCTGAAATTGTCTTTGTACATACTCAAATGTACAAAGCAGATTCAGTAATAATTCATGGATCTAGGTTTATCTTCATGTCTCTTCCCACCTCCAGGCACAATAATACAGCACACTTTTAAGAGACATTGATTTACTACTTTCACATGCACCCCGTGAGTAGTATTTTTGCCATTTTTCAGGTACATCAGTTGAAATATACCTAGCCAATATTGACAGTACACTTAGCTGCTACTCGGCACAGTGCAGAAGACAGCAATTTTATGTTCAAAGGAAACAAAGCTACATTAGGAATATCTGAAACTGCAATACTGCAACCAAAAAGCTTGGATTTGGACAATGTCTTACCTCTGGATTCTGTCAAGTACTGATGCTTTTCTATTAGCTTGTTGACATCTACTTACTACATAATACAGCAGTTCCACTCTAATAAAGTGATTTTTTTTTTGTAAAGCTGCTAACTTGCTGGCTGTCAGCTACAAGTGCTGTAGTATATGGCAACGCACAAACCTTTTGCCTTACTAAAGTATGCTCTAGCACCATCTTGGAAAACATTAAATTAAGCTGCCTGCTATGGCTTCTGCGTATTTGTGCTTACACAGCATTTCCCAGTAAAAACACTCTTCGGGAACAGAAAGTAGATTCTAAAGCTACTTGCCAGTTATCTGGTCTGCACGCTTCCCTCCATAGGGACATTGTCTACCATGAGCAGCTCAGCCACTTCTGCTTACACTGCAGAAACAATACTAATCGTGGCTGCTCTGAGTCATGCAAAAAACCACCCTAGCATCCACTAGATCCAAGAGGTTAGTTTGACCTAGCAGAAAGATACCATCCATCACTGTCAGGTTCACAATTTAGGGATATGCGATTCAATCCTGATCATAACATGTCACTGCTCACTCTGCATCCACTCTATATTGAAACACTTTTTGTCTTATTTTGCATTCCTGGGACAAAACTGCCTCAAACCATCAAGAATCTAAGCAGAAGATAATTCTAATTCTATAGATGACCTGATGGCCAGTGTAAGGGGGAAAAAGTTTATCATCTCAGACCAAACTGAAAAAAAAAACAAACAGAATTCTTCACAGCACCAACATCAGCCAAAAATAATTCTCCAATAAAGAATCTGGTTCAGTCACAAATGAGCATATGATGTAAGCACACTCCTGAGCTAGTGAAGATCAGAACTCATATAGTCTAGCTATCAGGTCCTCACTACCACCTATTCTGCAGTACAGGTGCGTACTCAACTGCACCCCTAGCCAGCACACAGGTTTCCAAACTTGGCTAAGGGGGAAAGAACAGCTATTACCTGCTACACTTTTACCCAACCAGCCTGTAACTAAAATCCATTTTTCTTTTTTATACTTAAATAGCAGCTAAGAAGAATACTCATACGCATAACCATGAAGTGCTAGTCAAAGCTGAGAACAACCAGAAGCTGAGTGACTGCCCTGTGACCGTCAAAAGATGAAACAACCATTGAGGGGAAACCCAATTAACCCTTTATCTCCAGTTCAGAAAGCAAATCCTTTCAGGTCTTTATTGATTCATTAATGCGTATCACAAGCACCTATCTCCCCCTTCTGGAAGTTACAAAGCCTTACAAGCATCTGGATATCTAAGTTGGATACTGCTTTAAGACCAAGCTATTCCAAGCATGTGAAGAACTCTGATTTACTTTAGTTGCCTAAAATAAAATGTATACAACTACTTAAGACACCTTTAGAATAAATATCACCCAAGGTTTGTTGCTTTGTGTTTTGTTGTGGTTTGGGTTTTTTTTTTCCTCCAAATTTTAACTGAGACAGTTCACCAAGAAATACCAAATTACTAATCACCACTACTGGAGGAATACAAAAACAAAGTGGTTTTGTTTCTCATTAGCACAGAGGCTTCTTTTTGTCCCAAATGAGTTTTCATTTCCCTGAGCTTCAACATCAACATACTCTGATAACAGCACCAGCAATCAGTGACATGTAACCGTTTCTTAAAAACATCCAGTTCTTCTGATCTGTGGAAGCGTAAAAATAAGGCTGAGAAACCTGAAGTTTCCAAAAACTCACCTTATCTACAGACGCTTGCATTTTTGCTTTAATCTCCTCTAACGACAGAGGGACTTTCGGTGTTTTTGGAGTTAGAGATTTATCCTTCTTGGAATCTGGAGTCTGAAAATTATTCATTTCATTAGGAACTTGCAGATACATAAAGCTACTTAGTATATGAGATCAAGTTTTCTAAAAACAAGAATGTTAAAACCTACTGCAGAATTTATATGGAATAAAAGAACTAGCTGTCACAGATACTTCAGATAGATGCTATCCTGCCATCCATCCCACACTAATTTCTGTATCAACCTTCCTGGCATGCATGTTCAAGTACACGCAGCAAGGAAACACTGCATAAGGAAGCTTGACAACTACAAAGCAACTGAAGAAGAAAACTGTTAGTTCTCAAATGGATCAGCTAAGTGAGACTCCCTTATTAGCAGCAGCCTCCTGGTGCACTGCAGTGGCAACACAGTTGGCACTCGTCCTCTTGTATAAGCAGCTACACAAAAGCTACAGAGTTGTATTTTAAACTGTGGGATAACCAATACTCACAAGGGACAGCATGTCTCATTTCAAATCTTGGCTGTTGTAGTTATATATTGATCACTGAACAGTTTTACAGGGGAACATGAAGCAATGAACAGTATCCCCAGCATGCTTCATATTAAGATTCAAAAACCTAACTTAATGGTTAGTACGTTATTTAAAGTTACCATCAGGCAAGAAAACTAGCTTCTACACTAGAATAAACATTTGTTTTACTTATTTGTCTCCACTCACTTTTGATTTAGATGCTGGTGTGGACGGCTTAGAGTCTTTTCCATTTTGCTTTGCTTTCTGCATATTTTTTCCTGAAGCCTCACGGACAGGCTGAAAAGAAAGCACTTAAGTTCATTTGCCATGAAAAACTGCCAGTAAATGTTAAGCTTGTTAACATAATACTCAAGACTTAGTGACAAATACATACCATTCAACATCAAACAAAAACCATTCTCATTGCCCATGCAACATGATCAGTGTCCATTACTTAAGCAAAAAGCACGTACGTTACAGGAACTCAAATGAAAAACTGTTGGTGAAGCACAATACATCACATAACCAACATCAAGTTTTGTTATGATGCCATACAAGTATGTGGGACCTCCACTCCATTTCCCTTATATATTACATCCTTCCTTATATATTACCATGCAGACTTTTGGGGGCAGATATTGCATAAAACTAATTCTAGATGGCACTGCGATTCCAAGATCTGACTCAGTGCTACTTGGTTTTTTTGTAACACAACCATTATCCCGTTTGGCATTGCATACAGAAACATCATCTGGGATGGGCAACGCCACGTGTATATTTAAGAATCGGATTCTTATACTCCTATATACATCAAGGGACCATTTCGTTCAGCCACACTAGATTTGATTAGATTGCAGGAAATCCGCAGTTCAGATTGTCTTCACCAGGCCTTAAACTATTGTGCACTATCACCTATAGAAATCCATTAGGACAGAGCAGCATATAGTGAAGTAAAACATTAAATGCTTGTTTCTAAACGGCAGATATGAACACGAGTTCAAGCCAAAGTACGCACGTTCCAAAAAATTACTACCTTCTACCTCTGCAGTTGCCAAGCTGTCTTACAGTTTATTTTACCACCAGATGGCACTCAAGGGCTGATGTAATTTCACATTCAAGCACTCGGCTGCCTAAAGTGAAACTTTTCCGACGAGCTCACACATTTAGATCCTTTTTTATTGAAAGTTAGGTTGCTAAAAAGACCTTTTTCACAGCATGCAGGACTAACTGAAATGGCAAAGCACAAACCACATCTTTGAGCAGGATTTTGTCTGCTGCCCAATAGCCATACATGAAATCATACCAGTCTGACATCTGCGCATGTGCATATGCATGCTGCTAAGAACCCAGCCACCCCTCTGCAGCAAAGTAAATAAAATATGGATTGGATGTGTATTCACACTGAAGTGTTCTAATGTCCTATTACAATTTCTTTATACAGACTAAGCTAAATCAAAGCATCCCATTCACACATTCCAAATAGCTGTGCTTAAACTCATTGACTGAAGAAACTATCTGCCCAATTACTGTCATCCCTTGTATTGATATCTAGTCCATTATAAAATGGAATACTGTACAAAGAAGAGGACATCTCTGTTAGCTTCTGCATTACAATAAATGCAGAGTTCAAACCTAAACAGCTATCTTGCTTATGCAAACACAGCTTCCCCTCCCCCTACTTCTGCTTTAGGGTTCTTCATATGAATCCTCAAAGACAACTCAATCAGGACAGTTAATTAGCACCTATTAGTAAGTTAAGAGGTGTTAGCACTTGCTCCCCCTGTCTGAATAAACTTCGCTGCAGATAGTAAGTCCATCTGGTGTCCACTCACTTCCTTTCAAGTTTATTAAACAGGCTGTTTAATCCTTCATGGGTGAAGAGTCACAATGTGTCCGTGTATATATATGCGCCACTTACTTTCTTCATTGGTGTTTTCATTTCTTCCTCATCATCCTCTAAGTCATCCTCATCACTACAATTAGAAAGGTAGTCACTCACCATAACTCAAGATGCATACTCACAGCTTTAACCACATTAGGAATTAGTCTTCCCCCTCCCTCCCAATAAAATGTTTATTCATGAAGGAAGCAAGTAATCTTCCCAAGTCTGCCTTATACCTTATTTAACACATGGCAAGGTGTTCGGCCAAATACTCTACCTACTACTGTTAAAGCCATTAAACGCATTGCCTTCTGCTTTAATACTGAAGGCACATATCTTAAGACTTTCACTACTACTAATAAAGAAATTCTAAATTGATTACAAGTTAATGAATTACAAGAAACTAAGTTTTATAACCCAGTATGACATATTTGAATAACACTAATTTAGATTGCATTGTGGAGATAAACTTGAGGTAAGTCCGCTTTTTTTTGTAGCCAAGATAAAAAGTAGCTTGCTCACTTAACATCCAGTTATGTCACACAACTCGTATTCTGAAACAGTTAACCCTGTATTTCAAAATACATTATCAAAACAAGAATACATACTCATCATCCTCCTCCTCGTCTTCATCATCATCCTCATCATCTTCTGATAATTTTGCTTTTTTCTTTAAAAAGATCAAGCATGTTAAGCATCAATACCATTTTGGCTTAATAAACAGCAACCTTGATCCAAAACAGTTTGTGGCATACTTACAAGACTATCTTCGATCAATTTAGCTAAACCAAACAAGTTACACCTGCCAAGTCAAAAGCTATTGACAAATTTACAGCATGCTCTGAGCATAAGAATCTTTCCTTCTACACTACAGAGCTTCAATCAGCATTTAAACTCTTGCAGTATGATGATGTTTATACAAGAATCTGCACGCTCAGTTACTGCAGCAGACAGAACTTCCACATAGAAGTGGCCTTCGTATCAGCCCCTCCAGCAAAGTTTTGGAAACTATCTGTACTTAACCACACTTCCGTAATTTAGTACTTGTCAAGACCCAAGTACAAAATAATCCTTCCCCACAGATATCAACAGACCACATATTAAGCAAATCATAGCAAGCCATTAACTGCTTACTCCTAGAGGCAGCAATACCAAACCAAAAGAAAATTCTGCAGACAAGCTGATTGAAAGTATATATACCTGTGGTGTTTTAGCTCCTCCTCCACTTGCTGGTCTCTTTGTCGAAGTGTTCACAATTTTTGTATCATCTTCCTCATCATCTGATTCTGGCTCTTCCTCTAATGCTGATAAAATGATGGCAACGTGTAAAAAAACCCACCTCATTTAACATCAGTTAAAGCAAGACTGCTAGTAAGAAACAAACAGAAGAGTATCACCCACAACTAAATAGTCAAGGTCTTGCTGAGGTGCTGAATTGATAGGAGGAAGCTTCCTACCAGCAATCTAACCACTGACATCAGAAACTTTTCCAGTTGACTGTATGCAGATAGTACTACACTGAAATCCAAAATGGGTGAATAAACCACTCATACACTGCCTGTAACATTCCTCACAGAAAAGCAGCCATAGAAAGTTAACAAAATTTTCTCCATTTCCAAGGAGACACATTTCAGAGAACTTCTAGAGAGAAAGATCAGTTTCAAAGACAATTCTACAAAGGAGAAGGCTAGTCCTGGCTTAGTTTTTAGTGTAAACTCAAAACTATTTCATGGGCAGTCTTCTCATTCTCAACTGATAAGCAGAAAGCTCACAGCTTTCTGCTGTGAGACACTAACACCAGGAACCTAACACTCATTTTTAAGGAGAGAAATTAGAAATCAAATTGCAAGGCTGACAAACTCCCCTTATCCATACAAAACAACAGGCAAGAAAGGTATGCAACCATTTCTCTGAACTCCTTTCCTACAGTCACCTCATGCCTCTGAGCACAGTGAATTAAAGATTCGGAGGGTCAGTATTAGAGAAAGTACTGCTTGAGACACCAGATACATCACTCAAGTTCTGTTGGTGCTGACAGGTAGCAAGATCACAGATTAGTAACCAGTTAACACATACCTACGAGATGTTGACCACTGACGTAAACAGGCCCTGAACCACATTTCAACCTCAAGACCACCGGTGGTGTGATCTCAAAGCCTCCTAATGAAACCTAAGGAAAAAAGCACTGTTATTTATTCAAATATTAAAGGCAAAGTGTGCTTAACAGACAATCCATTCAAATGAAACTAAGAGCACCAATATCTGTAGACTCCAAGGCTAATACAGTTGCTCCAAGTTTCCATCTGACAGATTATTTTGGAAGTCTTTAGAGTCAAATCAGGGTCAATAAGCCAGAACAGGGCTTATTACAGTCTCATTGCTTATAATAATTAAAGCACAGTTCTCAAAGCCAGACCAATCCACATTTGTTTCTACTCAGCTTGGCAGCAATGCCAATTTGAACATTATCCATCACACCTGCCCCCAGCATTGTGCGGTTCCACTTGTACAGCATCATCAACACTGATTCAAATTACATTCCAGATGGCAGGAATGACAAGTAGGGTGCCCTTAAATCAAGAAAGGGCAGCAGCCATCTTTAGAATCTCTTAAGAGCCTGGGACCTGCAGAAAAACTAGATTTTTCTCACCCTAGGCTCAAAGCAAGCAATGCAGGCTACAGATGCATCTGCTTGCAAACACATACACTTGTATACATAGAGATGACATGCATAATTACTATCATTTCTTTTTAAAAAAGCGTAATTCTTTTCTACCTTGTCTTTCTCACCTGAGACCCAATTTATAGTAGATTTTTCCAAGCTCTTGTACTTACCGTAGGCTGCACTGACATTTTCAGAGATGCCAGTACTACTTTAATAGGGTTGCCTTCATAGTCCAATGCTTCTGCTTCTACAACGTGTAATTCGTCTTTGGCTCCAGCCCCTAAAGTAACCTGTGAAGTAAAGAACAGTGCACATTCTGAGAATCTTCCCAAATATTCTGAAGTCTTTTAAACTCCATTCACTGTTCTGCATCTCTGAAGACTGAAGTTTGTATTTCTGACTGCTAATGATTCAGCTGC
This sequence comes from Gymnogyps californianus, assembly GCF_018139145.2. Lineage (NCBI taxonomy): Eukaryota > Metazoa > Chordata > Aves > Accipitriformes > Cathartidae > Gymnogyps > Gymnogyps californianus. Next base: position 3,001,137 of record NC_059484.1, read on the forward strand.
ACTCCTCCCCAAGCCAATATCCTCTTTCCTCATAACACCGGCACTTGCAAGGTGCAACTCAAGGCATGTGTTTTGAGGAGAGTGAAAAGCAGGCCTTTTGCTACCGGATTACTGCATTGAAATGGGTCAGTGGCAAGTCCAGTCAGCACTGAAGTTGGCCCAAGGGAAGAAGTACAAACACATGCCTAGAGGAAGGGAAACAACCGCTATCACTACTACAGAATCAAAGCCTTTATCCTTCCCCTTCCTGCCATGTTTCGTCTGCCAACTGCTTCACTTTATCACACTACACACTTTTTGCTTACTTGACATTCAATGAGGAGCTAAGTCTTAACAACTGCTCAGTTACTGAACTGTCATTTATGCATATGCCTCCTGAGTTAATTCACCATGGACTGAAAGCTGCTGTCCCAGAGCATTTCAAAACTCAAGTGCCTAGATTCTTTACACTGAGTACAAGTCTGGCACATTCTGAAGATTCAAAAATCATAGCTGCAGGGAGGCATATAAGTGACAGACATTGGACAGGTCTGAAATTCCAGTTCTCTGAACCTCTGGCATCTGAGTCAGGATTACCTGCAAGAGATCTGAAAACCAAGAATCCCTTGAAGTAGTACAATTCTTCCCAAGACCAGTGAACAAGGCTCTCTGTTTCCCTTCCCAATGCCCATGAAAAGAAAGCTTTCCACCCTCCATGGCAGATGTGGGTGTAATCACTGCCGGTAGAGGCATACAACTTAAGTTTCCTTTCTCCAAGAGCTGAGTTTTAGGCAGGCTATAATGATCCAGACTAGATGTATCAGGCTGAAGGCTGAGAAATAGGATATAGGATTCACTACTCCTTGCAAGTTGTTACTGTAAATTGCTGCTCATCTCACCTCTCAAATGGGTTAGCAACAAGACCGAATCATTCAGCTGGTGGGACTAACCACCAGGACAAGAATTTAAAAGCATGCCCTCCACCCCCAGTTACTCCTGTCATTTGCACCAGTTCAAGCAATACTACAGCACTTACTATTAATTTCTTTACCAAGTGTCTGGCAAGTATCCATTCATGTGCTTTCATTTCTACACTGAAGGAATACACGCTGGCACTAAATAGGCAATGAAGCACTGACCACCCCTCTTTCAGCTATCATTAGTAAGACATCTACAGAAACCCTCGTGCTACTTTCTACCTCTACAGGCATAAATTGTCCTCCCCTTTCACTTTTATCTTTTTCTCCCCACCTCCTTCTGTACCTCATACCCAAGTCCATCGCCACATTTGTATCTTAACTGACATGTGTCAGTCAATCTTTAAACATCTAGTCTTTTATCAGGTGCACAGATCAGTCACTGGGTATTTGCTACCTTCACACTCTTATCTTCCATCAACTCCTTCCTCTGCTTGCCAAGGCATTTTCTGTTTGTAGCTATGCCCAAGATCTTCCAAGCCTCTTAAGACATTTCCAGTTTGTCATTTGTTATTTCAACTTCCCATGTCTCCTGTATATCATCTTTTGTCTTTAAAAAAGACAGGTTATTGAATTAGACTTTTTTCCCGCAACCCTAAAAACTAAGTACTGGTATGCATCCAAATCTGCTTCATTCCCTATGAAGAGGGCACAGCATCAGAAGAGATGCTCTAGGTAATTTGCCAAAACCAGGATCTTTGGATAAAGCCATACAACTCAAGTATCACTCAGTGACTAATTTCATCTGCATGACAAACATTCAGATATGAGAACTATCCACATGAACTTGTCCTATACATACTTTACTGTTATATTCTTCCCTCGAAAGAAATTCTAATTAAGAACAAATTAGTCATTGTCAAGTCCAGGCTGTAATTTTCATAAAATACAAGGACTGAAGACACATGATTCACAAAACCGTAATGCCTATATTAAAGTGTTGTAAGTATCACTGCGAATAAGTTTGGAGCACGTTATTATGCAAGTCTCCTGTAGGAAGCAATTCTGGCGTAGGAAGTAATCCACAATTATAAGACTCTTTTGTTTCCAGGTATCATCAAGGTATCTCTTTGTATTTAAATAAACACAGTAATAAACCATAGAGACATGCTACAACTCTTCAATTCCCTGCCTGTGAAGTTGAGGCATATTATCTTTTTGCTAACCAGAAGTAACATGCTTAGCCCAGAACAAAGGCCTTGAAATATTGTCTCTTGTTTGTGTGGCAGCAGAAAGATCTAAGGACACATCTAAGAACTCTCAGTGTACAGATCCTGATTTCCAGGAGTATCCTGCTCAGTGAGGAGTCTGTTAGATGAATCATCTGAATGAAAGACAGCTTTTCCCAGTTACATCCTTAGTGAGGGCAACACTAAGGACAATAAATCAAAACATAAACCTCCCCCCCATTTAGATTTAGTTACTAGCTGCCTACAGAAAAAAGCACTGGAATTATGTCTGGGGAATATATGGAAAAGCTTTTCAAAATAAAGTTTCTAATAAAGTCTACTAAAATGTACCCATGTATGATTCTTATAAATCTATCCTCCCCCTGTGCTCCTGTAGCATCTGAACTACTGCATTAGAGATGTCAGAGTGTGCACTCTGACCTTTAATTCCGTTTAATACACATGTATTAGCCTACTGCAAATTCGTTTTTAAACTTTTCCACCCTTGCATTGCTTGCTGTAAATGACAAAAACATCAGTAGATATTTTAAACTTTTTTTTTTCAATACAGCAAATATTTCAAGTGACATGGTATGCTCCACTCCCAATAAGAACAGCTTATTATTTAACAGACTCACAGAAAAACACCACTAAAAGAAACAAGTTTAAGGAAACTAATGTATGTGTTAAAAAACTCACTTCTCACAACATCGCACACCACTACTTAAAAATAAAAACTTAAAACCTGGAAGTTAAAAACCAAACGATACTTGCCGTTCTCAAAGACAACTGATGCTCATTTTCTTCATCATCTACTTTGAACTGATACTCCTTATCTGCTTTAAGCTCGCAGCCTGTAAAAAGACCATTTAATTATAAGCATACTTTTTTACTTAGACGCAGGTATCTGCTAACCACTTATTATTTTAAAACTTGCTGCTTCGAGGCTCTGCACTTGCACAGAAAACCAACGGCACTCCAGGCACACAAGAAGAGAAACACGTGGGGTGGGGAAAATCCCAGGCGAGTCCGCGGCCTACTGCCGATCGCGCACATCCTAGCGTAGTCCTTTCAAGCCCATCCGCTCTAAGACCGTCCAGGTCCAGCGTCCTCCGCGCTGCCCGGGGGTATGCCATCTCCCGGGACGCCCCGTGTCGGCGGCCGGGCCGCCCCAGGGGCCGCCGGCAACCAAGGCGCGCCGCGGCCCCGCCGCCCTCCACGTGCTCCACCTCCCGCCGCGCTGCCATGTGCTCCGCGGCCGCCCGCGGGCACCGCGCTCCGAGCGCGCCCGCGTCCCTAGGAACGGGCTGGGAGACGGGCGGGCGGCGCGGGGAACAAAAGCGCACCGGGCCGGGCCGCCGCCACGTGCGAGCAGCGCGCCACGTGGGGCGCGCGCCGCGGGGGAACGCGCGGCGGTAACGGCCGCGGGCGCCGCGCGCCCCCTCCCCCGACAAGGCCCTTCCCGCCCGCCCCCCCCCCCCCCCCCCGCTGAGGCGCGGCGCAAGGCCGGCACCAGGCCGCGGCCCCCACGCGGGCCCCGCCGCCTCCCGCTCGGCCCCGAGGCCTGAGGGAGCGGAGGAAAGAGGCCGGCAGGCAGCGGGAGCGCGGGGCTGGGGGAGCGGCGGGCCGTTACCGAAGAGGAAGGTCTGGGGGCGCAGGGGGCCCATGCTCTCCATGTCCATGGCGCTGTCCTCCATCTTCTCGGCCTGCTCGCGCGGGAGGAGCGGAACGGAACGCGGCGCTGCGGGCGGACGCGCACTAAAGGAAGCCTCATGCCCGCCCACTCCCAGATATAGCCCGCGCGCTCTCGCGAGACCCGCGCCCCGGCCACGCCCCCTCGGCCCGCCGCCCCGCCTCTGCGCACGCGCCGCCCTGCCCCGCCGCCGCCGCGCGCTCACGGGGGAAGGGGGTCGCGAGCGCGGCCCGTGGCGCTCTGCCGCGCGCGGGGGGCCGCGGCCGTCACAAAATGGAGGCGGCCGGGGCGGCCCCCGCACCCCGCGGAGCGGCTGCGGGCCCGCAGGGCCGGGGCGGGCCGCCCGCGGGTGGCTCTTCTCTCACGGCTGTGGCCGGCGTGGCCTCGCCAGCACGCCTCGCGGGGAAAGGGCGGCGAGCGCCGCCCAGGCAGGTGCCCGCTTGCCGCTGTAGCCTGAAGGGTCCGGCCGGGCGGCGGCGTGAAATGGCTGTCCGCGGGCGCGTACGGCTGCCGGGCGGGAAGGGCCCGACACCGGCGGGTTCTGCGGCCCGGGGGAGGCGCAGCCTGGGCGCTGGGTGGCTGCTTGCGCCCCGCTGCTCTGCTCAGGTGCCTCTCCCGCCCGGCTGAATAGAAAGTGCTGTCAAGGGGCAGCCGCCCTGCTTGGTGGTGGGCTGGACAGCCTGCCCGGGGAAGCTGTGCCGGCAGCGGGGTGCCGCGGGCAGCCTCCCTCATGCGGCTCAGGGCCCAGCAGAGCTCACAGCCCACAGAGGCTCCATTGCCACCCTGCGGGCCAGGGCCTCGCGGAGGTAGCAAAAGAACCAAAAGGCTTAATGCTATGGCCAAAGTAACAAACCCTACTGAGAAATGGGGTGCGTAAGCACAGCCTTACGGCTTCCAGACCTGAGCCACAGAAGAGCTTGAGCGAGGCGAGGAGCTTGCATCTACCACTGCTCCTCCACGTAGAGGAAGGCCCTGTTGCAGTGAAACGTACTCTCCTATTCCTCTATTGTGTGTGCCACGAGCTGACAGCTCCTGTCAGCTTTGATTAAAAAGAAGAAAAAAGCAGCCCCTTTTCCTGTCTCCATACCAATTAAGATGAGCTGCCATTCTGAGTTACTGCTCTCCGTGCCACTGGGCTCTGAGGACCAGGGAGCAACAATGTTTTGGGAAACTCCCTTTCAGCTGGTGTTCAGATGGGAGTGAACTGCTTTTTCATGTGAATTGGCACGTGGGGCCATCTGTCACAACAGAATCAAAAGTCAGATTTTTTTTTCTACTGACGGCCACAAGCCCTGAAAAGGCTTGCGTATGCATTAGCACATCACGGGCCCTGGGCAGGGCACACCCTTGAGTTACCATCCCAGGCTGGCCTCATGTCCAGGGGCTGATCTGTAAGAGTCAGGTGTCTCGGGTGCTGTAAATTAGCTAATCTCGAGATTACTTTTACCATAACACCCGCTCTTCAAAAATAAAAGTATATAGCCTCTTAATGCTCATGTCTCTCCATTAATTTGAAATGTGTAATTCGTATTCATAATACCTACATTCATATTCATAAAGGAACAACATTAAATTCTGTTGCTGAAAATGAGACAAACAAAAAACTGACACAGTGGTAAAATGAATCTTACCTGTCAAAACGTGGCATTCACCTTCTTTCTCACTCTCCCACAAAGCTCACCTCTTTGAAAAACAGTAAATACAGTTCCACAGTACATACACATTCAGCTTCTTTTCAAATGTACGGTCTCCTATTTGCAAGATACAATTAGTTTTCCAAATACGAGGTTACTTGAGCCATGGGTTCGCCAGGATACGTCCCCCTACAATCCCGTTAACGTTAAAGCAGATCATCTACTGAGGTGTCAAGTGGATTGCCACAGGCTGGCTAAAATACAAGAATAATAAAATTGACTTGTGTGTGAAAACAAGGTATACAAATAAATAGTGGTGCAGCTTACCACGTGAGTGAGGACGGGGGATTTGGGCTGCTGTGAGAGCCCTCTTTCAGAGTCTCTGGCTAATTTCGGCTGGAAGGCAGCTCTGGAGGCCACCCGGTCCGGCACCCTGCTCACCGCAGCGCCAGCGCGGGTCACGCTGCGAGGGCTGCGTCTCCGCAGTTTGTCTGGGCCAGTTTGCTACAGTGGTGCAGTAACTAACCAATACTAATTACGGCTGATTTGGAAATGCTGACACGGGTTAAAATTAGTGGGGTTTTTCCTATTTCTCTTCTCATCTTCCTACTAGCTCTTCTCTTTACTTAAATATAAGGTGACACATTTGTAGCATGTGACAAGAGTATTTACACAAACCCACAAAAACTAACAACCTTTTTTTTTTTCCTTTGCATCCTATAGTAGAGACATTGTTAATTTGCAACCTGTGCATCAGTTGTGTGTGTAGAAATAACACCCTGATGGATGTCAAAGTCAAAAAAGAGGAGAGCAGGGCGATCACTTAAGCATCATGAACCACCCTTCCCATTTACTCCACTTAAAATCTCCCTAGGAAACCAGAGAAGGAACAGTGTTTATTTCATTTTCTAACCTTTGGTTTGGTTCATTTCTTATTATCTTTAAGAAGCAATTACTTCTCCTTAATGTAGGAAGAGTGGCAGTTTGGCAATGCAGCGTGGAGAAGATACACACAGGGATTCGGGAAGCGGCAGAGGCAGGAAAACTCCCCGAGTGTGGTGGCTGGTGTCACTGGCAGAAGAAAGGCATCATTAATTGATCAGACATCTCAGCCAAGAGGAGCCGTACAGATACAGATAAGACATTTGTTTGATTTGGCTTGAAAATGGGAACTAGTATCAAAATTTAAAGTGAAGTTTTGGCATGACCCAAATGACAAACAGACTGGAGCGGGAAGGTGAATATTACATGGTAGTAGTGAAAGAGGCTGCAGCTGTTTGCATGTACATTTACCTGGTGTAATGCCAACAGGAGTACATAGCTACTGGTCAAACCCACCCAAAAACCTGCTCCACGCGGCATTGAGCAGCTTGCAAAGCAGACTACGGTTACAGAAGTCCACCCAGGTCTGTCGAAGGGGAGCGGTGCAGCCACAGCATGTTCTCGTGCGTACAGAGTCGCTTTTAATTCAATTACAGTCTTCCATTACTGAGGAAATAAATGTGGGAGGAAACAAAGGACAGACACAGAGAAGCAAAACAGGGGTAGGAAGTAGGAGATATATGCTTACTGCATCTCGTTTGGCTCCATAGGGCTTTAGAAGGGCTGTCATATATCATGACATTTATTATTTCTGTCATGTACTAGGATGAGAAGTCCATTACAATATCGATCATTTTACTCTGCTCAACTCTACGCTATGTAATACTCAGCATAGCTGAAAAAGCTTACAAGTGATTTAGAAATAGCTGTACAGGAAGAAGTGAGGAAGAAATCGGAGTCAACATGGTTTCCCTTAATGGAATTCTCTTGCATTTTAAACACGGTTAAAGCCACAGCACAGTTGCAGTCAAGCAATCAGAAGCTACAGACACAATAAAGATTTCCTATGCAATCTTAATTTACATGCTGACATAATGACATAATCTTCATCTGCATTGCCCCATGGCTGTCACATAACCTCTTCACCAGGCTCCTCCTCCTTTCACCAGTCAATAATTTCTGCCCCAATGAACTCAGGGCCAAAATCTTAAAAGACATCAAAACACTTACCCTTCCTTGATATCAAAAAGACCACTTGCAAACCTGAAAATCCAAATATTTCAATTTAACCTGAAATAACCGCAGATTGCAATCATCGGAGAGGGCAGCACAAGGGAGGCACTAGCTATTACCATTAGTATACCATTAGCAGTACCAGGCAGCAGGAGCAGGACGCTGTTCCAGCATCGCAGTGGCAGAGAAGACAGAGCTGTTCTGCAGGGTGTCAGGCCAGCCTGTGCCCTAAACACCGAGGTGCAGCACAGGTGAGAGCTGCGCTGCCCTGCGGGGTTGCTTTGAGAAGACTTGTCCTTGGGGTTATAATTTCTCTCCACTTCCAGGTGGGTTTGCAGCCAGCTCAGGACAGGGAGATGTGATGGAAGACCATCCTTACCTGGTTGTCTTCTTTCTTACCTGCAGTCTGCTTTTTCCTGCTAATCCTGCCATGAGTGGGCACCAGAAGTTTTCTTCATCATCTTTCTTTAATGTACTGTCTGTTCCATCCCCAGCTTTGCCTGTAACACAGTATTTATGCAGAGCAGCATGAAGGTCTGCATCAGAACATCCTTCAGCACTGGAGAAAGCTGCATAGCGGAAGGGGAGCCAAGGGAGGCTGATGACCTGGCCTGTGTGCTTATGACAGCACGTGCTGGTGCTGCTCCGTCTCTTCTATATTCTTGCGTACAGCTTTCAAGGGATCCTGCTCATGTTAGTGCCCAATTTCAGACATTCATCCCTAAAAGGGGGGAATGACAGACGAGCCAGGATGTCCACAAGGAAGGCACTCAGGCATCACAGTGATGACAAGAAACAAAGTTACACAGATAGATTACACCAGGTGTTAGCGTCACAACAGTAAAACTTGAGATAGCCTGAAATTTCTCTTTTTTTTTCTTCTTTTTTTTTTTCTTAAATACTCTAAAAGCCATTCCAACAGACACAGGATCTAAACATTTAGTATGAATGATCAAGCCTTGAGTATGGGATAATTAGTTCCAATTTAGAAATAATACAACATGTACCTGAATATAGGTCCCTTAACAAAAAGACATCAAAATTGTACACTTGGGGTTTTTTGCATGAAGCTGAGGTTCAGATGTTGCTCTACTCATGCCCAAAGGATGGTACTAGCCTGGATCTCAGCCAAGTGTTTGCAATAGTAAACAGTAAAATTTGGATTTTTGTGGTGACTTGGACCATATCAACAGGTCACAGACCCACCTGTGGTGGTCAACCCACCACACTTACCAAATGAGTGTCTCTGGTCCTTAAACAGGATATAATCAGCAGATAAACTGAATTCTACCAACTTCTGTGTAATGTGCACATACACTGCTTTGCAGCAACATTTTAGATCAATGATGTGGTGGGTTGACCCTGGCTGGATGCCAGGTACCCACCCAAGCCGCTCTATCACTCCCCTCCTCAGCTGGACAGGGGAGAGAAAATATAACAAAAGGCTCATGGGTCGAGATAAGGACAGGATCACTCAGCATTTACTGTCAAACCAAATCTTAAAAGCACCATCCTCCCATCCTTCCCTGCTTCCCGGGCTTAACTTCACTCCTGATTTTCTCTACCTCCTCCTCCCCAGCAGCACAGGGGGATGGGGAATGGGGGTTTGGGTCAGTTCATCACACGTTGTCTCTGCCGCTCCTTCCTCCTCAGGGGGAGGACTCCTCACACTCTTCCCCTGCTCCAGCGTGGGGTCCCTCCCACGGGAGACAGTCCTCCATGAACTTCTCCAATGCGAGTCCTTCCCACGGGCTGCAGTTCTTCACAAACTGCTCCAGCATGGGTCCCATCCACGGGGTGCAGTCCTTCAGGAACAGACTGCTCCAGCGTGGGTCTTCCACGGGGTCACAAGCCCTGCCAGCAAACCTGCTCCAGCCTGGGCTCCTCTCTCCACGGGGCCACAGGTCCTGCCAGGAGCCTGCTCCAGCGCAGGCTTCCCACGGGGTCACAGCGTCCTTCGGGCATCCCCCTGCTCCGGCGTGGGGTCCTCCACGGGCTGCAGGTGGAGATCTGCTTCACCATGGACCTCCATGGGCTGCAGGGGGACAGCCTGCCTCACCATGGTCTTCATCACCACGGGCTGCAGGGGAATCTCTCTGCTCCGGCGCCTGGAGCACCTCCTCCCCCTCCTTCTTCCCTGACCTTGGTGTCTGCGGAGTTGTTCCTCTCACATCTTCTCACTCCTCTCGCTGGCTGCAGTTGCTACGTGCCTGTATTTTTTTCCCCCCTTCTGAAATCTGTTACCCAGAGGCGCTACCACCATCGCTGATGGGCTCGGCCTTGGCCAGCGGCGGCTCCGTCTTGGAGCCGGCTGGCGTTGGCTCCATCGGACATGGGGGAAGCTTCTAGCAGCTTCTCAGAGAAGCCACCCCTGTAGCCCCCCAGCTACCAAAACCTTGCCACGCAAACCTATCAGCACTCCCAGGTGCTGTTTCCTCCCCAGGAACCATGACTGCAGGGTGTGTGTTACGCACAGATTGCTTCTCCACCTGCACTGTTTTCTGGATTTTTTTTCCTGGAAAAAATTGGCCCTAAAAGTCAACATACTTTGAAACTTTCTGTGCCCTGCTGGTCCCAAAGGTGAGACCACCTCCCGGTAGAAGGAGTAGTAAAAGTTTGGAGTTGGTGGAGCTGAGATGTCTCGGGAAGGAATATGGCAGTGAAGCGCTCCATAAGCCATGTGTATGTAAAGCTGGCAAGGCAGACTACACGTAGCCGTTTCAGCTACTCTGCTCCAGTGATGCCAGATGCCCATGCCCCATGAGCTTGTCTACAATGCCTCCCCCTGGTATATCGTTTGCTGCTGTGCACTACTACTGTACCTGCTGCCAGCCCTCGGCACTTCTCTGCTTGTTAAACCCAATGAACTTGATCCCAAAATGATGCTCCGCATCACTGCCGACGTGCATGAGCTCTGCTGACCACCTACAGACGACCAAGGCCATGGAGATGGGAGAGAATACATGGTACTCGACATGAAATAGCCTGTTGTGGTGGTTACTTTTCAGATCTACTTCTTCTGCAGTACAGGCTTTAAAGTAGTCTCCCCCATGCCCCATGGTTCCCTCAGGCTCTGGGAAGGGCAGAGCTAAGGCCATGGGGTGGGACCACAGCACACGCTTGTCCAGTTCCTGACTTTCCTGTGTTTGTTGTACTCCTTCGTCTCTACAGCTTCACTGTCAAAGCCTGAAGTGCAGGTCCATTTGATGTTTGGGAAGCATGTAAGACGCTGTCAGTTAATCATAATTTGGGGCAGATGCTCTGGGTACAAGTTCAGGAGAGATTCCCTCTTCTGAGCACTCGCTGTTCTCATTTCAAGATCAACAGCACCATCTAGTGATCCCAAATCAGCTTCCTACATACCTGTCGCCTTATCTCCCACATATCATACATTCCTCCAGGTCTCCCAGATGAGGTTTGTCTGTCCGTGCCTATCTACGCCCTTCCTGCTAGAGGGTTGCTTACTAGAAGGTCTTGCGTGGTGGAGGCTGAGGGCACTCAGCCACAGTCACAGACCTCTGAGCTGGGATGGGATGATCCAAATTAACTCGCAGGCCAAGAAACATCACTGAGCTGTGTGCCAGACCCCATTTGGCTCAGCGAGAATATTTTCTGCCTTCCTGGGCATCTCGCACAGCTTCCACATTCAAATGAAATGTGTTCAGGGAAAGAAAATAATCCTCCCTTATCCTTCCCTTGGTTCTCTGCTGTGTTTGATCTTGCTCACATGTTGTGCAAGGACCTCAAGCACACCAGTCAAAGGTCATGTTTTGTCCCTGAGATCCCATTGGCATACATAGCTCATTATACAGATGTCAAGAGAGTCAAAAGCATGGCCAACATTATTTCTGGTCTCTCAACTTAGAGCAACAGGCAGACAGGCAGCTCCACATCTCCAGCGTGCAACGAGCCCTTCTGTTCCTCTCCCCATCACCCCCCCCGCAAAAAAACCCACAAAAATAAAAATCTGCAGGATCCGCACACAAACCTGGAGAGGCCGAGGTTTCGTTATCGTCCCAGCTCCTTGTCGTGGTTCAACCCCAGCCGGCAACTCAGCACCAGGCAGACGCTTCCCGCTCCCCCCTCCCAGTGGAGTGGGGAGGAGGGAAAAAAAAAGGTAAAACTCATGGGTTGAGATAAGAAGGTTTAATAACTAAAGTAAAATAAAATATACTACTAACTAAGAATAATAATAATATAATAATTGTAATGAAAAGGAATATAACAAAAAAAAGAGAAATAAAACCCAAGAAAAGACAAGTGATGCACAATGCAATTGCTCACCACCCGCTGACTGATGCTCGAGCAGCGATCCACACCTCCCAGCCAGCTCCCCCCAGTTTATATACTGGGCATGATGTTCCATGGTATGGAATATCCCTTTGGCCAGTTTGGGTCAGCTGCCCCGGCTCTGCTCCCTCCCAGCTTCTTGCACACCTGCTTGCTGGCAGAGCATGGGAAACTGAAAAGTCCTTGACTTAGGATAAGCGCTACTTAGCAACAACTAAAACATCAGTGTGTTATCATCAACATTATTCTCACACTAAATCCAAAACACAGCACTGTACCAACTCCTAAGAAGAAAATTAACTCTATCCCAGCCGAAACCAGGCCACTCCTGCACTGCTGCATTTCACCCTCCCCACAACAGTCTCCAGGGCCCCCATGCTGGATATTAAGACAGAAGGTCATCATGTTGACAGCAGTATCATTTTGTGCCTCTTTTTTTCCCAGCCAGGACAATGTGCCAATTTCAACCCTCTCTACTTCACTCCTGCATTCTCTCAGTTCCTTGACTCTTCATCAGGACACCTTGCAGGCTGAGGATGCTGCAGGGAAGGAAATGAAAGGACCCCCAGTTTTTGACTCCTCACGGTAAGGAATTTTGATGCATCAAGCACCTTCTCCAGCTTCAAGGTCATGGCCAGGAAAACCATACTATGTGAGATATATGTGGCGAGCTCTTATATTTATTAGGCTAAAACAAGTCCATGTTCCCAGCTTGTGCTAGAGGGCACTCTCAGAGACTAGGAATCTGGAGCCATGTGGTTATACACAAGGATCTGGATTGCAGCTCTCAAGTTTGCAGAGACAAGCCTGGGAAAGTCTTTCAAAAGAAACCGCTTCAGAATCATGAAAAAGAATAAGATGGATGTTTAAAGCCACCCCCATAAATCAATTTCTTTCCTGGACTTTACTGAGCTTATCTAATGTAAGCAATAGTATTAAACCATTCTGCATTCTGGGTTATATTTGCCTAGGCGGGCCAGCAGGACGGGGTTTTTAGCATCGCAGCAGCATTCCAGGGTGGTTTACTGGCTCCTGCACACAAAACATCCTCAGTTCACCTTATATGCTTATATATATATATGTAGATGCTTATATGTTTATAGGCTTCTGGAGGCTTTTGGACAAAGATATTTACTGAACAAATGAACGTTTATCGCATTTTCAAGCTACAGTTGTGAAAATTTTACAGATGAAACAATGGGCTCTGGTCTGATCTCTGATCACAAATGTGACTTTAGAGATGTAATACACAGCTCTATGATCTGTCTGAAGCACTGCAAAGGTCAAAAAATCAAATTGAATGTTAGGAATCATTGGGAGAGAAACAGAAAATATCATTAGGTCAGTGTATGAGTGCAGAGTACAACCACATCTTGACTACTATAGGTAGCAATAGTCCTGTTGTGAAAAAAGACAAAATAAAGGGCTATTCAATAACAAGCATGGAGAACGAGAAATAACTGTCTGCTGCCTCTCCTAATACAAGAAATAGAGGGCATAAAATGAAACTTGTAGGTGGCAGATTAAATAAAAAAAAAAGGAGGAGGCAGATCCTCACCCAACGCATAGCAGAACTGTGGATGTCACTGCCACAGGATGCTGGGGACACCAGAACTTTACGTGCGTTGGACACGCTCATGGGAAATGAAAAATCAGTCAAGGGAGAGTAGACAAAAGACATCGTCCTTTGGCTCAAGAAGTCCTTGAACTGCTTGGGATGATATTCTGGGGAAAACACCACTGTAATCTTAAGCTGCTCTCATATATTTCTTCCAGTCACTGTTAGCAGCCAGACACTGGGCTGGCTGAGCATTTAATCTGATCCAAACGAGGAGGAGGCGAGGGGCTCCTCAACTCAGGCTCAATGCCACATGTTCCAAGCAGACCTGCAGCTCAAGAGCCCTTCGACCCAGGCTTGACTCCAGCCCAATGTACACTGCAGTGCTGGTTACAAGACCCAGATCCAGAATCGAGTTCAGTTTCGAGGCTGATCACACACTGCAGTGGGGTTTCAGGTCTAGCAGCAGAGGTTTAGGATATTTTGGCTGGCCATTTCCATCCAGGCGTAGCCATCTCTGACAATCCCACAGTGGAAGACTGTTCAGTTATGGCAGGAGCTCTTACATGCTTGTACTATCACCTACATTGGAAACCTACTTCAAATGAAGTCTCTATGTTTTACTGCTGGTGGTAATTTGCAGCAGGTCAAGACAGAAAGGTGACAAAATATTCACATGATCTTCTTGATGCTCATCTCACAGCTTCATCCTATAGTGGGGAAAACTAATCCCCAGAGCAGTTACATACAATGGCAAAGTTACCCAACTCCCTTGATTCCTGGTTGACACAAAGGAAAAACACGTGGACCTCCTGTTTAATTCTCTGCATTTCCCATACCAGTTGGGAACTCTGGTCACAAATGGTGCACATCTGTGTGATCCAGCCTTTTAAAAAGCAGGTGATGGGTTTACCAGTGGTTGGGGTCCTATGGGATGTTAGTTCTCAAAAGAACATAGAACTTCCTTTACAAGAAAGAGGATTTCCAGCTTCCTCAAGAAGAAAGAGATGATTTTTCAATACTTCTTCAATTTCATCTAAAATTTGGAAGCCTGAGTGCTGACAGCAACCTCAAAATAAGAGTTCCCATCTGTCTTGTACTGCACTTTTCAGGCTTTGCTCTCTATTTGCAAATCTCTAACAAGTCGCTGCGGAGCTCTTTGCCTCTTTGCCAACTGCTTTGCTTTGTTTTGTTAAGTAAAAATGTTAACTGATCTGACACAACCAGATGTACTGCACACATCTCAGCAGCTTCCTGCTGCTGCCAGGTTGGGCCCATCAATTTCATTTGCCTTCGTTGTGGTGCCTTTTAACATTCAGTTACAAAGCAGCACTTACCACTCACTCCAGTTATCATCTGCCATCTCTGTCACCTCAGCGAGAGCCCAGAATCCATCCAGCTTCTTCGCCAGTGGGGTTTCAAGGTGGGAAGGTCTGTCCCAGGAACACCTTTAATAACTAGCTGTTGACAGATCAATTAGTGCTTGGCACTCCCAAAGTTAGCGTCGCCCATGTGCTGTCACTGTGTCGCACCTGCTTGCAGGAAGGTTCATCACTCTGGTACGTTCCTGTCTAGCAAACACGCCTGGCACGTGGCAGGGACACCTCCCGTGTGCCCGGGCATGCCTCAGAGCAAGCAGCACATGGCTATGCTGGAGCTGAGCAGGAGACCAGGTGGATCAGCTCCACAAGGTCCATGAGGTCCATGATGGCATCCCTCCATGCTCTGTCCTGGTCATCGTGGTGTCCACCAACAGGTTGCATCAGACCCAATCTAAACGGAGCAATTGCAATCAGGTGCAAACCCACAATTATACGTGTTGGCCATAGGGGAGCAAAGGTCAACTGAGGGGGTCTCAGACACCCGCTTGCTACACCTGGCATGCCTTATTGTCACCTGCTGCCAGCATCCAAGGTCCCTGCAGAGCCACGGTACCTCCACTGGTCCTCCTAGCACCATCCCAAACACGCCTGCTCCTCCCTATAGTGCTGAAGGGTGCATAGCCTCTGGTTCACAGAGGCTCCACTGGTTTTGTTTTACAAGACCTAGCGTTGTTGTAGACTTACGTTTCCAAGACTAATAGATCTTAAAAAAAAAAAAGTCACTCCATGTAATGAAAAAAGGGATCAGATTCTCAGCTGATGTAAATGTCATTAGTCAGTGTAAGAACATCATCCTCCAGGTATGTTAAATTCACTGGAGATAGAGCAAAGATTATTTTGGCTCCCTTGTTTCTTGTTAATGCATTGGAAAACACGGATCAGTTCTGCAGCCACGTTCGTGCAGCGAGGCTCACCGCCTTCGGTGCCAACACACCAAGGAGTGTCACCGCTGAGACAAGCTGCTTCTCTCAAACTCAACTAAGGCCCCACACTCCAGGTATTCTTCTCATCAGTGGCAACATGAAACCGTTTTCATCACGGTTTTGGGCTCTGATTGTGCCATCAGATAGGCAGAACCCTTCGTTAACTAATGCGAAGTCTGGGAGCTCCCAGGTACTCAAGCTAAGTTCATGTCAGTGCGTTTACAGGATGGGGACTCGCATTTGGGTCTGATGCCCCCTCGTAGGAAACGTGGAGCAACAGGGATAAATAAATGCAAAGTGTTACAAGCAAGTGGATTTGTGAGAGGGAAGAGGCACGAGCGAGGGCGATGCACTGGAGAAGTCTGTACACCAGAGGGCACTCTGAAATTACATATGTCGAAGGGAAAATTTATCAAATTATTGGGGCTGGGAAAAGCTCTAGGATAGCAGGAGGAGTGGGGATTTCACCTGTAAACAAAGAATTTTTAACCTTTATGCCACCACGTAAGGGTGACTTTAAAATATTGAAACCTGTATTAGAGAAACAGCATATTTTGCTAACAAAACATTTCTGAAGTCTTGAAATCTGCGGGCAGATTTCTCCTCTCTCGTTATGAGTACAGTATCTTTCACCAGCGTTAGCATTTAAGATGATTTCCTGCTTGCACTCTAACAACCTAACCATGTAACAGCAAACCCAAAAGGATGGGTTTTGGGTAACAAACCCAAAAAGGATGAAATCTGCAGGGAAGTGCGGGATTGCCTGGTGGTTTGGGCGAGCCCTGGAGCAGGTCGAATCCCGCAGGTTTCCTGGGGAAGGGAATCCTGGAGGTGGAGGGATCTTTGTAAGTCAGTCCGAGGATCCCAGCTCAATAACAGAGAGACAGATAATAGCATTTGAACGCTATCTTCTCCAATTCAATTGTATTGATTTATTGCCTGTCCAATGAAGCCATCAAGTGTACAAAATGGTTAATCTTATATTTTTTTTTCCTGCTGTTTGCTCAGAGGAGCAAAGTTGTAAACACAGACCCATGCAAGGAGGGTGGCAGGGGAGGGATACTCGACTTTTTTCAAGGCAGATGCTGCGGTGTGTCTGTGCAAAGCGAATCCCGTTTTAGCACAGGGCAAAGGAAGGACACGAGTCCTTCCCACTTTGGGCTCCCACTGCAAAGCTGCTCCACCTGAACGGTTTGGACTTGCTGACAAACCTCACTGGCGTCACTGCGCTGGCCCAACCTCTAGCAGCCGGCAGGAGCATCAGCATTGCCAGCCTGGGCAGAGCCTGCCCCTACGCTGCCCTGCCAGCCCCCAAACCCAGCTGGGGGGCTGCTGGGCTTCCTCCCTCCTGTTGATACATGGGGCTTAGCAAGGCCCATCTGACCTGCACAGCTTACCTAATTCAAAGCCTTACCCGTCTAAGTGAGGGAAACAATATTCCAGCCCATACAAGCAGACCTAAAACACGCAGGAGATATTGCTGTTGTTTGAAACACGCCACTTCAAAATGGAGGGCAGCACGTCCGGCTGGGGCGAGCGGGTCCCCGGCTCCTGCGCCGGACGGCTGGGAGAGAAGAAAAACGATTTATTGTTTAAAAAAGTATTTTCTTTCAAAATGTACATTTGCAATTAAAGGCTAAGTATGCTGTATATTTTATTAATGATGTGGGATAGTGAGGCATTTTAAAGCTCTCTTTTGTTTTGATGATTTTTTTTTGGAGGAGGAGGGGAAGGAATTGAAATGGAAAGCTTAACACTTACAATTTCAAAAATTTGGCTTATATTTTAGGTTCTGGTAACATGCAATTACAGGCACTTAGAAAGAATTCCCTTTTTTATACTATGCCCTAGAGCATAAAATTAAGAGGCCAATTCAGGCTTTGTACTGCTTTCAGAGGCAGTTTGCTTCAGCATAGATCAACATGGAGACTGACTGTCGCCTTTCTATTGAATTAGGTCTATATTTTTGACAAGTATGGCAGCAGTATCATCACTTTAATCACCAACAATCCATTGTGTCTCTTTATGCTAATAAATAAAACATTCTGTGTTAAATATTTCCCAGTAAGCACTTGAAGACCTGCAATCACCACTCCTTCTATATGTTCCCAAGTAAAATAATATAATGGTAATAAAATCAAATGATGTCTAGGAGTTTTATAGACAACTAATAGCAGTTATTGCAAAGTGCACATCAGATACCAATTGAAGGTTACATTTCTCTTTAATATAATATAGCATGCATATTTCACTAACTGTCTCTGTATATCAAATGAATTAAACAATATGATGATATCGGTCAAAAATGGAGTTCTTTAGGAGAGGCCTTTAGGCGGAAGAGTTTTACTGGAGCTGTGTGTTAAGACTGGAGCACTGGATGCAAAATATGGGAAAATCATCCCAAGTTACAGAGGAATTGCCAGAGAAACTTCCTGCCCTTCCTGGCCAGCCTGTGCCCTCCTGAGGGCAGGGCCAGCCCTCTCCATGCACTGGGGCTTTGCTCGAGGGGTTGATGGTGGCAAGGGTCTTGCAAACCATCACGGAAATGGCCGGGAGGGACCCTCAGCCCATCACCCTGTCCTCTGTTCTGGAGGAACACACCGGTCTAAGACCAACTCCTGGAAACGTAATTGCAAAGCAGAGATGTAGGTCTTAGAAGAAATACAACCAGCTCAACAGTGAGCAGATGAAGGCACCCAAGCACCCTGCCACACGTCGTCCAGGGGGACTCTGCCAGCAGCTCGGCCAGGGCTCGGGGATGGGCTCCCGCAGCATCCCGCAGCTACCAGGGACACAGGGTGTACCCCAGGGGGTCCACTGTCTGCACTACCCCACGGACTTCCACTGCTCCCACCATCCAGGTTACTCTGGACTCCCCAAATCCTCCCCCCCCCTTGCTGCTTGGCCATCCCAGGGCTGTGCAAGCCCTGCAGCCCCCTTTGCCGCTGGAGCGGCTCCCGCACCAGCACCAGGACTGCGCCGCAGCATGGGAGCCCCAGTGCGGCTCCAAAAACACGCCTCGTCCTCGATCTCCCTGATTTCCCTGGCTTCATTCCCACACTTCACTCTGGAGTCCGGGAGCCTTGGAGTCACCCTAAAGAAACCCTCCCTAAACTTCAGATCAGCTTGTCAAGAGATTTTTCCCATCCCCATTACTAATATACCTAATATATTCAGGGGGCCCCGCCTCAGTCAACATGAATTGTAAACCATTTCTCTAATCCCCTCAACAATACCCTTCCCTAAACCTTTTTTCTATCTTAATTAGATATTCTATCCCTTTGGTTTAAAATAGTATTTAATTTCACTTAATGATTTCAACAAAAAATATTAGGATTCCCCAAACAGACATGTTCCCTCTGAATTCTCTCATTCTTTTTTGAAGGGCTTCAGTTTCATCTTTTTGTTGCTTTGTCAAAACACAGCTAATTGACTGTCCTAAAAGTACAATTTTAGTAATTTCTCTCAATGAAGCATCGCTGCCTCCTCTATTAACATTGCCTAATTGGACTTTGAATCCCCAGCCAGTGACTTCACCCATGCTACAGGCCCGGATCACTGCAACAGTAAATATCAGCATCCCAGTTAAATGTAGGTTGGCTCACATTCCCCCAAAATTGGCTTTCTGCTCCTTGGAGTCCAATCTGATGTAATATTACATTAACCATCTTTTTTTTCTAGGGGAATTGGAGGAATGGAGGAGAAGCTGAAGCGCAGATCTGCATTTCATCTCCTCGGTAAAAGCGCGTTTGCTCCCCGGCGCCAGCGAGGAGGGAGCGCTGCGGATCTGCGGAGCCTGGTGGGAGCCTTTACAGCCTCCCAGCCGTCATTTCCAAGTTTGTTTCTAGCAGCTCCAACTCCAGAGAGCACACCAGGTAAGGAGACAGTAGCACGATCCCCGTGGGCCCCACAGCTCCGGAGGGGTACCCGCCACCCCGTCCCCGTCCCATCACCCGGAGATGGATCCCAGGACAACTCTGCTGTGGGCAGCAGAAACCATTTCCCATTCTGTCCCCTCCTTCTCCAAAATACACGCTACATGGCACGTGGCTTTCAACCATCGAAGACCTTGGCACATACTGGGGGGCCGGGAAGGTTGACTGGCCACGCCACACCACATGCGGTAGCAAATCACCCCGGGTATTATCTGCAGTGGCTCTAATTATCTTAGAGCATCTGCTATTAAAATGCAAGCATCAGGCCAAGCTACAAGTAGAAAACAGAAACAGAACTCCTCATTGATGCCTGTAATAGGCACCAAAGGCATATAACTCTGCATAATTGCTAATTGTTATTACTATTGCAGTTGATGCCAGAATTGCCCAGAGATGCCTCTTGCCGCTCGCTTCCCTGCGGGATTCGGGAGGGCGCTGAATCCCACCACAACCGGCAGCCTTTCCCTCGGCAGAGACCCCCCACGGCGAGGGAGGTCGAAGCCACCCCGCCAGCCTGCTGACCCCTTTCAGAAAACGTCAGCGCCTGTTGCACCAGCAGCGAAAATTGCAAGGGACAAAGTTAACTGCAAGTTTAAGTGCGAGATCAAAGCGTGTGAGGATTTACAAGGGACAGGCCTTTGAAGCCCTGAACGCTGGACAAAGCGCTCCCTGCCACGCCACGCTCCGGCTTTCAGCTCCCACAGCGAAATCCTCTGGGGCCTAATGAAGCCACTTGACCTCTTGCTACCCCTATTCTCCGATCTGCAAAGGAGGGTATTAACACTTCTGACATCCAGGCAGTCAAGGGGACTTGGATGGGTTTGACAAGGGCTGGCAGGGCCGCCCCAGCCCTGCTCACAGCTTCGCTGGGGGGCTGCAACAGTGCAGCATAAAAACACCGTAAGATACACCATTATGTAGGGTTTGGAGAGCTCTTTAATGTACACAACACTAACAGATGTTTTTTTCCCCTTCGCTGCTGCATACCTTTGCCCTCAGTAGGGATCAGCCACAATCTAAGTTTGCATTTCTGAAACGCACTGGATTTTCCATTGCTCACGCCCAGACGACTCCGCCATCCGCACTGCTCCGGGTGCGAAACCCTTACAAATCCAACCAAGAAAACCCATTTCTGCTCTATACTTACACAACCCACTTGCAAATTTACAGCCAGCCGAGCCCTCGCTTCTCCAAAGCGATTCACGGGGCTGCTTCTCCTTGCCAAAAGCCTGGCGTGGAGGCACACGGCTCGGGGGGGATGCTTTTTAGCGCTGATCCGGATTTGGTCCCAAGGAGACGGGGCTGTGCAGCACAGCAGAGGGCACTCCAGCCCGCTGCGCCCGCCCAGCCGAGCCGGAGGACCCCGCTTAAAAGATGTTGCTATCAGCTCTTTTCTTATTGCAGGCAAGTGCTCCAGCGATAAATGTTTTCTTGTAAACATGCCATAGATGGAGGTAGGAGCCAACAAAATGGAGATGCCAGAAGCTTTTTGTCTTGGTGATTTAGTTTCTTATTAGAACATGCTACTGGGAAAAAAAAGATATCATTGATAAGACTGACATTAGAGTCAGCCAGTAAAATTAAAACCCCAAGGACTGGCCTGGCCCTTTTCTTGTCAGGCAGGAATACAGATTCTCTGCCAAACTAACACTTTAAGATGCTCATAAATGTTAGGGACAAAACTTTCAAAAAAAGAAACAGACGGTTTTTGCTGCCTTCAGTTTTGGCAGAACAGTTTCAGATGCTTTAAAGGGCCTGGCTTTCCATCTGAGCACTCGCCCTCCTGCCCCAGAAGAGGACCCAGCCCCAGGAAGGCGCTGGCAGCCGTGGGCCTGGGGCTGGAAGCAACTTGTGTTTCTGCATTCTTCCAAAAAGCTTTGGTCTAAATGATGCTAGAGAAAGCAAGCCTCGAAGCACCACAGTGAGCTTGTGGTTTTATCCAGAACTTGAAAGCGCATGTGCACAGGGTGTTGATAGATAAAACCAATTCAAATTCCAGTTCTTCTGGATGTCTGCAGGCTCATGGATTTAGAGCAGGAGGTATCACAGACTCTGAGCTCAGAGGTGCTGGGAGTTTTGTTCCTGCCCAAATCTCCAGTAACTTCTCAGAGCTCAGATAAATACTCTGATTTAGTCTCACTGGCCTCATTCTCCTCTTTCATTTTTACACAGAGAAAACCTTGCCAGAAAGCACATTTTTGCACGACAGGGTGAACAGTCCGTTCTGGGTCTGGGTCCTTTATCTCAGGGCACAGAGGGTCAAGCTTTTAAATTCAGCCGTCTTGTGCCCAACCCTACTACCAGCAGCACACGCCAAGGCTCCAGCTCACACCAGCCTGGCGCGGACAGACCCGCTCCCCACGAGCACCGTGCCAGCGTGGACAACAGCTCCCCCCTTGCACAATGAACTTTGGTGTCGGCTGGACTTTCTTGTGCCCCCCCGCAGCAGGGTGCCTCAGCCAGCTCCAGCTTGAACGGGGTTCTGCTGTGGGCACGGGAGGCTGCACGCTGCAGGGCAGAGCTCTGCACTTCTTGTCTAGCTACCGCTTCGTCTTCTGAGAGTAAAAGGGGGAAACAGAAGGTTGACGAGGAAATATGGACCTATACGTGCAGTACTCACATATGGATCTAACTGAGCACTGCTCCTTGTGCTTGCACATTTTAGGGACATTTTCTCTTATAAATAAGCCCTTACAATAATGTTACAGGAAGCACTTAAAATAATCTTACAAATAAGCACTTCTGTATTTGCTCAATCATGAGCACAAGGGAGGTGATGGGACTTAAACCCACCTCCGATTTTGCAGCACCAGCCCCGTGGCCACACGTGGGGCCGTGAAGCAGCAGCAGCTAGCCGGGCTCACAAGAGGGCTTTCTTAATAAATTCTGATTAATAGAGAACAAGTTCCTCCTCTCCCTGCCCCTTTCACAGCCTCTCTAAAAACAGCCGCCCAAGCCCGCTTTGACACGTGTGTACCACCTGAGTCTTACACCAATGTTACATGTCATTAACAAAACATAAACCAGCGGTCATATCTTAACGGGAAAAGTTAAATCTCTTTATGCAGTTAAATAAAGATACCTTGTCCAGTCATTAAGAAGTGATTAGCTTATCTAAGAAATAACAGCGCTAGTGCTGTCAGACTGCACACAAACACTAAAAAGAGCAGGGATCAGATATCACATTAGGCATCAATTATAAAGAGAAGAAAAGACATGCAGAAGCATAAAATAACCATGTGGACAGTATTTTGCTGGATTTTTTCTTTGCAGAAAGAAAGAAGGCTTTTTCTTAGCCTTCTTGGAAAAGGCTAAACACGTTCTGCAAAAGAGAAATTTAGGTATTAAAAAAATTCCTCTTCTGGTTTTATTCATTTAGTACTGTATGGAAGAAGGCAGCGCACATGCATGCAGTCTTCCAGGTTGTGTGAAGCAGTGGCCAAATCCTGGTAAGGATCAAGTTTTTTAAACCTAACAGAAATCCTTAAATCTCTGCACAATCACCCTGCAGCACAATTTCAGGTCTCGGAGTCTTTGCACAACAGAAGGAGCAAGGCAGCACAGCCTGTCCCGCACACCTCCCGCTCGCCCCCTCGCCATGGCCAAGTTCCTCCTGCGCAGCCACAGAAGCTCCTGAGCATTTCTGGAGATTGGGTACACTCAATTTCATGCCGATTCTGGTGTGGTCACCAGAGTCCCCTTGCCCAGTCCCAAAGTCCAAAGACGCTTCGTTTTCATCAGCAAGAAGCTAAGCACCCTTCCTGCAGTTTCTACCCTATTTACACGCCTAGAAATAAGATTTACCCTCCCACCGCTGTCCACCAGCTGGATGGTTTCTACCTGCGTGTCCCCCTTCCCACCGCACTCAGTGGCTTCCAGTGCACAAACTGAGCATCGTTTCTGCAGCAGCCATGCTGTCCTTGAGCCCCATAAGGCAATATTTATGGGCTGGCTGTCCTGACACCTTATGCATTTCACTCCCAGGTTATATTTGGGGAAAAAACTCAACTTCTAAGACCAGGAGACAAAATCCAATATACCAAGCCAGAAGCTACCCAAGAGGAAAAAGCTGCAGCGGAAAGCACCAAAGCTCTCGGGTCCTCGCTGGAGAGAGGAGTCTGCTCTTACCAGGGGTCATGGCTTTGGCTGCTCTCCCTGCTCCCAGGTTTGTAAACCACATGAGTCTTTTCTCACTCAAAACACAGAGAAGTGATGCTGTCCTTAGGATGCTGAAGACCCAGATTGAAGTCCCTCTTCTGCTCAAATTACAACAGAAATTTGACCCTGTTTTCTGAAGGATGCCCTAAACACCTGTTGCCTTATAGAGCCAGTACCTTCATCCAGTGAATATGGGAAATCCTTGCTCTGCGCCCACCTAACCTGCAGACCTGCAAGACCCACTCAGCTTTTTTGGGACACAGGCACCGAGCACCCAGCGGATCCCAAACCAGAGGCCACCCTACCACCCACGAACGCCGTCGTGGATGCAGCTGAACGCCTGCTACTGGGGCAGCGCACAACCGGAGTGCAGTTATCTGTGACAACGTTTGAAACCTGCAAAAATCTTGGCACTGGAGAGACTTGGGAGGCAGAAAGCTGGGTCCCTGGCAGTGGGGGTTGCGAGGATCTCCATTTTGAATTTAGGCTTAAAACATCAGTTTGGCGGGAGCAGCCGAGATGCAGACACAGGTGTAGGCAGGCAGCTGCCCACCTTGCTCCAACACCCAGCTAAGCACGGAGCTGCGCTCCCCCTCCAGCCATGGCCAGAGACAACCCCCCAGCTCTGCAGGGGATGTGCCGATGCTGAAGAGATACCCATCCTCTCGTGCCACGGGTCAGGACATCACCCACAACAAAGTTTTCCAACGAAACTAAAGTACTGACCCAATAAGCAGAGGTCAGGACCTGTGCCTGAATGACTGGGACAGCCAGAAATATCTGGTCACTGTTGGGGGAGAAGGGAGGTGGGTTTCCATTTTTAACACTTGCATCCTCTTTAAAGCTTTTATTCGCCAAAACCTAATATTAATAATGATGGCAGATCCTACTTTCCTTGAGGTAATGCCAATTTTAATGCATTTTTTTACATAACTATAGTATTATTGAGGAACAAGTAGTAAGTGATAGATACTTCAATGTAATATGAGTCAATATGTATTTATATGTGCTTTATGACTTAATCGATATTGCTACATTAGCAAGAATAAATATGGTGTTTCCTTTTCTGGCCTTGGAAAGAACAAATAAGGAAAGTCACATTATGAAGTTTAGGAATGAATAGAATCTCTGCATTTCCCAGACAATTCAGTAAATCTCTGACATTCATTTGTTCTCCAGAGCAGAGCAAGTACCTCCCTGGGCAG
Organism: Gymnogyps californianus; assembly: GCF_018139145.2. Lineage (NCBI taxonomy): Eukaryota > Metazoa > Chordata > Aves > Accipitriformes > Cathartidae > Gymnogyps > Gymnogyps californianus. Next base: position 3,026,095 of record NC_059484.1, read on the forward strand.
GGTGCTGGGCAGGCAGCACCTAAAGACTCAGCTTGGGACTCTGGTTCAGATTTTTCACAGACAGCTTCCTAAGAGGAATTTAAAAAAAGGAAACAGGCCCCAGCACAGAGTGTATGTCCACTTTAGCATCCTGAATCTCAAGATGAAGGGCTTTGCACCCTGCGCAAGGAAGGGTTTTACCACTGAAGAGCAAGAGGAGTTCACAGCTCGCGTTACCCTCATGCTCCTCCAACCAGCACCTTCCCGAGCTGCGCATAGCCCGGCACCCTAGCAAAAGGGAATGACAAAGTGCTCCTGATTTAATACAACTCAACCCACTGACTGCTGGAAAAGGTATAGGTTGTGACAGGCGTGGGACGTCCATATTTATTATGGACAGAAACTTTTCCAGCAATTATTTGTTCTGGGGTACTGGCCTCACCCAATGCAGCAAAGAAGCCCAGCCCCACCAGCAAGGCATTCATCCTACACATCCTACATATTCATCCTACACATCCTACATATTCATCCTACAGTGGCAGGCCTTTGGCTGGAGCAAACCTGCTGGGAAAGCTCATCCCCAGCTCCTCTCTGCACTTGCTGCCCCTGAGTCAGAGTCACGCTCCTGGCTCCTCCTTAGGTACATACCCCGGATAACTAGTTATCTTTGCACGGTGCAATGCCATGTCACCTTGCTCCTGATGGACCAACGCAGGGAGTGAGAGCCAGCATGTGCAATCTGAGTTTGAGCACCTTGATGGGATGCAGGACAAGACTGGCTTCTGATATTTGCTTTGAGTATCCCCAAATAGTGCCAGAAGAGAGAAGTCCACTCCTGCCAGTACTCCTGGGAGCCAAATCCAGGCAGCATCTGAGAAAAAAATAAAGATCACAGCGCTTGTTCCTGCCTCAAAATCCCCCAAATCCAAGCAAGCAATATGCATTTCTGCTAGGACATCCAAGAATGGTGGCACTTCTGGGTGGAGCAGAGTATTTAGCACTTTGTCTTACTCATGATCTACCCTCTGGGATCTAAAGAGATGGACACAGAGCGATACTGGTCTAAAGAAACAGCACTGGGAAGCGGCTTACAGTTCAGCCTTCTCTAATGGCACTGAAAATGGCTCGAGCTCCAACTCTTAAAGTCCATGTTTCTGACACCACGCTTAAGGGCTTCATCTTGAAGACCCCACTGAGACTCCCAGCCAGGTACATTCCGGGAGTTTAAGGCAGGATCTTAATTTATCTCATCTGACTAAAGACACTCAGAGCAGGTCTTGGCAGTGACTGGTGTACCTCAACGTCACCCAGTACACCTCCTTCTCCTGCCACGCCGCCCACATAGCTACAGAGGATCGCTCACTTAAAAACCTCATTCCAGCATTAGAAGACTTCTATTTGAGAGAGATGATTCAGTGCCTTCCCTCACCAACACCCACCCGACCAGCAGCAACCAGCCCAACTCCACAAGGACTCGTCCATCTTCGCTTCTGGTCAGCCGCAGGCTCAGCCTTCGGCAGGGACCGTCCCTGTGCTACACGAGGCCGAGCTGCAAGGTGAACCTGAGATGTCTGTGACTTCAGATACCATTTGATGTGCTCCTCTAGAGGAATTAACCTCTGGAAATTCAGCCACTGCTTATTACTTCTACCTTTGGCTGGAGCCAAGCTGGTTCTATCTCCATCCTCCGCTGTTGGCCTTCTGAGCTACTCAAAACACATTTTTTTTTCCTAGAGCTGGGCTAAAAGGTTGTGCCAGCGATGCTGAAGCTCCTGCTAGACCCGCCTTGGGCCAGCTGTGGTTTGGGTCTCCCAGGCAGGAGCTGCCTGCTCACGCCCCGGTGGCACCAACCGAATTAAATGCAGCCTCTTCCACTGCAATGGGCTTCTCCATCCCCTCCCATCATGCCAGGATAACTCCCCACGGCTATCCTCTTGCCGTTCTGGATTTACTCTGGTTTCCGTGGGGTCAGAGCCTGACCTTACAGATCATTGAGCCAGGACTCACGTAAGGACAGGAGCAGGAAAAAAAATCTCCTCTATCCTCAATTTGGAGAGTTTGGCAGCATTTGTTTATTTTTAACGGATCGCCGCCGCCACATTTCAGACCTTTTCCTGTTGTGATCGTTAGAACTTTTAACTGGATCATAAATCTTTTATTAACATTTGGTATTATACTAATTAAAACTGTTCCATATATGTATTATTAATTTCTCCAGCACTTCTTGCAAGGGTGACATTTTTAGCTGGCTTAGCAGAATGCACCATAGTAAATAAGGAGAAACTCATTTCCAGGCAATTAGGCTTGCAGAAAAATAAGTTTCTTAATGGAGGGCACGATCATTACAAATTTTACCTAAATAAACAGGGTTTCTTAATGGTAACTCTTCAAGCTAAGTAAACAGATTGGTGTGGTAATGTCCTAAGCAATACTTAAATGTAACTGTTTAATAAATTGGTAAATTACTCATTTCATCTTAGAACAAAATGGTAATACTGTAGTAATAACGTAGTATATATTCTGTAAATATGAAGCATTATCACTTTAGCTCTGAAGAAATCACCACAGTGATATGTCAGCATTGATCTAAAACTGCAGCATTTTATCTCAAGTTTATTACCCATTTTTGAGAATCGCTGAGATTTTCAGAGCATAATGGCAATAAAAGAAGAATTTAAAAAGCGCTTAAATGTGCATAAGTTAATCAGAGGTATCCTCGGGGGGAAAAGGAAATTTGGTAAAACATGAATTATAAGCATCATTTAAACTTACTTTGGACACTAGAGATAATAAATGGCACCATAATTTAGAAATAGCTTTTAACATCAATGACTGTAAGTGGCACTTTACTGTTCATAAGAATTGCAAAGCAACGGTGCTGAGGCCAATTTTATTAGCCATTTTTTTCTTTATAAAAGCAATCCAACCATTTCCAAACTGAGCAGACAGGAACAAGAGTTACGTGTTAATATGCAAAATGCATTTGAGTTTTTTTTTTTAAATAGCCAGCAATAAATTTACCAAAAGATACAGTCTGGAGACAATTGAATGATCATTGAAGAAGAATAAAGCTTTCTCAGAGTTTACATATTTGGGAAGAGCGGATAAGAGGAGGAAAAGGAGGGAGAGAAAATCGTTCATACATCCCTATTTACTGGGGAATGTCACGGCACTTCCGAAGCGAAGGGGAGCGGCAGTAAATCAGAGGGAGGCAGCGCCGGAGGAACAAGGCTTCTCCTTGCTAACTTTTCAGGACTGACAAAGCGTCCGAGGATCACAGCGGTCCATACAATACCCCATTAACACGCCTCCTTTCCCAGCGACAGAACAGCCTACAATGCATCTTTCAGAGCTATCAATTATCAGCCCTCGCACCAATAAATTTTGGCCAGGCAGGACAAGAGCCCCTTTGACCGAGCGGCAGCGCACGCGTTATTTGGGGGGGGGGAGCTCCCGGCTGCTGTGCTGTGGGGGATGCCGTGCCCGAGCCTGGCCCCTGGGGAGCAGCGACCCGGCCCCCCAGGTACCTCGCTGCAATATCTTCTTCTGACACCCGCTTCCCCCGGTGCCGTGCCAGCGGGCAGCGAGCAGAATAGATGCGAACACAGGCTTTACCCTGACGGTGCCGTGCGTGCGCGCTCAGGGAATTGGCAAACAAACTGAGCGCAAGAATTACAATTTATTTTAATTGTTTTCAGACTAATCCTCTGACTCGAGAATAAGAGAGATTGATATTCTTGAGACTTTCCATGTCTGAAGCATCCAAGATCCTTGACACATGAAGTAGTCCTGCTTGGCAGAATGGGTTGTTAACTCTGAAACTCAGGAGAAAGCAAATATCTATATTTTAATTATTTCACTCCTGGCCACTTTAGCATAATCAAGATCTAACTACAGTCGTTATCCCACATTGCCAAACCGACTCCTCCATGCTTTCAGAGCTGCTGGGAGTCTCAGCTCTCCAGTTTGTCCCCCAGTAGTTTCTGGGATGTGATGTGCTTACGCACCATCCCTAAGATAAAATAAGAATAAGGTCACACGTATTATTTCCTGGGGAAACAAATTCAAGCCATACCGGTAACAGACTGTTGCTAATTTTGTGTCCATGTTGGGAAGATTAATTCAACCAGTAAAAGAAGAGCCTCAGCACGAAAACTGAAGCTGTACAACAGAATATGTAAGAAGGGGGAAAGCATCACACTGACTCAGGAGAGCATCCTCTGCTCCAGGTCTTTGCCTTGGTCTCCAGCGAAGCGCATTTCCAGCGGGAGAGACCCCTCTGGAATTAAAGAGAGAGGATGGGAGCAGTTCTGTTTGTTAAGTTCAACAAAGGGAAACAAGGAGGTGAAGTAAACCTGAGTCTCCTATGTAGGACTCTGAAATGGCAGCATCAAGCAAACAAGCGTGCCACCAGTTCCAACGGCTAGAAGCTAAAATTATACAAATTCAGGCAAAAAAAGGGGAGCAAGAGATTAATTTTTACTGTGACTGTGATTAGGCACTTATATTTTGAATCGATTCTTCATCATTAGGAATGTTTCATTCAAGACTGAATTACTTTTTAAATGAATTATCTTAGCTCAAATAAGGCTTTATTCAGGAGAAACGTAATACCTGTATTATTAGACACTGAATTAAGATGACCTTGCCATGGAACAACTACATTTTAATTTACTCTTCATAATTAAAAGCAAATCTCTAAATACCTTAGGCTGATTTTTTTAAGCATCCATTTAAATCTTCCTGTTGTTCTAAGTGGACATCTTAAAACACCAGAGGTAGGTACCAAAAAACTTCGAACCCTGAGATTCCTTGAAATCTGGCAACACATTTTTAATTAGAGAACTCAAGTGCTGTGCTCCGTGGGCTGGGAAAGCTCAGCTAAAGGGGTGAGTCTTGCAGCCCTTTTTAAGAGCAGTTTAAGACTGGAGACTCAGGGGGACAGGAGGACAGACAGACAGGCTTCCCAGAGACGCCGTGCCCCCCAGGAAAGGTGCTGCACCGCCTTCAGCTCCCAGCAGCAGCCGCTCCTGTGAAACCAGCTCTGCCATACCGTATCTGGCACCAAAACGAGCAACGTGGAGCTTGGCTTTTGCATGAAGACAGCAACGTTTCCAGCTACTCTTTTTCCTTCCACATTAGTAGATATTTTGGCTTGTCACATCAGAAGCAAGCCTGCTATTTTAATGCAACTATAGAACTGGTATCTTCGCATTCAGGTCTGTGTTTACCCACTGCATCTGTACAGACCAAAGGGATCATCTTCAGCACTGCACGCGGGTGGCACACAAAGCCCACGCAGGGGGGTTAGGTGCAAGCCTAGCCAGCCAAAAATGCACAGCTCAGTCCGACCTCTTCGCTCGATCTGCAATCCCGCTGCCTCTCCCGCCTCCCCACATATGGCTGTCAGTCTAGACAAGCATTTGTACACGCAATCAGGAAAACTAAATGCATGCAGTTATGAAGATGAAAACTCAAACCAGAAACGTGCACTGAAGCATTTGGCAACCAACAGGATTGTTAAATGGTACCCATGAGCCAGATTTTCAGTAAATCAGAACAGCTTTATGAATGCTCTGTCCCAGCGTACGAGTAATTATCGAAGAGCTGAGAAAGCAGACTGGTATAGCAAACATCAGGACACAGCGAGTTCCTCGTGCTACCCCGAATCAGACAGACCCTGTTGTTCCTAGCTGGCACTTACAGAGAGAGAGGGAAAAAAATTCCCTATCGGCTCTCCCTGAGTTACGGCAGGGCCGATCAGAAGTGAACGGCCCGAGTTTATTGGTGTTATTCTGAATTGACTTTGGCCTCTAAAGCAGAGCTGACTGTTGCACGAGTACTTACTCAGCACAGGCGCGGGAGGCTGGATCCTCGGCTGCTTTCAGTCGCTCTCAGTCCATTCACTCCCCGGCAAGAGCGATGCCAATTCAGATCAAACCCTATTGTACAATAATGACATTCGGATAGGACAAGCCAAGTGCTGAGAGCAGCTGAGCTCTCCCACTGCCTGGTGGGTTCAGGAAGAGTTACAGGTGTAGGATTTGGCTTGGCTGCTTTGTTTTTTCCTCGTCTATTTTCATACGTGTTTGAGCCTTCCACGACACATTGCTAAACTCCAGACACAAAAATTATCTTAAAACAGATTTATTTTTGTGCAATGAAGAAAAAAAGTACCGCTCTCTAACCAAGAGAAATCTATAAAAGGTAAAAGCACAACCCTCCCACAACTACTTTAAGAGCCCCCCTCCGACATAAACCCCGGCGGCGGGTGTCAAGCCCTCGCCCTACCTGGGGGCAGCACACCGGCCACCCCTCCCCTGCGGCCAGGATGCAGCGGAGCAGCGGCGGCGGCGGCCCCGGGGGACGGGCGCACAGGCGGCCGAGCAGGTGGCTGCGCACGCTGCCTCTCCCACCTGCTGCCCCGTGCCGAGCTACAATGAACTTGTCAGGCCGTGCTATTGTCACCGAACACAGATGTCGGCTGGGCAGCCATCGCCCGCGCCCCGCTTCGCCCGGGTGTGCTCCAGCCGCTCGCTGCGAGTCACTGCCGGAGCCGTTTTTAGGAGCGCCCTGTTGTTCAGAGGGGCATTCGCCTGGGCTTCCTCATGCACGATTTCTCTTCTTTCCACCCACCGTCTTCAGCTGTTCACATAACCACTGCTTTCTCCACTCTGCAGGATTTTTGCGTCATTCTTGCCGTGTTTTAGTATGTTTGCTGGCTTCTGGCTTGCTCAGTGACCTGGTGGTTTCACCACGGAGCTGTCCCAGCGTTCGCGATCCGATGGGACCCCAAAACACTATGCACAGAAATTACTCCCTCCCTGCCCCTCGGTATGAACTGACACCAAACTGTTTCCATTTCTAAGGCAATACCTGTTTGCTTGCTCACATATAGCCCCACGGCACTGTGGTTTTAAACACAAAAAGATTTCTTTTCCACCTAAAAGTCCAGCAGAGTCCCACGGCAGAACTTCCCACTGCTCCGGGCAGCCCCGTGTCCCTTCCCCACCTCTGCAGCTCTGCACAGCCCTTCCCCTGCTCTCTCCCAGCCGTTCCCATCACTCCTACCTCCAGCTTTGCTCTTTCTGTTTCCATTCCTGGCTTCCTCCCTCCTTCTCAGGTTTCCATACACGGACAGAGGTCTGGGATGACTCCTCTTGCTGATCTTCCCCTGCATCTCTCCCACTTGCTGCACTTCCACCGCTCCCTCCCCTCCAGCCCCACCAGCTCTTGCTCCATCCACCAGAGCTTTCCTGCCTCACTCACTGTGCCACGACCAACACGGCCACAGTGTGAATCACACCTCACGTGCATTTCTGCCTCTGCCCCATAGTTAATTTTAAGTGATAAAGAAGGAAGAGTCTTGGCCAGAGAAGAAGACAAAGAGCAAAGCAACAAACACACACGCTTGTGAAGAGGAGCCAACGCTATGGGGAGGCGTTCCGTTTGCAGTTGGAAAGCTGCAGACTGGCATCAAAAGCAAGCAAGGAGGCAGAAGTAAACCGAGACCGACGAGACTGAGGCAGGTTCTCTTTTTTTCTGTCTGAAATAGTGAACAGTGATTTGTGTTGTGCACTTCGACCCAGCTTCCTCTGGTTTAGCTCCCACTCGTGGAAGTCCCACCTGAGCTGTAGGACCACAGCCTGGATGTAGACAAAGGACTGAAAGACTCTGCTGTGTGTAGCATACAGAAGAGAAGACAACTGCCTTTGCAGATCTGTCCGAGCACCTGGCAGAGTGAACAAGGAAAATCAGTTGTCCATGTGAATTTTGAACAGTACAGGAAAATAAAAGCTTGAACTGGAGAACGGGAGGTTTGTGTCAGGCAGGAGCTTCCTCTCCCTAGGAGCAGTTTGAGAGTCAATCATGCAGAAGAGGTTGGAAGCTCCATCTAAGAAGGTTTTTGGACAACTGTCTGCAGTTCGAAATAGAGTCCTGACATGAGGAAGGGACACAGGCTGCTTTATTTTCCCTGCCTTATTCAGTATGGCAGTGAAAAGAGTGTAGTGATTTTAATCCAGCCCCCCCATACAGCAGAACTATATCCTTTCCCCTCTGAGCACTTGGCAGAGATCGAAACGGAGAAGGTCAACTTCATAAAGATCAATGTAGGAAAGCCACAAGCATGACAAGGCAGGAAAAAAACCCTAAAACCTTATGATTTCTACCCTTGATGAGTTTAGAGGAGGATCATGTTTCAGATCTCCAAAAAGGTCCTGCAAGTGTTTTTTTCCTGAACACTTCACTTATTCCAGGTACTCCAAAATATTTCAGCCTGGGAGGGGTGGAAAAGTCTTCTTCCCTGCTTGGGCTCTCAGAGACGCTCTCCTCTTGCCACACAGAGACGTAGCACAAGGCATGTATGCACTGAGCTTGATGACTCCAAAATGGTGTTTCAAAGTGAAACCACTAACCCTGATGTGCCAAGTCAGGCACAGAAAAGCCTCCTTACCCACCAGCCCCACGCTCGCCGTTGGCCTCCTGCTGAATGAAGGGGTCAAATTCAAGTTGAAAGCATTCCCGCTGAACAGTCTGAGGACACAGGAACCTCCACAGCTCGTGACAAGCTGGAAGCGATGCCGGGTACAACAGCTGCTCCGCTGGAGCACCGAAACGGCAAAGCTCCCCAGTGCAACGCGACAGCTTCAGCGAGCGAGTCCCCGACTGTGCAAACTGCTTTCAGAATCAATTACCCATCTCAGCCTCTTCTGGGCAAGATGCAACATCCCACTTTTTTTTTTTTCCGCAACCCTACAAAAAGAAGACAGAGCAACATTAGGATGCCATTTTAGCAGAGGCTCCAGGCGGAGAGCAAACCTGCACCTGTGCAGAGAGGAAAGCTGGGAGCAGGGTGCTCAGCAGCTACCAAAGGACTGACCAAAAATAAAGGCTGAGGAATCGCACAAGACCAGAAAGACACAGGCTGTGACCTGAGAGAGGGCAACGGATGCCGCAGCCAGGAGCGGAGAGGACGCCTGTAGAAGCCACAGACGCCATGAGGAGGAGAAAGAATATTTTAAGAAACTCCAGGAAAAGCGTGGCCAAGTACTGCTCTGAAGCTCTGTTCAGGAGCCGAGATTAGGAGAATCTATGAAGCAGGGTGCAGGACTGCAGCTCCCCAGACCTATTTTTAGATGCCAGAAGCAAAATGAGATGAATTACCAATATGTCTCCGCTGCCTATGAAGGAACCATCTCCTACACATCAACCCTGCAGATAGCCACGTTCCACCGGTGCACCCACCTGCCTGCCCGTGTATGAACCTCAAGGGTAGGCATAAGAAAAGAAATTTGACAAAAAACCTTGAAGGAGCACTGTTGCCTCCTCCCAAATCTGCAGCACTGTGACAGCTAAAGCATCCCTGTCCTCTCTGCTTCACCTCTGCTCCCAGAGCCAGGGCTGGGCGCACATTCGGAGGGGACAGCAGAAGAGCTGGCGCGGAGGAACAGCACAGCCCGGAGCCTCTGCCCATGGGCTGCAGACAGGAGGCTTCATCCCAGGCTGCTCCTGGGATGCCTTTTGTCTGGACCTAGAAACATTTTCTGCTGTGGCAAAAATTCCCTATTTTCCAGATTTTCAAGGAAAACACAGCTCACGCCATGGCTCGTGCCATAGCTACCCGCAGCGATGGGGTAAGAGATGCTGCTCCCCCACCCAGCCCCGGCCCCAGCCCCTCCTGGCAGGGTGCCGGCGCGGCAAGGGCTGCGGCACGCGCCAAGCCCCAATGCAGGCGCCCTCAGAGCTCTCACTCCTTCCCCTCAGTCCAAGGGAAAGATTTGAAGGCTTCTTTAATTATTAACCGTTTTGCTTTGTTTTCCCTCTCCACTTGAGAGCACCGGCTCTTTGGAGGCCGGAGAGCAGCTTTACAGAGCGCCAGCCCTTGATGGGACCGGCCACGGGACCGGCACCAGCCGTACCCACCCGTGGCTGCATATTCCCCTTACAGGCTGCTCCCATTACCATTAATGGGAACGACGTGTGCAGATGAACGAGAGAAGAGAGTCTAATGTCTTTATATTATACCACCAATTAAGTACTCGGGGGTCGTGTCCTCAGCTGATGTAAAGTAGATGAGATCCACTGAACTTAATGGATCTCTGCTGATTTACACCAAATGAAGAGCTGGCCCTCTCTCGCTTGTATTAAAACAGCCGAACTGTTCCAGCAGTCTTCGTGTTTAACAGCTTCATACTCTAGCCAGGCTTTGCTATCACTCCAGTCCATAAACCACAAGCTTTATTAACTAATAATTAGTTTTTCAAGTTAAGTTTCACGGTCATGTTTTAAGAACTGCTGCCCTTAGGGCAGAGGGGGAATTTTGAAGAGACTTGAAGCGATGGGAGCAAAGCAGAGAGGCATGGCCAGGCTGCTCGGGGGCTTCAGCCCCTGAAGATGCAGAGGGTCTTTTCACAAACATCTACTGCCCCGTGAAAGTACCTGGGAGTTAAGCACCTTGAATTCAAGCCAAGGCATTTCTCTTGCAAACATAGAGTTGATTTTAACCACACGACCAGCCTCCTGGATTTTAACAAGACTCCTGGGCTGTGCAAAGATAAGCCTGGGTGCAAGTAGCTGCCCAAGAAGGGCACAGTGTAAATGCTGGTGATCATTGAGTTGTGAAGTACCTGAATACACAGAGCATTTCGGGCACAGGGCAAGCAGGGTGATTTGGAAGGACATACTAATGGCTTCCCTAATTTTTTTTGCAGTTGTACGTAACTGATCACTAGGCAGAAAAATGGTGCGATGCTGGGCCACATCCCTGCCTTGTGTGCTGCTCTCTCTGGATACTCAGCTGTCTTAAACACGCTAGGCCAATAAAGGAGCTAAGCTTGAGAAGAATGCTGGATTAAACTATAAATAAAATACTATTTTTCTAATCATAGATAATTTACTCTCACATTAAAACACAGCTTCCCAAACCGGTATACATTAGCTTCAGCAGGCACGCAGCTTGCTCCTTTTCTTCTTTCTGTAGCTGAATTGAATAAAGAACATTTAGTGCATTTCTGCCACCAGAAGGAATAAAAGCAGCGTGCCGTACAGAACTGGGGGGGAATCACGACAGCCTACTAACACAAATGTTCTCAACGAGGAATGTAATACGGACAGCTCTTATAGAGACAGTTCTCGTGCAATAACTTAAACAGTACAGATTACTACTTGGGGAAATAAAAGACAACATAACTTTGAAACTTGAAAAGCTCTTTCTTCGTTGTAATCAATTGCAATAATCCATGTCAGTGATTTAGATGAAGATCAACTTTACCTTTCTTTGCTGATGACACAAAACTAAGAGCAATAAAAAACTTAAGTGCATTTGCGCACAACTAATGGATTGGATGTGGCATGTGCCAATGGAAGTCGGTATGTATAATGCAGCATATACTGGATGCCAAATTAATGGGATCGTTTGGGCATTCTGGAACACTTGTGGCATCGAGCTTAAGTCATTTAAGGAGCCTGGCAAGGGTTGATGACCTTCCATTTTCAAAAGACTGAAGAAGCCTAGTAATACTGTAGGCAAAACATGACAATGAATTTTATCCCCTCCATCCAGCTGCTATTTAGTCCAAAGCTGAAAGACAATAAAACCAAGACAATGAGACCGTGCCTGGTGTCCCTAATAAAAAGTATATAAAAATACAGATTCACCTGAACAGGGAGCTGGAGGTTCGGGCACACAGACGACGGACCAGACACTGCCAGTTGTGCATGTGCAGTCCAACCTTCCTGCTAAGCTTGAGGGCCTTCCCTGGGCCACGGGGCTCACACCCATTTTCCATGGTGTCCGCTCCCTACCTGGATTAGTTCCCAAAGGAAGCCGGTCATAGCACGGAGGAAAATGCATCTCACTGCCAACATAGAACATACAGAATTACCTGACGAGGTGCAGAGATTCGTTCAAGCAGCTCAGATGAGTGACAGAGCTGGAGACAGAGCAATTTTCTCCCACATCCCCATTCCCTCCCCACGCGCTACAGCGCACTGCTCCCAAGCTCCGGCAAACAGGCCCAAACTAGGACAAGGCACAGGTACGAGCACAGGTACAGTTTCGCAGGCCTGGCTGGCACAGGGACAGAAGCAGCTGGGTCTAATCCCTGTGGTCCTGCCATGGGGCAGAGCAGCAACGAAGGACCCAGCAAACACCACGTGCTGGTAGTAACGAAGGTCCTGCTCCCACTGACTCTGACACGTGAAAGTGCACGATGCTCCACAGCGAAGCAGCAACAGCGGCAGCGGGACTCCCAGGAGGTAAATACTTGCAGGCTCGGGTTGGAAAGTTTGCCGAGGATCAACACGGTACCCTTGATGTCTGTATAGATACTCCAGATGTTACCGGGAGATCTGCTGTGGGAGTCCACAATCCAGAGGCAGATTTCACTTTTTTTTTTTTTTTTTTTTTTAATTTTTGAAAGTATTTTGAAGAATGGACTAAGGTCTGGATTTGTGAGGGTGTTTAGAGCCTGCTCCACTCAGCACCCCAGCAAGCTCAGGCCACCGTTCAGTGGAGCACAGTGCCTGGACATCTAACATCACAGCAGTTCGCCGGGCTCAGACCACCCAGCGCAGAGTGCAGCAACACATCGCTCCCGCAGAAGTGCCAAAACATTCATCTGTGCTGCCTGAAGGGCGTAAGACCCATCTCAAACGTCTCTGCTCCACACTCCCCAGCATTCCCAGCTCTGGGCACATCCTACAAAGGACGCGTGGACATTTCTGAATGCACGATGCAGAGATGCCTTTAGGCAGCTAGCTCCTATTTTCCACAGTGACCTGGAAAGAGTATTTTATCTCTTACCCTTAAACTAAATTCATGGGAGCAAAATATCTAAATACCATTACTGCTCTAACCTTAACAGCAGATTTTTAAGAGATCTGAAATGCCTAGAAATGCAGAGAAACCCCCCTAAAAAGGGGGAAAAGCAGATAGGTGCCAAACTGCCACCAACTGTACTATAGCCCTGCCCATCAAAGCTAACTGGGTGCCTCCAGGAGGCAAACTCAGATCCTCAAAAACAAGCAGGCACCAAGTAGAAATATTTATTCCACTGCTGTGAGTCTGGATAAAGTTAGGAGCTTAACAGACTCCAGAGAGTGGGCAAGGGAAACACACAGCATTGAAGGGAAATGCCCCAAATATAGCCTAAAGCAAATGGTGTATATACCCCCCCTCCCAAAAATGCCCGCCTGCACAGAAGGCAAATACTTTCATCCACCTGGTCCAACTTGCTCAGGCAACACGAGGAGGGATTCCACCAACTGAGCAGGAGCAGCTATATGAGCAAGTGCTCACCTGGGTGAGTCACGGCCCTTAAATTATTCTTCATCAGCGGTCGGGATGATTGCGGTGCAGAAATACATGCTTCAAGGAAAATTCATAGGCATAAGTGAGGTGTAAATCTCAGTATTACTTATGTTAGATATAAATGAGCTAAATTATGACCTAGCTGAGCAAAACACTTTTGTAAACCAAGGCTTTGAATATTGTGTAGTTTGCATGTTTAACAGGACCGGGCTTTCATCACGGAGTGGAGAAGAAGAGCTAATAACCCATTGATTTTAAGGGCCATTTAAGAAAAGAATTGCCTATACAGATCTGATCACCATGCATTACTTTGTAACATCTAATACCCTGGGCACAAAATAATGCTGAGAGATGCAAATTACGGAGCCATTTTTATCCTGAGAGGGGTTGTGCCTGTGCATGCGAGCGTGGTATGGGGGCTGCTTTGGGTTTGGGCTTAAAGCAAAGTCAGGAGGGACTCCGAGGAAATGGTCGATGTTCCTCCACGGGGCTCTAGTTACCCTGAGCTCTGCCTTGTACATCCACCCACTCAGCTGCTCGGCTCTACGCAGGAAATCACTTACGCACGTGATTAAGCAGAGTTAAAAGGAAGTGATCTGCCCAAAGTTAAGTCCCACTGACAATTCGGTAATCCTTAACTCTCATTGCCTTTTTCCATCCCTGTTCAGCAAACACGAGTTTTCCGGGGCTTAAAACTTCCGAACAGGAGGGAATGTGAGTACACAGCGTGGGCTTTCCAGAGCGCACGTGCACGGAGACAACGTTTCACTTGTGGATTTAAGACTGCTTCGGAAAGATCATCCAAATGCTAAGAATTATCAATTTCATAGCAGCATCAAGCATCAACACATTAAAACTCAGCTTGATGGGATGTGCAGCATCTTCAGCACTCTCAGACCACTTCTCTGTCACAAGACTTACACTGTCTACACTCAAATGACTCCCCCTGAATTAGCCATGCTGCAATACAGTTGCAGGAGCTGCTGCTGCCCTCACACTGCCTGCACACCGCTGCTCTTTATCCTCCAAGTGGAGTGTTGTAAGAAGTCTCCCATGGAGGTAAAGGAGCTTTTAATAACAAGTGGGGTGGGGGATAAACTACGCTCCCCCACAACTAGCCAGAGCCCACGCTGCAAGAAGGCTGTTTCAGAAATTGGGAAGTCAAACTGCTGCCCGTACACAACAGCCTGACTGAAATTGTCCACCACACAGCCCAAGTGCAGTACGTGGACAGGACAATCAACAGGATCAGGACAACAGCCAGCTCACCCCCAAAAGGCGCCCTCTCCTCCATGGGGCACCCACTTCCCCCAGGATTACATTCTTTGGGACCGAAAGGCTCAAGCTGGTAGGGTCTAAAGTCAGTGCAAGCCCCCGTGGGTGGCTTTGTCTGTTGATGGACTTTCAGAGATACACAGCAGGGACCACCAGACAACCCTGTTACACCTGAATCAGGCTGGCAGGGAACACCGCTCTCATCCACAGAGAGGGAAATACTGTGTATTTGCTCCCACTGGTGTTTCCCTGAGGCTCCTACAAACACTGGGTTTACTGGACAGAGTAATTGGAGGTAACCCCCACTTCTGTCCCCTCCAGCATGAGCACTCACATCCGTACCCCTGTACCGCCCATGCACTCTTGTCTTACATGACGTGGATGCACAAGGCAGCCTGTCTCCCTCGTACTCAGCACATCTCAAAACCTCGAGACCAGCTCCTCCGAAACAAAGACACCAGCCATAACCCCAGCAAGCCCAAGCGCTCAGCTCCCAGTACGTAAGCCCCACTATTGGGTGACTATTCAGACGGCTGAAATGGAAGCTACTGGTTTCTGAAGTCCTTTGGAAAGTTGGCGTGCCCCGAGGCTTAATCCGGCTGCCTGCAGCGCGCCCCACGGGCAGCAGCAGCGAGGAGAGCCCCAGCCCTGCCTGGGCTGTCACCGCCGAGTTCAGACCCACTTGCGCTGATTTTAATAACAGGGCCGTAAACACTCTGTGGCTTTGCACTAGGTCCTCGCCTGCCACAAAGCTGATTACTGCAATATGCAGCATCATTATGGTCTCTGCAAATACACAGCTTCTGGCTTACAGCAGTTTGGGAAAAACTGCAGGGAAATCAGGAATACATAAGTTTATGGTCATGGGACACTCGAACAGTTGAAGAACAAGGCTGTCTTGAAAACAACGCAGTTTATAGTTGTTAGGTGGTACAGATACAACATCAAATACACATGTGAATATGAGTACCCGTTTATTCCAACCCCCTTGCATTATTCAGAGCTCGACTCTTCCACATTTTAGCTAACACGCGGATTAACACTCCTGGCTGTTCTGCATACGGTACCTTCGGTTTCTCCTCTCTGCTCTGCGTACGGCGCTAATGCCGAGAGCGACGCAGCCACATCCCCTGCCGCTGTGCCCAAGGAGCAGCGACCAGCTGCCGGGTGACAAACCCGGCGCAGATAACCAGGGCAGGAGCCGTGGCCGGGCTGCGCTCTATGCCCCCGCCGCCCGCCCGCCCGGCGCCGGGAGCCCGCAGCGGGGCTGGCAGCGCCGGCCGAGCCGCAGCGCATCGCCGCGCAGCGAAACGCGGTGGGGAAACGAATGAAACAAACGGGGAAAGGTTTTGGCTGATGCACAGCAGCAGCAGGGCTCTGCGTGGGGACAGTGACAGGGCCACGCACCGCAGGAGCGCGGCGTTTCCCCAGACCCTGTAGCCAGGTATAGATTTCCCCGTTGTTTTGTTTTTTTTTTTTTTTCTTCCCTGCCAGACACCTCCCCTCGGTCGGTGTTTTCTAGCGCAGGCTGCATATTCCCGGCTGGTGAACGGTGCCAGTCGAGCAGCTGCACGGTCCCAGCACCATCACCCACAGTGTGACAAGATTTGGCCCTGCCTTTGGACCTCCACAACCTTCCCCCGACAAACCGAATCCCGGCTACAACCTGAGCCTGTGCCCTGGTACCGCTGAGAAAAGGGCTAGCTAGGGAAATATTTCCTTAATCCCTCACCCTGCGTGACTGACTGCCCCTAAAATGCCCTTTGCCGTAGCCGGGCCGGGGGAACGGCGAGCCCAGGAGCGGGAACGGCTTTAAACTTCTGCAGACTCAGGGTGACTGGGGCCGCGCTGGGCTCGTCCGCCGTGGGAGAGGCAGAGCCCACCTCCCCGCGGGACACGGCCCTCGGCGGTCACGGGGCGCTCGGGGTCCCGTCCGTGGCTGGGGGAAACCCGCCTGGATCGTCGCTGGTTTCTAAAAATGTCATTTTTGCAGCTTTCCCCCCCTTGCTGGAGGACCGGTCACCTGGATCCGCAGAACTACGGGAGTTTGTTCTTAAAAATACCCCCCCCGCACCCAGGCTGTTCAACGAGCTCCGCTGCTGGCGAGCACCCGGGGAGCCGGCACCCCGGCCGGCCACGGCCACGGCCACACGCCGTCCTGCTGCCCACGCGGGTGCGCGCAGCAAAGGCAGGGAAAACGAAAACCGTTGGGTGCCTGCCGGCAGGCGCTTCGGTACCGCGGGTCCGGGCTGGAAAAATTACCGGGGACCGGCGGGGCCTCGCACCGGCGATGCCGCCGGTCCCGGGAAGCGGCGAGCCCCGCACCGTCCCGCCCGGCCGCTCGCTCGCTCCCGCGCGGCCGTTCCGAGGTTGTCCCAAACCTGGGACCGTTCCGGGCCGCTTTCCCCCGGCCCCGGCGGAGCGGGGAGCCACCGGCAGCACCGCGTACGGCCGCCCCCGGGTGCGCTGCCGGAGCCCCGCTCCGAGCCCGCCCGCCCGCCCGCCGCCCCGGGCCTCGCTCGGCTCGCCGGCCCCGGCCGGCTCCTCACCTCCGCCTCCGCCGAACGACGGCGGCGGCCTGCCGGCTGCTGCCCGCCCCGCAGCGACCCGGCCCCGGCCGCGGGCTCGGCTCTTCCCCGGCGCGGCGGCAGGCAGGGAGCGGAGAGGCGTTTTTAAAGAAAACGTTTATTTACACGTCTCGGCAAGTACAAAGTATTATACATGGTCTGTGTCAACCCCAAATCTTCTTTATTATGAAACATAAGGCGCTTTCTCTAGAGTGGGTGGCGAAAGGAGAGGGTGCGGGTGCTGTTTTCGGTGCGCTAAAGCTCATCGGCTGGAAAGGTGAGGACAAAACCGAGTGTGTGTTGCCTGAAAGGAGCCCTTATTACTACGGTGAATAAATTACAGCTGACATTAACTTCACCTGGGACAGATGGAAGCTACCGCTTTTCAGCTTAATAGGGTTTCCTAAGCTAATGAGTCATCACCGGCTCCACTTAGTCCCCTCCGCTAAGTGATAGGTAGGTATTTTTTTCTTTAGACTATCCTCAGAACAGGAAAAAAAAAATAGCCTTTTGTTCCAAAGCCAACACAAAATACCTATGTTCAGATTTCGATATAAATAATCGAGGTTTTATATAATTCCATATTAATAGTGCCCAAAATCTCGATGCATAAATAAATTAAATTATTAACACTTCTTACAAAAAGTGACATATTTCCCTTCCTAGTGGAACATCGACACGAATATACAAGCGGAGCGCGGGGCCCCGCGACGGCAGCGCCCGGCGGCTCCGCTCCGCGCCGGCCTCGGGGAAGCGCCGCGCCGGCCCCGGCCCCGGCCCCCGCCCCGGCCCCGGCCCTCCCCGGGCCCCGGCCCCGGCCCCGCGGGCGCCGCTCGCCGCCTCCGCGCCCGCCCCGTCTGGGGCGAGCCGCGGCCCCGGGGGCGCGGGGAGCCGCCGGCCGAGCTCCGCGGGCGAGTCCGCTGCGTGCCCGGGCTGCCGGGTCAGACGAGGGAGGTGACCGGGGGGATCTTGGCGCTCTCCTCCTCCCAGGGCTGCAGGTTCTGCAGCGCGAACAGCGACGAGTTGTGCAGGCACAGCGGGTCGGGCTGGATCGACTCGTTCAGCGACTTCTGGAAGGCGTCGTGCTGCAGCTGCAGCATCAGCCGGCTCGCCTGCTGCCGCTCGGCCTCCCGCTCCTCCGCCGTCTGCCGCCTGCCGGGGGACACGCTCAGCCCGCGCCCCGGGACGCCCCGGGATGCTCCGCCCGGGGCTCCGCGGGATGCGGCCGTTTCGGTGCCGGGGGCGCGACCGCGGGAATCGGGCGCCGCCGGCCGCGGGGAGGAGGCGCGGGGCGGCCGGCGCGGCTCCGGCGGGCAGCGGGGCGGCACGCCGCTTCCTACCGGGGCTGGGCACCGCCGGGCGGGCGGCAGCCGCTCGGCCGGTAACGGAGGGATTCCGGGCGGCGGGAAACGCCTGGAAACCCCCCGTTTCCCAACAATCCCCTGTTTCGGAATATTCCCCCTTTTTCCCAACATTCCCCCGTTTTTTTCGAGTAATTCCCCGTTTTTCGAATAATCCCTCGTTTTTACGAATGATCCCCCGTTTTCCGAATGGGGGACTATAAGAAAGAAAACGATAAAAATGAGTAACTACAATAATAATAATAATAATAATAATAATAATAATAATAAATAAATAAATAAATAAAAATTCACCCCCAGCCGTTTCGCTGCCGGGAGCCAGCGAGGGGTGCAATCCCGGCCGGAGCCGGGGCTTCCCGGGGGCGGCGGGCAGGGAAGCTCCGCCGAGGGCGGCGGCGGGACGGGGCGGCCCCGGGGGCGCGGGACTCACCGCCACTTGGTGCGCCGGTTCTGGAACCAGGTCTTCACCTGGGCGTCCGTCATCTTGAGGGACTTGGCGAGGGCAGCGCGCTCGGCCGAGGCCAGGTACTTCTGCCGGTGGAAGCGCTTCTCCAGCTCGCAGATCTGCACCCGGGAGAAGGACGTCCGCGGCTTCTTGCGCTTCGGCGGAGTCCGGTTCTGGTAGGGATGCCCGATCCGCCGTGTCACCGTGAAGGGCGTCAGCGCCGCCGCCGCTGCCCGGGTGGGAAGCACAGGGGTCAGCCCCGCGCCCCCACGGTGCCGGCCGCCCCCCCGGGGCCGCGGCTCTGCCCGACGGCCGCCCGCCGCGCCCCCCTCCCCGAAGGGACCGTGTCTCCCCGAGGTCCCGCTTCCACATTTCGCCGAAGGGATGCGGCGGCGAGCCGGGGCCCGGCCGCCTCCCGGGGCGCCCCGCCGCCAGCCCCGGGGCGGCCGCGCTATCCACGCCGGGAAGGAGAGGGATTTTTCGGATCGCTGCGAGCGCGGGGGAGGGAACCATCCAGCGGGCCGCCTTCGCTTTTATCCTTATTCTTATCACTACTATTATTTCGTTTTCTATTTTTTATTTGCCTTTCCGTTCGTTGCCGGGGGTGGGGGGGGGGGGGGGGGGGGGGGGGGGGGTGCGGGGGCGCGGCGCGGCTCGCCCGCTCCGCCCCGGCGCCTTACCTGTGAACCTGTCCTTGACGAAGCGCCGGCTGCTCTCCATCCAGGGGAAGTTGAGGCTGCCCAGGCTGGGCACGGCGGGCATGGCCGGGATGGCGCTGGAGATGGGCGGCGGCACGGCCCCGGGGATGGGCCTGTGCGCCGGCACCCGGATCACGCCGGCCGGGGCCAGGCTGAGGTTCACACTGTAAGATCCAGAGTCCTCGAAGGGCGCGGCGATGGCCGGGAAGGGGGCCGGCAGGGCCGGGTAGGGCGCGCCGCCGCGGCCGCCGGGGCCGCCCAGGAAGGTCGCGCCGTCGGGGCCCCGGGGGGCGGCGGGGGAGCGCTCTCCTGCTCGGGGCTGTTGAGGATCTGGTCGATGCCGAAGCTGATGGGCTCGTGCTGGTGCTGGCCCTGCGCGCCCGCCGGCGGATCCATCCTCCTCCTCCTCCTCCTCCACCGCCGCCGCCGCGCGCCCCTCCGCGCCCGCTATAAAGGCGCCGCCGCTCCGCCGCGCTCCGCGGGCCCGGCCGGCCCCGGCGTGCGCCGCGCGGAAACTTTGCCGAGCGCGCGCCGCCCCGGCAGCCGCCCCGTCATCTCCTCGGGGCCGCCGCGCGCCCCGCGCCGCGTGCGCCCCCGCCGCCGCCATTGGCCGCCGCCGCCCAGCCTCTGCGCTCCCATTGGCTCCCGCCGCTCGGCACCGGCCTCGCGCCCGGGCGCGGGGGCCCGCCGCCGCCGCCGCCGCCGCCGCGGTGACATCACTGGGGCGCACGAACAATGGGGCCGCGCGGCGGCGGGCGGGGGCGGGGCGGCGGGGGGCGCCGTCGGGGCCGGGGCGGCGGGCCGGGCCGCGGGGCCGGGCCGCCCGGCACGTCGGGGCCGCCGGCCCGCTCCCTCCGCGCGCCCCGCGGGGCCGGCGCAGCCGCCCGACGCCTCCCGGCCCCCGCCCGCCCGCCGGAGCCGCGACCCCCCGACGGCCGCTCCGCGGTGCCCACCCGGGGCGGCCCTGCGCGGCCCGCCTCGGTCCCGGCAACCCCGCCGCCGCCCGTGGCCCCGGGCGGGCGGCAAGCCGCGCTGAACGGCGAGGCCGGGCGCCCGCCCCGACGGCAGCGCGGAGCGGCGGCCCGAGGTGGTGCCCGGGGCCGGGCGGCGGGGGGGGGAGGGGGGGCGAGGGGGTGCCCGGGACCCCGCAGGGCGAGATTCCGTTTGGGCTTAATTAGCGCCCAGGCAGCGGGAGCCCGGCGCGGCCGCCGAGCGAGTTTGCAGACGCTCCCTAACGTCCAAATTGGACTAAAGGCGTTAAAAATTAAATAACGTTCAGCCGCATTTACTTAGTTTCCCTCTTATAAAGGGAAATGAAAACGGGGAATAGAATTTCCCTGTTAATAGAATGTAATGGCATTTGATCAGCACCTGGCAGGGCGATCCCGGGATGCCGGAGCGGTGACAGGAGGGACTTGATTAGTTTTCGAACCTTAGGATTCAATTACCGCAACGCGCCGAATCCTTGCAGCGGCAGCGGCAGCGAACGCGGACCGACCCGCCGAGCCACCGGCGCTGCCGCACGGAGCCCGCCCGGCGGCGGGCGGCACCTGCGGGCCGCGGGCCCGCTCCCCGCCGGCTCTTCCCCCGCCGCGCTCGCCGCCGCGGCCCCACGGCAAAAGCGGAGCCGGGGGTGCCTTTCCCGCCTCCCGTCCCCCGTCCCGTCCCGCCGGGGGCCCCGACGCTCGCCCCGACGGGCCCCGACGGCCGCTGCGGAGCTGCCGGCTGAAGTTTCCCGGCCCCGACGGAGGCGCGTCCCTGCCGGCGGCCGTCGGGGGGGTGGGGGGGTGGGGGGCTTCCCCGGCTCACGGCACAGGGGGACGCCCGCCCCGCCGCGCCCGGCCGTCATTAACACGGCTATTAAACACCCACCCCCGCCCCCGGGGGGACCGCCCGGTGCCACCCGCGGCCCCGGGCAGCCTAATCGGATTGTTTCCCCGCTCGGTACGGCGGGTGCGAGCGGAGCCGCCATCAGCCGCCGCTCCCCCGGAGCGGAGCGAATCGGATTGACACGATCCCGGCAAGATGGTGCGGGGCCGGGCGGGGCCGCCCAGAGCCACCGGGAACGGCCGCGGGCGCCCGGCCCTCGGGGCCCCGCTCCGGCCGGCCCGGCGGGGAGGGCGGGGAGGCGGCGAGGCGGGGGGAGAGAGAGAGAAAAGGAGGGGGGAAAGGGAAGATGAAGGGGGGGGGGGAAGAAGGGCAACCGGGGGAGGATAAATAAATAAATAAAGTGACACCCAGTCCTGAATCAGGGCAGGCTTTGTTAGAGAAAATTGCAGCTTGATCTGCATAATGGGAACTCGGGCTGCCCAAGGCTATCTTTTTATTGCGTGTGTGTCTGCTGTTATCAATTTTGTGAACGATTTCACAGGGAGCCTGGCAGACTTGAGCTGGAATAATATGCAAAGATGAGCTTTGAATAATGAATGATGTGCTTTTAAACCAATTCCAAAGTGTCTGTGATAGTACAATATGAAAAGGGGTGGTAAGTAATAGTATATTTAAAAGGCGCTAGTATGTTTTTATTACTATATTTAAAAAGATATCTATATTATTTTTGTGAAATGGATAATATATCACAGAGTCTTTGATAATCAGCTAAACAATACATTTTTCTTTGGGAAAACTCTCCTGGTTTTACACAGTTAAATATAGAGTATCAGCGTACAGCTTTGTAACGCTCGGCTACCTTATTAAATATTAACTCTATTTTAATATTAGCTTTTAAATTTAATATGTTGACGTTCTGCAGTTTTACTTTAATTATGTTTTATAATTAATAACCCGGGACGTATGGTATCCTTAAATGCAGCTCTCCCGCAGCCGCCTCGTCTCCCTCGCCCCTCCGCGGGCGGGGGACGCGCAGCCCCGCGCAGCCCCGCGCAGCTCCGCGGCACCGCTCCGGACCCAAAAACCGCCTCCGCTTTGCCAAGTGCCGCGTTTCGCTGGGGCCGGGCCGCGCTGCCGGGCTCCGCTCCCGGCCCCCCCCGGGACCCCCCCGCCCGCCCGGCGCGGAGCGAGCGGAGCTGCGGCCCCGACGGCGCGGCCCGGCCCGGAGCCGGGTCCCCGGGTCCCCCCCGGCACGGCACAGTGCTGCGACCCCCGGGGCCGGGCGGGTGCCTGCTGGGGTGACCACGGTGCGGGGACGAACGTGCCCACCCAAAGCCGGGCTGCTCTGTGCCGTCGGGGAGCCAGACCCAGCTCAGCACCGGGCAGGGGGAGGCAGCGGGACCCCCGGGCAGGCACAGGGCACCCGCAACGTGTCCCCAGCGCCTTGTGCCGAGGCAGCTCCCGATCAGAGGGGTGCAGTTGGGTGTAGAGAGTCCCACACCCGGCTGTGCTCCAGCCAGGCCCCAGGCATGGCGTGGCACGGCACGGCACGGCATGGCTTTTGCATGGCACAGCATGGCACGGCACGGCACAGCACGGCCTTTGCATGGCATGGCACGAGGCCAGCCTGCGAGTGCTGGCCGCAAGCAGCCAGCTGCAGGGGTGCCTTTCACCCAGGCACAGGGGGTTCAAGCGAGTGCAGCACTAGCGGGACGGTGCCCGGCTGGGCGGGGTGCACACCCAGCACCCTGTGGCCGGGCAGGCCCACAGCACCAGTGGGGCTGCCGCCGGAGCCACGCGGGCAGGGGGAGGCTGGGAAGGGAGAGCGCCGGGGAGGGGTGCGGGGAGGCTGCTGTGGAGCGAGAGGTGAAACATTGTCATTCCCTGTAAAACTCAGACAGCACATTGTACGAGTATTAACTGAGATGTAGTGCCGAGCGCGCGGTGCCGGCAGAAAGAAGCACGGCGCGGCCCCGCTGCCACGCTGCGGCACGGCTCCTTTGGCCCTGGCAGGAAGCATGGCTGGGCTGGCTTTGCTGGGCTGCCTGGGCCGGGCTGGCGTGGCGGCATGGGTCCGGAGAGCGCTGCACTCAGCCACCTGCAAAGGCATGGGGGGACGTAGTTAAGAGGGGGAAAAATGTAATTAACACTATGTAAGAGGAGTGACCACCTCCCCGGCACCACTGGGCAGAAGGGACCTCCACCCAGTTTGTTACTGGGAGTCACTGGGAGTCACCGGGGGCAGAGACGCAGCATCTGCCTCACCCACCCCTGAAACCCAGAGCTGCTGCCAAGCCTGGCTGCCATGGGAGGGACATGGAGGGGACGTGCCACAGCCCGCCACGGTCACTGGGTTATGGTGTGCGCATGCACTCCTCAGCCCTGGGAATGTCTTTGGGCTCGAAACACGGAGGGCCCTGCAGGGAGGGCATCCTCACAGGACCCTCCATGTGCCCGGCAGCGGCTAATGCCACTGTTCAGCTTTTAAAGTGCTTCCTGTAGGATGAGATAATAAAAACACGTGATGAAATACGCACTGACCCAACCCCAAATGCTTCTGCCTTTCAAGAGCGCGGCAGCTCCAGCACCCCTCTCCCACCGCGGCACTACACATTTCTGTATCCGCATTTGGAGCGGGTTTGCCAGCAGTGACCCCAGCTGTGCCGCCGGCACGTGCTCCTGCGCGCCGCAGGCACCAACATGTGCCACATCCACATCTAGGCCCTTGGGCTGTGCCACAAAGGGAAAGAAACAGGGCTGCAGCTTCAGTAGCCACAGCCATTCCTGGAAAGCAGAGGAGTGACGGGGATGGTACCTCTCCTGGGCACGTCCCAGCACCGTGGAAAATGAAATCCCCATCTGGAGGTGGTCGGCAGTGCCAGGACATCATGTAGTGCCCATGAGTGGTGAGGACAGGGAGGTGGCATGGGTTGGTGGGTAACGGCATGCAGAGGGACTTGAGCTCCTTCCCACCAAGGGGCCCTGGAGGTTCCCCAAGGACGAGCACACTACATGGGAGCAGGGACAAGTGGTTCCCGTTAGGACCAGAGCCAGCACCGAGCAGCTGGAGACTGAACAGAGAAGGACCATTCCCCATGGTGGCCTCCAGCATCCCTCCCATCCCGTCATCCTCCCACCACCTTGGGGCCAACGACGGGTGGCACAACAGGGACCCAGAGCAGCCCACATATTTAAATCTGGCTGCACCCCAAAAGGGTTCCGTGCCATTTGTGCCAGCCCTGGCACAGCACAGAGCCCCCCCAGGGGTGGGCTCAGCCCCACGGGCCGGGGAGGATATGCAGCCCCGACTGGCACACGCAGCGTCCCTCCATGCAGCTCAGCCGCTCTGCTGTAAAGTAGCCTCGGTTAAATATTTACTGTCCAAATCTAGCATGGGCCAAATCATCCATTACACTTTTTTTTTTTTTAATGTTTACCATTAATTATTTTTAAAATGAGGCATTTTTTTTCTAAGGTGAGAGGGACAGGTCTCTGGGAATGAGACCAAGAGAAACCACTGCGGAGCTCCTCCAGCCTTTTCAAACCAGTAGGCAGCATTTTATAATAATGGGCCGTTAATTGATGGTGCATTACTGCGCAGTTCCTACCGAGCTGCCTAGCGCAGCCGCCCGAGAGCAGGGGGCCGCAGCGTGATTGATGCTCTCGCAGGAAACCCAGGGGCAGGGAGGCCCGTTCGGACACACCAGGCGCTGCCGGTCGGGCTCCGGCAGCCGCTGCGAGGCTGCGTGGAGGCCAGGGGGCTGCTAATAACCCCCCTGCGCCCGCTGCAGCTGCTCACACGTGGGCTGCGATGCAGCGCCTGGCTGGAGAGGAGAAACCACCCCAGAGCTGGGGAGCCCTTCCACTGCACACACTTTAAACAGCCATATAACCTGCAACTGCTACGTATACGATGCAGCTGTAGGGGTAGAGGGGCAAGTGCTGTGGGCACACCCGACCGGTCACGGTGGTGCCCAGGAATTGTCCCCACCATCCCCAGGGCTGTGGTGCCCGGCGGTGCCTGCAGAGCTCATCCCCAGAGACAGCAGCGGCAGCAGCAAATTCGCCTGCGACAATGCTGTGGAAATACAGGCTCAGCATCTTCAGCGAGCCCAGGTAGTTAAGGGGTTGGATCACACCCGAAACGGCTGAGCACGTGCTTCAACCGGTGCTTAACTGCTGCGCTGAGGCTTTAGTTCAGCCGGTGCTGGCCCTCGAGGAGCTCCACAGAGCATGAGCCGGCCCTGTACATCCGTTCAGCTGCATTTCTGCATTTCCAGCTCCTCTCACATCGCCCCTTCCCCAACACTCTGGCTGTGCATGTCCTGGGCTGCGCCCCCCTGCACGCCCCCCTGCACGTCCGGGGGTCCAGAAGCTCCAGGTCCTCCAAAGGCTCCTTCCTTGGGGCCTGGGACCAGCAATGGTCACTGTGACCCTCACTGGAGGTACTGCCCAACAGCTGGAAGCCAGTGCTTAGAGAAAGAGGGGTTTGACCGGTGTCTGACCTACAGCTCGCGTCTGCAGCAGCATCTTCATGCTGCCTCGCTGGCTGTCGCACTGCCACAAATAAATCCTCTTTCTTTAAAGGACGCTAAAGGCCGTGTCAGCTGTCACATATCAAACTCCTCTGTTGTCCTCAGACCCTCCTTTAACACGCAGGAATTCACAGGTTGGGAGCTGGTCTCTAACTCCGGCAGCTGGGAAGCTGTGTGAGCCTGAGCCTGCTGTGAGCGGCCGCCACTGCCAGAGCCCAGCGCAGGGCTGCAGGAGGCACTGGCGGCTGCTGGGACGTGCTATCCCCTAAAGGCATCACCCGTTGCTTCAGGTTTTGTCTCTTCCCATAGGGTGACAGGGAACGGCGATATCTCGCTGCACGAGAAAGCAGCAGCAGATGCTGAGATGTTTCTGCTGTAGCTCGTGGCTTTGGCAACAGATCTTGGAGTGGGCAAAGCCAGTCCTGTTCTCCACAGCCTTTTCTAGATGGATATTGCCACATAAACCCAACACATTTTTGAGTGTTTAGCAGATCACTGTTTACATACAATTCATGTGGAAGTCAGCACGACAGAGGACACAAAGAAGTTGTTCTTCAGCTGTAGCCCTGGCAGTAGCATCCTTGTGGGGCCGGCAGGGTGATGCCGGTGTTCAGGCTGGAGATGGACACGGGTACTCTGCGTCCTGGCACGGGAAGGGGAAGGAGGGGATGGTCAAAAGCAGCTTACGTGCAGCAAGCTGCTGCCTGAGATCTCTGCCTGTACCCAGCTGCGCCCACCCGGGGGGACACACTGGGCGGGCAGGGGTTGAGGTGTGCACACAGGAGGGTGATGCAGTCCTGACCCTTGTACCTTCTCCTGCAGGGCCCTGTGAGACACTGTGGGTCCTCCTTGTCAGGGCTGAGCCCCCCCGGGTGTGGGCCACCGCAGCCAACAGGCCCCAGGTCAAAGCACTGGCCTCGCTGACACGTCCGGGTGATGGAAAGGGACCCCAGGGTGTCACGCCTGTGGCCATGCTCTCGCGGGCAGACAGCTTGCTCCCCGGGGAGCAGCGCCGGGGTCAAGCACTCAGCTCTTGGTGCTCAGCAGAGCGGATCCACAGTTTTGTCAGCCCACAAGGGTTAAATCAGCTGCTCTTTTTCTGAGGCAAGAGCTCTGGTGCTGCGGAGTCTAAAGGTCATTCCCCTCTGCCCCTTCCTTTAAGCTCGGGAGAGCGGCACCCCTCCTGGCTCCAGCTGGGGAGAGCTTCACCCCACGCAGGCAGAAGGGGAGGGCCGAGGGGAGCTGAGCTCTGCCCTCATCAGCCCTTTCCCCATCAGCCAAGGTATGTTCCCTGTACCCCTCCCCGGAGGAGCTCAAGGCACCAGCCCCGTGAACGGAGGCTGGCCGGCCAAACGCAGATGCCGATAAACCTCCTTGTCCTCTGCGTCCCAGTGGGTGGAAACAGTTAAACCCCACTCACAGAGCGAACAGTTAAAGGTGGCTCGCAGCCTCTGACAGATGAACATGCCTTAGTGGTTTCAATTCACGTTTCGAAGCACATCTTTATGGGGTTGGTAAACTTAACTGTCATATTGAAAAAGCCGAAACTTTGTTTTAGTTCAGAATCTATGCATCGGTCCATGAACGCCTGAGACCAGATGAGATGGGGAGGGTACAAGGGAAGCACTGGGGAAGGAACCACCGCTGAAAGGGAGAGAGCACAGAGGATGACGGGCAGATGGGGCTCAATTTCTTTCTGCCACCTCTGATAAAATCAGGCTGTAGTGATGCCGATGGGGAACGTCCCGGTACCGCGGACAAACCCTGAAAGATGCGAAGACATCTGGTCTCCCCGAGCAGCAGCGCCAGCCCCAGGTCGAAGGAGAAGGCTGGGAGGTACCGCAGGTCCGTGCGTAAACCCGGGAAAGCAGCTGGTGTTTCAACGTGGCTTCCTTCTCTCTTTCATTCTTGTTTTATATACCAACATGCAGCTGCTGCCAGATTTTTCTACTAAATATGACTTTTGTTGGGCAAATTCCATTAGGATGGATGCCACAGGTATCCATTAAGGTTTATTTATCGTGATACTGTTTGGATCTCATGCTTATAAATAACTTATGTTATGGCTTTTGTTTGTAGAAATGTAACTTACATATTTTATTATGCTTTCTGTAAACCTCAAAAAGAATGTTGTCAAAGAAGCGCCTCTTAACAGCAGTCTAAACTATGGTACATAAAATCTACACTAACATTATTTTTTAATACGGCAAGGAAGCGTGTTATCCCTCTACAGTTTGAAAGGTTTGCTGTCATCATAAACTCGTACTACAATAAAACATTAACAAGTCTAAGGAATTATTTTGTAAGGTGTGCACATACGGGTGGCTGAGTTTCTTCAAAGCCTCCTTATGCAAGCAGGGCAAGGTATTAAAACTTTGCGTTTTCCCCAGAAAGCTGCCTTTTCCTGCTCTAGCAAGCAGAGCCTGACTTGTGGAAGGCTGCTGGAGGGGTGGTTTGCTCTCCCTCGCAGACGGGCAGACACTTACCGGAGATTCAGCCGTCGGTGCTTTTCACTGTGACGATATAAAATGCATTTGGGGGAGAATCAGACCTATTTTACAGTCCCAAGTTGTTTGCATCATCAGACAGGCTCACATCAGTTTCCTGCGTTGAAATCGGTCAGG
Source organism: Gymnogyps californianus (assembly GCF_018139145.2). Taxonomy (NCBI): domain Eukaryota; kingdom Metazoa; phylum Chordata; class Aves; order Accipitriformes; family Cathartidae; genus Gymnogyps; species Gymnogyps californianus. Next base: position 3,054,721 of record NC_059484.1, read on the forward strand.
GGCTGAGTGGCATCTCCTTTCCAACATTTCCCATTCCATCGTTTCCGCTTTTTTTTAAAGGAGAAAAAAAATTCCAAACCCCTGAAGGCAATTATGTCTTTTTAAAAAACATGTAAGGCATTACACGTGCTTTGTAATCGCACGAGGAAATTCTGGGCTGTACCCACTTTGAGAGTGCCCTTTTAAAAAGCTGACAGTAAAGACTCTCAACAAAGAATCTGGAGTCATAAAACACACTCTATTTGCTATGCTATCCATTTCCTAACCTAAAAGCAAGCATATTTATATGACCAGCTACTCTAAATAAGTTCCTGTTGTCAACTGTTAACCAAGGTTGAAACGCTGTTCAAATACGTGTCTGGAGTTTGCCCAGTTTATAAGATGCTCTTTAGAATCTCACTTGTAAGTTACAACAAGGGATGTGTTAGAAGGGAAATTTCAGAAACGTACTTGAGCGCTCTGGGGAGTCAGTAGCTGTATATTAAAGCAAGCCCTAAAGTCTGAGGGCTGAGTTTTGTCCTCTCCTTTTCAATATGACAAGCTTCAGCTCTCAGCAGAGCAGCTAATTTAACCAGTAAACGGGCTGGTTTGTGAGCACACGCTGATGGTATGCAACCACTATTTCCACCGTACGACAAAGAAAACAGACTCACAGAACAACAGCTTTCATCTGAGCCTTTAATGCCAACGTATGGGGCTGCAAGGCTGCGGAAGGGTTTATCCAGCAGAACTGCCAGAAAGGAGGCGGCACTGCTGGGCACCGAGCTCTGCGCCCATCGGCAAGGTGACATGGGGAAACCTTTCCCCAGGCCCCAGCTCACACAGATTGCTGCACACACGTTCATGAGTTCAGTTTTGCAGCTTTTAAAATCTGACTTAGCAGCACAGATTCCAGTTTCCTTTAAGGACCAAAATGGAAAGCTAACGACCGTACTAATTTGTACGTCTTTGACATGTTGATAATGATCATACACTTTCCACAAAATTTTCAAACCTTGGCACATAGCATTCGGCCGCATGTAGAAACACCCCAAATCTGCAGCTCTTTAGTAATCTCAACTGATTATTTTCTTAAGTACTCAGCACCCTTGGAAATCAGACCCTTTGGCTGCAGATGAAATACTTTCCCCAGCTGAGCGTAAATGTAAACAGAAAACTGCTGAACAAAATCACTTCCTTTCAGATTTAGTTCCCGCAATTTAAAAATGTGCAGAAAAGTAACAGTTGCAAAGAAAAAACTGGAAAAAAGCTCTAAGAAATACAGGTATGACTTTTCCTCCCTGTTGGCCACAATTAAAAATTCCCATTCTTATCTAAACAGTGGTGAAATATTACTAAATAGGCAAACGTAAGCAAGCATGAAAAACACATGAAATCAATTATTTACATAAGAAAAAACCCAAAAACCCCGACCCAATTCAAAACCAATACCAATAGTTTGTAATTGCACATAATAGCTTTTCTACATTATAAACTAATTGGCTTATTGCTTAAATAGTTCTAATTTTTATTAGATCTTGCTTCAATTCATTTGCGTACTTCCTCAGCCCACACAGCACCTCCTGCCCACCACGGAACGATACTCGTTGTTCCCCACAACCAGGGTGGCGAGAGCAAGCGTGAGCTTTGGCCTGGAGGAGGGATTTTGTTCTGGTACACACCGAACTCTTCACAGTCTCTGAGAGGTGAAGACAAATCTGCTGAATTTGCTGTTTCAGATGCATGCGTTCATCTTCATTGTGCCACACGCCGTTTAAATATGGGCCATAAGTCTCTGTAACTATCTGCTTTCTTTTTTGTAGTGGTAGATAGATTTTTATTCTTTTTAAACAGTGTTTTAACAACTTTATTTTCTTCTGTGTTTTTTTCAATTTCCAAAGACCTGGAAAATGTGTACTTGTGAAATTAAAATATCATCAGTACTTCATTAAGGCTTGTTCTATCATCTCGTATTTTATTACGTGCAACATTCTCAATTTTCTTGCTATACTTATAGCCTAAAATGCTCATTTTTAGTCTTCTACTTTGTTGTCCACATTGTCATTAACCACCAGTGCTGAAAAGAAATATATAACATTTTGTAGAAAAATAGTAATTTTATTATTTCAAAAAGATGTCATATAAAATTTGTACTGGCTTTCATCTCATTTTCAAACAAATATGACCTCAGAGTCAGCTTGGAGTTTTTAACTGATATTATTTACTATTATGTGTAGAACTGAGAATCATTAACCGATACAAGTTTAGAAGGAATGCATATTTATTTTGTTCTTTGGTTAAGTACTGTTTCTACACTGTTTCATAAAGATAAAATAAGAGGATAATAAATTTTGATAAGAAAGGCTGAAAACGTTCTTCAAACTAAGACTGATTTTCCATTGTTTTTGCTATTATAAATCCTTACATTTAGGCCAGAGATATAAAAAGGCAGAAGATATCTTAAAAAAATATTTTCACAAGTGTCAAAAAAATCTATCTAACAATATAACAGGGTCCGAAAACTTTCAGAGTTGGTTTATTAGTCAGTGCTTTGTTTCCAAAGTCATTGTCAACTCATCATATCTAAACTGCCGGGATCCGAGGCCCCTTCGCTGCGCAGAGCTTCAGCCATATCTCTTCGAAAGACTGACATATTCTGAGTGAACCTGGGAAAAAGAAAACCCAAATGTTTGGTTAAAGGAGACCTGATATTGAGAGATGTATTTCAAGAATCGGTAAAAAGAATAACTGTAATGTAAATTTGAAATTGAAAAAGAAACAGAGGAAAACTCACAAACGGAATCACTAGGTGCCCTCAAAACCCAGTCCTATAAAATAACAATGAGCATATAAACATGTATGGGCAGCATTACAAACTCAGCCTTATAAACTCAGCCTACCAACAGTGTGAAACACTTTAAAAGTTAGCTGGGAAATGAATGCAACGAGAAACCTTTCCATCTCATGTGACTCAGAATATGTCCTTTCTCCCAAACCTCCAGCAAAGGGCTCTTTGGGACATGTCCAGATGGCCATCACGGCCAGGCTCGCTCAGACCTACCTTCCTCCCTCATGAGCGGTGTCAGAGTTCAACCTGTCTCTCAGCGAACCGCGGTACCATCACCCATCTGGCACAGAATGAATTCACAAAAATATTCCCCAACAGTTCTCTACTGGCAAGTGTAGGACGTGAAGTCCATCCAGTGGCATCACACCTGAGACTGAATGACAACTCTGACTCAGCTTGTATGACAGCCCAAATCTGATCTACTCCCTTGGTCTATCCTTACCTGAAACGAAGAGTTTAATTGCCATTTATCATATCTCATGTTATGTATTAAAAAAAACCCAACCCACTAAAACCAACCCCAAAACCACACACAAAAAGATTTAAAATGCCAGACATATATTGCACCCTGCATTTAGGGTTTTTCAAATGTTCTTTTGTTTGTTGCCTCAATGCTCTTCGCTTTGATTGTGTCAGACTTTGCTGGCTCACTATAGCGAAGCTAATAAAGTTTGCCGAAGAACGGCTCCTTAGGGCTCCTTCCTGCAAAGGACTGTGTGGACAGGTGCTTGCAAAACTGATGGGATCTCAGCAAAGGTCTCTTTGCAGGACCAGGGGTAATAATCCTTCCTGCCTGCCTCCACTGTACTGTACTTTATGGGTATGTCTAGCAGCAGTGTGGTAAACTGGGGCTTGCTGCGTGTGGAAATACAGGATGCAATTATGAGTTTATTCTTTATTCTATTCATAATTTTTTACATTTGTGCTTATTTCCTTACTAATGGAAATTGATTTCTGCTCAATTTTAAACAATCACGGTTAAAAGAAGCCTCCTGTTCCACAGAATAAATCTGAGAAGGATTACAAATCAAGAGCTGAAAACAGAAAAGCCATCGTATTAACTCATGCTGCTTGTTGGGGAAGTGATGGCTTAAAAGTCTTCCCAAGTTAGACAGGCGGATGCTAAGACAGACGAGCTGCTCGTTCGACCGAAATACCTCTGTCCCCCTCACACCTGCACCCAGCCCTCCCTGCCTGCACTTCCACAAAAGCTCTCCGAGAGCTTCTGCACCACTGCCTATCTGAGAGTACTCCACAGCGCTTCGAGATGAAAATCCCCTTTAAATCCACGGATATTTGAATCTAGCGTTTGCCAAATCTAATATTTGCTGGCAGCCCAAGTGATGGAAGCCTCTGTCCATGCCCTGAACAGGGAGAGCACAGACAGCCGAGCGCTGGATTCCCCACGCTGCCCAACTACCATCCCTTCTGCCTGCCTGGAGGTGACGGGGAGCTCGGCCTCCTGCCCAGCCACCTTCCCTGAGCCTAGGGCGGATCATCGAACGATCCCCTTTCTGTCCTTCAGGTCTGTAGTTCTCAGAATAAGGCAGCTCGGAGAAAATGCACATCAAAGTATGTTTTTCTCAGAAAACAGTGTTATCTTAAGGACTTCTTGCCTTCAGTAAATATAAATAGATATGGAACTGAGAAACTATCTAGTTATAAGAACGAGTTTGACTCAGTTTTTCATTTTTTCCCTTTTTTTTTTCCCCCCAAATCGTGAAGGACTGTTGAGTCAAATGAATCCCCTTGGCATTTACAGCTCTAAGGTCAGACTACGTCCTACAGCCCGCCACTGTCAGCTCAGTTTTTCTTTGTTTTAACAGGCATTCTCCTCCTTCCCGGTGGCTCTCTGCCTTTTCGCCAGGTTTTCTGCCGATCCATAATACAAGTTACACAGAAAGTCTGTCTGATTTATTAGTGCCATGGATATGATCTCTGTGCTTCTCTGAGTTTGCTTCCAAATTCCCCTGTCTCTGGCTATCATCCACAGTCAGGCCATAAGGAACTTACACCTTTAGTACCAGAATTTAATAGGAAAATTAAACAGAATTGTGGAGACCATAATTAACGTAAAACTATTTCAGAATTAAACAAGTTCAACTTAATTTTCACACGAACAGAGAAGCAGTCAGAGAAATAAAATCACCAAATGGTTTTAGCCATCACTCCTCTCCAAGCCCCTTTCCAGTTTGTTTCAAGCTTTCCAGGAAGCTCCACAGTCTGGACTTAGATCGTGTCTCTATACTTTCAAGGTCTGCTTTGGTTGAATAATGCATATGGAAGAGAAAATGCAGCTAGCTAGTAAAAAAATGTTAGTGTGAATATTAAATGCAGACAAACTCACCATTTCTTTTGTGATGGCTTCTATTCGATTTTTCAAATGAGGGCAAAATTGGGTGAATTTGTGATTCATGTTAAAAAAAAAAAAATCCTTGCCTCATTTATCTACAATGTGTAAGTGGTCCCACTGGATCCCTTCTCATTCTGCCATTTCACAAGCAGTTGCTTGACCCCAACACCAGCAAGGAAAGGCTCTCTCAGAGCAACAGCACCGCTGGAGGCTGAAGCAAGTGTTTTATCAGAGGGGTTTAAGGTTGGAAAAAGGAAGCTCCGAGGCTCACCTGCTGAAATGAGGCAGTTTTTCCCAAGTGGAAAAGAAGCAGCTGCAGCCTGGCAAACCTTGACTTTGGGATTAAATTAGAAAATACATTTCTGACCAAGAAAATACATAATTATCAAATGTTCAGGCTCTAACTGTTAAGTCTAGGGATGAATTCTTTGATAGGATATTATCTTTCTTTCAAAAGGAACTGCAGTTTAAGGCTACCTGGAATACTTCCTATGTTACAATTTTTTCCAGTTAAAGTTTCCATTTGTCTTTTATTTTTTCAGCTTGCTTACGTGTTACGAACTTACCTGTCTCTGTTCTTTACCAAAAGGTTCTGCTCGACTCCTTCCATAAGATTCCTGAAGCACTGGTCAAGGACTTCACGTTTGTTGTCAGGCTGGCTGGTGATCAAGGTTGCCCTTAGTTCACTGAAGTACTATGACAGCAAAGCAGAGAATATTAAAAATGAGGTTTGGAAATTTAAACCCAGAGTTACTCACCTACATCTGGAGCGCTCTTGAGCAAGTGCTACCTATGTTGCCCTCTGGGAAAGGAGCCTAGCAAACAGCACGCGGAGGTCTATCTGAATCGGGTTTCAGATGCTGCCCTTCCTGAACTGCACCAGCAGTCCATCAGTTGTGTATCATGACTGAAGTTTAGTGGTAATGGGTGATGTGCCACTTTACCAGTGGGTGTTGGTACACCTAACCAGTTCCAATACAGAAAGCCACCTGAGAGAGGTGGCAGAAACATCCCTGACTACTCTTCAAGTCTTTTCAGAGCGGTGCAAATTTGTGCGCTTTGCTGTGGGCTCTAATCACTTCAGTGCTGTGATGAGACAGACTCACCTTCGTTTCTTTAGAAGCTAAGTAATCGATATGATTTTCTATACTACTACTCCCATTATATTCTGGCAGACCTATAGACTAGTTAACTTTTATCACCTTAGGAAAATTTTGGTTTAGTCTAGAAATACGGAACAGGAGGGGACCTCTAGTGTTAGCCACTACCCTACTACTACAGCCAAGCAAGTCATATAATCCTGTTCAGTCTTTATTATATTGGCTGTGTCAGTCAAAGCCTTATGGCCTTGGGCGTAAGCACGTCCATGGTATAAGCACTGGTACAGACAATTATTCAGAGGAGAATGAACCATTCTGATGAACCTGTGCCCAAGTACCTGGCAAAGCTTCTGAGCAGTCTGATATTGCGGTCAAGAGGAATATTGCCGGTATTCCCCACATTTCAGGTGTGTAACAAGATAACTTCTTAAAGGTACGCTGAAAGTCACTTTTTAGTACGCAAAATTTAGTAGACTTTTGAAGTTAATGTAACTTGTAGGGTGTCACACAGAGTATCAGAAAGCAGAAGAGTCTGGGATTTGTTTGTCAGGTTTTTTTAAAACCTTTAACAGGTTTAAACCTGTTTAAACCTCAAACAAATCTCAAATTAAACACACATCTTTTCCATCAAAATTACAGCTCTTCTGTACACATGAAAAAATATGAGGTAACAAAAGACAATGTAGTAAAACCATAACACTAACGCTAAGCCCTGACAACTCAACAGGATTACAGGAAGTGTTTGCTTTAATGTCTGCTTGGCAAATTACTTGCCCTCAATCCAGTTCCTCTCAAACCAGAAACATCCTGTATTACGCATCTTTGCTGACCACTGCAGCAGTACTGGAAGTGAAGGCAGCAGCTGATCAAATAGCTGGGTCCCAAACTACTTAGGAACTCAAAACTGAAAATCACCTGGGAGCTGGTGTAAAAGATGAAATATCTGCCTGCAACAAACGCATTCCCAGAAGCCCTGCCTCAAGGTGACAAATGCAGAGTTCAATGTAGAGAAGGCCACAACCCTGAGATCTTGTCCAGCGTCCGCAAGTTGTTTTTAGAAAAGAGGCATTCCAAGAACAACTTCAGTCAACCCCATAATGGAAAGTATTAACAGCATCCTCAAGTAACAGCAAGGAATAACACCTCTGCCTACCGTTAATGAGTACAGCATCCCACGGCATCGCTGTTTCAACACTATGGAGCTGTTCTGAGCCCTGGGGTTTCTAGGGCTTCTCTGCAATAACATCACTTTTGCCTCTACACTCGAATGCCTGTGTTCTTTGGTTGACGGACAACAGCACGAAGGAGACACGGTTGCTACATTATCAGGATACAGAGGGCTTTTTCTGCCAACCTCTTGCCCCATGGATTTAAATTAAACTTGCTGCTGCACTTCAGTATGGAGACAAAGTCAGGAGCCATGTGCAACCATCCCATTTCATACTAAGCTGATGCTGTCTCAAAAGATTTAGCGCTGTTTTAGGGTGGGCTCTGAGCATGATTCCCATTTTGGCATAATTACCCCTACTGGTGCAAGCATGTATAAATTCCAATTTTTCTGAGTCCCCAAGTAAACCTGATGCCTTCCCTTTGAGATGAATTATAGGCAAAGAAGATCTCATTAAAACAAAAGAAGAAGAGAACAAGCAGTAAAACATGGTAAATGTGTGCTTGCCATCTCAGGAACTGTAGAGAGAGAGACTCTACCTGAAATAAAGGAACCCATTTCCAATAAATAAACCAGCAGTGCACTGAAATGAGCCAAGAAAAGATGACTTTTACAGCCATATATAAGTACGTGTCCTACTTTTTCCGAACACGAAATAAATAACCTTGATGCAAAAGGGGCAATACAAATATTGTAAATTCTATTTCCTGTTCTCCACCCTTCCAAAAGAAATATAAGACTTGTTCGTAAGTAAAGGTGCTTGTACATACCCATGTCTGCTAAGCAAAACACATAATCATTAGAACTAGTCTAATTTCAGTAAAAAGAATATTCTGCCAGTCACAAATTTATTCCTTATGATTTACAGCTCCATGGTTTTATCTTCAAGTGAAATATTTAATTTCTTCTTACACTGAAGCATCAAAACCAGATAATTAATATGTAGTCAGGCTAATACTTAAACGCTATAAATCAGAAGCATTATATAAACAAAAGTGTCGTCTTGAACAAGATTGGGAATGCACAAAACTACTTATTTCCCACTTTTATAATGATGCAGTGACTCAGAGCAGATAGAAAATGATTAGTTTTCCTTCCAAAGTAGGAAATATTGCTTCCATCTGTAAAGTATAATATTGTGATGTCATAAAGTTTTCCTAAACACTGAATTTGCCCTTATTCCCTCTCAATCATTTTAAAAGAACTGCTCTCTCTTATAGAGCTTGGATTTAAATCACAATAACACACCAAGAAGATGAATGACAGTGCTATTGGATATGGCTAAAATTGGATCCTTCAGCACAGGTGAATGATGAGACAGCGCTTCTCTTCTTGATATATTTTCTTCTTCTATTAGTTTCCTTCCATAGCTGGGATTTCAGTTTGAATTTTAATGTATGCGGTTGCTGCTAATCTTAGTGTCTTATTTTTTTCCAGCACCCTCTTATTGTATAGACAATTCATTCTCCAAAGCAGTAATACACTGAGGCTTGTGACTGCCCAAGAGATAAAGCAATTCAGAATAAAGTTAGAGCTGGCTCTGAAGTATGGCAAATACAACAGGTCAATATCTTCAGAAACAATGCCTTGCCAGACAAAAAATGCACACATTTAGATCAACTCGCATTCATTTACTCAGATGGTTTCCATTTCAGACAATATTGTCTCTATTAAGTCACCAGGGAAACATGATGGGTATATCCAAATTCATAGTTTCAGATTTTATTGAAAGGGCAAATTGCAGAGTATTTCCTGGTTTACAGAATCTGCCGCAGATGCACACAATCCAAATTGCAATCAATGCGAGTACTTAAGTGTAAGCGCTCAGATAACACCCCCCAAAGCTAGTTGTTCCTGTGAAACCTTTCAGAAAAAGAAATTGGTTAACTATTTTTCTAGGAAGCAATTTTTCTGATGTGATTTCCACAGTGTTCTTGTTTCATATTTCTATCTAAAAGCCAGATGAGCTTGCATAACTTCTATTCCTGCTTAATTCTGGAAAAGTGAAGACATAAAATTTACTAGAAAAAAGTTAATTATATACTTGCATGATCTAAGGTTGGGTGTAAGGGGTAAAGTTTTGAGAGGATTTTTTGTCAAAATGAAGCCACTCAGCCTCTGTGAACTAATCTGTAAAATACTGATATACTACATGAGCTGAACCCTACTCTCCACTCCTACTGTGAGCATAATGGAACAAGGTCCCAAGGAAAGAGATGGGGGATTTGAAGGGCAACAGGCAGCTTTGTTCTACATGAAATAATTATTTCAACTATTTGGGCACGCGAAGAATGAATCTGGTGGAATTTCTTAAATACTCACTTTCTCGTTGAGAAGTATAAGTCCAAGCAACGGTCTTGACACAGACCACTGGTTTCTGCAGTCTTCAAAAATGATGGTGTTCATTAGGATTGACATCATCTGAAAGAAAATTCAGACAGTTTACATGAATATGGATACTGTTGTTATACTGTGTGATGTGGTGAGAAGGAAAAATTAATGAAACCTTTACTAACCATGCTGAAATCACTGAGATTTCATATATGAGCATGGTATTACAAAAGTCATTCTTCCAAACAAATATTTCCATAACCAAAACTACCAGGTGAAGAAAGTTAAAGAAAACAAATGTCAAAGCTTGGCTCTAAAGAAAAAGTTGAAGTTAAAACAAATATGAATTGAGATTTAGAGCTGTGTTAATTTAAGGTACAGGCTTTGACTTTACTACAGGGGTTCGCCCCATTGTCACACTACTTCTAGGAGAGCAATACATGTACAACCAGTAATCCGTATTAGTTTCAGATTAATCCCTAGCTGCTCTTCAAGATTCTGGTTTTCTCACATCCACCTTTCCTTGTGTACGACACTGCAAGGCATTTGAAGGGAACACTCCCGATTTCAATGAAGGCAATCGTGATTACAGCAAGAAGTCTATAAATCTACACCATTTCCATCACAGTTACAAATCCAGCCTCTGATTTTAGACATTTTACTTTACTTCTGTGACTTACTTTACGGAGCGCTACAGCAGGGATAAAGCCACTTCATCAACTTTATAAAGCACTGAGATCTATCAACTCATACAATTAAGTTCTATTGGCACCCAAACAGAAGCTACATAATTCACTTTGCTCGTTGGCTGGCGTGTAACAGAGCCTTCAGCTAATGCCACATGGAGTATTCTCCCTCTGAGGCCTCTTCTGGTCTTGCTGTGCTTCTATACACCTCTGGTGTGTGTAGCTAGGAAGGGTAGGACTTCTTTTAGGGATTGGCACAATTCTTATAAAAAAATTACAAAATAACTATAGAATCCATTTAAAGATAAAATGGTCTAAGATATCCTTGAGATATGTTAGTCCAAAATGCCAAAGGCCAGAACATATACGAACCTAAAAACATTACTCAGAGATTAAACAGAGCGAAAATTTGTAAAATGTCACCAGTAAATAGTTTGACTCACATCTATAAAATATCTACACCCTAAAACCAAACATAGAGGAAGTAGAAAATCATTAAATCCTTTCTTCTAGGCCAATGAGTAGCTATGAGCAGGGTCTCCAGAGAGCTGCCACACTGCAAACTAGCCTGTAATAACTGACCAAGGCAAAGTCAAACAGCATGTTTCACTAAATGAAAAAGATGAATCCTAGCACTACAAATCACCTGGAACAGAGATATCCACAAATCATTTGAGCTTTCACGTTAGGAACATACGGTCTGGCGTGGGAAAGGCCAATTCTTCACCTGACTTCACAGTTTATATATCAGGCAAACTATTTTTCATCACTCAGATACTGCTTGGAACCAATGCAAACAATTCAAAACCTCTGCAAGAGCACTAATAGGAGCTTGTTTTCCAAACACAAAGAATAATTACAACTTCTTATAATTCATTCATCGCCAGGTTTTCACCTCTGTAGCTTGTAACAAAGCCAGCTGTTAGGACAGAGCATTTTTTAAAGTAATTAAACTCACTCAAGCTGTGATTTAGTCAGAGCACCATGACTGACATACCCATATTTCTTAAACAAAGTGCTACGCATGTAGAGAGACTTTCAATGTCATGCTTAATCTAAAAAGAGCATGCTCAGAGACAAGTTCACAACTGACCCAGAGGGAAAGTGCCACCTCTTCAAAATCCAGCTTTATCAAACAACTCATGAGGATGTCTTTAAGGTCTCTAGCCCAGAATTGCTACTAAATTGCAAATGAACTGCAAAGCAAATATTTTAGGAAAGTTTTGGGCCTAAATATGGAAGACGACCAAAATGTCCAAAATTCACCTGGGAAACACTTATTTGTGTCCGTGCATAAGTAGTACAGACAGTACTGAAATAAGCAAGGAATATGATGAATGTTACAATTCATAAAAACAAAGCCAAATAAAGCAATCTATGTAACAGGAACTATTAATTGTGTGTTTTGATATTGGCCAGCCAGGACAGGAAACAGCGAAAGCCTCCCTTCCACTTCCGAGCTTTTCCTCTGACAAAATCCTACAGTCAAACATTTTTGATTCCACTTCTGACTCTAAGGATTAATGAAAGAGAACCCTTTTAGAAATCATTAGCCGTGCAGGGAACAACACTGCGTTCAAGAGTTAGCTAGGTCTCGTACCCGGACATGCGTATGTCTGTTTTCTTCATGGGTCAACCCATTCCTTTCAGTTAAACTCAACAGTTACACCACCGCCAAGCGCTAATGCTTTCACACGAAGTTGCCTCTGTTTAAAGGAACTGCTGGGACTAGTGGTACCACTGCACTAATACGAACAAGGTTGTAAGATCTGCTCATGAGCTCTCTGGAACAGTGATTAATGCATCTCATGAAGTTACGTAAGTTTATTACTTGCAGAGGTGGACAATTTGGAATACTATCGTGTTGTCTTTGCAGATGTCTTAGACATCCCACTTCTTGCAAAGATTAAAAAAAAAAAATAATCAAGGTGTATGGCTCGGCATTGAGTTGCATGCATAAAATTGGGGCAAACCTATCTCATATCAAGATCTCTGTTGGAGGTTGTCAGGAGTGCATTATGGCATAGGCAGAAGACAATCAGCAATTACTGAGCCTAATTCCACCAAGATGAAGGGCACCAAACCCCATGATAACAGCCTTAAACTTCCTTCTGTTTTCCACGTTTCTCTCTCACAACTATTGCTGCTGCTTTGTTTTACTCCATAGCTTTGGCTTCCTGCGCTACTTCTGCATGAGCCTACAGCAAGCTGTTTGCGTTCCAGATCCTTCTTTGTTTTACAGTGCTGCTGACACACTCGAAGAGAGATTGCACCCGCAAACAAGCGCTAGGAGACCACCCCTGCTGGAAAGAACTTCTGTCTGAGGGAGGCAGCCTGCACAGATTCATCTGCAAGGCAACAGAGCTAGTCTAGACAAGGCTCATGCTACTTTATAACGAAGCTTTGCCTCAGCAAACAGCGCTTTACTGGTGATGTACCAGACTTTAACTCTTTCTTGGGCAGAGGTATCAGGCTTTCATTTAATTTCACTAATTCTCCCTCTCCCGCCTCTGTACTATTTTCACATAATATAGAACAGCTTCTTCCTACATTGACAAGTGACATCTGCTGCTTCCTCCTTCAGACCTCATGTGATCAGTGATTTGACTCTTGTAATCAGGAGAAACAGGTCGACCCATGCAAGAAAGAATTTCTAGATACTTGACACACAGCTCCATATATATATGCCCATTTTTGGTGCTCCCCTGAGTTGTTCAGCTCATGAAGGAACTGAAACTCTTTAAGCTTCTGAAGGAGGCTCTGAAATAATGTGCCTTCTTCATATTTCATTTGCTGCCACACATTTACATATATTTGTATTTATGATGGCAACATGTACAGAAATGATAAGCGCAATTTTCTGAAGATGAGATCTTGCCCAATAACATCTACAAATGAGGAGATGAATGCAGTTACGTGGCCAGCACCGCTGCCCCAGAGCGGCCCTGCTCGCTCCCAGGCCATCAGCTGGACCCAGGTACATGAGCAAGCGTTCAGCAGCCAACAGCAGCAGCACTGTCTGCATTTTTATTTCACTTCTTTCGAGAACTGCAGAGCATTTCCCAGATGTTAGTTAGCTTCAAAGTGTGCCACTGAGATACATCAGCATTACCATCACGTTTAACCGAGGGGCTGACTGAGGAACAAAGTCTGTATGCAGAGCCACAGTGATACAGACTGAGCCTGGGGCACCCCCTCAACTTCCTCAGCTCCTTCCAGCCATCACCCAACCTTGGTCATGCTGTTGTTAGACACCTGCAGTCCCTCTTACCGGGCAGCAGAAGCTGGTGGGGTTCAGGTGGACTTGCATGTATTTAGCATGCAGGCGGCAGAGGGAAACCCATGCTATGGTACACCCTCTTTGCCAGAAGTCTCATCATCTAATTGGAGATCACAAAGCAACTCAATGGCAAAACAAAGCATAGAGCACAGAAGCAGACTTGATCAAATACACGGGTTTTTTGTTTTCTAGATGGAAAATACCCTATTGGTAGAAACAGAAACATTTTGCTTCAGGAAAATGACTTCTCAGATCCTGCCACAGACCCACTGCAGCGCAGCGGCGCTCCAGCAGCCGGGGCGGCTGCCTGAGGCGTGGGGCAGACTCGAGTCCTCACGCTGACTCAGGCAGAAAACATGGTCTCAATGTGGGGAAAGAGACATTAAAAAGGAAGGGGGTGGGGGAACAGATAATCTATTTTCTACTCAGTTCAAAACAGCAACCTTGCCTCTGTTCTCTTATCTTAAACATAGGGCATCACTTTATCTGGTTCAATAATGTTTCTCCTGACACATTTGTTCTTTACAAAAGGAACTATTGACAGAACAGGCAAGAATAAAGAACTGTTCTTCCAATAAATTAATTCTTCAGAGCTTTTCTTCCTTCAGAGCCTCTTTCTTTCTTGGGTGGAGGAGGAAAACGTTGGTCAAGATAACCCTCATTATGAAAACTTTTTCTAAAGGAAGCTGGAAAAGACGCTGCCTTTCCATTAAAAAGGCTTTTTTTGCTGCTCTGTGTTATCAATAGAGAGCACTTGCATCATTGCAGGTCCTGTAACTCATTTCTCTCTCCCATATGTTGGGATGTATATTTTATTCTGCTGCAACTAATCACATTTTCACATAAAGAACATTATACTAACACCAGAGACAGCAGTATGTATTCCTTTACAAAGGATTTAGAATGGTCAAGAACATGCACAGCTTTTAACCAAACACCTGGCTGGTAATAACACTCCCTTTTTCCATTCCGATCTGAGAAAGATTCAGATTTTTTCATTGTTTAGCATACGAAATTTGGTCGGTTTTTATAGCTCTAGCTTCAGACAGTCTGCTTTTAATTTAGGAGCTGTGATTACTAATTTAAATGTCCTTTGGAGTTCTCAGTTCTTTCATCATCAATTCTTCCTATATCAATAAATGGATCATCATTTACTAATAATACTAGGAAGATTTAAATGCTCCAAGATTATTAAATATCTTAAATTTTAATCTGTTGTTTTAAAATATTTATTTTACTGGAAAGCTTGACTTCACATTGATATTTTCCATGTTCAAAGCTAAAATTTCCAGATGAAATAAGAAAACTAAAGCCTTTATTTATTAGGAAAGTGAGAGCCAGCCCATTATTCCTGAACTAAAAATATTTAACCGTCAGAAACAGCAAATCAGTTGAGATTTGCAATATATAAGAGTTTAAGAATCATGCGTCTTCTCCCCCTGCATTATGAAATTACATTAGACCAACAAAGAGCTTTAAAGAAGTTGTTGCGGAGCAGCAGAACCGGGGAAGGCTGGTGCTGTGGCTGACGGGGGCAGCCTCGACCTCCAGCACCGAATAATGGGCCGAGTTACGTTACAGCAGCTTTCCTTCTGGACAGCCTCTCGACTCTCTCCCATCCTGTTGCTAATTTTCATTACATGTATAGGAAGAGGGGAGGAGTTGTGGGAGGGGGGTGGGCGGGAGAGAGAGAAGAGGGCATCAGGCAGAAAACCCAGGCAGTCCATGAAACCGGCTAACACAACCACAGAGCTCTCTTTTCAACAGCCTTTCTGCTCTGAGCCTTCCAAGCTACCCTCAGACCAAGCTTTTCTTTCAGCCTATCTAGGCTAGATTCCTCCAGATTTCTGTTCACAGAATATAGCATTTCACCCTATTTATATGTACAGCCACTATATATTTTTAAATAAACATTAATTAAAATTTCATGATTCAACAGCTGAAGCTTAAAATTGTGAGGGACCCAATCTTGTATCTCCATTTGGAATAGTTCAATTGGGTCTGGCCTTTTTGTTTCCTTTTAAGAAAAATTAAGGTATAAATGGCTGCAAAAAATCCAATCCTGGTGTCAGGACAAGGCATCTGGGTGACACACTGCATACCATGAACTAGTATATGCCTGCAGCTGATGGACTGAAATATGATTTAAGTGTATCTTTCACAGGGTATTCCTATCAGTTATATGTTATGTCCTGCTGGAAAAGTCTTTTCTCCCAATGCTCAGAAGGGATGGAAAAGGGATGGCTATAGATGTGAAAAAGGAGCAGTTACAGGGAGCGGGGAGCTTGGCATTTCCCTGGATATGTCTTTAGAACTGGCCAAAGGGCTGAGTATGGGACATTCACTTGAAGCAGGTCCAAATCATGAGCCAGCAGAAATAATCATAAAATAAGATTGTACTAACTTATGTCAAACCTGACTTTGTATCTAAAAGAGAAACATGAGCACATACTCAAAAGGATACTTTTAGGATGATAGCTTCATGCTAACAACAAGCACCTGCAATGTGCCCATTAAATTTACTACACCAGATCCACTGCAGTTTTCTGTTTTTTCACCATTAAAATAAACTGTCGTACGTTAATAGCACAATAACATAGACCAGCAGTGCAAAGTGGACTTTTCAAAGGCTTACTTTCATCATTTCCTTAGCCAGGAGAGTACTGCCTTTCAAGCAGTCAACAGGATCACAAAGCAGATGTTTGTGCTACGCTAGGGAGTAACTGCAACAGAGCTGGAACAGGGGCAGCAGCTAACATCCTGCACGAGCTGTTCGCAGTGAGAGATTTTGCCATACACTAGCATGTTTTGAAACAGCAATTTTAGTATCTTCCCTCTAATTTGAGGGCATATTCTAACATGACAGAACATGTTCTTTTCAAATTACAGGTGCATCTGAATTTTTTATGTGAAGGACTATAATACTTGGGTCCAGTCTCGCGTATCAGAACTAGGTCCATCTATCCTAAGGGAGACCATCCTCCTGGGTGAACTGGCATCCATCAGGGACGGAGAAGAGACGCCAGCTGGCTGCTATAGACTCTCCTATAGTAAAGCACTAAGTCTGACGGGATGGAGTAGTTTTGCCTAGTCTAAGGGTTGGCTACATTAAATACTGGAAGCGGAACAGTTAACTGCAGCAACACTGAAAATGCCTGATGAATGAAATACCTCCTCTTTCTGCAGGGAGGAGGGGATACATTTCATTAATTATTACCTTCCAGGGTGTGCTGACTTGCTTCTGTCTGTGCTGAATTTCATGTAAACCCTCTGTTCAATGTCACATACTCATATGCTGCCTGAAGTGCTAGATTTTGTATTTGGGTATCTGGTGTAGCTGACAGATGTTTACAAACTCGTGTATCTGCACAGCTTCTTTTTGCCTATCCATCTGTGCTCCCTGATAGACAGCAAATTATTCCACCTCAGGCTGGAATAATTTAAGATTGTGACATCAACTCTTAATCTGCATTTTTTAGCTGGTAGCATTCAGAGGTTTTCAGTTACAGACACTAGAGTGTAATTTTAAATTAACCTAAGCTGTTTATTTAAGATTCAGCCATTTCTAAACAAGTGGTCATAACTATACAGCGTTACAGCCGTTTTTAAAGATGACAGAACTGTGATTAATTGGGACTTTTGGAATGCACAACCTGCCATAATTTGTAACACAAACTTCAGGTTGGTTTGGAGTAGGAGAAGGCTGAGCTCTTTAAAAACCTTATGAAAAATGAATACACATTCCCCTCTGCTTTTAGCAGTATATGAAGAAGCGGCTAGGTTCAGGTCTTCGTACACCCAGTTAGTCTTACCTCAGAAGCATTACCTCCTTAAGCATTTTTTCCAGTCCACATGGTGAGAGCCTCCCCCTTTCTTGCACAGCCAGCACTCTTATCTGAGAGGTGACATAGGATGAAGTCGGTGTCTACTACCAGCATCTCTGACCAAATGACTAGTTACAGATTATTCAATCCTCTTGCGAAGAGAGAACAGCAGTTTCACCTATACCAACGCCTTCCAGCAAGTCTATCTTCAGGAATGTAAATGGTCCTATGTCTAAATCTTTCAGTCTTCCCCTTAACTGACGCTAGGACTTACAGTGTGCATCTTCTTTAAATTCCTCAAACATGAGCCGTCACCCTTCTCCAGCTCCTGAGAAATTCACCAGTGCCCTCCCTTGCATCAAGTGCTGGGAGTTAATACACAAAAGCGTCTGGGGATTTTCAACGTTGCACCAGGATTTCAGCATAGGAATTGGGATCTTTGCCTGCTGGATCATTAGTTTTCTGAAATCTCTATTGCAGGAAGGCCTTCCAAAATGCCAGTCAAGTGAGGAGGGAAGACAAGGTCGGAAAATGCTATTATTGGAAAAATAAAACCATTTAGTCTAAAACCAATTTGAGGCTAATCTCAAACTTAATCTACAGAAACGTTCCAGAAGCGTAAAAAGCTGCATACAGAGGGAAAGGCTGAGCATAAGATCAGCTCGAAATCCTTTGCCCAAGGAACTTCAAGGTATCTCACACTGAGTGCGCGCTTATCCCTGAATCTGAGCTAGACTCACACTGACACTGAGTGGAAGCGTGCTCAGTGCAACCCTCTGGGACGCAAACCCCACAGGCCAAGGAGCAGTCCTTAAACTGGGCTTAAGCTTGCACTCACCTCCAAGTCAAGTCCAGCCTAGCATCTATCACATAATCCACCTGGCCTTGCAGCAACACGAAGAGATTTGTAGATCTCTTTTACAAGAGCCCTGATGTTGCTTGCCCCAAGGCAGCTGGGATTTGCAGGCAGCTTGAGCGTAGGCTCAAACCGTGTGCGTGTCTGCCAGCAGCAGGCCCAAAGGCATCCCCCACACAGCAACAGTAACCAGTAGCACAGAGAAAATTAGAACCAGGGTAATTATTTTACCCATATTTACCTTAGTTTAGCACTGATACGGAGATAATCAGCAGGGACAGGGAAGCAAGCTGGGCTTTTAAACCACACCTTGAAGGAAATCAGAGCGTAAGAAACCCAGAAGCTTGGCTCTAACCACTATTCAAGGATCGTCCATAAAGCAAAGTGACCTTCTCCACTCTACTGGAGCAGAGCAGTGTATTAGCATAGAACTTAAAAAGCCTAATCCAAGTATTAATTACCAATCGCCTAACAGATTTCAAGCCTCTTCTGTTTTCAAACTGTTCATAAATTGATTCTAATTTCTTCTGTGGAACAATTAAAAGAATTTTTGTTATCCTGATGAACTGAACTGTAACCAAAGCTATTGCAAATAAACATAAAAGACAGATGATAAAGATGGTAATAAGCATATTGCTACTGTGTCCTGAATAGTCACCAACACTTCTTAGTGAATATCATCTTTCACAACAACAACAAAGGATAAGAGCACAAGGCTATTTCATGCAGTCATCAAAACAAAATGCACTGAATATTATATTTCATACTAAATACATTACCCTGGCAGTTTGACACTCAACATTTCAATAGATATTGCGTCTCTCTAACATTCTGCCTGAATTTCTGCAGATGGACTTTTAAGTATCAATGGAAGATTACTTTACTTGTCATGCTAAAAAGATTTTAAAGAATGGTTGCACACACTTCATTTTTAATTTTTTTTCTTTCTTTTTTTTTTAAAGGGAAACGAATCATGAATTCAGAAACACGGTTATACTGAAAGGTCAAATCCCATGTTGTGTAGTAGTCCTTTGTGTGTAGTGCTCTTTCAATAGCTAAACTGTCTTGTCTCTGATGTGCACAGCAAAGCACTGGGAGGATTTGCTCAAGTTAAAACCAAGCTAACCTAAACTATGCTAAGCTAAGCTGAGATAAACTAACAGTGTTCCCAAATCTCAGCAATCTGTTGCGATATTGGGATTTTTTTAAAAATTTATTTTATTTTTCAGCCGTGCAGGTTCCTGGAGACATGTAGATACACAAGAATCTCAATTTTCAGTAAAAAAAAAAAACCCAAACAAGTAAATACCAGGGAAAAAACCCCAACAAACTAAGTTTCTGGATCTCATGATTTCAGAAGACACCCTGAGCACACAAATACCTCTCAGGATCACAAACAATCAAAAAACGACAGCAATTTATTAGCCTAGGAAAAATGTGGATTTTCAGGTTCAATTCCAGAGTCCTGAAAATCGGAAATCTGCCAGGATTAAGTGGGACACGTACTTAGTGTATGCCAGTCACTAGAAAGTTTTCGGCAACAAACCAGCGCTTTTCGCCTGACGCATACCTTTCCGTTTGCTCAAAACGAGCGCCGACTAGGTCAGAACGCCGCGGCAACTGCCTCATCAAATGCTGGATCTCTATACAAGTATCATCTCATCCGCTATAAGCTTCGACGGGCCACTGCTATCATATCCAACAGCAATTAAGCATCCTTGTAAGCCGCTGCTATTCTAGAATTTTAAATTCGATTTTTTTTTCTTTTAAATGGGGGAAGGGGAAGGTGTTTGTTCACTGAGAGTGAGTTTCATTACTCACATGGTAAATCTGCCAGTAGCAGATCATGGAATGGATTGTTACCTTTCCCTATCCATTTTGTAAAGATATTGCTTTCTTTCCAGACTGCAAGCATCACTTCTAACTGGATTTTGAATTATAATGTGAACTTTACAAAATTATTGGTGCTATTCATATCGCTAGTTAGATTCTACGGAATGGCAATATTTTTTGCCCTTCCCCAAACCAGCACCTCTTAGTGTTTTATATAAAACAACCACGGCCAGCAGAAATCGAACATTTCCAAGTAATGTAAAGTATTACATTGCACTGAGTAAACAAGGAATAAAACATTTTTATACTTCTCCTTAAACTTATTTGCTTTTTGAAAATATTTATGCAGCATAGAAGACATGAGGTTATTGAGAAATACAGCCAGTTCCTCTTCTTTAATTGAAACATTTATGCTTTTTGTTCTGCTAGCAAAAAGCAATGAACAGTAATAACGCAAGATAAATATACAAGAAACTTATAGATATGATTGTAAAACAACATCATCCTAATGTTTTCATTTAATTACCCTGAAATGTATTCTATTTAATATTCATTACTCAAAAGCCAATTTAAAAGAGAAAGAGGTGAAGGGACTTATTCAGAAAGACGGACTGTCATTCACTGCAATAGTTATCTAATATACAGAAGTTAATAAAGCAGATTAATCTACAAGTCCCTTTAAGCCATCACTGAGTTTAGAACAACTGCCTCTTTGACCTCTAACCCTCCCGCTGTGCACCAGTAGCAGGTGCCAGCTGCACTAAAATTATGGCTGCCGCGTTTTAAGGCAAAGGCTTTTCTTACTTTGCTTCTGACCAGCAGCTGACCCTGTAGGAACGATTGTTTCATGTGCTGGCCTAAAGGCTACATAAACCAGTAACTGATAAACAAAAGCATACATACACCAGCTGCCTAGCCCGAGGGTGCACATCCAACACTGACACCTCTAGCAGTTTGTGCTGCAAGCCGAATCGCCGCTTTTTGTTTCCATACATGAATTCTGTACAATACTTGTTACTTCGCGGAACTAAACTTCTCTCCAGCCCCAAAACTGTTTGTGTAAACTATAGCACAGCTTGGATGATTAAGAGGAGATTCCCAATTTGATTTAGCACCATTATTAAGAGCGTGAAATCTTCAGATACATCACTAATGATGATGTATTTTAACATTAAAAGTCTTAAAATTAAATTACTCCATTCACATGACAACGAATCACAACAAGGCTTTAAACAAAGCAGAATTAGAAAAGACACTAAGCTCATTAATTTTTTTGATTTCTTAATTGACAGCACTCATGTAGTGATAGCTATACATTTAGCAATATCTTGAGACTGAGGCTGCTGCTGCCTTTATACATGTGCAGTAAGAAGTACGGATAAAAGAAGTAACCATATTTTTCATTAAGATAAGATGGCTTTGACATAGTTATTTTGCTGATACAAATTACACAATCACAAAAACAATCAGAGTAATGATTAAATGCAGTTATGTACATGGGAGACTACTAGTGCAAATGTTAACATATTTAAATGGGTTCCCTTCATTAAAAAAAATTATATATGATATTAAACCATCAATCAAATCAAAACACTAGAGTCTAAACGTATTGTCACTGGTTAAAATAAATGACTTTGAGACTGAATTTTGGCTCACTCAATATGGTGCCTTTTCTGTTGCTTAGCCACCCAAATCTCTGCTGGCTTGGGCTACAGCTGGTATATCTCCATTCCTTTCAATTAATAAAGAAAGTTATGATAGTATTGGATAACATTTCTAAATTGTGCTAAGAGGCTGAAAACAGATGTCCCAATGAAAATCCCTCTCACTGCTGTATCAAACCTTTCAAGGCTCAAGCCGGCAAAAGCTGAGCACTCTGGTCCTCATTCAGCTGAACCTTTAAACACATTTAATTTTAAGCATAGGAACCATCGCACCTGTGGGTTTGATCTGCCCTTAAAATTAAGCATATGCTCACATATGTGGCTCAAGGTGCTCAGGTACTCAACATCTTGCACAACTGCCCTCTGTCAGTACAATTCAGATTTCTTTTTGTGATGTGCTTATATGCAAGTGCTTCTGCATGGGCCGTGAAGCATGCATTATAAACACATCTCCTCTTCAGGTTTTTATTTCAATTACTGTGCACCACTCCACACTAGCTGTATATGGCACTGAGGTTTATCTGAAAAACAAAAACATCACTGATTTTACTACATAAAAGGGAAAAAAGGAAAGTTGCAATTTATAATATGTTTTTATTTTAGTAATGCCACTTGATTTTTCATTGCAACTGGCATCTTTACTTTCTGTTTTCCATTTGCTATGCAGTGCTGCTTCATTTAGTGCATCTTCGTCACGTGGTGAAGTTCTAAGTCATAAGCGCTCAGCTCCAATGGGCAGCCTGGTGAGGTTTTACCTATCACCATTAAGCCACGCATCCTCCTATTACCGCAGTACTGCCCACCCCATCCTTGCTCCCTTTTTCAGCGCTACCCCACTCACCATCACCCACGCCCTCAAAGTTCTTTGTTCACCCACACACCTTCCCATCTCCCTATTGCAACACTCCTTTCCTGGAGATCCCTCTCCAGCCCACGTACTCCACCACATTCCCCTACAGCAATAAACGCCGGCTCTTCCAACATCCCTGCCGATTTTCCCCTGCTGCAGCACTCCCCACCCATTGCCCCCAGAAACACTGAACCCTCAGAAGGGCGCAGCGCAGGCACAGCCTCATTCTAAAGCCGCCCAGCCCTAAAATAGCTGTCCACCAGCACTGTCCCCTGCTGCGGGCCCACCTAGGCTGAGAAGCGGAGCGTACCTGCCAGCAGCCAGCCGGCCCGACCGCCGGCCAGGAGGCATGCGCTTTCTGGTTCCCGGCTGGCTGTGCCGCGGAGGCATGCAGTGCCGCTCCACCTCTGGGCAGGCCAAACGGCACTCACCGCCGCTCCGACACCAGCGAGTCGGAGATTGCTTTGGCTGCACGCTGTGTCTTGGTGCAGGCACTGTGCAGATCTAATCCAAACACTGGTACAACGTTCAAACTCACCAAAAAAACCTTATTCTTATCCACACGATCCTCCTGAAAATGATGCACAGAATGTAATCACCATGGAATACGCTCCCTCATTCGTTACCCCTATACCTAACGCACCTCTCCAAGAAACACCCAGGAAAGGAAGCGAACACTGAAATGTCACTGAAATCCTGTTTCTATTCAACCAAGCAACCATTCATCCCCTTCCACATCCAGCACAGAATTATTTCAATGATGGCTATGCAAACAGAGTTCTTTACCTATCGTGCATGGCTCTCAGGAACATTTGTCAGAACTACGGGTGAAAGATGCTACAAAACTGATTGATTTTTGGAAAGAACTAACATGAATAGTACTTTACCATACCAAAATTGAACTAACAGCCTAATGTGTACAATTCAGCAAGATAAGCATTAACAGAAGATAAAGGCAGCATCTTAAAACCCCAAATCACGCTGTCATTTATAAAGTGGAGCAAACACCAGCTTCACCTGTCAATCCCGCGATAACAGCATAGAAAAGTAGGAGCCTTTTAAAATTATTTATTAAAGTGCTCATAACACAACATAATGTAACAGCAAGAGTTGAATGTAATAAACTTAATACTGCTTTCTATGCATATATCTCAAATTACTTTACACGTTAACTCAGTTTAGTTATAAGACACCATCACGAAGCAGTTGTTTGCAGATTAAGCTCAGACTAAGTAGCTCGCCTGCAGGAACAAAGCCCATGGCACAGCAAAAAGTAGGGCCAAAGCCAACAGCCACTGTTACACCTTAAAAGGATGCCATAACTTGCTCCTAAACGTTAGGAAGTTGTTTCACTTCTATGTTTTCTGTTGCTCCTGTTTTTGTACAGTCACATCAACCTATTAAAAAAACAGAGCTGCTATAGGACATATGTAAGCAAACCAAATAAGAATTAATAGGCTTCAGTTATACAACTGCTACTCTAGAGGCTAAAGAACATGAAAGCCTCAGTCACGGATACACACCTACAATGAAGTGCATTGAGATGCTGAATCGCCTCATTTAATAGCGAACGAGTGCTCAGCGGTAAGCATACGAGCAGAAAAGCAATGAAATAATTCTGCTGCTGTTTCAGATACTGCTGAGAAACAACCATGTGCCTTGCGTGCGGGCGCACCGTTCAGCAGCACATCCCCACAAACTCTCCCGGACGGGCGAGCGAGGAGGGAGGCGGCGGTTCTGCGCCGGGCAGCGCTGCGGGCAGCCTCGGCAGGAGAGAGCCGGCCCGCTCCGCCGGGCGCTCGGCTGCTTCTCCCGCCGGTCTCCCTGCTCGGCCCCGCCGCCGGGAAGGCGCGGGACACGGGAGGGCTGCCCGCCGCCGGCCCCCGGCCCCCTCCCCGCCGCGCCGCGGCCCCGCCGCCGTCCCGCCGGCAGGGGGCGGCGGTCCCGCCCCGCCCCGCTCCTCTGCCCCCGGGCTGGCCGCCGCCTGCCGCGGCCCCCGCCCGCCGGGCTGGCCCCGCCGGGCTGTCCCCGCCGAGGCGCGGCGACGCCAGCACCTACCGCGCGCCGACGGCGCTCTCTCCGCAGCCCCGACGGCCGCTCGGCACCGGCCTCCCCCCTGCCCTGCCGCTGCGCGGGCGGAGCCGCCCGGCTGCCGCGGCGGCGGCTGTCCCCGCCTCGGGCCCGGGAGGGCGGGAAGCGGCGGGGCCGGGGCGGGCGCGGCTCCCGCGGCACCGGCGCTCGCCCGAGGCCGCTGGCTGCCCGTGCCGGCGGGCTGGGAACCGTCCGGAGGAGAGTCCGCATCCCCCAGCTGGCAGAAGAGCCCAGAGAGACTCCTGCGTCTTCAGAGGAAAGAGAAAACGGCAAGCCGAGCCGTCGTGTCGCTCCACAGCGAACGGTACGACCTGAGGCGGGCTGTTCCTCAAGTGCTGCTGGAAATTTTAAAGCTCCAACTACTTCCAGAGATCCAACTTGGAAGAAATGTTCTAACTAGTAAATAATTGCAGTTATCATTGCATCAGTTTAGTTTAAAGAGCTGACAAACCTCTCTAAACTCAAAGCACAATTAGTCATTAGGGTCTAGTTTTTCAGCACTGTTAAGCAATTTGTAACCCATTCCTTTTAATAGGGTTATGCATTACTTAACCGACACAGATGTCTTGAAAACTGAAACCGCTGGTTATGAAGCAGCAACCTTGTTCATTAGCTTCCATGATAGTCAAATCATCTATAAAACCAGTGTTTAATGGCCAGCCGATGAATAATCAATGTCTTACTTTTCATCTAAGTGTGAAAGTGAGAATAATCTAATACACCGTCCCCCTGGTAAAACGCGAGGCCTTGGGTTCCGTTTCTATTCAGGGCTGATTTATAACCCAATGGAAACCTGATGTAAACATATGATCAATGAGTCCCATCATTGCTGATAATAACCCCCAACCGGCCCACTCCCTCATCTCAAAAGCCATCCCTTTAGGCTATTAGTTTCGTCCAGCTAATCCTCTCTACTATTTCTGCCTGCTGCTTTTACCTTGGCCATCCGTTCAGTCCAGCAGACTCAGAAGTAATTTTATACGCAGCAGAGAGCGGGTGGAATTGATTTTTCACTCAGTGCTCAGTTCCCATCTGAATAATTATCAATTTTACTGCCTCATAAAGGGAAGAGTCAAAATTTCAAATCAATTCAAAAGAGCTTCTGAGACTACAGAAACTGTGCGTGAGAATAAAGGTCAAAGTTGTCAGTGACCTCGGGAGATGATGTCAGATATTAGTACACTGAGTAGCTGACATCAGAGGCACTCAATATGATATGACTAGTGCTAATGCAAATCATATTTATGCTGACTACTGGAGACCAGCCATTAATATTTAAAAGAGTATATGAAAGCCTGCATTCAAAATAAATATAATGTATTCCGCAGAATCTGAAGTTAATAAAGACAGATCACCGCCTAGTCATGTGCTGTGAAGTGAAAGATTACTGCGTATTAACAGACAAAGTATTACATCAAGATTGCCACAAATGCAGGGAAGTCCAGAGCCCAGGTTGCTGTTCCGTCCTTTACATTGAAATTGTTGCACACACGGTACAATACTGAGCAATCTGACATACCCAAATGCTGACTTCATTGCTAGTTTCCATGAAACCCCTATTAGGCAAGTAAAACATAAGAACCTGTAATATGACAAGGGAATCATCACATTCTGATAATGATGTCAATAATAAACATCATTAATATTCTCACAATATGCTATATACTGCCTGGGATATATTAGCTGCCATTAGTTACTTTTCACCTTCAATTAGAACAGTAAACAAATGACAACAATAACTGTGGTGACTGTATGCCAGGCTTTTTCCAAATGACAGCGTACCTATTAGGGAAACACAAAGACGACCGCACTAGTCATTTGCATCTTGTTAATAACTTCCGTTTTCATTAAAAGCCTCCAGACCTGCGAAACACGTCTCCTGAAACGGCATCTTTGCAACTGCATTAGGAATCCAGAGATTCTTGTAAATACGCATTTTCCAATAGTTTAATGCGATTTTAAGGGAATGTGGCACAGAGCAGATGTGGAGATATGTAGCTATGAACATCCTGATCTCCCCGTAATGTACTTGGGCTGTGACAAACCTGACAGAGCTGGGAGGGGAAATCTCTCCTAAGCAGTGCAGTGGCCACTTCCTTTTCAGAAGCATGAGATTTAATTTCTATTGCATTTACCTTTAACAGAAAAAAATCCCACTGAGTCACCTACTGCAAAATAAAATATTCAAACTCAATAGCATACAGCCATTCAATTTACACATTTCATCACCAAAATGTGTGGTTCAATGCCAGAACTTGTTCTTCTTCCTCCTAAAATACCTTTCTTCCCATTTGTCTATAGAAATGTATTGATGATCTCACACACCTCTTTTTATAAGCAAAAATGAAACATCAAGTTTTAAGATACTGTACAGCCAAGTATAGTATCTACACTTTTCAGTATCACAAAAAATATCTTCAATCTTTGGTTGTCATGAGAACATGGGTGAAGCTACTCAGAGTTCCATACCAGTGTAGGGAGGTTTGTTCTGTTACTAAATAGCCAATGCTACCCTGGCGTTCAGTACCACAAAAAAAATCAGGAAAATTCAGAAATGTAATAATACCCCATAGAAAAGACTGCTAATTCACCTGCTGTAGAACTTCTGGGTTCTGCTGCATGAAATGAAGCAATCTCTGGCCATCCTGTGAAACCTCTCTACATCTTAGAGTCTTCTTGCCTTCTTTAGCGAGGTGCTTGAAGAGGTAGGTGACAATGTAGTCTAAACTCGCGCAACAGCTGGAGGAGACAATTGTATCTGTGTAAAAAGTGAAACAGTTTTGAAATTGTTTTCATAAAAGAATAATTAATAATGACATTCCATAGTACTTGGAGAGCTCAACTTTAATAATCTCTTTGACATTAGGCTAATCGATACATCGACGAGTCTATTTTTGATACATGAGTTGACTAGCTTTGAAGACTGCTTTTATTAACACACAGCGGTATTAAACCTTTGCTTTTGAGTAACTGGATAGCTCCACGTACTAAAGATCCTATGAACTCCAGTGAACTTCATTCACAACTGTATGAATGCAGCTGCCCCTCTGTGTACTGGAAAGTGCAGGATGAGGGTTGACGTTTTACTGGTATTCAGCGTCACATTCCGAAGGCTCCAGATTCCTAGAAACTAAAATTCTAGTTCGGTCTGCTTACTGAAAAGGCAAGGTTAAATCAAGTAGAGCTGTTGTCCAGGTTTTTCTCAAGTAGTATTTCACAATGTTTCTCTGCCCCAAATAGCTTACAATCAATGGTAGGTGGCAAACAACGAACAAGGGCCATTAAAGGTAGTAAAAAGGAGATCACAGAACAGCCAGTTAGTAATTTTGCTTAACAACTAATAATTCAAGTAGGTTAAAGTACATTAAATATGGCTGACAACACCACAACAGCAGTCACTACCAAATACTTCATAAATGTCCCCACAACTGAAAGTCATGACAGCAAAGGAGAACTACTGTTGAAAAGCAGAAGCAAAAGCCACTTCGTATCTTTACTTACTGTTTCTATAAGTAAGGGAGATTAAAAGCTTAAACCTATTTGTAGAGTAAATATGTCTGTCTGATTTATGTAAGTTATTTTGTTGCTAGGTGTTGCCTGCTGTGCCGCTGCTGTGAAAGAGGATTCTGCTCACTTCCATGCATCAGCACGATGGTAACAGCGTACTGGTCCTTGGTTCTCACGCACGCTCCTCTCGTCTTCCTCTTGGAGTGGTGCTCCCTTCCCCCTGCCCAGCTGCTGTCTCCTCTGGCCCGAGATACTCCTTGGTCCCAAGAGCAGTGGCTGCAACTTAGACATTTACAACTGTGCTGCCTCCCAGCTCCGGTTCTGTAATCCTGGCCAGAGCCACAGGTTTAAACAACTGCCGGTGCCTTGCGATACCAGCACCAACTGAAGCTCCTTACGTACACGCAGTGGTTTAACGGGCTGGGTGCAAGGTTTAGCCCTAACTGACATTCTCTGCAATTTCAAACATCAGATCCAAACGAGTGGAGCACTTAGGGCTCCATCCTCTTGCCGCTGACTTCAGCTACAACTTGTCTAGGCCTTTTATAGTTCACAGTATTTATTTTAGATGGGCCACTCGAGTAAGGGATGTGTGGGGGTTGCAAAAGGAATTAAACTGTTAAAATGCTTATTCTGAGGGAAAAGGGATTAGAAGGATCCAATTAAATGTACCTTGAATTCTTTAAACTATGCTAATTTGGAGGCCTGCCAACCTTGCAGTGTTCATTTAAACACATCCCTCTAGACACTGAAGTATTTTGATCTGTGTCTGTTTAACTCCTTAAGCTCTGTGCTGACACTATTAACCCTTCGCCATCTAAAAACTAATTGTATTTTGCTAAGAGTGTTTTGAAGTAAACACTGAAGAAACATTTACAGGCAAAGAAGATACAAGTGGTCTCCTAAGGCTTGATCTTCCAAAGCAACCAGCGGACTTAGCAGCAGGAGTTGAGAGCGATCTAACAGCTCACAAAAATGTGCTGGAGCATCTCAACTCTGTCTCCACTGGACCAGTGAGCTTCCTAGGACTAAATTCAACAGGGCATGATATTAAGACATATTGCTGGAACAAAGCTGAGTCTTGCCAAAGTAAAGACCGTAGAATCTGGCACTCATCGTGTTCTCAACCAAAACAGTCCTGCATATAAACTAGAAATGCAATTCATGATGGAATTGAATCACCATCAATAACAAGTGAGAGATTTGAAAATACATATTTCATAGGACGGCTCTGCTGTATTTCTAAACCAGTGCTTAACTCTATTTCTTTTTAAATTGAATAATACAAAGTAAATCACTATCATCAGTTTACAAAACAGCAGTAGTTCTAAACATGCTGATACTATACAAGTAGATATTTTACATTCGACAGTAAGTGATTTTAGCAGGACAGCAGACAGGTCTATGCTATCATTTGCTCATGAGAATCTGATATGAGTGTTAAGAGCTACTTAAATTTGCCCATAACTATATATCAAATATGCTTCCCTATGCTCATTTTTCCTTTTGATTGCAAGGATATAACAGACAGGGAGCGTCAAGCAAACTCCCTTGAATGACTCTTCTGGGCATGTGGAACCTTGTGCTGGAGCAGAATAGTGTTCTCACTAAATCTTAGCGAGACAAGCCAGCCAACCAAATAAATAGAACAAACAAGAGCAACAAGGCGCTACCAATTCTGGGCTATGGACAGAAGAAATGGGTGGAGAAGACAGAATAAAGATAGAATTATGAAAGAAACTGAGATTAAAAGCTCGGGATAATCAGGAAAAATGCAGTCAAACTATGTTTCTCACTTCTGGTTAACTCAGCTCTATCACCTGTGAACTAATCATTTGGATCACGAAGCAAGCAGGCCATGGTTACAGAAAACACCAAAACCAGCTCCATGTGTATCAGCACGGATTCCGTAACAGTTCAGTAGTTTTGCCAAACAAAACTGAGCTCTCTGGACTTACCTGATGGCGAGGTAGGTGCTGGTGGTGGGCAGGGGACAAGGATGATGACTCTGACACCAGTCACCATCACATTCAACTAGCTCTTTTGGTTGCTTCTTCGCCACTGTGCATTCATTTCATGTTTTGGGGGCTATTTTTACATGCACTTTTTTATTATCTCTGTGTTTTTGCCTTATGTAGGCAATTCCAATCAGCCATTAGCTCACGTAACTGGAAGCTGAGCATGTCTGTTAGAATGGGTTATATTATTTTAAAAAAGCCAACAAAATCCCCAAACAACTTGAGGATGCCTTTTGGTCTCAACAATATGACAACAGCATGCTGAAGGGGAATTGTTTTTTGACAGTTTAATGACATTGCTGAATCTCTGCATATTAAAAGATTTTGTTTTGTGTTTCACATAAAGGCAAAGAGAGGGAGTTAAGTGGTATTTTCCCTGTCCATCAATTGCTTACAGTTCTATACTGGCATTATTTGCCTTTGAGACTAAACCTGGAAAGTAAATGGATTTAGCAATTTAACATCTAAATTAGGCAGCAAGAGAGAAAAAATGTTTTACTTTTTCCTCAATGAATAGCATACTATACTATTAATCATATGAGAATTAGAAAGGCTTTGCAGAGATTAGTGACAACATGCCAGGCAGACTACATTAAAAGGCTCTGATCCACTGAGTCAGCTGTGAAAAAGCCAGGTAAACACTTTAGAAGAGAACTATCGGAGTGTTTATCCTCGCAATAAAAGCTTAGATGAGGGCTTCCATTATAGCTGATTTACAGCTAGCTGCTTCAGAAGGAATCACACTCTTTCACAGTGTTTATAAAGCATGGAATCAAGTAAGGTATTTACTCAGCAACAGAATGAACGCTCCTCAGAAATAAGGATTTGGGGAATGTTTATCCTACAGCTGACAATGAGAGTCTCAAAGGTTTCACATACGTAAAGGGAACAGAGAAAAAAGTCAGATACTTCTTTTCTGTGAAAGAGAAGTGATCTCCTGGTATTTAATTTTTAAAATAAAAAGACAGCTATTTCATTTTTATAAACATTTCTGAAAATGACTTGTATGTTCTAATCAGTTTAAAACACAATTTCCCCTCAAATGGCTTATAGCCCTGAGCCCTACTATTCTGAGATGTTCTTGTGGCACTGATATAATTCAGCGAAAAAGGCAACGCTTGGATCTACTTACCCATTTTCCAAGGGCAGAAGGATGTATGTGACCAAGTAACACATAGGAAATAAATTTGTATTTCACTGTCTGACAATTAGTAATGTCCCAAATACCAAAATTTTAAAAGGGATAAAACTTTTAGAAGAATGACTCTTAAGAAAATGCAGTGACAGGTACCTAACTCTTGAGATGATTAAAAATAAGTAAATAAACATTTAGAGCTATAAACTGACCAAAGAGTAGTTCATCTGAACATGTCATTGTAAGAGCAGGGAAAATTATTCAGTTCACTACAAAAATAAAACTTCTTGAACACAAATGAGGAATTTAGTGGCTGACATCAATATCAATTCTTGATACATGCAGTGTTAAGAAACATGATATTAAGAAAAATAATCACTTTATCACTTCAACATGAAAGGTAAGAAAGAAGCATTTTTCAGCTGACTAATCATGGAAAGTAAGTATTCCTCTTCATGTGCAAGAGACATTCACAAAGATTAGGGGCTGCATAGGCATTTGGACAGAATCAAAAATTGTTTTGGAAAGCTAGAGAATACAAGTGGAAAACGTAGGGAAAATACCAGTATGATCCTAAAGGTGGTGGCAGAAACCAAATGGGACCATCCTCCAGTCCAGCCTCCTGCCCAAAACAGAGTCAACATCAGACAGGTTCCTCAGGACCTTGGCCAGTATCTGGGAATATCTCCAAAGATGGAGATTCCACATCATCTCTGGACAATACAGAAACAGCCAGGTCTTACCAACAGACAGATTTTCCAAGTCTCAAAGACTGAAAAACTACTTGAGTTTGGGGGAATCAGAGTAAACAAAGAAAAAAACGAACACGAAAGTGAGCGTAATAGCTTTTGATAGACTGCATCAAGCCTTCAGTGAAGTCAGGTGAAGTTAAAAATTCCTACACTCTTTGTTTTAGTCTCACATGTTTGTATTTATTTTAGGTACTTTAAGGACATTAAGATGAACTGAAGGAGAGCACTGGCTAAGCAAATCTATGGTTTATGAAATGTGAAAAAAAATGAGCTGTTAAAGTTTTTGTTGATACTCTTCTCAGCAGAATATCAGGAATTCCACTGAGTAAAAGTTTTCTAAGAAAACATCTATGTTCCTAAAAATTAATAATTCTTCATGATTGAACTCCCAGATACCTAAACCACAAAAGTTTAAAGCTAAAATTGGAAATACATGCTTTTCTTAGTCCTCCTCCCCACCTTGAGTGAGAGATCAACACTTTTTGAGAGGGGAAGATAAACATAACACATGAAAGCTGAAACTTATATAGCTTTTACATTTTCTTCTCTCTCTTTTACATGAATTCAAATTGGGTTTCAAAGAGATGGTTAAAGTAAACTTAGTACGCTAGTGAATTATCAAAATGAATATAACCAATATCTCAAATGGAAGAGATGTAATGTGGAGTGATAACAGAGAACAGGAACAGGGCTTGCTAAACTGGTAGCTGTCAGTCAAGCTAACGTTCAGCACAATATATCCATTTGCAAACGATCAACAGGCAGACTCCCAGCAGAACCAGCCTATAGGCAGTAACTGCTGTACCATCATTACAGGTGACAAAGCACTCAAGATATCTGGGAGAAGATGGATTTCAGCATTATATAATAAAATGACCTCAATACTTCTTTACTACTGTTGCTTAGCTATTCACTACCCATTTTCTCTCTAAGAGCGGTTCCCCTCTTGCAGCAAAAACTGCTGAATGTGTTTAACATAGCAAATGCTTTGTGAGTCTCCGTGCATTCATGCATTCCTATGGGGCTTGACTGACACGTGGTGGTAATGAGAAACACCAGCTATTATACAGTAACATTTATACACACTAACATTATATGTTCCTGTTTTTTTTCCTTAATAACCACCCTAATCAATAAATATGACTGTAAGGTTTTGAACAGCTTCTCAGTCAAAACACTATATAAATGCATGGTATTCCTAGGTGATCAGAATGTAACTACATGACTTATTTTTTCTTCCCCCAAATGCTCAGTCTCCTCCTCCATATTCCAAATGACTTTAAGCTACCAACCCTCCCCTGCCTCACCCAAACCCCAAATGTTTAGACAGTCATCTGGTTAAAAAGCATAAATTAAACCATGCAAGAGAATGAAATGAACTGCAATCAGACTGCTGTATTTTTATTGTTACTCCAAGTATGCTTCTGTTGCACCGATTCTCCTCTAAAGTATATTCAGGAAGTACTGAATAACTAGTTTCGTTTTTCCGTGGATAAAGACATCTTTAAATTTCTCAAATCATATCACAGCTGTGCAGAACAAGCATTATTTATCCAACAGCTATGTTGATCAAATAAAAACAAAACCCCACAGATTCCTGTACAAATATTAACACATTTTACTTCTGAATAACAAATGCATGAATTTTTAGTACAATCCTAGTGGAGGCACATCAATAATTTTAACAATTCTGGCATGTAAGAAAAGACAATTTAAAAATACTTTCTGTAAAAACCTACAGGTTAGACGTTTAAAAGAACCGAAAAAAAGAACCATTAACCGAAATAGTCACATTCTTAAAATGTTCAAAAGCCAGCATCTTCCACTGTCACTTGATACTAATTTTTTTAAGATAAAAATGAACGTGCTTCTTTGAAAATCTTAGATAGCTAAATACTTGAATTCTTTCTTTAGCCGAGTGTAAGTAATTCTTACCTACTGCAGTAAGTCCTTCAGATATTGAGGTAAGAATATAGATTAGGATGCGAGGTTCTAAACTGGTAATGAAACTCATATGATCTTGGGTCAGACACTCCAAAAGAGGGTAATAAGACTGGCTTAGTTTTCGATATTGCTGAAAAAAAAGAGTACACATTCAAAGAAAGTATAGATATTACCATTGACTAATATTAGCAACATTAACAGATGACAGAAGAATGATCTTATAGTTTTTATGATGTGATAAATTCTAATTTAGCCATAAAATCAGAATATATATACAGACAAAATATTTTCTTGTCTTCAGTAGGTTTCAAATTTTCAAATTTACCATAGGATATAAACTCGCTATTAGTTTAAAATAAGCTCAGGATAATACAATAACGCTATCATGCTTTGACATTCCACACACCTATCAGTCTAGTAAAAGCAGTATAGCGTTCTGTCCAGGGTGTCCGTTTGACAGGATGACGGCCTGTATCTTACCTTCTGCAGGAAATCTTATTAAGATTTATCACAGATTTCCCCAAATCATCTCAGAGATGGACTTTTTTTTGTGCTTAAGTGAGGTCCTGTAACAGGCTCTGTGCAGGCAAAGGCACTTGCTTGAACCCACTGGCCCAAGCAGCATCTTACTCTTAAGGACTCTTATTTAGGGCATTTATTGTTGGATGGCTAGAAATGTGCCAAATATGCACACTTTACTATACAACCAATACACCGATTTTAACTGAGAGCAACTTTTCAGTCCCAAGGACTTTCTTTATGTGGCAAGCATAAATCTGGGTATTAATCATCTTTAACTATCCCAAATTTGTCCCTTCCTGCAAGAAAATGACAGTTCTGAACTAAAGTGTCATGAAGAAAATGTCACAGTTCAAATTCAGGCCAATATTGTGCAAGATCTGTTGTCTTCCCACAGAGAAGTGGGAACATGGTGTACTTTAAAATTAAAGTTTTAAATTTTATGGGGAATACACAGTGACAATTTACAGATTGAAACTAATTGCAGAGTGACTGAATATGTGAGGATGTTTTACAGTGCATGCAGGCAACCCAAATGGGTTTGCAAGTATAGAAAGGAAAAAAATTTTACATTTCTCTCTCTTACAGCAAGCCTAGTGAAAACTCTGGAAAAGCTCCTGTTTCACATGGCAGTTCAGTCATACCTGTATTTTAGATGTCACTATATAAATAAATTCAAGTAATTGAACTGAAAACTGCATTTGAGCTGTTCTAGATCCCTCTGTCTCATTATAACAATACAAAGCCTGTGGTGGTGTTATTTCATATTTCACGTAAAGACTCCCAAGATGAGTAATTGCTTACTAGCAAGTCACTGTGGGATACTGAAAGCAGCATTTTGACAAAGGCCTGAAGTACATTGTCAAAGTGGTTGTCCCCGTACAACTTGAAGACGCCAAAGCTGACATAATTTCCACATAAGGCAGATTTGAGTGCAGAGTAACAGATGGAAATGCCCTTGAGTTTCAACGGATAAACCTGATCTTTTGACAAAGTCCCAAGAGAGAGGATCTGATTACCTGTTTTCATAAAAAGAAAGAAAGAAAGAAAGAAACTTATGTAAGCAGCTGCAAATCTAAA
Organism: Gymnogyps californianus; assembly: GCF_018139145.2. Lineage (NCBI taxonomy): Eukaryota > Metazoa > Chordata > Aves > Accipitriformes > Cathartidae > Gymnogyps > Gymnogyps californianus. The sequence continues at coordinate 3,090,539 of NC_059484.1, forward strand.
ATATTTTGATGGCACTATCTAAACTTATTTTTTGTCTTTATTTTCATTACTATTTGGAAGAAAAATTGTTTCTGCATTTGATGTAAAAGATCCGTTAAGTAAGCATGACTAGAGCTTAAAAGCCACTAAGGAATTAGTATGCAAAATTTAAAATATAAGCTATGGAATTCCCGTCATTGATGTACAGCCAGACCACGACTGGGTCTATCAGCATGAATTCCTTAATCTGAACGGAGTTGCAACACATGGTTTTATAGTTTCTCATGCTGCAGCAAAGCCTGGTTTTGATCCATTACCATGATGGTCTCTTGGGATGGTTGCTCATGTATACACACACTAAATACATCCCTCAGAAAAAAATATGTCCATTACAAAAGCCTCTATTTTACCAGTCACAGATGGGAATGACTTTTTAATTAAACTCCATGTTTGTAATGTAAAAATAACAGCTAACGGTAAATATTTGCTGTTGCTATTAACAGGCAATAGTGACTTTTGGATCCACTGTGCAGCAGTGCAGTAGATCCCACTGCAATTCTCTGTACAAATCTAATTATTCACAAGGCCTCATTACCAAGTTTTCTAAGTATCTTCTAATAATCTAATGCTCATTTTCACAGCACCCCAGAGTTAGTTTGTCTTCATGACAAATCTTTTTTTAACCTGAAGGAATTACTGAAAGTGAGGTAAAACAGTAGAATGAACACAGCAAAGACTAAGTACTTCCGTTCTACCATGAAGTAACCTTACTAGGTTGACCCCATCTGATGTTGACCTTGACAAGCTTGGCCTGCACAAAAGCCAACTGCCAGGTCTTCACTTTGTTACTACTCATCATTCTTGGTAATTTTAACTAGAGGAAAATAACACAAAACTGTACATTTTAAGAAGTATTCCTACAAATAGAAGCACAGTAGTCTACAGATCAGATGCTCGGCTCGTCTGCTTTCAGTGTTTAACCTAGTTGTCATGTCTATGATGACAACTTGGATCAAGGAGCAACGAGCGAACTGGACATTAACTATTCACAATTCCAAACATTGCCAGTTGAGAGAGGTAGTTATGACAACTCAGTTTTGCTTTTATAATAGGCAATTTAAAAATGCCCCTCAAAACCTGCCTGAGATGACACAGATCTCATAGATTGTGTGATACTGTTTAATATATATTGAGGCCTAATATTGAACTGGATCTATCTCTACACAGCTCTCCTTTCTACCCATGCAACTTTCCACCTGCAAATCATATATCTGCCTTATTTTAATTCCTTCTCTTAATGCTATTGATTACTGACAATGAGGAATTTACATCATATAATTAGAAAAATGAGGGGGAAAACCTTGTTTCTAAACACCCAACGCATCAAAGTATCACCCGTTTGGTATCACTTGATGCAAAGAGGGAAAGGCATAAGTTACTGTTTAAAACATTCATGTTGTTCACCACTTCTAGCAAGTACAAAGCAATTTATCCATCAGGTTATAAAGGAAAAGTAGATTTACAAAAAAAGACTGGGAGTACTATCAGGGATTGCTTAGAAGAAGTAACTGTCTGTAAGAAACTGGAATGGTGTCACTAGAATTATGGAAGGGAGGAGAAGAATCAAATATCTAGGTAGGAAAGATGGTCACTTACAATCAAAATCAAGCCCTCTTAATAAAAAAAAAAAAGAATGAAAATACAGAATGGTTTCGATACTGTAAATGGTCATATGAGCACTTCTACTACTCCGAATGCTGTAGTCACGGTCACATGACTGGGGAAGAGCGTACAATTCCAGTGACTGCTACTGCATAGAAATTAATTCCAAATGGTGTTAAATCTCTGTTATACTAAAAATGACCCATATCCAAAAGATCCTCTTTGAAAAGTAAAACATAGCAGAAAAAGAATAATGTCTTCTAGTGTACCTGGATATTCATTTACTGTAATACTTTACATTACTGAGAAATTACATTTACATTAATTAAAGATAAACTCCAATGGGGCTTCCTACAGTGCCCCACTTAAGATATCCTGCCAGGTCATCTTAATTAGCATTAAGCTTTTTGACAAGACCTAGTCTAGTTACTGAGAAGATCAGTGAATTTCAAATTCTGTGAAAAAAATAAAATGAAATACAAAATTCTGTCTGTGAGATAAAGTGGGAAGGTGCACACTATTTTTCAAAGCCACTATGTAAACAGTGTACAATTCTTAGGGCAAAAACAAGACAGAAAGGTAAGTGTGCTGTAAACTAACCTTATCTGGTCTTCTCCACTATTAAATTCTCTGCCGAAAATCTCTACTTTAATAACACAAATATGTATCTGGCTTCAGAAATAAGCGAAGACAAAGTTCTGGATCCCAGAAAGTAACAGCCTTGAGTTTATAGCTGAGCTGTCCAAGCATGACATAGTGCAATCCTAGGTCCTCGAAGTACTCAGTGTAATATGCAACAACAGATGGAAAGAGCTTAGTAGTTGTCAACAAGGCAATTATGTACTTAATATGGAAATTAACTGGAAGTCAATGGAAAAAACGGATGATGAGGAAAGAAGGTGGAAAAACCCTAGGAATCCCTTAGCCTGGGAACATGAATTCTGGGAGGTAGCCACTAGTGCTGATCTACTATCATTTTCACTACTTCACAAAAAAAAAAAAATCACCCTATAATTAAAACTTTACATCCATTGATCAGCATAAAGCATTCAATATAGGAAGGCACAACCCCTGCTTGCTTACACTGCCTCACCCCGGGCAGGCATGGCAGAAGAGGAATTCGGTGCCTATCCCTTCTAATGAAAACACTGAGAAGAATTTGGGTGTAGTGCAAGATTAAAAGCTGCTTTTTGCAAGTAGACGGAGTCCACAGAGAACTGTTCTGTGTTCATGGACTCATTTTAAAAGGGCCTAAGAGTGGGAACAGCTGATTTCAAATTAGCAGCAGAGGTGAAAGACCACGCGGTGCCTGTTACCAATGCCCCAAGCCATCAGCCTATGATTCAAGGGATGCAGTGCTAGAACAAAGACTAGTGTTTTAGCATTAGTTATTGAAAAAAATGTGAAGTATGGTGCTATGCCTGACTAGATAAAAAAAGAATGATCTACTTGTAACATTTAGCAGGAGCTTCAGGGGAATATTTTTACACACCATGGATACTACTGAACATAAACTAATTTACTGAGGTACTTGGAATCAGGTCAAGAACAACTCCTCAGCTACTGAGGATATACTTACATTTATAATGCCTGTAGTGGAGGACCAAAATACAATTTTATAAACTCCTATTGTTAAAAGAAACAATTTAAAGAAATTAAATCAACATAAAAGTGACCTTTGACATGCTGAATTTAAAAATTGTGTTTGAAATTCATAGCTCCTGTCAAAATGAAAACTCTGTAGAGACTAATCAGTGAAGTTCCAGTGTTACTACAGAGTTAAAAATCAAATGAAAAAAATCCAACTTGCACTGATTTCTTCTTAATGTGGGAGAAATTGTATCATGCAATCTTAAAATATACTGACTTTCAAAATTCTCAATAATTTCCTTTAATACAACTTTTTGCCCTGCATTTGACAGCAATGTCACTTACAAAAATTATAAACTCTCTGAGCCTCAGAGGTGATACAAGATTCTGACAGGAATAAGAAAAGGATTTTTAAAGATATTGGGTGAACCTGCTAGATAGGAAATAAGGGCTTGAATTTGGCTGACAAATTAAGCATTTCATTACCGAAAGACTCCTTAGTACATAAAGAAAGGAGCTGGAAGAAAAAAGTGTGTGTATGCAGAGGGGAATACAAAGCCAGCAAAAACCAGAGTGGGATGCTCTGACCGAAGATAACATCACCATGCCTCAGAATCCCACAGGCAATATGCACCAGAGCTCTTTGCACAGCTCATTCCCTCACTCCCTCCTAGATGCGGGAGCATGTCAGGACAGGCAGCTTCCCTTTCAGTTCTCCTCCTTAATTGCTTTTACAGTAGAAGCTATAATACAAAAATGATTTCCTTATGGCTGAGTTTCATTGAAGCAGGGCTTGTTCTAGATTTCAGTCCAATAAGCGCTATGTATAATAATACAACTAAATCATGTTTTAACATGTGTGAATTAGATGAAGGTAAAAAAAGACTTTGGTGAGATTAAACAAAGGTTGTGAAAATTTATCACGTTTATAGAGAAAAAGTGTTTTTTGCCTTTTCCCCTTTCCTATTTTTATTATTCACCACTGCGCCATAAAGATGGTTTTGAATGTATGCTTTCCAGGCATTCAGAATGCTAGGGCAGTATAAAGAAGCGGCCATATATACAAAACAAAAAGGAAAACATGAATCATAAAGATGAGAGCGAGCTTCAAAAACTGCTTTTTTTAAAGCTTACACAACAACAAAACATGCATAAAACCTCTCAAATCAGCACAATGAGCATGCATAGCGCCAAGATAAATTTGCCAAAAGAAACCAATTACGAAATCTGACTCAGTAATGAAGAGCAATATATTCTGGAACCACTATCACAAAAGACAGGAGAGCAGACCAATGGCAACCGAGAGCAGTGAGCACTTTTAAGCTAAGCTGCTGATTAGAAATACCTGTTATACAGCAAGAATCAGTTTAACCAAAATTTTGAAGAAGAACTGTTATCTTACAAAGTTGCTGGCACTGAATGGATTACCACACTAAGTTTTGAAATACATGTTCTGGAAGCAATTTAAAGCTCATTAGAAATAATTGTGTCTGGCTACTGGAAAATGTGGTAAAATTTAATCCACATCCAAATGCTACCTGGGCTGTGAGAACAGGAAATTGTTTTGTGCTACTGTGGCTAACCTCATCGCTGACCTTGAGCAGTAACCGCTACAACAGCTGAAAGCTGAAGCAAAATTAAACACTTACATCAAAGTATATCATGACAGAATGTAGATAAATAAAAACAGCATATTGAAAATATTATTTTTATGTCAGTCTCCTATAATGAAAGGGAAGAGGTTTACTAAAATGTAAAGAAACCACAAAACAAAAACAGATAGTCCCAAGATGCATTGAAACATCATTCTTATACAACTGGGAGTTCAAAAACACATAGTAAGGAGATTTGTACATACAGAATTAAAAGTGAAATATATTGGGGATGAAGAATGGCGGACTATACTATTCCAACTCCTTTCAATTTTCTCCTCGCAGTTGTTTATTTTAAATCACTCTATCACTCAGTCAGACTGGCTCTAGCCATAATGGACAAGACACAACACCCCTTGCCAAGCAGCTGAAGAGTCCTAACAAGGATAATTGACTAAGTGCTTTTTGCATCCTATGCCAGGCTTTACATCTTTTGAACATACAGCATTTGTAAAGACATCTTAGAATTGTCTTCAGCACTGAATCAGTATCAGTGATAAATGAGCAGGACAGGACACACCAGTACTGCCCTAATCACAAAGCTGGATCTGTTAAGCAGAATTAAACACTCGCTGAGGTGCTAATTCTCAAAACTACAAAGAATTCATATTTTAAATTTTATTCACTGACAACTGAAGACGCTTAGCATATCTTAAAAATAGGCATTTTGGATTTTTTTCTGCTTTGCGCTCAAACATACGAAATCACTATGTGCCAGTTTAGAGGAGAAAAGAGTATATGCTTTAGTCTAGACTTAAAGAGATTTCAGCATCCATACTCACAAGCGTTCACATACATTCACACCCCAGAAACACAGTTCTACCCTTTTCTTCCCCCTTTTATTTTTAGCCCAAGCACAGATCTTACAGTGCATACAGAGAGAAAATAGAGGTACCATTTGGACATAAATGGACATCACAAACTTTGGCAAAATTGAAGATGGAAAGAAAGCGACATGCTAGGTTATCAAATGTTTGTTTCAAAGTTATTCCCATGTAAACAACAGGACAGGGTTTACACAAAACAAATCCACAGATAAATTCTAGATTATTTTCATCACCTGAAGAAGGCCATATTTGCAAAGTATCTGTGTGTTATCTAAAACTGCTTTGATCAGGGTAGTCCAGACTTAGGAAAAATCAACATTATGTCAATAATCACCAGTGCACTGGGCTCTGATGTTGGTGAGAAGAATCACCTGATGCCACCTCGCTTCAGTTACTAATTCCTTGTCTAAGTGTTGACAGGACAGAGACGTATTTCAGATCACATTTTTATGTACTTACAGGTTTATATAGCAAGAAGACTCGCAGTGGACCGAAGTCATAACTGGAAATTTTCATGTTTAATTTAGTGCAGGTGAAATTTCTGAAAATAACACTTTTACTAGCATTTTCTGTATATCATTACATGTGAGAGAGAAGAAGGAAAAATCCTGTTCTAAAACAAATTTAAATTTCACTTACCAATGGAAGTACAATACAATTAAGCTGTATTTTCATTTATTGTTTGTACGTTATATTCTTCTAAGAAAGAGGAGCAACCAGGCTAGGCTACACTGTCTGCAGGAGAGGGACCAAGTCTTTCCCTGGAGAGCTGCTGAGCTATGGGAAAGAAACTCTCACTGTCAAGGGCACGGCAAGGAGGAGAGGTGAGAGGTAAGAAGCAGAGCTGGAAGCCTGGTGTTCAGACAGGGATTGCCAAGAGGAGGAAACACAGCCAGGTCTCCAGGTGACGGAAAGAAGAACTTCTCAGGGATGAGAAGAGGCTGAGCAGAGTTTATGGCAACCCACTCGGTCAATGGATTAACTGAAACCGAGACTGAAAGGAAGGATCTTCCCACAAGGACAGAGTGACGAAAGGAGATGTTTGCTTCTATTTTTCTGCCTCTGTCTCATGTCATCACTTTGTGTTTCAGTGTAAAAAGGCAATTATTATAGTATAGATTTCAATCAAATCTATCTTGAGTTTCAAGTGTCTTTTTGATCAACTTTGAGGAGCTCACTATAAGCCGCACGCATATACAAGAGGTTTGGCTGACTTGGTAAGATAAATGAGCATATACTGTCTGTTGTCATCTCTTGACATTTACTGTGTGTCTTCTGTTTTTTTCTCTAATGCTTCAGCCCTAAAATCATGCTGAATGTGAAAGTCTCAACTATTTTCAGAATTTTAAGTTACTTGCAGTAACGGTACAGCAGAAAACTTGAAAACTGAACCCAAGGATTAGAAGGCATGTATGTATGCATTCTTCTAACTGAATCACACAATTTTACAGAATGTGGGGCTGGAAACATTGCTCAAGAACACCAAAGTGAATTTCACGATCATCACTTGGTTTACTTGTTTATTTTTCCCCAGATGTCTGCCAAGATTACATATGCTTAAAAAACAAATACACTTTAAAAAAGTCATAGAGTATTATGGATTAAAATTTTCCTTAAAAGCACAATTATTACATATTAAGATTTTCAGGAAGGCATTTGAAATTAATGCGAAATCCCTTAATATCAGTATTTTTATAGGAATTTGTATGTTCAAGAGATCATACATAAGTAAAGTAATGAATCCTTACAACACATTTCCAGAAGAGTTATATCTTTCTGTACACTGGAATGGAAATCTCATAAACTAGTAATTGGCGATAAAAGCTAAAAATGTTAACAGCAATTATTCAAAGCTGATTAACTGTAGTATCTGGAAATACTTATAGTGGGCAGTAAAACCTTCCCAGACTGTAAGCCAGTGACCACTTCAGAAATAGCTGTAGCAGTTTGAAACAGTGCTAATCTAGGACGTTTATTACAGTGCCCACAGCTGAGCCACGGTGGTGGCCAGGCCAGTGCTGCCCATCTGTGTGTGCCAGCGCAGAGCCAGCTGGATTATTTGAAATCTCTGCTCCAAGTGGCCAATTCAGCCGACTGCACTGGGAGGTCTTTCATGGTGACTTTGCAGTGAGTCCAGTCCTGGAATAAGTATTGGCAATCCCTCAAAGAAAAGAAAACCTAAACAATTCCTCTAAATGTCACACCTAAGTAGTGGAAAGATCACTGATGGGACCCTTTCAAACACTGATGATAATATGAATGTGTTTTAAAAGCAAAATGAAAAAAAAGAAAAAACCATACATATATTGAGTGGAGGCTTTCTCCCACATCTACGTCTTTCCTCCACTTTTAATTGATAGGTGATTTTAAATTTTTCTTTTGGAGGACATTAAGAACAGTTCTCCTCTTAAAACCTGTGTTGAGTAAAATGTCATCCTTCCACAGGAAAACAGTTATGAAAGACATGAAAGAGAAGCGTGAGAGAAAGCTCTTGTGGTCATTTCACTTCTTTCTATGGCACACATCTCCAGAGAGATGCCACACATCCCTAAGTATCCTTCACATAATTTAACAGAGAGGGCAACAGGTGTTTGGACACAGGCTTCAACAGGCTCTATGGCTCCACTGCTTAGTTTTAAGTCTTCAATCTGCACTGTCCTGAAATTTCCTTTTACGTTGAATAATTAAATTCTAAGCATGAGCCAGAAAACGTTGTCTGGTCCTTAGGTGCAAGAGCTACCAATACTTTAGGGCTGAGAATTTTATGAACGCACCATAAAAGCTGCACCTGAAAGCAAAAGGTTTCTTTACAAAGTGTTTTTTAGGCATGAAATTGGGAATGAAGCAGGTTGAAACCAACTAGTGTGGTTTACTCAGCAACGTTTAGAAACTTGATGCCAACAACTGAGCTGAATGGCTGCCCAATAATATGGTATGTTTTTCATAAGTGCAGAAAGGATGGTAAAGGCTGATTGAAATAAAAAAAAAAAATTAAAAAGGAAAATATAACTGCAATGGGATCAGGTACTGTAAGACAAGTAGGGTTGAAGCAGCATCATGATTTCACTTGATTTTTTTTTTTAAATCATCAAAAGAAAGCTTACAGCAATTAAGTACAAAGGCTAACAGAAATTGAGTAGTAAAATCTAAAAGTTTACCTTTTATCTCTTCATACATGGAAAACCTCATTTTTATTTTACTTAATCGTTCTAAAAAATTTACTTAGCTGAAAAAATGTGCTAGCTTACTACATGGTATATTTGAAAAAGAAACAGAAAAATGATTTTGCAAGGAGTGAGAGTTACTTGGGTGTAATTTTTTCTGTCATAAGTAAATGCTTTATGCAGTCTGCAATACTGTTTCCATGCCCTACAGATCAAATGCAAAATTACATTTGAAGTTTTTTTATGCAGGCAGCCATGTAACACACAGTTTCCAGACCCAAAAAGCAACTTGAATGCAGTAAAAGCAAATTTGATGCACCAATTTTCTGCCTTTAAAAGAAACAGGACATTTATGGCTCTTCCTGTTTACACAAACTACAAATGAGGTTGCTCTACAAAAACTTGGTAATGTTTCTTTCAAAATACTTAGAAAGCAAAATTGTAAGCTACAAAGTTAGCTGGAGTGTAATACAAACTGCTGGTGTCAAAGACCTGTTGCAGTTGCATGCATGAGTGGGAGTAGTAAAATGGAGCAACTTATTATAAACACTTTTAACAGTGCTCTAGGGTAAAGCTGTTATGGTCCTATTATGTTTTGGAACTGCTGGAATATAATTTGAATACATAAAATCAACCCACACCTATCAATCAGTAGCCTAGATCAAACACCTCATGAGTATTTGTATCTTCGCTGAAATACATTTACAGTTGCTAGAAGACAGGCATTCAAGTTAAAAAAGTGATATAAGCAACAATGCTACATGAATGAACCCTGATCTATGGAAGTAAATGAGCTCCAAAGGTATGCCACGTAAGCTCCGCACTTTACAAAGGGATGATACTGGCTGTAGCACATTACAGTCCTGCTATGTATTCCACAAATCCATCAGTGCTCAGCAATATGAACTAACAGGATTTTTACATCACAAGACAGGCAAAGAATTACACTGCAGAGGAAACATTAATGAATACCTACCATAGGTACAAATCATTTTACTAGCTTCTCTGAAGAGAAGAATTCCATTTGGAGATGACACATCAAAATTTAAACGTTGCGATCTAAAAAATAACAGCAAAAATATTCAGATGGTCATCGAAGCAGAAAACTGCAATGGATTCATTCCTAAAACAAAAAAAACATTTGCTGATTACAAAGTACAATTATTTGATAAACTAATTCTAGCTTTCAGTCCAATGATATGCACTCTAGTTATCTCCATATGTTGCCAAAGAACCAATCCTATGACAAAAGACAAAACAATTTTAACCAGAAAAGGTGACCAGACAATACATACACAGCTTTTGGTGACCGGTGAACATCTTGTGCCCCTATACAGTTTAGAAGAATGCTACAAAGGTTCCATAATCTGAGCGGTTAGGCTAACTTTTACGCTCCTTCTGCATCTGTACAGCTTTTAAAAATAAACTAATCCCCACTGGTTATTCTGCTACATAAAATCTGTGGTGATCACAAGCCAGTTCTCCGAGCGTAAATTGTAACACATGCTTTTTATGAACATTCAGACCTGAAGAAGATGGCACCATGTTGTCTTCCCTCATGCACATGTATAACCAAAGCCAACAAGAACCACTTTGTTCCCAATCTGGAAACACAACAGTCCTTGCCAAAGCCCCTGTTGCATCTTTCCAATCTGTCTTTGTGATAAAGAAGCCCGAGTCCTAGTTTAGGCCTAAGTGAAAACCATTAAGTACTTAAAAGTTAATTTTGAATACAGGTCTAAAGCTTCTAAATAACTTTAGCAAAACTTACCCTTAGTGTTTATTTGGACTGAAAGGGAAAGGAGTCATCACTGAGTGATGTAAACCAGAGTATCCCCTGGCTGACCTATTTGGTAGTCATTCACTTTTGTCGAAACATGGAGTCCTTGTATCACCCCTATCAGAGACAGCAGTAGGTATCTTTCTTTGCTGCAAGTCCCATTTTTTGTTGTCTGAGTCCCTGTTTGCAGGGTCCTTTGTAACTCCGGAGTAAATCTGGGTGTTTATAAATGAATAAAACGTGCCTTGTATAAAACGTTTGTGTATTCCATATGCAGAAAATGATAATGGCTGGCAGAGACAAAAAAACCAAGACCAGCACATCATCTCAACATCAGAGTGGCATAACGCACAATCTGATATTCTGTAACATATTTTAACCATGTCAAAGTATACTCTATAATGCATTCTAACCTGTAAAAGCTAATGCAGTACACAACTCACGAAAAAAAAAGCCATCCCAGATGATGTTCTCTAAAGGGAACAAGGCAGATTTTCTGCATAGCAATAGGTAGAAGAATAACATGAATATGGGAAGTAGTTTGAAGAGCTGTCTTTTGCACAAGACTTACTGTTCCAGTTCCTCTTTGCTTTTGTTTACCGTTATTAGAATTCTTTGTCTATGCTTTAACAATCTTCTTGAAATAAGTTGCAGCACTATTAGCGTATACTGCTCGTGCATTGCATCATGAACAAAAATAGGTTAAACTTTTCCAGCAATTTATTATACTACTACCATGATGAAAGACATATTTAGTCTACACAAACCAAAGAGGGAGTCACAGCAAGCAAGTCAACACAAACAAGAAACAGGGAACTCTGCCTTAAGGCTTGTGTAGCCATTCAGGGATTAAGTGCACATCATACACACTAGCCAGGTCTGAACTTTAAGGCACCAATTTCCTGTCACTAGATTCAAATAAATTTTTTTTTTCAAATTTCAAATATTTCAACTTTTTTCCTTGTAAGTTTGATTTGCAAGGCAAAATGAGAAATGATGAGAACACATACTTCTCTGCTGAAAACTCTAATTACTTTGGTCATTAAGATACTCAGCACAGAGACTTTAACTATCAATTTTTCATTTAAAAATCTTTTTTTCCTTTGGGCAGTACACTAAATATTTCCAAGTGTAATGATAATTTCCCCAAATAAATTGTTCTGTTACTTGTGGTAAAACAGGAATTTCATTCTAACTACTGCAATGTCAAGTATTGAAACCACCTCCCAGAATCATTCTGAGGCCTCTATGGTTAGCCCACAGAGAAGATTTTAGGTGTGGGAGAAGTTACCTACATGCTGATTATAAATATTGCTGTATTAGATACCATTCCTTCCTATTTTGGCTGGAAGAGTTGAGTTGCAAAAGAAACTGTGAAGGGAGTTGTGGTTTTACAGTCACATATGTATGCTGCTTGGCTTAAGGCAAAAATTCAGCCTGCAGCAAATCTTGAGAGCTAACAATTTTCCGATATTTAATTATAGAGTCAGTATTTATCCCTCGTTAAATACACTAGCATACACTTCCACTAACATTGAATATAAAATCACAGTAGTCTCTCATATGTATTCCTGTAATTAATCCTTACCAGCTGATTTTGTAACACCTACCATTTTGGTAAAACAATACAATGACACCAAAAGCTGAGTTCTGCTTGCGAATTTTGTTCCAAAATACAGAAGTAGCAGTCTCAAAGTCAACGTCAGACATCATGAGGATAAGCAAAACATAGAAAGATGGAACACAGAACGCATACCATTGCAGTATTCATGACTTATCTAATTTTCACATGCTTCTTACCTGTTTTGCATGAATTCTGCCATCAGCTTCAAGATAGGGGTTGTACATGCAGGTTCACAGTACCACAGCTCAATAGCTCTTTGCAGAACAGAAATGTATGCAGGGTATCTTCACCAAACTGAGTTAAAGAGTATACTGATAAAATAACATCTTGCAAAACAACTTCCCTTAAAACTCTACTACACCATTAGGTGGGTGGGCCAGATATAGACCTTAGCAGCTCATTCTGACAGAGGCACTGCCAGAACCTATAAATTTAAGCAAGTCTCTGCTTAGAAGACTAAATCCTTTGGAAACATTAATGATTAAATGGGAAACAGTTAATATACCAGAGCTGTAATGAAGGAAAAGGAAAGCAGTTTGTATATGTGAAGCTAACAGAAAATGAGCTTGGATTTTTAATGAATGGCATAAGTCACAAATGGCAATTTAATTTAAAAACAACACAAATTTACATAATAGCAAATCCTGGCCCCAAATTTCAGTGCCACCTCATATATATTATATTTGCTATATAAATGGTTGGGAACAATTTGATTGCATGAAGTTGCTTCCAGCGCATTCAAAAAAAGAATTCAGCCAAACTGTGTGGGGGAGACCAGCAAAGTTAGATTTCTAAGAACTCCTTCAGGAGAGCTGTTTGCTCATCAGCACCCAAGAGACATCCATTCTTTTAAAGCAGGATTTCAAAGAATGCAATACAGAAAAAAAAAAGTTTAGTAGACTCTGCAATGTAACTTAAAAAAACCCTTACGAGTTACTGACTGTATCAAAATATTTCATGCAACGATTTGATACAAAGCTGACCCCTAGTTTTCCCAACATGCTGAAAAAAAGAGTTTATTTGGATAAGAATGCAGACTGGTAAATGGAAATGAGGTAGCACAGCTTGACTGGCAAAGAATCAAACAGTTTTTTATATTGAACCAAGAGATTTTAACTATATAATTTGCTACTAAAACACGATCTAGCTAATCTAGTCAATGGTTTTGTTTAATAATAAACTTACTTTTAATTTTTAACTTTGTTTCATATCATATAATCCTGCTTTATTTAACCACATGAGAAATAGTGACTATTCTCAGGAAAATGCTATTGCCTATTCAGACAATAAAGGCAACTATTGTTAATCTTACAAAGTAGAATACAGGCCAAGCACTCAACATGGGATTGTGAAATAGAAGTCTAAAATACAGAAAGGTTTACATGCTTCTAGGATACGTAGACACAGTCATGTCTCAGTTTGATATAGTTCTTCTAGTGGAGGCTAAAGCCGTCAGACATAGCACTACTGATGAATGACAGCGCTGTGCAGACAGATGGAAGGCATTCTGGCTACTGCTGTCTGTCTGAGGCATCTAAAGACTTGTGCATTTTTGCTGCCAGCTGCTTGAGGCACTGCAGGCATAAACTATATATAGCGGAAGAGGCTGACATGTGAAATATACTTTTAGACCTTGCTTCTCGCTCCTTTATGGGGTTCTTTACATTTTAAATCAAACAAACTAGAGTTAAACATACCATGGAGAGTTATACAGTAATAAACTGGGATTTAAATTCAAATCTCACTTACCTAAAATACCCTCAAAGGGCATAGATGATCCATGCCATCTCATACCTTCAAAAATTCACTAATGCCAGTTCCATTTTTTCTGAGGTGGACTTCCCATCCAGCTCACTCTCCATAGAGGACGGTCAATATTCTCAAGATGCAGCAGATGTCATGCAAGGTACAGAACTAAGCTGTGCTATTAATTCGCCTAAGTCATGCCTCTTCCTTAGCCTTCCTAGTAGCCCCATGTACACAAAAGGGAGATGGTGCAATGCTGCAAAGCCCCATTGTGGAATTTCATGGGGTAGAAAACAATTGCCTTTTCAGATTTCACGGTGGAGAGAGTAACTTGACAGCCAAACCCTACAACCAAAATGTAAGTCAGCAGTACCAAAGGCTGCTAATACATCCAATATGATTAGCTATCTTAATTCAAAAACTTAAGCATTGAGTCCATATTCATTGACAAGGGAAGACTGGAAACTACAGTCAAATTTTATAAGAGCTAGGGTCAACAGAAAGGCTTTGGCAATTTATTATTTCTTTTATAAATCCAATAAAGTGGAATAAATTGGTTTTAACCAGAATATTATTTTTAAGTGTTTTTAACCACAAGCTTCAAGGAATCTGGCTAAGTCATGAACTTAACCTGACCAGTCAGTTCAAGCTCAAAGGAATTCAAACTGCAAAAAATGATACTGAGGTTTGAATCAATGCAGCTGGCAATAACAGCTATTACAAACAGATTACCAATCAGGTAGCCTTGTTTCATCAGAAAATGCGTTCTCCGCTTCTCTTGTGACTGGGAAACTTCAGTCTCTACAGCTGTTTGTTGGGCTTTTTCAAGTTTGTACCTAATCCTGAATCCTTAAAACATATAAACTTAAAAATTTAGTTCTCCAAAAATAGAATCATTTTGAACAAGCCATCTTATTGCTGCAGGCGGTTTTATTTTGTTAAGAAATATGATACGAATTTGGATAAATATGTAACAATGGTAGTTTGGTGAGAAGATTGTTCTGCTTGTTCTAGTGATCCACATCTGAAGCAGCATACGACCAGACATGCAAATATCTAGGTCAACTGGAACTTTTAAATGACCACTAGATAAAACATCTCAATGGCAGATCACTTTTCTATAGTGATCTATGTATCTATACACATCGATATTTTTACATGGGCAGACAATTTCAGGCACTCACGTATATACATCGTGTGCTATTTAGCTGACTGCAACTCTGAGTCAACCTAATAATTTAATTCTTGCAACCTATTTTCTTATTGCAACCTTTTTCTTTTACAGACAACAGAAGTCATTAAATACTGAGAATCAACTGGGAGGAACACAGGAAAAATTGCCTATGGGTTACCACTTAACTGTAAGAAACACTAAATGAAAGTAACAAAAAAGTGGATATTACCCTGAACTCACAATTGAATCTCCATGGACGTATCTGACTGCAAGACCAAGGACCTTAGACTACAGTCTGGTATTAGTATGGAAGAAAACAGATTAACCATTCAACATCTTATCCAGGCAGTCTTGAAGTAAATAGCAGAATGCAATATGTAAGGAGAATCATCACCATTAAGAAAAACAGGTTTTGATTCTACTCAAATCGGTATACAGGTTTTTTCAGGCCACACCTGCATGTTCAGGACTGACCTACAAATTACAGAGACCACATGTTACGAATACAAAAGGCAAATAAACTTTCCAAAGCTGTGGTACTGGAATCGTCATTGACAGCTTGACATATCAATATTTCAGGAAGAATAAATGACTTTCATATCCAGGGTTTTGGGTTTTTTGTTTTGTTTTGTTTGTTTGTCTGATGTTTTTCTTCATCTTTCATTACCGGATACTTTGGGAAGATGCTATACTTAACACCTGAAGCTGCTTAAAATATTTGGAAATATTTTAATGAAGTCTTTTGAGAGATCACCTAATACAACTTTAAAACAAATTTTACTATTATTATAAGTATTTTCTCTTCATCCCTTGCCAGAGGAAAACTATAAATCTTGTCTCAGCTGAATGAACACCATTTATCATATTCATTTTCTTGTCAATACAATTATGAAAAGCCTTTGGCCTTTTTCCAAGGAGCCTGATTTGCTAGAGAAACTCAATTAGTATAAGCAAGCCTGCTACAAAACAGCCCTATTTGGCAATCTAGCGCAGCTTCAGCATACCTGACGATTCACCTCTAAATCATGATCCTAATAACTCAATCATAACAGTAAAATACAAGATACAACGGTGTCCCCCGTGCCTCCCCCCCCCTCCCCTCCCTGGACCAAAAGGACTTAAAAGAAATTATTTCTGCTCATTTTTGCCATCTACTGGACAAAACTTAAATCCTAAACATTGCGATCAGAAAAAAAGAGAAGAATCTCTCAGGTGAGAGATTACTGAGTGCAATTTGGTTTGTTACAGACAGGGCTTAGACCCAAAATATCTCCTGCAATCACTTGAAAAATTCATCAATACATTCTTCTACCAACGATCTGCAAGTGACTATTTCTGATAGTCTTCAATACAGAATAAACATCATCTTATGGTATATTAAAAGCTTAGCCTTTTATCCCTTGCCTCTTTTGTATTGTTTATTTATCGAACAAAGGCAAGTAAATCAGATTTATTTTGGCTAATAGTCTGTATTTGCCATCTTCAATACTGAAATACTACAGTTTCAAACATAACAGAATAAACTGTTTGAAAAACAGCTTTTCTTTGGTATTAAAACGATTTTCTGATGATATAATTGAAACTACAAAAGAAATATGTTTATCAAAGGATATGTAAACTTTATATGATAAAATTGGCACCTGACCCTCCCTTCTCCTCCCATGTACCTTTCTGTCTTTACATACAGTAAATAAGAGTTGTGATAATAGCAGCTTATTCTGCTATAATGCTTCGGATCAATACCTGGATGAAGCTGGACTCAGCCAAATGAGGTGAAATCCACTGAACAGAAGCATGCACTTATCTTTTACAGCCAAAGGTGAGGAAGAAAAAAAATTTTGAACCTGTGCAAGGAAAAAGAAACTGAGAAGGCCTGAGCTTTGAATTCCACACAAAGCTACATGTTAATCTATTTTTATTGTTAATACAGAATAATGAAATCCAAAAGTTGGAGGCTCTTTTTATTTATTTGAAATGAACTTAATTCATAAACTGGAAGGAATAAATTAATTAAAAAATAAATCAGGAAAGGGTCCAGGATTACGTATCCTGGATCCTTGTATAAAAAACCACCTCCATGGATGAATCCATTTCTTTCCAATGGGGAGGAGGCAAGTCTCTGTTATCCCTCCTCCTACAACTGGATATTTGCAGTTCTGCACAGGAGAAGAGCATGATACTCATGCTGTACTAGGAAAAACAAAGTAAAAAGAATTTGAAATGGAAGCAGCACTGGTCTGCTTTTACACATCTTCCTGATTTTATTATTAAGTTTTAGGGTAACAAAAGCACAAACAGTACTAACGAAGTTAAATGTACCCAATGGTGCCCAGTAGAAAATGAGATGCTAATTCACAGTCTGGCTTCAGTAGTTTGTTGTTTTGTTTTTTCCTCCAGTCCTCTAAAACGGAAATTAAGGGATGCTTTCCACTGATTTTAAGACAAATAAAGATTACACTGCTTTACGTTTTGGACTTACTTTCTGCAAGCTGAGCCTGCACACAGACAGAATCACTGCAGGCTTGCGAAGGTCTTAAATAGGGTTTATATGAATGGTCATCAGGATCCTACTACCCACCACACAAGGACGTCTATCAGATCATACCAGGCTCTGCTGCACAGCCTTTCAGTCCTGAAAGGCTAATTTCCTAGTTGCAATTCTATATTGATGCATTCCTCTTTCTTAACCAGAAAGATTATTAGTGAACAGTAGGGTTTCATTATTTACTTAAAATAAAAATATTTTTAAAAGCTTGATTTCTAGTAAAGCATGTAATTGTACTTGAATGTTATTTTTTTCTGTCCATAAAATAAACAAATACATAATTAACTTCCATAGCTTTGTGAGATCTAAATTATAAAACAAATATTTTCATAGTTACTTCACCATATATTTCATCAGTTTGTTACTAATATGACTGCGTGCCTGAAGAGAGAATTACAGCTACTGTTTTTATAAAAACACAAAACATTTCTCTATAGTATTAAGAAAATACCCATGAGTATTATTGTATTTGTTGGCATAAAAATGTATACAATATTTAAAGTAAATAGAGTTCCATTATCATTGCTTACGGAAGAAAACTACAATCTGAAGATTTTGATTTTGTTTTCAGATGTCCATTTTCTTCTGGATCAAGATGACTGTAGGTGTTGCGATATTAATAGAGTTGACATAAATAGAAAGTAACTGACTAAATTAAAGACATGATTCATACCAGAGAGAGAAATCTCCCCAGACAGCACTTGTATAGCATTTTTTAAGCACTTTTGATGTTAAACCAAATGTAGGTACATTGTGTTTGGAGTTAAAGACACAGCTTTTTTTTATGGGAACATTAGGGACTTACGAAGGGAAGAAAACCACTTGGATATGTTTTCTAGATTAGTAGTGTGACACAACAAAAAAGTGACCTCTCTGTGGTCCTTCCCAGTTAACTGCATGGTTGCCATTGTGCTGTAATTTTAGCTGATTACACATTAGTTCATTTAGCTTTGTTTCCTCTTCCCCACTGTGCCATACGATTAAACTAATGCAAGGGGCCTGGTATCCCTCTGTGCACAGAGCTGGTATTGTCATAGTGTAATAAGGATACATCCAGTCAAACAGCATGGTGTAGCTGGTCTTTGTGTTTAGTGCAAAGGCAATCCCTCGAAGATCCCTTGCCAGCCCGATCAACATACGCTGTCAGTGGGAAAGAGACACAGTAATTGATTTTCACGTTAGCACAGAGCAGATGGAGTAATAATCAGCCAATAATGACCACATATCTGATTTTGATTCATCAGTTTAAATGTCTCGCTCAAATCTTTTTTTATAAAAAACACAAAGATTCTTTTAACAAACAAGGTTTCCACAAGTTTTATAGTGATAACACTAGCAAAATGCTTAGGAAATGCTTTTGATTATTCGATATGGTATCCTAATGAATAATGCAAATTAAAGCATAATATATGAATACTGTGTATTAAAGTTTAAAAGTGCTTCCTGTATTAATATATTTAAAGTAATAATAACAATAAAACGTTAATTTAAGCTTGTAATATTTTGAATGAGGTGTAAGACTAACTGATACTCATAACAAGCTACAATTAAGGTTGCACTGAGATTCTCATTGTACTGTTATTTCAATGTATCTTTTGTTTGTTTGTTTTAAGTAATTTTCCAAGTTAGGTTTCTTCAAAAAGTGACTTTTTTTGTTTACAGAAGACCACGCAAATCTCCATCTGTATTAACATTAGTTCTGAGATGCACTTTTTTTTCCCTTTAATGACTGAAGTGCGGCTTCAGAATCCTTTCAGCTCAAATGCAGACAACATTTTATGCATAGATAATTAGCCCCTACTAAAGGGATGTTTTCAGGATAATTAATAGACATCAATAAGAAACACTAGTGAATGAAAAATATTTTAACAATATAAACAAACTTTTCAATTTACTTAGACATAAATATTCTTTTTTAACAATTAAGTAGTTTTAATAAATTTTATCCGTGTGTTGCAGGTGGGGTTTGTACTTTTTTTTTTTTTCATAATAAAAGACCACAGTACTGCAGTGTCTGGCAAAAAAAAAAATAAAAAAAATCATAGAACCATGGCAAAAAAACCCAGCAAGGAGTTCTCTCTTTAAAACCAGAGTTTTCAATAATGTACCACTTGGTGCTAACACTGTAATATTTATAGTGTTGAGAAATACAAAAGATAAGATACACATATTAATTTTAATTGATCACATAAAGAGCAAATTATGGCTGATGCCTTGTTAAACTGCTAAATGTAATCTTACACAAGGGCTAATTTCTACTTTTCATACACAGACTCATTAGTCCAACTGACTTGGATGGCACGCACATATATTTATCCAAGGATAAATTGAGTTTTCTACAAAACACTGGTGAGGTTGCTAGCAGTATTTTAATATTTGCATTTCCTTTCTGTTGTGCATTGAAATGGCCTGAACTTGCAAGATGCTCAGAGTCTCAACTCTCATTAACTTTAATGGGACTCTGAAATCACTAGAGAGGAAGTGTTCAATACTGAGAAGACGCAATATAAAATTGTAACTTATCTTTATATTCATCTGTATTTTCATACTTTGTGTGCTGTTTTGTCCACACAGAAAATAACTGTTTAGCAGACACGGTGGCCAAAATGTCAAGTATTAAAAGAACTCGGCAGCAACACTTTATACTTCTTTCTGAAGGGATACAGAGATGCAAGAATATATACAAGGAAGTGGAAATCTTTTAGATTGATTTTGGTTCCTTTGCCCATTCTAGCCACAAAAAAGGAGACAAGACTGCACAAAGAAAGGCTGGAGCTGGGAAGAAGGGGAGCTACAGCCCCTGGCAAGACATGAACTTGCCTTTGTTTGAGGATGCGCTCAGAGAGCTCACCATCTTACTGTGGTCTCTAGAACATGGATTAGAAAAAGACCACCAGCCAAACCCATATTCCTCTAACATGCTTATTCTGTCGTTATAAAAACAACTGGTTGTAAGAAAACACTCTTTTGCAAATATATTTAAGAAACAGTTTGGTTGTGAGACTTTAAAAACTATTAATAAAAGCAGATGCGCAACTTTCTTTAAACTATGGTCCCAGATTTCTGGGAACCTACACAAACACCAGGCAATTTCAGACACCATTTGACCTTGAATCCTGAAGAAAGGAGAATAACTACTACATAAACTACATTTCTTGGTTTTCTACTCTTTAAATGCAGGCATTGTTATTAAAAAGCTCATACCATTAAGCACGCTATTCTTAATAAATGGCCTCAATCTATAAGGCACCATAATATTCTTGTCCTGTAAAATCCCAGCAAACTCAGTGGTTTAGATATTATCCATCGGAACTCAACTTTACAAAATAACGCTGCCTACAGTTGGCAATGTCTGAACAGCCTATATAATAGCCTACAGAACCCTGAAATAAATCCTGATCCATGTAAGTCACTGGTAAAAATACCTTTAAACTCTAACAGGAGCAAAAATCACCCTTAATTCCATGCTTGCTTAAGTCACATTTAGTAAGAACTCCCCCCAAACCCTAAAATCCCAAGACAGTCTAGTTTTAGCCCATTATGAGTTTTCAAATAGCACTTATGTGCATAAAATTATTAATGACAAACAACATTATACACTTATACATCTACTTCTTGTCTGTCATCCTGTGGGATTCCAAGTGCCTTGCAAACTTAACAGAGGAATTTGAAGAATACATGAAGCTACTCCTTCATTCACAACTGACCACCAGCCATTTCTGGGGCAAAGTGACAGTTAATAACACCACCAGCAACTGCAAAACGAGTAAGATGAGAAGTGAAGAACAGTAAATACAAGAAACATAGCAAGAGGAGCTTGTCAGTAGTATGTGGGTTTACACATTGCTTTTCTTGCTAATGAAACAATTTTGTTCAAGTTTCAGTTTTGAAACATTCTTCCCTGAATGTCAGTGATAGGTTTACTTAAGATTAATTAAAACAAAGCCATTTTAAAAATAAATTCAAGTATTTTGTTTCAAAGTCCTGAAGATTTTTTCAATGGATTTTTCAAAGGAAAGGAGTTGAAGATTTAAATATTCACAGAAAAAACCCTATGACTTGCCAACATGTGCCAAGTGTCTGACTAATGCAATTTAAAACAGACGAGACTACTCACACCACCCACCCCCAAAACGGGGCTTGTAATGGAAAGTCTGACAGACCCTTAACTATAGTGGCACTACTGGGTGCAGCTATAATATTACCCTCATAATTCTACTATATAATAACAACAAAGGAAAAAAAAGGTGAAGGGTCATTGCGCTTTGTCTTTAGAATTAAGATGGCTGTCTTCATCCTTACAGCATACTCTTAATTCTGGAGACACGTCTTAATAACCTCTAAATAGTTCCAACAAAAGAGCCGTGTCAGAGGAATGAGCAGGCCCCAAGGTGTTTCAACTGGAGTGTTTTCATCTGCCTTTATTGCTCTATCCCTCTCCAGAATTAAGGCAATAACCTGTGATAAATTATTCAGGAACTGCTACAGGGATCAAAGCAAAATCATTCTGTTAAAGTGCTGTTTGCAACATTTGGCACTTAGTGTGAAAACTTTTAATGTGTGCAAGCTGAAAATCAAGGATTTTAAATAATTTAACAGCATGGAGTTTCTACAAACCAGCTAAAGATAGCATGTTGCTATTTAACTGCTTTTTCCTCAGATCCTTTTTTTCATGCGTTTCTAGCAAATCCGATGATGTCACAACTATAAACAAAGTACTACTGAGATTCCAGCTACCTAGTCGATATATTACTTAACTGGATTGTCAAGAGAAACCTTGAAATTCTTAGGAGAAAATTAGCCACTGTTTTAATACTGGACATTCTTCCTATTAATATAAAAATGTGAAGAAGGAAGTAGGAAAAAAAAAAAAGAAAGAAGAAAAAAGGAAAGCAAAGCACATAATTACTTAAGCCATCTTCAATTATGGTTGATCTCCCTGGAAAAGAAACCTAAACATATGTTTTGTATGCAGATTTAATGATTACAAATGTATTTTAAAAAGAAAGAGCTCCCTTGTTGTGACTGTTTTTCAATGGTGTATTTCAGAAATATTAAAAAACTAAAAAAAAAAACCTAGCCAGTTAGAAAGTCCTAGTAAAAACCACAAATTAAATGAATTTGGCAGTCCTGGACCATTTTCATAGTGATATTTTAACAGTGTCATCTCCCTGTGGATTGGAATACTAAGCATTTTATTGAAGAACTGAACTGTTTTTGTTTTCAGTACTTGCAAAATGAAGTACCTGAAAGTGCTTTTGCATGTATTATTTATTCATCATGATAGAAAAATAGCTTTAACCTAATAAATTATGTTTAAGAGAATTTAGAGCAAAAGTTTTGTTTATGATAAAGCAACAGATTTAGTTCTTTATCAGTAGCTTAAAGCACCAAGTTTTCTTTATACAAATTAGACAGATGGTGCTTACAGTAGAATTTACTAAAGGTCTGTCACAACAAATGCAGCCAAGCTGCATATTTAATCACTGCAGAACCTTGTCTACCTGCAGCTGCCAACTGCTAATCCAATTTCCCTGATAAATGTGGCAAGAGACACGATCAGCAATAAAGAGCATCTAACTCCATTTTCCTGCAGGGCGTCTTTTGATGAACATTTAGGACGGAAGCACGGAGTGCACTGTGTGGCCCTGGCTTGTGGCAGCTGCATGCATTTTGAAGACACAGTTCTCAGGTTACTCACTTAATTCTGCCACTATCATTATGTTGCTATTGATCTCAGTAGCTCTTGTCTACACAGCATTACTCTAGATGAAGCTGAATCAGGCAGTTATCATGCATCAAACTTGCTCAAAAGCCTGGAGATTTCCCCTTAATTACTTGTGATTTTATTTGCAAATACCGTTAAAGTGTAATCAAGCAGTCACTTTCCAGGGTCGTTAAGAACTTGCTAGTTTAGGAATATATCACTGGCACTCCATTAAAATTTCTCTGCTAAGATGGTTTCAAGCAAACCAGACAGGACAACGGCAAGATTATTTTAATAAACTGAATCCTCACATGAGATAAATACAGTTTCCTATAGAAAGGGCAATGGTATCAAATGACCTCTGTGTTCTAATTTTTAGGATTTATAACTTGAAAATACAAGAGATGAATCCAAGATAAATGAACTGCATCTATTTAATAAATGAAAAGTTATTAAAATTAAATACATAAAGCAACAACAAATGAGGAAATGAGAATTAAGTAATTGTTGAAATAACTTCAAGTACTATTTTTAAAAAAAATATTAGCTTAATTCAAGCGATAATTGTGAACTGTGCATCTTCTGGTAATGTCAGAGATGTACTGCAGACAAATTATTTACGAAATATTTCCAGCGTATCTGTTTATTTTCTTATGAAAGGAAGTGGATAAATATGATGATGTAGTATTTAAGTTTCCATCATATTTTAAAATAGCAAATTAAAAGTCACTGTTAGGGTTTCCTCAAAATTACCCTGTGTAGCTGAAGCGAGCACTCCAGTGTGCATTGTTAACTATTTATTCAGTGACGGTAGAAGGGGATCTCTTTAATGCAATAGTGCTCTAATATATTATCATTCCTGACGATGCAGCTTGTATCTAGCAAGTCTTTTTCTTCCCTAAAATATACTGTTGTTTTGACACAAACAGCTTGCTACACTTAAGGATTTTACTAATAAAACATAATGTTGTGTTAGATATTATGACTGTTGCCACAGCTGAACTGACTTGTCAAATCAATCCTAATATGGCTCCCACAGGCACATAAAAACCTTATTTAGCTATCAGTTATCCTAATCACTTTGTTCAGTTTAAGGGTGCAATACTTCAAGACCAGTTCCTATTTATACATATATGCCCAGCCATTTAATAAAGTCTTGATTTATATAATAAATTCTTGTTTGAAAAAATACTTTAAAGCAGCAGTGTTTTATCAAGTGTGTTACAACATGTCTCCTCATACCCCCAAATAAATATGTTAATATACACAAACAGGATACTTGCATGGCAAAGAGGAATATTACATATGAAACAGATAAGCTACCACTGAAGACAAATTTGTCCCTCTGATTATAAATGGGGCTCAAATGCGGTGATCTGACCTGCAAAGCACTGAAAAATCCCAAGGCCTTTATAAAATCTTTGTACAAAGTTTATTTAGGATAGTCATTCATAGCCTTTGTATCTCTACTGTCTACATTCCTAATTATATAAACGTATACAGGTATAAATACACGTATAAGTATACAGGTATATAGAGAGACAAACAGAAGAGACGACAAGCTTGTTGTTAAATGCTTGCCCCACCATTAGTTTTTCCCATCAATAATTCTTTCCCTATAATTGAAATAAACCTACCTTTGCTTCTTCTTGTTCAAAACTACTGTTGAATATCTGAGTCACATTTTCAAACGAAACTGTGAGGGGCAGCATGAAATTCTCAAACTCATCCTCGTCTTCACCTACAGGAAAAGAAACCAAAACAAAACAGCAAAACCATCACATCATATTCACACTGTTGTTCAGAAGGGTCAGTCTCTTAGGCTTTTATAGAAAAATCTCACTGACATCATGGGAACTTTCATATGACCTACAGGAACAAAAACCTGAGGTTTGACATATTTTTACTGAGCTATAAAGAAAGACGACAAATTGTTGATCGCAAATAACTTGTATCTGAGACTGGCATGTCACTGCATTTCACATCGTTCTCCTTTTCATATTTCTGTTTTCTCCGTTAATCTGACAGCATTTGTTCAGTACTTTAAAAGAATATTCACATAAGAAAGACTCAACAGTTAGAAAATGCTAAATTGAAAACTGCAACAATAAATTAGACCCTTTCACACGTGTACTTTGTAGTATGTTTAAATCACAGTCTTTTATGAGCGTATGCTGTTTTTTCTACTTCCTACCTATTTAGTACACAGAATGAAGCTGCCATGGAAATAAATCTGGACTGTGTTGGGGTTATTCGTGTGACACTATTGCCTCACTTGTTTCAGAAGGTGTAAATTTAGAGTAAAAGAAACAAGATGATGTGGGTAGGGAAAAAAAGAGATTGTCTAGGTTAGACAGTTGAAAGAAAACCTGGAAGTCTGGATTGTTTTTGTTTTGTCATGATGCTGAACAAGTAACTATAAACAACAACTTCCTAGAAATGGCAATTTGCATGAGGATTGGTACTCAAGCTACTTATCTTTAGGCCCTTAATGAGGGTAGCTTGCCTCTTGCATGCAGATTCCCCTCGAGAGTAATTCAGAGTAGGGATTTAATTTATGTTCTTTAAAGAGCTCTTTGCTATAGGGCTTCTCTCCCTTCTCTCTTCATTGGCAAAGTCTGGCAAACTAAGTTGCAACTGAAGTTAGGAACACTCTTGTGTGTGTCAGATTAGTTGTGCAAAGTTAGTGTAAGCTTTACAGTTTAGTTTCTACACTTCATATACTCATCTGTAAAATGGGCCTAATTCCAGCCTCTTAGCTCTAAGGATAGGCGAAGACCAAATCACTCACCCCAGTACAACAATAAGAACGACAGAAAAGGCCAGGAAGAAAAAATAGTCACAACAGAAAGCAAAGCATGGACTAACACAAATCCAGATGACAACACAGGAGAAAAAAAAAAAAAAAAAAAATCAAAATACTCAGTAGCTTCTCATTAAGCTAGGATGACACATCTTCTGAACTGAAAGAGGCAAATATCCTCCGAGAGAAATAATTGTGATCCTGCAATTAAAACTGCCTCATAACAATGTAAATATTTACAATGGAGAGGAAAGGAAAGTTGCAGGAGCAATCCCAATTATGGCATTTCCTCAGTTCTGAATACTTGGCTTTGTGACCTGAACTGCTTCCCTTTAACACAGGGCTTTCGTGCCCAGTTTTCCAGATTTTTTTTAAAAGCAAAGGAAATACTTTCAATAACTTACTGCTACTGCACTGGTCAGCCACAGTTACGGAGCCTTCAAATCGCAATCTATGCTCAAGAACTTTCTTAAACTAGCAAAGTAACTGACCAAACCTGTGACTTGCATCCTGCACCTGCAGTAGAACCAAAGAGGGTGAGACACTTTGTGCTAGATTTCAGAGCTGCTGCTGGCAGCAGTAGGATCTGGTGGACTTTGGGAAAATCCAATCCTGTCCATCTTCACCTGCCTCCTCTACCATCTTCTCTCTGCTCCTTTCAACCTGAGTCAGTCTTTTTATTTGTCATTTCCGGACCCTTGCGTCCTCTTCAGATTACTCACAGTAACCCTAGATTATTCATCCAGCTTTTTGCTTCTATCTCCTTACTTCACCAACTCCAGCTCCCAGGCAGTTCCAATACAGTATTAGTTTCTGTGCTCTCAACCTCTTTGCTCAACCAGCATCAGCTTCCTCTTACCCTCCTAGGAGTTAAGCTATTTCTATACATACTGATATCCTTATGCTTTTCTCCTTTTAATCGCTTATCAGATTTTCCTCGGAGCAAAAAAAAAATTAATAAATAAAGACCAATTATTTAGAAAGAGTCCCATGCTGGTATCGTCCCATGCTAGCGTACAGTCTAACAGAAGTCATTTGGATACTGATCTGTGCAGCATCAGGGGTCAACTGCCATTTATAGAGTTCTCAGGAGAAACCTGAATTACCACCAGATAGCAAAAGTAATACTCCATCTCATCTAGAGTGCTGCATATCACTGGAAGACAATCTCCAGGAAGATACTATGTACACATCCAAATGCAAGATGTGTACATCCAAAGAACCTTTCCTGAAGGTAGAATCTCAAGCATACTTTGTTAAAAGGTTGACAAGACCAAAGAACTACCAGAATGTCCACTGTTGATTGGGACTAACACTTTAATGACAAACCACTTAGTTCTGGAAATGGGCTAAGGGGAAATCTTACGTGCTATTTCTGTTTTAAATTTCAGTGTAGGCAGTGAAGAAAGAATATACAATTATGATCCTATATAGTATTGCCCTATTAATAAAATAATTTGTAAGTTTTAGAAAAGCAACACAAATTACTACCTATACATTTCTTTTGCATTCCTGTACAAGCCACATTTACATCCCATGAACAGTACAGTATTAATAAGGGAAGGAAGAAACTATCCTACACAAACCTACCATGGTAAATCGCTCATTTTCTGTAATTCAAACTACGCATACACATCCTTATTATGTCCTTTGAAAGAAAAGAGATGCCTCACTTGTAAGTTATAGTAGATCTGTGTGTGGCTTACAGCAATAGCGTTTTAAACCTGATCCACTTGGAGAGATTTGGCACTGAGCATGACTGCATATACCTGTAAGTACAGGACACTGACAAATCATGCTGAATAGCTCCTGAAGGTATTTTCTACAGCTTAGATCTACTCCTTTTGGCAGTGCAGAAGAAAAAGTAATTACAATTTATTAATCCTAGTAAAAACTTTTATTTAAACATAACTTTTACTGGTGTTCTTGTATTAGTTTTGGTTACTATGTACTTCACAGAAAAGAGTATTCAGTTTACTTTAGAAATCTTGGACTAAGGATCTTGGACAAAAGGATGCAATTCTAAATGCCAAAAAAATCATTAAAAACACAACCTGAGGCACATAAGGAATTCAAAGTCTAATTATATTCATATGAGGTTAAAGTAATTCAACAGAAACCAAAGTGCATTTTGAAGCAAATGCCAATTAATATATTACTGTTCCTTCCTACTACAATTAAATTTTGCCAGTCACTCCAACAGCACATTGTTTAAAATGTAAATATTCTGAATTTACTGTATTCAACTAATCTCCAAAAACATTTCTACATCAAACAATTACTTAAAACAACCACCACCAATAAAAATTCATCTTAATTTTGTTTCCACGTAAATTGTTTATTATTCATATAAAAGGATTTTATATACAGCTCTACATTTAATTTGAAAAAACCCCAGAGAAGACAATTGGTACAATGCTTTCTTTGTCTAAAAATGCCAGTTTTCACAGTTTGAAAATATCTTTTGATTCACAAGGTAGGAATACTGCCATTTAATGCTTGTACAAACACCCAGAAAGGACAGTTTGTGTACACCTTACTTTTTAAATTTGGATCCTAAACTGCAACTTATACCTGTGTCTCTAGATGTGCTTTTCTATCAGTTCAAACCCAAACAAATTTACTCCAGTAGGAACACAAAGGACAATAGCCACAAGACTGATGTATGCTTTTTCCAGATACTCCTCATCATTTCAGATCTTGCAGAGTTGTTAATCCAGAGGAATCACAACGACCTCTATCAGCCTGCAGCCAGCCATAAGTCACGTGCCTGCATTTTGTCTGACATATATTTACACAACCTCTACTTTGAGATGTAATTTTTAACACCTGTGATCTTGTTTTTACCAAATCTCCTCCCCACCCCCCCACCCCGTAGGAAAAGTTACTGAAACTGCATGTGTAACCCATTTTATATTAGAAAATGTACCTATTGCTTATGTTATACAACACTGAGCCAGTACTGAAAGCAGTTAAACTTTTAACTGCAAGTAAACACAGTTCCAGCTCACAGTTGCCATTCTTTAAGAAAACGCTGATAAACGTGGTTCGGTTTTGCCGCAAAGTTAACTGTTTTCAGCACTGTTCAGCAGTAGAGAGTACAGGCACCCATTATCAGCAAGGAGAGTAACAACTACTGTTGGCTTATGACTGTCTGTGTCAATCTCTTCTGCACACATGTTGCCTAGTTAAGCCTTGCATGAGGGCTGGAAATCAGCACACAAAAGACGTGCCTACTTATTTTTTGAAGGCCCTCATCAGCGGCCCCCCTCAGAACACCTATAGGCATCCGTCCTCACGAAAGCAGTCTGTAAAGCAGATCTTCAGCAGACATAAGCCCACAACTCTCAACGGTGCCTCTGATCAGAATAGAGGCCATTTGAGACATGCTGCATTCTTCACCATCAGCTTCTTTAACATACGATTTGTTTCAGTGTTCATTCTGACAAGCCCAGCCTTCTCCGTTTAGACAAGGGAGAGCTGATCATGCAGACAGAGTTCTGCATTTTACTCCAGTGGCCAAGGGCAGTGCCTGGATTCAAAGTGACTGACTCCTTTATCACATCTAGCTATTAAAGCATGCACTGGGTTTTACATGTGTCTAACCTCTCTAATTTCCAAAGGACAACTCAAACGGTAACCCAAGTGCATGTTTAAGTATCACTGGTTGAACTGCAGAACTCTTGTCAATGTTTATTAAAACTTGGAGGGTCTTTGTATATTTGGAACTTGCATAAAGAAGTGAAATAAAAAAAACTTCTACCAGAAGCTGGAAGGTTCTGGCATAATCGGTATGTCACCTGGAAATGCAAAACACTCAGGCACTTAATGTTGTAAATCCTCATAGTTAATAGAAAAAGTGCTTCTGTGCAAAAAATCAACTCATCTTGCTTATTTCTTCAACAGAAGGCAACAAACAAATACAGTGTTATTGCTTAATGCCATAAATCTCAAAAGTTGATAGGCAGTGATTTAAATACCAACTATAACATATTTACTGTACAATTAAGCTGCTGTTTGATTGGTTTAATAACCTTAAACATTCATAGTACTACACAAGACAGCAAGGTGTCTCAGGGACATGGGAGGAGGACCTTACCTAAATCTACCATGAGAAGACGAGTGAGAGCAGTGTAGAACACTGTCCGACACCTAAGGTCACTGAGGCTGTAATTATCACCGATGCCCAAGAAAGGGAAGTGCTTACTCTGTTGAAACATAAGCGTATGAAAAGTTAAGTGTTCTACAAAATTTACCACACACAACTTTTTTTAACATAGTAAGAAAACTTACTGTGTGATTCTGGAGCATGAATTTCACAGCCTCTATTTTCACAAGCTTTTTCAGGAGACTATAAGTAGCAGGTGTTAAGGAAAAATCAGCCTCGCAGCATTATGATTACATTATCAGGTTGTACAGACTTTCAGGAATGTTTAGTGAGAAAAAAATCCTAACTGAAACAACAACAAATGTACATTAAAAAAAAATCTGAATTTCATCTAGAAATATATGTCACAGATATTCTTTAGAACATTGAAGACCATAATCTATTATTAATTAAAGCAATTACTTTTAATGGCATATATTCTAGTCACAAAAGAGACGAATGAACTGAATGACTTTTATAATTAAACGGAGAGTTTCTGATAATAAATGGTGCTGGTTTTTTTCCCCAGATAGACCCATGTCATTAGCATGTTAAAAAAAAAAAAAAAAAGTAGTTTTGCAACTGCCTGCATTGAAGACGACTGGCACTTGGCAATGGGACTGGCAGCAGCCCTACGCAGCACTGAAGTAATGGCCTCAAAACCACAGAGGCGATCTTCCAGGCCCCTCAAAAATCACATTTAATTTGTTTCAGTTACAACAGATAAAAATACATCTCATACATACATCTCATACATACTAAGCTATGTTAAACACTTAGGCAAAGTGTTTTCAGATTTATAAGAACTGAACGGAAATTTCTTAAGAACATAAAAAGTCTCAGAGCCAAAGCAAAGTCCGTAACAAGGTGGTACAGCTGGGAATTTTGGACATATCTGTGGATACTTCCACAGGAATCGCAGTTTCTCCAACTTTATAAAATATAAAGCAAATCTAATTGACTACTGCTACGCATGAACTGAAATCTCCCACTCCGCAAACTGGCTAAATTCAAGCCAGTGACAGTCCAGATGGCAGGTAACTACAGTAGTACAGCGTCGGCCCCAGCCACCATGCTCTGCTCTCCATGCAGGCCCCTCAGGAAGGTCTACTGGCCTGCTCTATGCATTGCACCAGCAAAGCTGCATGACTCCTGGGCTGAAGCTTCTGGCCCTGGTCCAGCAGGATAAGCTTGAGCCTGTTTGCACCTGCCTGCACACAAAGGCTCCAGGGAGACGCACACTAAACAACACAGAAGCAACCTATTTCCTGGACTGCATATATTCTACAGATCACATATTCTAGCATGACTTACTAGGTAGTTACACCTGATGAAATGTAGTATTTTTCTTAAGGTTTCTTTTAAAAAGCACGAGAAATTGTATTAAATCAAAAGTTGAGTTTGCAAAAACTATGCTATAGAAGCCGTTAAAGTTCAGATGGTTAAGACTTGTTTCACAACTTGAATCTTTTCCTAGCTGTGTGAATTATGAATATCTTTAACAGCATGAGCGCACACTAATTCCCTGTCTCAGATGATTCAAACATTTGGGGTTGGGCAAAGGAGATAATACTGTGTATTCCAAAAAGAGCCATGCTGACATCTTTGTGAGCTTTTGTACAGAGGTAACCGCTGCCGCGAGGGATGTTTGCAAAAAAGGAGCAAGAGAACGGCCAAAGCAATGGCCTGGATTTTCTGACTCCTGCTTCTCCTTCATTTGACATAAAATTGCGGTATGACTTTCAGCAAGTCAGTTAAATTTCGCTGTCTCAGTTCTGCCTCTGTAAAATGGGGATATAAAAGGCTTTGTGATATCCAGGTATACTAATACACTTTTTCAGGAATGCCATAGAAAAATTCAAACCCCAGAAACATTCATAAGCATTGAAGGCATCAAATGAATGACATGACTTACGGGCTTGTACATATAAAAACAAGACTCATTAGTTTACCGAACACCACTGATCCCTGGCATTGATGAAGTTCTTCAAGAAATAATCAGTATGATTGCATAACTTTAGACTGTACAGTAGTGCCTACAGCCCTGTACAAACACAGAAGATTTTACAAACAAATACCCATAACATTTATTATTGTTATTTTTGTTTGTTTGTTTTGAGTGCTTGCTTCACTCTGCCATTCCTGCACATAATTGATTGAAGAGTTCGATTACTTTTATGGGAATAAACAATTTCCCTTTTCATTTTAAATGGATTAAATTCTTTTTAAACGGTAAAAGTGTAAGAATAGGTTTTATAGCTGCTATTGGAAAATCTCCTAATCTAGTTTTAAGATGATGTTCCTCTGTCAATCTCTAACATTTGACATAGCATTACCTGGTTTTATATTGCAAAGCTACATAGCTGGGTTCCCCCCCCCCCGTTACAAGGGAGAGCCTTTCATAACATAAGACTAACAAAGACATGGATAAAGAATTTTTGAGAGACTATACATATTTTACCCCAAGTTACTGTACAAAATAACAATGAAACTGTAGTTATTTTGCTACAAAAATATACAGTGGAAAAGTTAATTATTAGAAACAACTAAACATGCATAAGGGAGCACTATGGCTTCAAAGACATAAAGGAATGACTAACATATTCCATTATGTAAATGAATTCAAAGATACTTCACGACTGATCAGCTAGGAGGGACATAATGATTTATAATTCAAATAACTGAGCTTTGAAATCAAATTGGGCTAATATATTTCGAAATATGCAAACCTGGAATAATTGTGAAAGTAATGTAAACCATGACACCAGCTCCAATCATTTGTTGCCTTTGTTGTTAATACTGTCTTATGTTTTTTCTTCTTTTTTGTCCTGTTATACAGTACAGTTGCTGGAATTATGGTTTGCTTTTAATTCTAGATTATCCTTTAGAAAAAGACTATTATACACATAAAAAAAGAAAAAGACCAATTTCTAAGACTGTGTAGAAGCTGATTGACGTACAGGCAAGTACTGAAATTAAATAAATTATTATTTTAACCTTTCAGGCTAGCCACAATTTAATCTATATCAAATACTGAAAATTGATCCACTGGATCCAGCATCTTAACAATACACTATGTCTTTCAAAGCAATATATACTTAATGCCTTTTAAAAAAACCCTAATATAATGTGAAAAGGCCAAAGTTTGCCATGCCAGGAAGTAGTTATAAACTACTTCATATGTTTGAAATAAAAAGTACTTCAGTATTATTATTAAAAAAAAAACTATTGGTAGAGTTTTTAATAGGAAAAAAATACATATCTTTAAAAGCCAAAATGACCAGTGAAATTGGGTTGTACATCATTTTCTGGGAAAAAGGAAAAACAGCCTCGACAGGTGTAATTTATCATTTTTCTGATTTAATACCAAAGAAATATATTAAAATAATAAAAAGAATCCTGAAATCCTCAAAATTTGTAGTGATAAATAGCCCTCCCTGTCTTTATTGCATTATGCCTACTAACAGAAATATTGCATGGTGGATTTTGCCAGACAAGGACGATTATTTTCCAATAAAAAGTTGCATATTAAATTCCAGCACAAAAGTGGGTGTCTAATACTTTTGAAATCTTTTATGGTTTGCCAGGGAACACAATTTTAAACTTAACTAATACAACATCACGGTGAAGTGAACCAGCATTAAAGCTGTCTTTGTACAACCCCACCCATCCAAGCAGAAAAGCTACTGTTCTCAGAATTTTTGTTTGAAGTATTTCCATTGACAAGTAATTGAATAAATTTTTGGTATTTTTGGTTTTAGTTAATCTCTCTTTTTACTAGTCTTTAAACATTTCACATTGATGTTTACGATGTATATTTATGAAGGCAGTGCTGTTTTACATTCAGACTATGCATAGGGGTCTGAGACTGCTCTTGCAACAGTTAGCAAGTTTCTGCAAAGAAAAAAACCACAATTTCATCACAATTCTACTCTTCAGGAGAACTTAGGTTATTAAATATCTGCTTTTTCATCCTTTCTAGGTCCTGATATTATTATATCTATTTCATGAGCAGAAACTCATTTACTGCAAATATAATTTGAGTAATTCGAAAACTAAAACTACCTAGACATTTCAGCCTTGGAAAATATTATTTGCACCAACAGTTTATACTGACCCTCATTTTTGAGAGCTACCATGTGAATACATGCCTTTGAAAGCCTCCAGAAGACAATATGAAATGCTAGATGCTTGCTGGCTTTAGCAGTAATATGAGGCTGGTTATTTCAGCAAGTATACACACATAAACAAACAGGCAAGCACTTTAAGTTAGGTGCACCATGTTAAATTTCTCGGTTATTCTGAAAGTGTTTTGAACCCTACTGAAGCAATAAGTATATAGTATAAAAGAAGAGAGAGCTCATTAGTCCCTTCATAAATCTTATTAATGAAATAAATGTCTCCCCTTCTGTTTTTGTCAAATTCCTTAGTAATGTTTCATTTTCAAGTCCTTTCCAGTCTTATTTCTGTGATACCACGAGAACATAAGCACATGCATATTTAAAATATCAAGTTAGCTGCTTAATGGTGTTTCAAGTAAACACAGAGAAGTACACATTGTATGATTTTCATTAAACAAAATTCACTTACGGAATGTGAAAACCCACACTCATCTTTCAACCCAAGGAAATATATTAAAATTCTTCTTATACGATTAGAGTTCTACGGAGAAATAAAATGATACCAATTGTCATATTCCAGGTACCTTCCCCTCTGCTTGTCTAACAATCTCCTCTAGAAAATGACTGAAAAGTTGTTTTTATTTTAAAATAGCAAAGGATTTCAATATTGAATGTTTTCATGAGCCCTGGTGGTTTATTATCTGTCGTATACTTTTAAGTATTGTGTCACATCAAAAACAGCTACTACTTTTTTTAAACCTTCTTGCTCAAGTGAAAATTCAAAGAGCAAACATTCTTCTCCAACTTATAAGTGAATATTAGAACAAGGTGCAAAAGGTTTGCAACAGATAGCAACTTAGCATCCATGATTAGGGTAAGAATTTCACAAAAATACTTGAACCCAGACAAAAATCCACATGCAAAGTCATGGCTGTTTCATCAGTAGTAATGACAACACTGACACAGTGAGTAACTTAGAATCAGGCAACGATAAAGCATGTGAAGAGGTTTGTGTTTAAAGTCTAACTCATGCTTCATATCTTAGTTGACTCATCCTCAAAGTAGAATCAATCCTGTTCTCAACTGCTAACAGAATCAATCCTGTTCTCAATATTGTTGAACTCATCAACGGTATTGACTTCAAGAAGATTAGGAATGGGATAGATGGCCATAAGCAACTAGTTATATGATTTCTCTTTTGTTGATAAGAAGTAGGTGGAAATAAGCACACCTTTTAAAAACTATGCATAGAAAGAGATGAATCAAAATGAATAAATATTAATATCCCAATCGGTTTAAAAATGTGGCATATGAAACAACAAAAGTCTCATATTAATTTTTACCTTATTATTTTCAAATAATATGTTATGCCTTATACAATAAAAAGGATATCCAACAGAAAGGTCATTTAGAAACTGAAGAGTTCTTGAAATCACGGGCTCACATCTTCCCCGGTATTTAAGATTTGTAACACTAGAATAAACAAAACAAAAGAGTGAGATTTTATAACACATTTTCCTCTTTTTGAGAAGTGCAGTGCAAAAGCTCATAGTAGTAGCACATTATACTACGAATGTATTTCTGTGATACATCTTAGGATTGTCCATTTATGAGACAAAAAATGCTATACAAACATGCCATGTCTTTTTCCTGAAAAAGGGATTCAAACATTTTTGTAATATTGTAACAAATACATTCATTTTTAAAAAACCCATCATCTGTCATAATGAAATAAATTATCTGAAGCTTACCCCTACTTATATCTATCTTACTTTTCAACACAATATCTGGCCACTTAACTTCTGCAGTATTTATCTGCCCAATTCTTCACAAGATAAAACCAAATTGTTATAAATTCCCTAGGAAGATTTCCATAGGAGAAACAGGGCACAGAAAAACTAAGGGCCAATTCACAGAGCTACTGATATACCCAATTCCCAGTGAAACCCTACCTTGCAGTTCTTGTACTAATCCCTATTTTACCTCTTCCCTACACCAAACACTTAACTAAAGTCAAGATACATAGGGAATGTATTTCCCTAATTGCAACCCCTCTCAGACATAGGCATTCAGGAAGCATACTCTGATTAATGAACCAATGCATAAATTATGATGTAGGATAATACTAGACCTATTATCAATCCTTGGGGAACACCACGTAAAACAACTTACCATTTTTGACAGCAAACTCTTATAGTTAGCCTTTCAGTGAAATCACGCAGCTAACACTTGCTCTGCTACCTTCCATAGGTTAAGCGTGAGACATGGAGCACAGAGCCGAGAGCCTCCACAGCTTCTTCTGTACTGTGTGCAGGTCAGTGCAAAGACACCTAAGTGACTTGGGATGGAATCTGTTGTGTTCACCTACTAGATTTATTAGGAGGTGAAGAGGTGGCATTAACCTTCAGATGAAAGGGGTAAATTAAAGCCAGTAAAGTGGAGGAATGTAATTTTTTTCAAACGAGGAGTGGTTACAACAATAAGTTAAGAGTCACTGATCTTGTAGTCTGTCATTTCCTAGCTTTCTTACAGGAATGTCAGGTAGGCCAGTGTCGACAATCTTACTGAAGTTCGAATGTTTGATACTTTCTGTTTCTGTTCTAAACTCCAGCCAGTGAGTCCAAGAAGAAATGACCTCCCCCGCTCCGCTCCAAGTAGCCCAAATGCATTTATCACTTAATTATACACTGACTACTAGTAACTTTTTCTAGTATTCCTTTGAGAATCCAAGTTAGGTTGATTGGCCTATAACAAGTTGCTTTCTCTTAGTTCCCTTTTTTGAAGGCACGTACCGTGCTCTACTCTTCTGGGACATCCACCATCACCCTCAATTGCTCAAAAACCCAAAAGAAAGTTGAATGCCCACTTCCTCTAGACAGGAAGATAATGCTGAGTAAGAGATTCACAGCAGAGTTTCTGATACTGGATTCATCTGGAGAAATAAAAACAGGCCATCACAGCCTTCTGAAACATAGCCCATTCAAATAAAAAGGCAGCACGACTTCCTGGCTCGGAAGCCCTGGCACCTATTCCTGATTGTGGTATCAAATTGCTAGGGTGTATCTCAAACTGCCAGGTGATCAAGAAAAGTCATTTCAGATTTGTATGCCTCAGTTTCCTTGTCTGTAGAATATGCATAATGATTCTGACTTTAAGCTGTCAGATCTATTGATGAAAGACCATGATGTAAGAGGTATAATCACTACCAGCTATTTATACTGTGATGCAGTAGGATTTCAATTTTGGGAATACAGAACCTGAAGGAGAGATGTTAAATGCCTTAAAATCAGCATTGATTACTGCTTTTACATACTCACAGGCTAAGGAATGTACTATACCACATAAACTAAATCTCTTTTTCAGGAAGTTATAAACTCAAGAATGCAGTTTAAAGCATCTAACTGTTTAGTAGTATTTGCTCAGGAAAAGGCAAATAACAATGCAATTACCAAAGCAGTATTCCTCAATTTAGATTTACAAACAACATTGATTTACTTTATAAAATCTCTATGAAGAGCTCAGAGGTTCAGATTGCCTTAAAGAAATAGCCCATTCTAGCAAGTCCATAATTCACAGTTTATCCCTACTATGGGGAGTTCTGGAGATGTTTATAGTTGCACTAAATCCTTAACAAGTATATACCATACAAAGCAATAAAAATGAATTTGGACTACCCAGATTTGACATCAATATCAAAATCATAAATATCTATTTTGCAAAAGAGCAAAATCTTTGTCCTTCCGTAGCCAGATATAAGACATTTAAAGAAAAACAAGAAGTCACCGTGACAGCTTGAAGAGAAAATTAAAACTGTATAAGGAAGGCTCTTTGTCCAACATTCAGGGTGCTTGTGTATACATCTGTTCTTTCAGTTCATGGCTGTATTTGGATGCTGAAAGATGGAGTAATAATATAAAAGCTAGAAAGTACTCGTGAGTGAACAGAGGCTGAAAAATTTCAATTATAATCGTAGCAATTCCCATTTCTGTTTCTGCCTTACCAATATCAGGCAAGATGAAAGACACAAAATGTAATATTTTAAGAAACATCTACAAAACATTATAATTATCTGAGAAAATTTGTAAAGATCTAGAGAGGAATCTCATAATACATAAACCAGTTTTCCACTATGTAAGGAAGAGAAGCCAAGGGATGGAAGAGGAGAAAAATTTACAGCTCTCTGAGAAATCATGGCAAGACAGCACTTAAATCCAAGTGCCAGTGTCCTTGCCTCTTTCTCTCTCAAGTAGTTTATTGATTTAAAATATGAACTAAGTCAAACAACCAATCATAAAGTTTCAGATGAGTTACGGAAAATAAGAGCTTCATCAAAAGCTACGCCAATGCCAAATAGGGTAGATGAGCACTGAACACATTTTAAAGGCAAGTGCAAAAAAAGTGGAAATAAAAAATGGCAGAATATTTCCAATTTGGTAACAATACCAGTACCAAAATACTGAACTACGCACACACAAAACCAAAAGAGCAACAGTAATACTGATCCATGCTGAAAAGCTATGAGAATTTGAAAAATTTAAATGAAACAGCATTAAGAATCCAGTACACTTCCAAATATTTCGTTTTAGTTTGCCTTTAGTAAGAAGACAAGAATAAAACCTTAGCTTCTAAAAGCTGCACCAAAGAAGCTTCCCAGCTCTCCAACCTCCGAACCCTCCAGCTTGCTATGAGACTTTGTCTGTCACCACGACTGCTTACTAATGCAGTTTCATCAGCACACCAAACATCTCTTCCCTTAATACAGTGACTTAACAGTATTACTTTAAGAGGCTGTGTATTTTTAACCTAAAATCTAGAAGGGGAAGATAAATAATGATTATATACTCCAATTTACAACTCTCTGGGAAAAGGGTTACCATATCATCCACAGAAGAATCAAAATTCTTTGCACGTTCCAAGTCATTATGATATTTGGCCAGGGAAAGAATGAAGGCAAAGACATCCACTTCCAGCCTCTTAAATCCATTTCATGACTTTTTTTTTTTCCCCCCAAAACCATTCTACTGTCCTTAATTTCCTGTCCTGTCCTCAGTTTACGATTTGGAGAAAGACCGCTTCAGACATTGCTCTTAAAAGTTCCATGTGGTGCACAGCAAAGGACAACCCTTCATACAAGACATAGCAGTTCTTATGGCAGTAGTGGATGGGAAATGATGCTGCTGGAGCATAGCAGTGGAATGCCCAGCTTAAAAGAGAGAACTGAAAAACTTGCACTGCAATTTAAAAAAGAAAATTTTAGAGGAGGAGACAGAATCAGGGATGCAAGGTAGAAACGCAAATGCAAAGCATAGTCAGCACAGAGAAGGGAGTGCTGAAGAGTGAGAATATACTGTTCAAAGAGAGAAAATCAATGTGGTCACACGGATGGTGGGTACCTTCTCCATTTATCATTGCATGCCAAGGTGCTCAAATATTGCCTACAGGCCATTTGTAAGTGCCCAAAGAATTCATCCATCCTCTTTCCAGAAGGCCTTGAACCCCTTCTCTGAAATGTAATGGGCAGGTTCGTTATCACAATAAAGCTGAGGAATCCCAGGAACACTATGCTACCTGCACACGCATAGGTTACTGTACCTCACATGTACAGGAGATTTGGTAATATGACAAAGAAGCAGTTGCAAAAGCTAAGTCGCTACCAGCCAGAAGAGGTGACGACTGCTGTAAATCAGCAAGTTTGGGTGTGGTGGGGTTTGTTTTGTTGTTGTTTGTTTGGTTTTTTATTTGGCTTTTTTTGGTTTGTTTTTAAATAATTAAAGCAGAGAGTGAAAACCTTTTAAGCTTATATAAGGATGACATGAATTGGAAAGCCTGAACCATGTAAATTTAGGAACAGTCTTGGTCTCAAGTTAAGGATATTACAAATACACTTGCACTATAATAATCATAAAGATAAAAACCCCATACATTTTAAACAAAACTTTCAAAGTTGCTTAAGGTGTGTGCTATCCAATTCCCATTACAGTGCAAGAAAAATGGGCATCCAAATCCCCTAAAAAGACTTTGAAAATCTCTTGCTTATGTGGTACTTAAGTTTCAGTAATAACGAAGATAGCAATTTGTTGGCACGAAAGCTCTGTACAGTCATGTTTTAATTATTTCTTGTAAATTATCGTCATTTACAATGAAAGCTCTCTGTGGCTCAATGACAGTGATTGGATATATACTTTTCATTAGAGCTGGACAAAGGTGAATAGTTAAAAAAATGCACATTCTGTCATGAATAAAAGCGCCAAGTTTTAGTTTGCTATGATTCATGGAGTCATATCAGTATGAGTGTTCGGAAAAATATTCAGAGATCCAGACTTTTTATACTTACGTATTACTTAAACATTGTCACATGGAAAATCTCTCTATTTATATGTATGTATATGTGCATCCATCATAGTGAAATCATTACAGCAGTAAAAAAAAAAGGGGGGGCGGGAATATCCAACAGCAATGTTTCGATATACATCTTTTATTCATGTTTATTTTATCATGACCAAAATACTAAATATTTGGGCAAATATTTTGTAAATCCACCTCATGATAAATCATTTCCACATGAATTTGATAATAATCAAAAAGAACCAGAAGAGGCTCACAAAGAGTAAGTGAAGAAAAGGAAAGGTGCTTGCAGCCAAAATAAATACAAGACACTTTCGGCCAAATGCCCAGGACAGGCTCAAGGAGAAGATGGAACTAAAACTACTCCAGTCTAAATATTTCCTTGCCTCTTACCTATACAGGGAAGGATCAAGGCAGGTAGGCAGCTACTGCTCAAAGGGATGACCAGTGGAAGGAGAGGACTACTGTTAGTTTTGGGTACAGTGCCTCACTCCTTGCCTTAAGAGTCCTGGCCTTGATCCACTTCCCAGTAGGCCAGGAGGCATAAGAACATGTGACGTGGCTGTTTTGGGAGGAAGTAGGAGCAACAAGGATAGAGAACTCCATGGAGACGGAGGAATAGTCTGTGCCTTTAAAAACCAGTACCTCAGGGCAATAGGCTAAGTAGAAGAAAATCTAAGGAGACAGGCTGGGACCTTAAGTCACTCTCCAGAATCTTGTCATCCACTGCAACCCTACTAGCTCCTTCAAAATCTCATTGCTCCC
This sequence comes from Gymnogyps californianus, assembly GCF_018139145.2. NCBI lineage: Eukaryota > Metazoa > Chordata > Aves > Accipitriformes > Cathartidae > Gymnogyps > Gymnogyps californianus. The sequence continues at coordinate 3,132,170 of NC_059484.1, forward strand.
TCTTGCCTGTCTTCCCCCTCACGTAACTCCTCCCAGCTTATCCCTCCTTGAACCTACTCTACTGTTGCTACGATGCTGAAGACAGCTGAGAAGACTTAAGATGCCGTGTATATTACAAAAATTTAGATTGAGATTAGGTATTTTTTCAGTTGGCCTTTCCCCTTCCACACATACATCCTATAAGGTGATGGTCAAAGCGAGCAAAGATGGTGGATGCTAAAAGAACCATCCTATAAAATTTCTGGCAAGACTGTGATGAAAATACAGCCATTGATGGATATTCTGACTACATAAAACACCATCCCTTCAGAAATGGTTTAACAGGAATTCAGTAAAAGGCACATTCATTAACTTCCAATGGAAAGGTGATAAAAGGTCTAGGATCCGATGTGACAGTAGTACTTTGAACTACAGTCAGAAGGTCTAAAGGACACCTATTACATTGACAAACCTCAAAATATTTCTGTACGCTGAAGAATACCTATTTCATACAGCCGTTAATCCATAAACTGAACAGCGGCTACTGCAGCTACTAGTAGCTATGACACAAGTATTTCAAATTGTTTTCTGTTAATGAAAGAACTCACTGAGTTGGATCACCAATCCTTCACTGCAAAGCTGCTACTAATGAATTCAAAAGAATAGTTTAAAGCTACACACATGAAAGTGAACTACTGAAAACAGAGAGATCTGGGGAAAGACAGCTCAACAGAAAATGTGTTCAAAATCTCAAGAAATCAAAGCAAAATGCCATTTATTCATCTAAACGTTACTGAGCTCACATCGGACTTCAGGAAACTAGAAACTCCATGTGTCAACCAGTAAGTTATCACAAAAAGAGGTTAAGTCTCTAACAGCGGAAAAAAAAAAAAAATTGATATGTCCTGGTAGACTACAACTTGTTTGACTACCATAAATTCAATTGCTATGTTTACTCCTCACACCAAGTATAAAATGCTTCCTGCATGCATACTTCATTGGATTCTTTAATGGCAAAGTGGAAGGAAATAACCTGACATTGTCTTTTAATCATCCCACAGTGCTAACAGCAGATTACGATAAGGTACTTTCTCCAACACTTTCTGGTTTTAAAGACTGGTTGCCCTTAGCCAGGCAACAATATTCTTTCAAGCATAACTCCTCTACTTCGCATAACGCTTGGCATTAACAAAACAGAACCTACAGTCTCAAACACTGTTGTGCAGTTACTATACGAGAATACCACCATTTCAACAAGAAAGTGCACACTAAAAATTCCCTAGTGTTTCCTTTTAACCTCATGTTAAGGAATAACATATTACAAATTTCACCTACTTGAAGAACAAAATGGATCTGTAGGGTAAGACAGAACAGTAGACTAGTGGCTTTCTAAAATAACAGTGTGGTTAAAAATACTGACTACGTCGACAAGAGAAAAAGGTGACTGCTGTTACAAATATGCTAACATCATTCGCAGTAACAGAGCACCAGAAATGCTGCCAGACTGCCCCATCAGACTGTAGTTTTTGGATTATATATCAGTATGTTATGGTTTCACACCCCAATTTTCCAACTGGCATGCTATCACTGGGGAGAAACTCGTTTATTTTAATTGACACAAACATGAATGTGTTTATACAGCAGTTTCACAGCTAACTCTTAGAGCTACTGACTGAATTGTCCATTTCAAGCTGTAACATCCATTCTGTAAAATTAAATTGATCTTCAATCTAATCAAGGAACAATTCATATTTTTAGGAAAATACAGTAAGCCATGAGGAAAGAGAAAATAAAAATATAGTGTGTAATCTAAAAAGCAGCACTGATTTTTGCTTTTTATGTAGTTTTCTTTTAAAGTCTTCCATGTAACATTAAAACCCTAACCATGTTTTTTTCTTAATTTACAGTACTTCTGCAAATACAGCCCTATCCAATCTAAACACATGTAGTACTTATCATACAACTCGTTAAATGATGTGTTATTTCCTCAATTGGCAAAGGCAACAGAGATTTCCTCTCAATGGTAGCAACAACTAGAAAAAGAGAAGCGAACTGATGCATCTGGTCTCCAAACAGTCCTCTTTACTCTCTTTTTCCTCAGTTGTTCAAGTTTCACTGTAGTTTGAAAGAACAAAATGAAGCCTAGCCATGTAGTACCATCACATGCTTCCAGAAACTGTACAATAAGTATCCATCAATGTTTTTCCATTCATCACCCTCCATTTACCCATCTTCAAAGCATACTCCAGATAAATATCAAGGTTTGATGGGTACTGTCATCCTAAGGCAAGGTATAACTCTCAGCTTCTGGTTTTGAGGAAGCAAAGCATTTATGCCTTGTTTTCCACAGAAAAGTTAAGTCATATTAGAAAATGACCTTGTCTTAATTGCTACTATTTCTCAAGGTTGGTAGTCATGGTAGCAAAAGACAAGTCCTGTTTAATACTGTCCGAACAGGTCACAGCTAACCTGGCAACACCAGCAGAGATGTTTCTCTAGTACGTCAAAGTCTACTGAAAGTATTTAAAGGTCTTCTAAGTCACATTTAGAGGACATGAAGTAAATGACAGGATGCAGCATCTTCCTCACTGTAGAACAAAGAGGTAAGGTACTTGTTTCTCTTTCTCCAGGCACACACAGAACTCATTGTCTCCTGGGGACTTCCAGATTTTTTTAGTGGATATTCACAATTTTTCAGAGGGACCATTTGGTTTTGCTTCAAGAGCAAAACCGATTTTAGATTAAACTCTTTTTGAGTCAGGAGAAACTATCAAATCTCATGAAGGACATAAGTAATAAAAGACAAAATCCTGGTAGTTTTGCTGGCACCCAAGGAAAGTGGCTGCAGCAGAGGCATGAGAAAAAGGTAGCTTCTCCAGGGTAATTTTCTAGGATTATTCTTAAGAGAAAGTATTGCAACACTTATCTGCCAGAATAACACACCATCTTATTCTGCCAAATGCCAGAGATGAGAAGACAGCTGATAATAATGCCCCTTGTCTCCTTCAGCATGAGGCCTTAACATCCTCCTCTGTGAATCTGTATTTTTAAGAGAGCAAATTTTGCCAGATCTTGCCAAAAAGCAATCCAAAAGAGCCTCCCCAAAACAAAGAAAGATTAGTTTAACTTGGTCAGTTCCCACTGTAAATTACCATGAAGCTTTACAGGCAATTCTACTGACATCTGAGGGTGCAGGAATGAGAAGTGGGGAGGGATGGGGACTGCTTACGCCAGGCTGTCACTGAACAAGAGTCTATGAAATCTCAGCTCTATTTTCCCATAAAAGCCATTTCAAGAAGGGATGCAGGCACCGTGGAGGCTATATCTAGCTGCAAGTGTTTATTTAGGGCCTGCAGTACCTTCAGAAAAGAAGATATGGGTGCTTCTGAAAATGGTTATCCCTTACTTCAAATATTTAAAATTTACAGAAAACATTTTTCTAGCAAAGAGCAAACTTAACAACAAAATAAAACTCAGATTTTATGTAAGCATTAAAGACAAAACAAAATACATACAGAATAGAGCTCAAGCACAAACTCACATTTTTGTCATGAACGTTTCCAGAACATGGTTGTCATCTGTTATTCCTAAGACTTCTGACATTCGGGCATAAACCTGGAAACAAACATTTCAACAGTAACATGTTATAGACATTTACAAGTACCAACATTTTCAGTTATTCTAAAATCTTCCCTATTTTGATTTTGCATGAGAAAAGTACAGGCACAAATGCCTGTCCATCCAACCTAGCTGAAGCATGTGTAAGAGATGGCTTATACGCTCTCCGATGGTGTTCTGTGAATTTGGGACTGATAGGCTTTTACTTGCCCTTGCATACATTTCTTCCCACACAGGAGATGTAAATTTTCCACTTTAAACTCACTTTGTTGTTCACAGAACAATACAGCCTCTATTCAAAAAACCTGTTTTATTATAAAAAATTGCAAAGGGATGGAGAAAACATTCTTCTGTTGGTCTCTGTCCTCAGTGGGATGTGATTCAACACTGTCCTTTAGCTTGCACTTGCAAGTTCTTGCACTGCCAGTCATAAAATCTCGTAAATTAGGTACTCTTCAGACATTCAGTTTCTTGTACTTGAAGGGAGATCAAAGGCTTTGGCAGCCAAGTAACTTGTAGTCGTATACTTTTCCCCTTTATTTCAGATTCAAGACATATATTACCAGCCAAGTTTTCCCAGCATCCTACCTATCAGATCAAACTGCTGTTATGATGCAGTAACAAACGCACAGGACACACCAAGTATATTTTTTTCCTTCCTGTGTAATCTTCATAAAATTTTCTGGTAATTTTAGTAGCCTAACATTTAGTTTGGATAAAAACATTTAGTTGGGTTAAATCAACTTCAGAAACAAAATTTCTTTACAATCCTCTGCCAAATCCCCTTACCCTGAGCTCAAGTAACTCTGCTATTTGCTTACAACTGGGCTAAACGCAGATCTACCAGTCAGTACATTTCATTTCAGTCATTTTAGCCTTTAGTGACACTAAACCAAATATTATGGGCTATATATAATTCTTCCATATGATGTGATCAAGTCAAGTATCACTAAGGTCGCACAGCACATGCAGCCAGCGGTGAAAGCCTGGTGCCATCTAGCTGTCAATTTTGTTTGCTGACGTTACATATTCCACACAAATACCAATGAACTTTAGCTAACTCCATACTTCCGTTACTGTACTGTACTTGCTCGTACCAACTTCCTTTCTGCTAGTGATGTAATCCCATGACTTTGCTTAAAAACCAAACCAGCAGTATTCCACCTCTGAGGAAGTCAATAATAATAATAATAATACAAATAACAAATAAGACAATAAAAATTGTATTTTCATGTCCCAAAGACTTTAGTTTTAAATCTGAGCATAATAAAGGCATGAGTAAATAAACTTGCAGCTCTAACCAGAAATTGCACTAAGATCAAGGATAACTTAACTTGTAAGTTAGCCTTTTATAATTGTATGAATGTAATTTATTGTGACAAAATCAGTAGTGAAAGGACAATCAAAATATGAAAAAAATTGTAATATACAATACAATCCTTCAAACGTTGCAAAATACTATCTTCACACTGTAAATGTGAAGTTATCAGTTATAGTAATTAAACATAGCAACAATAATATATTCAAATATAAAAATAACATCTTCTAATTTCAAAAAAATAATCTCTCTGAATAGTCCACTGCTGAAACGCTACAGCAGCTGCAATTTTAGCAAAGTTTAAGAACTTCTGTATTTGATATGAGGAAAAGAGAAAAAGAGATAGCGACGAATGTAAACGTATCAGCAAACAACACATCTGTGTTACGAGCTTTCCCTTCTGCCACGGGAAACCAGTGGGAGAACGGGAGAGTGAGCAAGCGCATGTCGTAGTAGCATTGTGCTCTGTTGTCAAACTAGGCTCTCCCCACATCAGAGTTTAACAAATAAAATACTAAAACAGCAGTCAGTGTTGACAAAGAGCAGTGCTTTAATCCACAATTATCCTTGTAACTCTTACTACTCCTTTTATCATCCATTAGCTTTGATTCCCATTATCCCATCAAGAACTGTGTCAACGCTTTTGTCCCTGGGGATTTCCCACAACTACTAGGATCTGACAGCCAAGCTTGAGTGCTAAGCAGGATCATTACCTCTTAAATCCACTTATCTGATCCACTGAATAGTAAATTGAAAAGCTCATTAACAGCAACAATCTGATTTGTTTTCACATGTGACAGGGTCATTTCAAGTCAGCATGAATACAGTGCTTGTAATAAAAACTACTATCCGTTCCGTAATGTGACAAATTGTAAGCTAAAATAAATGTGATATTTTAAACACCTTCTTCAAAATCATTTTCAAAACCAACACACACTCTCAGCATGTAAAAATAGAAAAGCAAACAATCCCCAACCACAACAATGAAACACCCTTAGACTTTTAAGCACTATAAAAAATTAATGATAAAGCATTTTGGACGTATAATAATAAAACACACCTCAACAACAAAGACCGTGCTACATATTCAAAAGGAGGAGAAAAACACTGTTGAAAGGGGTCATAAAAGGATGTGGAATCACACGTGGAAGTGACCTCATCTTCAGCTTGGTTCCCATCACAGAGCCATGAAGGTAAAGGGAGCACAGGGCGTTGGGGGGGCCTGCGGGACCTCACAGCCACGCACCCGCTGGGTCTCCTCCCTTTGAGACCTCCCCCTTCCTTCTTCCAGCAAGAAAAAAACCAAGGCTTATGTTTTTACTTCCCTCCAGACACTTCAAGTAAGGAGCAGGATAATTAACTTTCAGTAGGAAACCACCAGTTTAAGACTTCTGGAAAACCTTTACACAATCATTCCCAAATCCTTACAATTGCAGGATTTGTAACTTCCAAAACAAATTCTGCATCAGCACGCAGCGCTACATGATCGCACCATGATATCACCAAAAATGTAAGCTTAACAGTAAAATATCCCACCATCACCATCTCATTCTTACAACAGTTATGAACATAAGCAAAAAATCCACAGAAATGATAACATTAGGCTACAATGTTCGATGAGCTTCACAGGTACCAGTACACACTCGAGGTCCTTAAAGCAAGCTCAGGCTGATACCACCATTGCAACCAATGCCTAAGTGGTATTGCTATATTCAAAGGTGACAGTCAAGGTCATGACAGTGAAGAGAAAGAAGAGGCCAGCAAAACACCTTCAATAATCATCAATAACAATTTCAAACATATTAAAAAAAGTGTGAAGGCAAGAGGTCCAGGGATCCTTCTTTTTTGGCCTGTTTGTACCATTATAACCACCTTGGTGGAATCAGGATGTTTAAGGAAGACAGCAGGTTCATAAGCTCTGGTGCCAGCAAATTTTTTTATGATCTAGCAGATCTATTCGTGGTTCAAATTACATAACCATATACTTCCCAACTACTTGAACTGTACGTGCTGCGTTTCAAAAGGACGAGAAAATAAAATTGTGGAAGCAATGTTTTATAAAGCAAAGCACTTGTATGTAAACACAGTCCAAGAAAATGGAGAAATAATTCAGTAATCACAATAAAACTTTATTTCCCTGTCTTCTCTACTCTTTGGCCTTAGATATGCTTAACTCTGCTTTGTCTTTTGAGGTCTTCTCTTTTTGGTACTATCGTTATAACTCTGAAGAAGCTAATTATGTCAATTCTTAAATGTGAAGCAGATTACAGAACTGGGAAGCTCAGAATATGAGTTCCTAAAGGTTGTATGGCTATATAATGACAGTCACAGAAATTCAATAACAGCACTGTATGGAATGTACTCAAACGCACCCCATGAAACAAATTAAAACAGAGCAATGAATCTCTCACACTGTGCAAATAAGAAAACACAAGAAAATGCTGGTTTCTATATGTTTCATAAGGGCTATTATAATGAAGTAAGATTTTGGATAATGAATCTTCAGAAAATTACAGTAAAGTTATTACCCGTAGGCACAGCGTAAATGCTTAAGATATTATAACTTCCTTGAAGCTCTCCAGGCCTTGCTGCAGAGAACTGTCACTGCAACATTAAAGTATTTTGTCATGAACATTGAGGGCAAAACCAGACCTTAACCATATTTACCCCAACCTGACAGAAGCTGAGTGGGGACAGTTGCTACAACCCAGCCTGGAGCAGCTGGGCTGGAGCAGACGTGGCAGGTCGAGGAGAGCACCTCCTTCCCCACCGTCTGTTTGGGAATTCATGCAATGCAGGGGCAGCTACAGCAGATTTCTGAAGCTGCCATCCCACCCCTCTGACTAATACCCCTGTGCATCACCCACTAACACTCCATACGAATCACAAGTTTCTTTCTTGGTGTCAAGTACCACAACACATTTAGTAATTTCCACTGCTTTTTAAATCACACTCAGGTATTTTGAATTTTCAGCACTTAAAAGCTCCATTACAACACAGCAGAAATCTAGCTTCCAAATCCCACAGACAACTTCTGAAAGTCTGAACTGAATCTCCTAATTAGTGTATCAGGGTGCCAGATCATTCATCTTTACCTCCTGACCACACTAAGGGCTTAAAAAGCCTTGGCTTTTCTATCCTCTCCGTAACAGAGGAAAACCTTGGTCACCTCCACTCCTGACCAGCTGTCTTAAAAAGGTAAGATCTCAAAACACCCTTAACTCAGAGTCTAAACTAAGAGAATGGGCTAATCTGTTGTTTTATAGTTGGCTTCCTAAATGAAAAAAACACCAAAACAGGCCATAAGAAATTGCCTCAGTTTGACAGGACCTCTGAAGATTAAGTTGGGCTTTGCACTACATAAAAAGTAGGCTACTCTCCCATTGACTGCTACATGTGTTTGTAAGCAACTAGAGGAACTGCATCAATTATACAGAAGATATTCTATCTACTGTCTTATCTATAAACCTAGCTTAATTAAAATATTGCATAAAGTTATCCTCAACTGAAAGACACCCACTATAAAATAACATTTAAAAATTAGGGTATTGTTATTACAACTGTTATGTTGTAGGGGAAAGGGTAAATCTGCTGTGTGGCTCAGAGTCATTGTTACGGATGTTATTTCCCTCCTAGTCTGTTGAAATACTCTATTATCACAAGTTCAGATAGTAAGAGGTATTAACAGTTCCCGCAAAGGCTGTTTTCCAGGCCCTCTTCCTCAGTCCCTTCCCCATTAGCTCAACGGAGCAAGAGAATTCACAGGAGTCTGGGATGCAGGAGTGAATAACTCCCTGCCTCCTGCTCCATAAAGTGCCCATGCGATGCCAGCAATAAACCTTTTCTTAAATGGAAATTGATCTCTATTTCAATGACTTTCTCTCAGCTTTTATTTACTTATTTATTTATTTCTTCCTTTCTTAATTCTTGTTTTCTGAAAATCTTGAAAGAAAGATTTACAATTCTGGTGAACTTACTACAGGAGACCTACTATGAACTAACTGCTGTTATTACTGATGTGGCATGAGAAGCACTCTCTGGGGAAGGAAAAAAAAAAAAGAGGAAAAAAAAGAAGTTGGTTTATCTGCTAGGTCTTCAGTTAGCCAATCGTTAAAAAGGTGCTTAGCTTTAAAAGTCTCGTTTAGACTTTCATTTTTGTAAAGCACCATTAGAGATTTTTAATTCCACTGCCTCTTTTGTTCCCCTCCAGGGCTTCAAGTACAAATACTATAGTGAAAACTGAAAAATACCATTAACAGCTATCACTTTTTGAACATCATCCGGAAGATTTTTAGTTTTTGAAGCACAGTTCTGGGCTGCACTTTCCATCAGAGCTACACACTGCACTGCAGAGATTCAAGCCATATATGCAGTCAGGTATTTACTTAACAAGAAGCCAAAATGCTGCTTTAAAATCCTCTAATGATTGAAATGAACCGATACTGTACCGATTACAAGAGTAGATTTGCACCAGTCAGAAAACTCCAAAAGATAAAGTATTATAGGTACTTCAGTAGCAGTAATCGACACTCTTACTTGCCCCTTTAACTATTAAAAGTGTCCAGCTTAATTTTATTCAGTTCCTTAATTGTATCTAAATGAGTGGCCCACTCAGCATGCTTATGTGCAATAAACCTCAATGCTAAATCATCAACATTAGTTTGGCACTTAAAAACAAGTAATAAAAATCACAGCTACTTATTATAGTTCTAAAATTTCTATATCCAAGACTATTTCATTGTACTGACTAATGTAGCTGCAGGTGTTCCGCATCTCTCAGGATCAAGCCTTAAGCATACGAAATTTAGTGATATCAGATATTTTAAAAAGGTTCTGCACCGGGGTTGTACATGAGAGTGCTTTTGCACATTTATCCCACGGCATAAGGAGAGGTGTTACAGCCACCACAGCTAATACTAGCAATTTGAACAACCCTCTTTGGCAAGCCAGAAATAAGATAATTGTTCAACATAGGCTGGCTCTTCTGAAATACTGGAAGCATTGCCTGTAATTATAGACATCTGTCATTGCTAGCCACTCAGTAGTAACCCTGACATCAATATACAACTATAACACTAAACTGCCTGCAGGCACAGCAATGGAAGCCAGATACGAGAGGCGGGCAATCATCTGCCTCATCCAAACTATCTGTCAAAGGTTCCTAACCACAAATAGCTCTTACGTTTTGTATCCTTAGGATAATATGTTGATTTATTTTAGATCCTCTAATATTTACAGTCTAGGCCATCTACTAAAATAAAGAAACAAACCTTATGGCTAATGGAGGCAGTTACCGTTCAAAATCATCACGGAAGGTCATAGCTCACCACTCCAATGTTAAACACTGATGGCTGTTTTGAACATGCACCTGTGTATAAACTTTCCCTCCTCCAAAACCGTACATGCTCATCTCCAGCCACGAGGTACAGTGATTGCTATTCTCTCATCAGCCAACATTATCAACCGACCCAAAGAAATATTTGCATTTTGAACCTCGAGAATATCTGTGCAAAAATGTGCACAATAAGTTCCAGCATCCTGCAGCTCACCGCGTCAGTACGGAAAAGCGAAGCGCTCTGCAGAATTATCTTCAACACACAATTTTGAAAAAGGAATTGCATTAATGATATAAAGTGTGGTTACAGATTAAATACTTCACCAGTTCTTAGCAGAAAGCTGATGTACACTCCTAACCAAGGAATAAAGTTTCTTGAAATTTACAGATAAACATGGATAATTTCTTTTTAATTCTAAGGTGAAAATCATGCTGAAACCCTCAGTCTCTACTTTTTTGTCTTCATTTGAAAATCAATCTCAGAAAGGGGCAAAAAAGATTGTAGGTTTAAACTAATTAGGAATTAACATCCTTACAATTATCATAATTTGTTATTAACAAAACTGAGATTTCTTAGTATGATTCACAACAGCCTCTGCTGAAGAGAAACTATTAATTACTAGACAGACAGTTAGCTTACAAGCGAGCTGCATTTTAAAAACCTCCTTTAAAATACAATTGCTAAATGCCTTACAGTGCTGTAATGTGAGACAGGTTCAAATCTTATTACTTCACTGAAATTAAAACCTAAGTTTTAATACTGTTCAAGTCGAACAATGATTCCACACTTTATTGCTTTTGAAATCCCTTGATGATCATAGGAAAAAATGCCCTCGAGAAAAAGAGACTCTGTTTTCGATAAACAGAAAATACAGTTTGCACTCTTAGCCTCTTTGTCATCACAAAAAAAGGATTTAATGCCAATTCTTTAAAAAAAGACTTTTTTCACAAAATGTGCACCTTGTGTGCCATTTGTAAAATCAGCTCACTTTCTTTTATTTATTACTGCAGCGCGGCAAGGCAATAAAGCAGCTACTGATAGCTAATAAATTACATGCCTTTTAAAACAATTCTCCAGCTACAAAAACTTGTAACTACAAAGGCTTACATTTACATGGTACATCGTGTGAAATGTCTATATTTATGTTCTATTTAACCACATAAATAAAATCTGACCCTTTATATTAAACAGCCCAGTATGAAACAGAGGCTACATGTGAGATTAAACGAAGGGTAACTTTTTAAGGCTCTTCTACAGATTTACATAATTAAACATAAAATGTAACAAAAAACTGGCCTAAGCAGTTCAGGTGCAAAGTATTTTTAAAATAAAACGCATTTTTAAGTATGCCCTTCAAGCTACCTTCAGGAAAAAAGTGATCACCAATTTTTCAATTATTGCCTGACAACAATGATTTACTCCTGAATATAAAAATTACATAAGGTTTTCAATAATAATTGCAACATATTACTGTAATAATTCTCCATCACATACCATGAAAACCAGGATTTGTATTTTTAATTAAACTAAATATCAGAGCTTTAGGAAAGCATTTTTTGGTTAAAACACATTTAAAACAAAAAAACCCTGCAGTCTTATTTCATCATGTATCTCCTTTCAAGAAATGCTTTAAATCTATACGTATCTATTAAACTCATTGAACTGCTCTTAAATATTTTTTCTTCATGGCTGGCTAGCAATTATAGCTAACCAGCACAGAATGCTGAGCTGCATTGTCTCTTACTTTTGTACTGCATTATTTTTAGGCTGATGTGCTAAACTATTTTCATACATTTGTTCCTTACAATTCGATTGTCTCATAAATCATTAAACTAAGCATTACATTCTTTTTAATTGTCTCTATATCATCATGCATCTAAATTTAAGATGTGTAGTTCTAATATTAATTTCCTCCACTCACAGTTATTTTTATAGCATCTGTGGCTTTGGTTTGCTTTGCTCACACAACTTTTTCTCATTGCTGTAGTTCCAAAATGGCAGTTCTTTAATTGAGCATCAAAACAAACCTTAACTCCCTACTAATAAATAAAAGCATTCAAAATATTGCTATTCAATTTTAAGATAACAATCCATGACATGTTAGTAAAGACGCTGCACGATTCTGAATTCCTCACCAAGCACACCACCACCATGACTATTAATCATTTAGAATGGAGATGCTGTGGGGCAGATCTTTCAGGCTGACTGAGCATTGCTTGATGCAAAACGAGATGGGAAATAGTTTTCAGACACTTTTCTACTCCCTTAATCCTAGGGCCACCTTTCCCTATGGTAACCAAAGGTTTACTTTGGTAATATGTGTTTTCTTGTATTTTGCACATGTCATCAGTGCTTAAAGTATCAAGACAAAGACATTCATTATCGAAAGCAGACAAAAAGGAGGTTTAACAAACCAAGCGGTCACGACAACAAACAAAGCAAAGCCCATGGTTTCCTAATTCAGGTTAGTCTGTCTACTTGTGGGGATGAAATATAGGTACAATTTTAAGATGGTAGAGAATAAAGAGTCGATGGAGCCTAGTGTGTCTATACCAGGAGAGGGTCCTTTGCGTGACAGGATGCCTAGAAAGCACTGCAAAGACCGGGGAGAGAATTTATCAGGACTCTTCGAAACAACAGTTTGGTTCAAGAGGAGTTACAGATATATTTAAATACAAAAATAGTGATACTCAGACACTGAAAATTCAACAACTCCTAATTTTACCCAAGAATTTAAGCTAAAACACAGGACACTGAAATCAAGCAAGAGCTTAGGAGAAAGGAGTGACACGGTCTGACCTATGAACATAGAAATATTTGAGAGGTGTATTTTGAAGAGAAAGTTGTCATTATCAAACTTTTGTTGAAATTGAGCAACTATAAATGTAGCCAAAATTTGACAGAGCATACTATAAGTTACAGCATTCCAAACACAAATATACTGTACAGATAACACAGAAATGGATCCAACTCTGGATCACCAGCAGGGAATAGAATTATAGTTACACAAGTATTTATTGAAAAGCTTACAAAACTAATAAAAACTAATGAAACTGATCAATCAAAATTGGTCAAGAATGTTGATCAATAATTATTCTCAGTAACATGTAGGTTTCAGACTTCAGCCTCTGATGGTAAAGTCTTCTGGAAAAAAAAAAAAAAAAAAGGGTAACACCCTGAAGTTGTGAACAGAAGAACATACAGCCTAAACTGTCTTGGCTCTGGCTGGAGAAACACAGACTATCATTCAGGCTAAGAGGGAAAAATACAGAACAAAATAAAAAAAGGCCATCTCATCCAACATTTGAATTAGTCACACTAGAGCAAATACAGCAAAGAACACAGTGGTTCATGTTACAGAGTCAAGAACCAACACCAGATGACCTAATAGGCTGCACCTACGACAGCCTGATGTCATACATGCACATCTACAGGTCCTGTGTGACTCGGAAGCGTGGCCATATCATCTACATTCTGCATGCAGTCCTTCATGTAATGTCATCTCTTTACAGTATGACTGATAGTAATGGTCTTTAATAATACACAGAGCAATATTTTGGTTCGTTTTGCTGACCTCTTAAGCAAACAAGATAATCAAATCTATGCAAACATGATAGATAACAGAATGCTGTCAGACACCACTATTCTCTACAGTCAAAGAATCTGAAACGCTTCAGAAGCAAAGCAATCTGGTGCTGACTCACGCTTATCTTAAGGGATATTGCAAAACTAATTTTTTAGCTCCAACAGCACATACATTTAGATGATTACATAAAAATCTAAATAATATTCTAAATGTTATTGCTATTCAGCAGATTAGAATGAAATTGGTTATTAAAGAAAATGCATAAACTAGAATGTACTCGTGCTGTGAAGAGCTCATTCAAAGAAGGTCTATTATAGTAATGCTACTTAAATCATCAGTTCCTGTACATATTCTTAAAAATCTAAAATAATATTTTATATCAACTTACATACAAAAGTTTCTACATACCTTGTGATAAGCTGCATTATTGTGTAGATGATATCTATACAAATCATTTAATACTTAAATTGATATAAAACCCCCGCTTCAGAAATAAAACTTTTGTTCCCAGAAGACTTCTTTCTCAATAGAGCTACATGCCTCAAGAAACAACTCGTCAGTAGTGAGAATGCTCTGGAGAAATAATATGGAACCTTCCTCATGGCCTTCCTAACTGCAGTTCTTTTGATCCAAATTGATGCCAACTACCGACTCTTCCAACAAAGAAGATACAGATGAAACCTGTGTGGAACAGATCACTGAAATACTGGTGGGGTTTTTTTTTTCCCTCCTTGCTTCAGAAGAATGGCAAGTGGCAGAAGACAGACAACTGTTTGCCCTCCTGTAATGTTCAACAACAGTGCATTTAAGTCTGAGAAGAGTACTTCAAAAATATATTCCTGTATGTGAAACAGATCTGGATCAGGACAACATTACTAACAATTTTGGATTACTCTATAAGCACACAAAAGCAAAGGTCAGAAAGAGCACTGAATAGTCTGATAAAAATAATTTTGGGAAGATGTGTGTATCTAATGAAATACAAAGCATAGCCCAACTGCTGTATGTTCTGCAAATTTGGTTTCAGGATATGGAAAACGGTTATACACAAGATAACAGTCACTGTCTGGGTGAGACGGCTATATCATTGCTCCTTCACTGGTCAGATGCATGAAGATCAACTAGTTGTTCTGCCTTCTACTAATCCAATTAGGTATGAAAATCACATGCTGGTACACAAGATACTGATGAAGTCTAACACAAACCTGAACCAGACACTCTGGAGAAAGTGTTTATTTGCATTTTTGTTTTAACAAATACATGTTTTCATAAGGGGAAAAAAAAAAACCCCTCCCTAGTTCAAGCACTCCACATACAAAACCAAGTCATACTGCTTTAAATATTAAGGTTGTCAGAGTCTCCCATTTTTTGAACACATTATACACAAGCTAAGGAAGCCAGGTGCCTCCTGTGGTAACTCTAGATACTATAAAAAGGAACATTCAACAATTAACAATGAATTAGCTCTTGACTTTGTTGTATGAAAGAAACGGAGCTCCGACAGCTTTAGAACATCTGTGAATAAAGGAGACAGTTGGCCGCAAGGTGTTCCACTAAGTCATCGTAAAGTATGTCAGTAATACTCAGAAAATGTTTCTCCTTTCTCTCACCCAACTTCATATTCAGTGCTTTTGGCAAAATATGTTCAAACAAGAAGAGTTTCCATACTATTATTTATTACCTATCTTCACTCATCTGTTATCAACTTGAAGACAGCTAGAGATTTTTTCCAGGGTGAAAGTGCTGCTATGATGGGTTATATTCCTAAGGACTGTTGAAAGAAATTCATGAAATGTCTTAATTCTAACATTTTAGTTACAGAACTATAGATTAAAATTGAGAGGGGGATATTTTTTCTTTTTTGGCCCAAAATAAACACACACAGACTCTTCTTGTCTCGCTCCCCAAATCTATTCCCAGAGCCACCATTATATTAAAACTGAGCCAAGACTTGACTTATGTATGAGTAACATCACAGTAAAACAGGTATAATTATCTCAATTCCAGCCTGATGAACTCCAATTCAAGTTTGCATTGCACTCTAAACCCCAGAGTAAGAAAAGATACCAAGTTATGGAATATGAAGTGGTGGAAATGAACAGTAGCATCATGCCATACTCCATACTGTTATAGCGGATGCCTAATAGTATGTGTGATTTCAGCTAAGAGAGGACTGTGCTTTTTAAGAAACATTTCTAAGTACTCTCCTCTCCTTCCCATCAGCACCACAATGTAATTTAAGATGGCTTTATAGGCATTTCTTACCTTAACATCTGACTGTCTTTTAAATGAACCATACCATACACGAGCCAGCACTGTGCCCTCACGGCAAAACCACAAACAGTGTGCTGGGCTGCATTAGGCAGAGCATCCCCAGCGGGTCGAGGGAGGTGATCCTTCCCCTCTGCTCAGCACTGATGAGACACATCCCGATTCGGTGATACACTTATATTTTCTTATAATACTTACTTCTAAGGTAGTTCTAACCGTTATGAATTTTAAATTTAAATCACTAATGTTAACTCAAATTTAATTCTATTTTAAGTTTTTGCTCTGAGAATTAGTTTAATCACTAATTTATGTGTTAAACCTTTACATTAAGAATTGAGAGCCAGAAAAAAATGTCAATAAGGATTTTTTAGTAATTGAAGATACACACAAATAAGTAAAAAGTAGTTTTTTTCCCCCACTTTTAAATGTAGATTCACAAGTAGTAAGATTTTACTGGAGGATTAACCTGCATTTTCAGCTTTCTAGCATCACCAGAACGGCACAAAGGAATTGAAGCAGTATTGCTGTACTATTTCAGAAGTCTGCATTACTAAGATTAAAATGACATAAAATAAAAAGTAAGGGAGGCTAGTTTTTACATAGCTGTACTTTCAGGACTCCCCCGTACATCCCTGCTTTAATTCTTCCAGCACTGTTAGCAGGACTAAGGAACAGCATCAGTCAGTCTTCTGAATGCCAGTGCCCAAGCCAGAATGCAGGTATAAATCTTCAAATGGTACAGTGAAAAGACACACCTATTAATACAACATGACACATAACCCATCACAC
Source organism: Gymnogyps californianus (assembly GCF_018139145.2). NCBI lineage: Eukaryota > Metazoa > Chordata > Aves > Accipitriformes > Cathartidae > Gymnogyps > Gymnogyps californianus. Next base: position 3,149,067 of record NC_059484.1, read on the forward strand.
TACTCTCCCTCTTACTATTCAGTCTTCACAACCAACAGACTAATGGCATACAAATTCAGTGTAAGGGAAGGAAGGTAGGTGGTTAACTCTGACACTCTAATGAAACCACGTTTAACGGTACTGCCTGTAGCCTATGTACACCCAGAAGCTACTTTAGATTGCTAATGGCTTACTTAAAATCTACTTTTGTCAAGCTCAGCCTTTGTGCAAAATTTTTTCTTTTACTTCACAAGGAGTTGTTTGGTTTTTTTTTTTAAATCTTTTAATCTTTATGCAATGTAACTTTTCATATCTGCACAGGAAGTGTTGCATCTTTTGATCTAAATATGATCAAATTGGGACAGATGGGTCCTACTAAGCGCATTTACTGTATACGCAAGACCCAACTACTGGAGCTGGTTAGAAGTTTTACAATTTTTCCCCTTGCAAAATGCAACTCCATCAGTATTAAAAGATTCATTGCAAATATCTCAACTGCCCTGAGAGCTGCAGCAGAAGCCTGGTTTCCTGCCATCCCTGTACCGAGGCCAGCAGGCTGGTCTTTTCCTTACACTCCTCTTCACAGGAGGGTAATTCTGTTCTGCTGTTAGATCTCCTATCTAAACATGTGCACTGCTGTACACTCTATCTAAACTTCGAACACGGAGAATGCCACTAGAGGGCTCACAGATTATTATAAAGATATCACATCATTTCTGTGCATTACGGAAGTTTACAAAATCTGCATTATTCCATTACTAAAGTTCTTTTAAACACAGGAAAACATTGTTGCCAAATATGTTATTGGGCCATGGTTTAACTGAAATAATAGACTGAAAATGGTCAACAATCAATTGTGTAGCTAGAGTGTTAAGCCAGCAGAGGACATCTGTATTTTCCATGAAAAATAAACAGTTGCTGTCCTTGCTTTCTGTACAACACAATTCACCATTAAGTGCAGGTCAGAGTCAGTGTCATACTATGTAATGTAATACTATAATGACATAACCTAGATAGCCTTACACACTTACGGTGACTTAATCTTGCTATTTTTTTAACTGCAGGTTTTATTGGAATGATTATATTCAGTAATTACAAATGTGATAGAGATGCTGTCTCTGAATCACTTCATTAAGTGAGAATCATATAGAACTCCATCCTGCAACATGATGATCACTTCCTGTGCTGTGCTGTTAACCGTGACAGGAGTAGGTGGTATAAAGTCCCACGGCGGGTCAGGCCTTAATTGCCCAGCATCATCAGTTTTCCACTTAAGAGGCCAACACCCAAAACAACTGCAGCAGTAGAGTAACTGCTAGGACTAATATTCTACTTCTCCCACAGACAGAATAAGAGAGGAGATCTAGCTAAACAGGAATCAACAGGAAGGAGAAGAAATATATTATGTATGCACTAGATACGTACAACACATTTTTATTCCTGTCCACATTAAACTGTGCTCCAAGACAGCAAAACCGATGGGAATGAAATGTATCAATTATTAAAGGAATTAAGTTGAAAATATTTTGACGCCAAGTGATAGACTCTAAACAAGTATTTAATTTTAAAGCTGAACACCCATACTATACATTTTAGACAAAAATATTAGTTGACAATGCATCCTCTTTGACTTAAAAATCAACTAAATAAAAATTAACACAACAGTGTGAGAACAAAATTATCAGTCTATGGCAGATGAATCCTCTATTGCACCTGTTCTCCACTGTGCAAAAGAACATCAGCCTGCCACTGATTATTTCTTTTTGACATGATTTATCGCCTACTATTCTTTAAACTTGATAAAGCAAATTAATCTTTGATTGCAGGAGCCACTGGAGGTTGTCATTAGTCATGTAGTTTGGTGAGGCTGCATGTGTTTCATTTACCAGTCACAAAGAAATGAAAGCCCAGCAGCCATCACTGGCTCCTTCAACTGTTTTCCTGATCCACTCAAGAGAAAAGATAACAGAATTCAGTACATGGGATTTTAAGCAGCAACTCTAGAACTGACCCACATAAACAGAACAGAGTATTTGCTTTTCCAGAAAGAATGCTGATGCCCTAAAATTTATGTTCATAGGAAGAAAAAAATTGTTAATGCACAACAATTTGATCCAATTAACTTATATTTCAAGCTAGCAGTCTACCGAGTTGTATGAATAACACAATTTTATGTCTTAAAAAATGAAAACTGAATCCTTCAATAATTGTGTACTCATCTAGAAGACATATTGGAAAAATCTGAGCAAGTCTAACAGATGTGCACAGACTGAAAAAAAACCCTTAAGTTTATGGACTAATGCTGGACTGTCCACATCAGATCCCTTAGCTCTCCTGCCCCAGCACATTTTCTTTAGCTATCTTTGCAACCATGCTCGATCTCATCATAACTTTCTAAGTCCAGCTCCCTCTGTGCCCACTTCCCCCTATAGCTCCAAACCCACCATCTCCCTCTCTTCAACTGGTGAGGGTGGCAGCACCTGAGACCAGGGACAAATGACAAATCTGAGTGATTTTATTGCCCAGTCTTCACGGTATTGAGAAGAGTCATTCTGGACAGAAAACAACTCCTTCAGATTTAGCTCCACAACAGCAGAAGCGGTTAGGTCTGAAATGTGCTTGCAATGGCCAGGCAGTGCCCTGGAGCGCACCCAGGAGACTGAAACAGCCGCAGTGCAATTTGGGGGGGGTTGGTTCCTCAGCTTAAGCAAACAAAATGAAACACCGTACAACACTATCTGCATAGGTATTTCCCCAGAAAAGGTCAGTATTATTTCAGTGAAAAACATCAAGGAAGAAACAGTTGTCCAAATCAGAGGAATTGTTCCAAATCAAAATGTAATTGTATGTTTGGTAATCCCACTTTCAAGTACAAAACTGAATGAAGCATGCAACAAAGGGCTAATGGTTGCAACTCCAGATTATTAAATGACACTTGCCAAAACATAACAGAGTTTCAGGTACCACATGGACACAGATATAATAAAGACAACATTCCCATATTAGGCATTAATATAGTGCAGTACGTATATGTTAAAAAATTGTTCAGCTCATTTATTTATATATCACTATATTTAACACAACTCAAACTATCTAGGCTCTTTCATTCAGTATCTATTATAACTGCAAGTTCTACATTTTAAAGAAGTTTGTTAACTGGTGACACACAAAACTTGCTACTTTTGAAACCAATCAGAATTTTGATGTATAAACCCCAAGCAATTATGGGGCTATGCTGTCTACCTTAAGTTACATATTTAGAAAAAAATAGTGTCATGTGCTAGGAAGTTTACAGAACCAGGAAAACAAAGGAACATGATCAAACAACTCAGGGTGGTCCTGAAATTTAGTGTTGCCATTATTATTTGTATCAACATTTTATTATTGCAAATTCATACGTTGAAGAAAAGACTCGAGGTTTTTTCCTATCTCTATCTGCAGCTTGAAAGTTAAATAAAGATTTACAAATTGTTGTGGGGTACTTAATTTGATGCATTACTGTAATTTTATCATTTTTAAACTGAGTACTTTAATTTGGAAGTGTTTATATGAAAACTACATTTTGCTACTAGACACGAGAATTTTGTATTCTAGAATTAACAGTAACAAATACAGACAACAACAGTAGGAAAAACCCTCAAAAATATCGCCACAGGATTCTCTGTGGATATTTGAGAAAGCAGAATAAAAAGAAACAGTCACTTAACTGTGAATTATGAATAGTAGTTTCCCATATAAAAATGCATTTTAAAAAGGTGAAAACCTCTATATTCGGTAGATGTTTTGGTTTTTTCCTTAGTTGCACAGATAATTCTATGTTTATTTAACAGACATACAAGTACAATAACTTACTATTCATATATAAATACACACTTACTGTTTGGCTCCATTGAGAAGCTATAAATTTCATCTATTGAACATTAGCTAAAAAATTACATGTGTTTATCATCTGGATTATTCTCAGATTAATAGAGATAAATGACAAAACATAATCAGCACCAACTCTGCAACTTAATCATTGCATCTGAGCTATAGGAAACACTTAATTACTCTCATTTACTAGGTGCAATCTAATGAGAAGACATTAGCCAAATGAAAAGAATGCAGTACAAACAAACAAAATAGTTATACCATCATTAAAAAGAAACTCTGACAGTGCAGGTGACAGCATATGCAGGATAAATTACCATAATGTCCTAAATGCTGAGCTGTCAGCATGCTAATGCAGTGATCAGATACCCTGGGAATCTCAGCACTATAGCTGTCAGAAACAGGTATCATAAATCACCTCTCTCTACTGTACTGCTCATTATCACAGCTTTCTTATACATGTTTCTCAGCACAGTTCAGTACAGACAGGAAAGAAACAGTCACCCTCATATAACACTAACACACAGCTGCTTTCAGCATCCTTCAGAATAGACAGAGAACACTTTCACACAGAAGTCTACACGCTAAAGCACCCAGTATCTACCTGTACCTTTGGACCCAGTTTCACAATAATAGACTAAACCACCTTATTGCAGATTCTTGCCTTTTGCTTAGAACAAACTAAAACCATCAAACCACAATGAAGGAAAGGATATTTTCTCCTACTAACACAGCCACTTACTACTTCTACGTTAAGATCACTATTTGCACATATTTATATCTTGGAATCTTTAAAGGAATACACAAACTAGGAAACAACCGTGCTAGAATCGCACACCCAAGCATGCAGGTGTGTCAGTTCTGCCTGCATGCATTCCCCATGTGTGCCAACTATGTGAATATAGGAAATAGCATGCTCATTTTCTTACAAAATATATTTTTTCCTCCAGTACATCACTGGAAATATAATGAAAGGATGAAATCAGGAAGCATAAAGGTATGTGTTTGTGTCTCCCACAGATACTCCTACATTTAATGCTGGGTAATATGTATGTCCACTGAACCCATCATCCAAGCTAGGGGACAGCTAAAGAACATCTTAAAGCGGACCCAACATTCACTAGGAAAAAAAAAAAGAAAAAAGAAAAAAAAGACAGTACCTTGGGCTATTGATATCTGAGCATATGTAGGTTAAAATATGCTTCAGGATCTTTCCTTTTCTTACTAGGAGAGATGTACAGATGTAACCCACTCATAGCTCAAACTGCAGATTATGAGATGACTTTACTAGCTGGGAGGCCGGCTGCTTGGTGTGGGAAGCATGCTGGGCATGACACTAAATCACACCTTTCACCTCAGACACTAGTTACAGGATATGTGAACAGAAGGCAATAACAAGAGAACTTACGGTCATCTTGCACCTAGTATCTCGTACCTTTGATAGCAGCAGAATCAGGGTGAAAGAATTTTTAAGTCCTTCTATACAGCTTTGGAGACATGCATGTAACATAAAAAACACTAGAAAGCAGACCTTGTGAATGGGGGAACTTCCACATCCAGTCAAAATCTTCTCAGTTGATGGGGTTTTATCTGATCTCCGGAACTAACTGAATCCTCATACATTACTTATGATTATACTGAGTTTGTGTTCCTCTAAACGTGCACTGAAGTCAGCTGTACTACCAGAAGGGGACAATTTACAAACACAGAACTCTCTTTTGTCATTTTTCTACGGCTATCTTCTACAACAGAATACAATTTTTCTAACCACACTAGTAAGTATACTTCAAATATCTTCAAAATTATGCCTTAGGATTGAAAAGTCCATTGTGAAGGAGCAAATAAAGAAAAAAATATAGTGCAGAGTTCTCATAAGTGAGTGCATGCACATCCGCACAAAACACTCCCCAGTCACATTTGCTGAAGAATAAACAGTTGAGTGGCAGCGACCACCATTCCGTAGGGGTTTGTACAGTTCCCAGCACAGGAACACCCACATGAATTGGGGATAAAGACTCTTGGCCATACAGAATTACAAGTGGAGAGTAAATTCTTATTCACAGTATAGATGCTTGAGTTTAAGGTTTGGGGTTTTTTTTTCTTTCCCTTTAACCAGATAATGCCACTTTTGACAAAAGTTTGCTTCAGATTGTTTTACACAACACACAACCACAGTATTGGTCACAAATTTTTGGACACAAAGATTTTTTTTTTTTTTTTTTTTTTACCAGTAGCGGCACAGTGATGAAAATCAGTGAAAAAGGAGTGGAATAATACTTTTGTTTTTCATTTGACCTTTCAGATTTGCTATGCTGAGCACAATAAGCATTCATTGAACTTTGAGAACTGTAAAGTTTCAGATACCTGTGGGTGGGCCCAATTGAGAGTTCTTATATACACACACATTCATCTTATCTCGCCTTTATTTTGAGACTTGAAGTCTTAAGTGATAGAAATGCTAGAGAAAATGCAGCAAGTTTGAAAGATGAAACTTTGATCTATAACGGAGCAACCATAAATCACCCTCAGATTGAGCGAAGAAATGAACTTTAAGAGCTTGAAATGATAAATCTGAGAATTAAAGAATTTTCAGGTTCCCAAATGCAAGAGAGAGATCCTATTATTAAGCAATCTGATTTTCAGGTGTGTTAAATTTCTGCTGATTTTTATGGCATTAATAATGCTCATTGCTTCAAAAAATTAGGCCAATGGGCTTTTCCATTCATGTATCTTAAGTATTGTAGCAGAATCGTGACACAGAAAATATTGTTCAGCTATGGAAGCCTAGTTTGTATTTTACACATTTATACTTGTGGGGAAAACTCTTCCCCTTTCCGAATTAAGATGGGGGGGGGGGGGGGGGCACATTAAGGAATCCTGTTTATCCAAGATTTTGAGCTTGTGTTTGCACAAGCTAAAAAAGAAACTGGAAGGTTTTTGTTTGTATAATGCAGATATCACCTATGTGCAAATGCATTTGAGAGGGATAATTATTTTAACACTGTGTCTTATACTATTATTCAAGCAACTCTTCCTAATATCTTTTAGTAAATATATTACGAAGTCATTCATTCACCAGAAAGACAGAAGGAGAAGACAAAGAAAGGAATGACAGACAAAGAAACACAATAGGTAATAAAATATTTTTGAACTGGTTTCAAAGATTCAGAATTGAATTTGGGTGACATGTCATGCACTGGTAATTGGTAACGGCAATCTTCCATGAATGCTTCCATACAGCCCTTAAGAATTCTTGCCAGACATATAAAATCCAAACTAACAAATACTGATTTCCCTCAACAGACTTCAAAAACAACAGTTGCACAAGATATATCATGGGGTCACAGGCTTAACGTGTTTGCTTTAAAAAAATAAAACAAAACAACCCCCCTCCTGAATTTACCACTGTCATCTCATTCCCAACACATCCCTTCGTTTGCTCAAGAAATCCTGCAGTACCTTATGCAAACTGTAATACACTTCTTCTAACCAACAAAGATGACAGAGCTGAAGTTGGAAAAATAACACTCAGAGTGGGCAGTGAACTTTGGCGGAGATAGCAGAGTATGAAAATTTACATCATTAAATCCTGATTGAAAACAAAATTAAATCATTTTCTGCTTTTTTCTAAGTAAAAACTTATGTTACTTGAATTTTATAGTTCAGGTGTTCTGCCTATGTTCTACATAGCAATCAGTAATTAAAGAGAATTAAATACAATTTTTTTTTTCCCCAAATCTAAACATAAAGAAATGTAACATTTTGAATTCATGTACCATGAATGGACTACTCTTACACAAGGTACATACTATTTTTTAAATAAGACTGTGTTTAAATTGTGGGCTAGAAAAAAAACCCCACCTTTATAAGGCTCCTTTCTTGTGAGGACAAATGGCCTCCTAAAGGCCCCTTACTTGTTTGCTGATGGACAGCCTTAATTAAAAATATGACCCAAATATCTTTAAACCAGTTAACAAATCCATACTTACAGAAAACAAAGTAAGGAAAAAGATTAAGGGAAGTTTAAAAAAGATTGCTCATGCATGGAATATGGGTATTATTAGTAGGTAAAGACAATACTATGTGAAAGATCGAAAGTATGTTACAAGTCTTCTCAAGAAAATAACATTTATTGCCTTTCAAAGATGACATATTCTAGTAATTCTGTGTTTATTTGTTTAAGTGGGTTTTAAAATCAAATTTTCAGTACTAACAAGAGAAAAGAGCGAATAAGAATTATTGAAGCGCATGCTAAAAATCTTCTATATATTATGCACATGTAATAGGATTTTTTTCTCTATCATAAGATATTGCAGGGGTGGACAGATAAATTACTGTCTATATTCATAGAATAATAATGAAAAACTACTCTTAAAGGGAAATCCTTCCAGATCTGTAAAGCACTGGTGACAGCAGCAATCAACCTAAGAAAAAGCGGTCAGTCCTTGACTGATAGCCTCATTCATTTTTATGATGAATGAAGTATATTATAGGGAAAACAAATGTAAAAAGTTTGTTTAAAAATACTCTGCATATTCATACAGTACTGTGTAACAATAAAAAATTAAATCTAACTGGAGTATCATTTGCTACAGATATAACAAAGTAAGTAGCCATAAAGCATTATCATTGAGTACTAACAGAAATAAATATATAAACTCAGTTTATCTGAGGACAGTTAATAGACTTAAAGGATAATAATCTCAAATACTGCTTTTAATTAATAATTTTGTTTAAAAGCTACAACAAATATATGGACTCTGAAGTCCCTAAAGTATGTAAAACTAGTTTTCCACAGACTGAAGGGTTAAGCATTTGCAATATGGATTAAAACGTTCATATTAAAATCTCAAAACTGATCAGATTCTCTCATTTTAAAAAATGTGGATTTCTTTTTATGAAACATCTCCTGATTTAGGTTTAGAACAAATTTATTTGTGAGCCCTGTTAACGACAGACACAGTACTGCCCGTGACCTTCTGTGTATAATGCACCAAAATAAGGTGATATTAAAGCTATGAATTAGATACTATTTATATTTATTATTTAATGAATCGTAAGTACTTCTGTTACTTTCTGAGAAAATGAGCAAATTATAATGTCTTTCTCTTCGTAAGAAACCCTCTTTGGGCAACTATCAATTGAGTGTGACTGTAATTGATAACCTAAGCTGATTTTACATTCTGTTACAAATCCAGGTTCAAAAGGTTAATTATGGCCCGGCCACAGCTCATCCGGAAACATGGAGCTGCTTGCTGTATGCCTATTTAATGAAGATGTACTGCATGTATTACAGCAGCTCACTGACAAACGATCGGGACCTCTAACATCACTGCAACAAGCATTAACATTCACTCTGTCAGTTTAACTGTCAACATCATAGTTTACAACCCTGCCACTCTTTCATTCAGAAAATATATTGTTCTGTTTGTTCTTTCAGATACTTTTTCCTTCACTTTTTTTATGCTATTAAATCCAGGGATCAATAATAGTGTGTCAATCCAAACTGTGTTACCGATTAATATCCAACAAAATTAAAATGAGAAAGGATCAACACTTTGCTACTTTTTTGGTCACCTTCCTCTATAACACTGACTTTAACCATGCATCACAGTAGTCTCGGGGTCTTTTAATGATACGCATACACAATATATATACGTTTTAAAGACATCTGAAAATTACCATAACAAACCACTTATAAGACAAGCAATGCTATAACAAGCATTACATTATAAATGAATAGTTAAATTATTTCATCCAGAAGACCAGCAAAAGTAAGACCCTCTTACATATTCCACACATAAACCAGTTTCTAGTGCAGAAGGAAAGGAGCTTACAACTTAACAAAAATCTAAGATGACAGAGCAGAAAAACCACCGGACCAAACATCCCACTTAGCGCTACAGTAACGGTACCAAATCTCACACTTCTAGACACACATCCAATTCCACCACTCAAAAAAAGAAGCAAGCAGAAATTTACTGCAGATGCATAGTGTGCTTTTTTTAGTCTTTCTTTCCTCACAAACTGAGGATGAGGCAATACAATAATCTCATGGAGAACCTTAGCATCACAATTGCCTGTTGGGGTGCACTGGAGAACAGTAGTAGTATTTTCAAACTTAACTTGACTTATATTACAGAGCACAGATTAATAAAATGCTCTTTTGATCTACTGTATTGTACTCCGTATGCAAAAACCAACCATTGACAGTAGCTCAGAAAGTAAAATAGGTAGTGAAAAAAATAATGCCAGCCAGTTGCATTTTTCCAGCTAACTCAATGAGGATGTTCCATCTGCAGAAACATGACTACCTTCCGAAGAAGTCCTACCTTCTTTTTCTCTCCAGCCTGAAAATCTTTGAGTTAGAGATTATTTTCAAGTTTCATTTTCAGATACGAAAACGAGACAAAAATCTCATTAGTTATACCCTATATTCATAGATTCACAAGTATTAACGCAAGATTTTAAACGGGAAATCTAAAATTAACTTCTATATGACTCAATCGTGTTAAAGAACGGTTAAAGTATACAGAGACCTAAAATATATAGAAGGGACCTTGTGGATGCTGAGTATAGTTTCTTACCAATACAGGCAACCACGTCACTTAATGCTTTTATAAATGGCTCAAACTTCATTTTAAAATCTGTTAATAATTTTCCCTCCGTAATTCCCCCTCTGGGAGGCTGTTCTGGACCTTGATCTTCGGATGAGTAGAAACCATTTTTGAATTTCTAGCCAAAGGTTATTGATAGCCATATCCATTTGTTCCTGTGCCAACAGCATCCTTAGTTTAAAAAGCTCTTTTACCTCCCCAGCATTTTTAGCCCTGTCCCTTCCCTTCCCCCATACATATTTATGGCGATCCATCACGTCCTATCTGAGCACTCACTTCCAGGGCTAACCAAAGCAGCAAGACAAGGTCTCCATTTCATGTTTATGGCCTTTCTGCACATCCGTTCTATTTTGAATGAACCTCTCGCAAACAGTTGTAACTGCAGTTATGACAGAATCTCTGACATTGCATACACAGGTGGTTAACGTTCACACATTTTTTACTTCACATTTGCAACGGGACAGAAAGTCTCAGATAACAGATTGCTATACCTCAGGTGCTGAGCAATTAAGCCACTAGAACACAGTCTTTTGTCGTCATCTCACCATGCCACTATTACAAAGATAAGCCAAATAAAACTTCTGAACCTCCAGGCCAAAGGAGGCGAAAGTTTTTAAGATAACATAATCTTCATAAATGGATGTAAAAAGGAAAAAAATAAATAAATTAAGAAAAATAAAGTTTGCAGCTTGCTACTGAGGCATTCAATGGTTAATCCATCCACAGAAAGCTTATTCATCTTTAGTAAAACTATATTAAATCATCACAAAAAGGCTAGTAAAGGAAATCCATATTCAACATAAATATATTGCAGATATTAAAATGCTGAAAAGTATATGATGCTGAAAAGTTGAAAAACATTAAGAGAAGTGCTTGCTATCCAGGGAAAATCTCCAAAGAAGTCCAAACTTCTGGCCCTGAAAGAGTCAAGATTTCTCTAGCCTAGAGTCAAGTATTCATGCCTTTCCTCTTAAAATAATGAACTAAAGGCAAAACTTCAGCCTGTCATCACAGAGCAAGAATTCTCTGAATGTATAAAATCTACTACAAAGTAAGCAAAATTATCTACTTAACAATGGCAAATCTAGGACATGATCAACTAAACTACTTAACATGAGCTAAAGAGCTGGCATATTATATGCATATTCCCCTTTTCTATGCTTCTTTGCTGTCTATTATTAAAAATGAGCATTTATATTTAAAGACATCAAAGTCATCCAAAAATAAAGTTCCAGTCCTGAAATATCACTGCCATTTCTGTTAGTTTAGAGATTAGTTTTATGTTAAATAAAAGCAAGACTACCTACTGCCATCAAAATCCACATACTGGAACACACACAGGAAAATGTCTATAGAGCTGTTCTATAAGGAAGATTTTCCTTATCTTCCAGGTACTGTTCTCAAATTTGGGCACTCTGCAATGCGTTCACTGGCTAACGAGACAACATAAATACTCATTGTACACGCACGCACTCCTCAAGCAGGTAAATAATCCCACAGATTTCAGAAGGACTACAGCTGTGCTTAAAACTAAGCACGTGCTTAAGCAATTTGCTGACTGAGGTCAGATTTCTCAGCACCCTGCCGAAATGATACGTTAATCTGATCCGGCTATATTACAGCTCCACCACTATGCAATACAAGGAAAAGCACAAAGCTAAACACAATGCAGGCAGAGACAGGCTGCTTCACAAGAAACAAGGAGGAACTGCTTTAAATGTTTTTCACCACTCTGTACTCAATATGGCTAATCAATTGAGATAAACTACTGAAAATATTCCATCAGCTTGTATGTAATAACTCCAGTTTAATAATCATTGAACACAGTTGTAGCCAAAGTACTGCAACCTTAAATCAAAGATCACTTCATATCAGGAGGTCTTAAGGGACGATTTTGTCTAAGAGTATATGTGGCATGCTTAGATATTAGCATAAAACTACAGTCACTACAGTTATTTTCAATATAAAAGGTTGTCTACAAATCAAAATTAAATCCCCTTCACTTTATTCAGAGTAAATGGCTGCATAAGGATGCAAACAAATTAACTGAAAGCTTGAAAGTCAAGTTCTCAATTACTATTTAACAGCAACTTTACTATATTTGAATATAATTTACTGTATACTTAGCTGTTTTAAAATGGAATCCAATACTGTATAATAAAAACCCAAATAGCACAACAAATGATTGATGATGATGCAAATGTATGAATACTTGGGTCTGAATAGTGCTGTTTGTGGATATATTGCTAAATACTGTACCATCCTAGCGTCTAATAAATCATTCATGAAAAGCAAAACTATACAATTTGTTGTGCAACTGCTCAAAACCTGCATCATTTCTAAATGACTGCTGATGCAATGACTTTAGAGTAGCTTTTATTCTCAGTTATTAAAAGAAGTTGAGAACTCTCACTTAAATAAAGCTATTTCTACTGACATGGGGAAAACAGCTAAAACTGAAAAAGTTATAAACAGCAGCCATTATAATGACAGAATAAAGACATGAGTTCATCCGTTTAAATATTATCAAATACACATAAAATTATTTTGCTGACCTACACCATCCATTAATTAGCAATGTTATGAAGTAGCACCACATTTCTGTGCGTAAAAATACAAAACATCTGCATTATCATAGAGAGACATATATAACATCATCTTTATAATAATGATGAAGTGTTCTATGCAGAGTGTTCTATTTGCAGCAGTGATTCATTGTGCTCGGGGAAAAAAATGCTGACACTTTGAGAAGATATTTTCCCGTAAAAGGTTGAAGTCCTTAAGCAGCAAAAAACACCAACGTCCATCATCTTTAAACTCTATTGATTTCTGGTGAAGATTTAAAAGGCTGTTTACTTATTTCCCATCATTTCTGTCAGAGCTGTAACAGTTCTCTTCCCACTGAATAAACCTCTTATGATCCTCTTGGTGATTAAGGTCAGACAAAATGTCAAACTCCTAATGCTAAGTGCTTTCACATTAAAAATTAATACCAAATCACCAAGTAAAATCCAAACAAGAAGTCAGACATGTAAACAGTACACAATAAGGGTAATACTGACCGTTACAAAAAAGAGCTATAATGCATACACGAAAAAACATTTGGCAACAGGTAAGAGCACATTCTTTCACTTTTGCATCTTTAACCCCCTTTCTTATTTTAGAGTTATTGTACCATGTTTGACACAATCCTTTTAAAAATCCTTTTTCCATTAAAGCTTGCAGTCATCTCCTCTATTTACCCCCAAATGCCATTTACTATATGACTGAAGTATTACAAGGATTGTTTTTATTTTATTCGGAACTTCATCCAGGAAGCAAGTATTATTTTTACAGCTGCTGCTGAATACAAAGCCAGTATACAAGTAACCAAAAGACATCCAAAGGACCCCCCTAAAACAAAACCGAATTAATTGCTAATTATCTATACAGTATTTTAAACTAGAAACCATTGTAGGCTTGAATATATACATACATGAACAGAGGAATACAGAACACAGCCCTGAAAGAGGCTTCCCATGGCTTTTTATCCAGACTGCTGCTACTTCAGGCAACCAAACCATATTACTTCATTCATAAACTCATCAAGTTCAATCCTAAAACTAATTACTTTCTTCAACCTTTTAAACAGTTACTTGTATCCTGAGGAAAAGCATGAAACCAACATGTGTAGAGCCAAACTTCCAGGGTGACTGGAAGCCTGCAAGTAGCTATATAATAAACTGTGAAGGTAAATCTTAAATAAGGTACAAAGATGGCCAAGGGTGAAAACACTAGTTTTGTATAACTAACTGTGAGTTTAAGCAGATAACTTTAAAGTTTTGGTCCAGCTTGCCAATCTAACTACAAAAGATTGCTCTAGTTTAGAATACATTAACAATATAAATGAGATATTCACAGGCGTTAGGACAAGGAAAGAATCTCTTTATACTCAGTGGGTTCTAAATGACAAACCTTAAGCCACTTTTGCTTTTGTAACATTGTCTACAAGTGGTAAGGGAGTGTTCAGTCTTGTCGTCTTGAGTGCGCTGGTTTTGGCTGGGATAGGTCGGTTGGTGGTGAGCAATTGTTTTCATTTGCATCACTTGTCTGTCTTGGGTTTTATTTCTCTGTGTTACCTTCCTTTTCATTACAATTTATTATTATTATTACTATTATCATCATCATTATTATTATTTTATTTTATGATGTCAGTTATTAAGCTGTTCTTATCTCAACCCATGAGTTTTCTCACTTTTACCCTTCCATTTCTCTTCCTCCAGCCCGCTGGGGGGATAGTGCGCGAGTGGCTGTGTGGTGCTTAGTTGCTGGCTGGGGTTAAACCACGACATTGAGTTAATCTACCAAGTACTTACACAGTATTCCCAGTTTGTAGTGGAAATAGCTCAATTTATTTATGCACGCTTCTTACCTATGTAACTACGCATGTATTTTGTGCACCTGCCTAGAAATTGATGAAGAAAATAAGAGTATTGCACATGGATTTGCATAAGCAATATGGATTTGCTTAACTCTTAGAAGAGTTAGCTCACTTATCAGCAAGAACAACTGATTTAAAACCAGGTCATCAGAGCTGTGCTACGTATACTGATAAGCTACCTAATGCTGCCTGCAATTTTACTGTACTGAAAGACGATAGGAGGTATGACAGGACGTCATATTGGAGAAAAAGAAGGATGGTTCTGTGATAGGCTTTAATATCAAGCTAGGAATATTAATAAAATGCAATCAGTTTTCACCACAGATCATTAAAAATCATGAAGCATAGTAAAACCAAAGTTGTTACTCTTCTAATTAATAACCAACTGGTTAGCTTTTAAAATCAAAACAACTACATAGGGAATTATGATTTGTTATATGCCAACTTTTTTTTTTTTTTTTTTTGAGTTCTACAAGATTCTGAGAAAAGAGATGTCCACAAAGGGTCACAATCCTTGACCGTAAAATACAACATTAACACAAGTTGTTCACTTCATACACTTTGTTTAGCAGATAGGAAAACAAGGATAGATTATCAGACATGCTTATGGCCTGGCACTGGTATAACAGAGAAAACAGAGAATGTAGAGAACCCGTAAGATCTGCATTAGCTCTGTGATATATTTAACAAAGAATTACGTGTTCCTGTAAAAATACTCCTTGGGAAGCACAATCAGCACCACAACTCTACCTAAGTGTGTGCTGAAACTCTGTAGCTGAAACTATCAGAATAAAAAAATAAACACTAAAAAAAAATAGTCATTACTTTTGCTATACATTATGGATGGTATGTTAACTGCAACACCAACAGAACATGAAATTTTATACATGGTTAACTATACACACTATGGTTAGATAAACATACAGATTACAAATATTTAGCCTATACCACACCTTAAGAATTTGTCGGTCAATGAAGTGAAACATGCTTACTTAGAATACCGATATGGTAATGAACACCGTATAACCCGAGTTAAGTATATATTACACATCTCTTCATTATTACAACTTTAAAACTTGATCTGCAGATTGTATTTACCCTTGCTTAAAGAAGTTTAATATCATTTTAACACAAATCATTTTCATGCCTTATCTTAAGTATTTTAAATATTTCAAGATCACTTCTGTCATAGTTTAGGCCCAGCTGGCAACTAAGCACCACACAGCCACTCGCCCACTCCCCCCACCCCGAGCGGGATGAGGGAGAGAATAGGAAAAAAAAAAAAGTAAAACTCATGGGTTGAGAGAAAGACAGTTTAATAGGACAGAAAAGGAAGGGAAAATAATAATAATGATAATAATAATAAAAAAATATACAAAACAAGTGATGCACAACACAATTGCTTACCACCCACTGACCGGTGCGCAGCCAATCCCTGAGCCGTGGTGTCCCCCGGCCAACTTCCCCACTTTATATACTGGGCATGACATCATACGGTATGGAATATCCCTTTGGCTTGTTTGGATCAGTTGTCCTGGCTGTGTCCCCTTCCAGCTTCTTGTGCACTCCCAGCCTCTGCTGGCAGGGCAGCATGAGAAGCTGAAAAGTCCTTGACTCTGTATAAACCCTGCTTAGCAACAACTAAAACATCAGTGTGTTATCAACATTATTCTCATCCTAAATCCAAAACACAGCACTGTACCAGCTACTAGGAAGAAAATTAACTTTATTCCAGCCGAAACCAGGACAACTTCCTATATTAACATGTATGCTGTTTAATAGTTCTTAAATACTCATTTCAAATATCAACACTTAAATGCTTTAGGAAAAACCTTGCATTTCTGATCCAATTAAAAAATTTTCTATGATTTATACTTGTTCTTTTTTTTATTAAAAATCACTAACTATCCTGAATCTTAAAGGCTTTCAAAAAGTCAAAGAATCTTTATTTCCTGCCTGTAACGCACAAATTTGTATAGAAGGTTTTTTTTTTATTTTAGAACGAGTAAAATTGGCTAATGAAATAATGATTTGTATAGGAAAATGTTATAGTTTACCAAACAAAAGAAATTATTGCTAAGAATGTTTAATATTACAAATATTAGTTGGAACTGCTATAAAATCCTGCTACACTCTTTTCCTTGATGTCCTTGCCTTCCATGATGGGCTAGTACATTGGTTATGATGCCTATCTCAGGATCATTTGATTTTATTTGTAAATCAATGAGTGTTAAACATAGATGTATAAATTATCTGCAGTGCAAAGATGACCTCCCTCCACTCCAAACAAGATAATCTCTATGTACAGAGGTGCTTTCTTGCTCTCCTTCCAGTCCGTCATTCTTGTTTGCATAATGGCATTGACTGAACAAGAGCAGCAGAGGACACTTCAACACAGTGCAACTCAGAGTCTAGCAGTTAGGGCGCTCACTTCACAGGTAAGAGATGCAGACCTGACCCCCCACAAGCCTACCACAAACGAAACAGCAGTCTGCCACTTCCTGGGGAAGTATTCTAGCTGCTTACCTGTTATATACAAAAGGGGAGGTACAGAACATGCTGCGAGGTTGTGGAAGAAATTCATATTACAAGGATTTCAGTGCAAAAGAAATATCTACTAAGGATGTATCAAGGAGTCAAAATTGCAACCTTAATTTTTACACTACACGCTCATTATGAAAATAACTGCTGCCCTGTAAGACACCCTATTTTCTTTGTTTTCCTGGCTCTCAGAGTCCTTGCAGTTTGCAAGTCTTATGCTACTGTAGGCTGTGAAGACTTCTCATTTTTTTGGAAAGACTCAAGCCCCTGGTTGAGTTTTCTAACAAGGGATTTAACGGTCCAGCATGGACAGGTCAATGTAATGCAGTGTTTTCAGCAGAATGATGTTCACATAGTCAAGAATCTGACATTTGGATTTGATTCAGTGGCCACACGGTCTCTCTACTGCACTGCTGAGTCACAGCAGGAGGTACACCAGTGGGTACAAGGAACAAAGTTTAGTGCATCTTAATTAGCACATACTTGATGTTGATATATAAAGAAATCAAACCAAACCAAAATTTAAAAAATGTAAGGGTGAATTTTTTCCAAAACCACAGGAAGAAATTCTGTTGATCTCAGCAGAATAGCAAGGTTTAGTTCTGGACCTCCAACATTAGCACAGAATTCCTGTAGTTCCTGGGGCGTGAGAAATTCTGCCATCATGAACAAGGAGACATGCCATATAACAGGAGCTCCCAAACTCCTGAAGTGAAAATGCTGGCTCAACCTCAAGGTAGTTGTGAGACTCTCACTGACTTTAATGAGATTTAATTGATAAAGTTTCATACGTCAGTAGTGTCCAGGGACTTGCTAGACTTTATTTTTTAAGTTTATTTTCATCAATCTACAATACTCCAAAGACTACTATATATTCTCAATATCTTGCTCTCAAAATCCTCTTTGAGACTCACAACGAGTCATACCAGTGATTAGCATACATATACCTGCTGATGAACTATTCTTTCGATGGCTGGATAATCAGGAGATAAAGAAAAGTAAAGTAGCCATGTATCAGAAAGAATTCATGAGAATATGTTAATTGATAAGGCCAAAGTTTTTGTTTGATACTGTGTCCGCTCCAAAGATATGCCTAACTTGCCATTTTGTAGCAGCTTTGTGTCACTCAAATAGATGAGACAGGACAGTCATCTTCATAGCAGAAATTTATGTACATAAACTTTTACTTTCCAAAGTCAGAACACAAACCTACGTTCAATGACTGTACATAGACAAAACAAAAAAGATGTTCCTTATTTCCTCACTGGATTTTCAGTTATCTGTAGCTTTCTACGCTATATAAAGAAAACGAAGGTAACGGACTGTCAAAATGGAAACTTCATGTGTGAGAAGAAACAATAAAACAGATTAATTTCTGCTTTTATAAGCCTGAGATTAATCACGAAGGAATATAATTAAGAACACCTAAATTACTCTTCGCTAATAATGTTTTGCTTTCCACACTTACTCAGCTTCAAACAACAGCCCTCTCATGTACATTTCATATTAAAACCTTGTAAACCTTCTACAGATGTTTTGAAAATTCTTTTTTTTTTTAAAGGAAAGAGGAAATTATTTAGACTAAATTAACTGGAAGCCTTTAAGACCAACTCTTCTTAGTTTGAATGTGCAGATTTTCATCTACTAATGCAATTAAGCATGCGCTTAACCTTTGAAAACAGTGGAATTTAACTGTATTTGTGTTTTATATTATACATGGGTAATCTACTGATCTGGAACCTCAGGGAATTATGTTACTCAATGATTTAGGTTTAGTTTGACCTCGTCTCTGAGGAAAAGAAAGTGATTTTTCCTTCACTTGACAAACAATCAAGAGTCTTGAACCATATAAACTTTTTTTTCTGAAAAATACAATTTCAGAAGTTATTCTTCCTCATATTTCAAAAATCTTTCCATGCCAAGAATTTCTTCATCATTTGAATATTCTGAAAATAGAAATGTGTTTTTCAGAGAAGAGTCCATTATGAGCACTACAAAACTGTTGAAACTGTTTAAGTTATATATTCTAATTAGTTTGGCAGAGCTAATACAAATTACGTTTACAGACTAACAATAATAAAATTGAAGTACTAGTTAAATATCTAAAATAATTAAAGGAATCATTTATAGCCTGGTATAATTAGCTAATTCACTTTACAAGCATTTATTAAAATGAATTCACATGTTATATTCCATAGGTAGTTACACAATAGTGTTTATACAGGAAAAATATAATGAACCAAACTCTTTGTATCCAGCCCTCCACAATTAAAACGAAGACTCCCCAAGTAATATCAATCTAGGATAGACTAATTAAGTTTGGTTTGATAACCATTCATTTCTTCTATTGCCTCTGAGCAAATTGTTTATTAGAGAAAGTTATTTTACACAAATCAAATCAAACTGGGTAAACCATTATATTTGAGAGAAACCTTAGCTATCAGTCAATTAATCCATCATTTTCTCCAGACACTTTTGTTTAACGAGCAGATCATATTATCAACAATTTAGATATCCTATGATTCAATTATGACAGAAAATTTATTGACAGCTTCTCTAATACTTTTGTTATGAATAAATATTAAATGTTCTCCACTTTTGATGAGCAAACCAAATGCAATCGTGTTAAATCTAATAGTCAAAACCTGAGTGATACTTCCAAATTAAATGTTTTAAAAAATATTTTAAACCAAAATAATTTAAATTATTAAAAAAAAATCA
Organism: Gymnogyps californianus; assembly: GCF_018139145.2. NCBI lineage: Eukaryota > Metazoa > Chordata > Aves > Accipitriformes > Cathartidae > Gymnogyps > Gymnogyps californianus. Next base: position 3,169,215 of record NC_059484.1, read on the forward strand.
AATGTACCTCACAATTTCTGAGAAATAAGCAAACAAGTTATTTGATTTCCACTAGCTGACTAAATGAAACTACACGTATAAGAATATTACCAAATATATACGAAGAGATTGAACATAAATAAAAATAAATGGCTTCATGTAGTATTCTACAAGACAAAAGGCATTATTATGTAAAACTGGTATTACCACAACATAAAGTTAGAGACTCCTTCTGCAACTACATGAAAGAATTGCCTAAAAGTTAATAGAAATAGATTCTCCAAACCTAATATGAAGATACTTGCTGTTAGGAATCACGTCTATTAAAAAAAACAATTTGTGAGATGTTTATAATTACAGCTGTCTTAAACTCAAGAAAAGAATATTGCCTAACAAAGATTACTCCCAGAATATTCAAACCTCTTGACAGACATCTCTCTTTGAAGAAATAAGATACTGACTCATTTACAACTGAGCTAACCAATTCATGATGAAAGGACCAGAGGACAATGGAAAAGCTCTATTAAACTAATGTCCATTAAAGAGATAATGGAATTACGCAAACTTCTATCAATATATTAGAACATCATTATTACTTCAAAGTATTTTTCCTTGAGACAAGGAAGTTGCTTTTATAATGAGGGGGACTGTAAACAGGTTTACAGCTGCAAAGGAAAAGTACTGCAGCTGAATATCAGAGAGGTAAGTATCCACATAATGAAAACAGAGCACACACTTATTGTCTGTCAGCATCTGAACAGTAAAAACTGCTTAACAGTGAATAAAAGAAAGACGTGTTCACGTGAACCTCAGACAAAAGCTCTTCTTCAGGTTTTCCAGGTCTATCACATTCTATTCATAAGAAGCAAACATGTTTTTCTATGTAGATTCCATACCAGCAGTATGTTGTGACCATTTCTTAACCTGGAATGTTCTTATTGTATATATCCTAGTTAAAAATATCTTAAACACATGTTTATGGTCAAACATCTATAAAATACAACAAAACCATCATTTCCTCCCCTATCCTTACCTCCTTCTATTTGGACTGGTATATAATAACGTATTGTGTTTTACAGACATTGCCTCTACTTCTTTAAGAACTGAAATGACATTGTGAATTTATGCCAAATGGAAGCAAAAGAAAGGTCAAATGTACTTTATTAAAAAGCACATATTTCCAAAACCCCTGGCAAAAGCGATTTCACATCAAGTCACTCGCTGCCTCTTAATAATTGCATGCTCTACACTGATGGTTTCACTGGTACCTATTAAGAAGTCCAGAAGCTATCATGCAGAAATATGGAACGTTACTATTATTTTATGTTCTGAAACTTGAATTGTCAGGTGCATAGCAGTACATCAACTTGCAGCAAATATACTGTTTTACAGAACTCAACAGGACTCTTCATGTACTTAAAGGCTTTTACTTCCATATAAATACAAAAGTCCTGATGCATCAGTGCTGTAGCACACTTTACAGAAAATGGGCATCTCAAGAATTTTTTTGTGGCAATAGCTGCTCAGCTGTGATGCATTCAACAGGAAGAACTGCAGAAGTTCTTTCAATACAACTCCCAAATTAAGATCTGTTGCTTTAATTGGAAACCTGTAATTAAAATGACAAAGAAAATTATAAAATGAGTGAATGTATTTTAAAGATTCCTTTCTGACAGCTGCACATGTGCCTGAGAATAGTAGTATAATATAAATAAATAGTAAAGAAGAATAATTAATCAACATGTTTTTTCGCAAGACTGCTTGCTAGCAAGTCAGTGACATCTACGGTAGCTCCCACTTGCTTTCTTGCATGGACGCTAGCAGTTATGCAGTCAAGACCAAAAGCCAATCCTAAAAAGAAGAAACAGTAGTAACTATGCAGCCATACAAATGGCAACAACAATGCAAGCAAGACAGAAAAAGGGCAGAATTACCTTTTCAGCAGTAGAGTGGTTTTCTATCAACTTAAGTGGGCCATGAAACTGTACTGTCAAACTTCATTAAGTGTGATTCCGGGAGCTGTGACATCTACATCGATTCCCCTTCCAACATACCCTATTTCTACCATAGGTGCATTCTGAGCACAAAATTAGCTTTTTAGTCAAATGAGACCACTTACCAGTACCCAGAACTCCCTGCAGTGTAAGGTCCACTTATATGCTTCACTGCAATTGTAAATATAGCCTATTACTTAAGGATAGGGTTTTTTTCCCTTTGGTAACCATATCGTATCTACAAGATTAAACTTAAATCCTGACAGCTGCATGCGTGACAAGACTATTTAATGCAAAGTATGTCCAGCACCATTTCAGTGAGTGCTAGAGATAAGTGAGCTTAGAAAGGGAAGACAGAGAGGAAGTAAATGTGTATTTGGACTACGCATCTCAAAGATTCCTTTTACTGGTAATTCATTCCTCCTCTTTTTTTTGAATAATAATTCAGATGGATATTCATACAGTGAGAAAAAACAAGTAATAACACAGAGATTCATATTTATGTTATAGAAAGCTCCAGGTAGCTGCTCAGCAGATGAGAAGAATGAAGAAACTTTTCTGTGTGGACACAAATGTAGATTTATCTCTGGAAGAAAGCATTGGGATAAATGGACAAGGCTTCATTTTGATAGCCTCTCAGAAGTTTTAACACTGCCTGTTACCTTTTTCAGCAATCTCTGCATGGAGATAACCAAGCCCTAAGGAGTCTGCTCTCCCAACACCTCAGCATCCAGATGTTTACAACCCTTGCTCATGCAAAAATTCAGCTACCCATAACTTCCAGAAGCAACATGTTTCTACCTGCCTAAAACAAGGAACAGTTACCATGTTTTGCTGCAATATTCTAAAAAGTCTAGAAGGGAAGAATTGAATATTGATGAAAGATGGCATAGACTATAGCACAAATTTAGAAGGGTGTGAAGATTTGGATTCTTCTGAGGAGGCTAGTAAAAAGGATGTTACAACATTGCTGAAGGATGTTGACACCTTCTTGTCACCATAAGAGACCATTATGTCTTTTTCTCTTTCAGAACCTGTCTTTGAAATCTCATGGTAACAAATAGGAGTACGAAGAGAAGCTTCCCTCTCTGAATGTCTCATGGCCGGAAGGCCTAAGTACCAGTCACCGATAAATAAGGAGCACTGAAATTAATTTTGCTTTTTGACGTTGTCACGCCAAGCCAGACAGGTGAAAACACCTCCATCTCCATCCTAAAACACCTATTACAATCAATACTGCCCAAACTGGCTTTGTCAGGGCTTAGCTACCGACTATCCCTGACATGAGTTTTCAGGAAAAACAGTGGGATACTTCAAACTTTAGGTCTCAGATGGCAAAACTTTTCTGATTAAAGATAGAGGAGAGCATTTTTTACTGTAACCTGCCATCTGACAAAGCAACCAAAGGAATACAAGTTCAAGACCTGGATGTTTATGCCTGAAGTGTTATAAATAAACACACACACATGGACACAGATTTCAAGAGAGGAGAACCACATTGATCTTACAGTTTGGACAGTGTGGAATATGATTCCTTCATTGCAGTGATGATGGGTAAGGATTCTCCTAGAAAATAGCAAGGTCTTTCTGTATGAGATCAACAGTCATTATTGTGTAAGCAGATTAACAATCATTTGAGTTTACCAGAAAGTACAGAGCTAATCTCAATTTTTCACTTATCTACAGTAAAGTATATCAACACTTTTCTAAGAAGAAAATCCCAAAGATTCAATTCCTGCTTACAGCAAGAATATGGCTTAATGGACATGCAGATTTTAAAAGTGGTAAAGAAAATGCACTTACATTTCAAGGGATATGCCTCCCACAGAACGGGCAGACAAAAACTGCCTTCAGTTGGGTTGTCAGTTCAGGAGAGGTGACCAAGCTGGAACACTTTAAAGATATGGAAGGCCAGAGGTGGAATTGAAAGAATACATGAAGAAAAGCTTTGTTATAAAAAAAGAACTTAAATAGAGCTAAGAGTATTTTGCCTTTACACCTCATACTGATGCAGTGAGGATGACAGAGAACGGGATGTGAGAACACATACACCGATGTTCTACCTGTATAACTGTAATACCAGAGGTACTGTCATAAACTGTTCTGGTGAGAATATACTATTTGTTTACAGGATAGCAACACATGCAGAAATGCAAGAAGTTAAAAGGCTATTTATACTTTCCCTCTTTAACAACAAACATGCATAATGAAAATGTTGTAACATCTGCTAGGTCACTTACACATAAATAAATTCATAAGAACTATACAGGAACTTCCCATTATCGGAAAAAAACCCAACCCCAAAACCAAAGTAAACATTTGCTTCTGTAGAAGACTTGCTTATACAGTCGAAGCCTTATTCACACTTGCTAAATCTGACTTTCAATAAAAATGCGTCATGAGTCATGACTAAGTGATTGGCAGGTTAAGTGTTATTTTATTTAAAGAAACTTAGCTGAAAGCCTTAAGAAATCTCATTTATCTCCGGAATGTACCTACCTGAGCTTGACTGTTAGAAACACTGTTGGATTGACAAAGCTAAAATCAGAAATATGTTTGACAAAAAAGAGAAATCAAGCAGCTGTGTGTGGCAAGAAAGCTCTGAGTAAAGATATATTTGACTCTAGTATCTTACATACTTACTAATCTGACTTGGGCTTTCTGCTCAATTATGGCATTGGCAAAACTAATTGGAGTGTACTTTAAAATGTTTAAATATCTACATGAACAATTGCATTAACATTTAAATACTCTCACTCATTCTGTCCTGTAGCTTTTATACAAAGAAAGCTGTATTAAAAAAAAAAGTCAACACTTATTTATAACTAAGCCTTCTGACTAAAAAGTTAAGACTATTTTTCAAATACAACATCCAACCCAAGAAAATTGGAAATAATTACACATATTTATTCTCACGCACACTTTATCCATTTATATTATACCAGCAATACAGTTTTTAAAAATTAACTTTGCTTGATTCTCTTTGTCTCCCAACTCATTCAGTTCTGCGTATCTAATAGGACAAATGATAATAAAGCTCTTGGATGATAGCAAGTATTAGCACTGCCCAGTGAAGTGAATTTTACGCCTATATATAGATGATTCCTCCGAAAGAAATATGTTAGATGTCTGTTTTTAATAACAGTTACTAGAATCAACACACCTGCTGCTACCTGAGAATAAAAACAGGAGTTGGGAGCACACAACTGAGTCCCTGAGATCCCAGCCAAGCTACAGTAGGGTAAACTTGAAGATTTATCATCAGTCAGCAGCCAATCATTCAAGTTTTGTAATAAAATAATAATCCCAGACATTGAATCCCACTCCCAGACTGTATAGCGGTATACAGTCACATTCTTATTTTCCTTTCTATTTGTTGTAAGGATCTATTGTCTCTCGCTGTACACTTGACTACAAGCTCTAAGAAACAATAATTACATTTTCACTATGGCTGATAATATCCATTGTTAAAGCAAAGTATGTTTCTACATACCTTCTGAAAATAGGGCTGACACATGTACACTAATAGTTTGGTACCTGAACACAACTAAGGCTTGTAGGTCCTACTGAAACACAAGTAATTGATCGTTGTAATAACCTGGAACCACTTCAGAAACTTCCATTACTCCTCAGCCAAACAGTGCCTACCTGGCCTAGTCAGAATAAATCCTGTTATGGAATATCTTAAATTCTACAGGGAAAAAAAAAAAAAGCTTTAGGATTATGAATGAGTTATCTCAAAGGTCACTTCAAATTCACTGAAGACATATATCACAGAAGGAACCGATTGTGAAAGAAGCAGGAGGAAGTGAGCACGAGCAAGCGGGGAGAGAAAGGTGTGAGCAAGAACATGGGAACAGAAGTGGGAGAGAGTGAGTACATGAGTGGGCTTGAGGTATCTCCAGAGGATGATACAAAACTTCTTTTGGAGCTGCAGTTCTATCTCCATTGAGTCTTTGGGATTAACATTGGGTGACCTATGGGCCTCAATTCACTCCAAAGTTTAGAAAAGTAAAGCAATTTAATTTTCTAAAATACAAGCTTTTCTGGTAGCTGGAGAAAGTAACACCTTGAGCATACCTTGTGAGTCCTGCTGTTGTACAGTAAAGCCCCCAGTTCTGTCAGGAGAGATTGTTAAATGCCAAAGTCAAAATTCAGTGTGTTTTCTCCTCTTTTAAGATCAAGATATCATGAATTCTTTCACTACAGCTCCTAAAATTCCTAATGTACACTTTGCCTCTGTGTTTGGAGAACTTAATCACTTCTTTAACAGTTGATGTCTGTTGATGTAGTTTTTCTTCTCCGTTTCTTTTCAGCACAATACAATATAAGCGTGCATTGCTACGGATGTCCTATCGCCCACCCCACCACCTCCACAACACACCAATACTCCAAAAGCTGTCAATCTGTCTCTGGAGTTGAACGTTGCAGTGCAGTTCCCGGGTTTTAAATGCTTAAATGTAAAAGAAGGCCTATTGAAAAGTGTATGATTCATGAAATAAGGAAACAGTAACTCGATCATAACAAATACATTTGACCTTTAAAGTAGTAACAACAAACATTAAAAACACTCAAGTTCTCCTTTGCTGCCAAGTTTATTTTCCTCCTAAGTTGTGCCTCATTATGCTACAATAATCCTTCATTATTCCAGTACAATAATGCACAGTCTATCGTCTACCTATAGTTGTCTGGTGTCTATTTAGTTTTATAGCAAGCAAGCAATTTGAGAATATGGTAATAAAGCCTCAATCACAGTAATGATGTATGATGGGCTGTAATTTCTGTGTGCTAATGGTTTACAAACAGTATCACAATGATGACGGGAATCTCATTGATTCATTATATGAGTGCAATAATATCAAAATGACTTAATATAGATCACTATTTACTCATGCACATACTGATAACAACCTCTATATATTTCTATATACAGATATATAGAAATAAAATTAGTATTAGTCTTTCCACATAAAAGTTCACACGGCACAAAACATTTTGTGTTGAGTTTCCTAAATCAATGTTTAAAGTTGAAATTACTGCATTGAACGGGTTCTTTGAAAAGCAACCCATTGATTTTAATCTGCTTGAAGCAATCAATTACTCCCTGTCCTCTTTATTCCAAACTGTAATGAAAACTAAACTGCGTTGTCTTGAAAACTAAATGTGAAGATGATCATAAACAGAATTTAAACTCCATGGATTATTCATATCTACCCATTTAGATTTGCCATTTCCATTATGAGTACATTTGCCATGAGCATTTAATGGACATCTAAAAGGGAATTCATTAAAGCAGGAGCTGTTGGCAGCACTTATGGGCTTCAGACTGCTTTATGTTTGCCTTTAATAGCTCACTATTATAAAAGTGATATATTGTGTTCATCCCATTAGTAGTTTGCAGAAAGGTCTGTAAGACATAACAAATCCTTTTGAGTATTGTCAGAATCAAAACTAAATCACAGTGTATTTTTTTTTCAAGCAGCATATTATGACCCCAACACTGTACCATTTTAGGTCATCTAAACTTTGATGATCTTAGCCAAGTAAGAATTTAATGACCCTACAGACAGTTTGTTCTTTTTTTTAATGCAACATGCATGAATTATTAATGCTGTCTCAAATGCACAGATTTTTAAAAACTTGTCATAACTATTAAGGTTAAGCATGCTTAAAAATGAAACATGTTTTCTCAAAAGTATTTCTCACTTGTTTTGGGCCAAAGTAGCGTCAAGGCAAGTAGGAAGCTTAATACCACCAACCTGTAGGTGAAGACACTGAAGAGCAAGCAGCCTCCACCCACCTGCTTCCCTTCCCCCTGGCGCTCCGGAGATGAGCAGAAAGGATATATGTGCACTAGGTACTTGCTTGTTGGCAAATGAAGAAAGCAAAAGGCAAACTACTGCTAAGAGTAATCCAAGGTTCGCGACAGAAACACCCCTACATATCATAGCTCAGTTCTACTTGACAGTTCTATATGCCTCTAGAAATAACGTTATATAGTTTACCATCTAAGTTTACTCAAGCTGGTGGTATGAAAGTGTTACTGTGATCTTTATAGAATACAAAACAAATATTTGATTATTCACTGCTTGTTCACCAGAACCATTACCACCACCAGTCCATCACACTGAATACAATTCTGTTTGTTAACTTGTGCTCCCTCTGCTGACTTTCCAGTTGTAAGACATACTACATCTTTCCCAATAGATGCTATTTATTTATTTGTAAAGAAAATGGTGGATTTCACAACATGTACAATTAAAACTCTCTACTTTTAAAAGGATTACCACAAGTACTAATAAATATGAATCATAAGTTGTCTCTCTGATTCTAGATATTTACTTTACAAAATATGAACTTCATTTAAATCTCAGTTGTTTAGGTGAACACCTTTCCTCCTTAGCTTAAAAGGATACTGGCAGCTTTACAAAGCAGTCCTGATACTATACTAAATTTAGCCACAGTACCATGACACTCAGAAATCACTTATACAGAAGGGCTGTATAAACTAAAGTCAGTTGCAAAGCCTGTGTAGTCAGAACAATTCTCTCATATGACAAAGACCATCTCCACACTTTCAGCAAGCAACCTCTCTAAAAGATGATGATGTTGAGGAAATAAGCAGCATTTATCACCTATCAATGAATTTCAAAAGTGATGGACACAGAGCAAATGACTTTACCATGTTCAGAAATTCCTGATCAGCATGAGAAGAATGAAATCATTAGTAGTAGGAGAGAATCCAGAGAAGCAACTGGCCATTCTCACTTCACTGCATTTGAATTTCCAACGATCATAATTTACAATAATTTGAAGGATGGTAGGTTAATAAATCTCTCTCTGATTCAAAAAACTACATACAGTAATACACTAATATAGGCATCTGCAAGGAAAGATAAGAGATACCTGTATCTATCAGACAGATACATAGAAGGAAATAAAATTGCTAGTGAATTATTTCCTCTGTGGCTGTTGTCTAGTAAAAATTCTGAAGTCCTTTCATTGACCTAGGAAAACTAATTGACTTCAGTGAGTTGGCATGTGATCATTTTAGATAAATGTTCATGAAATCAGTATTCTTTTACAATTCACAGGATGTGTGTGTGTGTTTGAACATATAATTAGTTTGAAATTTTTATACAAACTTCCAAGAAAATGTGGAAGTCTAAAATGATCGTATAGATATATACAAGCTCCTCAGGTCTGTATTAGACCACTAGAAAACCCGTACCTGGGACTTACATCTCTATAATAAAAGATGGCATTTTCATAACAGCAATAGGAAGCAGTACATCTTCTCATGCAAAAGAACAGTAGATTTGGAATGACTCAAGAAGTCTTTGAAGAGCCTCATTTGGACGTGTGGCTGAACATGGGCAACAGTGTATGTGAAAAAGAATGATGTATGTACGCTGCAGCTACTACAAGTGCTGGAATCTCTAGTTCATGGAAACGTACCAATGAACTCACTTTCTGCAAGAAAATTACAAACTGTCATAGCTTCTACTTGGAAAATTATCCAGTGCCCTGTATAGCCAACATCACGGACAGCACAACCAGAAAAAGTAGATGTATCATTTTCAGTCCTGATCTCAGTTGAAATCATTGATTTCATAGCATGCTATGAACACCTTCAAAAGAGTCTCATTAGTCAGAGTTACAGAATCCAATATTCTGTTTAAAGGAAGAGCAGAAGACTATATTTAAGGAAGACCAAGGGAATTCCTAAACTTCAACATGTTCATACTGTAAATGTATTCAAAATGGTAGACAAAAGATGTGAAAGGGTTTCCAGCCTAAGCAGTTCAGCCTTGCAAAAATAAGCTCATGTCAATACCTTGAAAAACTTTTGAAGAAACAGGCTGCTTCAAAATATCTATACCAACCCTACTACAGATTCCTAAAATGAAGCTGCTCATCTCTCATGGCTTAAAATAATCCTCACTGGCTTACCTTACTTGGACAGAAAGCACACTTAAAGACACTGACCTGTCACCTGGACCTTTATGAGTGGTCCTGGATCTGAAGGTGACAAGCCAAATCTTCCCTAAGGAGAAGAATGACTCAAGTTAGGTTGGTTTGTCACAAGACCTCCCAGAAAGATGCCAATCTTCTGTGCAACGCAAAAAAGGAAATAATACAGTAGCAATGGGTTAATTTTCTTTTTCCTGCAGAGAAAAATCATATATGGGTAGCCTCTAACACCATGCCTTGTATGCTCTTTTGATTGTGACCACCAAAGCCAATCACATCAAAGAAAAGACTCCATATGTATTATTTTTAAAGTATTTTCCCAGTTAAACTTGGAATTCCTTAAACTCTAAGACAACAAAAAGATCTGGTTTATCTGAGAAAAAACTTTACTGCTTTTTCTAATGGTACAATAAAATGGGATAAAAATGCAAATGATCCAGATATTTAGTGGAAAGGGGGGAAAAAAAAAGATCGGATTTCATCACCCAGTCAGCCTGCCCACCTTCACCAACCCAGTTTTAGAATGCTGCTGGGTTAAAAAACTCTCATACCAACTCCATTTAATTGTCTTGGTCTTTCAGTCTCTAAGTTAGGTAAACTTTTGTCTTTAATTTTTGCTCCAAATTTTCAAGGACATGCAATCTCTCTCTCAAACTCTCATACCAAGAGCCTCAATACAGAAACTTCAGATAATGTTGGTTGCCTTAGTTTCTGAACTCACTAGCTCAACTGAATAGAAAATAAGGCCGTAAACAGTAACTCACAGAAAGCTGACCAAATTTCACAGAATTGCTAAAATTTTTCCTATTTGTAAGAAAATACATTTGCTGAAGGAAAGATAACTTCTGAGTATATACTTAAGTATCTTAGGAAAAATAAGTAGTTCTGTTCTAATAAATAATCACTCTACACATTTTCTACACTCAAAATTATCTCATCACAAAGAAAAAAATCTTACTTAAGAATGATTCAACATCTTTCTTTCACCCCCACTTTTATGACAGTTAAGGCTGTGGAAACCCCCCCCCCCATCCCTACCCTACTTTTTTGGTGAATGACTCTGCTGTTGAATCTCAGTAAACATTTCCAATGAGCACTGAAGCAAGAACAACTGTAAAAAAGATGAGAAAAATAGGTTTAAAATACCCAATTAAAATTCAGATGTCCATAAAAGTCACTCACAATTTCTCCGCAGCAATCTCTGCTTTTCTTTTCCTCATCATTTCATTGATCACTTTTAATGACAGGAACAGAATAAATTCAGTTTCTGAACACCCTGGGCTTACTATAGAAAAAGTAAAGCCTAAAATAGTAACTAAGAAGAAACTCACCAAAGCAACTGACTTAAATGAAAGGATCCCACCAGTATATTGAAGGAACCTGCACCTGATGTTTGGACAGACATTTTGAACTGCTGGCTTCATGTGTTCTTAGCCCAAGAAGTCCATTCTCTCAGCAAAAGTATGTTTTAAGGATTTCATGTATCTACCATGTAATCAAAAGAGGGACTAAGTGCAGCAGCCAGAAAAATTAAAATTAAGCTAAACTTTTGTGTCACAGAGATTCTCCAATTATAGCATGAACCTTTAAATCTCAACTGAAAAAGGGAAATTCCCCTGCACAGAATTACTGATCATCTGATCACCAACTATCAAACAAGTTTATTTATAGTCTCCTATTCCTATTAGGAATTAACAACTATTGTTTCTTCAGTGTCCTTAGATCTCTTCAATCAACTTGAAGCATAAGACTGTCTATTGTAGTTATGCAGATCAGTACAAAAATATTTTTAATATTCTGGGAAATTTTAAAGCGCTGAAAGACTGCATTGAGTAGCATTAAAGGTCTTGCGAATATCCACCTTATAGTTGATGACTAGTAAGTCCTCAAGACCAAAAGGCCACAACTGATCTGCTAGTCATCAGAAAGCAATGCTGCTGAAAGCACTTGGAAACATAGATGTAAATTCTGAACCTCATCATGTCTCAAGTTTGATTCCTTTGACATTAGTAACAGTATACACAAGGTAGGCAGACATTAAATGATAAAGAAAAAAACCTGGACTGTCCATATTTACATTAATGGAATATGGCAGGAGCAACCTAAAACCCCCTAACAATAACAGCAGAGACATCAAGAAATACCTCGTGGTTCAACTGTTTTTTCTATATTTGCAAACAACTTGCACTAAATCCAACTTTGCCTGGAACACCTTAATTCACTAGAGTATATCTATAATTTGCTGAAAGCACTGGGAAAAGAGAGTGCAGGCATTATCAAAATGTTTGGATGAGCCATGAACTGGTACACAAATAGGAACAGGAGTGCATGCTGGAAGCCCTTTCCTTGACTGAGCAAAATGCAGTTTCTGCAGAGACTTCTGTGCAAACCTTTCTTGGTAAAGTTATTTTCATACAGATGCAAAAGGAGGGACATAGGTACGACATCTCATCTGTCTCAGAGGAAACCTTTCACTTAATTCATCATGAAGCATTTTACAATGATGTGGATGTTTTCTTTACTATGATAATCTCAGTTTATCAGGCCATTTACATCAGGCATGTGAAGCCAAGGGCAGTTCAAATAGAAAAAAAAAACTTGATTCAGAAATCTGATGACTTCATCAACCTGGAAAGTTTCCAGATCAAACGAACTGCAAAATAGAGGAAGTAGCTGAAGCCTCATTTATATCTCAAACCCCAAAAGGTTTCTTATACTATATCCTGGATATGACTGCTGCTGCTCTGCAGGAAATAGTCCTTAGCAATTCAGCTCCATTGACTTTATCTCTTCTAGAGTGGAAGTGATGTATTGCTGGTTAGACTGGATACTTAGGTGACAACAGCTTGATGAAGAGAGACAAAGTTTTCTGTACATGCTGCTGCGCTAATGCTTGTCTTCTTCATTTTTAAAGGATCAGGTCAACATTGATCTTTCAAATACTTGTAAATAAGTCTAAAAAGCATGAACAAAAAATGAATAAACCATCATAATAGGAATGCAAACTATCCAATCCTGTTTAATTAAAAAACAAGAGTGGTGATATGAGAGGAAAAGGTAAAAGGAGAAACAGAATGTTCTTTGCAATTCTGGATTATACCAGAACTTGTGCCTATCACAAAATAAGCAGAAAATACTCCAAGAGACTGACAGTTTACGTGCAACTTCTAACACAGGTTAGAAACTGCACTTTTTTGTAAGGTCAAAAACAACTGACCTTGAGGTCACAAAGAATGGAATTTTGTACTTTATCTACTCGATTATCACGTTTGTTTCACATGTAAAACCAGAAAATGTCAGTGCATAAAGCTACCTGGAAGGATTATTACTTGGGTTAAATATTTTTTTGGGGGGTGGGGTGGGGGGTGTGTAGAATCTTCAAAATGAACTTAAGTTAATGCTCTACAACAATTCCTATTTAAGAACACTGCTATACAAATACATATTCCCCATATAAATCCAAAATGACAACACCGTTCCAAAGGAAAATCTAGAGGATCATCTAGAGGACTGTTTCAGTAATATACTAGTTGCTGGTAACCAAAGTTCTTAAGTAATTTTGCAGGAGATGCTAAACAGCTGATCAGCTAAAAGCCAAACAAAAAACCTTTTAGCATTGCTGACCAGTGCAGACTATGAACACAGTACCTAAACTGAACGATGTATAATTCAACCACTATCAACAAGAGTAATCTAACCTCCTAGGATTTTACTGTTTTGTTCTTTTTTGACAGATGGACTTACCACATGTTATTTTGCATATTTTTCCTCTCTGAATTACACAAATATGCAATAAGCAATTTCATAATTAAGTTTAACTTGAGTCATAAAAATTGCCGTAGTCTAATATTAAAGAATTATTCACTCTGCTCTGAACTCTGATGGTTAATTTACTTACTGCAAGGTCTGGGAAATTAATTCATTAAGCTACTTAAATAATGAGGATATGAGGTCAACATACAGCAACAAAACCAATATATTTTAGATGAGTAAGTCACAAGATAGCCTGTTTTTTTTCCCCCAAGATGCCCTATCTGCTGTTTATTCCTTCTTGCTAAGTTGGTATGGGATATATAGCACAAGTGGAAAGGTCCAGCAGTTAGAAGTTACTCAGAGAAGAGAATCTGGTTGAGGTGAAATGATAACTGAATTATGAAACAAAGAACATAATCAATATAGTAAATACAAACAATATAATAAATACAAAGTAGTATTTACTGACGTGGACAGAAAACATAAGTAGTATCATTACAACTGAGTCCAGTCATCAAAGACAAAGCAGAGGCAGGTAAGCCAAAAAGCAGACGTATGTGAAAGCAAAATTTGAAACTACTTCTATAAAATAGAAAAAGGAATTATATTAGGCTATATCAGATAAAAATCACTAAGCAATGTAATAGTTTCTCTGTGCTAGAACAATGTTAAATACACTTGCATTCAAATAAGATGAAAAATACTGAAAGATTGATTCTCTTTAACATTTATCCCCCCACATCAGGATTCCCTAAATCTCAATTTCTGAGACAGGTAAGCGAATTAAACAAACTAATCGCTATCACTCACATACCAAGGGAATAAAACAGAAAATTAATTGATGCAAATACTTAAGTCAACTACCACCATACCTATTTTGCCTATAAAAAAAAAAATGTGAAAAAAAGGGCATTTCATTATAGATCCAAACATCTCCACATGTGTGGAATTACTTACAGGTGACTTAGCCTAGTTTTGCAAATCAACTATCCACCTAACTTCACAGGAAATTTCATGTTCTTCTGTCAGCATAAAATACTAGAAATTTTCAGAAAGCAAGTCAATGAACAAACTCAATCTCATTCCTCTTTAAAACATACTTGTAACATTATTAGGAAAGTCTTTTCCTTATTCTCTTCTTAGCATGCAACAGTTTTTTTTGTAGTTAAATTGCTATACTAAATTGTCTGAAATGTAACGCTACTACAAGAAAAATTAATCACATTTGTAGCATTTTGTGACATACTGTACCACTGTTCTATCAGCACTTTGCTGTTACCACAGCTTCTCTCTTCTGCCACCAGTTCAATTTGTTCTGGGCACTTGCTATTAGAAAAATAGTGGTCTCTCTCAAATCACAAATTATACTCATATCCAAATAACCCAATAATATATTTGCCAAACACTTAAGAAGCCAATAATTTGGAGTGGAAGTAGGATTAGTTTTTAAGGCTGCAAGTGATGGTATCAATTTTGAAACGTTTAAATATTAGTTTACAAATATTGCTTATAGCTTAATAGCATCATAGACGTAACTTCACAAAGATATTGGCTCTAGACAGTAATTATATCCTCAGCCTAATGTTGCAGTTAATGGACATACACATTTCAATGATAATTGCGATGCCTGAACATGATAATGTGCCTTTATTAGCAGCTACAAAATAAAGCTCAGTTACAGCCAAGTGCAGAACTGAACTATGCTAATTATTTATTTTTAAGATTGCCTGATTTGTGTTACAAAATTCTAAAATAAAATAGCACAACACTTAAACCAGTGCTTTAATTGTAAACATGTGATTAAATAATATCTATATAAAGATTCACGCATGTTTTACTTGTCATGAGCAATGAGCCAAAAGATAACATGTTAGTAAGATAAAGGTGTAGGCAACTGAACAGCAAATACACTGCACTTAAGGGGCGGGGGGGGAAGGAGATTTTAAGGATTTAAAGATTTTAAACAGCATTGTAAGAAAAGGAGGAAGACTAGGAATATATAATGTAAAATTTGGGAAAAGAGAAAGCAAAACAAAAATTCCCCAAGCAAACGCAGAAGAGAAAGTGCTGTATAGGCCAAGAAGGAAAACGTATCGATTCCTGCATAAAACAACCAAGTGAAAAATCACAGAATTGAGGATATGTAAAATGAAGAATACTTTACAAGTCAAGCTGATGAGGAAACCAACGTTTATGACTCTGCAAAGTTCTTAGGTGTTTGTCTTTATGTCCTGATAGGTTCTTTGCTGTACAGAATTTCCAAGTAATGGAGAAGTTCAATAAAGAAATTTCTAACAGTAAAGAACAGGCACGGTGTATTGCGATTTAAAGTTTGCCAAGGCACTGTAAGAATTGCTGTCTAGTCCCATGAATTAAAATGTCACAGATTCTAGCTCACTTGTTTTTGCGTTATTGTTGTTGGTTTTTTAATTTAAAAACAGAAAAACAAAAAATTCTGCACTAAGTACTTAAAGAATCCTCCAAAGTATTAGATTTCTTCAAAGGAAATCCAATTATTTTTCACATGAAGCAAGATGGTTGTCAGTGCAAGCCACAATCCAGAACTGAAAATAACTATACATTTTTATAAGCAATGGCACAATTAACTTAGCTTGTCCAATCTTTAGGCAATTAAATAAGTTCAAATATTAGTTCGGGAATATTTGCTGAAAGTTCTTTCTGCTCATGGCAGGATAGGAACTATGATAGAAAACCTGAAAGGAGATCTGCCTGAGGAACATTTACTTGACTAAACCTTCTATGGCTCCTAAACTTGCTAGAAATTGGTAAGTCAGAGCCTCAAAGAGGAGAGAACCAAAGTAATTCACATACATACGAAGCGACATTTTTTCTGAGGACTAGAATAAAAAAACCACACTGCCAATTCTTTTGTCCAAAAAACCTGATGAATTCTGAACACTGAGCTGCTGCTAGCCAAACTGGCAACTCCAATCCCACAAAAAGATTCTACACTTAGAAGTTTGAGCTACAGATTTGACTAGTTTTTGGTTGTCTCCATGCTGGAAGACAGATACTTAGTTCAAGAAACATTAAATGTTCTCATCTCATTTTTGCTCTTTAAAGCTTTGGAAACAAGATCTTTCTTTAAAGGTATGAATAAAATCACCAGGAAATTACTTGTCAAATAATACAACTGTTTCAGTCTTATCTTTCCCAGCATTTTGACCATACTGAATGATGAGTGTATGTAAAACGCATGAAATCTCTTTGAAATTTAAGTTGGTACCTTGTAACCTCTTAAGTTCTGTAGGTAAGCATAGTATCTTACTTGCTCTATTTTAAAGCTAAAAATGTTTAGAAGAAAAAGTTTACAAAAAAGTCATTAATAAGCTTCCTCAGGATGTTTGTATCAGTTCTACAGATTTGGAAAAATCCTGCAGTACTTTGATCATTCACCACGATAATATTCAATTATTTTGATTTCTCTACTAGTAATTATATTCTATTTAATTCAGCATGGACTGTTACATGAATTTGAAGGCTTTTATGACCAGCACTATGCAGTGTTTCCCTCCCATCATTTATCTGGAAAAAACACATACCTGTTGTGTTTGATAAAACAAACCCAGTTCTGCTTGTGACATTCCTTTCCTGCACACATAACCAGAGAGGGAAGGCTACACACTGCCTCAAAAGGAAAAGAATTTTGCAACAGCTGTTGAAGCTTTTCATCAGTACCAGATGGAGCCAGGCCCCGCTTTCTTTTCCTGTATGAACTGCAAGGAGATTGGATGAGACCAGCGTGGTAGCTATGAAACAGAGTAAAAATGAAATTTGGCCCAGTGAAGTGAAAAATACCAGTGACAATATTTTTCTTCTGAAACAACCGTTCTTTATTCTTCCTAGAATATGCCATAGAAATAAGTTGTACCCAGTTCTCACTATGATGCTTTCTTAACAAACTCTAAATGTTAAACTTAAATGAGAGGCATTTCATGCAATCTGAAAAATATTCAGTTCAATTAAAAATAATTGATGCATGGTGAAATAATTCTTCCCAAAGCTGCTGTAAAATCTTCAAAAAATAAAGCTACTTAATAATTTTCATCTCCTACAGGCTAGAGAGAAGCATTATTGCATATTAAAAATTGGAGTGTGGTTTTCCCAGAGGTAAAAGAAAGTTATTAAAACAACCTATTTATTGTTGATATAACTATCCATTTGTGCTACACAAAAAGTAACAATTTCAGTACATTAAAAGAAAAGCTAATTAAGGCATAATTAGTATTTTCTATGTTTTGATAATTAAGGGTTAGTTGGCTATTTCTTTTCAAATTTCCATTTGATGTACCCCAACAATGCCTTTAATGAGCAGCTAACACTATTGAATCTCTGATGGCTGAGGAGTTTAGTGACCACTACTACATTACTTTCATTTATCACTGCCTCTTTACCTATAAATTAAAGTAGCCCTGTAGCTATGTTGATCTACTTTATATCAATTTCTTCATCCATATCAGCTGAATATGTATGGCATTAACCTCATTTAGTAGTTTGGAAAAGCTGAATTAAAATGAGATCTAATTTCTAGTGCACAGAACAATTTCAAAACTGCCTGCTAATTTCCAGCACCTGTCAGTGTTGTGATCTTCACCTCACTGTAATGAAATAAAACAGTATATATATTTTACAGCTCAGAAAAGGATAATCATTCATAAGTGTTAAGATATCATTAATCATGAAGACGCTAGGACCCAGAATCTTTTACGAGACGCACACAGATCAACACCTTTACTTGCAAAGATCCCCGCTAAAGTCAGTGGGACTGCTGCAGATCTCTGGGTCTTATATTGTGCAGGGTGAAAAGCAGTCACATTCTACACAACTATGTTTTGGTTTTGGTTTTTTTTTTTTTTGCTAGGTCATGCTTCTGTGTCTGCAGGCAATGTAATCAAAGAAATATACATATACTGAAGAAATATCAAAATAACATAAGTCAACGGAATACACATTAGAAGACAAGCCTGTGTTCAGCGGTTAGATGATACCTGGTTACATGTGTTTTTTGCTTTCAGCTACTGCAAACAACATACAGCAAGGAAATTATATTTTTTCCTCCCCTCTAAACACACTGTAGTCTAAATTCTAGACCCTCCGGATATTTTTTTATTGTAATGCAGATCTCCCTAATATGTCAAGTCTATAATTTAAAAGCTTTAAAACCACATATAGATGCAATCCTCAATGTTAATACAGTAACTTCTTTATATTGACCACATAAGCAAATAAAATATGTGCAGGATACAGTAAGAAATCCCATTTGCATCCCCCCACCCCACTTTATAATCATGCTTCAACTCATATTTGTAAAGGCTTTTTATGAAACATTAATCCATACTCCTACTTCCTTCTTCACTCTCACCTGCCCTAGATTGAAAACCAGACCCGATTCCCCAGATTACTCAACTGATGCACCTACAGAAGCTGAGAGCTGTTATCTCTTCATTTGTACGTGGGGCTGTTTCCCGGAAACAGAAGAGTCAGAATTCTAACTCCTACCTTTCTACCTTGGGTCCCTATCAGTTTTACTTAAGGCTAGGGCAAAAGAAAAGGCTGCTGGAACACCCTATTGCCAGTGATCTTCACTTCTGGAGGTATCCCTCAAACTAGAGCCACCTGGTACAGGTTAAATCTACCTCCAGACATCTCTAAACACATTCAGGGCTACCTTTTGACTAGAAAGAGCAGAACAGGGAACCATTAATTGCTTCACAGTGGAGTAAAAGAGTTTACCTGAATGCATTTTAACCAACAAATTCTTTTTAATATACAGACACCAACCTTGCAAGCATAACTATTCTGGTTAAGATTATGGGTGGGATTTCTTAAAAATGGCTCTGCTTCTAAAAGCTGAAAACAGAACTCCAGACATAAGCTGTAATCAGGCTCTGCTAAAGAGCATAGCTCAGTCTCAAACACACTTGCTGTTACTAATGTTGTTTTCACCACACTACCCTTATCTAACATGCGAACAGGTTCCAGATTTGATCTCTCTGTCTCAGGAGCGGCAGCAGCAAACGAAAGGGATAACTCCAGTTCAATAGCGCCACATGCTGTAGAAAGTAAACACGACAGGTGCCAAATTAAGAGAAAGTCCTTCATCTCAGTTAGAATGCCACAAAAAAACTGGAGTGTAAATAAGTGACATGATAGACAGTTCTATACCCTAATTCTAAATCCTACTTAACAGTTATTAATTACATTTTTTAATGTAATTTCTTTCTCACATATAGAACCACTGAACTGCCCACTAAATACTTCTACGTTCAATCACAAAATATTTAACGTAATTGAACATAAGCATTCCCCTCAAAAACTGAGGATGCAAAGGAACTAACAATAAAAAGAACTTTATTTATAAATAATAAAAAACCCCTATACATACATTTTTCAAGAGCACACTATTAGAATAACTCTTAATTGTACCTCAAGAGAAAAGTCTTCAGCCAAACCCATCTTTTTTATAAAATCGCTGTAAGCTGTGTAGATATGAAAAACTGTGAACACTGTTAAAAGTGTCAGGACTCCAGATTATCAAGATGCCTTAGTGTTAAACTTGTTCCAAATTAAAGACACAATTCTAAGTTAACTTAAGAAATTTTAGTAATTAACTTAGCTAAGTCGAATTTCATATGATATATTAATCGGCAACACTTACCCAACGAGTTACAGTTCGATTTACTCTTGGCAATCTCTCACTACCAATTAGAGACAGTCAGAGCGCCAAATACACCGGCCCATGCCATCAGCTGCTGATCCAGCCTCTCCCCCAGGGGGGAGTTTGGAATAGATGCAGTTTGATCCACTCTAGGGAAGGCTACGAACTCCTCCTATTGCTTTTTTTCCCCTCCAAGGACAAATCTCTGATGTGTCCGGAAGCAGGAAAAGGTCCTGGCTAACAAGTCTTGCCTTTTTATCCTTGTTTAGCCTAGTGTCCCAAGTACAAAAATGTTGAACTATGTTTATTATCTGTGTCAACAAATATACTCTGGAACAACACAAGCAGCATTCAAGCACAAGGAGCAGACCTCAAGATCTGGTCTACCTGCCACAGCAAGGTGAGAACTTGCACTGTAACTCATGAAGTGCCTGCTCATTAAGTGACAACTCTGCTCTAACCCACAATAAAAAAAGGCAGCCAAAATACATTCTTAGCACGCCCAATGTATTGTTTGCACTTGCCATAGGAAGTTACACAACTGAGTAGAGATGTCACCAGATAGTCTCTCTAAACTGCAGGCTATTCAGCAAAAGTCCCACCTGTGGCTGGATAACTAAGAAGAGATCTTCCTTAGCATGGATAAATGAGGAGTGAACTCATGTTTTGAGCTGGAAAAGGAATCAGTCTCCTCTGCCAACTCTCCATGTTCAAAGATACTGTAATTCCTGTCACTCTTAGTACTCATATTCTTTTGCCTTTTAAAATGGCTGTAATGAGTTACTTGAAACATGCCAGGCTAAAATAAAATCCTGAAATAACAGAAAAATTCCTTATTGGTGGTTGATCGACATAATACACAATACAAACAGGAGCGCTCATTTCCCCACTAAGCATGCTTTTTACTGGCTACGCCATAGCAAACAACCATGACCATTTATAATAGTCTTATTGTGAAACATGAGATTAGACCAGCAGGACTTCTGGTTTATTCTGTACTTTATGGAAGAATGAACTAAGCATACCTGGACATAAATCAAAAGCCCCCATAGCATCCTGGGTAGTATGCACCAGTACTCTGTTACTGGCATAGTTAAAAAGCTTTCCCTAAGATTTCCTCGCTACAAATTAGGCCAATTACAGCCTGTCTTTCCCTTGAAGGGCACTGAGAACATCTGATCACTAGCTTTTCTAAAACAACTCTTGACATCCTTGATTTTTGTCCCACCCCAATATTCTGTTTGCTAAACTAAACCAAAGCAGTATCTTCTGCATCTTATTTGTGTTGTCATACTCTCTCATTTGTCTACAGTTTTCTCAGGAGTGTGGTGCCCAGAACTGGACACATTGTTCCAGCTGAAGCCCAATCAGAACCAAATATTCAGAATTGAATAAGAAATTCCAGCCCCTGACACAGTATTCCTGCTACTTCAGCCACAAAGATGTTGTGTTTTTCTTGTGTGCAAAACCAACATATACTGTTGAGTTGCCCCTGCTGACACGCCACAGCATTTTCTGAAATAATGCTGCCTGGTCAGAGATTTCCCAGTGGTAGCTGTAAGAGGGAATTTTCATCCCTAAGCATGGTGTTTCACCAGCATTTTAAACTTTCATCTTATTTCTCCAGCTTATGAAGATCTTTCTGAATTCAAACCCTGTCCTTTGTGATCATTTTCTCCCAGTCTAGTGTCATTTGCAAATAAATAAATAATTGTACAGTTGTTGATATGTTAAGAATATTGCGAAGGCAAAGTCTCATTCAAAACAGCAATGTTTTGTCTAAATAACAAGTGTTTGATGCCAGGAATCAGATTTCAATGCAATATTACACTGTTTACAGTAGTGGCTAACAGTGGCACGCTACAGTAATGCTAGAGCTATCACAGATAGAAGCTGAAGACTACAATTTCAGTAAAGCACAGCGCAGTGCTTTTCCAGCCAACTTATTTTCTACTACCCTGCCAGCATCCAAATCAGCAATATGCCACAAAAAGATGACTCTATGAACGCTAAGTCATATCAGCATTAAAACAAAATATGTATCGATAGACAAATAGATATTAATAGTGCTGTACAATACCAGAGAATCCATTCTAGTATTAAACAGAAATACAATATATATATTCATTCAAAGGTCTATCTGATCCAAAAGACAGTATCTTGATGTATTATTTTTGTATTGGAAATGTAATGGTACTAAAAGTATATTACAGTATCATGGAAGAGATCTCCAAGGTTTTGCTATTCTTCCTTAGACAGCAAGCCCCAGTGGACTGTTTAGTAAGAATGCATTAATTTACCTAGTCAATTTTCTTTTTCTATAATGAGTTTGCTTTTATTATATGCATATACTTAAGAATATGAGTTAATTAATAAACAAAATTTGTATATTTATACAGAAGGCTTGTTCTTCAATTTCCGTAGACTATTCAGCCTTCTCTAAGCTTTGTCTGTTTTTCTGTATGCAAGCATATGATCAAATAGAGAAATATTCTCAAAAATTATTTCAACATGGCTGAAGCACGCGAAATTTCCATTATCCATTCTGTAAATAAAACAATTCAAGCAATCCTGAATATTTATATAAATGTGTATTAACTTAGTCATTTGATATATGTCTGATTTTTCTGCTTCCAAGTGCGAGCCTTTTTATTGCATATTTGTAGATAGCTGCCAGCAAGACACAGTATCAGAGGATTTACAACTGTGAGGGTAGAATGCCATCTGCTGCTATACTTGCTGCTACAGCAGGATAAAACAGAAGAATCATACAAGTGCTGCCTTCTGCCTTTCTCTTAACTGTAAAATGTATACAAACATCTCATTTTGTTTTATTAAAAATTTTGTTAAAAAAACACCAAAACTGGGAGCTCAGATGCCTTTGCATACAGCTTTTGTTATAAGATCTGGTAAAATAATGTGATATGGACCACAGGATTCTATCAATGCAAATGAGAGGCTGTTGTATCAGGCCTACTAGAACAAAACAAAAAATAAAGTGTAATTTGACTGCAAACTAAGTTATACTGATAGATAATGTAATCAAACCATTAAAAAAAAAAGCACACTTTGAAAATGCATTTGCAATGAACTACAAAGTTGCTAGACTGGGGCTAGAATTTAGAAACATCCCTTGAATTGTTATGCACCATGAAAGCCTTGCAGAATTCCCACTTTCCCAGTCTGGTTAGAAGACACATGTCATAAGCAAAGGCAGTATACGGAATATGATATATTAACAGTTTGATTCATGTCCACTATCAGGGCAGGGGGAAAAACCAAACCGATAAAACGAATGAACACAAAACCGTTTTCTTAAATTCATCCTATAGTTTTCCCCCATGTCCTTTCAGTAAAATTTAATTCTTTCTGTTCGAAGTGCTCTTCAATAAATCAAATCGAAACATTAGCCAGCATTTTACTCAATAATTAACCATTTAGCCTTCCACACACAATGCAATCGCAGAAGCGGTCTTATGGTTATTCAAAACACATTGCTGAGCTGGATAAATTCGTATGTATTGAATTCTGGTGTAGCTGGCAAATATTCATGTTTTACATTTTTTTTGTACTGACAACGGTGCTCCAGGTGATTACGTATAAATAATGCACTTCGGTTCTCTGCCTGCTGCTTCACCCACACACAAACACTTCTTCCAGCTTTCTATAAGGATGGACATAAAAAGCTTAGGTATACAATCTCCTATAACAATCTGTTATAGCATACTATATATTGATAGGGCTTCTCCACACAGTTACACCTCAATCAGTCAGAATCTAAGGTGAAATCAAAACCCTCAAAATCGGATAGAAAGAAAAAATAATCCAGGAATTACAGATCAGAATAACAACTACTGTACAGCCACGTTGCCTTTGAATTGCCATCAGTAGGAGTTTTGCTAATGAAAATATGAGGAGCATGAGTACATTTTTACTGTGTACCTTCTGTTACTTAGCATTAGAGCAGTGCACCATATTTAAAAATAACAAATCAGCTTTGACAAGTGAAAGGAACACATTGCTTTCATGAAAAAGTAATTCAGTATAGTGTAAAACTTTATATTTAATATTAAGTGAGGAACCATTCAATAAAGTTGAAGTACAGTTCAAACCTGAAGGGATAAAAGAATTCTTGAGATTGGGACCGTTCACCAGAAAGCAAGGATAGAGTACTACACAAGTAAAACCAAATCTCAGTCACTGTCACAATTCTTGCTAAACATTTGCTTGGGGCTCCAACAGAATTCTTTCAGTCTTTCTCAAGATCAATTGATCTCATCTTACTGACATTCTCTTTATAACATCTATATTATGACTGTCCCCTACAGTTAAGGTGAATTAACTGCTGCTTCTTCAAAAATGCATCTTACTCTTCCCTCTTCCCTATTTAAAATGCAGAAAAGCCAAGTAATGTGAGAAATACAGTGGAATCCACATAAATGAGTAACTGTCAAAAGAACAGAACTATTAAAAGAATAAATCTTGTGTACCCAGCTGTGAAATATAACACAATATAGCAGAACCCAGCTAAATGTTTGAAATAAAAAATTGAAATGCAAAGTAACCTAAAATTGTTTAATGAACATAGCTGTTAAAATATTAACTCCTTGCATGCCAAAACTCAAAAGCATACATGGTAGGAAGCCCGCTCAGATGAACAACACATTAATAAGTTATCTATCCATCTAGCTCTCCATCTAGCCAATCAGCCACCAGCTATGCTCAAGAGCTTTTACGTGTAAGATATATTGGCAGGTCAATTTCTGCACAGGCTTTTTTATTTCAAATGTTGTGGTTTACAGCAAATATTTACCTTTGAGGTGTGCTGAAGCTGGTCTCCCACATATGTTTTACGGAACTGATCCAAGAACCACAGAATTGCCAGTTCTACTTTTTCATTACTAGACTGTGGTAACTGGGCATCCATCAAAGATATCAGCTGAAAAACTCTTAATGACAGAAAAAAACATTTTCAGGAAGAATTCTCATATTCAATGATACTGTCACAGCTAATTTCTTTAGGAACCCATCAGCCATTTTTTGTTTTTCTAAATTTCTTCTAGGATTTTGTTTTGTTTAGATGCTAATTATGCTAATTGACCACTATTAAACATAAACATCAACATAATGCTTTTCTAATTACTTTGTCACTTGAAAGTTTCTCAGATACATATGTTATACTGTGGTGAGTTTGTAAAATGTTTTTTTCTTTTTTAGAGCATCAATTCCATGATGAAAAGAAACAAAGTAATTTGAGAAGCATGGGTCTCAAACTGCAAGTGCAAGGTAAGAGCTGTTCAAGTTCCCTGGAAACTGAAACTGTTGTACTTAGAAGTAAGTTTCCATATGCAGTATATAATGCACTGTCTGCCTCACTTCTTCCTACTTCTGTCTCTTCTAAAACATCTGAACAAACATGTATTTTCTGACCTAAATCCTTACTTGGTATATAGCTCCATATTACCAGGACTGATTTCAAAGAATCAATTTCAGCCTATGTCAGCTAAGAAAATTTAATACTTTTTTTTTAAAGGAATATTCCTTTATTTAATTTTCCGTGTTCTTCTGCTATCTATTCCTTGAAATCCTAATTCCCTAGCAATTCAAAAAATTATTCTCACCTTTTGCCAATTCTGAAATATATAGTCACCGGATTAGAAGTCAGTAGCTACTTCATCTGTAAGCCTGTATATTAAAACCTCTCACTTTTAATAAAAACATAGTGGAAGACTGCTAACACCACAGAGCCCCAGGGTAGATTAGGAAGGCAAGAAACAAAGGAGAAAATGTAAAGCTTTTTATCCAATTCTAAGTTGTATGCTCTTTTTCATGTGTTAGCTAGTGGATGTAAATAACAGGATCAAATATACACGCCTTTTTTAACATACTTGTGGGTGAAAACAAGGATTAAGGAAGTGTTTGCCACATACTTTGTGTTTGCCACAAGAAATATGTGTCATTCACGATAATCCCTAGCTCACCCCTTGCCCTAAAACTTGCAGAAAGAAGACTCTAGAATGCACATTTTTAAATCTAGAGCCTTCTTTTTTATTCCAAGCTCTAGTCTAAAAATAAGTCTAAATTTTCAATGGTTGACGAGCAGTTCCTCTGCACCCGCAATAATTAATGTAAAGGAAGTAGTACAGAAAACAATAGCCATAACTCACAACTAATAAAATTAACACTTGTATACAAGTATAACGCACAAATGAAAACAGGTAGCTACATGGGCATATCTAAACACTGCTTATAGTAAGAGACATATTTGCCTTTAATCATCTTCCCTTCCTCTGAAACATAGTTTTGAAATGATAGCCTTAATGACTCCTTCACTGCTCAAGATGATGAATCAGGAAAGATCAAAGCCAGTGGAATGGTCTCAATCCACACAAAGCCAGTACAGTCCTTGAGCACACACCATCAAGAATTGGACAAAAATTGAGACATTTAAATTCAAAATATCTGCTGATACTAAACGTCATTAAAAAAAAAAAATCAAAATAAAGAATACAAAACAAGAAGTACTTACCGACAGGATAACTCTCCATCCATGGCATCATGTTCATCAGTACTAGTGTATGTTAATCGTCCTCCCACAAAAGTACCCACAAAATAGACAAGCCATGCCAGACGTCCTAACATTAAAAAGAAAGAACAGTTAATGATTATAAACCATTATGCTAGTACAATACAATTCCATAAGGTATCAGCAGTTCTATAAGGTATCAGACTGCAGAACGCTGTGAAGAGAATGGTTAGGTTTCTCCATTTACCAGATTTAAAATCTACCCAGACAAATCAACTAACAAAAAATTCTGAGTAGAACCGACAGATAAACTAGAACAGCCTATTAACCTGGACCTGCTTATAAATAAAACACAAAAGAATTAACCTAAAATACGAATTAAGCAAACTCAGCCTGGTAAGATTAGATAGACAATTAATCTAGTATCCTCACTTGCCTGCCACAAGTTACTTCAAGGCATGGAACAATTTTATCTACAGCGGGGCTGTTACATCTACTTATCATAGGAAGTAATTGCTACAATCTACTTGTTTCTTAGTTCTATTTCAAATAAAGAACTCTTTGTAATATTAAACTACTATCTGAAGTGATTTGCATGTAAGAAAATATTTATGTCATAAGTCAGACATATTCTTCAAGAAAACAGTTTGTGAACTACCACACAGTTCTGACAGTCTCTGTGGACTGTTTTCTAAAAGGGTTTGAAAGACAGACCTCATCCATTTCAAGCCATGCTGTCATGCCTTCCAATCTTCCAGATTATTTAGCTGTCAGTTTCCACTAAAGCACTTACAGGATCCACCGGCAAAGTCCTTATCAAGTAAAGTGCAATGTAAGGATCATCGTTTCTGTAAAGTTAAGGTTCCATAAATAACTCCTTGAGTTTGTGTATGTCGTGTATTTTGTACAGACTTGCAAATCCTGAAATCCCGCTTTATAAATATGGAACTCATAAGTTTACAAACACTGAACTCGGGGGAATTCTTTTGGCCCCTCTGCTGCAAAATCATTGCCATGTTGCAAAGCCTGGATTATTTTAATCTCTCTGGCACATTAAGGTGCAATATCTTTAAATTTGACCTACTGATACCTACTCAAGCCACATAGATTCCTGCTTCAGCTTTTTAAGTTGTGAATCCAGTACCTAATGGTATCCTCTCTCAGGAAGATGCAGTATTTTTCCCTAAAGTAAGATCAAAACTAAGACCTGAATAGCAAAGTAACACATAGAGCTGTTAAATCTTCAGGATACTGCTAAAGGTTTCTTCCTCAACTGAAATGCACTGAGACTATAGGACAGTAAAGCTACTTTTAGACTCCATCTTCATTTGGCAAAATACGCTTCGTAATAAACTAAAATGAACTGGTTGAAAATAACAACACAGCAAAGACAACTTGGAAGAGTTTCCATTTAAGTTAAACCAAGTTACAAACAAGGCTTCTCAATAAGTGAGATATTTACATAAACTAGAAGACGTCTTGCCCTCATTACTAGGATTTTACTAAGTGACGACAGCATAACTTACAAGAGTGAAGACAATACCCTGATGAATAAAGTGTCTTCCGAACTCATTCTGAAGTTTAACATAAAGGATAAGCTACAGATCAACAAATGAGGCCACGTTATGACTGTAAAACAATATTTTATTTTTGATATTTCTAGGTACATATCAGGACATGCACAGTATCTACCAAACGTCTTGACGTTTTATTTCACATTTGTTCCAAATCTCTGATAAACTAGTCTTCATTTACATAACATTAAACTTCACTTAATTTCCCTCATGTTTTGCATTGTTGTATTTTGAAAAACCCAGAACTGAGAGAGCACTAGATGCTCTACTTCCTAAGCTCCTTCAACCAGGAATGATTAATAGTTCTGAGATGTTCCAGTATCCTTATGGCCTGAATCTGGTGACTCTACATCATAAGTAATTCTGTTTCAGTCAGAAGTATATAATACAGTGTGTTCTATACATAAAAAAGATGCTGAGATCAAATATACACGAAAAAATGATGCAGAGTATGGAATAACATGCAGATGATTTCAACACAAGTACAGGAAAGCACTCAGGTTTATCTTAAATCTCAGTCTTATTTTTAAAAAAATACCACACGAATATGTAATACAGTCTGAGATCTGTAACAGAAAACACTTTGTGACAGGGAACAAGTGTTGACTTTTGAGACAAGACAAGATATATGAGGAAGACTTTTAAATATCTTCTCATATTATTCCTGTCCCATTCCTAATAATCTGGAAGGACAGTATCAGCTGTCCAACAACCAACATATTTCCCTGTTCCAAGACCTGCGCTTCTTCACAAACAGGACACTTCCAAAGAAAACCCCATCAGACACGCTACACGCTGCAGTACAAACAGTTGTTAATTTAGGACACTAAGAGATTGCACCATCATTAGCAAAACACCAAGGAGCTGAAAAGTCTTAGAGAACAAACATCGCTCAAATGAATTTAGCGTTAACAGCCACTAAAGAATGGCCGTTTGAAGATGGTATCAAAAAGCAACTGTGAAGTGGTGCTAGCTGGTTCAAAGAGCAGAGCCACCACTTTGGCCAACAGTCTTTTTTAAAATAAAAACCTGTCTTCCTTTTTACAAATCGCAGTAGCTCATTTTTAAGTACATAGTTATTTTTCTGATGATAGCCCTCTTCTCTTAGCACAATACCGATTAATAGGTATGACTTCCTTCCCTCTTTTATACCTTCACTCTTTAAAATTTTCAGTGCATTTGCTTTTGCAATTACTGAGGCAGACAACATCTTTTCTTTCAGAAAATAATTATTGCTGTAATAATCTGTAATTATGGTTTATAACAGCAATAATCCCAAAGAAATCAGTCATTACCATAGATCACAAGTAATCATTAACTACTGTTAATGACCCATTTCTTGGGGATTATTGTTTTAGTAAACCATGACCGCATCACTATTGATACAGAGAGCAAGACAGTATAATAAAATGAGATCTTAATATTACATTAACTTCTTTTGTAACATTAAAAGCCATTAAACATCTAAATTTAACTATGTATATCTAGGGGATATAACAGTTATTGTTCAATATGAGCACAAATGTTTCGTTTGCAGAAAAGAAACACAATATTTAAACTGCATCAAATGTTTTCTAACACATAATGGCAATCCCCAGAGCACTGACACTGAAAGACTCCAGCTGATTGTTTCCCTTTGGCCCTCCATGACTGGGGAAAGGAGTATAAATTCAGACTGCAGCTGGTCAATGAAATCAGGTCATTAATGAAAGTTCTCCCAAATAAAAGTTGATAGGTGCATGGAAGAAAGTGGAATTAATAAAAAAGTAAGAGGTCTTATATAAATCAGTGAAAAAATGGCTCCTACGCAGAAGAAAATCAGCATATTCAAACTCAAAAGAACAGCAAAATAAATCACAAACATTTAATAGCATGCAAAGAAACAGCTGTATTATGCAGTAACCTGTCTCACCTTTTCAAAACAACACCATTTATCCATGTAAAGATGCAACAGCCATAAGATAACTACATTAGGAAAGAGCCAGTAATTATAAAGACAATTTAAGTGAGACACAGAGAGGACTGAAATAGGTATATGAAAAAAAATATATAAAGAGTACTTATTATTTTTACAACTTACAGTACAATAAATAACTTGAGTTTCTTGAAAATTAGGTAATTCATCTTAACAGAGCTGTATAAAATAAACTAAGGTTTTTAATGTTACATTAATTTTTACAGACAGATAAATGCAAAAAGAATGAAATTTAACATCTTCATTTTCAAAAAATGTTCATCAAGTTGCAGCTGGCTCCCGTGAGGGCACCTGAGGCACTAAAATGTTGATTTTCAGAAATTAAAAGTTTTTACAGTTCTCATGCCTATATTCTAAAGATGTAAAAAGATGGTAAACACATTAACTGCCGATGTATCCCATTTAATACAAAGACAACTAGTGAAAATGTGGTGCAAGGTGACTTGGATCATTAATTCCTAGTTTGAGAAAAGGTCTAGTTATATTTGCCATAAGATCACCACTCTTTTTCATATGCAAGTATATGGTTATTGGCACATAAAACACAGTCTAAAAATTAAATTAAATACTGACCTTCCTGAACTGTGATTTCTAATGGATTCCTACTAGAAGCGTGCAATAGTTTTTGGTAGTTTTGTGCATTTTGGTCAAACAACTGTACAAGAAGTGTACAGGTCTTTTCGTATTCACACCTGCTAACTGTGCACAGTTGCTCCAGCTGTTGGAAAACTGTAGCTGTATCATCCAGTGGATCTTCTAATCCATCTCTGGAATAGAGATAAAAAAGTAACCACTTAGCCACTATTGCTTAAAAGCTGTTTTCCCATCCAGATCTTGTACCACTGTCACTGAACTGCTGAACTATAAAAGCCTTAGCAGCAGTGAATACAGACAGACATAAGATCTCATTTTATTTACATACATACCCATACACATCCACACAAACACAGAACAGTATTCTACTTGTGCCCTCCTCTTAACACATATTTTAAAAAGCAAAGCAGAGAGGACATGAGGTTGACAGTATGAACACAGAAAGGTAAATCCTGAAGAACTAAGGTCCACTGTGCCTGAATAGAATATTAACAAGCAGCATCTTTCTCAGATGATGATGGGAGGAAAGAATGGAATACTTAACAGAAATGGATTTTGCATATTCATCAAATTAAGCACAAGACCATGATACCAAAGCCAACAAGCAAGCTTCAGTAAAATTCCATGCAACTGCTTTATAAATCTTTACTTTATCCTGCTGCAAACAAGCTGTGGCCCTATGGAATGCCTAACAAAGAGACCAATGGCTCTTGCCATAAAGTGTAACTACACTCATTACACAAAACACAACAGGAAAGGTTTATTCATCAGAAGGTTGCCCTGTTGTTGCACAGGTAACAAACAATCTACAGATAAAGATAACATCCAAAAAGCTAACAAAGCTAACAGTGCTAACATCCAAACTTTGAAAGACATACAGCAGGTGAAAATCCTAAATGTTCAAGATGGGCTGAAACAGACAACTTCTCAGGTATTTGCAAATATTTGAAATAAAAGTTCTCCTTCTAGTTTGTAGAAAAGCATCCTCTTGTAGACCCTTTGTAGAAGAATCATTAGTTCCTCACTCACCCTTCCTCAAAAGAGAGAATAGCTATTCAAACCCCCCAAAAGGGCAAAAGTGACTTTTCTTCCATTGTTCCAAGCTACTTCTTTCTCTGTCTGAAGGACCAGCTGGAGGCTCCTGAATGGAGGGTGATGTTATCGACTATACTGGTTTGTAAGAAAAATGGTCATTGCAGAAAACAGGATTTGTTTGCAAAGATATCGATTAATCTCCCTGGAGCAAACGGACAAAGTCTTATGAAATCAGCTCCCAGACATCCCGTGTTTCTCAAGAATGGTCTGGATGTTTGATATTAAACTCAACATTTGACATTGCTGTCTACAGAAATGCCACAACTGAGGATCTTCACCACGTAAGAGAATAAGACAATACAACAGTGGTATACAAATCACTTAGAGCTAGGAACGGATACATGCCAAAAGCATTACCAAGACTGTCTTAAGAATTATACAAACTGGTAGAAGAGAAGATCGGTACTTTCCTCATCTTTTCCCTTTTGGCTTTTTTCACAGATTAGAAAGCTTACTCCTCCACAACGCAACAAAGACATCTAGAAGAATCTCTAACCAGTGCCAAACAAAGAAACTGAATTTTCAGTGCTGACGGTGATGCTGATGAAGGCAACAGCACATTTCAATGGAGCTGGTCATGCCAGATGGTTTGACCCAAGAAGCTCAGCCCTACTGAGTGCTTCAAGTCTGGAAGCTGATATGGAACGTACCACTCTGTAGAGAAGAAAGCTGAGACATGAAGGTTCAACCCTGAGATTTCATTACCGAAAAGCTGAACACAGAAGATAACTTAAAAATGACAGAAGTGTAGGCTGGTTGAGAGAAGGCCCAGGAAAACTGACTGCACCTGCAATCAGCTGCTTGTCCTTCCCTGTCCTAGCACTGGAACACTGGAAGCTCCCCTAGGTACTACTCATTCTTGTTCCTGAGACAATGATAGAGAAGCTCACGATTTTGAACCATTAGGAAGCCAGCCTTTAACATACCTATGGTGATAACATAAGGCAAATAACACCAACTACAGCTTAGTCACTAAACAGTAAAATGACAGATTATGTGATTTGCAGGCATGAGATTTTGGCTAAGCTGAGACAAAAGGACAACAATGGTGAAACTGAACGCAATTCCTCGCACAAACTGAACAAATGACATCATCTCAGTATGTAAAATTGAAAAGCAGATGTGGCTTGTTCTATAGTCCCATAGTCTGACAGGAGATCCTACCAGGAGCAATTTGTAAAAGCCCTTGGAGAAAATTAAATCCTTTCAGCAATCTAAACACTTTTTTCTTATTTGCTATATTATAGTGTGGACTATAAGGTCATTTACTTAAACTATTAAAAAGAAGATTTGAACTAAGAAATTTTAAATTGGCCAATTTCAATCTTGCCACTCTCTAGCTTGTTCTATTCAGTCTCACCCTTTCTTGTGCGTGGGGTTCATTCTGCCTTCCCCCATTACTCTACCCTCCATGGCCCTAGAACGTGATGCATCAAGAAAACATGTCACAGCTGAACAATATAGTCAATTTAGATAGTCTTGAAAAAAAAAAAGGGAGGGGGAAATATGCTTTTTTAAAAACACAAAGGCCCATGAGAGGAAAAACAATTAGAATTTACATTTGATTTTGGCCTGGATTTAATAAGCAAAAGGAGTAAAATTATATCAGCCAATTAAGTAATCTAAAGAAATCGCCATGGTAATCAGAACCAGGGTACTTAGATTTTAAACATAACCAAAATATAATATGCCAACAAATCAGAAAATTAAACATTCCATATTACAGTTTTAAAGTTGCAATTACAAGTTTACCTTATAACTACAGGAACACATTCCAGTCTAGAAGTAATATAAGCTTTTGTTATCTCAGGTGCATATGTATCTAAGAGGTGGGGTTCTGCCGTTTTCACAAAAGGTACAGATGCTACCATTCTTTGCCACAGAGTTAGCAAATAATGAACACTATTTGGAGCAAACTCCCAGTGCTATAAGAAAACAAAACATACTTCTGTTAAAGCATCCCAGTGTGAAATTCTAGTTGCGAAACACGATGCTTTTATCTTAGTCTTATTCATTCACATAACTACCGAAGGACCCAGTCAGAACTGAGACATACTATGGCACACATTATAGAGTAGATCCAGAATTACTTGTAGGCGCTCTCGCCTCCTTCATGTGAAATCCACAACTCGAAACTCAGAGCTAGGCCTAGATTCTTACACAGTGCATGGTGAGATTTAAGTGCTATAAAAGGGCCATTCAAAAATCCTAAATGTTGAGTGGGAAACTGTCTAGAGCCACCTGACAGGAACCGTAAAGAACAGAAACACGTCTCAACTTCCTTTTCTCTTCCAAGCTTACGCAGCTGCCATTGGTGACTCAGGAGTTCAAAGGTCAAAATCTTCTCCTAAAGGTCACTATCTTCAGCTGTTATTCTGAAGACCAGAGAAAGACTCTGGAGGAAGTGCTAAAATAACAATCGTAGTATTACTCAAAGAGTGTGCACGCCTTTATCTTGGTGTGTTTCAAAAATAAATCTGTAAAATTTTTAACAGTGAGAATCTTGATCCTGTGCTATGTGTCCATCTCGTACAGATGTGGGTCCCTCAAAAATTTAGACATTATTCCATGTAGCTTCTGAATCCAGCTCAGATGGGAACTTCGCACTCAGCAGCTCAGCATATAGGCAACTGTGTGTGTACATATATATATATGCACAAAAGCAGAACTCAAGAACCTAGTCAGCGTAGGCACTTCAAAGTTTACATAGGAGCATAGGTTTAAGTATTTTAGGGTTGGATAAAGGGTTTAGTTTGTTGGATTTTTTCTTTTGAGGCTGAGAACTAAGATGGATGTTAACCCTCCAGCCTATCTCCTACTTCAGTTATCATTTTCTTCTTTAAATCTGCTCCCATTACAAAACTTCATAGGAAGAGTGGGAACCAGTTCTAGAAAATTTACAAATCTGAGTTACATCACTGACAAAATATATTTTTATGTAAAGACAAGCCTCACCACCTCCTCAAAAAACACCAAGAACCAGAACCAGTCCTTTGTCATTCAAGAGTTGAAGAAAAGAGAACAGATCTGTATATATTCTTACCTGTAGGCTAGTAATAGTAAAATTTGCTATAAGTTGGATGACTTCTGCATAATCTTTCACCATTACTAGCTCTCCTAGTTGATAGTTTGTCTTTAGCCGAGCCAAAAAGCGACAGAATTCATGGTAATTACCAGGATCGGATAAACCCTAAATTTGAAGAAGCAAATTTTTAAAAGTTAACAGCTTAATCTAACAGAAATTTTATGAGCACTACTGCTAATTCAGTGACAATTTTATTTGCATAGGGGTTTTGCTTTGTTTTGAATAGAAAATCAAAGCAAACAGATGTCTGGCTGAAAGTGGTTTTGATAGATCCAGTAGATTAATGAAGACTATAACTGGAAAAACAAATCCACAGCTGTTTTAGCATTTCAAATAAATAAAATAAAAAATAAAGAGATACCTGTGGATTTTCAAGTATTTGTTTCACTCCTTTGATTAGATTACCAAGATATTTGGCACGTTCTGGATTGCTGAATAAAGATCTCCTTGTAGAAGCAAACTGAACTAAACAAGAAAGTGCCTGAAGAATAAAAAAAATACTGTAAGACTAAAAAAAACATTAAACTTTCAGAATAAATATCTCGTAATGTTTGGAGTAATCCAACCTACTGCTGTCTGTAGTACATTCTGTGGCGGAAGATTATTTTTGCAGCAATGTCTATACGATCATTGAACAAAAATATGGCTCATTTTTAAAATTCCCTTTTACAACAGCTTCTGACTTCATCAAAATAATTGGGTGGATGTTTTCTATGTGGCTGAGTAGTGCTGAATTGGGGGAGGAAGGATTTGAATGCTTTCAGATTCAGAAATGAAAACTGAGGCTGAAGTTCAAAGAAGAGACATTGTGACTGGGCACTGAGTCAGGGGACTCATAACATGCTAATGCACAGAATAAAACAGGGTCTTTTGGATAAAGCATAGATGTAAAAAGACTATTTTCCGTAATTACTTGAGTGTAAATCACTATGTGTCACTTACTAACTGAGACAGCATTGGTGGAAGGGAATGATACAAATCAAAAAACAGGTCCAAGGTCTCTGGCTCCAGGAAGACTACGGAAAAAGATAAGTTGGTTTTATCACTCTCTACAAGCAATAATTAAGTATCTTTATTTTAATAGAATCATCTTCTTTTTAACAAAAACAATAAGAGTGAGATATCACTGCAGTTGAGAATAAACTATGAACAGATGCATTAATTAGTTCATTGTACAATATTAAACAAAGCACTATTCTCTTTTTATCACATTTAATCTATCCTATAGCTTATAAAGAATACTTCCCTTAAACTGTAGACAATGCAATACTTTGTCAGTTGCTTACAGAACGCTGTTCTGTAATAGATGTAGGTAAACTGATTTCTTCAGGTTACTACAGTAGTACACTAAGACAAGACAGGTTCCAGATACTAAGAATTAGTTTAGTCTGTATTTAAACAAAGGCAAGTTTTTAACAAAAGTTCCACAGACTATCCTGAAGTCTACAGACTGATAAACAGAAAAAAAATACTTTAAACACTGAGTTACCAATTCACTGTGGAATCACATCAAATGAACTATAACATTACCCTATTTTATGAAGAGGTAATAACAGGGTAGAAAAAGTTCACCAATAATTCATAATTAAGTAATCCCACAAATTAAGTAACATTTCAAAGTTGTTCCATTTATAAGCATTACTTTATATGAAGACTTGTGTAAAATAAAGCATCACATAACAAAGGTTAATTTCCTTAGAGACTCTCTGTGTTTAATGACTAAAGGGAGATCCCCCTGTAGACAATTTAAAGTATCTAAACTAAAATCTTGGGAAAACCTATCTCCTCCTCCTTCCTAGGGGGTCTTGGATAATTACTGTCATTTGCCCAAATTCAGCCTTTTGTCAGTATTCCCCTGCTTGCCATGTATTATTGCTCTTCATCCCTCACACTGTGATTAGAGACTGCTGTACATTAATGGAGAAGGAATGGAGTTATACATGGAAACTGATGAAGAATAGCATAATTGAAATAAGGAGGAATATCAAACACTACAGAGTGTCATGCTATACAGGTAAGCCAGATTTAAACCTCCCGTCTTGGGTACGGGAAACTGTGTAGCTGCTTTAGGTATATGTAACAGACTTCCAATCAGGCTCATTTATTTTGCCAAGAAGCAGGATACATGAGCCTACAAGGAGCTCCATGCTGCTAGTGCTAAACTGCGTCCATTACCCAAGGTAATTTCATTAAAGCTAGCTTGGACATTGTATCGGCTTTGCGTGGCAAGGTTTTGGTAGCGGGGGGGCTACAGGGGTGGCTTCTGTGAGAAGCTGCTAGAAGCTTCCCCCATGTCTGATACAGACCATACCAGCAGCTCCAAGACGGACCGCCACTGGCCAAGGCCGAGCCCATCAGCGATGGTGGTAGTGCCTCTGGGATAACAGATTTAAGAAGGGGAAAAAAGTTACAGGGGCAGTAGCAGTTGCAGCCAGAGAGAGGAGTGAGAATATGTGAGAGGAACAACTCTGCAGACAGCAAGGTCAGTGAAGAAGGAGGGGAGGAGGTGCTCCAGATGCCAGAGCAGAGATTCCCCTGCAGCCCGTGGTGATGAAGACCATGGTGAGGCAGGCTGTCCCCCTGCAGCCCATGGAGGTCCACGGTGGAGCAGATCTCCACCTGCAGCCCGTGGAGGAACCCACGCCGGAGCAGGGGGAGAGTGTGAGGAATCCTCCTCCCGAGGAGGAAGGAGCGGCAGAAACAACGTGTGATGAACTGACCACAACCCCCATTCCCGTCCCCCTGCGCCGCTTGGGGGGGGAGGAGGTAGAGAAAATCAGGAGTGAAGTCAAGCCTGGGAAGAGGGGAGGGGTGAGGGTAAGGAGTTTTTAAGATTTGGTTTTATTTCTTATTATCCTACTCTGATTTGATTGGTAATAAATTAAACTAATTTTCTCAAGTCGAGTCTGTTTTGCCCGTGACGGTAACTGCTGAGTGATCTCCCTGTCCTTATCTCGACCCATGAGCCTTTCGTTATATTTTCTCACCCCTGTCCAGCTGAGGAGGGGAGTGACAGAGCGGCTTTGGTGGGTACCTGGTGTCCAGCCAGGGTCAACCCACCACAGACATATTTATACTAGACTGCCATCTGCACTGTGTAAGCCCAGGAAGACAAACCTCTAGAGTCTTAAGAACCAAGATGCAACCCTTCTGCTGCCTTCATTAACAAGCTCACATACTAGAGCAAACAAGCACACTTAAAAAAATATTTCACACAGTTTTCTCATCAGGAAGAAGACAAGAGAAAACAGACATACTACAAATGCTGTACCTCTTCAAGGTGTTCATATGCCAGGAATGAGAATAGTATTCAGTGTCTAATTAGAATAATTTGATTTACTGTGAATATCTATGTTATAGACTATATTTATTATTTCTGTCTGTAAAAATAACAATAGGAAAGGTGTGGGAGAAATAGCAGAAGAGGTTTACCAATAACTCACCAGCAAAAAACTCCACTCCACATTAAAAATGATTTTACATTTGCAAGTATCATGACAAAAGAAGTTACACAATCCAATAGGTATAGACTTCAGACTAATAACTATGATCCTTTCTTACTTGTTCTCCAGTTTGTTGGAATCTGCACCGTGCATAGGTCATCTGCAGATTCATCAGCTGAATTTCCAATGAAATCAAAACTAAGACAGTTTAGGACAAGCTTCAAAAGTTGCATTGCTAGACTTTGTTGCCGTTGGTCCTGAAGGGTTAAAGGTTTTGCCAAGAGCTAAGGAGAAAAGAAATCTTGTTAGGTCACCTGCACAGAACATGCTTTAAAAACTATTTTGAAAAGGAAAATGTTTGGATATAAAACTGCAAAGTTCAGAGCGAGAGAACACATACTAAGAGAAAAATAAATGCTTCAACAATAAAAGGTATAGTCTTTCCTTAAAGGCAAGGGGAAAATCATTATTACCACCTGAGAGACATCTTCCATGTCAAGCTAAAGATCCCAGACTTACAAATAATTTTTAAAAGCCTGGTGAAATAATTCTTTTGCATAAAATACTTATAGGTAGAACTCAGCATATCACTGATACTGTTTGTTAAAACAGTGCTAATGTCCACTGCAAAAATTAAACTGTAAGGTTTGATGTTTTTCTCTTTCAGTTACTTTTGGAGTATACATCATATGGGTAAAAAATATCTCAACAACTGGTTATTCTTCAGTTTGATGTCCAGGCTGCTAAACGGTATGAGTTTCACAGTATGCATACTCAAAGACTGTTCCTTTGGTAAGTCTAGAAAAACCTGGCATTAAAAAACAATGAAATGAACAGTCTGTAATCTGAATGTAGCTATTTACAACACCTGTATAAATACAGCTGTCAGCATCTCTACTGCTTTATAACCCCTGTAGCATCAGAATAAAAACGTACTTTGTAAGCAAAACAAGCTGTTGGGATTTGGAAGTCTATACTCAACATACTGTAAGAACACATTTTATCCATCCCCTTCTGTAATTATAATAATCTAAATAACATTTTATCTTAAAGAAATTACTACCTCAAGATTACACACACAATCTAAAGGCACTGAAAACAAACCCCAAATTCCTTAGTCACTGATGCAGTTCGTAAACATTAAAAAGAAAACTGACGTAATTTTGTCTAGAAAAACAAGAAAATAAGTGCAAATGCAACAACTTTATCTAGTTCATCTGCTCCTTATTTACATTCAAAGTCACATCTCTCAAGTTTATTAACAGAAGTTTTTAAATTCAGATGATAGGAACTAAAATCAACTGTGTATCACCAGATGCCTCATTAACTTGACAATAACTGTTGCACCACAGTAGAACTGACACTAAATTATGAATTTGGCTTTGAAATAAACATTGAATTTCTGTATGTCTTGTATAAACATAACCTGTTTTGCCACCAATCCTCTCTGTAACTTTTAAACTCTTGGAATTATTTTAGTGATTCCACATTTGTTAGTTGAGTGTATTTTTCAGTGTATTATAGACATTGAAATATTTCTAAAACCAGCATCCTATACTAAAGTTGGCATTATGAAGATACTAATTATAATTTTCTTATATTTCTGTCTGGAAATCTGTGTGATGTCACTCAGACAAACCTTTCAACATATGAGAGACTAAAAAAGTACCCGTAGACCAGCTGAACTTGAGGAAAGCTAGGAAGTGGCTGCCGCAGGATACAGGTTCTCACACATACGTTTACTGTTTTGATGTGTAATGAGGTTTACTGTATCTAAGAAGACTCTTCCAAAAATATCCAATTCTTCTTTTAAATTATATATGATTTCTCCATTAATATGCAATTCCAACACTGATTTAAAACATTCTGTGTACATTAGCAGAGCATTCCCTCTTCAGAGGTGAGGGTTTACACATTATTTAATTGCTTTATATATTAAAAAAATATACTGCCTGTCACCTCAGCACTGGTAGCTGACCACATGTGCCCTTTAAACTTACTGCAAATGGGAGGTAAAACATGCTAGTTAGACTAAAAACATACTCTGAAAGAAATTTAAGCTAACACAGTTTATCTCGTTTTTTACAAGCAGTACCTCCATCACATATCTCAACCCTGAGAATTATACCTTTAGCCAAAAAGTAATCGCTACCATTATCTACTGACCCACTGTGATGGCATCTGTGTTTAAATTCTTAGCTTAAATGCCTGTGTCCAAATTTCAACACCTAATTCATTTGGTTTTCAGAAAAACTGAATAAACCAGCACTCCCAAATAAATCAAAGAATAGAAATCAGGCAACATTTAAAAAATAAGCTGCTCTCAAAAGCAAAGAGTTGCTTGAGCTTAAGAGAAGTAGAATGGTACCTCATGGTGCCACTTCCACTGCTATGGAAGGTCTTGATCAGCACAACATGGAAAGTGCAAATTCCAGCTTTGATCTCAGTTCAACCGACCTGGTCCAGAGAGACCTAGCTTACAGCACGCTGTTCTTCACCACCTCCTGTCAAGGCTCTTGAGAGGCTGCAGACTGAATTACCCCAAAATGTTACAGAGAGGATAAGGGAACTAGTGAAGGAGAAAAACACCTTGGCCAGATTTGACTGCACTGCCATACCACAACACAGAGAATTTGTCTTTCTTCTTGGTCGCTCCTAGTTTAATAAATAATTCTTTTAGCAAATACTGAGATGGTAGGCCCAGCAAAACTGAGATACAATTAAGAGAAAAACATCAACAAAGATGATAAGCTCAGAATTTAGTTCATCCTTTACGGCAAGACATAGAGAGAGATGGCACGGAGAGAAAGATTGAGAGACAGCAAGAGAGACAGGGAGGGAGGAAGATTGGACTTATTGTCTTTGAACGTTTTTTGGTCGCTAGAGCTTCACTGGGTGTCATGTAATGCAGTTAAGTACAGAATTCATCAACTCAAAATATTAAGGACTCAAACTGGGACAATTATGATGTTAACAATTTAGGTTCAATTACAAAGAGGCTCACCTCCTTCAAAAGAGAGCATGCAAGCATCAGGATGTCCTTTAGAGAGGTGTCACGGAATGAGGTAGCTATTTTACGATGTTTTGCTGAAGGTCTTGAATAATCAACCTAAGAAAAGTTAGGACAGAATAAAAAATGCTCCCTTCTTTGATAAAACTAGATGATAGGTATATCTGGCAGATTAATTATTTGACACTAGAAATGAAAATTATGGTCCAGTACTAAATCTAGATCTTGACAGCTTCCTGAAGCACCTCCTTTTTTCCCTTCAAGGTTGTGTCTCTTTCTGGATGGAAAGGTCTGAGGCACTTCCTCAGGTTAAGATGTAGGCAAAAGAAAATCATTAGCAGAAATACAATTGAAAAAGTTGATCATTCACTTTGCTTTACTAGTTCTAGTGACTGTGATGAAGAAACTTTACCCTGTATCAGATATGGTATGTATCTGGTACAGGTAGAAAGTCCCTGCACTAAGAACTTCTTGTCTCTCTCTATATTTTGGTGGGGGGAAGAAGGTGTGTTAATCCCTTCATGTCTAAGAAATGTTTCTCCAATCATTTTTATGAAGGGCAGAAACATTCAACACACTGCTTTATCAGCAATACATACCTCCCTTGCAGAAGGAAAAAAAAACCAAACATGCTTACTAGATTCATTTCCTGAGTCAGTTCTGAGAGAATCATTACTCCTATTATATAATGGTCCACAGTGCCCTACAGGAAAAAAACAGATAGGATTGCACAAACATCACAGCTTGTAGTTAGTATTTTCCAACATTTCTAGAATCAGATTGTATTTAGTATTTTCCAACGTGTCTAGAATCAAGAGGAATTTTTAGGCTGAGAGATCCTAACCTGCTTAGAAGGCTTTCATGCCAAATTCTACCAACATTAATAGAACTAGACCTTCAAACTCCCTAACTAGCTCTGAAAAAAAACCTCATCATAAATTTCAAGAATGGTGTGATAACAAAAACCCGTGTGAAAACAGACTCTAAGTAACTGCAATCCAGAAATTCACTATTACACATTTCTCAAAGGTCTGTTCAGTGTTCTAGAATTGGTAAGACAAGCTGCATGAAATTCAAACCATTAAAAAAAATTAAGCCGTGCACAGATGAAAAAGATCGCAGCGCACTCTCAGAAAAAAAAAAAAAGTTTTGAAACGTTACCTGTCAAAAAAACCTAATTCTCTTCCCTCCACAGTAGCATACAATGCATTGGTTTGAATTCAATGATATATTCCATCTCTGAGAACTTGTGTCTAAAAAGTGAGGCAGTAGCTGTCAAATATTTGCATCTGAGGGTGTGATCTGATCATGAGTATTTAAGTTCCTTGGAATGTTTCGAAATTCAGATACAATGCAGAATTTTGCATTTAATTAATAAAATTTAGCTGTCTTCACTGAGCTACTACAAAGTATTTATAGAAAAATTAAATCTGCTTTGTTAAAAACTATTAAAATCAACTGCAATTAGGCCTTGCCATTGAGTTGGGGGAAGATCTCTACATCTACTTTCACAACTGCAGTTTGCAGCCTCAGCTCCCCTTGTGTCCAAAAAGCAATGTCATCCTTGTCAAAATTTTCCTGATATTTGTCACAACCACACTCATTTTTGCAACTCTGAAGATCACCTAAAGTTCAACTAATGAAGAATCTGGCTACTTACCAAGGGGCCTAACTTTTCACTGTCATCTATTTTGTATTATCACTTGCACCAAAGCAAATCAGAAGAGAAAATTTCAGAGAACTCGCAGGCAAAATTTGTATTGCTGCCCTATCTGCATTCAATAAGATTAAACATCCTATACTGTAATTTGAACACAACTTTCTTTTACATTTCAAATTCTTAAAATAGTCTATATGAATGTTCCTCAGACCACACAAACCTGAAAAAATGGAAAATGCATCCTCCTCTTGTTCACAGGTCTGAAAAGCTGTGGGGAACTAGAAGATGGAACAGAACTACAGACCTAGCTGGCTAATCCCTTTTGCTATATTAAATCTCACTCAAATTCACACTGGATCAACTTCAATCTGGAATGTATTTGAAACTACCATATGCTAATTATTAACATATATTAGCATTGTTTAGGGATTATTTTTTCAGGTTTTATCTAAAATTTAATTCACTAGCAGATCTATGGCTTAATTTCCTTTTCTACAGGAATTCTTAATTTAACTAAAGAAATCTCTTAAGAAGCTAAATTTTGTATTTAAATCTCTATTTTTAATGAGCTACACACTGAAGAGTCACACTGCAATCATTTTAATAATAAATGCAAAATCCAATTACAGTACATTCATAAAAATAACTGCAAAATGGTGGAGAAGTATACTTGAGTTTGTTTTTAATAAACAGAATATTGCAACTTATCTTTTATTAGACATTCCCAATGTAACTCAAAAAGTACATTAACTTGAACAGTATTATAAACAAAGTAAGACTGAAAAACAAATGAGAAACTCATTGGCAAGAAACATCAACTGTTAACTTCGTATTTTCTTGCTGAGTTGCCAGGATCACCCACACATACACACAAAATGGATCATTTTGGAAGTAAATCTCCAAATAGCTTAAATTTTGTGATTATTTTTTCTCAAAATAAGTACTAGGTTTATGTTCACACCGACACTCAGAAAGATTAATCTGTATTAACTTTTAAAGCAGATTAGCCATCTCCCAGAAAACTTTTTAAGAACCTTTTTATACACGTTAAATGTATGAAATAACCAAGTCTGGCTAATAACCCATGACATCCAATCACTTTGTCCAAACTTACTTCACAGAAGATGCTGTATATCTTATCTAGCCACTGTGTCTGACAGTACTTACTCTAGATTTGATATGTAAATTTGCACAGTGAACAGTCCATAGTGAATGACTGCACTCTGACATTAGGAGAAATTATTTCCAATTTTCAAATACTATGTACCAAAATCACCTCTCTATCCTGTACCGCATCTTCTTTCTAACAG
Source organism: Gymnogyps californianus (assembly GCF_018139145.2). Taxonomy (NCBI): domain Eukaryota; kingdom Metazoa; phylum Chordata; class Aves; order Accipitriformes; family Cathartidae; genus Gymnogyps; species Gymnogyps californianus. The sequence goes on from NC_059484.1 coordinate 3,213,866, forward strand.
TCACCAATGCAGTGGGGGAGCAGGAAATAATGTGGAAGAAAATGTAAAACAAGAATATTCCTGCCTCATCCAATTACTGGAGAAGGAAGATGAGTGATCTTTCCTCCCAAACTTCCCCACATCCCTACCTAGAATGCATAATTTTTGTGATATGCTAGATTTAAATACATATGCTAAAATAGGTAAAGTTATAAAACCACTCTAAATTTATTATCTACCTCCCTATATTGTACACCATAATTCTAGGAGAGACAGAATGCCTTTTTTTTTTTCTTTCACTCCTCTTTACATATACGGAGAGAGAATATACATATATGCAGGTACCTACATACTCATGCACACAAATATGAATCATCCATTTCTCATAAAGTGAAAGAGGAATGGGGCAAACAAGGACCACAACCACATAACAAATATATACAGTGTCTTGCAATTTTGTGTACCACAGTTCTATCTTTACACAAGCTTTCCTCAGTAACTTCAGAAGCAGAGGTATCTAGTGATTTCTGCTAAAAATTAAAGTGCAGGTGAAGTCCCACTGCTTATACAGAAAAGCAACAATGTAAGACTGTAACAGTGAACACTCCAACAAATAGTTTATAAAGGTATCTTTTTGATCAACCCTCCATGACAGGCACTTGAAAAAGTGCATTTGAACTAGTTCTAGAACTGAACAGTTCGGCATAATTTTAGTGGTCATTACTACAAGAATCACAGACTCATACTTTAAAACATTTGACAATCTTACTCTTCAGATGGTGCAGTACCAGTGTTTCTAACCAGGTAACTAGAGCTAACACTATGAGAAATGTATCTCCACATCAGTTGAAAAAAATTAAGGCATTAAATAGAATGGCTTGACAACAGGGGCTGATGTTTTACAATCACACTATGAAAAAGTGCTTTGGAAAAAGAAAACCAACAAAAAAACATGACAGCACTATGAATACTGTGAGGCATCAAAACCCACAACCTCGTACAAGTATCAAACCCGCCCTGGTTCTTCATTGTAGGGCAATCTTCTGTTTTAAGCAATGCTCTTCACACTTTTTCCACCCAAGTGTATAACAACTAAGTGACATAACATGCCAATCACTAAAAATGAAGAGGTCCAAACAGAAAAAAATGGCAGAAGTGAATGATTGTTTCCTACCTGCAAAAATTTTTTTACATCAGCAATAATGTCTCTGAAGATGAGCTGATCTTTTAGTACCTCAAACCATCCTAATTTTGTAATTTTAGCAATGACTTGAACAAGAGCTTGGATGACAAAAGGAGCCAGTTTGGGTTGAGATGCTACATAGTTCAGAATGTAATTTCCTGTAAAGAAGCATTTTAAAATCAGCAACACAAGTCTTCTGTAAAGAAAATTAATTAAACGGTTCTAATAGAAACTCAAGGCACGGATTTAAAAAAACCCAACTATATTCTTACGGTTAGTACAATAACTGTAAGTTACGTTAAATCATTAAATACAGCTAAACATTTAGTAACACAAAGTACATTACATACATGATCGTTATTCTAGGACACATAGGACAACAGTTTGTGAATTCAGAGAACACTGGCAGGTAAAACGGAGTAATTTTTCATGATGGTCCCATATATGGGGCACCGATTATTTCACTATGTAACAGCAGCTCTCACAGCCAACTCCAGATACACAAAGGTTTTTTCAGACAAGAGTCCCTACTGAATGTTCTCAATTCAATCTAGAACAGCCCTTTGGGTAATGCACATTGCAGCTGCAGAAACTCCTCTCTAACTGGAAGGAAGTTAACATGTTTCAAAAGCTGTTGAAATGTATAAAATTGAAGTTGATTAAAGTTAATTTTTACCTAAAAGAACATTGATATCTTTTATCAGAAGAAGCGGATTCTCAGCCATGCATTTCAGAGTACGACTATCTACAGAACTGATACAACAGTGCAGACTTTCTAAAAATCCAAATCGAATCATACGCTCCTCGTGCAAAGCCTTTCACTATTAAAGACCTAACACATACTTGCTTAGTCTTTTAGGATATAGCAATGACTTTAACATAGATCCTAAAAAGTAACGAAAATTCTGTAAGATCTTAATCCTGCAAGTAAGAACCTGCCCCAGCATGACTTTTACAAACGTTAAGAGCTGATCATGAGCAATGTTACATGTAAGTGACTGGCAGGTGTACTAGCAATATCTGCAACTTTCATCCTTTACAAACATGAACTAAATCTCTTTCGCATCTTGTAGGATAAATACAAAGTCTATCTTGAAAAAATGAGTATTTTTTTAAAATATGAAGTAATCTAAGCTAACATACTTATTTATTTTAATTTTGAAACTAGGAAATGTTATTTGTGAGCTAATTCCAGAGAAATGATGAAAGATCTCACAATCACCTTTATGTTCACTCTCTCACAACGACTACCTTATGAATAACAGGCTTGGTAAACGGAGATAATTAGAGAAAAAACAGCCTATTCACTGAATGGTTACTGTGCTAATATGAAGTTTTAGATCCAACTAATATAATGAAATTTTAACCACAAACGTTACTTACGAATGTCAATCCTTTGTTCGACAGGTAATGGAGATGCCCTGCTTACAAGCTTAGACAGGCACGTTGCTGCTAGAAGCTGAGCATAGGATGTCTACAAAAACATATCAAAAGGTATTATTCAAAAAAGGGCTAATTAAAGGCAGAGACAATAAGTCAAAACCTGATAAATAATCAACAAACCAGACTGGTTATCAGGTTTTGGTTATGTTTGTTAAGTGTACCAAAAATTTATAAAAGATGTATTTTAGTAATATCTTTGTTTCATTAAAAATAAACATAAATCACAAAACACTAATAAAAAAGTGGAGACCTAAAACTATAATCCCTTTTGATGGAAACCATTCATCTAAAAGTAATTTCACTATTCAGTGGAGTTCTTCAGTTTTGAAACCTGTTTTAAAATCACGTGATAATTTAGAACCACGAGATGATTACCATGGGTCCAGCCCTGGATTAAAGATATTTTTAAATGTGCTTCCTCTTTTTCTTTCTCTCTCTTTTTGAATTATTGGAAAAACACAGCAAGAATTATACTAGACTCAGCTTGGACTATAAAATAAGAATCAACTCCCCTATCATTTTATCTAGCGTTAACCATGAAATTAAACACCAAAAATGAAACTAAGTAATGATAAGAGAATGGTTTAAACTAACAGACAACAGATAAGCAGTTCAGGGATTCTTTTTTTTTAAATACAATTTTTTTTCATTGTAGCTAATAGCTAGAAACAAGAACAAGGGTGATGTTCAAACACCAGGTTATACCACACTGTGTCCTGACACTGCTCTACAGATGACACAACCCCTGATTACAACCCTTCTGAAAGTACCGAAAGCTAAGATGTTTTCCCTTTTTGTCCCTGACATCTCTAATGCAAGGTAGTGTCAATTCTACAAAGACTACCTCCAAATGAAAAAAATTCTAGAATCATTTATGAAACAAAATATGTACAAAAAAGAGAAAAGCATTTTCCCTTTATTGTACTGACATGGTAATGGCCCATAACTGAGAAATCTATGTGAGTTTCCACGAGCACGATTACATTTATGGATAGAACATCTTTCAGATACTTACTGTTCCTCGTTCTAATAGAAGTTGGCATTGGCTAAGACATTCTGGGCTATCAATAAGCTCCAAGAGTACTTTCTCAGCTTGCATTCGCTGTGCTAGATCAGTTCCTTCATATAGGTGGTTACATAGTACTTCCAGTTCTGCCAGACTCTGTTAGGAAAGAACACAACTGAAACTTCCACGAAGACTTTTCAACCACATGAGATTTCTTTAAGTATTTATAAACCTAGATACTATACCAGTAACATGAACTGTTACCTATGCTAAGCTTTCCAGTTGATTCACATTTAAATTACCAAAAAATAGGAGGCTTTCTGTGACAAGAAGCTAAAAATAACTCTGAAAATTAAGTTGCCGTTTCTTATTCTCTCAGCTACCAAAGTATTTTTTAATATGGTTCAATCCATCTGTTTTTCTGAGTCTTCAGATGGGAAGTCCATAGCTTTTCTGAAGAAAGATGAAAAGATAGAGAACAGTGAACAGTTTGAGCTATGCTACTTGGAAAACTTCTGGCAAATTTCATTTTAAAAGTCATAACTACTTCACCAAATTACTACACCTGGAAAAAATTAGCATTGTCTATATCTGTTGATGCAAATATCAGTGAAAGATGGGACAATTCAGAAGCTACAGTAGCAACAGAAGAGCTAAAATTCCTCTCCACGTAGAAGCTGAAAAAGTTCTCTTTGGTAAAGGTGGCGTGTGGGGAGTATCTCTCTCCTATGTGAGGGATATGATTTATATCTACTAGTCACTGTCTCACAGGAGAGACAAACACTTTGAGCACATTTCAGAATCACTACACAAACAGAAGTTTTAGCATCCATCAGTTTTCCAAAGCCTATGTAACCCTCATCAAAAACTGGCCATGTCATTAGAAGGTACCTGGTAAATATTTCATGACTTGGGTGTGGCCTAGAAAGAAGAGGAAAAGAGAATATGCAGTATTTGATCAGTCTCATTGAAAAGTTTGAGTCAAAATCCTGTTCACCAGCCCTTACAAAAAGATGTTTTGTACTTGAAATAAAAGATTTGGTCCAGCACAATCTAGCATCGCTTATACCGTAGCTCAAATGCCTTTTAAAAATCCAAGACAATAATAGTGTCTTCGGCAACCAAAGTACATTTGGTTTTGTCAATCAAAGCATGTCATTTCCTAGAGACACACTTCTTATCTTAAAAAAAAAAAAAAAAAAAATCATGGTCTTTTTCCCATTTGGTTGTTGTTGTGCATATGGAGTCCCTGGCTTTGATCAGCTTTTTCTGAATTTCAGCATAATGACATTTTAAGAGTCCCTGACTTTCAGTCAAAAAGTAGCCATGTATTTGTTCCTTTGCCGAAATTTTAAGAAATAGCACATTTGCTTCTGGAATAAACAGATTGAATATTTCAAAGGCTGAGCTCAACAGAGACATCCTTTGGTTTCCCCCCCCCCCCCCCACGTTCAGGAGAGCGGAGGAAAAATAAGGAATAGGTAACAATACCAGTAATGCAATTTTAAATGAAGCAAGATCTATACCAATTAAAGTGAAAACTAAGACTCATAGAACGCAAGCATACACGTTAGGGAAAATATAATACAACACAAAAACTACATAATTGGGGTAAAACATGGGAATAAGGACATCTAGCAAAGATAGTCTTCAGACATAAATTACAATGCATCTTTCCATAACGGAATAATTCCAATACAATTGAGAAGCACGAATCAAACTATCATGTCATAACCAGCAAAAGTTAAAGACCCTCCTATATTTGATCTGAAATTTGACTTTCAAGTCTGGACAAACTTGGCAACAAGTTTGAGAAAGTCCAGAATAAAACTGGGATATCAACCCAATCACCAAGGTCTAAATCATCTGTATACTAACTGGCATTAAAATAGCAAACCACGTATAAGTTGGCTAAGCAATCATTTATACACAAAGAATTAACAGTGGATTTCAAGAACATATGCACTTTAATGCACAGTGTTAATATGTTAAGGTCACATCAAAATTTAGAAATTTAGGCTAAGGATCAGAATTAACTTCTTGTTGACAAGTTAAAACTGTGAAGCATTTTATCTGAAGGACAATGAGGGAATTTTTAAAGCAAGCCTGAACAAAAACTAGATAACTATCTTCAAAGAAAAGCTGGTTTATCGGATATTGAGACTGATGACCTGCAGCACTTTGAAATGCTTTATCTGGACATGTTTGGTCTCAGGAGAGAGTTATGACAAAGTTTCTTATTGGTAGGCTGGAGGTATGGCCAGAAATCGCTCAGAATTCTCAGACTGCCAAGGAACTTGTTAGATGTTTTCTGGCTTTTATTTTAGGTGTAGTACCAAGGAAACATGCTGATTTTCCTTGATTCAGACAGTGAAACCAAAAATATACAACTTGAAATCAGCAAATACAACCATCCTGTGTATGACGGCAACTCAGCTGAGCAGTAGAGATATTATTTAACTTTATTAAGAAAAAAATACTCGGACAAACAAATAAGAAGTCAAAAACTAGCTCTCTCTATTAGACATATTTTCTTCAAGAAAACAAAAGACTGTCACAATCCCTTTTTTATTGTGAGACAAAACATGTGAAACTGATGCGTTCAGATACCTCTTTTACTCAAACCCTTATCAATAGCTGAAAGGCGATTCCTAAGAAAACAATAGTGTCAATGAAAAGGATCTAGCAGTTAGATGCTGGCTGCTTTAAGTGAGTCAGGAGTAGAAACACGCCTGTATAAGAAGTGGCATTTTCGATCACAAAGAAGTGTAACTTTTTCCAAGAAACAGATTCACATCCTAATGAAAAAGGTTAGATACTGTGATTTTTTTCCTTCTGCTTGTCACACTTCCATAATATTCAATAAGCTAAATAGTTCTCCAGATATTTCTGGTCCCACGTCTCCAGCTCTCAGAAGTCCCTGGCAGCTCTCCTACTAGCCTGCAAAAGAACCAAGGGCCAGAAATGCTGGGGGCCTGGCTCCGCAGCAACCCACCAGGCAGGCAGCCAAGGAGCCAAGCAAACTGGCAGGAAACCAGGTAGGTTCCTGATTAAAGTTTTGCTGACACTGACAAATTCCCACAGACATTTTGATTTTAATCAGCATTTTCTGATTGAAAACATTCTATTAAGAAAGTTCCACCGGCTCTATGCAAGAGCAACAGGATGGGCATAACTGCTGAAATGCCACAGTTTAAAAAAAGAAAAGAAAAAAAAAAGCCATTTGGGTATGAGGTGATAACAAAAGATATTTTAGTGGTCCTTTTATGTAGCATGCCTGGTACTCAAGTACTTAAATAAATGCCTAAAATGGCCTAACACTGTCAAAGTCTGCTGCCACCAATCCTGTGAAACCGCAAGGGATTCCGGATGAACGCTTAACACCTCAGCAAGTGTCTTCTGAGGCCCATTTCCCGCCCCCCCTTCTTCCTCCGTTGTCTGAGACACAGTTTCAGCGGCTGATGTTCACCTCAGACAAGTCCCGGAGAGGGGCTGTCTCTGATCTTCAGGGAAGTGGGGAGCAGGGAGCCCACCAACGCCTCCAGGAAGAAGTGGCAGCAGGAGAGCAGGTGCGGCTAGCTCACACAGCCGTGGAGTGGCCACAAACCGAGAGAGGGTCCCAGGCGAACACACGCTAATGCAATGGGAAGCATGGAAAGCCACCCACCGCAGGCCAGCCGCCCGTCACCACCATCCAGCCCCGCAGGTACCAGCACCGCACCGGCACTGCACGCCACGGACACGGTGACATTACCGCTCTAACTTCCACAGCGAGGCCAGCGCCACCCGTGTATCAGCCCCGTAGTCCCACACCGACCTCCCACCTCCCCCGTGCACGCGCCCCCCGCCCAGCCCGCCGCTCCCGCCTGACAACAGCCCACCCGAGACCGCGACCTTGGCTCAGCACTCCGACGGAGCCCGCCAGCTCCCGCTCGCCTCAACACCGCCCGCAGCTCCCCGAGCAGCTCCCGGGCACCTCTCGCCCCTCTGCCAGGGCGAACCTCCGCAGCCCACGGTCCCCTGCCCCGGCTCGGCCATCGCGGCCGCAGCCGCCCCGCTCGCCCCACACCACCCCGAGGGCTCGCCCGCGCCCCCCACCCCTCACCCGCGTACCTCAGGACCTCCTTCCCCCCCCGTGCTCTCCCGAGCTCCCCGCCCGCCGCCCCCCACGACAGCCCCATCGCGGCCCCGGACCCGCACGGCCCGTCGCGCCCCAACGGCCAGGCCACGTCCCAACGGCCCCCACCGCTCCGCCTGCCATGCCGCGCTGGGTGCACTGACCTGGACGCGCAGCGCCATCTTCCCGAGCGGCGCCGGGAGCGGGCCGCGGGGAGGGGCCGCGGGCCCGGCCGGGGCTAGGGGGCAGTGCCGAGGCACGCCGCGCCGGGGCCGAGGCCGGCCGGCTGCGAGGGGCGGACCGGGACCGCGCCGTGGGCGGCCGTTGGGGCGGGGCGGCCGTGGGGGCGGGGCGGGGCCGCAGCGAGGGCGGTGGTTGGGGCGGGGCGGGGCCGCAGCGAGGGCGGTGGTTGGGGCGGGGCGGGGCCGCAGCGAGGGCGGTCGTTGGGGCGGGGCGGGGCCGCAGCGAGGGCGGTCGTTGGGGCGGGGCGGGGCCGCAGTGGGGGCGGCTCTTGCGGCGCGCGGGCGGTGGCGGCGGGAGGGGCGGGGAGGGCCGGGCCGTGCACGGGGGCGGGGCCGCCTTGCGCGGGCGGTGCGCGGCACCAGCCCCGCCTGGGCCAGGGCCAGGGCCATGGGCCGCCTCGCGCGGGGGGCGCCATTTTGTTTGTGGAGCCCTCACACAGCCGGTGGTCCTGTGGCAAGTGGGTGTTCGGGGGCTTTCCTTCCTCTCTTGGTGCCAGCCGCCAAGCGGAGGAATCTCTCCTGACTGAAAAGGCCGTGATTTTCAGTAGTTACCGCATTTAAGTGCTGCTGTAAATCTGTATTTGGCTTTGCACAATGCAGATTAAGAGACAGTTTCCAAAGAATTTACTCTCAGATTGTGACAGCACCAGCAAAAGGAAAACTTTCCTCAGTGAACATGGGAGCTTCAGGTCACACAGTCTGTGAGAGATTATAAGAATGTTCCTGTTTTAAAGCCAGCAATTCACAAGTTGCATGGATGTAATTCAATGTAGCATTAATTTCCTACATTTATAAATCAATAATAAACATGGGCCAAGCCATGCTGCTCTATCTGTGCTTCTTAAAAGATCTGAACCAAAGCATGTGGTGCTGGGGCGATTTTCAGACCCAAGGCAGCAACTGTGAGTTTCATTCTGCTTTGGAAGGTGCTGGAAGGTTGCTGAGAGTTGAAAAACCCAAGAATGCTGCTTCAATCCAGAAGGCCAAAGAGATGGTGCTCAGGTGGTTACAGCTGTGTCTAAAGGGACAGATTGCTCAGTTATCCCAGAAAGGGGGAATCCCCCTCTACAGGTGCCTATATAGCATCGAAGAAATGAAATTTAGAGAATAGAGTTGTCTCAGTTTCCAGTTGGATGAGATGAATCCCATTTTTGCTAACCACTGGTACAGATAACAGGTGGAGTCTGCGACAGCAAACACTGTGAAATTAACATAAACAGATATTTTATTTGTTAAGTTGCAGTACTGCAAAGACACAGTCTGATCCAAGACATTCTGTTTCTAGAGTTAAAGGAATAATTCGGGGTTAGTGAGGAAAACACACCATGTAAATCAGAGACAGAAGGTGGTCAATATGGAGATTATCCAAGTTAAGGACATAAAGTGACTTGAACAATGTCTACAAGTATGCATGGGAAAAACCTGTTCTAATGCAGCCAGCCTCTTAACGTCAGATGAAAAGGTGTAATTGATTCTAACCACTATAAACTGAAGCTGAACAAATCAAGAACAGCAATAAGCAATGCTGGCAGTCATTGGCTGCAGTAACTTGCCCCAAAGGATGGTGCATTCCTTGTCACTAGATCGAGAGTGGTCGTTTTTCTAAAAGGTGATGCTGTAGGTACGTGAGCTGCTGTCTTGGGCAGAAATTGGTGAGGTTGTATGGCGTGGGTTACAAAGCCTGTCACAGACTGCGTGCACATACAACTTTGCATCGTATGCGATCAGAGAGCAACAAGCTTTTGTCACTGATGAAGAAACCTAAGAAAGGCCAAAGCAAGAGAAGCATAGAGATGCTTCTGTATTCCTTGTCCTGCTAAAGGTGAGCAGTGGTACTGTACAGCATGGAGCCAAACAGACCCCAGGGTAGAACTCAGCAATGTGTATTAGTTTAGGCTTCACAAGACACTTCTGGAGTCAGTGGCATGGGAAGGAAGGAGGATTAAGTAACAATAAATAAAGTGTGATGGAGGGGAGGCAGCGAGGACTGCTGCTATAGCCAGCTGACAGCATTTATGAATATTGCACCAAAAAAGCTTGAAATTTTTGTTGGGCACACTGCTGTTTGATGTTTTACCACAGTAGGAAGAATTTTTGCCTTGACCTCCCCTGCTCTGAACACCACAGTGATCAAAAGTTCATGTCATTTTTATTCTGGTTAACAGATGATACAGGCCCTGAGCACTTTGTGTAAAATTATTCATGTTTCCCTGCTGCTCCATTGCCTGCATTGCAAAAATTCCCATGTGAAGCCCGGTAGCCCCAAAGAAGAGGCCCAAACTGGTAGCATTCCTCTGGAAATGGAAGCTGCTGTAGACCTGGAATGAAGAAATGAATTGGGTATATTCCTAGCTGGATTCACCTTCTAGCAGCGGGGTCGAGAAACAGTTATGACAGTCTAATTGGGGCAGGAAGAGTAATTTCTTTGTACATGAACTATCACAGTTGAGTGATGATACCGTCACTGAACCATATGCTTTTATACAAAATACCTTCATTAATTACTGGAGAATGAAGCAAAATCACAATGGAAAATGGTTTTAAATGGAGTTTCTTGTTCTCTTGCCCTCACAGCTAACTCTAGTGGCTGGCAGTTCCAAAAGTCAAATGCATCGTTGTTGAAAAGCTGGCTTGGATTACCAGTCCCCTAATGACTGCCTCAGCCCTGGCATATGCCTTAACCCAATTTTTTGTCCTTTACTCTGTGAAGAAATAGAATCATTTATCTACAGCCATAGTCTAAAAGAAAGGAAAAGTCACAAAATATACCAGGAGCAGAATAAAAGGGCTGGTGATACACACAGAAGAAAAGGAACAGGAAGGATTTAAAAGGAGAGCAGAGGGACAGATCAAAACAGAGGAATTCCCAGGACTGAGGAATAGGGAATGAAATGGTGACTCGAGGGTGAGAAAAGTCAGCCATAAATTATAATGCGGAAAATTCGGGAGACTTTCTGATGCAGTACAATTACAAACTGTCTGAAGAGCCAGAAGCAGCTTGCCAGTACGGGTCGAAAAGGTAAGAGGAAGCTTTGCATATCCCTCAAAGACCTTGACCCTGTGAGCAGAGTGTCAGCTCTAGCAATGACTATGAATTCTGCTCCAGGTGACGGGCCATTGCCTAGGCTGTGCCGCTAGGCTATGCAAAGACATGCAGAAATGAGGTTAATAAGTAAAATAGTTCAAGAGCTGAGCATAATCTATGGACAGCATATGTAGCTAATTGTGAGCGAGAGCTTGTGGCTTCTGCAGCAATGAGCCAGTTTCCAGGTTGTGTGGAGCAAGTGTGTTTCTGCTTAGCCAGAAACACCTATTCCCCTCCAGCCTGGGTCTCCTTTCTGTGTCGATGGATGAGCATGGAGAGAAGTTGAGAGCACAAAGCTTGTACCACGAGGTAGGCAGGGAGCACTTGCTCAGCTGTGTGCTGAGCTGCACAGTGCAGCCATGTGACTATTTGTACCTTATTTAATCATCTGTTGAATCATTTTAATCTCTGAGACACAGGCAATTGCATTTCTGTATCCGATTTCTGTCAACTATAGCCTGATTATTTTAAGGGGAAAAAAATTGGTCTAGCTAAAGAATTAATGGATTCTTAGACTAATACCTGACAAAACTCCTGAGATTTAGCACAGCCAGTAAGAATGATACACTGTGAAACTACCCCAGACTATGTCAGAGTCCTAGCCCAAAGGACAAAGCTGCATTAAGGAGTGTAATTTATTTAGGAACTTTTATACAATTCCTTTATCTTTACATGGGAGGGGGAAATGACACAGTGAAGATGCTTGTGTGACAGGTATCGACAGGAAGAAGTTGTGCCATGAAATTCAGACTTGCTTCCATGGAAGATAACAAAATTCTTGCTGTGTTCAGTGGAAGCTGAATTAAAGAAGGGTTTTAGGTCTGCCTCACAAGATATAGTACTGAGACCTCCCTGCAGTATTAATATACAGTTTCCAGCTCAAGTCTCATTTTCTGCTAGGTGGAATAAAACCAACTTCCTGAATTTGCTGTTACTTTGGATTACGTGAATAGATCTGTTGCTACAGGCAATGCATTCACAATTAGATCCATTCATTTGCCATGCTGCTTAGAGAGGGCTGAATCTTCTCCATGCTTTTTTTATTTAATTTTAAGTGACTTGATTAAAGCATATAAGGAAAACCAGCCATTTCTGGTCCCCCCAAAAAAAGAACTAGCAAATGTTCAGGGTATCAGTGTTCCTTCTTTTTTTGCATCACATTGTGATTTTTCCTAAAACGCAGTTTTCTTACTGAAAGGAATGGCTGATAATTTACAACAAATTATTAAATATATAAAAAAATACAGAGAAAAATGCAATATATTTAATTTAGAACCCTTTGTTTGGGGAAGGTTAGCTTTTTTTAAATAGACATAGTCCATCAGGCCAAACACTCGCAGACTGGTATTTGATATGGTTCTACTACACATTTTCTCATTCTAACATTCTTTTCTTTCTGTTTTTGATTTTACATTAACAACAGTAAAAGGCCCTGAAGAATTGTAATTTATTTCTGTGGCTAAGGATTTCAAGATTATTTTCTGTGCCACATACTAGTCTATGCCAGTATATATTGCCACAATTTAGTGATTGGTTTAGTAATCTAATTCGTTCATTTGCAATGCAGATCACAATTGATCTTGAATAGATGTCTGCAGATTAAATAGTTTCATAAAAAATACCCACTTAAAACAAAAAATTCAGTGACTTCTACCAGACGATTTTATGTTCAAGTTAATATATAGTGGATAAGCAAAAGAAGTTATTAGAGATATCACTAAGAAGACCAGGAAGAGCCCATAACAACAAAATCAGTAGTTAAATGTGAAGCCATTTCATACTCCTAATTAAAACTAATTAATCTTTTCAATGACACAATGGCATGCTTTCTACTGATAAGTTGACAATACTCCAGGAAGTCTGAAACAAAAGAAATTCTTTGCTTGTTTGCTACCTGGACAAAGATCAATAATACCTCAGGGCAAACACAGTCTATAGCCAATCTCTTAATGTAATTCAAATTGAAAGGAAAAATCTGCCTAATAGCAAAAAAGCACAAAACAGCACAGTAAAGGAGGAATTTGTGATGCACTGTGTATACATTAAAAGATCTATGCAGTATGTGTATGCATACAGTAAGATTGCCCTTAAAGCTTCCTTAACACCATTAATTTAACTTTGAGTTACCTCAGCGTGTGCAGTAATCACTACATGTTTTTGTGCATTGGATAAAGAAAACTGCAAATACCGAGGCTTTACATGCAGATGCCTGAACTTTTGCTTCCTTAGTCATTAATGTCATTCAGTAATTTACTGCTGTTCATCTGTCCTCAGCCAATGGGAACCAGTAGGTGTAACTGCCTCCCAAAAGCGGTTTTCATAGTTTAGTATCTTCCATCACCCATTAATTCAGAGCCAGCCTTCATGTAATTAGTTAACAAAAGCAATTGGAGAAGTTTTTCAGGGTGATCACTTTACACTTTGAAGTCTTATGTTTTTGAATTGCATTTCATTTGCTGTCTGGTTCATGCTCATCAAGAAGTGGTTGAGACAGTTTGAAAAATGTGCATGTGTTCTGGTGGTTTTCAGAAAGAAAACGATGTCTGCTTTTCTGTCTGCCATTTCCAGAAGCATGGCGACACCAAATGCACTTTAGTTGCACACAGGGTCAGGTATAGGAGGAAGTCTTGGACAGTCCAAGACAAAGGACAAATAGCGGCTCTGTTGTGCAGATCTGTGTGTGTTTGAAGGGCATGCACTGAGCTACGGAACGGCCACCTTCTTTAAACTGCAGTAATTCTCGCCAAACATGATGCTGTTCAGAGTAAAAATAATGATCCCAGATCTTGAACTGTTGCCTAGGCTGGTGGGAAGAAGCCGACACTGTTAGGAGTGGCGCAAGAACTGTTACAAAAAGAAGCCAACAGGTATGCGCATCTGTTTGAATACACAAGAAATCTTTTCTGGGTGTTTTTGAGTATTGCTAGTAAAACAGCACTTACTTGCTTTAGACTGTGATTGCTTCATGTATCTATTAAAAGTAAGCAAAATAGCCCCCCAAAAGACAGATAATTCGCCCTTGATGAGACTAACCATGGAAAATTTCAAATGAGAAGGAGAATCTTGCTGAAACTTACGAGAAAACATGAACTAAGGAGATTAAAGACTGTTTTGCAACCTTCATACTTAGGCTTGTTGCCATGTGAACAATCTCTTGATATTTCTTAGTACATTATAGAAAAAAGGAAATTGATACAAGGTAAAAATTTTGTTTAACTATGGACATATTTACTAGACAAATTAGAATGTTTGAAAGAAATTATAATTTACATTTTAAGAATTAATATAAAATTTGATCCCTTCATCATACTTAGTAGACAGGTGCATGTTTAAGAATTTTATTTAACAGTCTAAATGTATGGATTTACAACTGTTCTTATTTCTGGTAAGTAGCATGATACACTTCAGCCAAAGCTGAATTTCAGGAAGGTGGATACACAAGTGAATATGTGTGTTATCAGAGGAGCCATTTGCAGCACAGAGACTACTAGTAAATATAACAGAGCATGAAAGGTATTGGACAACAGATGTATAAAAAATATTATTCAGAGTTGTTTCAATTTTCATAGTCCCCGGATTCATATTCTTCCTCATCTTCATCATCAGAATGGTCGTAATAGTCCCCATATTCAATGCTGTAGCTTGCACTTCTACTGCCAGCAGTAAATGCAAATGCAGGAGATGAGCCTGCAAGACATAATTGAATCCAGATTAAATTAGTTGTAGATAGGAACAAAGAGGAAAGTATGGTTTTGGATCTGTATGGCAAGGTTTCTGAATCCTTGTTAAGTTTTCTGTTAAAAGGAGAGGGTTTTTATCCAAAGACTTGACGTCATACCACTGAAGCTCATGATATACGAGCAAATTTCTATATCATTCACATTTTAAGTTGTTGAAAATACGTTTAATTCCCAATACTGGTAAACTATGAGTTCAGTCCTTTGCAGATCCTATGCAGCTGAAAATATGACCAGAGCCAATAAAGCTTTGAAAACCACTTGCAGAAACAAGGTCAGTGACAAACTAGACCAGTGACAAACTCCTCTAGACCAGGAGGCAAATATAAGACAATGCATCTTTATCCTGCGTTTGCCAGGAAACCCAGTTCTCCCCAAAGGAAGAAGGATGTTATTCTGCAGGACTGGGCCCAATGCAAAACAATAGTAAAGCCATTTCTTACATCTTTCCAAACACTCATTAAGGAGCAACAACTGTTTCCTTCCTAAGTTTTTGAAAAATAAACAGCTAAGCAGAACTGCCATGGTTCAAAGACTCCCTCAGCTACAACAGCTGTTGTTCTGGGTGCAGAGTTCCTACTAACATCAAAGAACTTCTGTAGGATAAGGATAGTGGAATAATATGTCTCAGCTGTATGGCTATAATCCACATCTTTCTGTTTTCTGGAAGCTGGTATAATTTGCAGCAAAATATTACAATCTTAACCCGTTAGGGGATAAAGTAAAAGAAAAGCACACAGAAAAGTTAAAATATGGACATATTTAGGTAATTTCTCATATCGCTCATTTGCATTCTGACAAACCCATCCTTTGCGGCTTGCTTGCATGCATTTTTATATTCTTTACATCCAAATAAAAAAAAAAATACCATCAATGACTTTCAGTCTTGCAGAGGCATATGTTGCACCGTACTTATTTTTGGTGTGGCAGATGTAAACACCTTCATCTGATTTTTTGAGGCCTTGAATCTGCAGCCAGCCTGTCACACCATACTTCTGAGGCCCACCTCTTGCCTTTGAGAAGAGAAAGAAATAGTTGGAATTAAGTAGCTAGGAGACACCATGATATTTCTCAAAATAACTGTGGATGTATTAAACATCATTCCAACCTTTGCTTTTTGTTTACTGCCATCATGCTTTGATTCTGTTTGTTTCTGCTGCCCTATGTTTTAACTTCTTACTGCTCTGTGCCTCTGAGTTCATGCTTTCCCATCACTGCTATTTAAACTTCATTGCCCTTCACAGTGCTCTCATTCTTGTTCCTTCTCGTGCTACTGATTCCCAGCGCTCCTCCTGTCTCTTGTCCCAGCACCAGTTCTTGCTGCTGCTTCAAAGCATTGCCACCTGTTCTCAAGTTCATAAATTTCTTCAGGATGAGAGTGGAAGGTGGGTCTCATTGAGTTGTTCAGGGCCGAGGGGCCTGACCAAGCTGACACTCAGCATCCAGGTTTTAATGGATTGGCATGACATACCATGAGCTTTCACTCTTCATGACAATCAGTTTCAACTGACTTGGGCTAAAGCCTCTTAAAGGGGTGAGCTTTCTTTCCCAAACAAATAACACAAAACCATTAACAGATGTTAACAGAGATGCTCTCATGCTGAATCTATTAATGAGATAGGTTAACAGGGTTCAGTTTAGCCTCTGAGGTGACCAGCATTTGGATGTGGCTCCTTGCACCATTGTTTCTGAGCAACTTTAAGTCCACTAATCCCACTTGTGTTCATGCAGCCTCTGGAAACATTTCTAAATAACTAGACTCTTAGTACTTCAGTAGTTTTGGTACTTTAATTAGCTTTTTCTGTGTTTTTTCTATCTACCTTTTTGTTCAGGTTGTGCCCCATGTCCATCAGATCTTGGGGCTTTTGGGTTGTGTATTCAGAAAGCTAGATTTACCATGCATTTCTCTGCATAGTCTCTGTTCATATTCTTTGTCCATTGGAGAAGGCACGCAGATGCAGGCTTCAGCCTTACTGCAGTCTGCCTGTACATCTGGCTTTGTTAGCTCATCTCCCCAGAATGTTATTTCCATTTAAAAGAATTAGCATTCTGATTTATTTAATTTTCGCTCAAACTTTCAGGCTATTTCTAGATTTGCTTGAAGCCTATACTAATGCCATTCTGCTCTTTCCCCTCAGATTAAAACACGGTGTCCTCCATAAAATGAGCAAGTTTCTTTGCTTTCCTTTTGAACGCCTCAAGGACTGAACCCAAATGGCAGGTCTCCAGAAACAGCATCTTGCAAAGGAGGAGTTTAGATACCTGCCAGAATTGTGCTTCTGCATCAAGAGTAGAAAAATTGTTGCCAACAGCCATCTTTCCCAGAATGCACCTTCTTTTAGGTAGTAGCCTAAACGGTTCCATTTCTATGTTCATTCAGTTTTTCCAGAATCATATCTACATAGGGAGAATCTTCCTGCTTTCCCTGAAGCAGGCCAGATGGTACCCTGGCTGTTATTTCTTCTGCTTGGACTGCCAAAGCAATGATCCTTGCACTGACTGAAATCATAATTCTTTATGTAGTCAGAGGACCCCTATTGGGAATCTATTTATTGCAACAGTATTGTATTCTGTAGGAGGAATTCACTAAATAATACCCCTACTCCTCATCCCAAACCGTATGACATGGAAAACTCAAGCTTTACCTGTACTGAGATGTGGGCGTCATCTCCTGGCAGAAACATTTTATTCCCCTTTTTTTTCCATTCAAGGTGTGGCATAGGATAGGCTGACACCTCACAGCCAAAAATGACATCATTGCCTGTGAAATTCTGGACATCCTGAGGTGGCATAGAAATAACAGGAGCTGCACAGAACCAACAGAACGGTGCTTTAGAAGACCGTGAGCAAAAGACAACACAAACATAAAAGCATATAACATTAATTCCTACTTTACGTGGTAAAACCAGTTTTCCTTTTGCCATCTCACACATTATGAAGAGCCACATGATTCCAAGCAGCTTTTAAAGCTCGGAACACCTTGTGTCCTATTAAAGGGTGAACAGGCTTTTTAAAAGACACTTATTTCAAA
Organism: Gymnogyps californianus; assembly: GCF_018139145.2. Lineage (NCBI taxonomy): Eukaryota > Metazoa > Chordata > Aves > Accipitriformes > Cathartidae > Gymnogyps > Gymnogyps californianus. Next base: position 3,231,689 of record NC_059484.1, read on the forward strand.
GGACCCGTCTGTCCTTCCCCTTGCAAATGATCATGAAACTTAAGCTGAAATTAAAAGTTTAGTTTGTGTCCCATGAGCTGTCATCGTGGACTAGACTCAAGGGCTACCAGTTGAGCAGCCAGTACTCGACTGGACCTTCAGAGGAAAGTACAAGAAATTCTGTAGCAGACAATCACAGAGTAACTTGATTGTACATGATAGTTCTTCTTAATTTCTATTACATTTTGGTTAGATTAAAAGCTAAAATACTGAGATTGCTAGCTTGTCAAAATTTGTTTTCTGAGTACATTATTGCCTTGAACTTGCTAAAATCTCGTCCCCCTCTGTTACCCCTGGAACTCATTGCAGCAAGTTACAGGATAACAGTATTAATAGGTTTCTCATTTATCCTCGATTGCTATCAATTTCATCTGACGTTCTTGTTATGAGACAAGTAATAAAAGTGATTGAAAACCAATTATTTTTATAAGGTTTTATGTTATGTTTATTGTAATTATTATATTTCCACTTGTTTCCTATTGTTCTATTACCCTCATCCCCCTCCACTGTTTATTTATTGCCTCTGAATTATCCTCTCCCACTTTTTCCCAAAGAAAAAGCTGACGTTAACCACGAGAGGGAGCCAGTCCAGGGATTTGAAGACATTGAAAAAATAATCACCTGATGTATTCATACATGATTTAAATACATATCCCTCTATAAGCATGTATGAACATACTAAATGTTAACAGGAGATGATGATATTTAGCAGCAGAGAGCAAAATAACATATTTACTGTTATTGCAGCTTTCCTGTTTTGGAGATCTCTGCTTTTTTTCCTGATCTATTTGTCCTCAGCAAGAAATGTTTTTCCTTCTAAAGTCTGTTTTCTTTCTATTCCATACCGGTGTTTAAAAATGAATGCATTTTCTGGGCCACTAGACTTGTATTTAATTATTGCTTTTATTTTTGTACAGATCCCAGATGCTTGGAAATGGAAACTTATAGTAAATAATTAATATATTTTTACTTGCAATATTTGAATCAATATGTAGGTACAGCATTTATGCTTCAGCATTTGAAACAGCCTGTTCCAGGTTTTCAAGCAAGGTTTCTAATACATTTGTCAGTTTTTCAGTATTGATATCTGTGCAGAAAATATCAAATGCATATTGATTAAAATTAATTGCAAACAAACGATACATTGAAGTATCAATTTCCCCATTTATGAATGCCTCATTAAACAATCCTGCTACTCTTCAAAAGTAAGATTTTCAAACTAGGATACTTAAACCCTTAAATGCTTGTTCTTTCATGAGAACTGTACATTCAGAATCTGTATATTATTTCAAAAATCTTGTATTCAAATCAGCATTAACTGAACATCTTGGATGAGAAATTTTTTGCCTATGAACTTATCACTTAGGGTCTGATATTAAAACATACTTTGAAATATTAAAACTCAGTGCAGCCACACTCCTTTTAATGATACATCCACTGTAGTTAAGCTTAAAGTGTAAAAAAGAAACCAAATGTCTACGTTGACTCACGTGAGTTCTTTAAATTATACCTGTACAGAGACAGCATGAAAAGCTTTTTAAATAGGCAGATGTTAGCTGGTTAGTATTTTTGTTCTGGTCCCAACACAGGTGTCCTACGGATCCACTGACAACACCGAAGTATTGCCAAGAACTGAGTCTCACTTATCTGACTGTCGACAGACGTGGCTCAGCCATGCGAGGCTGAGGGCTCTGGCTTTGCCACACCATGTAAACACATCCTTAGCGTCAAGGACATAAGGGTCTGAATTACAAATCTACATTATAGCTGTTCATGTGCAAGAAATTTGTCTAGCACTGTCTACCATACACCAAGACGAATTCCACACTGGAAATACCCCTTCCTACATTAACTGTAAGGAGAATACAGATGATAGCTTGGAAATGTCTAGATATGGTCTGAGTCCCACCCAGCTGAGTATTTTTATAGAGGTAGTTAAGGCCTTGCTGGACGAGGGCTGACCAGGTCTGGCATTATGTGAGATCAAACTCATAGCAAGTAGGAAGAACCACAGTTTTGATCTAACCAAACTGCCTTTTCTGAATCTGAACACAGAATAAATACTTGCGTTATCTACTCAAACTTGAAGTGCCTCCAGAAATAAAATAATATCTCACAACACCATTTTGCTGTATTTTACAGAAGAAAATTGAAGTAATGGTGTATCATTTTAACAGAAATTTACAAACTTCATTTTTGAGTGTTTCAGATTTTGTGTTCAGCCAAATTCTCCCATGCATATCCGTGTATACTTTTTTTGCATAACTGTGTCTTTAGAAACAGATCTTTACTGTTATGTTAACCTGTTGTTTTGATTCCTGGAGTAGATAATTTTTTCTTGATAGCTATAGAAAGCATTCTGATGTCTCAGTGTCTGGAGGTGAATGTGCAGTAGTTGCTCCTTTCCTTTTACAGTCCCAGTCATGAATTATCCTCATGTGTTACAGAAGACATAAACCAGAAGCCAGGAAAAGTCAAAATATTGCTTCACCTTTCACAATCAACATGAATGCAATATCATGCCAGACTAATGAATTTAATAATATGGTTCTTTTTTCCCTTAACTCATATTAATTTTTGCTAATCTATGTCTGATTTGATGAAAATGGCAGAAAATTTTGTGGCTTTTTTATTTGTTTTTTACTCCAAAATTTACATTTAAAATAAATTATGTGACAGCTAAATATAAAGAGAATCACTGCTAGATTGTTCTGTTACTTCATTAAATCATCAGCAAGAGAGGTTTGAATGTGAATGGGGATGGATTAAGTGTGGAGAATCTGTATATAATCGATGTACTTAGTAACCTTGGTAAATTATTAGATAAACTGATTAAAACTAGCTTTCAGGAGAAGAAAGGCTTTTTCAGTGTTTCTTTAGGGAGCTAGGCCTTTTTCTTCTCCTTTTTCTGGTGATAGACGTAAGATAAAAGGCTATACTCTTCTGATGAAAGGAGTTTATTGTTATTTATTTATTCATTGGTTGCTGTATACAATTAATCCATTTGGCATCAATAGGAAACAGCAGATGCTTTGAAGGCGAAATAACAAAAACAAAGTACTTTGAGTTGAGTGAAGGTTATATTTATAGCTTGGTACCAAAACCCCACAGTGTTCAGTGTTTGTTTCTCATGCAAATTGAAGTCAGTGGAAAGTGAGTGCCACAGCGAGGTTGCTACTCTTAGAGCCAGGCTCCCTGTTGCCTTTTGACATCCGTTGCAGACATGAAAAACCACTCTAAATCATGGTGCACTTTCACATGCCCACTGTGCTGCTTCAGATAGCTGCCGTGGCAAAGAGGGGGCTTACTGGTAGACTCTTACGGGGGAGCGAGGCATGGTGCCCCCGTGGTAGCACCTCTGTGCCCTGCTGCTTGCTGAAAGGCCCAGGCTCCTTCCAGGGTCTAAAACACAATCTGCAAACCCAGCATGGTCAGCTGCTGCTCAGAGAGCTTGAGAAGAGGGGCACTTGTGCTCCCCCTCCCCGGCAAGCCCAGCACCCACCTCAGGCTCAAGCGCTCTGCTGCAGCTGGGTGCATACACCAGCTGGGCACTTTCCTCTGCAAGAGCCAAGGAGACGGGCCCCCATTTTTCTTAACTAAACTCTGCACAGCACTGACATGGCTATGAACTTTCCCCCAGGCTTCTGTGCAATTCAGTAAGCTGAGCAATCCTAGGAAATTTCTCTGCATTCCTGGAGAGAGGGTCCAGCCTTTCTGGGGACCCAGGGAAGCAGTGGGAAAGCATTGGGGGTGATGCCTGCATACAGAGGAGCTGAGCTCATTCCTCCTGCTTGAGCAGTGTTATGTGCCTCAGGGGTGACTGCAAGGCCTGGTGGATGGCAACACCAGCAATTAAAAGCAGTAATACTTCCAAATTAAAGCTTTTTGTACATGGCCAGTTCAGTTTAATTAATTAGAGGGGACCATTGCTTTAAGCCTGTGTGCCTGAACAGCTACCTCTGCTGCAAAGTTAACATCACTTGCTACTAGAGTGGCACTTCTAACTGAAATCTTCCTGAAGGAGTTATGCCGCAAGAACTAGTGCTATTTTAATCCCAAATAAGAACACCTACCCGAGGGCTAACAGGCTTTCAATCATACTGTGGGCTGGTACGCATTGAGTTTTCTGAATGTCTCTTTACTGACAAGCCTCATTTCCCAGCTTAATACCCTAATGGCAAATAAGGGATTCTTTAATAGATCTTTCTCTTGCAACTAGAGAAAGAGGAAAGAAGTCTGGTATTAGCTGTTCATCACTTTTCCTTTTAAGTATTCAATATCCAGTGTTCATTCAATATAAAAGCACAGCATACAGTCTAAATTGGAGACAACAGATTGCTAGCGAGGAATGGGTAAAATGTACCCAAGTTACTCTCATATATGGACCTTTGCCAGAGATGCAATTTCAGATTCCCAGAACTATGACCCATTTGTGACCCAGAGACCTCTTCTACTTACTTCATTTGAGAAAATATTTCGTTAACTTAAAAAAAAGAAAAAAAAAATTCTCATTCAGAAAACAAAAGCCTGTTCACTTTTTCATTTTATATTCATGTGACTTAGGTGAAAGGTGCCCAGGAGTAAAGACTTGTAATAATGTGAAGAATGAGAACAGCATATGAGCAGGAGGCAGGATTCCCTCGTACAACCCAGCTAAGAATCCTTCCACTAACAATCATCGCAGACAACTGTTCATGCACTGTAAGTGTCTTCAGGGAAATTGTTTCAGTTTGATTTTGTTCTAATATTTGGATTTCTATTTCATGGGTTAGCTAGATTTTATGATGATTCCGCAGTTGGATTATTTTGGATTTTTTTGTGAAAAGAACAGACCTGTTAATTAATCCCTATCTTCTATTGCCTCTACTTCACTGCTTTCTGTATATACACACAGATGGATACACGCATGCATACACATATATATACATACGTACATTACGTGTGTGTGTATATATTTATGAATGAGATCTGCCTTGCTATCACCACTTTAATACCAGGTCAGTCCTCATATAATAATAATTATTTGTCCAGTCCTTCCAGGCTATCCTATCTGTTTACCTATTCCCAACTACACATACAATTTTTGTAGAAAATATCTCATACTTTGCTTATTCAGAGCAGAACTAGTCTGTAGATCTATGGATTATTAGTTACCATGTGATTTAATCCATTAGTCCAATATAGAGGCTTATAACGTACAAGATTAAGTACCAGCTACTGAACCACATGTTTAACACAAAGCAGTATTATAACAACATAATGATAATTATAACAAAAACACAGATTAGTTTAATAAAGTTAGATTAGAGCATCTAGTAACACATCTGAAAATAAGAATCAGATCTTTTTTCAGCTTGGAAGTGCCTCTGTACATATTACCTGATTCACATGGTCCTTTATGTTTCATGCTGATATTTCTTTTTGTAGCATAAGCCTTGTTGAATTGACAGATGTTCTCATAGGTTTTCCCTTCAGGTCCGCAGATGCTCTCTTGAGACTTGCACACACACTGGGGTTCAGGGACTTCCCCAAACCTTGCTTCATCAGCATCCAACCTACACTCAAGGTTGTCCCCACATTGCCCGTAAAAATTATTGCCCTGGTCCAAGTCGCAGATCTGACCTTCCACATTTCCACATTCAGGACAGCAGCCGCAACGGTCCAATACAGTCCCGGCTGGACAGTCTTTAGGCTCAGAGCAAAGTGCCAAATTGCATTTTCCACAACTATCTCCTTCCTTTAACAGCCTCCACCAACCTCGGTGGTACAAGGCAGGGAAACTCTGAGAAACCTGCACCAGTACTACCAGCACTGCTGTAACCATCGGGTGCTTCATCTTGAGAATGTAACGAACAAGCAGAAAAGGTCCTTGGAGTAAAGCTGAGGGGGGGGAGAAAAAGAAAAAAAAGAGTAAGCTAGCGAGACAAAAACATCACAATCCTTTTTTTGTTTTAGAATGTAAATTCTACTGCAAACGCAGGCTGTAAGAAGAAATCAGCATCAGATTCCTAATCTGGAACTGATAATAAAAATGCATACAAACCCACCAGCTTTTCTCTAATGCAGTTTGGAATGTGAGTATTGCTTGCACAGAAACCAAACTGCCCCTTCTGACAGCTGAGTTGAAGCTCTCTGAAAAGCTGTTTGCTCAGTGTCTCCTTGAGCCAAATTTGCAAAGCGTTGCTCTACTGAAACAACATTATGTTGCAGCTATTGTAGAAAGGAGAACAGAGTAAATTAGTGTAAAATGAAGACATTAACTGCTATGAGCTTCCCCCCCACCCCAGTCAGTTGAAAAAGACAGTCACAAAAAGATAAACATGGGTACAAAGTAGCAATCAAGATACCAGTACTCTAGAGCTGAGGCAGTGCTCTAGAGACTATAGGAAGGTTTAACACCAAATTTAATCCATTAATGATCACAGCTAGGGGGTTCTGAATTAACAATTTCCCTACAGGCTCTTTACAAGCAAGGGACAATCCAAGACAGCTGGAATTGACTTTAAACTCTTGGATTTAAGATGAGAGGTGGCTAGACCCATTAAAGAACCCATTTAGCTTCTTTTCAGTGTTTATGAGTGTCTGTGGTTTGCCACCCAAAATAATGTGGTCCACGTTTGGCTCTAAGAACAAAGTGCAAAAGGTTTAGAACATAGACAAACATGAGCAAGCCGCCACAGCATCTTCAGACACCCCAGAGGAGGTTTTGCTGAAGTATTAGATGCATCGCTTCTCTTTTCATAGCACTTGGCTAACTTTGTTTCTTAAGATGTACTTACACTGTGAATTATGAAGGAGAATGAAAGAGGTAAGTCTGATTTCTTTTCCCACTTTTTCTGTGTATAAATTTCTGCCAGTTCAGGGAGAGGGGTTTGCAGGGTCATTTCTTGCCAGGTGTTGCTCTTTTCTTTGTACATCTCAGGATTTAGGCATGCTCCCTATCATCCTGCCTCATACCAGAAAACTCTCCCTTGCAGTACTGAGGAGATTTCTTGTCTAGAGACCATAGGCTGCTGTTACCACTGTTCAAACCACGTGCAGCTCAGCAGAGGTGCATCTTACTGTCTGTTGGAGGTGGAAGTGAAACATAATGGACTTACAGACCCTGCAAATATGGCTCAATAGCATGGGTCAAGGATCACCATTCTCTACAAATGAAACATCATTGCGTGTTTGTTAGCTTAAAATAACTATACGTGCATCACATTTTCAAGACATACGTATAAGACACTGTTAACAAGATGAAATAAAAGAGAAATAGTGCTTGTGCCTGCTTGTCCTGAGATCATCCACAAGCGGCTTTTTCTACTCTTTTTCTATTCATGGTGCTTAGCTGCTTACATAAGCTCAGTGAAGGATGCATTTTGTTGTACCAGCCTTGCATCCTCTGATCATGTCCACAAAGGCCAGTCTTTTGGGGACATATGTTTACTTTCCATCCCAAACATCTCCATGGCTTTTCCCAAGTTCATCTTCATACCTTCTGCACCAATTGAGATTACCTCTTGCTTTGAGTGAAGTAGCAGGCTGCTTCAAAATCACTTCCTTCTCCCAAACTGTATATAATGCAATTTTCCTCTGGCCTACATTGGTGGAGCACTTCTAAAGCCAGCCTGGAGAGACCTACAGGGCACTGCTTATTTCCATGTCATGGCTGGGCTAATTCATATTCCGTAATGCATGTTTTTGCTTTAAACACAGAATCAGACTGTAAAAGTTGTGTGTCTAATTGATGCTTTTAACATTGAGAGTCAGAAAAAAAGTAACCACTGAATTTAATGGGAAATTGATTTCTTGTCTCACTTTCTTACTCTGTTTAATGTGTGTATTTCACACTTTCTCATCAAATTCTAATTGGACATTTAGTTTTGCATTATAGGGTCTACTCATCACTGTCTATTTTATTATTTGTGCCTACAGGTGTAGGGGATGAGTATCTAGAGGACAAGGATTTGCTAGGCTCATATAAAGTAAAAAAATGTTTATAGTGGTGAAACCATATATGCAAAGAGGAGCCGAAGCAGGGAGGGGCTGCAGGCCAGCACTGCCCCTGTTAAGGCTGAGCTTTGCCTGTTGTCTTCCAGGAAACATGTGATTTGAGGGCTGTAAAAAAGAAGTATACAAGGAAGTACCTCCTGTGTCCTGGCACTGAGGAAACCCATCATAAATATCCTAGAAAGCATTTTTGGTATTTATCTGACTAATGTAATGTGAGTTCTTGGTGGGTTCAGCCTCTAAATTAAGAACTGGGTATGGCTGTGGTCTCGCCTGAAGAGCTGCCCCTGGCAGGTGATCTGCAGCTGAAGGTTATGTGGCCACTGATTCCTGAGCTCACCTGGAACAAATTGGGGCAGGGAAAGGTTAAAGCACTGTGGTATGACATGGAGAAATGGCCTGATAGCTGTCTAAAATGTCTTTCATTAGCAAGCTGGCTGTGACAAGCCGAGCATTGCTATAACTCTTCACACTGGATGGATGTGTGGTAGGGTCACAGCAAGGGGGATAAAAGGGGAGCAAGGGAAGAGAGCGGGACGTGCAGCTGGGTTTCAAGCGGCACATCTAAAGGCATAGTCCCATCTGGTTCAGTAATAAAATATGCTTATTTTGGTATGTCTCTAATCCCTGAAGCTTGCTTTGGTGGGTTTGGCAGAAAAAAGTGTTGATTTTCATCACAAACCTTGAATTATCTTAACCCTAAATATCTCCTAGAACAAAACACAAGCAGCAGTGGATTAATGTCACTGGTGGACCTGCAAGACAGGCACCAAAGTACACTGTCTGCTTTTCAGACACCATCCCCCAAACGCTGCCTGGAGAGCTGACGAGCAGTGCTGACGAGGCCTCCACGACCCCTCCAATGAGGGGAGGAGGTAAGCAGCTGCAGTGCATGAGGGGAGCTTTCTGCCATCAGCTGTGAAATAACATTTTGGTGAATAATTTCTTTAACAGGCAGGTTGAACAGCATTAGTGTACCCTCAGTCTCAGCAGGCAGGGTAATGCTGGCCATGCAGCATTTTACCTGGCTTTTTCTGGGTATTTCCACGTGATGTGATCAGTGCAAGGAGTTCTGCTACTATCTCCTGGAACAGGCAGTACCCAAGTTGGATGATGGGCAGCGAGGGGACATGGCAAAATGGCTCAGCACTTCCTGTACCCTCAAACTGCATCTTCCACCAGGACATGGGCGATGTCTTGCAGAATAATTCCTGTAAGTGAATTGTTGAGGAAATTGTATTCCTATTCATTTCCTGCCTCTTCTTGGGGCCCCATGTTATGCTAAGCTGCTGACTTGTATTGCATTATTCTACTTTGCATGGTAATAGATAAGGTACATGGCTGATGCAATTTGAAATCCTGTACTGCTCTGAGACAAAATGTGGTTCAGCTCTTCATTCTGTTTTTATTTGTGTCAATGTGAGTTTTACTTAAGTAAAGGTTTCTGAATCTGGCTCCTGCCAGACTTGCAAATCTGGTTCTTACGCAGACGTGCACAGGAGCCCTGTGAGGAATAACGGCAAAACACAAAAAACTTTGAGGTGTCCCTTCTACCTTCTCTGTCCTGCAATGGTTCCTCTCCTTGAACAGGTGAAGTCAAGTTTAGAAACTATAGTGCTCTGTCTCTTAGGTTGTATTAAGTACCTATTCTTGAGGTTCCTTTAGAGAGAGTAAATCTTGGCTGACTCAACGTGTTTCTATCCAAGAAACTTTATACTTGTATTACGTGCACAAAGGAAGCATTAAAGAAAATTAATGTTTAGTCTGTTATACTGGGTAATAGCAGACTACAGGTGGCTGTGCCTGTTGGGTATATGCATTACCTGATACTGTACTAATCTCCTAGGATAATTCCCCCCCGCCAGTATCCAGAACTGAGCTTCAGTTGAGGTGCTCAGCTCACCTGAAAACAGTATTTGGTTTTGCAGAAATAAGTGGCAAATAGTAGAGATTAATGACAGATAAGGCAAAAATGGTTGGATGCCATTTGCGGGTTCCTGAACAGAACTGCTGACCTGCAGTGATACAGGCACGGGCAGTCCTGGGATCTCCAAATGTTGCCTTTTTTGGTGCCAGTTCTATTTGCTGACACATTGCTTTCATGAATCTCATCATTAGTGCTGTAAGCACATGAAGTATAAGTTAATTCTACTGTAACATGATTATTAAATCCATTAATCAAAGGCAGAAGATCCGTAATTAACTTATTCTCCAGCATCAAGTAAATGATTCTGCTGTGAGCTTTAAGAAAGCAATTGTTCACTAATATGCAAAATACAGTGGGGCTATTAGACTATAAGGCTCTAATTGTATAATTAAATTATAGATTTTGCATATTTTAATAACATATATTTTAATTATTTTCTTTTGTGAAGTTAAAATGGAGGATCATTATTTTTGCCTTTTTTTTTTTTAAGGTTTTACATGTAATTTACCAAAAATGGGGAAAAAAAAATTAATGTCTGTCTCTTGCCTGTAAGTTGACTGTTTTCATGTAAGGCTTTGGCTAGGCTTTTGGTGACTCAACTCGGACCTGTCTCCAGCAGTGGCTAACTATAGATTTCTCCTGTTTCACATTTCAGCATCTTCATTGTTGGTGACTGTAGGCATTCAAATTTTGACTTGCAAAGACAAAAGAAGGGCCTGCTAGCACTGTTCTAGTACCAAATGCTTGGGTTTGATTTAATATAGGCTTTCTGATTCCTTGTCAGACAACTAAGTCTGGAAATCCCTTTTCACAAGCTAATATTTCCTTCTAAGGGGCCAGATATTTCAAGGGTTCTGTTCAAGCCTGCTTCACGTCTCTGCTGTCCTGTAAGTAGACCAAATTTCTGAAAGCTTTGTAATTTTACTCAGAAACACCCGAGCCTCCTGTCCCATAACAGGAAGGTGATACTGGAAACATTTAGGGAGTCAGCAGTAGGTAATCAAGCATTTCTCTGAAGCCATTCTTTTGAGAGGTGAGAGTTATAGTGAGGAGACTTGCACAGAAAGTATCACAAGGGCATTTCCCCCATGTGTTCTGCCCACATTTCCAGCCTGACAAATATTAGTTGCTCATCTTAACCTTTTTCTATACACTTTAATCACAAGTGCAATATAGAAGCAATAGCCAGCATCATTCTCCTTCCTCTTGAGGGAGGGGGGCATGAAGGTTTGCCCACCTTCTGCCTTAATTTTAGAGACCTAATGGAAAAGCATCCCCATGTTTTGCACAGACCACAGTATTTTCAGGTGTCATGTTTTACTGCAGCAGGCACTGCAGTTTAGTGCAGAGTGGAACAATTTGTGTGTCAAAGGCAGTTGCTGTCTGCATCAACAGTGACACAGTAGTGCTATCAGGTACAGCAGGGCTTCAGAGACACCGGAGCTTGGGGAAAACATATCAAACCTCGCCACACAAAAACAGACAAAAAATGAAGAGCACAAGAAAGCGTGTCTTGCATATGCTGCCAGCTACAAGCAGCAGGGCAGAAATGGGACAGTGGGCTGGGGGGCCTGGAGGCAGCGAATAGGGAGGGGTGGGAGGTATAGGTAAGGCCCTGGGGTTCCCAGCCTGTCCCAGGGTTGTGGGTGGCACCCACTTACCTATGTCATCAAAGGATGGATGGTATGAGGGTGAGAATGGCTAGCAATGGCCATGTGTGCCCCTTGCTATTCTCAACCCCTCCTGGGTGCAGCTTCCAGCAGCATGTTTAAAGACTGGCCTGGTCCTTATTGCAGACCCGCAACAAACATGCTCTAAGCATTTGGAGGGGGCCTGGAAGAAAAAGAACCAAAAAAACCCAAACCCAACATGGTTCTGGCTCTACCAATGTTTTGAGGTGCTTCTACCTAACAAAGACTGAAAAGTAAAGTTAGCTTCTGGCCAGTGGCCGCCGAGAGCCAGGTGTGTTTGTGTGTATCTGTCCATCCATTTCCCAGCAAAGGGACAGTGACAGGAGGCAGACAAGTAGGTTTAAGCCCGAAGATGACACTGGTGGTGCTACTAGTTACATGTACCAGCAAAGTTCTTGAAAAGAGCAAACCACAGTGTTTCTGGGAAAGCCTAATAGAGAGAGGGAGATCTCTGAAACTTGCAGACAATGAATATAGAGTCATTTTTCTTGGCAGCCTTAATGTTGATGGATAGGACAGTTTGCCTTGTCCAGTTTATATAAGAGCAGCTGATATAAAATGACTTCATAGCTGGATATTTATGAGAAGTTTCATTTCAAATAATATAGTTTTTGCCTCTGGCGGTGCTGTGGTTTAGCCCTGTTATTACTGGGAACTAAATCTTTAGGATATTCTAACTATAACTGCAGGGCCTGTTTGATCTACCCAGCAAAGTTAATATTTTCCAAAGCAATGGAAACTTTATAATGGAAAGTCTCATTAGCAAAAACTACCTGTCCCTAAAAGCAGCCAGGAAATCAGGCACAGAGAGGAAACTTGGGGGATTTTCCTTCAGCTTCACCTGCTTTCTCTCACACAGCAATACCGAAGAAAGTAGTGTTTTCCATTACAGCAAATGTGGAGGTAGACTGTAACGATCCTCCTCTAGAAAAGCAACTAGAAACCAATTTCTGATATAAAGCAAAATTCTCTCAGCTTGTCTCTGCTGCACATGGATCTTGCATAAAATACTCTTATCTCTTGAGGGGAACAGGATTCACCCCCAGTGCCAGACCCTCCCCCCGGGCCAGCATTGCTCTGAGATCTATGCAGGAGAGGGGCTAAGGAGGAGGTACCAGTACCCCCACTGAAACTTCCAAGGCTGTTTTTTCAAGTGTGAGTCTTTCCTGTTCTGTGCCAGAGCAGTGGTATAAATGGGATATTCTCAAATTATTCACTCGCCCCTTTGGAGCGTGCAGAGCTAAGGGCTGCAGTCAGTGAGGCCCACAGCCCACGTGGTGTTTGTGGGGCCCCTGTAGTCCCGCAACAGTCTGGAAAGGCAGAGTGGGACCTCCTGGAGCTGCCAGCTGGGCTGAAGCCTCCCTTTCCTCAGGCTAAACCATAAATCAGACTCCAACCCCTTCTTCCCGTATCTCCTTCAAAGGCACAATTAGCTCTGACCGTTGTTACAAAGGGAAATAAGTCTGCAACAGACATAGGTTCAGGCTGTGAGCTCTGGTAATATAATACAGCTTCCAAATAAGTCTTGCAAAAAGCCTATTGCCTGGACAATGGTGGTCAGATCAAAATCACCCAGCAAAGAAGCTGGAGAAGAGAGCAGGAATCTGCCTCCCACCACTGTGCTTCGGTTGGAATTGTTCCAGCATTTAACACTTCTGACAAACATTTATGTTCATCTGTGACCAGAGAGCTTGAAAAGAGATACACTGTGCTGCCCAGTGAAGGGGACATGCAGGTTGTGTGTGGGGAGGGGAGGCTTTGCTGGCTTTAGTCTGGGGTGGTTTGGGCACCCGTGAGTTATGCAGCAGTAAGAGGTGGAAGCTGTGAGAGAGCACAGGAGGAAGCTTCAGAGTGAATAAGGACAGAAAGCAACGCTTGAGACAAGCTTGGAGGGCAGTACTTACCGCTGAAAGAAGGGCTGAAAGCACAGGTATTGCCTCTTGCTGTTAAATTTCCTGCTGTTCTCAGGACTTCGTGTGTTGCCTACAGACAAACAGGACTGCATCAAAGAATCCTGCAGATTGGCACCCCTGGGCTTTTGGGCTCACGCCTCCGATCAGAAGGAGTAATCTCCAAACAAGATCATTCATCTAAATACTTGGAGGTTAAAAGACAAACCAAAAAATCAGTGGTGGATGTCTATCACAAATGCTGAAGACCACATTATGCCTCTCGGAAGATGAAGCTTGTCTAGGGATATTTGCTACCCCTACCTTTCCTTAATGCTTCTGCTCTTGGGGTCAGGACGGGGCAGGGCTCTGGGCTGGATTTGCCAATTTCTAGAAGCCCAGAGCTAGACCTGGCCCCTTTACTATCCTGCTGCTTCTGAGGGTCACAGTAATGTGTGTAGTTCTTCAGTGATAGTTCTTAGCTTTGCGTGTTTGTTCCTAATAAAAGGCATGGAAGCTGGAAACAGCATTAAGTGAGGAAATGTGAATGAAAAGTGTGCATGAGCATGAGTTAAGAAGTAAAGGCCTGAGTTGATTTAAATCAGTAGCCAGACTCCCATTAACTTAAATGGGCTCAGGATTTCACCCAGTGCTTTTAGCTTAGCCGGCTTCCTGTTTGAGTTGGCAGGGCAGATGTCTTTGTCCCTGTCCAGCAGGGCGTACTTCGGATTGTTTTTCTTTCCAGGCTGATGGAACACTCTTAGAAGTCTCAGTCTATTCCAGCCACAGTGTGGCTAGAGATACCAAACGCAAACATCTTGCATGCACTGAAAGTCGTAATTTTTTTGCATTAAATGCTGACCTACTTGTGCTGAAGTCGATATCTGAAAGCACAAGCTGTCTTGAAGAGCTGGTCTGGTCTTATATTTGTCATTACATTTCATGACAACTGACACGAATCTAAATCTGCACCAAGGAGGCTTTCTATTAAGTGACTACCTCAGCTTGTAGAAAATACCAGTTAAATAGTATCCATTGGTGCTGGAGTGGATTACTCTTATTATATCAGCAGAGTGAAAAGGATACTGCTGTCTTGCTGCTCTTCTGTACCACAGCACATTGCAAAGGTAGACCCACTTGTGTTTGTGCTTTAGAGCCGGGGGTTGTGGGCTGCAGGGAAAGAAAATAGCAGGACATCTCTGGGAAAATCTGAACTGATAATATAAAGCCAAAACTTACTGTCTCCTTGTGGGAGGAGGGAAATAATCACTATATTTAAAACAAGGTACTGCAGGTAGGCATGTCTCAAACTGGATAAACTGAAAATTCTGGACTGGTGGGAGGACTTGGTCCTACAGCAATGATGAGAGCCATCTGCATGGTCTGACCCTACCTGTGGAGCTTTAATTCCATGCTCTCTGCAGTTTGAGGATTTGTTTTCTGGAGGTCTCAATCCAATAAAAACATAACAGAGTACCAAATTAATAAAACTCTACATGTTTTGTAATTTAGTGGAACTATAAAAACATTGAAACAAATACAGGCCACTTCCATCTAAATCCCTCTTCTGGTAGAGGTTTGGGTAAATGGAGGGACTCTGCAGTGTGACTGAAAATAAAACCCTTGCAACATACTGGAAAAACCAAAAATAGATGACTTCTGGATTTACAGGCTGCCAGAGGGGCAAGTTCTCAGGTCATGCCTCCAGACAGTTCAGTGCTAAGCAGCTGCAGCTGCCCAGCAGACCCAGCTGAAGCCCTGTCCCTGTAAAGGCAGGAGTCAGGACCTCATTGTGCTGGTACACCCTGAATCTGAAACTCTCTTCTGCTTCAAAACTGTGCTAGTACACACACGTCTCTGCGTAGGATCTGGGATCTCCCTGTAAAGTACATTATACAAAAGCCTTTCTTTTTGGAGGAGAAAAAAAGAACTGTATCTAGAACTAAATTTGCTTCCTCTTCTCAGTTCACAATTCATAACTCTTCTGTTCATTTAGCTTACTAGCAGGGCTGATCACCCAAATGTTAGCTCCCAAAATACGGATTTCTTGATTGCAGTCATAAGTACCTGCACTAATCTGATGAAGAAGGTAAGACATAACACAGATTTTTGTGCCCAAACAAAGCAGCTTGCAGTTCAATATTGAATTCTCCTGGTGAATTGCTAAGTGAGTAAAACACAATTAAAAAGAGCTTCAAACCACAGGAACTTTGAGGAACACCGCAGTCTGTGTGAGACACAGATCTCAAAAGGGTAAGGAGAAAGAACGAAAATGCATCAAATTATTCATTACAGACTTCACACTCACCTCAGATTAACAAGAAGCCGTTGTCTGATCCCAAGTGTAACAACAGGCTATAATTTAAAACAGCTTTTACTCGTTAATGAATAGAAAAGTTATTTCAGTGAGAATTCAGAGAAAACCTATGCCAATTACCAGCACTAAACAGTCTTTCCTTGTAAAGATGTGGCTTGCTGGCTGGCTGCGTGTTGTGACACTAAATACAGTAAGCAAATGAGAGTGGTTTCTGCTACCAATTCAATCAGTAGGTTTGAAATGGAATTAACCTTTTAAAAATGCAAAGTATTCCTTACAGCAGATGGTAGTGTTTGCATATACAAATACCTCTTGGAAATCATAATGTAAACCACATGCTCTGGAACAATAGGATTCCTGAGCTGAACCCTTCATCCTTCTGAAAATGAAAAATAACACTCTGCAAGCTCAGACTGGTGGCTGCTGCAGCAGGACCAGCTCCTGCTTATGCTGGGGTGAAGTGGGCACAAGAAGAGTTAGGGGGAAAACAAGGGTGGGGGGCATAGAAGGAAGCAGGGGGATGTTGGGATGTACTAAAAGGTGGTGTTTCTCTGTCACTGCTACACTCTTAGACATAGATGTATTAGCCCTAGAGGAGGGCTGCAAATAGGCTGTGTTAGCCTGTTTTCGCTCTCCTCTATAGTGCAGCTCCTTCATATTTTAAACTGGATAAATTAATCCCCAAAATGCTTCGTGCTGCTGTGGCTAGACTGCTTTTGGTCCCTGTGCTAGCTAGGGTGACTCTCCATAGCATATTACAAGGCTTTATATTCCTCTGGGTTACACCAGATACAAGCATTTGTATATCTTGAAAGCCCCTCAAATTGACTGCTGCTCACTATCCATCATGCTTTCCTATGCTAACACACATTCACAAGCATTTGTCCACAAAGGCTTAAAGTAAGTGCAGATGTTCTTAAAAAGAGACAAAGATTCCAGCAGCTGCAGCTTTAGGAAGTACATGTAAGGCAAGGTTACAGCAGACCAGAACATCACTGCAAAGCAGAATTATCTCAAAAAGCAAGTCAGTCTTTACCTCCATACATTCACATTCTGCCAAGAGCACAAACAAACTGGCACCGTGGTGGAATAGTAAACGTTAGGGGTAACTGTCCTGTGGCTCATCCAGATCTGTGGTGCCAAGTTCCCTCAGAGCTATAGGGCAAATGTGGTCAGTGACACAGCTCCCAGCCCAGGAACCATCAGCCTAGAGGCTCTTTCAGAGGGTAGGCTGCTACTCAAACCCCCTCCTGTTCCCTGTAGAGCCTATGCAAGGCTGAACTCTTAAGCAAAACAGAGCTGTGTGCAGTGCTTACCTGTGGCTTTGTTCTCACCTGCAGCTTGTGTGTTACATACTAGTCCTTTGTGGGAAAGGCTGATTTTCAGTTGGTGTCTGTCAAGATATTGGGGCTTATCTTTGCACACCAGTAACAGGGAAGCTGCTCTGCGCTCCACGCCTATCAGGATACGAAAGTCTCATCTTGAATTCAGTGGTGCTTCTAGCTTGTGTTAGACAACACCTGAAAGAGACAGGAGAGACTTGGGATTGTGCAGCGCATCATCCTGACTGCTCTGAAGAACGTATCTGGGCTCACAGTGCTTATCTGTGACTGCCCTCTGCCCAGCGTTGCACGTGGGATGACAGCAACACCCGTAATAACACCAGGCTGCTCCAGGACATCAGTGCATCTAAGCTGACTTGCTTCACTGTAGGATGTGTTAGCAAAAATTAATTTTGGTCCCTCTGACATGCCTGATGTACCTGCAGTAGGATAGAGGATAGGTGGCTTGCTTACTTTGTCTCTTACTTTCCATATCTGGTCCTTGCTGAGCATCAGTTTGACCACTGAAATGGCCTTAGGACCACCCTGTGTGCACGCCACTGAGGCCAGAGTTAGTATCTTGTGTTACAGCAGGGCTATAGAGGGAGACAGTCACGTGTGAGGTGTATTAAAGCCGTGAAGTCCATCAGTGAGAGAGAAAATTATATGTAGGAGCAAATAAAGCAGGAGTCCATACGTTCTAGCTTTTAAGAGTTTCTGAAGTAAGATGTTTCCCCTGGCCAAGCCAACAACTCTTTAAGAATATTCTCATAAGGTATCTGAAAAAAAAACCTTCTTCCCCTACTACCTTCTATCCCTCCCTTCCTTCTTGAAGTTACCAAATCAGCAATAAATGAGAACAGACAGAGCTGACGCTTTTCAAGACAACATGCTGTTCGCTAGGCCGGGTCAATAAAAAACATTTTGCTGCACAGAGGTTTAACTTAGAACAAGTCCTGAGCAACTTCAAAGCAGCAAAGCTGTAACGAAAGCTGTATCTAATGAAAGCAAGCCTTGAGAGTGGCAGTCTACTATAACGTACAAAGAAATTCCTTTTGTTAACATTAATATTTGGCGGCCGGTGTAGAACACATTAGGGCATTTTAGTTGGGTTTTAAAGAAAGAAATTGATACAGAAAGAAGGTAATGATTTTTTTAATAGAGGATCTCTCTGGGGGTTTGTGTTCATATCACAAACATTCACTTTATTACATTTTATGGAATGGACTTTAAATGCCAGTATATACAAGCCAACATTTCATTATTGGAGTTTGTGTTTATTCACTTGCCATTGTCAGTCTGTTCCCCTTCGTCTTCTTGTGCTGCTCTTTGTAAAAGCTATGATTTATGAATATGTGGTTTAGATCCTTCACAATATAGTGTGAAGTGGTTCGATAAAAAGTTATTACAGTAAAAAATCTATAGTTTTGCGTGCTTTGCCCACCTTCTATAGGAACCCCCAGTAAGAGACTCTTCCACTAAGCAAACACTGCATGCATGAGACTGTAATATAAGCTACGTGCTGAGAGGCCTCACTCAGCCAAAACTCCTGCTGAATAGTAGCCACTGCAGGCAATTACAGTTTTGCCTACATAACTGCAGGATTACGCCCTCGAAGTTATGAAAGTTGCATAGACCAAAAAGGGGGGTGGGGGTGGCGGAAATCTGCCATTAAATGTTCATTTTAAAATCAGGAAATAAAGACTTCCAGTAGCCTTAAGCTACATAGTACCAAATGGCATTCGGTTCTCAAACGTAAGTGTGTGCGTGCCACATACTTGATTTATTTTTAAAACAAAGCTCTTGGTCCTGCTGATTGCAGGATAAACAAAGCTGACTGGCAGTTTCCCGAGCCCACTTAGAATCTGAATTTCTGCAGAAACGTAACACTGTTTCAGCCTAAAATAGAGAGTGAAAGGCTGATTTAGATCATTGTACCTCAGCCCGCACATGGGTTTTTCACCCAGCAGCACTGCTGACTTGCCACAGCTGCACAGCCACATAAAAGAAGGGGTGACAAATTGGCCACTCTTGCATATGGCTGGCAAGAAACCAAAGCTGCTTATAGCAGTGAAAGCTGAAGGAGGCACTTTCCAGGATGAAAAATAATTTGTGAGGAAGACGTGGAAGGTGGTAGAATCTGTTCAACCGCAGCACATCAGGAGGTGTATAAGAGATGGGTTACAAAACAGTTTTGCTGCCTACATTTTGTGTTCCCAAATCTCTGAAAAAAATGCAGCTTTACAAATAAAAAGCCCTCTGTCTGTCTCGGGGATCAGCAAGTGAGGATTACCTCAATGAGTCTGACAGGTATTCAAAGCAATGAGGCATACCACTGCGCTGATGCCAGCAGCGCCGAAATCACCGGTCTGGCACCACATCACCCCCGGGACAAGGAAGCACCGTGCACGGGAGCCCTTCTTCTGCGCACGGCACACTGCTGCCTTCGGGTTCTCTTACTTGAACAGAGGAGCTATTGAGACAGCAATCACAGTCCCTCTGTTACTGTTATCTCTGGCAAACAAAGAGTAACAGCCATAATCCTACATCCTCTTGGAGGTCTAAACTAGAAGGTTCCAACCTGCTTCAGGCTACCAAGATAATTTTGCCACCTGTAGCGCTCTGTGGCCTGCCACGTGCAGTCCTACACACCCATCTCCGGCCAGGCGAGAGGGCTGGATGCTGGAATGAAAAGCAGGTACGAGCACAAGAGCCCAGCACAGCCACTCAGCTGAACAAGCGGTTGTCCAGAGTCAATGTTGCTAATGCTGAAGCACCGAGGCTTTGCATCTTGCGTACCTCACACACTTCTGCTCTGTACCTCAGGAAACACAACAGAGCATTTTGTCCACATGGGATTCACTGAGGTTAGATACCTAGAGGCCCGCTGGCAAGATTCCTCTCCTGCTGAAGTAGGAGAATGAAGCGATTCATTTCTACTAAAAATATAGGTAATAAGCCCAATAAAAAACATTGACCAGCATGAAAAACAAAGGGAAAAGCAATTTGGAGTAGTGGTCTACATTGCTGGGGTTCTGAATTGTGAAATAACCAATAATCCTGTGCATTTTGTTTCTCAAGACACATTTGATTTTCTCATGAGTTTTCATGGTCAAGTCAGTGCAGTTAACGTTATCGCTGGAAATCTCAATGCTTGTAAAGCTGATTTTCCGTTTGTAACTGGTGATGGAGCTGTTGAGGATGTTAGTGATGTTGACTTCTTCCATTTCTTTAGTGAGTTCATTTGCAGGCCCCTAGGAAACAAGAGTGTACAGTTAGTTTTAGGGTTTGTCTTCTGCAGAGGAAAAGTGCTTTAATCAATAAGGAGACCATAAGGATAAAGACAAAAGTACACAGCTTCGTATGTGTTCAGCCCAATATTCAAACATGCCTTTCAGCTGCTGCCTGGTTTTAGGAGTGCCTGAAGTCCCAGAGTGCCTGTGTTTCCACCACTGTATTTCTAGAGGTGTTTTGAGATCTTTGAGCAAGTCTCACTCTATGTCACTGAGCAACCCAACATCCATCTCCTACATGACATCCATCTCTTCACATCTACACAGTAACTTAATGGCTGGGGAACTCAGCATTGAGGTGGGAAATCTCTTTTCTCCCTGACAGGATGTGGACCCTCAATGACCACTGGACTGTAATCATACTTGACTATTTAATTGCTCGCACTAAAGCAGAGCACTTTGAACAATTCACTCTCTCTCGCACCCTGCCCTCCCCCCCCCCCCCCCCCCTTGTGGGACTACCTTCTGGGAAGGGAGGAAGAAGGGTTCAGCTTTCCTCTAGTAGAGGAAATTGCCTTCCAGATCAGCATCCTAATCAGAGCTACTCCATAGAAGAGAGAAGAGGTGTGTTATACTGGCTCTTCTTTGGCTGCATTTTGAAAGGAACAGAGGTGCTTCATGCTCTCACATGAGCTCAGCTCAGGGCTACAGACCTGATTTTAGTAGTAGGCCAAAGTGCCTTCCTGCATGTGGTCCTATGAATCTAACATGACTGTCAGCTAAGGCTGCTGCTGCGGCAGAAGTCTATGTCACAGAGACACAGGGGTCTAGTGCTATTCATGCGTTTGTTGCACACAAAAATTTAGATTTAGTGACAATTAGGAGAAGCAATTGTTACTGTATCCGTAACAGGAAGACCATTTGTCTTATTCAGTTAATGGAGGACTAATTATTGTCGATTCAAGATAACTAGGCTTATTAAGGTAGATCAGGCTTTACCTCTTGAGGTGCTTTAGCTGCACGCTTGCGTGATGAGCTGTAGTGAGCCACTGCATATTCCACAAGGGCACCAAAGATGAAGGTGAAGCAGATGCCGAGGTAAACATCAATGGCCTTAATGAAACAGCTGGTTTTCGAAAGTGAACTTCGTGAGCCAATCATCAGAGTTGTCATGGAAAGCACCGTCGTTACTCCTTGGAAAGCAGAAAAGGAAAGACTTTCTCTCGTGGACGCTTTGGAAAAGGCTTGGCCTATCCTTCTACACGTTGTCACTCTCTACTGCTAGCCAGATAGAGCACATCACTTCTTACCAAATCATCCATCAACTGAAATGCTTTTGTAGCGCTAGCTACTAGCTTCACACAGGCTCTCCCTGCCTTTGACAACTTGGCTCCAATAGGCACTTGGCTCTCTTATCTTTCTTGCTTTCAGTAAAAATTTCCCCCCTCCCTGCCCCCTCCAAAGCACATCACAAAGAATGTGTGCTCTGTCCTCTCTGCTGTGAATCTACTGGGAGCCTTGGCCACACGCAGCTCTGCAGGTGGGCAAGTGTGCCAGCCACAGCGTATCTTCCACGCTTCATACTGCTAACCCAGCTCTGCCACAAGTAAAAGCAGAACGTGAGGGGACCATTTATCACTGAGCAGAGAGCTCAAGAAAACTGCTGTCTACCCAGCCCTCTGAGGCTCCCCTGCCTGCTTAAATCTTCTCCCTTCCGCAGGCAATAACTCACCAATACAGGTTCTTGCAGGCACTGAATCCAATGTGATCCAAAAAGAAACCCAGGACAACATGACGAGCAGAGTGGAGGGCACATAGGTCTCCAAGATGAAGTAAAGGACATTTCTTCTCAGCTCAAACTGCAGTATCAGTCGTGGGTAACTGCCTGTTCACAAAAGGAAGAAACACAGTGAACATGAGATTCCCAAAGATACTTGAACTGAAATTGGGACAGCCCAGCACCAGCCCTTCAGCTGATGTACATCAGCAGGGCTGCACTGAAATCGTGGGAGATGCATTACGTATACAAGCTTGACTTCTTGCCTCAGAGGTCTTACTTATCTAATATATCCTAGATGAGAGGACACATACACACAGCATTGCTGGACAAGAGACACCTAAAACAATGTGTGGCTTGCAAAGGGGCTCCTGAACTTAATCCACAGTGGAAACAATTTATACCAGTGTCTTAACTCAGAGTAGAGAAGGGCTGATGCTTTAAGCTATTTTCTCATACTCAGCACAGCACATTTTTCCCAATAACCGCTTTGAAGGGGCATTGCCAAGCTCAGTCTTATCTGATGGCTGAGAAATAAACAAAAGATTTTTCTCTCGATTTCAGCAGGCTCTGGCTCACATCCCAAAGCATCCCAATATCTTATCATCACAGGGAATTAGACTCCCTTTATTCATTAGTAATTCGTGATCTTTGATAACTGTGTCTTTTTGTGCTCAAAAAAATTCAGTCAGTTTTTTAAAATCAGTTTGTTGTAATACTGACGTAAGGGTTCTGGGGCTGGATCGCTAGTATTTTCAGGAGATATTTCTGCTGTTTAAACAATGGCTCCCTTTGAAACGTAGAAACAAAGCCCATGTTGTTCATGGGCTGTGTACACTACAGTAAACAACAAAACATTGTTATTTTTAAAACCTGGTCATTCTAAGGAAGTTTTGCCTCCTTTCATAGTGTCTGCGATTGGAGAGAAGAGTATTTACACTGATAATGAAAAAGACATTGAATTCTGATGTACAAAGGGATCTTATTCCATCATGAGAGAATTTTAATTTACAAACAAAAGTATATTTTAAAAGTTAATTTTACTCCCAGTTACTGTAAACACGGCTCTCTGCAGTATTTATAGTCTGCCCACCTGGGAGGAATAGAGAGTTTCTTCAGGTATGTGTGGAGAAGGAAAGAAGTGGAGAATTTAAAAAAAAAAGATAATTGAAAATCCATCAAGATAGTGTATTAAAACCCCCAGCTTTCCATCTTAGAGAATATCCTGATTGCAGCTAACTGGATTTCACCATCTTTCTGTCCATCTCTTTTTGTGAGATTAAGATTGCTAAAGACTTCGCTTGTTCAGGCTTGAGTCAAAAGATACTGGCCCATAGAAGGGAAGGGGGGTGGGAGGGGAAATACTTGAGAGCTTTTCTTGCTTTTCTCTTTCACTGATTTACCTGTTTCCTGCTGTGACTTTGAGACCAGGGTATGGTAACGTTCCACTGTGTACTGAGAGAGCCGCAACTTCTCTATGCCGTGGACAGAGTCATTTCCTCTCAACCACGTGAAGGTGACATCGTTTTCATCATATCCCCCTATGGAGAACATAAAGACCCATATTGCTGTGATTTAGCCAGTAAAAGCCCAGCTATTGCCCTGCCCTGTCTCCTGAGTAGGAACAGAAATACGATCCAGGCATTGTAGGCCGGATAAAGACCCTCTTAACCGTGTCAGACTATGGGCGGACGTTGGCTGTTCTTTCATTGCTGTACTTTCAGTCTGCTGGTTCAGACTTCAACAGGAACACATGCCACTGTGAATGATGCATAACATGCAAGGCTGCCGAGAACCTATTTCAATCATTTACGTGGGGTATTTCTATTTTAAAATATTTTAACATTTTAAAAGATAATATATTCCTGTCATCCGCAGTTTGATTACATGCAGCAGGATACAACTACTGCAGCGATCAACCCTCAAACATAGTCTCTTCAGTCATGAGAGGAGAGCAAGAGAAACGCAGTGGTTAAAAAAAGAGAATATAGATCCCATTGAGCCCCTTAGCCAGGTAGCAGAAGCACATTCCACTGAAGCATCTATTCAAGTGCTTAAAAATACCAGAAAAGGCGTTTTCAGTTAGTCAAGAGCTTGGAGCTGAGACTGCTATGCAGTTATGAACCAGGCTCTTCTGACTGGGTACGCGTTGTCCAGAGAACTTGCTCATAAAAGCAGCTTTTTCTACAAATCATTCCTCCTATCCCCAAAGGCTTTAAGTTACTGAGGACAAATAAATGCATCCGACATTTAGGTAACACTGAATTCCTGCCTCAAAACGGTGGGACGGATGAGATCAACAATTCAAGCAGTTATCAGTAAACTCCATAGATGCTAGCTGAGTAACTGCCTCCAGGAATGTAAATGACGGCATAACATGAACTCAGGTTGGACTGAGGGATACCTCAGTCTGAGGGATAAAGCTTGTACTGAGTCACCAGCCTGCCAGTCACTTCAAAAATTTCACTTAATTTAGGAAACAAGCCCATCAATCTCACTAATTCGATTCTTTTATTAAGTGCCCTTCTTTGAGAAAATGAGTACGGATGCTTTGATTCTGATAATAACCTGTTCATCCTGGTAGAAGGAATAAGATGCAGTTGTAGCTCTATTTTTATCTAATTGTTTTCTTATTAGACACAAATTACCAGAGCTTGAGCGTGATGAACTCCTAAATTAGGTGTCCAGGGTATGAATCCCTGCGTAGAATCCTAAGCATGTGACTTTTCAGAGTTTCAAAGCAGTTTTATAAATTGTGGTTACTCAGGAAAATTTTATAATAAATGATAGATTGTTGTTAATTCATCTGGCGTATATTTAAATAGCATTATTTCTGGGCACTTATCCTAATGAAATCTCCAGTGGGCAATGTGCATGTAATTTCATTGGAATTATACTGCAACTGAGCATGATGTAGGACCCAATCACTTTTAAAACGGGCCCCAACAAGCTATGCTTTAGCAGAAGAGGCCAATCATTATTATTTCAGGAGCTATTCTTTGTAATAAAGTTAACCATGGTGAACTAATATGATTTTAATGTGAAAATAATATGTGCTTCCCTAGGTGCTTCATGCTGCAACCCCAGAAGTTAAAATCTGGTCTTTTCAGTATTGAGATTTTAGATGTTTCTTTTTGGGACATGAAGCAGGAGATGGTTGCTTGCTTGTTGTGGAGCTTCACAGATACAGAACAGCAGCACTGCTCTTGCTGAGCTCCTGGGTAGAAGCCCTGTAGTGTCCTAAATTTTCCTGGAGTCTTTCCCAGCAGCTCTGCCATGGAAGAGCTTTTAATTTAATTGAGAGCAAAACTCACTGATTATTCCTTTTCTTGAGACTTCCAAGGCTGAGACGACTCCTGTTGACAAGGGTCCCATCGTCGGCATCACTATAACAGAGCCCTCATGGCGAAGCCTATACCACAAAGTTGGGTTTGGCCTTAGTTTCAGTTCATGGGTTTGAGCCATGTTCAACTCATATTCTAGTAAGAACCACCCTTCACGCTGTCTTGTTACAGTGGAGGTTTGGGAGGTGCAACAGGTGGTAGATACCTAAAAACGTGAAAAGTTGTTCCTTGCTGTACTCCATCCCATGCACTTATCCCGCAAGTTAGTTTTGAAGAAGCTGTGTGTGCAAAAGGGACTGAATTTGGAAAACCAGCTGTTACTACTTCATCCTTTCTGCGCAAAATTGAACTATCTACACTTTAATAAAAATATTATTTATTACCACTCTTTTTATATAAATTGCACAGTGACAGGAATCCTCTAAGCTGTGGATTACAACACAAGCATTTGAAGAATGATGAAGCAAAGTTGTTTTCTTTTGGACATTAGTATTGGCAGGAATAAAAGTCTACTCCAGAAAGCCACTGTGATGAATCCAAACATTGAAGATGTGCAGTTACATATGAATAAACACATTTAAAGTAAAGTCAGTTTTTTCTAGAATGTTATACTTACAGCTTTCTAGCTGCAGTCTGCATGTTTGTGTGTCCATGGGATATTTTGACAGGTCCATGTTACAAGCAACAGTAGTAGTGATTCTGTAGAAAGAGAAAGAACTCCAAAAGTTGCAATAAAAGCACATAATGAAGTATCTCTGTTTTTCATAGCACACTAGACCGCAAAGACTCTGCTCTGTCATTTAGGTAGTTTTGACCTATGAAATGAATGGACTGGTATAATTAGAGGGAATCCTCCTTAGGAAGATATGCGCTCTGCAGCTACACTGATGAAAATGTAACCGAAGGAGGAATTTTGCTTTGCTGTGGTGGGAGATTTAGCGTAGATTCACATGTTTTCCAGTGCTACAGTTTGCATGTCTTAAGAAGTCACCACTTGTCGCCTGAGGCACAGTAACTAACTGCACACATACTCTGGCTTGCTCTGATGTGGAGGGTAAATGAGTTTTACTTGGCAGCTTTACTTTGCAGGTAAGGTAACCGGGACCATAACACTGTATGAATTGCTAACACAATTACAGTGCACATCACATGTACTGCAGAACAAACATGCATTTTGCCAAAAAGCAGAAATCGTGGCTACGTGGCACTGGATAAGCAAATAGTTTCCCACTATCTGTTAAACTTTTACTGTTATGATGTCCTCCCTCCATTCCTCTGCTGCGTCCATCTGACTCGACTTGACTTGTCTTGGGTGACCCCTAAACTTGTGAGCTTTCTGAGCAGGCACTGTGCTCAGGACACAGCACATACCAGGATGGGGAATCCGGATCCTTGACTGGCATTTCCAGGCGGCCAGAACAGGGGGTAATGGATCAGAAGAGTATGGTCACAGCTGGCTTGTTGACCCCAAACTCATTACACCTGACAGTTGGTATCTGCTCCTGTCCAGCATAATTCTGGAAATCTATTCTGAACCGTCATCATCAGCAAAGCCAAAGGTTGATTTACCTTAAGGCATACAAAATAGTGCCATTAGAGAACAATCTTATGAGGCGGTTCCCCACAGTGACGTCGTGCAGGAAGGACCTTTTTGACTCCACAATGTACGTGTCTGGTACCCAGAGCAATTCCACTAGACGAGCATCTAGCGTGAAGCTCTTGTTGCCATGAAAGACCAACCGGGGGTCTGTCCAGCGCTGCCGCAAATATATAGTAGCGGTGTAATCCTGGGAAAGAGAGGAAAACATGTGAGGATGCACATCCAGAACACCTGCACAGCATCGCTGTGGGCATGCCACATGCGACAAGAGACAGAACACACATTTGTTCAGCCTGTCAAAAGCTCAGCTTCAAATACATGCAGTAAATCTGATAGATTTTCATCATAGTTTTATTTACTGTATTACATTTCTCATATACTTACACTCTTAAGTGTTTGAGGACTAAAGATTATACTACTATTTTTTTTTTTAAATGAGCAATTATTGTAATTGATATTTTTGTGTCCATTTTGCAGGTAAGAAACCAGATGGGAAGTGCACACTTGAGGCCACTCAGCAAGTCATTGACATTAAAAATCAGTCATTGTCTAGAGTTGGAAAATTACACACGTACTATAAACGCGATCACGAAAGAGACGTCGGCACTTTGGAGAAAAAGGGTAAGCAAATCCAACCTGTTATTTCACCGAGGTCTTAAAAAAACAAAAAACAAACAAATGAAAACACAAAACTTGTAGCATCCTTTTTAATAGGAGTTTTGAATCTAAGGACACTAGGATTAACTTGAGTTTAGCCTGCCAAAACCTACCTGCAGTGACTGGAGTCATTTTCACAGTGCCCCATCATAAAAGAATAAGCAGTACTCAGCTCTAAAGATAATTCTTTACCAAGCCTTCTGGACGGACACAGGGCACTGTTGTACTATTTCAGTTCCTTCCTTATAGACGAAGTAAATGCAGCCAGTAATGCCTTTTATTTTCAAAACATCTCTGCCACAGACAGACTGATGCTGGCGATTGTGTTAACAGCATAAAGTTGCTGTTTTACCACAGATATGCTGCCTGTCTGTGGAGGATGAAGCAGTTCTGTTTCATTCGATCTATAATTTGTAAAATGCTTTAAGAGAAAAGGTCTAAGTAAATATTGGGTGTCAGTGTTAGCTTTTGCAACTTTTAAAATTTTACTCTCGGCCTATGACAGAGGAAAAAACATGTCAAATAATGCACTGTTACGGCTTTCAATACAGTGAATTATAATAGTGACAAAAGTGAAGAATCCTGATTGATTTTCCAGCTTTTATTGAGGCACAGAGTAAGCCTCTGCAATGTTTTGCATGTGGTCAGAGCAATTTAGATGGACCATCAAGAAGAAAAACTCCAGAACAGGAGCTATTTTACACGGCCCTTTAATTTAGAGGTATGTGAATAATTTATTTTGTTGGTTCTGCTCCTTCCCCAAAATGAATAGCTTTATCAAAGTTACAATATCTTATTTAGTGAACTTGTTTAATTTGTTGGGGAGAGAGAAAAAAAAAAAAAGTTGGTGGTGTTCTTGAAAATGCTGAAATTAAGCGTTGAAATTGTTGCTGACTGAACTTCTGACTGTTTGGACTGAAACCATTTGCTGAATTTACCCAAGTTGCCCATAGATTTGGTCAACCTGAAACAGGAGTTTTCAGCAATCAGTGTTTGAAATCCAGCTGTTATCAGAAGTGGAGGGAACCAGACTCATCAGTGGTGGGAAGATGTTCTCTGTATATTTGAAAATTGTTATTTTTTTTTTCTTGGGATGACCAGTCCTTTGAGCCTCAGACTGTGTTGCAGCTCAAAACCTCATTTCTCCTTCTTGAGAAGAAACCCTGTCTGTGTCTTCAGGCAGCGCCAGCACATCCAACAGAGGCCACCCCTACCCTACACAGAGAGCTCCTACAGGGAGGAAGGGTAAGGGAGAGGAAATGCCACACAGGATTGATTTTTTCCAT
Source organism: Gymnogyps californianus (assembly GCF_018139145.2). Classification (NCBI taxonomy): domain Eukaryota; kingdom Metazoa; phylum Chordata; class Aves; order Accipitriformes; family Cathartidae; genus Gymnogyps; species Gymnogyps californianus. The sequence goes on from NC_059484.1 coordinate 3,260,766, forward strand.
TTCCAAGGGGCCTGATTTCCAGGAGGTGCTGAGTTTTTGACCAGTAGGACCTTTGGAGCCATCTCACTTACAAGCTCACATTACTATGGCATCTACATAGTCTGCAGTCATAAATGAGCCCTGTTCTCATCACACCTCTGAAAGTGGTCAACGGACAGAGAGAAGCAAAGCAGCTTGAATATGACAGTTGGTTTCTGTACCGAACACACAGGAATATATGACAAGTCTCTCGGGCAGATCCTACTCTTATCTCTTATAAAATAAAAATTCTTTCACTTACCATGTCGCTCTCGGATATACTAGAAATACTTGCAATGTCCAGACTCATTGCAATTTGAACAGGTTCTCCTGTGGAGGGAAAGAAAAGCTTAAGCAGAGAGAAGGGAAGAGTGAAAGGCACAACAGAACTGCTCGGGATGCTGCGCAGCGTGGGCACTGCTCACAGCATCCTATGCTATCTCTAAAACCGCAGAAGCCCAAAGGGTTAGACACAGTTTCAGAGCATTAGACTCACAAATGACATCATGATCCAAAAGTTGTCACTGTTAGGGAGCTGGAGTTCTGTATTTGGTGATGGTAGCGGAGAGCAAATACCCACTAGCACTAGCTCTGAAGATCAGCAGTTTAGATAAGCAGCATTTTGGTGGCATTTGCTGATGGGCAGGGAGCCAGGGCCAGTTTGTGCCTTGTTACCCAGTCTACAACACCCTCACAGTGGCAAGAATGGTAAACTTTGTACGAAGTATTTCTCACGCACAGCTCTCTGAGGACTCTCCACAAGCAGGTAGCAATCGGCATCGCTGTTTCTCAGAGAGGAAACACTAAGAGGCAGAGAAATTCAGTGACCCCTGAGCCCATGCACCGGGTTAAAAACCAGAAGTGCCACAGCCTTTGCCTCTTTTTAGTTATGCTATTACTGTGCTATTTACAAGCAAATTTTCAGCACTCAAGTCCTGAATCTTGAGAGTCCCCCATTTTCTAACGCTAACTCTTAAAATCCACCACAAGAGGGCAGCTCCTCCCCAGGAAATGTCAGAGCTGGGCCTGGGGAGCGGGGGCTGCAGAGGGCTCAGCGCGTCCTGCCAGGGAGCGAAGAGCTGGCTCGGAACGGGCAATTGTTACACGAGCGGAAAGACACAAACTTTCCCGTAGGTTGTGCCTGGTTTGTCTAATCCCCAGTATGAATTTGGGGCTCTGAGTAGGGCTTGGCGCTTTCCGAGACAGCCCTCTCTGCCTAGGTGACAACACAGCCATGCCTTTCCTCGTGGGACTTGCTGAAACTCCTTTTCATCATCTAAATCACATTTAGGAAAGTCCAAGGGACGCAATTTCTAAATCTCCTTCCTGGTGGTTTTGGTTTTTTGTTTGTTTATTTGTTTTAAACTGTCCCAAAATATATTTCATTTGCCAAAGATGTGTATTTTTTAAAGTAGCTGTCATTCATGTCCTCCATCTTGTTTTTAGATATTCAGACACTTGAAGCCGCTCAAATTAATGACCAGAGGGTAGATCTGTGAGGACTCAGGGCCTCTGGAGGAGATCAAACTAGAGTCCTGACCATTTTTGTTTAACATTTATGGCTCTGGTAGGCGTAGGCTGGTATAGGTGCAGTTAATCTCCGCTAGGTAATTCAGAAGCATCCGTTCACTGATGTGACAGGATCTAGAAGAGCTTTTCTATTCCTGCATGAGATCAGACATTCTAGGCATAACAAGCTGGTAAATTCTGTATTGTCCCAGAAATTTATCACCATGGTCAGCAAAAGGAAGAAGCTCAAAGCTGCCAGTAGCAGAAGGTCCGTCTGCAGTAGCTACAATGGGAAACATCCAAGTCCTGGTGAAAGCTGATGGGGAATTTTTCTGTTGAGTGTAGTTTCATTAATGGGTTCTGGCAGAAAAGCAAAATTATTAAAAATAAAAATTTTCATAGCTGTTTTTTAAACTTTCCTCGATATTTTTCAGGTGCTGAATGTCATTCTGAGAAGCCCTTTCCTCTGAGCGGTTACAGCACTCACCTGGAAGGTGGCAGACCTGACACTCAAATTGGACAACAGCCTCCAGTAAGTTCCTAAATACCTGACTGTCCTTCAGGTGCTCCCTACTCCCTAGAGTTTCACGAGGGTTTAAAGGAGGCTTACTTTGTGTCTCAGTGTGAAGTGAAAGCATGTGTCAAAAGTCAATATTTCTGGCAAGGAGAATGGCTTTCTTCCTCTATAGCCACCATCTACTAAATAGATACACATGAACAAAAACAAAGCAGAAAATCACAAGGGTCAGACTCTAAACAAAAGCATGTACAGTTAGAGCAGAATCTAGTTACTCTGTCAGGTCTTTCATAGAGGTATTGAAGTTTATAAATTCCCTGTTCTTAACCTCATAGATGGATGTGTTCTCATGCCCCACACGTGCATGCACAATCTATTCAAGACAACAGTGGATGTACACAGAATGGAGCGCAGCCTTGGCTACTAGCTAATTTAAAAGAAACGCAACCTTTTAAACTGGGGCATCCTAAAGAAAGCTTAAAGCATGCTCTCCCCTCCACACAAGCCTTACAGACTGTTCTTCAAACAGTCAAATGCATGGAGCCAACATACCACCAAAGTAGGGCCTGAGGTATTTGTTGTATCCCATGGTGAGGTTCTCAAATCCAGGGAGGGATGTTGTGTCGCTGCCGCGCAAGTCGGATACGTGACCCAGGGAGCACCTCCTGGGGACACAAATACATACTGTTACGTGTGGCCGGGCGTGCTGGGCACATCTGGTGTGCAGCTGCAGCTGTGTTTCCAGCTTGTGCTCAAACAAGCAAACAAACTGCATAAAATGGTTATTAAAAATAAGTAGATCATTTAAATCATGAGCACTTGCTCACATTGCTTATCTTGGCTGAATAACTGGCGCCTTGAAGAAGTGGAAAAATGGCAAATTACCTCAGCTGATAGCTACAGGTTTGCACACATGGTAGCTTAAGGACATTCTTAAAATGTTCCAGACAAATCAAGCAAGGTCTATATGTCACAAGTCTTAATAATAACCCACAGTCTCCCCCTTCCCACTCCTTCTCATACAGTCTATATAAGGAACATGCATTTCTTTTTTCCTCCTGCTTATGACAACCTGAGACAAATCTTATGACCAGCAGCTCCTCCTCCCTAATCACTAGTCCCCTAAAGAAGCTTTCATCCTCATGTGTTAGCGCCCGGCAGCGTCCCTACAGCTACTGTCAGGAGTAAAACCTCTGGGTACACCAGAAGGGGAAAGGCAGAGCACAGAGCACTTCACAGACGCCAACAAAGCTTTGCGGGCTGAACCACCCCCAGCTGCTGTGCACACAGAGGATTCAACTCTAATTTCTGAAGTCAAAATTAACGTTGTGGATGGACAATAAAGCTAGTACCTGGCATTATGAGGCTGACAGATCTGTACCATCATATAGACAGCTAGAGAGACAGGGGTTTTGGACTGTAAAAAGGTACGTTTTATGGTGCAGTGTCCTTGTGTGGTCACATGCTCGCTTGATGAAAATGTGAGTCGTTAAGAGTTTGTCATTGCTTTGTGAAGGGCTGAAGGAGGTGGAAGGCAATGCCTCTGCCTCCCCCCTGAGCCTCAGGACCACTGGTCTGTGCACTAAGAAACTTAGCAATGTAGTTATGCAAAGCTCTAATGAATTTTTAAATTCTGTTCCCTTTAAAGCTGGGTTAATAGTCCTTGGAGCTTTGCTGGAGGTTTTAAGACCAAAAAGGACCTTACAGCAGAACTGAACCAGTTTGTGCACAGTATAAACATAAACCTTTCAAAAAATTTAGGACTTGTAGTTCCAGGGATGGTAATAACCCAGCTGGGAGCCCTGCAGGGGGCATTTCGAGCAAAAACTGCAAACTATTCTGGTCCTGAACAGGAAATAAGGTGTTGCACTGTTAATGTACATGCTGTGTTTTGGGGACCTATGCAGGTTGCTCTCTTCTATGCCACATCCCTTTACTGCACTCAGCTTTCTTTGGGTGGGCTGGATAATTGGAAGCATAGTTTCCTTTTGACCCACATTATTTATATGAAACATAATTCAGATGTTCCCTGTAAAACAAAACAAAACAAACTCCGCTTACCTTGGGGGTGGAAGGAAAAGACACAGACTGAAGAAGCAAAAATATCTGCAGAACATCTCTGGAGATTATTTCTGTATTTGCTCTGCTCGTCTGTGAAGCAGAAAAGAAAGGCAAAGTTTTGTGGTTTAAGAAAAACTATTTTAAGGGAAGAGGACAGGGAAAAGAAATCCTGCACAGTCAGAACCACACACTGTGTGATGTTTAACATTCCCAACACATAGTGGCTCCTGCTCTTTTTTCTAGCTGGTGTCATTTTTCAGCACTGTGCTATCTTAACACTTTCCACATAAAAGACACTAGTGACAACTCAGGTCCTGAAGTCCTTGACAAGGTCACCAAATTTTAGCTGCCACTTTGTTTTAGATCGGGCTTTTCTTCTTTCAGCTTGGGATGGCAATCGGCTGATGTTGAGAATGACACCATGGGAAGTGATTTATTAAACAGAAAAATGTTTAGGTAGTTCCTAGAGGCAGTCAGACTCTGAAGCCAAGTGAGATCCTGCCCACATATGACAGATTCAGCATCTTTTAGTCCAGGGCTCCACTAATCAGCTACGCAGAAAAGCTGTAGCTCTGCGCTCCATTAACTTGTACCTGGGATAAACCCGTGCTATTAATAGTAATGTTGGCAAGTCACCCAGCATGCAGTACAGGATGAAATCATCCCACTGTAAATGGGTTTCGTTGACTTTTCTGGGAGCGGAACCAAATCTTGGCTTCTGGCCCGAGACTCCCACGGGCTCGTGCTGGCCTTGGAGCAGGCGCCACGATGGGCCCCTCTTAACTGTGCACTGCTCCGCTCTGCATTTTTGCTCCCTGCCTGAAATGCTGCATCAATTGCACGCCTTTTCTTCAGCATATGGATGGCGCTCTGCCACACACCTAATGTGTGGTGCCACAGCAAGCTGCTGCGGGATGGGGTGGTGAGTACGACACTGCCACAGCTGCCAAGGGGACATTGTTACTCGGCCATCGTTAGTTTGAGCTGGAAACACAATACTGCTCGACCTGCTCCACTACACTATTTGAAGTGTACCCCGTGTGTCAGAGTCTTCCTGCAGATACTGGCAAGGCAACATCATACGAGTCTTCCTCTCTATTATACTGTTACAAATTGGGAACGATTATGCAAATCTTTACTCCCTTGTGCCTTGGCACCAGTGAGAGCAAGATCCCAGCTTCAGATTCAGTGCCTTTCTCATCATGCACAGCAGTTACGGCCTCAACTTCAAACCTGGCTGTTCCATAGTAACCCAAATATCAGGAATTTTCTGCTTGGGTTAGATTCTTCCTGTGTTAGTTCACCACAGCCCAGAGGACACACTGCCTTCTTAGCTAGTTGTACAGCTCTGGTGCTGTGCCATGGGACAGTAGGGGCTCCAGGCAAGGAGAACATCTTTGCCCAGAGCCAGTAAAAACACGTGAACATTCAAGCACCACAAATGCAGGGCATCCCACTGGAGAAAGGATGTTTTTCAAAACAAAATATGCTCTAATATCAGTCCAACACCTGAATTCCTAACAAGGCTTTGCACTTCTAGCCCCTTCTCTGAACATGGTGCTCAGATGTTTGCAGACGTTCTCAAGTGCTCCTCACTATAACGTGATCATGCAGGGCTAGAGAGAGCATCATTTACTCACTCACAGCAGTGTTAGACCACAAGTTTAATGGGAAAGAAGAAGGATTAGTCTAGGTAGTTTAAAGAGGACCTTCTAGGAAGAAAGGATAATTTTACAAATTAGCATTTAGTTCAAGTATGAGAATTCATGAAGTTCAGCTGAGGAACCCCTCCTGAGCATCCTTCACAACCATCTGTTTTGCACAGGAGCTGTGGTTGCTAGCATTTTGGTGCATCAGAATAAGTTTCTAAAATTTGATCCTAGTTACTAAGACCTTATTCTGAAAGAAGCAAGTCAAATTCTCTTTATTTTGATAACTGACTAATGGATGGAGACCTCTTATGTAGTAGAAAGCCTTCCTGGGACCCTGTTGTGTCTTCAGTTAACAGAAGTGAAATGTGCACTGCAATGCGTGCTACTGCTATCTAGCGAAGACAGTTGAAATAAACCAACTCAGATAAATTTATAGCTGCTGCTGCCACAGACCTGAGTGAACTACACAGTCTCAATTTCTCTGTGACTCTGCTAATTCTTTGCAAAACAAGGAAAATCTTGTTTTCCTCCTTCAGAGGATGGCTGTGAAGATAACACATACATCAAAGACTGCGAGGCAGTGAAAGGGGGATCTGTAAGTACCTAGAGAGCTAGAAACCAGGCATACCAAAGTACCCATGGGCAAGAAAAAGGTGACACCAGTGCCCAGAGCTGAATATAACCAAAGCGTTTCTTTACTATTCAGTGTAGCAGTTAATACAATTGCAGTTCTGCTTTTATAGTGCAGGAGCTCTCATCAGAGGTTACCAGCTTCACTAGTACAGTATACTGGGAAGAAATTATTATAACATTGTGTATTTATGTTTCTCTGTCCAGTAAAGGATTTCAGTTCACTCTAATAGGAGAAAAACCACAAAACTTAAACACTCTTTAATCTGGACATTTTTCAGTGGTCAGTGAAAGCCTGGCACAGGCAATACCAGAACAGCAGTAACCATGAAGGCAGGACTAGTACAACTGGTGGAGAGATTGCTTCCAATTCCAAAGTTATATAAAAAAATCATTCATTACGTAGACTCAGAGATAATGAAAACCTTGAGAATATAATAGCTCGCTCACTCAGCAGTGCATTCTCCCTATTGCCTGTGAAAATTAGACAAAGATGCAAGTATTATAGTAAAATAGATCCAACTAGTCTTCCATGGAAGCCTGTGTCCGCTTCCAGAGAATTTCATGAAATAATGCTTCTTTACACCAGCCAACAGCAGCAGTATGCGTCTCGCCCTACAGGTCAGTGTATGCTTCCTTAATTCTGCTTTATTCCTCTGTCTTTGAAGGGGTGGTAAGAGTGAAAACACAAAAGGACAAAAAAATCACTGGCAGCTTCAATAATTCCCTTTAGAGGGAACAGGGCGTGAGGTAATAGAGATGTACACTGTCGCCTGATGGGGCCTGAAATGGCACCCAGGCTCCTTCGCACCACCGCCAGTGTAACCCATAGTGACAGGCTCCTGCATCTAGAGCAGTAACGAACTGTGAGGGAAGCCGGCAGGAACCACTGCAGGCCTGCGTTACCTCCCACTTGCCGTCTGAAAGCACCGTCTGTGTCTCACTGCACAGAGCAGATTAGCATATTCTCTGATTTTCTGCTGGCTGATGACATCCCAATGCCAGGCAATAGGAGCATTTATGAGAATCTAAAAAGTCATATAGAAAACCAAACCCGTATGACCAGTTTACTAAGCTTAAGGTAATAATTCACAAGGTCAAATTTTACTAGAGCCAACTTGCTATGACTGCAGAACATGCAACACAGGCACACGGGCATCTCGGAATAAAACCTGGCTAGGGAAGATAGAGAAAACAAAATAAATGCTGAAATAAAAACAGATTACATGTAATTTGCCCATTTAGGTGTTGCCTCTATTTATTACACAAAGTTAAGATTTTCATGATGAACTCAGGCATAATTTGTCCGTCCTATTTCCCTTGTGCTGTAGTGAAAGCTCTGCAGGAAACACCACAGGCTGCTGTGCTGCGGGCAGGGGTGGTTCATGAGCACCGCTCGGCACAAGCAGTCCAAGGACAGCCTGCGTCCCACACGCCTGGTCCTCACACAGACCCTGCAGCACCCCGGACACCCTCGCACCTGAAACCTCAGCCTGCCTGAACCAAACACAAGTAAGAACATATCTGAAAATTTCAGGCAACCATTTTCACTGGGGTGTTTTCACAAGTGCTTTGATTTCCAGGACAAAGTTTGACGGATGTCATGTGAGGATGCTTATTTTCATCTCAGACCTGGAGAGATGTGGATTGTCTGGCTTTGCGGTGGCTTGGCTGTGCTAGAGGGCCAGTGCAGCCCTGGCAGCAGTTTCACAACCTTTTCTCTGCCCAGGCCCAGTTGTGTTGCTCATCCAATATCAACACGACCAGCACACAGGAATGGTGCTACAGAGAGAGGGTGGGCAGAGTCAGAGACTCCCCTTTTGCTCCCTGCATTCACTCCTGTGGAATAACTTTCCAGGAGAAAGCATCACTACACCATCACCAGGAGTTTCCAGCTTCACGACCACCTCGTGGCTGCACCATTCTGTGCTGAGCTTTCTTTGGCCAGTGACGTGAATGCAATATTTGCCAAATACAATTACAAAATGATGAAAGAGGCAAAAAGCATCATACGCGCTGGGATCAGACATCAATGGCTTTGCTAAAATGTCACTTCAAGGTCAACGTATTTGTTTATCTAGAAGAGGTTTTGAGTGATTTAAGGCAGATCTAATCTGTCTTCCCTTTTTTAATGTTTCTTTTTTCCCCCCTGCCCAGCCTGAACTGTAAGCAGTTGTCTGATCTTGAAAGACGACTACTTTGGGGATGTGCGTGGGCAGGGGATTTTGTAAGGAAAGGTTCATGGCATGACAGCTGCTGTGAGAGAGTCAGGTATTCGGATGATTTATTATGAGAGCTGTTCAAATTTTAACTTACTGACCAAACAAATCATTAAAGGCTTTCATTTTCAGTTGATCTGAAATGATTTGCCTCTCAGTTTCCTCAACTTTAAACTTTAACTTGAAATTTTTTTTTTTTAAACTTTAAAGCTTGTTCTTCCCAGAAAAAAAATTAATTGCTATCTTTTTAATTTTTGAATGTTGAAAATCTATTTTGGCAAACCAGGAGAAAATCTGAAGCAGCTACAGGAGAATGTAGTTAACAACAGGGAAACATTTTTGTGCAACATTTTTATGCAAGCCACTCTTGCTAGAAACCTTAGTTATTTGACACTAAAATCAATTTATACAGAACAAATCCTGTTATTACAGAACTAAAGAGCTAGTGGGATCCTGTCACGTGTCAACAGATACATGAGCTCACTCCTTGGCTGGTCAGGACAAAAAGGGATATTAGAGGCTGATAAAGGAAAAGGGAGTGGGAGAACCTGGAAACAGTGGGTTGATAATACTGAAAATAATTGTTTCTGATCTTTTAGCTTCAAAAAAAAATCTCTTTTCTTGCTTCTAATATTTTCTGACTAAAACAAATAATGGAGAAAAGACTTCAAGTGTGTTAAATAAGAGAAGGTAAAACAAAGCACATAATTTTGAGTTGAAAGGAATGTTTCATATTGACTTAAGTCTTTCATGTTTTTGTATTCTGTCAAAACCTCAGAAAGTTTCTGGTTTGGTTGGAACTGAAACTTCTTCTGTCCTGCTGGTTTCCCTGTTTGAGAAAATCTAAATTCAGCCAGGTTGTTTAATAACTTGACCAAGTCTAGAAGGTCATTATCAGCCCAGTTTTTCCCTGAAAGAGCAGGAGGCACGTTTCAAAGCAGATGCTGTGGGAGCCCAGACCCCAGACCCCAGCAAGGCATGTGCTGGCTGTGGCAGGGTGTGACACCAGTGCTGAGAGCTGGCTGCTCAGTGATAGGCACCAACTGCTTTATTCTGCTTTTTGGTTTTTTCAGTTGCCTTGAGTGGTTATCTGGAATCATGGACAGTTAAACAGGTGACTTCATGGTACTTGCAGAAATCCTTCAAGAACTTCTGTGAACTTCTGCTCTTGGTAAAAAACAGATTCCTTCTGTCCACGTCACTGTCATTACATCACATGAAAAATTACCTCTCAATTCCAGAAACAGCAGGCATGGCTGAGGTGACTCGCTGAGGCTATAGCACACGCTTGCTCGAGGCAACCCGCGCTGTGTTTCAGTGCACGGCTGACCCTCAGCGCTGCGTAGGGGCAGCCCCCACAGTGGCGACAGGGAGCAGCGCCTGCACCCACAGGCCATCGCCAACCGCCCAGAGAGTCCCAGGCTGCATGGGACAAACCAACACCAGGTAACCTAAACATACAGAGCCCGCTCCTAATTTCATATGCGCTGGTACCACAAGTGGCACATCCGTTTATACACATAGACTTTATACATAGTACTACTCTTAGTATGAGAGCGACGGGAACCAGGCCTATTATTTATATGACACCCTATAAACTGCAGGCCTGATTCCCTTCTTATTTATTCCAATGAAAGTCAGAAGCAACTCGAAGATACAAGAAGGGTTTACATAAAATTAGATTCAGTCCTTATGTAAGAATGTTGAAACCATGCCTGAGTAATGCATTTTTGTTTTCAAGATGTGAACTCTCATCCTTCAAGCTACTTGTGGGAAGTGGCAGCTCGTGCTCACATCTGCCCACCCAACATGGTAGACAGGTCTGCCTGCAGCTTGCAGGCCTGAGTTCTTTAAATACATACAGAAAGTCTTAAATGATATCAAAATGAAGGTTTCTGAGATTTACTTACGTGAAATAAATTCTTCCTCCAAAATGTGAAGTTTGGCTTCTGGTCGGTCAATTCATTTACTCTGTTTGAGCAAATACAATGTACATAAAATTTATAAATAATTACAATTTTATACAGAAACGTGGCATGCTCCAGGCAGCTCTTTCTCCTGCACTAGATACCTTAACTCTAGCTCTAATCTCAACTTGCCTGCAATTGTCAGTCTCCTGTGGCTGCAGATCCGTGAGCTCACAGCTGTCTGTGCTCAGTCATGTTGGGCAATTACTTCAGGTTTCATTCACTCGGCAAACCTGCCCCTCACTGCAGGCAGGGATCCAGGGCTGGGTGCAAAAAGTTCACCTTCCCTCCTCTAACAGGCAGACAGATCACAAGCCCAGCAACGTTGCTTTCTATGATTTTCCTCTCTTACTTGCCAACCCTGTAATTCTAACCCTATATATATGGTCCCTCCCACCTCAGCAGTTCTGCTCGCTGAGTCTCCTCCATTGTGTATGTGCAGGTATTTTATGTGAGACATAATTATTCTTGTTCCTATCAGTTGAGACAAGCATGCACAAGATTAACTCCCTCACGGGACACAAAATGGTGTACCCTGAGTACCTTCTGAACCGTACATGTAAAGAAGAGGATAATGACTGTAGGTACTTGTTACAATAACAGTAAATAAAGCAAAGGTGGTTTACTGAGGATCTTTACTGAGTGCTCTGCTCAGTGCTGGGTGTGCTAGAGGAGGAAATGGGAAATTAAAGTCATTACTATGGAAAGATTCTCATGTGAGCAGAATTTGGAAATAATGAATGAGTGTGTCATTTAGACTGAATGGAATTAGAGGGGCACAAAGATAAGGAATACATAGAGAAAATACATCAGACATTTTGTTTCTGATTATTCTCACATTATGTCAGACCAAGGACATGGTCGATACACCAAAAGGCTACAGCAGACACATGGCCGCAAAATCTACAGTGAACGTGTGGAAATTTTTCTTCCAAGCTTCCAGGTAACAGGTCAATGTAAAATAAGAAGCTTGCAGATGCACTGGGTAATTTTGGATTGCTTTCCTTCATCATCTTTGATGGCCATAACAAAGGGAAACAGTTCCCTTTGTAGCACTGTGCTGGCTCGTCGCCATCGCGGTTTTCTGTACCGTCTCCCGAAGCGTGCGTTGCAGGCAAACCTGTAGGGCTGTTAAGCAATGAATGTGATTTAGTCAAGCAATTGCTGCGTGCCCTGGCCCACGCCTCCGGGATGAAAAGCAGGAGGGACTCGCTGACCTCTCAGAGGAAGAAAGGAGTGATGGACAGGATCACTTTATTTTGTCTTCATTCTTGCTGAGCATCTGCCTCCTTTGAGCAGATGGGTGTTGTGGTGCGCCAGCCTCAGCAGCACCTTGCCGAGGAGGGGAAGGACCCAGCATGGTTGAAGGGAGGGAATAAGGATGAATAGAGCTGCCAGTAACTCATTAATTGAAGGCTTGACAACACACTGACAAATGAGCATGTAAGAAAAAAATATCAGATGGGGCCCCAAGGAGCACAGTTCAGACGTAATCATTCATCTTACACATATATTAGTCTGAATTTCTGTAGGGCAGTGAAACGCTCCTCACCACAGTAAGTTTTAGGGGAAAACCAGCCACGTAATGTCTTGAATGCCTCCATAGCGCACTGTTTCCCAACACACTTATTTTGCTCTTGCAGGCAGCACAGTCAAAGCTGCAAAGCAGCTGCACGTCCTTCCACACCAACATTCATTTTTCCTCAGTAAATACTCAATATCCACAATAAAGCCATGCACATACAAAGTGCCAACATTTGACTTGGAGCAGAATTTAGCTTTTAGTAGATAAATGCTTTTACGTATTGCATTAAGAGGAATAATTTATACATGAATAAACAAAACCTTACACTCAAAAGCCAGTGAACACAACCACAATAGCCCACTGCAGCTTAGTATGAACAATTCAGCTTTCTTTATAACACTTGTAAAGCTGTCACAACGCTTTGGCACGGCAGGATTACCTGGCTGCAATGACTGGCAGGCCGGTCCCTGTGTGCCTCTTAACTGTGTGACCTTGCAGCCGCAAAGAACTTATTACATGAACAGAGTCACCTCTGGACAGTAAGCAGAAGCAGACACAGTACTGGAAAAGCATGACTTACTTGCCCACAGTAGCTGCCACTAAGAAAACTGGATTTGAAACCAAGTGCCCCACACGCTGTTTGCCTTTGGCTTGCTCCATGTAGCAAAGGAGATGTGTGCCGGTGTCCCGAGAGCAGAGCTGTGGCCCGACACAGAGCCACCTTCAGACGCTCTAAATTTTACTTAAGTTCCTGCATTTAATGCTTCCCACCAACTAGGTACCTCTGTGGGTTATAAGAAAACTTAAAAGCTAGTCCACCCAAAATACCAGACACGAGGTGACAGACTTTGAAGGCGCCTCGGTATCCTTTCAGGTTTGTCAGCTCTTGCCAACAGCTTCGCACCACTTGCTCATGTTGTCCCCCTTCCCAGGCCACGGCATTGCCACAGTTCAGTACCCTCAGCCCGGGCCGGGAGGGCTTGAACATGCCCCAAACTCTGCCTGGGCCTCAGTGGTCCTGTCATCCCTTCCCTGAGACAGGCTTTACCTAAAGGTATTTAATCTGGATTCGTTTTTATGTTGCCTTCTGTTTAAAGGCCGTTCAGCACCATGTTTTGTAGTGCAACGTACCATTTAATATAGCAGTAAAACAAACAAGAATGTTTTTTATTTGAACTTTTCCACTTCTTTTTACATCACTCAAGAAATAGCATAAGTGTTCCCCGTTTCTAAGAATAGAGAAATTAAGGTACTCAGAGGTCAGGTTATTTGTCTCTTAACTATTATCAGTAACAGTCAGACTGTCTGCCAAGCTGAACGAGCCTCCTGCAGAACATGTGCCAACACCTCCTTGCTCAGATCAGTAACCAGTTTCACATCTCTTCAGGAAATCCTGATCGACAGCAAGACTGCCGTACACACAAAGGCATCGCGGGCTTTCCCCATGCTGCCCTCTGAGCCCGGGGCTGTGGGAGCCGCAGCCAGCCTGCAGATTTGCGCTGTGTTATTTTTCCTCCTCCTTTCATTCGTACCCATTTACCCAGACCCTGAACCGCCCTCCGGGGTGCCGGCGTGGCGATGTGGCCCTGTGGCAGGCATTGGTCTGCGGAGCACCAGCTTTATTTAAGATAATCCTTCATATGAGCGATCATCAATAACTGCTAACTTACTCCCTAAAAGACACAGATCAATTGACAGAGTATTATAACCCCTTAAAATATTAATGCCCTATCAGGGAGACAATTTCACTGGGCCTAGGGACTCTTCCATTATTAGAAATTATGCCCCAGCCTTAAATAAATTAACTCAATAAATGTCTTACCATGAATACAAATTCCTGCTTAGGGCTTGCAAATAAAATGATTTAGAGCTGTTCTCTGAGGAAAGATGAGGTGTTTAAACTTGCAAAAGAGGAAGGGCTACCATATTCATTAGTCTTTTGTTTTAAATGGACTTCTTTTTTTAAACTGAAGGCATCCCTTTCGGAAGGGAGGGGGAAATCTTCGGAAAATTAAGTCATTACATTTTCTTACACTGGGCTGCACAGCTTCAGTTCTGCAAATACACAGATCTCTGCTCAACTCCAAAGGCAGCTCTGAGGCCGAAACCATACCAGCCTTGGGAAGGGGCTGCCCAGCGCCATCACCACCACATCCCTGCGGGGTGCAGGGGGGCACAGCAACGGCCACGAGGAGGAGTGGGCTGGTGTCCCTGGCCAGCAGCGCTGCATTGCTGCCTGCTTGCGTTGGTGCTGGCAGGAGGCAGAGCGTGCTGGCAGCCCGGACACAGGCCACCCACTCTGAGAAACTTCATCTGGATCCCTGAGGCTGGAGGGAGCCACTCTGCCATTGCCCCAAGGCTGAATTTTGGCAAAAAGGAGCTTTTACTCGCTTCCTGCAACCGTGACCTCATGCTGCCGGCATCGGGAGGGCACCTGGACCCCCAAGCAGCAGAAGCTGAGCCAGAACTGCCCACCAGCAGCGCAGCAGCTGCTAACCTGGAGTGCAAAACTTACTTTGCAAAGAAATGCAACGCAGTGCTGTCTGCACTGGGGAGAAGCCGCGAGCTGCTCTCAGGGTACAGAGTGCAGCAGCAGCAGCCTTTCAAACCTGAAAAACTGCTTTTACGCTATAACTAGCTCAGTTGGCCATTACTTATTCAGGGTTAGATAACACGAGCAATGCTTAGCGTAACTTTTTCTATAATATGCCCTTAATGCTGAGAACAGATGCCAGGCCAGACCACTGTGCTACTGTTCTCCCACCTGGCCTCAGGTCACCTAAGCTTCTGCCAAGGCCATACCACAAAAGCCATGAGGCCTGATGTGGCACTGGTTCATTCAGTACGAGTCTTTCAGCCTGCAACCCCCCATCTTCTACTTACATCTGCCTAAAAGACCCCGCAGTTCATAGGGTGTCCATTAATAAAGCCTCAGCCTTAGCAGGTGTTTGTAATTTCAACAAAACAGAGAGCATGCACAAGCCCATTAATCATCCCAAGCCCCCTGTCAAAGCGTTTGCCCTCTTCATATTGATGAATCAACTGTAGCGACATGAAAGCCACACCATCACATTTAATTAGAGCTGTATTTCACACCAAAAGCCCCTATATTTCAAGAAGAGTATTACAGCTCTGCATCCTTTTACGAATCCCTGAGCTGGCAAGACGAATCCGGAGCAAGAGCAGAGTAATACCTTGGCTGTCTGTTGTGCGTACTCCCACCATCTGCATTTTTGGCCACAGATTTCTGGAGAATTTAGACACACACACACAAAGACACACAGAGCCTTTTCTGTGCACTGTTACCAATGCATCACTTCAGAAACTGATTTTCTCAGGTGAGCAGAGCCTGTTTTGCTTTGTCTGCACTGTCCTTAAGGACAGCACAGCCCTGGACAGGTAGTCTGCAACGTCAGATGTGTAGGTAGCACCCCATGGCTTGGTTACCTGCCTGGTAGTAGCTGCCAGATGTCACTGCCTGCCTATGGGATGTCCAGAGCCATACAGCAAAAGGAGGCATACCTAGATCTGTGCTGTAGCAAAAGACAAGCACAGCATTTCCCCAAAGGACATGCCTTAGCTCAAAATACAGTGTAAAGACACACACATTCCTATTGCAGTGCAGGTAAATGGATGCCTTCTGCAGATAATTATCAACAGGAATACCACAGGGAAGATAAAGTCTCTGTCTTGTCTTTGTGCCCAGGTATCAATTTGATGAGATTTTTATTTTTTGATAACCTGTTGTTTTGATAAACACTGTTGTTTGCTGATTAAGAGCTCACATGACTTTCTCGGTCCTGGCTTAAGATGATCAGAGCATGCCTCAAAAACAGATGCGATGTTTCCAGTTCTTGCTTTTCATTTGTACATACATGAACAGTTCAGTCCTGAACTGCAAGATGCACATAAAAGACACAAGTCAGGATGAAAAAATAGCCACACTGATTCCACTTGACTGACTCAGAAAGGTTTGTAAGAGAGACCATAGACTCAACTTAGTTCTTTTGCCTTAGATAGAGAGAAATTCCACCAAAAGCCACCCACAGAGACACTTAAGCACAGGCAATTTTACAAGCGGCTCAGGGAGACTGCCTTGGCAGCAGCCTTCTCCTCAGTGTCTCCTCTTTGTTGCGTTGACTTTGCACTTGTACCTGTTGCATTCCCAACTGATGCATCAGTGAGCTGTTGGGCTGGTGACACGAAACACTCCCCAGCAGGAATGCTTGCTTATATGCTGTAGCTTTTAACTACAGCATCTGAATTTGCTTCTTAGCGCCCTTGAGGGCTGGGATAAATATAACCCCAGCTTGCACAAGTGAGAAATTGAGCAAAAGGGAGCGTGCGGACAGGGAGAGGGGGTGCAGCCTGCTTGGGGGGTGGGAGAGGCAAGCAGTGGAAAGAGCAGCTCCCCCTCTCCCCTCCTCCCACCCTCACCGAGCCCCCACATCCCCAGGACTGGGAGCCCACTGCTGTGCATGTGCTACCCACCAGCACCTGTGGGCACCACTTCCCAACCACTGCTCCCAGGTCAGAAACATCCCATCTGCCTCAGTTTCCCCACAGATCTCACATTTAGCAGTCGTATGCAGCCACCAGCTGCAGCTGCCCCCAACACGAGATGCCCTATGTGCTGGCCCCACTGCCCAGTGGCCAACCCTCATCCATGGACAACCCATGCAGACACCATCAACAACCAGCACAAGCACATTTAGGGCCACTTAGCTCTTAAGATAATGGGAAAGTGTATCTGTGCAGTAATAATAAGTTTCAAAGCAATCTGGCAAAAAGTAAGGTTAGAGCAGTGACTTCCCAGCTCTGTGCAGCAGGTTGCAGCCTCGTGGCTTCTTGGGAGCGTGGCAGGTGGGTGGCCATCCCCTCCGAGCCGCTGCTGCCACCTCCCTCCCGTCCCCGGCACCTGTGGCTTCCCGCTCTGTCTCCAGCCGCCGGCCAGGCTCTGCTCTGCCACGGTGCAGCCGGCGATGATCCTCGCTGGGGCAGGCTGATGCTTTGGGAGATTATTCCTTAATAGGCTGATCTCTGTGCTAGCAAAGGACCGAGGAAGGGAGGAATAAGTTATCAGCTCTGATCTGGCATTACAGCGTGCTTGCTGCTTTGGTTCTGCCTCCCAAAAGCAGAATTAATTGCGGGGCTAGAAAATGCAGATAAATCAATCAGCTCATACCACATTAATTTTCTGTAGCTATGTGTTGGGCTCATGGCAGCTTAAAACAGCAGCAACACCCACTCTTGCTACAAAGAGAGGTGAAGGTCGGGCTCTTGCCAAAGACTACCTGCAGAAAGGAGTGGTTGCCCAGCGCGCAGGCAGGGCAAGGTGCTGGCACAACTACAGCAGCGACCTGGAGCCAAACACCATCACACCAGCAGTATTTCTGCTCCATTTCAGCATTTGAGGCAACTGTCAATCCAGACCCATTGCATAACTTATCTTTCTAGCTTTTCTAAAATAAATGCCTGAAAGACAGAATAGAAAGAGGAGGCAGAAAACTTGTATTGTGAGAAAAGAAATGTCATTTTATACTGTAGACTTATTTACAGCAAACTCTGTGACTTGACAACGGTGTCTACAGCAACAAAGAAAATAAAACACTCAATCGTTACCAGTATGCTCTTTTTGGGTGAAACGATAAAGCAAACATAAACCTCAAACCCAACTCCTCAGGCTGCACAGGAACCACTTTCTGGTCTGTGCTTTCCCACCCAGGGTCCTGGTCCCTGGCTGCGCTCCCCAGCCCTGGCTGCAATGCAGGTCAGCCATCACCATCGGCTGAGGCCTTTTGCCAGGGAACATGTAAATCCAGGTAGTGACCCTTTCTTCCCACTTCACCATGTGTCTGATGTGAGCAGAGCAGGACACACCAACACCCTCCGTGCCCAGCTCCTGCCCTTACATCACCTCTGCTCTGGAGTTTCCTCCTGCAGTAGGAAAGGGGCTTTAACGTACCAGGTACCTAGCACAGCTCAGAAGACCAAAGGTCTGGGAGATGTCATTAGCGTGGCTATATTTTTTCTTATTAATTACATGGCAAATCCAACACAGCAATTTTTTCTCCCCACCTTTTAAAGTGTTCTTAATTGATTAACTGGAAAACAAGCAAACAAACAGCCTTTTTCTCCCTGGGCCTCAAATGCAATCCTCATTGTTAATGGCAATGGCAGGAAGAGCGGCAGGGCAGGCTGACCTAACACAGCTGTCTGCCACAGGGTCTGCCCTCCCAGGGCACCCACTCCCCCATCCTGGCCCTCGCAGCACCGTGTCCCCGCAGTGCGGTGCCCTCCATGCCTCCCAGCCCACCCCATCCCAGCACCCTGCCGAGAGGTGCCTGCGCACACTGCACCCCAACACATCGCAGGGCAGAGACATCCTCCAGGAAAAGAAGGGGCTAAGAGGGACACGAGCTGCTGAGCAACGTCAGAGGTTAGAGCAAGCCTCTGTGTTACTTTGAGAAATTCTGTCATTGCTCCATGCCTTAGCTACCCATGTGAAAACTGGAGATAATAGCTGTTCACACTGTCTCCTAGGAAACTCAAAGATAAAGATTCATGGAAACATGCTTTTCTGTTGCTCTTCTCTTATTTTGACTCTCAGTTACCAGGATTTGTTGTTCTTTTCTCTGGCAAACTGAAGGGTCAGGTAAGCCAGGTGCCCCACAGAGCCTTGGCGTGAGTCCAGGCTGCCTGCGGCTGCTGCCCCCAGCAGCACGGCATCCTACTCCAAAACAGAATTTATGCGTCACAGAAGTAACAGGTGACACCTTACCTTTTATCCAGTATTTAAAACCCTTGTAATGTGTGAACGCTTTATGAACTGACAATGAATGGAGACACAGGGCACAGGGGAACCAGGCTGCGGGACGGCTGCCCGTCAGCGTGGTTTCTTCAGCCAATGTGTCTGCAAGAGCAGCCGAACGCACTTGGGCAGCCCTGAGGCAACCGCACAGCAGCTTGGTGTCGAGCACTCTGCAGAATCTTACCCAACACTATAAATTATTCATGGCTAGGCAGCTATTTGCTGTAAAACACATTTCAGGTTCCAGCTGCTCTTCGAAAAACAAGCAACGCTAACAACAAATTCTCTGTCCCCAATACTGCCTTGTTCTTAACAGGTCTAACGTGCCAATACTGCTGATACTTGAACCAAAAAACCATTTCAAGTGGGAACAAAAGTTCTGGACTGGTACCAGGCATGTTTTTTTCCCAATCCAAAGCCCCATTTAATTATTTCCATTATGACGTTGCCCATTACAACCTGAAAACATTACTTTATCTGTGTGCACATCAGCACCCAATGTTCATGCCTAGACTCTTGTACAGCTTTCTAACTTTGCTTTAAAGAATACACTTTAAAAGTAAAAAAAGGTCGGTGTAACCTCTTGTCAGATACAGGAATGAGTTTGGGAACAGACAATTAATTGGACACTCAGTTTCAGGTGCACAACATTTTGTTATTATCTCAGATTAATGCACAATTGTGGTTTAATCTTTGGCCAAAACTCTTACCTGATATGATGTCATTCCTTTCTGCTCCCTAACTTATTAAGTATATATTTCAACCACATAAGTGACTTCAGCTGTCAGAAGCTGGGCAGATATTTTAACTGGCACTAGATTAGGATCTATTGGAAATTATATTGCTTATTTTTATGTTAATAGGATGAAATACACTCTGAGACAGCAGATCAGATCAAGATGTACTTATTAGACAAGCTGCAGTAAGTACTAGTTTCTGGTTTGCGTGTTCATGAGAAGGAAAGTTACCCCTATTGGTAGTGCGTGTTTTTTGGAACTGTTCTCAACACCATAAACATAAAAGAAGCTTAATTAAAAGACATTTTGGTTTTTTTTAAATTGAGAACTTTCCCCCTGAATGTCCTAGGCCTATATTGTTTTCTTTCAAGGGGGGGAGGGAATATTACAAAGAAAAATTTAAATGCCAAAATACTTGGATGAACACTTTAAATTACTACATGAATGCTTTATGCTTCTCTCCAAATGAGATGGCACTTACCGGTGGGATTCATCCCCTCTGCAGCACGGTAGTGTCTCCATTGGTGCAGCCGTAATGCCCCGGGGAGGTGACGATGCAGCAGGGACCCACCAGCACCTCTATACATCTCATGAAGCACTGCAGCAATGTACCCAATTCAAAACCTTTTGGTTTTTCATTTTGTCCCAAACAGTCACGGAGAGCTGGTATGGACCCACTCCAGTGTTTTGCTTCTGAAGTGGCTGGATGTTCGTCATAAGACGACAATTTATGTTATTATTTTCACTATTCAAGAATAATATTCTTACTTTATGTTGTTTTTGAGCTGAGGAGTTCTGGATAGTGAAAGACATTAGATTCACGTTATCCGTGTGGGATATGAAAGTAGCAATGTGCGCTAGCAGCAGATGAGTAAAAGAGAGCAGATAAATGTCTTACCTGAAGCTCTTGCCCTCCGTTACACGCCGAGTCCCAGTCCCACAGCCGCTCTCCCGAGAGGAGCTCCAGCACAGCGGGCATGGGAACTGCTCCTTGGCGAAAAGTCATTCAGGTACCCACTTGTCAGCTGCATTGGGCCCAGATGTGCGCGTGGTCGATATCTCCATTGGAAAGGACATCTCTGAAAAGCTTACTCATAAAGCACTTAAGTAATTTCCAAGATTAATTTCCAAGGAACAAGCATTGTCTGCTTTTGGGTGAAACAAAATGAGGTGGAAGAATCACCTTGATGTTCGCGTGGGTTTAGCTTTATATTTAGCTTATAAAATAATAGTAGGTTTGCCACCAGAAAGACAGCTCTCATTACCTAGAATAGGTTGAGGCTTAGCGGTCTTAAAAATGCCTCAGCAATAGGCAATGCAGTACAGAAACATATTTTGTGTTTAAAAATACTCTCAACTGTTGTTAGAAGGGATTAAGCAATGTTTTTTTCCTTTATCAGCACAACAGAGCAGTGCAGACAAAGTAAGAGGGTAACTGTTGTTACTCTGTGAATGAGGAAATACTGTTTTATCTAATTTACTGCAGCCCGAGGTGAAACATTAACTTAGCTTTGAATTATGATGGGATGCAAAATAGCCTGAACAAAAACATTGCTGGGCTTTCTTTTGAGGGCATGAACTTAGAGGTCTTCAAAACTGAGTTTGAATGGTATCACAACACACACCTTTCATTTTATTGAAGTATTCACTGAAATGTTTACCTTTGGAGTAGATTGTTTTGAGCACTGTGGAAATAAGCAAAAGGAGAGAAATTTTATATGATGGAGGTTTCCCAAAGGACTATGAAAATATTTTAAAGGAATAAAACGAAATAATTGCAGACTTACCTTCAGTTTTGCATTTCAAAGGATAAAAGGTCTTAACAGCATTTACATAGTTCAGTACGTGCTACCTACAGAGTTCCCTGTCCCTTCTGTGTGTGACAGAGCTGACATCGGCTTCCCACAGGCTCTAGGTCGGAGCCAGATCGATGGCTCCTTGTGTGTCTGGCATAAAGTAGGTTTCAGGCCACTCCTTCTCAGAGTCATTCTGGATCTTTAAAATGTGTCAGGGACATAAACCTGTCCGCTGGGGAATGCACACACCAAATCGAAAGGGAAATGGCAAAAAGGAGGAAGAAATGTGACATTTTCGCTCATATGATTATTTACAGTTTACATTTGTTACAGGATAAAGTACCTCCAGCTCTGGCACAAATAAAATAACAGTTTCCCATTACCAAAAAAATCACTGAAACACCTGTAAGCTGATGGAGAACATGACCTTTGGTATGACACTGATAACTATCTGACAGAGAGAAAATGTCTGGTGTCCTTAAAGGCCCTATAGCCTATTTACTGCTACATCTACAGTCACGTCAGATCATCGCACGCCCCTGAAGAAGTTATGTGGCATCTGGAAAAGTACTGACCAGTATGTCCCCACAGGACCGCTGGTACCCAGGTGCCCTGGCAGAGCCCCAGTACAATTATCAGAGGGAATTTGCTTATGTTAGGGCCATATATCTGCCTGCTAGTGAATGCATGCACTATATCAAAAGGGAGATCACTAAGAGAAGCAATAAAACTGACATTGTCACTCATGCAATTATTTACAGTTTACTTCTGTTGCCACATTAAAGTAGTTACCACTCAAATAAAAGTGGCTAATGAGAGAAGCTACACCACTACCCCAAAATAGGCTGTGCAGTTTTTGTTTCAGCCAGGCAACCCTGGTGAATTGTAATCATCGTTCAGAGCTGCTGGATTGCATTACACGGTATGAATGACAGAGTGACAGCAGCGTCCCCAGCCGCTCCTGCCAGTGGCTCAGGTGCCACCCTGGCTCAGGTTAGCTGGCTCTCCATAAGTCTCGTCTGCTAAAAGCGCTTTGGGAGATTAATAGCTGCTTTGGGAACACTGCGCACTTTTCCCTCTAATGCCCCACAAAGCACACTCTTGAGTCAGAAACTTGATGGCATGTCACATTTGCAAGGGAAAATGTAACTCTAATAAAGATTAATACATGGGGACCCACCACATTTTTTCTAATTGCCTTTCATTAACATTCTCAGCAACCTTGAACAAACGACATGGCCTTTTGTTTTTCTGTTTGCCAGACAAGGACTGCATGAGGCATAGCCAGCACTTGCTTTATAGGAGCAAAACATTTTCACTATAGGCTCCTGTACTGAGATACTCCAAACTCTTTGATCCCCAAATGTCCTGTAACAGCCTCTGCCTAAAGGAAAAATCTGCTTTGCACCATTGGAGCAATGCAGTGTGAATTATTTGTGGGTGAAACAAGAAGAAAAATTATCCTTTCTCCTCTGTGAACACCCTCCCACGCTGGGGCCATCTGCACAGCAGTCCGGAGCTGCTGCCTGGGGCTCGGCACCAGGGTTGGCCTTGTGCTCCGCAAGCACGGCATCTTGCCCTGCTCCTCCCTGGCCAACTCAGCTTAGCACAGTTTCACTGAGGCCACTTGAAGATATTTTTTGGGATGTGGGACTTCCTCAGGGAACAGGCAGAGGGTATAGTGGATTTGTGACAAATAAAATAACAGTACGTAAAAAGGAACTTGTGAAAAGACCAGACAGACTTACAGTGTGATTCTCATGTTGTTAAATCAGTCCCCTAAAACTTTCCAGCAAGAGTCTTATCATTTCTTCTTATACTGGTTTGCTTTCACTCTTCAGATCCTCCCTCATCCATTGCTCTAAAAGCTAAAATTCATTGTCATAGCTGCCTAAGAGCTCCTATGCATGGCCAAAGACACCACTGCACTAGCATGCCTCTGTTCCTTCACCTGACTATCGAACACCAACAATATCCCCAAATACCCCTGAACGTTGGGCACCTCAGCTGCAGATACCACATGGTATCTGTAAACTCAACATGAGCAGTGCAAGTAAAGGAGCCTTTGAAGGCTGTTTTATTTTAATGAATGACATTTTGGTGTTAAGAAAGAAAACCACTGCACTGGGAAATTCAGACTATCCTGACATGTGTGGTGATATTTTCTGGACAACGTTGGTGACTATAAAATCTATTAGGTCATCACAATAATGACAATACTGGATATTTTGACCAGCTCCATGCAGGGAGCAGGGGAGCACTCAGAGGTGCCTCGAGCCATGGGATGGGTACAGCCTATTCCCCCATGGAGGTCTCAGACCATTTGCTTGTTTCTGTGCCCATACCCCAATATCTGAACGCCAGCTATCTTCTGGGTTAATTCCCGACTCTGCATGTGCTGTGGGTGGAAGCTGAAGGTTTGGGAGAGCTGAGTGCTGCCTCTCATTGAAAACAAGGAAGAAACCCACACAGCCAGGGCCCAGGTGGCCATATATCAGTGCACTAAAAATACCTCGAGAGTGAAACCATAGAAGACCAGCCAAACAACATCTATTTCTTCTCTCTTTGCCAAGTGCTAAAAAAAAGCCAAAGGAGAAAAATCCCAGCATGGGGAACAGGTTTGACCAGCTTTGTCACATTTTTGTGTTCTCTCTGCTAACACAGACCCAGGCAGGGTTTTGTCTATCCCTTCCAGACTTTGTCAGTACAAGGTGGCACCTCTGTCCCCCTCCCCGAGGGAGGTCTAGCCCATTGCCATTAACTTTCTCCAAACCCCTACAACAGGGCATCTTCTTACTCCATAGACTTGTCCCTGGAGGGAAGGAATAGCTAATGCACAAGGACTCATCTAGTATGTGAAAGATTGGCTTAGTTCCCAGCCCTGTCAAAATTACCTCCACAATCATATGGCTTTTCTTAGCTCCTACACAAACGTGGGGGCACAAGGCAGCACCTCCCAGCCTCACTGCGGGCTCTAGAGATACACATAGGAGATGGCAAGGTGTTCAGATACTGTCAACATAGAGGTCATACAAGTATTATAAATACTGTACCAAACCCACAGTAAAGCTACAGTAAAGGAACAGTACATCTCTCCTTGTCTATTAAATTTTTGAACATGGCTTTTACTGTATCTAAAATTACCTACAGGTCTCTGCAATGTCACACCGATTTCTGCAATGATCTTTTTTTGCCCTGCTGAGCAGGACTGCTCGAGCCCTGGAATATCCTCTTTGTAGGCTGTAATGAGATTTCTGTTCCAAATGGGGATTAAATGTGCTCTCAGAAACATGAATTTTCAAGTTCTGAAATTCTGCTTTTGGGCTTTGAAGCCGCCAAAATCTAGACCATATTTTCCAGGTTTTGCATTCTTACACATTACTTTATGGCATGCACTAAATATTCACTGCTACAGTAAGACATAAACTAAAACTTAAATATTCTGTTAATTTTATTTTATTGCTCAAATCACTGCAAGGCATTGCTCTGATTGAAATCTCTTACCTTCGTTTCATTTCAAAGTGTCTCTTGTTTGCTTGTGTCCAGCTGTTTCATTTGAATACAAAAGGAGACCGATCTAGAAAATAGCTCAATAACTTGTTTGTAGCAGACATCCTTAAAGATTTTAGCATTACGATACCACAGCTTAGTGCGAAATGAAACAAATAAGGCAAATTACCTACTTTAAAATAAATTTTTAAAAAATATGAAACAAAAATTGAGAACAACTTAGAAGTATTTTTGCAGCTCAGTTTGTCATAGAAACACGTTTTTCCAAAGAGTTTTACTAACTATCAATTACAGCACAGATAGGTCTTCTCTCCCATCAACGCAATACTCACACACTAAAATTCACATTATTTTTCTTACATACAACTGGTTGGCAACATAATGGCAAATGGTTTTCCACAACAGCTCGTGCTGTGTGAAGGAAACATAAGTCTCTTGCACTTCTTCACGTTCCGAGTTCTCTAAAATTTAGAATATCTGTTCAGACAGAAAACATTGTGTTGACTTCTATCTCCTTGTATACTCACATCGTTATATATTTTCAATTTATATTGATTTGTAAATAAATCAATAAAGTAATTAGAACAAAAAGGTTGGATAAGTTTCTGTGAAAATGTCAACAAAGTCAATCTAACCCTGAGATTGTAAAATCAATCTTTGATTTTTTTACATCAACACTTTCCAATAACTTACTATCCTTCTGGAAGGTTCTGGATCAGCACTAACTTTTCACAGACATTTTAAC
Organism: Gymnogyps californianus; assembly: GCF_018139145.2. Classification (NCBI taxonomy): domain Eukaryota; kingdom Metazoa; phylum Chordata; class Aves; order Accipitriformes; family Cathartidae; genus Gymnogyps; species Gymnogyps californianus. The sequence goes on from NC_059484.1 coordinate 3,286,463, forward strand.
AAAAGAGTTGACCATACATTACTAACAGCAGTCCTTTCACCTCCATCCTTTACAACACCAGCGTACGCACTTCTTGGCTTTCCCTGCAAATATAAAGACTAAATACCTACTTCTAAAAAACCAGGAAAGTGGCAACGTGGCTTTATCATTCTTATGCCCCCTTCAGTCGCAGACAGAGGAACCCGAGCTGTGGCCTGGGTTTTGGAGACAGTGTGGACATGGTCACAAGAAAGCCTGTGGCGTAGGGAAGGACGGTCACAGGGTTTCGTGAGGAGTGTTCAGGCTGACCAGAATGGCCTCATTCTTACATTTTTTTTTAATCTGGATTCCTGGCCCTGGGTGAGGGCAGTAACCATCCAGGCTGATTTTCTTCTGCAGCTAGACTTCAGATCAGAACTGATTCCTACAAGCGAAACATTGCTTTGCTGTGCTGCAACCCTGTCCCCGTTCTCCATTTCATGGCAGCTGGCTGTGGTTGCAAACCCCAAGAAGAAGTAACTTTAACAGCGTCCCAGGTTTTTAAAGGAAATACTCCCCTCTCCCCACTACCAGAAGCACTGCCAGCCTCTTGCAGAAGCCCTTGTCCTGAATTAGAAGTGCAGAGTACCCTGGTACCTCCTTGGCTCTTCCACAGGCCTCTGTGTGCACAATGGGGAGCTGCCTACACTGGCCAAATGCAACCGCACGGACAGCACAGCAGATGAGTTCCCAGGGGAATTTCACAATCAAATACAGCAACCTATTCTGTGCTGCCAGGAGGCACCTTCCCCCCCGTGGGGGTTTCCAGCCAGAGCCCCACAGTGATTCTGAGTCCCTACAATAACAGATGGAGAAAGACACGCTTTTCTTTTGCAAGACAAAAAGGAAAGTTTAAACAAAACAGGCTGGAAATAACCACATCCATTGAGGATCTGGAGATCCTCTGCTCATTTTCCACCTCCTGGAGGGTGAGTGGGACAGGTCTCCTGTTGGCAAAGAACCAGCCTCTCCTGGCCAAGCAGCATGGGTAGGGTCCATTGCCAGCTCTCCAATCAATTAGGACACACAGGATTTCTGCTTATGCAGCTCCCATGCCTGATCCCATACAGTGCAGGCCTGATGTGATGAAAGGACACAAAATTTTGCTTCAGTTCTCTTACTGTGAATTAGAAATAATTAATTTCCCCCAGATTCTGTTCTTCAAAGTTCACCTTCCGTACTCTTAGATATACTTTTAGACATATTTTTAATGACCACTTTTATAAAAAAAGTATTACATGAACCTATTTTTTCTAATTAGTTCTCAAAGCCAGCTGTTAAAGGTGTTTATGTATGAAAGCAGTTAAGTTAGCACTATGTGACACCTGACATCCGCCCCTCGGATAATTAAATGCGATCCACGCTGGAATCTGCCTGCTCCGCTGGCTGGCCCTGGCCGCACACGCCGGGAGGGATCTCGGTGACATCTAGCGTTCCCCGCAAGAGCCCAGCAGGCAGCACACGCCACTGCACACCCAGCCTCCTTGCTGCCTGGTCGGACCCTGTCTTCTGAAACCCAGACATCTATTTATTTGCTGCTTAAACACAAGTTATTCAAGCAGGAGCTGTAAATTATGATGAGGGTAATTAATTTTTACAGAAACAAACCTATTCTCCTAGCTGAAAGACAGTGCATGGGATAAGTGCCACTTACATGGCACCTAACATGTTAATTCTGAGAAGAGCAAGAATCATTATTGGGACAGCTCCTGTTAGCTAACCTGACACCAGGGTCTGTGCTATGAAGTACAAGCAGTATTAAAAATTATCATGCTAATGTTGGAAAAAAAAAAAGGCAGCGTAATTTAGAGCAAACAAGAGGCTGCTCAGTCCCATTTGATTATTATTCTTTTCTTCCAAATCTAAAATCAGAGTAGTACATATATACACAGATATGTTATACCTGGATTTGTCAAAGGTGAATGCAGGTGAAGGATCTAGACCTCTTATGTACATACATATTTATCTTAACCTCCCTTTTTTCAAAGATTTGAGAGCTATCCCACAGCCGGGTTATTTCAGGGGCTGAAAATGTGGCTGACTCTTCTTAGAGAGCAACTGGTGTATCTGAACAGGAGAGCCCCATGGGGAGGTGACAGTGCCTGACCCCTTCCATCTAAATCACCCTAACTCTAACTCCTGACTTGCAAGATGCACACTTTTGGGACAGAATTCAAAGAGAGAAATTGCCACTGGAAACCTGTATGTGTTTACCTGTGCTGTGCAGACTGGGGTGACCATCACTCAGACACATAAGGATGCATCACCTCAGCTGGCCTCAACGCTGTCAGCTGGAGATGAGCAAATATCGGGCTTCAGCTGACACCCAATTTCATTGTACTTACTACATCGGTAGTTTATAAAGAGATGTCTATCCTTGACTGGCCTGTCGTGGTTGATAACCTCCCACGTTAACTTGAGGATTTAAATACACTGAGGATTTAATATCACTATTACCAATACCTTGCCAATTTGTTTTTACTTTAACTGCATTTTTTTTTCTTTAACCTTTAATTAGTGTGACACAGACAATTAGCAGTTGTGTCTTCAAATTTGTCTGGTCATTTCTGTTTATTTTTAATAACATTTATTTAAAAAGACTTTCTTACATATTCCTTTCATTTGGCCTAAACGACTGAAGATCATGCTAGATACAAGTCACCTTGTCCCATGGCCTCGTTCATGCCCTCTGTACTTGTCTGCTGTCACTCTATTGCCTGTCACCAGTTTGAATTTGCTTCACAAAGGCAAAGGAGTTGAAATAATCCTGAGCACTGAATCAAGGGGCACATGCTGTGGTTTCAGACAGACTGCAGCTAAGGAGATAATTCAGGATGGAAGGCAGAAAGGTAACAAGCTGCCCTCTTTCCAGGAGGAGTGCTCAGCTCCACTTAGGCTTGGACCTCTCAGAATTGATCCCAGATATTTGGCTTTAGAGATGATGATAATCCGGGATTTCTTCCTCTAAACCAATTTGTTACATTAAATCTAGGTTGCAGACCAATAAATACCTGTTTATCCACAGTGCTCCCAGTCACATCCCACTCTAGCAGGATACAAGCCTTACTTTCCCCTGCATGCTGCATGGTTTTTCCATGCTTCTCCATCTCAGATCCATCTTCTGGCCCCAAATGCAAGAGAACCGGCTAGCCGATAACTTCTACTTGTGCAGAGAAGTAGATCTTCATGTGCCAACATGTCCCGGCCTCTTCTCTTTCCAGCTTTGCTGGACCTGCATGGATAAGCAAAGATTACAGCATTAATCTCACACTAAGAAAAGACTATTATTGCATTCAAAAGTAACCTTTTTCACATGCTGAGTTGCAGCACATGCCTCAGTTTCACCTTACCGTGCTCTGGAGGATGTTCCCAGAGATGCTGCAGGGACAGCCGTCATTGTCAGTGCATACCTGCCCTCTTCCCCACTGTCCCTTCAAACCATCAGATGCAACGCCCCAGACCACGTAGGCAGCAGGATGAGATGCTCAGCCTGCAATGGCGATGGGCTGAGAATAAAATCAGAGGTGTCTAATATCTCACAGCAGCAACTAAGACTTCAGACAGCCACTCGAGCAAACCTGATGCTGAAAATTAATAAAAAACATACGCACATGCTGGTGAGCCAGAGTATACTTTGCCTTAGCAGCAGCTGGGTGCACTCCGGAGCTAGCGAGAGGCACTGAACAGCCAGCTTCAACACCTTTTCCTTGCAGGGACAGCAAGAAGTCAGGTTTGGCACTTTCCACAGGGAACTGTTGTCTCTTCTGAGCAAGCTGGTGCCTCAGTGGTAGAGGTGGCTGTCCCCAGGCCGCTCGCTCCCTGTCTGCGCAGCCAAGAGCTGGCTGGGGGGAGCAGGCAGCTGGGCAACACAACCTGTTTAGGCACTGGAGTAAGACCAATACCACATTTCACACAGACAACTTTATTTTCACATTTCTGCATGTATGCAAGAGAATGTTCTTTTTCCTGGGATGTGCTGGTAGACATATTATACCCTACAGAATGGAGTTTAGCAAATTTTTTTTTATATATATATGTACACACATATATATAGCCTCGCAAAATTTCTTCTGCATTTCTCCATGTGTCAGAATGGATGTTTACAACAAACCAGAGCTAAAGGGACACTGCGAGGTTTTGTTTTATTTTTCTTATCTCTAAAATAAAATAGCGTTTGCATTTTTCTTCAACTCGATTGCCTGTTCTCCTGGTTATACTTAAGCAAAAATGCTGAAGAGAAAAGACATGCCTATAAGCTTTCAATTTTTACTACTCCAAGATATTATCAGTGATGCAGGTAGAACATTTTTGAACTCTTATTTACACAAGGGCCAGACTATCAGTTAGGTGTATGTCACTGCACCAAATATAAGAGCACCTCTGAATCAATGATGCAAATAAATCATTAGCATGTACATGTACATTCAGCAGTTTAAGAGCCTCTATGCAGATAGATATGTGTTTATAAGAGTCCTGCTTTTAAAAGTTTCACTGTAAATTTTTAACCTGACAGTGTCCCTTAAGAAAAAAGTACATACTGGGCTTAAGAAACGACATCTTCCTACAGATATTTTCTTTTTATTATTAAACCCAACATTTTTAAAACCATTCAACAAAATGTAATACAAATTGCTGTTGGAGAATAGCATTTGTAAGAGTGAAGCTATGCATTGCTGCTCCATTAACATGGCTTTAGTTATCACAATTTATATTATTTGCACATTTCCTTAGGTCTTTCATGGCACTTCCATGAAGAAGAAAAAAGGTTGTTACACTGCTGCTACCATCTTATCAAAGGTCACACACAGACACAAAGATGTTTGTTCTCAACACGCATCACAGTCGGGCAATGCCAAAGTTCTGCCCACAATGCTTGAACCTTAGGATATCCGTACCTCAGGTTTATAGCTTGACTCGTGATTACTCACAATATTACAATGCATTCAAAATAACAGGAAAACAGACATCAACGGTAACAGGCACATTACATTTTTTTTTGCATTATCATTAATCACATTCCTATTTTTCAACAGATTGTTGCCTAAAATGCATGTTAGAAAGGCTTTTTAGAAAATGCTGGCATGAAGAAGCGGACTAATGTTTGTAACCAATGAAACAGTCAGACTAATGATTCAGACATTCACAATTTTGAGAAAATTTGCACAGCTGATAGCACTGACAGATAGTCTAACGGTAACTTAGAAGCCAGCACAGTAACCTTCCGCATACTGGCAGTAGGATTTATGATGGTATGAGATTAGAATAGCATATTATGTTTTATTTAGAAAGCCGTAGTATTAAGTGTTTGCCATAAATATTGCAAGCCCCATTTATGAGCGATGGGAGGCTTTGCAAGTCTACAAAGTAACATTCACGGAAAACATAAAACACAAACCCAAAGACATTTCCATGCAGAGTACAATTCTCTCACAGTCACTGGATCTCTGTCATCTGTTGGCTGGAGTACACATGCCGTATACACCTATGCTGCTCATGGAAAACCCAGAGGCCTTCTATGCACTGATGCATACTAGCCTCTGGCTGATATCAGTGGGATCAGAGACAAACACAGGATAATAAATGGTTTCACAAAGGCAATGACTCTGCCACAGACAGAATTTACAATTAGAGCTATGTGAAAATACAACTGTTGCGTGTCACTTCGCAAATCCTCCTATCTCAGCTACAATGGACTTCAAGTGGAGCAGAGAGGTAGCAACCCAGTGCTGAACATCAGGTATATGCAGGTGGGGTCTGGACTCCTGCGAGACTGAAATCGAAGCTAGCTATGCCTCAAGGACAGAATCAGGACCAGTGCGGCTTTCAGCATCTCCCTCTCTGCCTAATGCACTCCCATCATTAGTGGGAGCTGAAAACCGGCACAGTGGAGCCGAAAAGGAGATACCAAAACTGCAGGGTCGCTAACAGTAGACTGATTTCAGCAATGCACTTAAGCAAGTACTGAGAGTAACATCCAAATGTTTGAAGTGTGTTGACAAATTGGGGCCATGCTCAACAGAAAGCAGTTATAGCCCCTATGACACAGGCACCCCCGCGCCACCCGTATAGCACTTCTGCTAGTGGAGACACAGAAAACATAGCTGAGGCCAAATTCATCACGGTAACTCCAGAAATTAATTTAGCTTCAGGGACCATGGTATCATGCAACTAATAACGTTTTCTTTTGAAAAGTGCACATTCAAAACTTTTCAGGCTGTATGTGCCATCTCATGAACACATTTGGAGCAACGCTGTTAGAGGAGAAAGGCACTGCGCTAGCCCAATGCAAATGCTTGTGTTCCATTATCTTGACCACTTTTCCCTCAGCTGAAGTTAACTGCTTAGACTGGTAATAGACAGATGCTCTTTTGGTGTGGGGAAAAAAGCAGGTTATTCGTTATATTAAATTCTGTCATTTGCTAAAATGATTGCAAGAAGAATCAAGAAGGAACAGTGTAAACATTGTGCATTATTTCAGCTACAACTGATGTCTTTATCAAGTGCCTGTCAAATAAAAACTAAATAGACAATACCGGGTAACTGGAGGACAAGGCTACTCTCACAGCATTGCATCACTTCTGCGAATCACAGCACATTATTGGAGTTTCTATGCTCTGTATCATTGCTAGGAAGGAATTAATGGTATTTGTATGAAAGGCAATAAACAGGATAGACTAGGGTGTCATTCCTGCGTACATGTAACGTCACTCACTTGAATAGCACTTTCGATGACAACTGGGCAACTTAAAGAAATAGTTAAGACTACATAGAAGTGTATGGAGGAGGACAGTAAAAGGGGAAAATGTCCCATCTTGGGGAATTAGCATAGCATTACACTAGTACTGATCAGACCTACTTCTATAATCAGGAATACTTCAATAGATTAAATTTTTATAAAATATAGGGCTACAGAAATGAGGCATTCTATATATTTTGTATTATAAAAAGCTTCCACTTACATAATTTTTAAAATAGATCTTCACTGCTAACAGTATATTTGTAATATAGTATCTGATATAATAAAAATATATGCTTACTGGATGGGAGCAATGTAGCACTACGGCAGGGACTCTCCTTTCTGTGTGGTTTGAGTAGCTGGAAAAGTTGGCTGTTCCCTCCTTCCCTTGATTTCTCAGCCATCAGCTGCCTGGAGACTGCAACGGCACTCTGGTGTGTTAGCTTTCTTAAGAGTCTTCTGCAAAGCAAGCTCTGAGATGTTCCTCAGCTGACAAAATCTACTGGGCAAAATCCAACCTTGGTGTAAATTCACTACATGATTTTTCTGGTTTACCAATTAAAAAAAACAAACCTCCAAACCAATGCTCTATTTGGCATTAGTAAGGATATGAGACCTGTACAAGTCATGCAACTGCCTTGTAGGAAAAAAGATTTTGCTATAGAAAATGTTAAACTACGCAAAGGGACATATGGGCCTGGCAGCTGATTCTGAGACTAATAACAACTAAGTAGCTCCCAATTAAACTTACAGGGCACTTTGTGGGTGCCAAGGTCTGTATGTGGAAACACAGCTGCATCATCTGGGTCCTTTTCTGCACTAAGTAAAACTGGAAAGCTTAAATAAATCCATAAAGTAGGCAACACTTTACTGTAACGTCCAATGGAAAAATACAAACGTTCAAATGATGAACCTAGGAAGCGTATACCAAACTACTCCAAAAGGACCATAGCACACAACCATGGTGCTGCTGAGATGCACACTGGAGAATCACTTGGTGTTCCACCACGTGCTGGGACTGCAGAAGGTGGCTGGGACCAGAGCAGGTATCCATCTTCCTGTACCAGCCCTTATAAATCTGCCTGGTCTTGCAAGAACTTACCATCATTGAACAAGATTTGTTCTGTAGTTTGATATTTGTATGTGCAACACATTTTGCTCCTTTCTGGCTCACCCTGGCATGAAGATCCTCTGGTTAATGTGTTCAGGAAAAACTCCACCAAACTCAGTGTGGTGGCACCAGTGCATGTGAGAGGAGAAGCGGGATCTCTGCAGAAATGGGAATATTGGCTACACGGGCTGTCTGCTTAATGTCCTAGGTACTTTTACTGTTCATTTTTTACAGACTGCCCTGGTAGATTTGACTTTTGTCAAAGCAGATTAACAGCAAGGCATTCATAAACCATTTTGCCGTATGGTAGTATAGACTGAGCTTTTAACTTGCAATAGATGGCTGAGTAAGCTATCGACATGTGCTATCATATGTAATCAAGCTTGTTAGATTAAAAGCAGGATTTGTGCCTAGCAAACAACGCTGTATATTATTCATTGAATTTTGAGCAGCAGTTCTCTCTTGTCAGGATTTATTGAAATATTCACATGCTTCCAAAACGAAACAAAGGTCCACCAGCGTCTCTTGGGGAGAAGAGGTGGGATCAGTTGCATTCAGTTGCCATTTGGTTGGAGATGTCATACAAAATCCTCACACACTGAACATGGCTGAATTGTAAAAAGCTTTCACCCAGAAAGGAGATCTTTGTTACACAGAAAGTCTCTGACTCCTCCAGCGCTTGCCAGACACTGTTACATCACGTTCTCAAAGAGCTGTAAGGATCGCATGATATTGTCGTCCTGAAAGCAATGAGAAGATATTTTCATAAAACCAGCACTGACAAGCACGACTCCTAACTTTGCATGGCACAGGAGGGGCTCTGCAGCTGCTACTGCAGGCAACAGCCTTGCTTTCATAATGCTTTTCATCCTCGATGAGCTGGAATTGATTCAGTGATCAGGTCCCGATGCACAAAGCAGTCGTCTCTTTCTTTGGCACCTTAGTTGGTTTGAGGCATGCAAGCACAGGATCTTCCCATAAGCTTGACATTCAGCATGGGCTGTGCTTTACTGAAGCAAACCAGACACCAGCATTGAGCTGGTGACTGTACTGAACCCTCAGACTTCAGTGCCCAACTGCATTTCATTGATCCTGAATACGCAAATATGCACTTAGCTAATATGCTTCAAAAGTCCAAATAAAATTGCAAGTTTTGAACTGATAAGCAAGCTGCCTTGAAGGACCACTTCATCCCACAAATACAACCAGCTCAAACCCAAAATACACGCAATCTCAGCCTCTCCAAGGTTCCAAATGAGAAAGTTGGAGACACACAAGGGAAATCCCGGATTGTTTCTCATGAAGTCTCAAAATTGTACTTCAAGGTAATAACCAGAGTAATATTCAAAAACATAATGATGATTCCCACCCCACCCCAGGAATTCAGTTATTCCAAAAGTTAGAATAACTGTTTGCCTGTATCATGAAAATAATTTTCCACATTGAGCAACTTAAGATATCTATTGCATCTCATTCCTCTATCTTATTTTGAGGCTGCATCCATCTCTACTTCTAACACAGTTTGGTGGGTACTAGTACAAGGTATCACCTTGCATGGGAAATGAATCATCCTCTCCAAAGCGATGCTAGGAGTTCACTGCCCATGAGCCATATCCTCAAAAATGGCAGAGGTAAGCACTATAGCGCACTTTTGTTTGTTTTTCATAAAGAAAAAAAAGAACATCTTAGTGTTGCAGGGCTTACTCCTATATGCCAGAAAACCACACATGACAGTGCATCAGTCTGTACAGCTCCTAGGTGCAAGTATGTCAACAGAAGGAACCAAACCCAAACTAGGGCAGAGCTTTAAACAAACTCTAACAGTTAGAAGTAAAGCTGCTTCAATACTGAGACTACTAATCATACACATGCATGCAGCCTGAAGGCAAATTAGGAATGTGAAGAATAATACACAACACAAATGATCAAATTAAAGATGAGGCCAAAAATAAGCTAAGCAATCAGGAGGGACCAAGAATGAAGTACTGAAAAAAGTTAACCTTGTATTATGCATCTGCTAACAAGGATTTTGGTGCCTGAAGTCCCTGACTGAGAAGTAATCTGGATGTTGCCAGAGCCAGACTTAACACAGAGACAGTGGGAAGCCAGCCTAGCCCTCCACGGTGAGCGTCTTCCCATTGCGCAGGTACAGAAGCGCTGTCTGACTGCAGAAAAGGAAAGATTTTTCCAGGGAAAGTAAAATACACAAGGGGGCTGGTATGCAATTATTTGCACCAATGTAAACTTTCTAAAATGCAGAGGCCATTATTGTACTGATTAAATATTAGAGATACCTCTGAGCAAACATTCACACAGTTAATTACAGTCTAAGACAACAGACACTTGGCCAATTGCATGTTAATGCAGACACTTGTCTTTGTGCCAGTGCTAAAAATACGAGCAAATATTTATTACAGCCAACCTAATGTATGGAATTTGCAACAGGGAGCTTACTTCCAAAACAGAAAAAATAATAAATCATTGATATGATGACAGCATTTGCTTTTAATGTTTGACCATGAAAACATCAACTGGTTTTATAAGTCAGTGCTGTAATTACAAGATTTTGAGAGACCTTCGGCTCTGGGGAGTTCCAGCAACGTGGTACCTGCTAATGACATTCAGGTGCAGCACACAGAGACAATAGTACCAGCCTCTTTAAAAAAAACAAAAACAAAAACAACAAAAAACCCCAAAACCTAAGGAAGTTTAAGGGTGTTATGAGCTTTCTCTAGAGTTATTTGCTTGTCTACAGAATCAGGTACTGCAGTTCACTCAGGAAAATAAAAGCACTGGCCATCAGCAGTGGAAATGAAGAGGCCCTCTCCCGTGATCAGTCTGACCCTACTTTGCTATTCAGTCACAGGCTTCACAAAGCACCACCAGAAACTCAATCTTCAACCTGGTTTGTTCACAGAACAAAGGAAACCTGGGATCCTGAGCAACATCTTTTTTCAAATGGAGTTTGTCCAAAGGGAAAGCAAATACTGTGGCATGAACTAGACCTTTCATTGCAGTTATAATTTTGTCCTTACCTCCTGACACGATTCAATAAACTCATCTAAAGTTACAACACCATCTTTGTTTTTATCCATTTTCTGTAAAACAAAATAATAAAAAAAATTGTTTCCATAGGTAACGCTGCAATTATACTATATCATCTTAGTTGATGCAACCTGAATAAACCTAGGGCACTTTGCAAGCTTAGATTACAGACTCAGTGTCATTTGTTAAATTTGCCCTCTGCTAAGGACTTGTTTACTCTGATATTTGGAGCACTTTTGAGGTCATCTCCAACTATTCCTTCCTTGACATACACAGCAACCTCTGCCCTTGTTACATCATTTATTTATTCACTGCCCCACCAACCAGCACCCATATTCCTGTCTGTGTTTACGGGCAGTTGAGAGAAGCAGCACAGAAGGGCTGCAACACATGCAGAGGCTTCAGACTTGCTGGATGAGGCACATCTCAAGGCAAAGGGTTGGGCTAAGAGACAAATGAGATACCTTTGGAGCCAGGAAATCAGCAGACACTGTAGTTAGTTAGGCTGAATGGCTGCTAGGGTTTATTTTGGAAAATATAGTGGGGCATAGGATTGAACTTGGGGATAACTTTACAGTAAAGTATATCAGTGCATAGCTCAAGTGTTAAGAAAAACACATCAAAAATCAAGTACCTGGAAGAATACTTCTACATGCTGCCTTGGCGCATCTTCCTTGAGCACTGGATACGTGTACTTTCCCATCATATCATAAATTGCCTTTACAATATCCATCATCTCCTGCAGTAGTGGCACGCCAGCACAAACACAAAAGGGAAATTAATATAAATGATAGCACATTTCTTTCTTTTACTGCCCTTTTCTTCACCCTCCTTCTATTACAAAACAGCACAGAGAATACCTGTGCATGTGCATGAAGACAGATGTATCATCATACACAAGTTCATCTATAAAAACCAAGTGCTTCTTTCTGACTGTGCCGTGACCTTGCCACAGCCATGTTGGAGGTTCCTGCAGTGCTCACTTCCCTCCTCTGGCCAAGCAGCATTGCAGGATGTGTGCTCCAACATGGCAGCTGCTGGGGATGGTGCTGGGCTGCAAGTGGCGTGCTTGGTCCTGAGCACCATGGCACCGACCTTGTCCCATAGCCTCCTCCGGGCCAGGGACCTTCATGGCAGTCACTGGGAACCCAGCCCTTCTCCACACCTTGCACAAACTGCCACACAACTCCATTACCAGTAGCAGTAACCACAAACCCTCCAGGTACGCACAATAGTTTCGAGGAGATAGACCAAGACATATTTGCAAAATATTCAAGGTTACCATGCTCAAAGCCAAGGCTTCCCACAAAGGGAACAGGCAATACCAGATAAGAAGATAAAACCAGATGATAATGCAGGACTTGGCAGTGGTGCTGGGGGCTTCTAGTGCTTCGAGTGAGCCCACACCATACCTCCCAGTGCAGCCAGAAACCCCTTGCGCCTCAGTTACTGAGTAGCTATTGTCACAGTCACCCTCCCCTTCGCAAAGGTTATGTTGCTCATAGCTGTAACTAGGATTTTGCTCCTGGCTAAAGCAATCCATTAAAGGCACTATAATATAGGAAAATATGTCTATAAAATCATGCAATATAAGATCACTGTGCACTTTACTTAGACATAGATAAATGCTTAAGTCCAGTCTGATTTGCATTTAATTAGCTGCATGCAAAATTAATTGTGCTCTGCAACAGAACCCAGCCGGCTCTCTTCAGAAATCAACCACATTTGTCAGAAACAGCCTTACCTCCTTGTTTATATAGCCATCCTTATTTATGTCATACAGATTAAACGTCCATCTTAGCTTTTCATGAACAGTTCCCCGCAACAGAATGGACAACGCCATCACAAAATCCTGGTTCAAGGCAGACAGAGAAGTGTGAATTTTTATAACATCCTTTTCTAAGTCATCTTCTTTATATAATGCCAGCCAAGAGACTTATCTTTTTAGGATAGAGCATACGGTTATCAATCTCTTCTGACTCCCTTTTCCAAAAATGTGTCCTCTGACTGAACTCAATGGACGTAGCATCTGCTAAGATGATCTGAGTATTGTCACACTAATAAAAGTGTATGAGGCAATCAGGAAAATCAGAAAAGTCCTCAAGTACTCAACTGCAGCCAATGTAAAAGCCAAGCTTATGATATGGGTTAGGCAGCTTAGCAAGGCTGGAAGGGCAGGAAGACCTAATGGGTGCTGCAGCCTTAAACTCTCCTAGTTGTGAGGTGAGAGTTGTGAAAACAGCATGGGATTAAGAGCAGATCCAGTCCAAGATAGGCAGACTTGGATCCTAAAGTCGATAGGACAGTGGCTGCCCTGGCTCCTCAGACTTGCCAGGAGCAGCAAAACATGCTCAAGGCCAGAAGCTGGGACACTTTCCTTGCTACCCATCCAAATTTATCATGCTCTAAACTAAATACTGCATGAATGTAAGCATGGCAAAATACATGTCTGTTTTTTAAGAGCGCTGCCAGATGCTCCAGTGGCCATTCCCCTCCTAGAAATGGTCTGCTGCAAGAAGGAGCCACTCAGATTGCCACCGCCCGGTTAAACACAGCTGGACTCTAACTGTGGAAGTAGAAGCCAACGCTTTCTTACCTCCAGATCTAGGGTGCTGGTGAAGAAGGAAGAAAATCCAGCATTTTTTCTGTGCCCACCTTGAGAGAGATGGAGAGATCCCAAACTCCTCTAACACAGGGAGCCTCAGGTTTTGTTCTCTGGCAAAATCTGTCAGACTTGACCAGATGTGATTCCTACCACTAGTTACTCAGTCTGGGACACAGCATTTTAATTGTATTTTTGTTTACGGTAAAGTTACTGCTTCCAATAACTTTGATTTATTGTTTGTATTGCACAGTGGCTCAGGCACTGTAAGTAGCATCACTACAGGGATTTATTAGTACAGGCAGAGCTTCAGGCTAACAGAGCTATACAGTTCCTGATACCTCATTTAATGTACTTAGTCCTTCCTATGTTATCTCCATCAGCTCTGCATGGGGCAGTGCATCACTTCTTAGAAACCTTTGCTCCTTCTTCCCAAGGCTCAGAGGAATTTGGATTTGCTGAACAATACAAAAAAGGGGACAAAATGCTTATGTTTGACAACTGATAAAGAGACAGGTTTGCCAGGAAGGAAAGCTCAGCTTTTTTTTTTTTTTTTTTTTTAAACTACTTATCTAAGCATTTTCCTGTATCTCAGTCTGCTCAGGTTTCTGGAAGCCTCTAACTACTGAGTAGCTGCCATATGCAAAACTCCCACTGCAGCCGTCGCTACAGAGACACACATATACATATGGTAACATTCCCATTTTACATTTCATAAATTAACAAATTTCTCAGTCTTACCTGGAAATTACCAGAGTTCTTGGCCATTGGATGGCAAAGGCAAAACTGCCTATGATTTCTAATTTTATGATCACAGTAAACTGTCTTCAAAACTATGAATTTCATCCTCCACAAGTCTATGACTTAAGATATCCCTTTGCTGCACTCCTCCAACTATGTGTGTGAGCTTGAAGTATGGCTATTTGTAGCCACAGCAACAGGCCTTTTAGTTAAAGGGTGGATTTAGTTTCCACTGAGTACCAAGTACCTGAGATGCTTGTTCAATATATCAAATAAGCTAAAAAAAAAAAAGAAAAAAACCACCCACATATTCCAGGAACATACAAATATAACAATTCAATCATGCAACGCATGATGACTGCAGAAGGTACAAGAGGTACTGACTTTTCTTTGACATCGAAATTATCTGTGCCACTCACCTCTTTTCATGTGGGACTGTCCTCGACCACTCCTCTCTGCTACACAAATCTCTGCACTTTCTCCCTGTGATACTGACTAACACAATTTATATGTTTCTTTAGTGAAAGGAAACATGCAACTCCATCTGCATAAACTAAAGTGAACCAGATTTTAAAATATCAACTGATTTCAGACTGAAACCTCTAACCCATAATCCAACAAGTCCTACTGGTTTACAATGAAGCATGGATGGAAAAGCTTAAAAACACAAAACCAAGAAAGGGGCAAAGAAGGATGCAAAACAATTACCTCAAACTTCACTGAGCCATTTTGTGCAGTGTCAAATGCGTTAAAGAGATAATGTGCATACATGCTAGCATCTGAAAGACACAAAGGGCACCAGTTGGTAGAACAGTTCATTATACGCTAATGGCTCTAAACAACATTCATGACCTTATTTTCCTTTTGTATAAAAACCAACCTTGTAGCATTGCCAGATATTCTATGAACCAGTAAATATTAACATGGATTTGCATAATCCCCATGCCCTCCCTTAAAACAGCCTTGAAATGTAAAAGCTTTTATTATAGTAGAAACTATTTGGATTATGGGGCTGTACTTGAAAGAATGAGAAAAAAAAAAGAAAAAAATCATCCAAGAGCGTCTCTGGGGCAAATAGAGTGTTAGCTCTGGCAGGAAACGCAGCAAAAGCGCCAAAGAGTGATTGCAGCATGTGTGCTTCTTTCCTCTACCTTTTTGCTTTGTATGAGATACAGCAGACATCCCCAGGGACTGTCCAACTTCAGAGGGTCTAGTTCCAATAACTCGAGTTTGGCCCATGGCTGTTAAAGAGCAATCTCATCCGAGGCATATTTTGTCCTTTCAAATCTTAAACTGCTGGTTTTAGAAAATCTTTTCTATTGAGAAGAACAGTTTCTATGGCCACGTGAAGGATGGTTGTTAACTGGGAAAAACAGTAATAGTACGCGGGGGGGTGGGGGGGGAGGAGGATCAAATAGGTGTATGACCTTAAGACCTTACCTGGCCTGTTCTCTGCTCTGGAGGCAGTTCACACTGCTCTCTGTATTACTAGAGCCCAACTTTTCAAGAAGGAAGCAACCAACATTAAATACCCTTAATTATTTCATTGCTATTCTAGCAGCCACACACTTTTTTGTCTCTTCTATTCTTTGCCTCTAGCACACAGCATTAGTCAAGCCTGAGTCTTCATACTCAACGTATGGGTATTCAGGTGAAGCCTGGTGCCCTGTGCTACACAGGCAGTCAGGTGGAATGACCCATCATCTCTTTACTCTGATCTCTATGAAATGATTAAATATTTTCACGTTATTCAAATCCAGGAAAGTGTAACAGTGTGCAGAAGAATCAAATACTTAAGTTACTGTCATCCATAAGGATAGAATACACTGGACTGTAGGAAAAAAAAAATTGTCTACTACATTTTTAAGAGAAGAATTCTGAAATAAAATAGCTCCAGAAGAAAACCATAGAATTACTTATGGGACACTCCTACTAAAAGCTCCTATTAAGCTAAACTAAACAATGAACTAAAAATATTAAACTAGAGGTGTTATTTCAATAGAGTATGATGTACAGTAAATACTAGATCACTAGTATCATTTGATGACAGATTAGCAACAACGAGAACCTGTCAAGGATAGGAACCTTAGGTAACAAAAGTATCACAAGCCTGGGATGACACTGCACAAAGTTTTTATAATTCAGAGCTACTTTACTACCTCTGGGATGTACAAGTTTATCTGTACAGAGAGCCATAAAAGTGAAAAAATCTCTGAGGAATCTGAAATCTCACTATTTATAACGCTAAGGTTATACAAACAGTTTGGAAACCAAATGAAAGAAAACAGTGTAAAATACAAAATCACATCTGCTGTTAAACTGATTTTTTATTAAGCATGGTTGTACTACCATCATCATTAACCAGGGGAGAATCACATTTCAAGGGAATGGGACACACAAAAAAAAGGAAAAGGCAAGTCTTTGTCAACCTCAGTAGAGGGGAAAAAAGTTATCTATCCACGAAAAGATGAAGTTTCTGTGCCTGTTTTTCACACATCGGAAGGAAGGAGTCACCTGAGGCGTGTCACTTAAAGGAGTTAATGCAGTTACTTGGGGTAACTGGAGTTCCTTGGACTTACTGGAACTTAGGTTGAAAACACAAAACACATCCAGAAATACATTACGATTATAAATACTTAAATTTTTGCATATTTATTAAAAATATAAATTGACTGGTTGCTTTTTATAACAAAACCAAAAGTAACCACAATAGGAAATCATCAGGTCTGTACTGAAATTTAATGTAAACTTTTTATGGTGTACATCTTTGAGGTCACATGCGTTGTAAAACATAAGCATAACATGTTTTATCTTGACATTCAGTTGAAAAACCACTTGTTAATGACCTTCTTAAGCTAAATGCACATGCACACATACACTGTTGCAGAAACTTCAGTCATCATTCCACAATGAGCGTATTCTGCAGCTACTACAGAGTGGAATATATTTGGAAAGCCTCAAATACTGAATCTTCTACTAAAAAGCCACTTAAACCCATGACTCATTCCTTCAATTTGAGAACAGTATGCCCACAGAACACACCCAGTTAGAAGAACATATACATTCTTGATGTTTTTAAAAGGCGAGAACGTACATTATTTGAGATGTTTAATACAATACTTTAATATTCCAATACATGACATGACCCAGTCTTAGTCACACAAACATCAAAAATGATCATTTCAGGTAGCTAGGAGTTCACACATCAACTAAGAACTGCTTTAAGAATTTCAGGGAGGTTTTGATTAATTTGCAGGCCAAAATGAGGTCTGGGACTCTTCTGTGCTAGATACTACATGCACAGCAGTCCAACAGCACGGAAGAAAAGACACACTGAGGGGAAGTGATTTAGTTTCTGCCATCCAGAAAGTCAGTACGAAAAAAAAAGCATCAATCCCCAGTTTCTATTTTGGAGTTGGGGAATAAAGAGCTGACAACTAGGGACAATCTTTAATGTGAGTTTGTCTATATTCATGTGAAATAACGATTCAAAGGGTCTAACTTAACTTTATTACCTTGATGTTTGTGTTTCTGTTTAACATCCTGCAAAGCTTAAGCTCAATTCACATTTCTTGCACAGATTATCTGAAGTAATTTTGCAGCCAGCTGGCAGTAATGAATGTTAAGGCATGCTTCAATAAACCTGACAGACACAAAGTACTCTGCTTACCTCCATGAGGAAAGAACTGTGCATAGATCTGTTTGAATGTTTCTTCATTAACAACCCCACTAGGACACTCCTGTTGGAAAACCAAAAAAGAAAAAAAAAAAAAAAAAATCAAGAAAAAAACCCCAGCTCTGTAAAGGTTCATTTGCAAAACTCTACAAGCCCGAAGACAGCAATTAAATCACATCCCTGTTCTCACAGTGCTCTGGATGCACAGGCTGTGCAGCTGAAGAAATTATTTTAATTCAGACTGCAATTTCATCTGAAGTATCTCATAGACTTGGTTCACCATTATTAACATTTCTAACAGTGTTTTCAGCAGTGTTTAATCACTGTTATAGGACAACCTAGAAAGGCAGCTCATGCCTTCTGTCATACGAAGCTTTCATCTAACAATTACAAATAATGTTAGTGCCAGCTAACACTTACCTGTCCGATGCCTCCACATATATGAATTCATTAATCCTCAGCAGAAGACTGTAGCCAGATACCTGATACCAGCTCCATGGAGGCTAACGGTATATACTATACTAGTAAGTCCTTACAAACAAGCCTTAGTATTAGGCTGAAAAATATTAGATCATTTTTAAGCTGTTTATCCGCTCAGTCTTCTGTAAACTCTGAGAAGCCAGACTGTGCCCATGCAAATTTTCTAACCTGGCAACCTGTGGAGTTACTTTATTTTTAAGCTCTGCTACTGGAATGCAAGGCATTTCATTTCACTTTTGGCTGCTTCGAATAAGGGCAAGCATTTAGGAAGAGGGTGGCAGATTTTCTGCCCTGAACTTCCTGACCTACTGACTAGCCCCATGGGGCAGCATTCAGGAAGGGGAAAGGGGATCCCTGCCTGGAGGGCTCACACTTGCTCTGCTACAGCCAAGCAAAATCCAAGCCATTGTGGTAGTTTGGGGTAGGAGGTACTCCCTGGGCACGCTTGCAGAGTCTGGACAGCACCCGTGAAAAGGGAGACATGGCAGGTATGAGGAGCTGGGCCCCCAGATGCTTTACCCTGTAAGTGATATCTCAACTGAGGTCCTCAGATCTTACCCAGCAGGATGCAGGACCACAGGCAATGGAAGAGACAGGTGAAAAACGGCATAAGAACTGTCTCTGTTTTGTGAATTCTGTTTCCTTACTCTCAACTCTTTTTTTTTTTTTTTTTTAAACGTAAATTACTTGGACAATTCAAGTAAAATTCAAGAGCAAATTTAGCTTGACTATAGTGCTTTACCACCCCCACCCCACCAGCTCAGTGCTGTTATAACACACGTTCACATATCACAAAGAGCCTCAGGTGCTACTATCTATGTGAAGTTCTCAATTATATAAAGTATTTCCCAGTTGATGACACTCTTCCTCACAGATTTGCCTATCAACCAATTTTGAAAACTAAAACAGAGCAAAACAATAAAATAACCATGACACTGATCCTTTTTGACAGAGCACAGAATTATAGATACAGAAAAGTCAGCTTCCTCCCACATTCAGAAATACCAACTGGCAGAGACACCGTGGGTCTGTCCCCTGCTGCAAGCATTTGACACCATTCACAGCAATTTAAATTCCTCAGCCCCAGCTGAGGCAGTGTGTCACATGGAGGGAAGAGTGAGCAAGAGCACTGCCACTTCTGGTAGGACATGCTGAAGATGGATTATCTAAGTAGGTTAACTCAGAATCTCTCGCAAAACTGGTGCGTATATCTTGGTTTGATGCTTATGATTAAGCTGAAGGCCAGATCTGGGATCAAGAAAGTTCACCAGTTACTGGCAGTATACTCACTCCATGCATTCCTCTTTCTGTGTCACACTATGGTTGCTGTCTCATTTTAATACAGGTCCTTCAGCAAGGAGTTTCACAGCTCTATTACCCTTTGCACAAGGAATCACCAGCTTTCAGTTTTTGGAACCTGACTCCTACTACCTTGTCTGATAGACCTGAATTCCTGTATAGCAAAAGAGAGCAAACAGTTGATCCCAACGCTTTTTCTACCTGCCACTTGTGATTTTTTGGGGATGGACACAAGCGAGTTTCAAAGAGCACAGAGCTGCACAGCCTTTACATCCAAACACACTACTGCCACATTACACTACCTGGAATATGCCTGCTACGTCACATGATGCTGTTAGGGTGGAAACCCCCCTAATCTCTCTATAATTCTGTGCTTGGCCTGGACTTCATTAAAGAGCAGGCTTGGGAGTGCATCATGGCCCTAGGTATGTTTGCAAAGCAGGGCAGATGCCAGTACTGCTATAGTTACTCACTACCCGCAGCCTGGAGCTTCCATAGATGCATACACTCACTGTGTGTTACACCCCACTCTGCAGATCCAAGACAGATAAATGCTTCTTCTGGTAGCATTACAGGTTGTTGAATTTGAGATGAGTAAACTTAGGAAGTCTAAGAAAATCCCTTTGAATTGGTGACACAAAAAGCTAGAGGAAGATTCAAGTCTATGACTTATTTATTGATGAACTCTTTAGATACCTTTTAAGAACAAAAAGGACTTTGACAAGAAATTCTTCCACCATGAAAAGCCTATAAAGGAAAAAAGGCATTTTTTTTCCAAGCCTCTGATCTGCCAGCATCACCTGCTGCTGATGTGCATTCACTAACCAAGGAAAAGGACAGAATGAACAAGAGAAATCATTTTATCCTGTGCAATTCACAGAAGGAGAGCAAGGAGGGGTACTTCAGGTGACAGTGAGGCAGTTCCTTAATCACATACCTGTTTGCTATTGAAATTAGGGTGATTAGATCTGAGTGCCTCCTCCAATGCAGAAGAAATCCTGCTGTCTTCTACCCGCTATTTGGGTAGAAAACCATCAGTGATTTGGGAGAGATTTGAGCTAAATAAAGGACAATTTGTTGCTTGAAAAGCCCTGAAATTATCTTTTACTCTCTGTCTTCATGTCCTGACAACTGTCTTTCCACTGGTTATGTTTAAGTGTCCCAATTAAAACCCAAACCTGGCACTGTGGTCTTGACCTCACCAGGGCTATCCCTTCTCCAGCGTCAGTGTTCAAGGCTTGTTCCACAGCAAGGGGATAAAAAGACCAACTGGACTATCTAAAGCCAGTGGCTGCAGGACCAGACCTTGTTTTTTCATTTACAGACAAAACTAACAAGACTTTCTAATTCTGTACTGCAAAATTCCTGGTTAGATGAGTATGCCAAAAATGTTCCAAAGCTCCTAATAAAGCAGCCATTTCCTGGTTTCTTTGTCATGAGAAAAGTGGTTACTTTTTCATCTGTTTGTCCCACTTCTAATAAGCTAGAAATCATTAAAAGAAGAATAATTAATAGAAGGTAACAGCTACCATTAAAGTATTCTCCCAAAGTCCATGTTTCCTAAAGCTTGTAATTTAATGTACAATAAATAAATAATCTGATATTTATTTAGGGTATCTTTTAATCATAGATCAGACCAAGTACCCTATCAACAGCCATTCTTGGGTAGAAATTCTCTCCTTGGTCACTGGAGTGCTGCTGCTCCAAGACCCACACTGGGCCTTTGCAGAACTTCAGAGTATTTGACCAAATTGTCATTCTTTTTAAAACTAAGCCTAGCACAGCACTTAACCGTCCTTTCCAGCATAGCGCTACTGGCCAAACATGCTAAGTGAAGAAGTATTTCTTTCTCTCATCTTGATAAATACAACTACTATATTCACTAAGAACCATCACTTCACATGCTTAAAGATAGTTTATAAATGTAGGGACTGATCATTATTTTCTCTATACTTTCCACAACTGCAGAGACCCTTGGGTTTCTTCCATGCTGTGTTAATAGCCTTTGTTTACTAAGAGCCCCAGCCCACCACTAGCAACCCTGAGAATGAAGTTTAAGTCTGCGAAGGACAGGCTGCTGCTGCACACACTCTCCTCGCAGAGGCAAGGTCTCCTGTAGCAGTTTTGGCCATTGTGCCCGATTAAATTTTCTGAATTTCCACGTGATCCTTATGCTTCTGATGCTCCATCTGGAAGCCAAATGAAAGTTTGCATCAAACCTCCAGGAGCGCTGGGGAGAGGCAGCGCTGACATTGATCAGCCTGTTTAGCTTTCTGTAACTGGATTGCTTTCAGACACATATGTTAGTACCAATTCATTTGCACTTAATTGATCACAATTTTGTTTTTATAAGAGTCAAATAATGCTCAAGAGGCCTCATTAGTGCTACAGTACTACTTAATTCAGCTGACTCAAAAGAAGTCTCTCTTGTGAAAAGGAGCAGGTAAGCTTAGTGTCAGTTTAAATTCCACTGAAGATAACAAAGGTTTATTCATTCAAGAAAAATTTCTTGGCAGTATGAAAAAGCACAGTCCTTCACTGTAGCATTCATAAGGCCTTCCTTTGATGGCAAGGGGTTAGATTTCAGGTAACACCTCTCATTTTTTTGTATTGTTTTCAAGCACGGAAACAACCCCCCATTTTCAAAAAGCTAACAATCGAGCATTGGCATTAACAGCATGAGTCATGCATTTGAATCTACCCTCTCAGACTTCTTTCAAAATACTAAACCACAAAGGATCTGAATCCACATTAAAAAAAAAAAAAAAGAAAATCAAACAAAAGTTGTACTTGCTGTTCTTTCTTCTGCTGGAATCAGAAATTAACTTCATTGATTGCTTTCAAAGATGTGCAATGCAGACAAGCAGGGATCAGCAGGGATCAGCAGCAGAACTGAAGTGGGGCCAAACGGAACCTGCCCATCAGACTGTTCTCAGCTAACTTGGTCAGAACATGAAAAGGAGTACTTGGGGGTCACATTTTGCTAAAGTAGAGGTATTAAGTTAGCTGACCACAGACAAACTCTAATGTATTCTCCTTCAGGATCCACATTCCACATTTGCATCTCTAAGCATTCACACATCCCACATATTTTGTTGCTCCTACTATGTTCTCCCAGTTTGGAGATATTTTGGAGATGATTAAAGTGTTAGAACATTTCTACCTTGCTCATACTGTTTGCTTTAGTCTCCAAAAACCTGATTTGCTACAGATGACTACATCTCATACTACACTTCATTACAGATTTACTAAAATATTCACACTGAGGCAAGGTAAGAATGTCTCCAACAGCCCCTCAGTTATTTGGGTTGTCCGTTTTCTGATTTAGTATTAGAAAATTATCCCTTGCAGCTAATAACCATTTTCCCTAACAGCACAGAACCCCCCGAATTGAGCAAAAAAATCTCATAAAGATCCCAATCCTTTTAAATCCATGCACTCAATTCCAAAGAATGTAAGTCATCAGCAACACGGTCTAAATGGGAGGTATTGAATTGCTGAGCTCAAACCTCCGTCATTGTTGGTCACTTCATTAGTCATCAATTTATCAATTTTAATCTTAAAAATAGTTTCTCGTTCTCCTCCTTCCCATTCCACAACTGTTCCCCAAACTTTACTCCTCTGAGGAGTGGAAGCTTTCTTCTAATTCCAACCTATGCCTATTCGTAGCCATTTTGTTCCCGTGCCAATATTGCCTTTTAGCTCAAACAATTATCTCTCCTGATGTATTTACAGACAGGAGGTATCACATTTTATTTTGTTAAGCTAAACCAAGGCAAGATCCACCAGAAGTTCCACTGGTTTTTGCTGTCTGTTCCCTTGCTTTTGCAGAACCACAGCCAAAGAAATCAGACCAAACGCCTTACTTTAATCTGGCTCCACTCTGACAGCCACTAACTCCAAGGTGCAAAATAGACTATTCCGCATAATGCAGAATGCACCTTGGGGGCAGAGATAACTCCTAAGATAAAAGTGAACTTTTGGTCCTGGCATCAAGAGATGCTGGAGGACAGCACCCTTTCACAACTGGAAAAGAAAGCTGAAGGCAAAGAGAGAGGGGACATTTGGCCAGGCAGTAAGGACACTGGCCTTGTTAGCGTGCTGTGCTTCTCTGGAGTGGCAAAGGATCTGAATTTAGTGGAAGCCTCCATCAGTCTGGTGCAGAAACACCAGACCTGACCAGTGACACACTGGGAAGAGACTGGGAAGGTTTGGAGGGAGTGGGGAAACAGATTTCAGAGACAAAGAAAAATCAGGAATAAAAGTACTGAGAATTAGGACCCTGGTCAGCTGCAGCACTGGTCCAGAGGCTACCCCAGGCTGCACTGAACTGCCTTTGGTCAAACACCATCCATGTTCATGAACATCGAACCCTCAGCTCCTGTGACTGCAGCCAGGCTGAGCGGGGCCTCGTTCTCTCTGTCCATTACAAGTGCCTGTAAACGGCTCTGTGATTATCCAGGTGTTGCCTCACGATTAAACAGGACCTGTGCAATCACTGAGAGCAAGCAGTAGGAAAATGACTGTATTCCCACAGGGATTTTGAATCTCCAGATGGCACTGTAACATCATCCCGAAAAGCAGACAGTTTGGTACAATAGCAAATATGGTAACAGCTGAGTCAGTTTGCCTGCTGTGCATAATTACTCATCCCATTGAAACCATGATTTACAGGCTACAAATGCTAAAGCTGCCCTTCCATTTCAATTTAAACCTTAGATATTAAAGCTTCATGCATATTGCATGCATAGCAGCTGAAGAAAAACAGACTGCTTTGTCCTAACAACCTGATATAAAACAAGATCTTGCCAGCACTGCCAATTATTACCAAGACCTTCAGTGAGGTCTTAGGAAAGGGTTTAGGTCACAAGTTAAATGCACTTGTCTATCATTCTTGCCCTAGTAGGTAATACCTCTGTACTGCAAAGTGATAGCAAAATTGGGAGGGGCAAGGGGTAAATGTCATATCTGCTGAGAGTGCTGCAAGGCTGCCTCTGGTTTGCATTGTAGCTGCTGGCAGAGCCAGCTTCTCCTCTCAGCATGGAGCAGTGCTCTCCCACACAGGATTCCCACCAAACACAGCAATACAGAAGGCATTTCAGAGATCTTAGCAAAACACCGTGGTTAAGAACTCTAAGTTTAGTCTCCCACAGTTATGTCATATTATACTGTACGTCAACCTGTCAAGCGCTGTCTCAAAAGCCATATGATTTCTTGCTGACTGCCCAAAGCATGAAGGGGTTTCAGAATATCCATCTTCAGCGGTTAGAAAACTTCACACATGAAATTACCTCCTACATGCAGCAAAGGCTATGCAAATACAACACGTGCACCAAACACAAAAATATAGAAAGCTGAGCTGTGCCTTGGCCCGCCTAGGTGAGCGGTGAAATAAAGGATGAAACCACCTGACTCCTTGGAGAAGTCAAGTATACATTGGAGATGTGATTCAATCAAATTTCAAGAATCTGTCAAAAAGAAAAGCCCTTCTCAATGTCCAGCAGGTTTCCCTCAACACTGCCTGTATTTAAGGTAGCTCAGCTTTCTTTTGGCAAGTTTTTACCCAATAGACTTGACTTTCTCTTTCCAAGAAATGTCAACATTTCACTGTGACAGTAGCTGAAATGCTGGAGCTGTCCTGCAAGACAACTTAAAAACCACACTGTGTTTATTGAGCTAGCTCGATACTGATCTATTAATCATCATGAAAACATCAGCTGGCACAAACCACCTGGGTGACTAAATCCAGACCCTCAGGCAACCATGTAATGAGTATTCATTCTTCAAGGTCCATAAAACATCTGCTCCATGTAGCCTCAAAATTCCCTATCTGTTTCTATTTATTATGATGAGTCCCTAAGAGGCAGCAGCAGGGTGACCTAGAAGCTGAGACTCACGGAGCCACAGACTCCCTGCTACCAGGGAGAATGTGGCTGGAACGATGGTTCACAAAGATGAGCACAGTGCTGTTCTGTGCGCAGTCATGCCAACTGACATGTTTCCTGCTTTCGCCTAAATCTGTAGCCTCTCTCGTCTCCTCAGTCTCGCTACCCATTTACTTTTGATTTCTTTTTGGCTCCTGCCGCTCCAACCTTATTCCTTACTTATGCAGGACCTTATAGTCCTAATATGCTCTAATTACATCCTACTACAAGAGCAAGATTCCTCCAGCTAGAGAAAGGATAAAAAACCAAACATCCTAGGCAGCTAATCACAAGCAAACAGTACTGCTCATATTTGAACATGAGGAACTGACAGCAAGAATTAAATAAGTAACCATAAAAACAGTTTCAGGTTATCCTGAAGTACTGGCACAGTTGAAGAAACTGCAGTGTGCTTACTGACATTTGAGGAACAAATTTAATGAGAATATTATGTGCTGAATATTCATCCAAACCCCGTTTTAGGCAGATTACTGTGTCATAAATATTAGATGGAGAAGCAGACTGTGCTCATTTTGCTGTGGTGGGGGAGATCTAGCACAAAACTACTAATGTTTAGCAGGGGAATGATACAAAACGCAGCTGAGCAGTTGAAGCTAGTGGGGACAGACATACTAGACTCGGTTCACTGCAGTATTGTTCTTACGTTTTTAAATCCTCTGTAAAGCACTTGAAGTTCTCTTTTAGTGAAATTGGTTTGTGCTTCAAGTTGTTCCAGTCCTTCGGGTCTATGGCACACTGTAGTCATTTCTAATTCATCTTCAATTTTATCTGAAAGAGAAAACAGGAAAATAAATATTTTGGTTGTTATGTTTGCTCTATTGACATGATGCATAGGACAGACAGGATTTCAAGAGCAACAGAGAAAAAAGAAACCATCAACAGAACTGATCTGTGTAACTGTTTTCAACCTCTTGAAAGCAAAATAAAAGCCATATGAGTAAAGCAATAGCTCACATTTCTTACTGGGCTGCCAATTAGCTCCCCATTCACAAAGCTGAAACTGGTGGTGAGAACAGAAGGGCAGGCAGCAGATACATTGCTCCAAAAGGCAACACCAGATATTTCTTATCTAAATACCGAAACAGCATGGAGGAATAGGCCTTTCAAAGTACTAGCTTTAAAGAAAGCTGTGCAAATGTAAGTGAGAGAGCAGACATGCCTACGCATATTAGACAACGACATTATACTGAGAGTAAACAATGAGGGAAACTCTTCTGTGTGCTAACCAAAAAGCCTACTATAGAGACAGTAAAGGTCACTTTAATCCTAGGAGGAATTCAAACGATGTCCACAGTTGCTGAATCTGGAACCAATCCAGCCTGCATTTACATGGACTTTTCAGGGAAGCAGGTAAGAAATGAAAAACACTTATATGCATTTTATTCAAGAGAATGTTCTCCCACAAGGAAGAAAAATACTCAAGACGTATCACATCCTGTATTACTGTAATCTCACCTCTTTTCTACATGTTTTTACCTGTCAAGCCCATTTCCCCAGCAGTGTAGGTAACGCCCAAATATATACAGATGCTTAGTGTATGTCAGTTTGAGATTCTCTAAACTTCAAGGACCAGATGCAGGTTTCAGCTGACATGAAAATCCCATCTACATCCAAAAGTTGCTTGGCATAAAAGCTAACACTCCCCTTATTATCAAAACTGCACAATTTATGCCCTGTGAAAATGTTTTAGGTTATTGGGCTCAAGTATAATATAGTAATTCCTGCTGAAAGACAAGGATTTCATGAGAAATGTGCAAGGAAATGGAGTCACTCTGAATAGAGGAAAGGCATGAATTCAGAGCAGACTGGCTCAGTGAAAGAACAGACCAGACTAAAGCTATGTTTTCATAAGTTAATTAATTCTCTATATATGAATGTTACTAAGGGAGGATACACATCAGTGAGCGATAATGGTTAACTAAAATTAGTTCATTGTTTCAGTATTAAGAAATCAGTTTGAAATATTGGTGAATTCAGCCATCCTCCTAATCTACTGTGTCTGGAGCTTCACAGTCAGCATTTGTGGGGCTTGAGCAGTGAAAATACATGCCTAAATACTGTGCTTAAGGTCCCTTGCACAGCAAGGGAATAAAGGTAAGAGACTGTAATAGCATGGGACAGAAGGAGAGTATCACAACCATTTACGATGCAGAAAAATTTACTGAACGCTGGCAAGTGGCCAGAAGACGCTTGAAGGAGACACCTTCTCCACATAAAGGGAAAACAAAGAGTCTAGAAATTATAGCTCCCGTTAGAAGAAAGGAGATGGAAAAGGATGTCTGCTACATGAAAAAGAACAGATAATGTGAAATAAGGGGAAAAAGCCATTTTCTTTGAAAGAGAACACACGCCACAAAATGAAGGAATGCAGAAGAAGCTGGAGAGAGAGAAAAAAAAGTGGGGAAGAAATTCCTTAAAATGAGGGAACGGGAATGAGTGGTTGAAAAAAGGAGAGGAAATCCATTTAGAAGGGAGCCAGGTTAGGGAGACTTATCACTAGTCCATACATTGTATAGGAAATAACTTTCTGTTTGCCTTTGGTTAACCATAAGTTACCTAAAACCCTTTACAAAAATGCATGTAACCCCAGACTCCTCTCCTGCATTTTCCTGCTGTCCCCCAATGCAACAACCAGTTTACACATGACCTTGGCAGTCATTTTGTTTTTCCACAGGAAGCCACGCATTTTGTGCTGTGCAGCATATAAGCAAGTTAGGCCCTGAGTCTTTCTCTGCTCTGTAACCAGTTAAATATGCCCAGGTTTTCACTGACATTTCCTACTGATTAAGTCACTCAAGTTCTTTACAACTTCAGTCAATGTAAAATACAAGTGTAAAATACTGGCCATCTAGTCTTTACATCCTATAATATAATTCAGCAGGGGGTGAGGGGGAATCTATGCAACCTCACATAAGTGGTGAGGCTAATGAGGGAAGCCAGCCTGCTGGATTACTCTCATACTTGGTTTTACTTACACTCCTACAATGTGGAGGTTCACACAGTTTCTACAGAGGCAGGAAAGATCCAGCTGAAAAGTCACACTGTGCAAAAGCATTTTGATATGACAATTTTTTGGTGGGTATTTTATTTGCCATGTACTTTCCCTGCAACCAGTTTTCCAAAACACTTATTGGAATTTGTGTTAGTATTCTAAAAAACAAATAATTAAAGAAAAAGGTCTCACTCATGGAAAACTTGCTCTATAGCTCCATAATAGCTTTAAACAAAATCTGCAGAATTACAGCTCAAAACTCATAGTTCTTTGGCTTATCCAGATGTCCTTTATATGAGCAATTAGAGTCTTGGAATTATTTTTTCAAAATATTCTTGAGTAAAATATTACTTGGTGAACATTGTAATTTAATAATGATATATTGTCTTTTGACAATACTGGCGTCATTCAGTGAATCATTATTTCAAAAGAGTGCAATTCATCTTCTTCAGCTTGTCCTGCAAGAATAGGTTTTTCCAACAATCAGTTCATGAGCTTTGGTCCCATAGGGCAGATATTTCTACGTTAAAAATAAGCCAGATTATTGTTGTAGATTTGATTCTATTTCCCATGCTGAGAAATGTGGCTCTTTTCTTTATAACAAACTGCAGAAAGGAAATTATGAAAAATTCATCCCTTTCAAAGGGTTGCTCTATTTTTTCCTTCCGTTCTCTATTCCAGAACCAGCATTAATCTCTGCCTCTGAAGAGGGTCTGATGGTTCCCTGTGGGTTAAACCTTTCATCTGCTTCCTCTTCCTTTCCCAAGGGAAATATTTTGAAACTTAGCAAAAAAACTTGTGAAGCTTTAGATCTGGCCAAAGGGGCACTCAAAATGACACCAGACCAACAATTTTCCAGTAAACACACTCTAAAAATGGTAGAAATTGTTCCTGCAGTGGAACATGCCCTGATGCAACAGAGCAGTCCTGGGCATTTCTTGGAGATTCACTGCAGAAAATAAATACAAGAACAACTTATTAGGTCATTTTGTCTATCACTTGCCAACAAAGAGCTATTTTCCATCGTGTTTCATGATAATATCTGTTTTAAAAGATAAAAGTTCTTTTAGGAGTAACTACTTCACATTAATAGGCCTCGCAGATCAAACATTCCCTCCCTTGCATTCATCAGATATTTACATTTAAACTTCTCAGTTGTCATCCCATATTCAAAGATTTCCCTTCAGCAACACCTCTGTTCATCCCTCCTCCCTTCCTGGCGAATGTCCGCGGTGGGCGTAGCACAGACCTCAGAGCAGGGGGGCACCTGTAGCTGGAGACCTAAGGACACAAACTGCTGTTCTGTGCAAATCAATCATTTCCAACTCAATAGTCGTGTGTCCCCCCGTCCCCGTGTCCCCCCCCCCAAAGATTTCTTTTTTGTCATTATTTGTTTCCTTTCAGTGTTTTCTCTTAAGTCAGCTCTTTTAAACCTTTTTCTTCCATTCCCTGACACCCTATAAATTAACCACGGTAACCTGTGGCAAAAAAGGAGATTGTCACTTCCTCATCTGCCCTTGCCTTTTGTCATGTATATTGTATTTCCTCTTATTTACATTTTCATTATCACACTGGCTCAGTCCCTCCCAGCTCTTCAGGGATGTCACTGTATGAAATATGAGCCCTTGCATTTATAAACACTGCAATTTTATTAAACTGAAGCTCACTTTATGGTGGTGAGTGCAAGCAAGTGTATATACACAGATACACACATGCAAATTTAAAGTTTTATTAGGAAAGCATGATGTTAAGATATTTTATCTAATATCATGTTCTTCCTCAGTTTTGCCTTGTTTACAGCTTGCTGAACACCCTGAGAGATTTGAGCATGGGAAACAGGCATGCCACTGGTTTAAAGTTAATTTTCTTCTCCAATTTGCAAGTGCAGGAACAGACTTAGGGACTGACTGCAGACACTGCAAGGGGTGCATATGGTCAGCTCCCCAGCTCAAGTGACATGTGTGACCAGCCGCTGTTGATTACAGCATCCCTTTCAAGCTGGAACTAAGCCCCTGCCCTGCTCAGTGGAGACAGTTGCCTCAGGGTCTGGGTACCATACAGCTGGTTAGTGACAACCTGAACCTTAGCAAATAGGTCCAAATTTATTATTCTGGATCTCAAAGCATGATTTTTTTGTTGTTGTTGGGTTATCTGTGCTTACCAATTAGGTGGACTCAGTAACTAAAGCAGGAGGTTTCTCCTGCTTGCACGTACTGATAAATGATAATTTATTCTTTTTTTTTTTTTTAGCTCTAGCACTTGTTGAAATCATCCCTGGATTAATCCCTTCCATGCCAGACAGCTGCAGCAAGTTGTGTCCTAGGCTTAAGACTGCCTGCACTGTTTAGCCGGTGCAGAATATGTTTGTGCATTTGCTTAGCTAGTTTTTTTGCAATGTGTTTAAAACTGGGAGGAATGGGAAATAGCGCTTTCTGATTTAGAATTTGTCTGTGGCCATCTTGTTATGGTTGCTTTAATAGCAGGGTATGAAGTCTGGGTCTGGTAGAAGCGCCTGTGGTAATCTTACTCCAAAGTAGGTCCAGGTTATAATAATTACTTGATTTTGCATTTTTGTGCAAAACATCATCTCTATTTGCTTAGCTCATAGGATAGGCAGATTTTGTATATCAGACAAAATAAATAGTGGCTTCACTTCACAAAGAAAAATAATCCTGACATACTTGCATATACATGCATATTTTATGGATTGTTGCTAATGAAAGATATTGTATTTCATTTCTCTGCTGCTTGCTCAAGAGCAGAGAATGAATTTTCATTAGAGTAGATCAATATTTTAACTGAATACACTTTGGAAATTACTTATAAGAGGCTTGGTTTATACATCCTTTCATATTTGTTCTAATTTTACCTTTTGTTATCTTTACAATTTGAAGATTTCCATACTTGGACTGTCTACAAATGGCCCTGTGTTTCACTGCCATAAACTTTGCTGAACAGAATTTGCATTTCTCCAAGTGATAAACTGGAGTAATTTAAGCTTATTAACGTAAAAGCTATCTTGTACATCTACATGCCTATGGACAAAATTGTTTCATCATTGAGGAAAACAGATTTTCAACCACAACTGAGTACTGCTCTCCATCACAGAAACAGGCAGAGGGACTCAGTCCTTCCCTTACCCATTGTAAAGACAAGAAATCTATTGGTTTTGAAGGAAAACGACCGGCTTCAATATTTCACTTTTCCAGATCTTTCTGTTCCATCGGACACAGGCACATTTATCTGCTATGTTACAGAAAACATTGTTTCACTGACAATTTATCTTAAAAATGCACAGGTAGTGTAACGCACCTCCAAGACAGCTACATGAACTGAGGCACTGCCCAAACCCAATTCCTAAACGTGTAGAGACCCAGTCAGAAACTTGCCAGCACTAGCAGCAGAGGGCAGACGACGTGCTGCTGTCACCACAGAAGTCGAGTCCTAGAATCCTCTGTTGACAGCACATCTTCTAGTATTCGCTTTAGCGACCTATTTCCATACAAAAATGCCTAATCAATATTCTTCAGATCCAACAATCCTTTCCTCATAAGCGGAACAGATTAAATTGGTCACAGACAATGCCAAAGTTGTATTTGTGTACTATAAAATAGGAAACAATTGTGTGTTATTTACCAGCTGCTTTCTCGGCTCTGGTTTTGAACAGCCATTCTGCCCAAATTTATTAACCTGCCCGTCCTTCCTCTTGCTGGCAGCTGCCTCTACACAAGCAACATCTTGCGCAAAAGCACAGGGTTGGTTTCGCTGGGGCAAACTCCCTTGTGAAACACAAGGAACAAACACCTCTCCCACAGTGGCCACCTAAAATACCGCAGCATTTCCAGCCCTCCAACCTATGTGCCTGGCAAACGAGCAATAGCAATGTCTCATTACATCGTTAGGGCTGGCCAAGGACAACCCAAGGCCTAAAGCACAGTTTAAAGGGAGGGTGTAAATGATGATTTAATAAAAATGCAAATGACCCTGTCCCCTGCTTCCAAAGGCTGCAAGGTGAAACCATGTAACGCCAGGCTCCATGGCTAATGGGAGGATTTTGAAAACACGTTGCTTATAATGAATTCACTTTTTGTTAAAGAAAAAAAATCCAGATGTAAAATACAGTTAATGTGCCCAGTGTTAATTGTAAAACTGACAGGCTTTAGATGAAATGGGTAATTTTACAAATACAGCAGAAGGGGATTAAATTATGTGCAAGAATTATTAGACTGCATCTTATTTTTATTAAAAAAACATTAGCTATATTTTAGGAGCAAGGACCTGAAGAAAAAATTAACTCTAGTTTATCCATGACAACTTCGAAATTAATCTCCAGACAGAATGCTTGCCTGGGCAGATCTTGCAGGAAATAGATCCCGCCTGTGGGAAACCAATTGCAAATATTTGAAAATTTCATGAAGAGAAATAACTAGGGGCCCGAGTCCATAAATGCTCATTACAGCAGAAAGTTATGGGAATGGGAGTCAGGCGAGAGCTGTATTACTGATGCAGATCCCGCACGTTGGCTTCAGCATTCCCTGCCATTGGTATAAGCGGGAGCTGTAGGAGATACTGCTTTTGTGAAGTCCTTTGAGGTCTGTGATTCCAGATCCCTGGGGCAAAGGCAGCTACGAAGTACAGCTCCACTATCTGGAACAGTCAAAATATTTCTGTGCAGTTCCATGTGCTCCCACCAAGACAAAAATCTAAGTGTTAGCCTTTAAGCAACCCCATCTGGCAAATACTTGCAAATCAGCAAGGCCAGCATGGCAGAATGACAGCTCAGCTAGAACTTATGAACATATATATGCACACCTATAATCCTAAAAAAGGGTTAAGTAAAATCTACTCATGGCAAACATCAATTAAAAATGGCACCAAGATACCTACTGATGTATCAAACACATTTAATTAAAATTGAACAGTCCTTTATTAACAAATTATTATTATTATTATTAATATTATTGCCTGGCTGTAGAGATCAATTTCCAAACCAAAGTGGCTCTCTCCAGCCAATAAAACAAAAAGGAACTGATGTCTCCTTATCCACTCCCTTTTCCTGAAATGATTTTTTGATTCCTTCAGGTCCATTTTCACCACTAAATCAGCAACATCAAATTCATTACACAAACAGTCAAGCTTAGCAAGGTTGTTCTGCCTGTGTGAACCTGCAACACCACCAGCTGCAGAGAAAAGCTACATGAAAACCCAACAGTGTATAAAATTCTGAGATTTAATAAAAAAAAAAAGAATTTTAAGATTTCTTGGCTAATCCTTGCAATGATCTATGCAAAATGTCATGTATAAATACTTTCCTCTGCCTCTATACTCCTTTAATTAGTTTCACAACTGCACATAGGGAAGCTAGAACAAGGTTATACTCTGAAAAAGGAGGTGCAAGAATAGTCAGAGGCGATGGGTACCTCCAAAATGTCTTTCTGGCACACAACTAAGACCAAGTACAATGACTTGGACATGAACTACACAATGTCAAATTTGACTTTAAATGTTTCTGCATGCACTGTCTTAAGTCTACTCATCACTCATCATTAGAAATAGCTTTGCTGTGGCCATTCCCAGGGTAGGAGACAGCAGGGTGTCCTTCCAGTGCACTGGACCTTACCTGGGACAGCACTTTCTTTTCAATTTTCCTTGCACATTCCCACCTAGCTGTAGCAACATTTATAAGGGAAGCAACTTGTTGAAACAGGTGGAAAACCACTGAAAGCTTGCTGGGTGCTTTGCTGCTTTTCCATGGGGATGCTGCAGAAAATGTGCTTTTGGGACAAGTGCTTTCCTCCAAGCAGCTGTTCAAAGGTGAATTTGCAAAAAAAAACTTCACTGGAAAGGTTAGAAAATCACTTCCGTCTGATGATTTTTGGAAAATTCCCACTAATACCATCTCAAAACTTTATGTGGAGAGTACCTGAACTGCTAAGTACTTGACTTAGCACATCATGCGGTAAAGCACTGCACACAGAAGGACCTGGAGGTTGAGTAAAAGCTGGGACTGCCTTCATCAGAGGGGACTCAGCTGCTCCCCAGGCTGCAGCCTTATCCAGGAACTGGGCAATTTTCAAGCATCTTTAATTTTGTTTGCTGCCAGTGTGGAAAGTGAGAATAAACTCAGCCAGGGGGAACCTGTTTCCTAGCTTAAGAAAACTTTTGCTACAAAAATTATATGACTGATAGAGTCAAACTGGTTTAAATTTTACCTCTCTGATACACGTAAAACCATCGGGCAGGGTCTAGGAAAAAGTAAGAAAAAAAATTTAACAAAAAGAAAGTGACAACCATACACAGCTTTGTCTTTTGTTAATTTTAAGGTGACATTGGATGTGTTCTGCAAGTGCCATAGGGTCCCCTTTCCCAGTGACTGTAGGATTGTTTCCAGGTGTATTTTACTTTTGTTTTTTCCTGAATTGCCTCTTTCCCTTACCCCAAGGGGCAGGAAAGGAAGCCAGAGCTTGCTGTCCCCTGCACGACCATGAAACTTGGGGCAGCATGTGAAGGGAAGCATGCACACAGTCATGCATCCAGGCAAGCATCCATGCATACAGCAAGACAGCAATGCAGCAGTCATCCTAGCAAATCTGATAAGGGATAAGAAGGACTTTGCATGCAATTTTTGAAGTATGCTGAGGGGCAACAAGAGGGGCCCACAGCCTTCTGCTTCCTCTCCACAGCTTAGCTCTGACAGCTATAGAAATAAGAAGTGATTAGTAAGAGTGAAGAAGTCTCAGGTGGTCTGGAAGACTAACTGGTGCTCTTTGCAGTCACTTCACTTGCAACATGGTCATTTTGTACTATCCTCACGTTCCCTGGGAGAAAATTTCATTAGCAAATTAGGTTAAAAGTTTAAAAAGAAAAAAAATTATTTTAAAGATATGCATATGGCTTCTCATGGCATCAGTTTCTTTTTACTGGAGAATTGCGTACACAGTATGATCTGAAATAACCTGCAAAAGGCACAAGAGTTTTGGTCAGAATATTACTACCTGCAGCTCCCTGGCCCTACCTCCAGCCTGGGAAGCTCCTGCCCTCAGTCCATCTGGCATTTATCTCCTTCATTTCCATGTAGTCTGTGCCTCCAGCTGCCCAAACCCGCCTAAACGCCCTCTCACCACACCATCGGCTCTACAGTGTCTCGCCTCCTGCTGCTGCTGCCCAGGAAGCACCAGTGAGCCCACCTGATTTCCTCTCGCGCACCAGCCAGCGCATTTTGTCCCACAGATGGTGCATCTATATGGCCCCAATGGACACTAGGATCAAGTAGGCACCAAAACTGAGCAATTCTCACTGCTGCATGTTTCTCCATAGAGGGGGTTACAGGAAAAGAGGTGTATGAAGACTGTCTAAGCTCACACTGCACATACTGCACCAGTCATTGCTTTTCTCCGGGTAGACAGAGAACGTCAAGACCTCATTCTCCAGCTAAATCAATCTTGCAGCAGCCCATCTCTGCAAACCCTCGTAGTGCCCCGGAGCAGGCTATGACCAACTCAGGGCCTGTACCTGAAACCTTAAGGCTGAGAAATTCCACCATGAATTCTTTAAAGCCATTTAAATAATCCTCATGCTCAATACTTTCCCATTAAATAAAAAAACCAAATGTGTTTAGAAGTGAGCATGCATTTTCCTTTTGGCACATTTGAGAAGGAGGCTTACATGCATCACACACATTACAACAGCATTAAGCTGTTGGAGGGGTTGAACCTCCTGTCATTATTCTCACTCTGAGCGTTTTACTTTCAGCTTGCTCTTGACAGATGCATCACTAGATGAAATGAAAGTCTTTGGGACTGGATGTTAAACTGATACAGGAATGGAGAGAAATTACTCTCCATTGGAGAATTTAATAACGTATCTGGCTGCAGACGAAACTGGCAGAAGTAAATATTAGAATATGTCTTCCCAACAGCATCACATACATGATGAGAAAACGCCTGGTCAGATAGTATTGCTGAGTCATGGTGCTTGGCCTCGCTAACTCTGACTCAGCTGTTCTTGGCCTGAGGAAGGAACAATTAAAGAAAAAACCAAGACCAACACAAGAAACAAGACCAACAGTGGATGCTCCAGTTGGCTGCTGCAGTGCAAGAGCGATGGTGATACTGAGGACAATCACATGAGATGATCAATAACAGAATTGAATCCTGAATGACTGACTACTCACACAGGGATATCATTCATACATTAGCGACTTCAGATAACTCTGCACTTTCCCCTTTTGAACTGGAACTTCAAGAATACTTCCAAGAGAAGCTGGTCTCAAGAGCTAAGAGCTGACAAACAACCACAGATTTAAATTGTATACGTAGACCACAACACATACTATAGACAGAGCAGTACATACTAGGAACTTTACTGAAAGCATATAAAAACAAGTAGTAACATTTAATAAAGTCCACTGTGCCACATGCAGTATAATCACATGACTTTTTAACCTCTTGATCCACCAAGATAGGTTTGCAATAAATAAAGAGAATGAGCAGGTTGCTTAAAGAGGCCTCAAACCTCTCCTGAAGCAAAAGGTGTTGAGCCATTAGCCATGAGATCACCCACTGCCATGGAAATCCCACTTTGCTGGGTAACCTGAGGACAGGAAAAAA
The DNA here is from genome assembly GCF_018139145.2 of Gymnogyps californianus. NCBI lineage: Eukaryota > Metazoa > Chordata > Aves > Accipitriformes > Cathartidae > Gymnogyps > Gymnogyps californianus. The sequence continues at coordinate 3,323,717 of NC_059484.1, forward strand.
AAATGTCCCACTTCAAGTCTAATAAGGATAGTTCTAAATTTGCATGTTAACACTAGCTGCAAACTAATTTCCATTGATGAGAACAAAGAAATGTAAATGCAGTCATTAGAGAAAGCATGATAATAGTGTCCTGATTTAGTAAGGGTGAAATCAATGAATAAAAAGAGCTAGAGTACATGGGAGAGGTCCCACTGTAAATATTGGGCTTGAAAAGATGAAGATGCAGAGATGATTAACAGATAGCAGGAAGACAATAGATGTGCTGCAAAAAAAGAGAAAGTTGATCTATTTTTCTGTATTGGGTAACCTTGTGGGTTATCAAAACTTTAGACCGTAGATAATACCTTCTGGATATAAACAATGTTTTTTTTCCTCTTTACAGAGATAGGAAAAAAGCCCTTAAAAGAGAGAAATAGAAAAAAGCTTCTTGTAACAATACGTTTTTCTTCATTGTATGAAAAACTTCAGAAGCAGCTTTCAAGGGTTCAGTTGAAAATTAATTCCCTTCCAGATTATTAAAATTATAACTAAGAGTTTTCGGTTCACAGTCTATGTATTTATTTAACCCTGAATTGCTCTTTTTTGAACAATGGCACTTTTTAATAAGCTCAACAGAAAACTTCTTAATCATCATCTCAAATTCATATGCTTATGTCTACTGAGCATATTGAATAGCACAAATAGGAGAAACTACAATGTTGTTACCACTACTTATCAAATCTTTTCCTAGAACATGCAGAAGCAGTTACTGAGGACTTGATTATTTGTCATCTCTTCCAAGAGGAGTCTTATGATTTTTATCCCCCCCCCCCCCCCCCCCCCCCCCCCAACCCTCAGGTTATGGATTACTCTCTGGGCAGTGAAATAGAGCAATTTCTGAGCAACCACGGATCAATGAAAAGGAAAAGAAATTGGCAGAAACTCAGTTCATTTCTGAGGATTATTTCTAACATGCTAGTTGCTTGTTTACAAACAGCAAGGAATGCCATAAGCAAACCATCAGGGCTGTGTGCATGGAATGGGACTGCCCACCTGCACCTGACCAGGGTGAGCTGCAACAGAACTGTAGTAGCGAAGCCAATAACTCTACTTAAACCATATAAATTCAGTTGCATTTTTCAATGTAATTTGACTTAAAATATTTTCCTTCCTTCATAGCCTGAAGAAAGATGAAGGAAAACCAAACACAAACCTTGCAGGTACCAAAATAAGATGCAGAAAGCAATGATAGAAAAATGGAGAAAAGAAAGATTGACTTTGCAGCCACATAAACCTATTTCAGCAGTGGCGTGCTAATAAGATGCTTACGTTTCCCTGTGACATCTGCATGGCAGCATTTTTTATTTGTGCCCATGCCCAGTTTCTGAACTTTCAGAGGATTATGTGAACAACAATGGATTTTACGTCGCAATTGTTCTGGCCGGGAAGCCATTATGCACTCCAACATTAGTGTTTGACTTTGTTCCTATTGTCTGAGAAAATAAATATGGCAGATAGCATTTATTTCAATGCAAAAACCAATCCTGTTGTAGAGCAGAGTTCTGGCACAAGGTAAAAAGAAGATATTTTCCTTTTTGTCTTACTTTTAGGAAACCAGAGTACTAGAGTGCTGTAGGGTGTGATGGGACATTGAGCTGGCCAGAGGTACATCTGCCTAGGTCTCTTGTTTATCAGGAAGGCTTTCAAAATCAGAAGGTAGGCTTTTTTAGACTCTAAACCAGACTAATTGTTTGTTTAATAGAATAAATTTAAAGGAACTCAATAGACTAGATATAAAATGGCTTTACGCACAAATCCCTTGCTGCCAAACATACTGAGGGGACGGGTCCTTAGCTCCAGGATTGTTTTCAGCCAGCTCCATTGTTTTCTCAGTTACAGGAGCCCCAAAACAGCCTCCCTGCCCTCAGGGAGAAATAAATTTGTTTCATAAACATAATAGAGCCAGTGGAAAAACTACTGTCCTGCAGTTGTGTCACATCTGTTATGGAGGTGGCAAGTAAAAGCCTACAACAGGAGCTTCTTTGCCCTTGGCAGGCTCTAGTTAGGTCAGTGGAAAAACTTTCCTCAAATTATGTGATCTGCTGGTGCTCTAAGTAGCGGGGGTGGGTGGGTGGGGGTGTGTGTGTATGTTAAAAAATAAAGATCTTAATACCTGCCCAGTGGCAGTGGAGAGCAATTTGCATGCTTGCTGGAGCACTGGAAGCAGTAAAGGCTCCTCTCACCATGTGCTCCCAGGCAGAGCTGCTCCAGCTCCTACACCTCACAGAGGGAAACCTCTTCTTTCTCTACAGACCTGAGAGCACTACCTTCATGTCTACTGAAGGTACCACTGGCTGGTAACGTCGAGCTCGACATGGCCCCCTGCTTAAACCAGACACCTCTGCCCCACCCCTCCTCCTGACTTGTACAAAGAGCCTCTCAGGATGAACAGCCTTTTTTTTGTATGCTTCAATCTTACTTTTGAGTCATCTCATGAGTAGCATAGTACAAGCACATTCCATTTCTCAGCATTTACTCCTTACTGTTTAAAAAGTCACATTTCCTTACATTGTCATAACACAGCAATTCACACCACAAATAAAGCTTCATGTTACACTTCCCACACTGGAAAGTGAGAAGCGTACTCTTGACTATTTTCGTGCTTTGTGAGAAACATAGTACATCACTTAGCATTGAAAATAGATATTGAAATTCCATTTGGTAACACAGCAATTCCCAACTGAAAAGAAATAAAAAATGAAAAATATTTACATACTAACTTTTTATATAGTTGAATAGTTTTTGTATGGTTTGTTAAACAAATATATTTCCTGCCATACATACATTTTACAGGCCATGGAACCTGGCAGCACTTTCCATTTTACTCTGTTAATATGAAATTGTGAATACATTCAGCATCACTTCAAGCATCTCTGCGCAAAAGACAGCTCAGACTGACATACAGTCACCTTCTGAGAGTAATTCTATTTTGTGTGTTTTGTTGGGGTATTAAAGGCTATCTCCCCCAAGTATATACAATCTTAGTTCAATAGATGGGTATATAGCTTGCAGTCTCTTAGGTCAGTGGTAGTTTGGGAACAGCTCTAAGCAGTGTCTAACGAGTTAAGAGATGTGCTCCTTCCCACAGTAAAACCCTGGAACATCTCCTTAAACACCTTTTCTGGCGGGTGGCCGGGCTGGGGTGTGCCGAGGGGCACAGACGCCACATGCAGAGCAGCACACATGCATATGGCACTTTGGAAAAACAGTTTTCAGTGCTGCAAATCACCGGCATCGTGCTCAACCTCAAGAGCTCAGGTCCGAGCTGGAGTTAGGGCAAAGGCACTGCCTTAGAGCCGTGTCCAAACTACCACCAACACTGCTTGTGGTTTTTTTTGCAATGTTTTCTGCTGTTTTCCAGAAATTCTTTAGCTGCCCCAACAGCCATCCCGGCTTCAGTTTGTACAATTTTTTCCTAACCATCAGTAATGAACTTCATGGAAGAGGAGATTCTCTACTTTGTCTCAAACACAATTTTATATCCATAGAGGCCCTGAAAAAGCCTGTCTGAAGAGTTAATCCAAGGACAAGCACCCACAATCAATCCTTTTCAAAGACTAAGCGGTACTTAGTAAGTCATGGCTACAATTAAACCGTAGGATTGCAAAGGGACAGATGAAGAAGCTTCTCCCCCACTCCCCCCCCCCCCCCCAACCCAACCCCAAAACCCAACTCTGCTTCTCAGATGCCCCGCGCAGGAAACCTCAAGCCCAGCGAGAAAATCCTCCCAGCACATTAACAGCCTCGCAGCAGAAGTCACAGTAAGTCATTTCCCTTTAGGGGAATCAAAGAAACAAACATTAGAATACACCATTCCCCTGAAAGGGGAGTTTTGCAGAACTTACAGTATTTTGCTGGAAACACAAAACTGTTTATGCAAATCAGTTCTCACATCCTTAGCAGGACTCGGACTGCAGAGCCCAAGCATTTGAAAAGAGGAATGTCTTAACACTTGCTTGATAGCACTGATCGCTTCTTTCAACCTCCTAGTCACGATCACCAATAGCATCAGCAGTGTTATTTGGTCACGATAACGCATTACAACCAGGAGTGCCGTTTCACAGCATTCAACTGCTTATGAATCTATTTCCAGCCCTGCTATAGAAATTAATTACGCCTCAGTAGCTCTCCAGCAGAACAGGAAGGAGTAAAGGCGATTTGTAAAACCTCATCAGTAAAATGGGAATAACAACACTTATATATCCAGTCACGCTTTCCCAGTGCTCCACGGAAGTCCCCTCAACTTCATTAGCACTCAGTTAATACACCTCCCTTGTTACAAATGGGTTTGACTTTATACTTTGGTTCTGTGCTGTCACGTAAGACAAAGCTCCACTCCAGTTACAGCAAAGACTCTCTCAAGACTTGAATTTTTTCTAGGTTGATATTTAGGCAGTGCTTAAAGTACAGTATTTGCTTCTAAACCACTCCAAGTACTTCAAAGAGCAATCTAAGGAATGCAGCCAAGAGTTAAACAGAGTGATAAGGCTGAAAGATGACCAATAGGAAGAACTGATGGCAAGCATGCATTTGATTAAATAAACATAAAAACCAATGACTTATCTGAAGGAGGTGCACCAGATTCTTTCACCATATTCCCAGAGCTACTGGCAGTACATGCTGCTAAGCTTCTTTTTGACTCTAGCACAACAAATCAGGATTAATATGGCTGGTGTTGTATGAACACATCTATACATCCATTGCCTTATCCAGAAAAGCAGACATGTGGCTTCCCAAGCAGGGAAGCAGTCACCTTTCATGCCATGCTCCATCACAAGGCTTTATAACAAAAGCCATGAATCAGCCATGTGGAAAAGTGTAATCACAGAAAAGAGCAAGACTCAGTGCTGGTACAAGAGGGAAAAACCCACCTAGCAGAGGGTAGAAAGCATTTAGTCTACCTTACCAGAATCGGCCTGAGAAAAAACACAGCGAACCCCAGGGAACAGCTATGAACCAACACGTAATGTGGTCACTAATCTTCTTTCCAAAGGCAACACCACCAACTTGTCCTGAGTTGTCTGCAGTATTTCATAGAGCAACATGAGCAACCCAGGGTGATTTCCAAAAAGGAGGAGGAGATGAGCAGTCATGATAGAGGCACACTGAATCTGTGACTAGGCTTGCTCCTTTTCAGGGACTTTTACCTGCTCAGGCTCTGTAAGAGAGCTCACATTACAGAGTTGTTTCTGCACTGCAAAATCGGGCTCTCTCTAGATCTGGGGCAAGTGCTAAACTCCAGCTAGCAAGAGTCCTTTGCTGTGCAAACTAGCAGCGGAACTAAAGCCAAGTACCAACCTGTCTGCAGATCAAAAAAAAAAAAAAAAAAAAAAAAAAAAATCAGCATTCCAAAAAGCTGCAGTTCTTGGCACTTCAGTCTAGCACAGCGTGCCCTGGGAATAGCCTTTCAGCATTATTCTTACCTATATTTCAGCATATACCTTACCTGTGTTCCTCATTTCTATCAATCTATTCACACTTTGTAGGATATTCTTCTTGGAAAAAGTGACACATAAGAATGGATGTCTTGGGTCAAACCAAAAAAATCCATCTAACCCAGGGAAGAGAACAAGAACAAGATGAACATAGAGTGATACTCCTGAGAGCCCTGTCCTGGTCTCCAGCAATCTGAACTCAATTTCCCAATCCAGAGCTGACCTCTTTGTATCCAAGACATGCACAGCTCTTCAGTAAATTTTGAGCCTATGTACTTTCTTAACATGCACGAGTATAATATAACAAGGTTACTTGCTGTAATAAAATGTAATCTGGATAGCACTGAGCATCATCACAGGGAACAATAATGTTCATGGCTGAGACCTTTACACTACCCAGCTGAGTTCACAGAGGGTAATTCCCCTTCTGGAGTTTGACTTGATGTGGTCTCTATCAGTTGTAACAGTGATCTTGAAGTCAGGGCCCCACCATTGCACAAATACATTGTAGGGACAGTTCCTACACCAAAGGTTTGTCATCTCAGCAGGAAACAAAGCATAAAGAGCATTCTTTCCCTTTCAGCTGTCAAGAATGAGTGCTCAGAGGGGAGCAGAGGAGCTTTTCCTGTGTGCCAAGGCTTGGGCATGCTTGGGCAGCCCTGGCTCATGAGCATTTGGTTTACAGCTGCCCCTATGTCAGGAGATTTGCTCAGAGTCACACAGGGAGCCTGGGACTGAGCTGAGGTTACTCAGACACCCGCAGTCACACCTGGGTAGTGGAAGAAATCTGCTGTTAAAGGTCATCATTTGTATTTGTTTTTTTTAAATGGGTCCTGGGTAAAGATGAAGAACAGAAAATGGAAAAAATGTTCATACAAATCCTATTTCCTGAAAAATTACTATCTGGCTAACTGCAATGAAATGTCCCTTTCCCCTGACAGTCTAATAGCTGGAGACAGGACAGGCAGCAGCAGAGGGGCAGCCCCAGCCTCCAGCGAGGGTCACAAAGCCCCACATCCTGACAAAAATCAGTTTTGCAGAAGACCCGTTTCTTATTAATGGGTAACTAGCCCGGCAGAAAATTCCTACCACAGCTACTCACAGCATTAATCAAATAGCTTAAACATATTACTATACTTTTACTAGACTAAAGTTTAGATCAGTAATTACTGTTTGCAGGGGAAAAAAAAAATTAAATTGTGGAAGTCTCCTGCACATGTGTTGGTAAGGTGCAGAGAGGGCAAATAAAGGATATGGAGGCAGCAATCTCCTCAAAAAAGCGGCACCAAGCCACTGGCCTTAAACGGTTTCCCCCAGCCTGGGAAATGCAGGGTGAGCTGGGACCAAGGCAAGATTTCGATTCCAAAGCAGCAAGGGAAAAGGAAAACCATGAGAATATGTCAAGCCATCAAACTGTGATGCTTTTTCAGAAGAAATACCAGAAACTCTTCAGAGGGCACTTAAGTGAAATTGTCATAGGAGACTTCTGAATTATAAATGAAGTAACTAAACTTAAATTTTTTTCTTTTTGGAATAGGTTATTCATCAAAAAAACTCTGATGAGCCAAGACAATGCATTACAAATGGACTTATTCTCTGAGATGAATTATTGCTGCCAATGTTTTTTTTTTCTCATTGAAAAGCAAATCAGACACTTCAAGACCCTGATTTATTACTGCACCGATTTCCATGAACATTGGTTTGCTCTAGCTTTGAGTTAGAAAAAGGCTTTTGGAAGAACAATAATCAATGAATATATAATGTGGGGGAATCAAGCAATCAGAAATAGTAATTAGTTCAGTGCCTAATTCAAGGACATATTATCCTTGGCTTATTATGGGAAAATAGAATTTTATATTTGCGCATTCAGGAAGGTTTTAACTACAGTGTACAAACTAAGTTGTTTTCCCCCTCAGAGGCACCTTTTTTGAACAAGTGGGATTACATACACTTGGCACTGGCTGCAGAACTGACATGAGAACTAAGCAGACATTCAGAAGATGAAGGTGAATAGACAACAGTGCAAGGACAAACACAACTTAAACTGCATAAAAACCTTATACTGGACACTCTCAATCACATACACAGTGTTTAAGGTCATGATTGCAGGGGATCACAAAGCTGCAGCCTCACCTGAGATTTCTTTATTCTGGACTGGGACTTTTCACCTGGAGAGAGAGAACATGTCCATATGTGTGTGTGCGCATTATCTTCTCATTGACAGCCTCACTGTGCCTTCCCAAAGGCACGCCTGTGCTCAGTCGCTGCAGGCTGCCGGTGGGAGTATCTAAATGCAGCCGCAGATACGAAAGGCTGCTGTAGCAGCCTCCAAGTGAGGCCAGCCAAAGCATGCTGGGTCTGTCACCGCCCAAGGGCCAGATGCTGCTGCGGGCTGGTGCTTCCTGGTGGGTGCCCCATGGCCATGATGGGCAGAAGGTCCCTGTGTCTGAGCCACCCTTGGGTGCGTGAGCAGCTTGGGCTGAGCTCCCAAACAGGGCGCTGAAGCTGTTTGGGATTCAGATGGTTTTGTGGGAGATGTCACTCTTCTGAAGGTGACATTCCAGATCAGGAAAATAAATAAAAAAAAACCCACTTATTTTCCACAAAATTGAAGTTTTGACTGTGATTTAGAAAACTTCATTTTGGAAAACCTTTCAAATTTCATTTCTCACAAATGTTCACATTTCATTGTAATACAGGCAGAAGCCATCTCCACCTGCACCATGTTTGTGGTCAGTTTGTCTCAGTCTATTTACAGTGCAGCAGCTCTTTGCAGCTTTTTCTCTGTTAAGTTACCCAGTTCCATAAATTTTTACTTCATTGCTGGGGAACTACACAGTGAATGAGCAGAGCTGTAACGTATGTATGCTCATAGCCAGGCACCTACACTGGAATTCTGCACAACAGGAATTTCATACTAAAGATCATTAAAAAAAAAATTAGTCGTTATTTCTGCTTTGGCCTTAAGTTTCAATTTCTTACAGTTTGTTTGTTTTTTTAAAATGAAGCTTTGTTTCTTTTTTTGGAAACAGAAACATTTATTTTCCCAAGCTGAAAACACATGTGAGTTTGCTCACATTTATTAAAAAAGAAAAAAATTGTTTTGTTTATTAACATACACTTAATCCTGTTTGGGAACAGCAGTGTGTAAAACAGAATTTGCCATATAACTAAAAGGCAATGCTAGCATCCCCAGCAGGAATGAATTCGGGAGCAATTTTCCTCCTAGAATAGCAGACAGGACAGCTTACTACCACGTTATGGCAATTCACATCTGCAAAGACTAGAAAAGTACAAATTGTTTTGGTCCAGGCAGAATTGAGGAGTGAAAAACCGCTATTAAATAAGCACGCTACAGATCCCATCCAAATGAGACAGTATCACCCAAACGATTACTTCTTTCCATTTCACAGAACTGGTGTTTAAGTTGAGCAGATTGCTCCAAAATGTGAAGCATAATTAAGCAGAACATAAGTACCAATTAAGCTCTACTTGCACAGAAAAAACTGCTCAAAAAATATTGTTCCAATACAGATCCAGATTTTTCAACAGGACATGAGAAAATTTACTGAATTGCATTTGCTCGTGTAAGAAGGCTTTCTGCTGAAATACACAGTATGCAACTGTGGGGGAGCTGACAGCATCAAACCTCAGTCACAGCTCCAGGAACAGAGAGCTGACAGTGGGCATGGGTTATATTTCTGTAGATATGTTGTTTGAGGGTAGCACCTACACCTCAAGCATTCAAGCAGATCTGATCTCAGGCAATACATGGAAGCAACGAATAGTGCCTGGACTTCTTGTTCATGAAAAACATTCGCATCCTAATTTCTGGTTTGCTAAGAAGCTGAACAAGAAGTGGGTCTTCAGGACATGAACATAAATGGGAGTGCCTAAGACGCCCTTCTGCCACTAGTGTCTCGTTAAATACAGCTTATGTACTTCTTCCTGACTCAGAAATAGAGCTGCTTTAGTACCTATGTATTCATTCAAATTCTTCAGCCACATCTTTAATTGTTGTGCTTAAGCATTTTGAACACAGATAGCTATAATTCAGGTACTTGCTTTTATACATATACACCACTGCCCAGGACTGAGAGCATTAGCTCGCTGAAACTCTTCATCCAAATAAATGTCAGCTCCTGATGTTAATTAAAAAAAATACGAAAAGCCCATCCAACACACTAGATTCTTTGGAGTTAGTAAGACTCCAGTGTGAAAGCAATAATTTGTTTTAAAGATACCTAACAGAGATTTTATTTCCTTACAAGGAATCCTTTTGCCAGGGCCGTACCTGGCCCGTGGTGACCTTCCCAAGAGCAGCCATTTCAGTCAACTTGCTTGGCCACTAATCCCTCCCCATCGTCCCAGTTGCTCTTCGCCCCTCATCTTCCCCTGTGCTCCTACCTCCGAAGAGTGGCATGAGCATCCTCCGGGCTGAGGGCAGGCTGTTTCTTGTTTTTAATCAGCTCTGAGCCGCTCTACAGAGAGGAAGCAATCCAGAGCAGCATCACACACCCACTCCTCCCAAGGACTGCAAGCATGCGCCAGGCTGCTCTGCAAAGCCTCACTAATCCACAGCCATGGGTACAGCAGGCAGCTTCAAATTTTATATGGGGGCAGAGCAAATCTCACTGGAGCATTTTGATCCATTTTGAAGTGTTCAGAGAATTAGTAGAAGACCACTTAAAACATCTCCCCGAGGAATGAGATGGGAGTTTTACTAAGAATTACTAAGAATTTCTTTTCATTAAGAGGCAGCACTTGGAAACAAATGGCTTCCAGTCAGGAGTTCAGGTCTCAGCAGTCTGCAGTGGTCTGCTGAAACCCTACAGGCACCCACTGAGTGGTTCAACACAGTGAGGAGATCCCTTCTGGAAGCGCCCTTAGCCACTTGTGCCTTTCTTAGAGTGAGCAAGCAGAAATATATGCGCAATGTGAAGATGTAAAGATTTTTCACATGGGTTTGTTGCCGTGAAAGGCTGAAATCAAAGACTCAATAGTCTAGGGACTATTAAGTAGGTATTCTTTATTGCAGCGCTGGACACACAGGGGATATCTCCTCCTGTTGTGTGTGTCCGGTCAGGTTAACTGCATAGTTTATATACAAGCTTATACATACATATTCATCAGATTTCCAGGAACTCATTATACATATTCGTCAGATTTCCGGGAACTCATTATCATATGCAAATGTCTCTTGCACATGTCTGTTTATGTCTCCGGGTGGTCGTCAGGGGTCTCTGGATGAAGGATATACTCTTCCTCACTGTGTCTGCTGGCTGACCTCTGTTTTTGCACATACTCGGTTCTGAGATCATGTATATCATGTCCTTCAAGGGTAGTCTGTTTTGGTTGAGGCACTTGTTTTAAAGTTACTTTATCGTTATGGTTTTGCACAACTGTTTTCTCTAAGGTTGAACTGTCCTAGTGACATTATTTAGGAGCCTCTTATCTTAGAGCCTTCCTGACTTGCCCAAAACAGTAAAAATCCGATTTGGTCCAGCCACAACAATTCTAGTAAGTGGAAAATTCCACATTTACAGGCAACAGGTTTCTATGTCCCACTGAGAAGCATGGGGGGGGGGGGGGGGGGGGGGGGGGGGGGCGCACGCAGAGGACAAAAGACCAGACATGTTGGTACCAAGCAGTAAGCAACTCTATAAAATAGGACCTAAAACCCAAGCCTGCCACACGTATGGCAATAGATCACTCTGCTATGGTCAGTATACCAAATATACCAGCACCATATACCAAAGCAGGAGCAGAACTGAGCTAGACCTCCCTAAACTCCCATGTAGGAGCCAAACCACAAGCAGTTACCAGCCAGACAGCAAAGCAAACAGGCAGAGAGCTGAAGCCCCAGCAAACAAGATAGGAAAGTTTCAGGAAACAGACAATAGCTTAGTAATTTCTAAAACTTGGCCCAGCTAGCAGTGCTGGGAACCTTAAAACTTTGTTCCTGTGGCAAAAGGTTAACGGGACAAGCACAAAACTTGCTCCCATTTTTCTCTGTGTTTATTCTGCTTCTCCTGGAAGGGCAACAGGGACTGCCACAAGGCTCAACACTAAGACACACCATGCCTAGGATGTAGATGCAACCAACTACACACTTGATGAGTCACCACGAAGTCAAAATACATCATTATTTAAAACTTTACATGCTAAAGTTAGAAGCTTTAAATTCCACTAATTTGTCTAAGGATCTTGCTCCTTCTGAAACATATTGATTTTCAGACTAGAAGAGGAAGGCCATGAGGTTTACAGCTTCTCAGGCTGGGGCCTGGCTTTGATCAGCCCCGTAACAATACTGGCAAATTCAGAGATCTGGTCTGTTTTCGGAATACTACCAACAGAGAGTGATTCGAGGCTAATAAACATCAGTGCTTGTAAACACTGGAGCTGTTCTGGTTGACAGTGTCTGAGGACTTCTGCAGGCAGAAAACAAATACACAATTGAGAACATGACCAATGCCAGAATGCAGCTTATTAAATTTTCATGCTGACTCTGATTACTTTCATTTAGCAACACAGATGTGCAACCAGGATGAGGAGATATAGTGCCCATGAGTACTGGGAAATGGCTGGCAATATGAGCAAAATTTGGAAACCAGTCACTTAGAGCAAATGCCACTCACACGTGTGCTTATCAGCTCTTACCAGTGACTTGATTTTAAAGAAGCCATGAAAAAATTTTAATATATTAGATTTCATAATTCTGATTCTTCCATTCTGTTTTAAGGAAGTCACATAGTAGTCCACAAATGAGCGTGAAACAAAGATGGGACAGCTTTGCCAAGAACAGTTTAAAAAAAAAAAAGGAATTATAAAACCACTCCGTACACAACCAGGATTAAATTAGAATATTTTGTCTGAAACATCATCAACATATGCTGAGTAGCTCTAATCTAGTCTGTATGAGCAAAACTGTAACAGAGCAAGAGGCGCAAGAAACAGGTTTAGATGGACATGCCATCATGGGTAAGCTCATCCCAGTATTAACCAAAGTGCTGCTTGTGCAGGTGAGCCCTTTGGCTCTTTCCCTTTTGCTCTGGGATCCGACATCAGGGTGCCACAGGACCACCACCAAAGGGAAGAGGTAACCAAGACCCACCACCTGTGTGCTGATGGGAACTTCTAGTCTAGGATCTACCTAGGGAAGCCTGACCTGTCTGTGCAAGTGCTCACTCCTATTTATTTTAGGGAGGAAGAAACATTTAGCTTGAAATATTTTAACTGGAGTGTGTGAAGAATAAAGAAGGAAAATTTCCCTTTCTGAATGCTTCAGATTTCATCTTGTAATTTCAATTCCCTTTTTAACCATCTACAAGAAATTTAATAAAGCTTTGGCCTAATCCCAGAATAATAGAAAAATGGAGAGTTAGAGCTTTGCACGTACAAAGACACATAAAGGGAGCCTCTGCAGCTGGAGTTAGCATGTGCTACCAGTCCTGCTCCAGCAGCTGGGAGCCCACCCTCCTGCCCTGGGGCAGCCGTACCAGCCCAGAAGCGCGGGGACAGGGCACCGCTGCCCCTCCTGGCCTTAGGGACAGGTCTGGCAGCTTCACCTTTCTCTTCTACTATCTGTGCCTAAAAAAAACCCCACCCACTGTCAGAGGGGTACTCAGCCATAGCAGCAGATGCATGTGCATGGCGCTGCAACAGACCCACGCAGAACCCAGGCCAGCGCTGTGGGTACAGCCACGGCCCCTCATCGCCTGTGGGCGCCGTGGGCGGCTGCTTCGCTTCCCAGTCCTGCTGCTGGATGGGATCATGGATTGTTACAGCATTGTTGTCAGGAAGTGTGGTGGACATAAAATGGACAAATGAAACGTTTTACTCTTTCCACAGTGTGAAATCTCCTTTTAAGAGAGAAAGGATTAACTGTTTAAGTAGTTATATTAATTAGGACTTAATTAAGATACATTTGGACATGCATCCTCAATTCAAGGTTCCCATGTGTGGATTTAAGAATCATGGGAGAGGGATTAAGGTAATGTTAATTATGTTCCATTTATATTGACTATTTAAATACCTATCCCTTTCCAATTATGAGCCTCTCTAACTCAATTTCTTCAACAAAAGCAGCCTTACCCTGAAATTCTCAAGGATGTTCTTCAGCCAAAAGAAATCTCTCCCCCTGCAACTGTAAATTTATTCAAGCCAAGTGAAATGATTCTGGATTTCAAAACATGGCATGTTAGAGTAGCTCTCTTGTGGTTCTTGCAATTTTTTTTAAACAAGGAGACAACCAGGCAAACACAGGCAGGTTAGTTTTTAGACAAGTGATGCTTCATGTCAGTGAGAAGTGGTTCAGCAACAATGTGAGAAGCTGGATCACAACTCTCATTTTGAGACTTACTAATAACAATGTGTCCATGATAATTTGGCAAATCAGTGAAAAAGATGAGCAAGTTTTAACATCCCACCAGAGCAAAGCCTCTCAAGGACTGCCCTGCGGCCAGTGCAGGGATGCCTCCTCAAAACGCAGGTAGGCTCTTAGAGACTTCAAATTATCAGCCTCAGGTCACACTCTTCTTGTTCCTCGCACCTTAATGCCCCCTTCCCTTCCTTCCCTTCTACTGCAGATAAAGGTAAATCTCCTGCCACGGCCGCACACATTGCTTCGGGACCGTTCACCTGCTCTCAGGGGCACTGCGAAGGCTGATACTGCTCACAAGAACTCAATTCAGGAAAAAGAACAGAAAGCACAGCTGACTGCTCTTTACAGACTATATTAAAAATGATTTTAAAAATCTGTTTAAAAGATTCCAAACACCTTTTGTGTAATGATGATCTAAGTTATTATTAATGGCATAAGTCAAAGAACTTTATTTTTTTAATCTGACCATGTCTCTTTAAAATGAATGCTGTTTTCACACTATTTAATTTCTATAAAGATGCATGGAGAAGGAAAAAGAGAAAGACTTATTTCCCTTTCTACTGAAATGAGACACCACATTTATTTCATATAAAAATTTACCACCATTATTTATTAGCAGGCAGAAAGCTTCTGGGTATAACAAAAATTTGGTACATAAAGCTGCAGCTGCCTGAGGAAAGGGGGAATTAACTGTAATGAAACTGGTTTAAAGAGCCTCATAATATCACTTTAAAAATACCAAAAACAAGGGGGTAGAAGCAAGAGGAAAAAGAAAGATTTTTTTGGTAAATCACAAAATATTATCTGTTCTTTCTGCTAAATTCTCATATGAAAACAAAAGACAAGTTTTCTTCTCATCTCTACATTTAAGATGTATACCTGGAAGGAGCATTTTCTTCTCCACATATGCTAATATTGCACCTCTTAACAAGCAGCAGTTTTGTCTGATGAGGATTTCTTCCTGAGTGGCAGATTTTTTTTTTATTCCTAGTTGAGACACATTTGCTGGTCATCACACACGTGAGTGGTCAGCTCTTTAAGCACAACTAACCTCCCAGTTACTTGCTCCTTGAAGATACAAAGAGCCCAGCTCACAAAGCTTCACTTAGGAAAATAATTCCAGTAACATCAAGAAATGGAATCATTTCCATTTGCAATGCAGTGGCAGGACTGAAGAAACAAAACACATCAAGAAATCCAGTTTTGAGGAGACTGTACAGTCACTTGTATACTCAAACCTGCACCACAAAGATGGCTTAGAGCAGGGTATCTCTCTTGCCCAGCTGAGTAAGGCAGGCAGTGATGCAATTTCACTTAATAAGGTATTAACCATCTGCACTGTCTTTTAGATACCCAGCTGTATTTAGTTTTTGAGAGTGCTGTGGTCATCTGAACTTTAGCATTTGGTAAACAGCTTTGGTGCAAGTAATATATATGTATTGAAAGTCCTCAGTGCAACAGCTATATAATTATGCAAGATTTTAGAAAGATTTACAGCACTCAGATTCAGTTACATTATAAAGGAAGGACTTTTGCACTTGATTAAGAAAAATTATTTGGTTTACATGCCGAATTGATTGTGAATGGTAGGTGTCTGTAAGCTCAGACCTTTGTATTGCCTTGTCAGACAAGCTCTGCAGGCAGATTTTGCTGTGCAGTCTGTACTGCAGTGTATCCAGCCTGCTATATGGCCTCAAGGAGCAGGGAAACCCTGGCACAGGGTTATTCATCTTGACCTTTTTAATGTATAAATTCAGGTCACTATGTTTATAAAAGCCAAAATACACTTTTACTATAGGATGCAACTCAGTCTCAACAAACTGCTGTTTTCTTGTTTGGCTACTCAGCAGCTAGCCAGAGCTTTGCATGATTGAACTCGCCTATAGGATCACCTTCTAAGATTGAAAGATAAGCTGCCAAAGTTCACCCTGAAATAAATCTGCACAGCTGAGTTATAAATTAATAACCAAAACTCACTGGACAGCATCTCCATGTTTTTATATTTTTGTTCCTGAAGTAATCTTTCTCCTTCAGTCTTTCCCTATGGAAATCTGTTCAGGTTCACAGCAGATAAATAAAAAAAATGAAGTATGGACACTGTATATGAGTTTCAGCAACATCCCAGGTGATAAAGCTGTCAGTAAAGTGTTCAAAGTACAGGTGGGCTTGGAAAAAAAAAAAAAAATCACTACATTGTGATGAATCTTGGTGCATGATACTACAACACAACACAATGATTATGTGGCAAGCAGGACTGTATTTAGATTATTGTTGCAAATTACATTCATTAATCACCATGACCAGCCAGGATCCTAATATTCTTCAAGATAAACTGCATTTAATTTCCTAATTCTATATTATAATTAATATTACATATTTATATTTAGTCTACCACACAGCCCAGATGTGACTACTGACACAGAAATAGCCCAAACCTGTCACATAGTACCAGTATGAATTGTTACACATTTTGCCAAAAGCAAGATACTAGATAAGTCTCTAGGAAAGGGGCAAAGGTCATTCATAGCTGTTTCGGTTAGAATTTTTTCCCCAGAATCTAAAAGGATGAAACACAGAATACAAACTCTAGAGATTTCATTAGAAGTGCAGAGAACAACCCCAAACTGTACAGATGGAAGTGTCATGAGACTGCTTTTCCTTTAGCTCCCTCTGTATTCCATATCCTTGATTGAACTAAGCCAAATCCTTCCTCCAAGATTTCATATTAAACAAAAAGGTTTCCTGCTAAACAACTTCAATTAAACAGCATTCTAAAAGATATATTCATGCCTAAGTTCGCTACTTTATGTTCTTTCAGCTTCTACAGCTCCTAATAGGACAAATGGCACTGGGCTCCACTTAACTGTGTGCTGTGCACTGTGATCTTCAGATTTATGGTTGAGAAAGCTGTAGAATTTGAGAATAAACTAGCTGGATAGCTTTGTCCAAACTTTACTACACAGTGTCAGATGCAGCTCAGTTACAACCAGCACTACCCCAGCTGATGCTCTCCAGCACCTCTCTCAACAGAAAATGGGAATTTGAGGTACAGAGAGAGCTCAAAGGGACAGGTACTCTTCACACCAACATGAACCAGAAACAAGTAGGAGTCAGAGGACTTCAGCTAGAGCCAATGAAATGCGAAGCAGGTTTTAAAATAAGACCACGTCATTTTACACTTATCCAGCAACACTATGATTCCTATCGTTGCTGTCTGAAAGGCAGCAAAATGACAAGTTGGTATTCTAACAGAGGAATCCCATCTTCTCAGGGGTGCAGCATGGTTCACTGCTCTCACCATTTCTGGACCTGTATGGAGAGGGCATGTGGAATTCAAGAGGGATGAAGCCTCTGTGTGTACTCTGCATCAAAGTGGTTCTATAGTCCACAAATGCAGAGCCTTGCATACAGAATCCATTTTCTATGCTATTAACTATCTTAGAAAGTTTATAATAGTGTTAATATTGCAGAGTGCTTTGATTTAATTCTGAAGGATGTACCATTTCAGGGTTGGTGAAATGAATGTCTTTTGGCATCTTCCAGACAGCTAATTGGTATATATAAATTATTTAAATTATTATAGAGTTGTGGGGATATGAATTAAGTTTTCAGCAAAAGCAGATAAAAATAGGGGAGAGGCCTGGAAGAACCCATATATGTGCTCAGCCACAAGTAGTCTATATTAACATCATCACACCCTGCTAGAGAACATACTAAGATTTTCAATCATTTATACATTAACCTGCAACCAAACACTAGCTCCTTTTGTGCTGCATATACCCAATCTGCATAGCTGCCATGCCTCCCCCAAACTCTATTATGTTTCGATTCCACAAGAAAAGCCTGGATTATCATCTTGCAGCTCAGTATAAATGTAAAAACATATTTGACACCAACAGAATTTAAGAGCTTCTGTCTGAAAAGTATTATACATTGCAGGCCTTGCACAGATAAGATCCTTTTTATTTTTTACTGTTGCTTCTGCAGAACTGTTGATGCAAGGGAAAGAAATAGGCATGTAAATAGTGCTCTGAGAAAACTTAACTGGTAACAAATAAAATAATCAAACTGATAGTCATTATCAAAGTATTGTACTTTCAGAATAGGATGAGAAGAAAATTAAAGTAAGCTCCATTCTGGCTTCAGACAAATAATTCCCTGAACACTTTTAGCAGACAGAGAAGTTGCATTAGAGGTTTGTCTTCATTACCCAGACCTTACTGATGGGACTGACTTCATAGCAAGTCACCCAGCAGGACAGTGGCCAGGCAGGATTAAAACCCACATCTTTTCAAGCCTCTCCCTGAATTTCACCTATCGACAGCATTTCAAGGTATATGCCCCATTAGAAGGTAGGTAAACACCATAAATATCTGGAGCAGATATATTCTGCTAGTTTGTTTGGATTTCTAGATTTGATAAAAACTATTTTAGTATTCCCTCAGTGACAGAGTTCTTGTGCTAATCCAATGCCTGATGCACAGGAGGAAGTCACCATGTTAGATATATTAAAGCAGACAGAACAAAATATTGTACCGTCAGTACATGCACTAAGTTACCTCCAAAACGCACTGTAATAAGATCAGCATATTGTTACAGGAGCCTCTAAGGTGTACAAGCAATTGCTTAATTGAAAGGAAGAGAAAAATGACATCACCCTGCCAGGGTTTACATGTCGCAAAACCTGAAGGCATCTCAAGTAGCTGAGAGAGCTGGAAGGATCAGAGATATCCGAATTCCTTCCAAACAAAACTGGCTGACATTTCAACCCCTTCAGAAATATTCTGAAGTCTTCTCCAAAGCCAAGTCTGCCCAAAGGAGTTTTGCAAGAGGACGTTTAGACAGATTTAGTGTCACACAAGATGGCTTCCTTAGAAAGCTTGCCCTTGCAATGGTGCTCTCCATACACTCCAGCAACAGCCCACCACTTCCTCATCATCTTCACCAGTCAAAGGATGGCTGCATTCAGATGTATCTCAAAACTCAGACATCCATTCTAATCCCCTGCAACATGACAAGCTCTCACTGCAAGGAAATGAAACCTCTCGGCATCCAGATAGACTTAGCTTTTCATTTAAAACATCTTCAACTTGTCTCTAACTTGCCAATACATTAATTAAATTTATCGGCAAAGATGTGCTTCACAGAAGATGGTATCTATCCCCCTGAGGATTGGTAGATAAGGACAATTAGAGGTTAGACTGGATCCTTCACATCTGTTGACACCATGCAACTTTGCTGCTGTGATGTATTTGAAAGGAAAAAAAAAAAAATCTTCCTGCAAAAGTGAAATCCCTCCAGATTATACTTAAAAACTCTGCTTTAACCTTCAGGAGGTTGGGTTTTTTCAATTACATTCTTTTGCAAACACTCTCCCTGCTAAACAAAGTAACCTGTATGGGACTGATGCATAATCCTGCCTGAATCCCCCATCATCCAGCTGCTTTTCCACCCCAAAATACATCAGAGAAAGGTCTTGAAGGGGAAGAGACAATAAACAGTGAGAGAACAGAAGACCAGGCTTTTCCTTAAAACGAGCATCTGCTTTGCAGGCACTACATGCACCGAAGTCCCCACCCTTCTCCACACTGACTGCATTTACCCCCACTGCAATTTGATATGATGTGGATCCACATGTATGAGTGCATCACATGGCATCAAATATTGCCTCATGTATGCTGTGTTTCTGAAGTGGAAAGGCTACCTGGAGCTTGCTATTTTGCAAGGTGGATTTGATGCAGCATGTTACAGTCCCCAGTCTCTCTTGCAGCACTAGAAAACAGGTAAAGCATAAGCTCCTCCTTAGAAATATGCTAGAACAGCTTATCTACGTGTTTTATTTTGAAAAAAAAAAAAATGAAGCCAAACAAAAATCCTTGCAATGAAACTGAGGATATCCATCAAGTTTTATGCAATTCTATTCAATTTATTTTAAAATAGTCTACAGAATATTAACCTCTTCTAACATCCTTCTACCCAGCAGATAAAGTGATGGATTTAGGGAGGGAGTCTGAAGGGAGAGAGGCAAGATGGAGGGAAGATACGTAAATAGGTACAAACCTCATGTACTATTACATTTTTATATACGAGGAATTAACAGAAGCACAGAAATCATGGAATTATGGTGTGTGATACATTAAAAATTTTGCTGTGATATATTGATATATTCTTTTTGCATGCCTACCATGTTTTTTTTAAAAAGGCCCAAGTAGTCCCTTTGAAGTTATGCTTAGTAAAATAACTAATTAAGCTAGTTATCTAGCTGATTCATCACTATCACAAAGGTCTGCACTTTTCAAACCATTAACAAACTTCTATGTCAAACTCAACACTCAAGTTCTTCAAACACTAATGCATAAAGCGCAGTAAGCACTACTCCTTCAGAGAGTAGTTTACTTTTTATCTCCCCCTCCAGCACTCTGTCTATCCCATTGAAAACACACCACTTTCTTCTCTTGGCCATCTGCTGCAGAATTTCATGTAGGGCACTTCTACACTTTCAGTCATGCTCACTCCTCCAAAACACTTACATGCAGTCTGCTGTGCTTGGGCTTTCTGTTGATGGCACATATGTTGATTTATTAAAACATGTGGTTTGTGCTTTCAAAAGGAGGTGGTTGTTGCTCTGTTTTTCTACACAGTCTTACTTCACTCCTGTATCTTTCACCACTACACCCTGATGCACCCTCTTCACCAGAATATGAATGAAAATCAAAATAGCATTTCTTAGCCTCTATGCTGCCACAGGTAAGTATTATACAAACACTACTTTTTTTTTGCTATGCTTTCTGTTGAAGAAGGGTCTAGTGATGCCAAGATGCTTTCTGAAGAGGAAGGCTTGCCATGCTGTACATGGAACAACTATTGTACCAATAGAGTAAAAATAAAATCCATATCTATTCAATCAGAACTATTAAAGCTGAAGGGGAAACACAAACACAGAATACATCCTAAGGGATGACTGATTGAATTACACCCCTGTGATAGTCCCACAAAATGTTATTGACCTCAGACTGAATGCTTACATAGTTGATTACTTAGGCAGGAATTGTAAAACACAAGTGGTGTATTTGTCACATGAAAGAGGAGGAAGGGCATTTTCCATCTTCTTGGTATTACAGTTGTCCTGAAATTACCTGTTAGTAATTTTGGATGGACAGTGTGGACCCCCAAACAGAGTCCCACATCAAAAATGCATAGACCAGAATTAAGAAGCCGTAGAGTGATGCAGTTCAAGAGCTATACCAGCAATTAAAGAACATCACTTGGGGTGGGGAGGGGAGGGCTAGCCAAAGAAAACAGAGCGAGCCAAGATCCCCTGCTTTCAAAATTTCTTATACAGCATTAGTATCTCGCTGTAATCAACACAAACCAGGGGGTCTGGACCAGCTGTTCCTGCACTGCCACACGATGCCTGTGGGGAGGTGACACTGTACCACCTCTCTGCACCGCACAGAAAGAGAAGTGGAAGAAGAGAACAGTATCTCAGCCAGAGTCTCTAAAAGACAATCCAAAGCATAGGGCTGTGTGGGATGTCTCCCATCATATTCTCATCCTGTTTTCCTTCCTAGCTTCCCTGGACTGGTGATCACTGTGTTTTCCCTACCTTCAGGAAACCGGGAGACCAAAGGCAAGACCTTCTATTTTGTCCTGGAAGGGACAAACAGCTAAAGGAGAGGGAAGGATTACAGGACCATATAATTTTTTCATCTTTCACCTCAGTTCTCAGGAAATACTGGAACAACCAATGATGTATGCCTACAAGCGTGGGTTACTGAATTGTCAAAACTGCAATAGAATAAAACTGAATTGATATAGCACATTCCTGTGCAGAGGAAAGAAAGAGAGAATGCATTACGTCTTCATCTGAGTAACACTTTTTGGCCCTGTCTCACATATTCTCCTCTGGAAGCTGGGGAAAAGAATGGTCTACAAAACTGCCATGAGGCAGATGGAAGCTGGCTGGATAGCTGTTCAGAGGGCAGCTCTCAGTGGTTCAGCATGAAAACAGGAGGGATCAAGCACGACTCCACTGAGGTCTTTCCTGGGTCTAGTCATGGTCAATGTATTTATTACCAAGCTGTATGATCAAACAGAACAGGTATCATCACATTGGAAAGGACTGCGGGAGACCTTCACAAATTCAAGAAGAGGCCTGAAGGTAACTAGATGGAATTCAGTAAAGACAAATGCAAAGGGCTACAAGTTCGACGACAACAGAATAAACCACACAAATACAGCTGGCCAGGCTGGAGAGCTGAACATTATGGTGGGTCAGAAGCTGAACATAAATGACTGGTCTCATGTTGCTGCAAAGACAGCAAGCACTTCACCAGAAGTACAAACGGAATACACTTTGCCAGCCATGTGAAATAAGCCCTCTGCTGTGCTCAGTGGCAGTTAGGTCACAGCTTCAAGAAAGATGTGCATTAACAACAAATACTTCAGGTAAAAGCAATGAAAATGATCAGAGGCTAAATCATATAACAAATAAGGAAAGACCAAAAGAATTAGAGTTGTTTAGCAAAGAGGAACCTGAAAGAACATAACACTCTTTACAAGGCTTGTACAAAGATAAAAGAAATCATCTGTTCTCCGTGTCCATGGGTGGACTGAAGACAAAATAATACTTGTAATGAGTTTGCCATGCTGACAGAGACAGGTACAACCCTCCTTTGAGACAGGAGGATGGAATAGGAGATCTCTTCACCTTCCACATCTACTTTCCTATAATTTTGTGAAGCATTTACATACTTTTCCCATAAGAGCTTTTTTCCCCCCAAAACACAGTTAAAAGCTACAGCTTTGGCTCTGACCAGGTGAGTATAATGCCTCAAACAGACTTTCAGTTTTGTGCCTGTGCAAGTTATGGGGTGCTTGCTGGATGCTTGCACCTACTGATGCTAACCTTGAATTCAGAAAGTAAATGCTTTTAAGTAACTGAACTAATTGTTATGTCTTACTCAAGGAATTTGTTAGATAACAACCATGAAATTTTTGAAGTTTCAGCATTATTGAATATCCCTGAAGAAAGATGTTGTTACTGAATTGCTCCAAAATGTTAAAGTTCTTTACGTAAATTAGCACAGAGGGAAGAAGCTGCTAGACTAATTCAGGATCAGTACCACAGTTTATTGTTTCGCTCTCCCTTCCCCTTTAGAAGGTATAGAAAATACAATACTGTCACACTTGGGAACTGGGAAAATACGATTCTGTCTGTAGAAATGTTACAATTTTTGGCGATAGCTTTAATAATCTCTTTTATAAAGATCAGTATCTGCTGATATGGTTTAGGAGACATGATAATCTGCCACTTTCCACTTCTGAGTACTTAACTGCCCCCTCTAGAGTGACAGACAGATAATGTGAGCATTAACAGAGCTAGAAAAGGGGTACTGTATTAATTCTATCTCTTAATAATAATCAAATAAAAACAAGCTCCTGATTGCTTAACCAGGAAGGCACTAATCAAAGTAAGCATGGAGACACTGAACACCTTGCAGGGAAGTCTCTCGACCACACTATGTGCTAAAGACAAAGTAAATGTTCAAGAAGGTCTACACGGGAAAGAGGACCAGCTAGCAACTTCAATATTACCTTTTTTTATACACATAGTTTGTGTTAGTCTTGCTTGAACACAGAAATTCAAGTAAGCAAAAAGAGTCGGTTTTAGTACTAAGCTGGGAGGATAGGATTGCCTCAGGGCAGAGAGACTAGAAGAGCAGAACTTTAGGTCTGGTCACAGGTTCTGTAAAGCAGTGACATTTAGAACCTTTTGATAAAAAGCAGAAGGACATTAACATGACGAAGTGCAAAAGACAGGGCAGCATTTCAGATGAACAGAGCCAGTCAACGCAGCTTTGCTCCCTGAAGGGCTGTACCCTGCTGTCATAGGGACACTGGGTTTGAGAGCTCCACAACCCTGATCACACTGCAAGGGTGCCAAGGACAAAACCCTACAAGAGTGCAAAAAGAGGCAAAACAGCAGCTGCAGTAGCGATGAAAACAGTGTATGTATCTAGATTAAATCTGAAAGCCAGGGAAGTGTGACACGAAGAGCAGAGGTAAATTGATAAGCCACAAGAAAAATAAAAATTGATATGCACATGTACAAACACGAGGCAGTTTTACACAGACACAAGGGGACACAGGACAGAGCTGTGAAACGTGGGAAGCTTTACTACAACATGAACATAAATGAACATGAAATTATATTTCAAAAGAAAGGTTAGCAGTAGAGCAACTATGATAAACATCGAAGTATAAACAGCAGAGTAGTGCAATATGCTCTGGTAAACACACAGCCAGGAGTAATTACAGCTACTAACTGAATCACTCCATAGATCCAGAGGGTTGAAGCAGAATCTCTGCTCCTAAAACAAACCCCTTCTATAGTTAAAAGGTTTGAATTGTCTGTCTGAAAGAGTGCTGGACACTAAAAGCTTCACTGTTAAGACAGCAATGGCATGAACAACTCAAATTAAGTTCCTCTGGGAGTGGAATGACTGCAATTAATCCACAATGTCAAAACCTCTCCCACTCCTTAGCAGAGCTGAAGCTGAGAGAAAAGCCACAGAACATCAGAAGCAACTGTCAGAAGCTAATCTAGAGAGACTCCTTAAGCACTAGCAAATGCCATGAGGCCTGGGAAATCAGAAGATGATGTGCAGCAAACAAAATTCATTTCATCCCCAATAGGGAGCCAACAGCTCAGGCTGTATCAAGGCTACCAATCTTCAGGAGCTTCTGCAACAGACTGTATAATGAAGTCTAGGGGCTATCTAACTGCGTGAGAGAGGAAACTCTGAAAGCTGAGAGTGCTGCAACAAATTCAGAGATTTCGTTACAGGAAACCTATAATAATTTCTATCTAGCTTTTAAAAAGCTAGATAGAAATAGATTATAAATGCATATAATGTACTTCCCCAGATTTACATGGGCAAAACCCTATGCAAGGAGAGCACAGACAAGATATCAAAAAACAGGAACCTCAAGTTAATTTTGGCTGCACAACCCTACTTCTGTCCCCTCATGGGTACAGATCATGCAATGTTGTTTTACATGTGGACATGAGTAATATCCTCATGAAGCAAGACCATGCTCAGAAGTATTAAGGCTAAGCAGTAGCAATAGTTTAGGCATTTATCTTCTGACTGCTTCCCTTCGTAATGTGGGACTTTGTCTCGCAAGTTACCAATGTGTCTAAATGAGCTGAATATTTGAAAGTGTGGTACACCTATGCAAACATGGACATATGAACACAATGTTACCATGATACATCCCTGGCCAAAAAAAAAAACCCAAAAACCAAGAGTGAGGTTCTGAAATTGATAATCCACCACAGGTTTGTTGTTTGGTTGGTTTTTTTTAAATATATTTTTACTGTCATATCTCAGAGCCAGGGTCTCACTGTTTCCAGCTGAACGGTAAATAATCGCATAAGCTCACTCAGACCAATATCCCATGAAAAAACCTGAGATCTAGTGGAGATGCTGGGATTTAATAGTTGCAATAACAACCGTAGCCCAAAACATTGATCTACCAAATTGATTCAGTTCCCTACACTCTCATGAACAGGAAAAAACAATAATATTGCACAGAGTCATGAAGACATGGGCCTGCTTATGTACATCACCACAGCTTATGCACAGCTTGAGGGCTAAAAGCATTCAAATTCACACTGCTGCAAGACATGGAAGTGGATAGGGCTGAGAGGGAAGGGGGGGAAGGCTACTGCGCCCTCAGTCTTTTTCATACAGATGGGAAATCATCCAGGATGGTCTTGTCAAAAAATTCCTCATAGCAAAACTACTGATACCTGTAACATAACTAGTTACATGACATCATGTATGAGAAGAAAGAAGCTGCATACCCACCTCATATGCAGATGACCACATATACAAGAGCAAGAGGAAAGTTTATCAAAGAATAACAACATCAAAATCTGTCCCAGATCAAACTATGCATGTTTTCTATCAGAGTTCGTACTGAACCATGCACAAAACACCCACCTTTCCTTGCAAAGAGCAATCCTTAAAATATAGAAGCTCAGTTGTAACGGCAGGGCCGGTACACGGCTAACTTCACCTGAGGAGGCAGGGGAATATTCTCATTTCAGTGGCATATTGCAACATATTATGTTCTACTATACAACTAACTGGGGTTTTCAGAAGTGCAATCAAGCAATCCTTAAGGCTAACAATTGTTTTCCTTAAAATATTATGGAGCCTTAACTTTAAAAGTTTTATAGGTCTCTGCCAGGAAGGCAGGTATATGAAATAATGGAAGCCATTTTCAGGAACTTTCACAAACATCTTATTTTTCACTCCCTTATATTTAAAGGTAAAATTCTTTAATTTGCATTGTACTTCTCAGCTCATCTGAATAAGCATGACAAAGTCAAGGTAGGAAAGTGCCATAGTAGAACACAGTGCAGAAAAACTTAAGAAACAAAAAAAATTGCAAGCAGCCAGCAACTGTCATTAGGTACATTGTTTAGTTAACAAAAAAAAGGGGGGGGCGCAATTACTGTTGGTGGGAAAGAACAAAAGAGAAACTGCATCAAGGAACCAACAGAAACAGGATCCTCCAGTGAGAGTAACTGATGACTGTAAGATACAGCACACAGGCTCAGGTGCCTGCTACCGCTGTGCTTCAGAGAAGATGTACTGTAATTATAGATTGCATTTTTGTAACACCTCTCAGTTGAGCCCTTTGAAGAGTATGAATAATAGTTATTCTTGTCTTCCCTATGAGGTAAAAATAATTGCATGAATATAACAAATGGAGGAGTTAGCATAGTGGGGAAAGGAACTGGACTCCTGTATTTGTGTACTGCTCCAACCTCTGCCAGTACTGACACTACTTAGGCACTTCAGAAGTGCCTCCCAGCACAGCATCCTACACACAGGCTGCCCACACTGCTTCACGGGGGCTGAAGTTACCCCTGGCTGATGGCGGAGGTTCACACCAACTCTGGCTCTGAACATGCTGGGGTGGCAGAAAGAACACGTGATTTCTGCCTTGGATGAAGAAAAAAACTGTACAAGGGTCAGAATAATTGAAGAGAAGTCACTGGGAAGGATGTAAAGAAATGTGCTGATTCAGCTATAATACAGCCTCTGTGCCATGCAGCATTAATGGGCTAAAACCAGCCTTTTCAGTCCCTATTACCTCAGCACCTTCACAGGGGATATCCTGGAGAAGAAAGAGATTCCAGTTTTTAGTCTGCTCAAACCTCTCCCCTCTTTCCCTCTCTCTACAGTGGATTTGAAGCTTCCATCTGAAGCTAGAGGAAAGAACATGCTCTCACAAGAGCTTTTATATAAGAATATCCCTATTCCACATTTGGATTAATCAATACCTTATCAAATTATGAGAACAAGCCAGAATATGCATTTCACTGCAGGTCAGCTAGTATCTGGAGCAGCTGAGCAATAAATATCTTTGTACAGCTGGGCTCAGGGAGCCAGAGCAGGAACCCTGGTCTGCCCCTTGTGCAGAACTGATCTCCTCTTCAGAGGCTTTAACCTTTACATACTATTACTTGAAACCATACAGTACCTCATGAATCAAATCAATATCAGGCATGATTTGTCTTTGGCTATTCCCAGCCCCAGCACTTGCAACAGTATCACAGGCAATAATACAATTTGAGGTGACCAGTTACCAGATTATAAATCTTACCTCTTTGTGATTACTTAGGATCTGAACTCAGGCAGAGTTCCTGCTTCAGGATTCAGCTGGTTTTGTTTTGAACTCAGCTGCTGACAAGTAAAGGCACTATGAGGAACAAGCCTCTAGGTCTCAGGTCTGGATTACCTTAAGGGTTGCTTGATAGAACAGTAAATGTCTATCTCCTCTCTCCATATAACATCATGTACTGGACACACCACATGAAAACAGGTACACTGAGAAAGACTTGGAAGCACTTATTCTAGCAAAGTTACAGGGAACTGGCTTTAAGACCTCATCTCCATTGGCAATCATATTAAAATTATTTCTCTCAGTGGTAACTGAAATCTACCAGTTGGCAGTATATTTTTGACATACTGTTGAATTATGCAGACACATACAGTAACAACCTCTGAAGCATCTGAGATAGCTGATTGGTAAATTTATTTATTCAATCAAGAAAAATATTTGAGCACCCGCTTCTAATCTTCTGTCATAAAATAAGTGATACAACTACGGAAAGCAGGCTTTCCTGCATTAAAAAGCTAAATCCCTGACAATATACTTGATGGTATATTTTACTCTACTTATTTTCAGGGTTTTGTACCCTGCCCATAGGTATTACTGAATCAATACTGAACTAGTCCAAAAGCACAATTTGTACGTGGCTCTGGATCCCTCTAATTTGAAGAAATGATATATGAATGCTTCAAGGGTACCTGGAGGATGGATTGATGTTCTGCAAAGAAGTTGAGTTAAAGCCAAACTCATAAGATAAATGTACAGCCAGAATTTACTCTCACTTTACAGAGAAGGTTTTTGGTCTCCAACCATAAGTTAGTACAAGATTTCACCAGATGTTTCCCCAAATGATATGTAATACATATAATTGTTTGTGGATGCATTGTTGCACTAAAAACTGATCTTCAATTCTTAGCCCACCCTTTTGGGTATGGTTGTGGGTAGCTCTTAGGAGGTGGGAACTAACCTAATGAGACTGCAGCAGCTCTCTGTCAAAGAGCAGAATGGCAGCAAGGACACAGCCAACAAACACGAAACCCCAAAAGACGGAATGGTGAGAGAGGCATAAAGCATCAAGTCATCAACATTTCTATATCTATTAAGGTCACAAAAAGTTACCCCATGCTTTGCAGAGTTTTTCGCTTTAGTTAAGCAAATTTTGCCTCTTAACTATATCTAGACACTACCCTCCCTGCCTTGGTTTTAAGCAAATAGGAACATTTTAATGAAGAATTCTGAAAACAAACAGTGCAGCTGGCAAAGGTCTGCTCTTACTGGAGCTCTTCTGTTTGGCTGAGTTTTAGCGGATCATTTCACATAGACTTGCTCCACCTGCATTTCAGGTGGAACAAAACAAATCAGAAAAAAAGACTCTTTCCTATTGGTTTAATATTTTATTAAAAAATGCTCAACAGTTTTAGGTTGTGCTTGGAGATTAAAACTGCCACTTAATGTCTCTGGTTTCGGTCATTTCCAGTCAAACACCTGAATGAACTAATAGCAAGAATGGGACCTCACCTCGAACGTAACTACCAGAGAAGATGGAACTGGGCAAACATGCATTCAGCTGCAGCAAATTCTAGAACTTCACATTTTCCAAATTACTGTCTGCACTATTTCCCTCTCCATAATTATTGCTTCTTATGTTAAGACTAATGAAGAATCGGCACTCAGGTTTTGGTTTGTGGGTTTTGGTTTTATTTTTTTTCTTTAAACAGGACAAAGGAACACTGTTTAAGTAAGCCTGTTCCATCTACAGGAGACAAAATAATTCTAGTTCTAAAAAGGAGTAAGAATAGATACAATTTCAGTGTCTTATTTTAGTGTTATTTCACACAGCCATGAGAAAGCACATAGAATTTCAAGATGTTTATAAATAAAAAGCAGTGATCGTTTCTAGTGAATATAAAGATATTAGAAATATTTATGTTGCAATATAAGCACCCACTGTACCTTTCCCATTGCTGCCACCTAGCACAAAGAAAAGAGTTTAATGCCACCTTTAAAGAGTTCCAAGTGATTGAAATCTGCATTGCACTACATTAATGACCACCTGCATTGCATTAATGTTACTGTTTACACATATAAGTAATTCTTAGCACAGGTACAGACTCAGAAGGCAAAAAACACAAGCTCATATAATTTAATGAGTACCAAATAAATATATCCTGGTCTCTAAGTGAACTACTTTGCAGCCAGAAAAAAGAATTCCAAGAAAAATTATCCAAAGCTAAAAAGGTTTATAGTATCGTGTTCCTACACACTGTCGGGTAATCCATCAGCAATCAGGAACTATGTGTATCAGTAATTTGACAGCGTTTCCTTACGAAGAGTTAAAAGAAAATGCTATACCCTTCTACACTTGTATGGATTGAGCAATTACTGACTGATGACCGCAAACAAAACGCAGCCAGAGCTGTTCAGTGAATACAAGTTGGGACTATTTGCTCACTTTTGCTCATTTTGTCTTTGAACAGACAACTTTTTCACCTGTCACATATTTGACTTTGCTGGGGCAACACTGGGGAGACTCTTCTGGGGAAAGCAATTGCTTTGAAAAGAGCAGACACTGGAATTACAGTAATTAAGTCTGGAAAGAAGGTATAAAAATGTTCTTACAGTTAAACAGGTAGCAATGCAATTGCCTCAGCATTTGACTTGACAGCTTATTAAGGTGAGCACTTCTGTTGCCATTATGTGAAATTAGTTGTCATTGTCGGATCTTAATTTATTTGTAATTATATAATTGAACTCCAGTAACATTCTAGGAGTAAACTAAAAGCTCCCCATGATATTCATTTTGTAATAAGGAATATCAATATTCATGTAATGACAAATACATGCCAATTTACATGTCCTCTTAGTCTAAATAAAATAACTCTTATTTAGGCCATTTTTCATATTTGTTCCTAATCCTGTAGGAGGATTTCTAGGATTATGTGACAGCACTGATTTTACAGTAGCAAGGTTAAAATTCCATCTGCTTTTCTTGCTTTTAACATTATCCAGTGAAATATGTTTAATACTGAATAAAAGTAGAGGAAATTTATATCTTTTGTCAGCCTTAGGTAACTCATATTTTAAAGATAATATCCTAATAAAGTAACGTAGGTGTTTATGCTAATATTTTATCATTGCTATTTCCTTTGCTAGATAAACTTGGCACGGTTAGTAACTGAAGCAAGAATACACTCAGTGACTTGGGGGTCCCTTTGTTTTAAAAAAATACCTCATTTGCTTCATCAAGAAGTTATTTTCTTTCAAAATATCTAGGAATAGATAATATGATCCCCAAAGCTCACTTAATTGTTAAAACACATATGCTCTACTCAGCCAGGAAAACCTTTAAGAAAAAAGTTCATTACATTGCTAAGATGAAGAAAGACCAAATCTTCCAGTTCAATAGGTGAAAACAGAAATATTTCTCCCTAGGTTATTTTGCTTCTGGTTACTTTGCTGAAGTGTCTGGAATAGCAAATACAGAGAAGTTTTGTTTTATTCACATTCATTCCATCATGTCTTTAATCTGCAAATGTCACAACAGAATTGTTTTAGGTAGCCATATGAAATCATGCACCTAATTACTTTCATTATCCCAAGAGAGACTTTCCTTTTTCCAGGTTGGTACTAATTTATTTTGAATAGAGGAAAAGAATTAACAATAAGAAAAATTAATTAAGAAAATTTGATTGAATAATACACAAGGCAAAAAATCACAGCTTCAGATTCTCTCTGGCTATGGTAATATACCAAAAGCAAACAAAAGTCCTCAATAAAGCATAAAGCATAATTCCCTCTTTGCAGCCTGCATGATTCTTAATAAAGATGAAGACAATACTGAGAATCAGTGCACGGACAGACAATGCTTTCCTTCCCACAGTCTATCTGCTACCTACGGTGGCTTTACTGAAACAGATTTAAACAAAAGTAAACAGGAGCTGGAAAAACTTGGAAGTTCTCTTACCAGCTGACAAGTCAATTAGCCCGAGGTAGTGCAAAAGTTTCAGAGAGGAGCACACCACCACCACAATCCCTAAAGTCTGGAGTCCCTCCGACTCGCCTTTAGTCCACATCCTTTCAGGCACCACACAGATACCTACTGGTGTGCCTGCAAACAACTGGCAGACATCTAAAGCTGAGAAATCCTCTGTTTGAAGCTTCTCTTCCGGCTGCTCAGCTAAGTGTACAGCACATTTCCCTCTCCCCCCCTCCTCATTCTCACACTCCCTCTGTTTCTCAACCTCTCCCCCTATTTCCAGTTCTCCTCTTCCCCCCCTCTCTCTTGCTTGCTTTTTTTTTTGCCTTGCCTTTTTTTTTTTTAAAAAACATGCAAGCAATTTCTGCATTTAATCGTAATCTATGGTTTTATTTTCTTTCACTTCAGGGTAATTCTCTCAAGAGTTTACTCTGCCCCTGAACAACTCAGCACTGTGCTGCTAACCTCAGCAACATCTCACACAAATTTTTTTTTTTTCCTCATTTTAAATATCTGTGATACCAGTCAACTTTTGCATTTGGGATTTTCTCAGTAATTCTGCCAATGCAGATGCTTTTTGTCAATGCCTCTTCTGTACTGCACAAGAGAATATGGCACATTGTAGGGGAGGAAAGAAAAGGTCTTTCCCTTTCTTAATTCCTCCCTGCCCTGTCATGCTGGGATATACATAAACGCACTTCCCACATACACGTGTATACCCATATAGAGCCCAGGACCTACACAGCAATTCTATTTATAAGCAACAGCTCCAAACTCTGTTCCTCTGGGTTAGCTGCTGGACAGTAAAGAGTGCATTTCACTGGCATTTAACACCTACCCAGACATCAGCGTGGATCAGTGCTGGCCTGGAACAAGCATCCTTTGCAGGCAGCTAAGGAAGACAGACAGATGCACTCTACGCTTGTCCATCTTTGCAATATTTCACGAGTCTGCTGGCGTGGGGTAGCACTGCGGGTTGCTCTCAAGTTAAGTCAATTATGTATTTCTCCATTATCACCACAGATGAGTAAACACTTGGCAGGTTGAGTGTTTTATCAGGATGGCAGAAGCAAGATTGCAACACCAGTAAAAGCCGGATTTTTCAAGCATGCTATTAGTGGAAGATGCTGGTATGCCCCATGTGGGATGTTCAGGAGAAGAGATAGCCAATGCCTTTTTATTTTACAGGACTCAGAGGCTGTCATTTTCCCCACACTATTCCCACACTCCCACCCCCCTCCAGGCAAGCAGTAGCTCCCTTTCCCCACAGTCCCAAATGAGCAGAGCAGGCTGGCTTTCCCCTCACCACACTGCTCCCATAACCTCTTCTGATGCTGCCTCTGCCTTAGACCACTGCTAAACAATAACATCAGGTGCAGAACCTCAAAGGGATTTTGTATATCACATTAACTAAGTAATGCACTTGAATTGCTTAGAGATGTTCATATTAAAGCCAGGTTGGAGGTGCAGAGTACTCATACATACTTGAGCGATCAAGTCAACAAGTAATGAACACTTTAATTGAATTTGAGCTTTGTTTCTGTATGCAGGTGGCCAAGGAAGAGATCACACTTGCAAATGTGTTATTCATGAGGGTTCTCCATCATTGGCATCTACCCATCCAGAGCTCAATGGCGTGATATCAAAGCCACTTCTACTGATGAGTACTTTAGACCAAAGGATTTTTTTTTTGTACTCTGTAGCATCTGCCATGTTAGGTTTTCATTGCCCTGGCTGTATGACTGGCTATGATGCCACATTATGGTTCATATTTCCCAGATTAACACATTCAGCTTTAAAACTATCAAGGAACTGAAATCACTGCACTGTCAAATCTCTCCCAGACAAGGAGAGGAGAATTTGAAGGAGAAACATGTGATAAACAGACCTCAAAACATTTAGATAATTCCTTGGTTTATCATGTCCTGTTTCCATTAAAAAAAAAAAAAACCAAACAAACACTACTACCACAAAAAGTCCCCACCACATTAGGTTTGGCCAAGCATATTGACCACAAAAATAACCAGGTTCCTTCCTGTCTATAGGAGAGATGTTTGACTGATTTACTGGCTGCCTGGTTGACTTTTTACTGTTTTCTCAGACCCCTAAGTTAACAGATCTTAAAGAGCGCACAGAATGAAAGAGCCCACCTTACTTACCCACTCATTCACTTGCTCATTGCTGCCCCAAGAACCAGGATTCCTTATGTTAGGGACATGTTGGTGTCATGTTGTGCTAACTTTTTTATGGAAATTGCTGCTAGTTGCCTGACAGGCAGAGCACCAGGTCCCTCCCTCCATCCATCCATCCTTTCCCCGCTGTAAGAGCTAATTTAAGATAGCATCTTTCCTCAAAAGCTTACCTCCCAGCTTGGCCCATTAGTTACAGCAACACTCATTCTTTACTGTAGTATTGAGCTAATGAGAGAAATTGGTTCTGATTTAAACCAAAGAAAGGCTACTCAGTTTAGCTCTCCAATAGAAATCTGCTCAGAAATAAGAGGATCATCAGCTCTTAACAAGAGGCAGAAACATTAATCAAGAGTTTATTAGGTATTTTATTTGAGTCATTCCTGGAGCAATGAGGAAAAACCCAAACCAATGCCAAATAAATAGTGGGATTCAAATTTTTTTATTTCTACAGAATAAATATTCTACAGCCTAAAAAACATTCTGCAGATCTGCAGCAGCTTTTGGATCGATGCTTCCCAAACATTTGTAAATCTGCTGCAAAATACATACTGTTATCCTCAGAGAGAGTAGCTCAAGGGACTAAGTGATTTTAACTAGAATCACACATAAAATAAATAGCACAGACTAGAGTGCCTGGTTTTCTACTGTAGCCACTGAACAACAGATTTTGTAGAACAGCAACTAGAAGAACATTTTTCTAGTTATATACAGATGAGGTTAAGCTCACCAGTGAAGCAGTAAGCTTTATTTTTGCCAAATCCTAAAAGAGAGGAATGTTTAAAATACCAGATGTCTTGATAATAGAGATAGATGTTCTTGCTCATGCCTAACGTACATCTCCCTCGCATGCAGCAAAAGCGGTTGAATGCCTCAATTAACTGTGAAAAAGGTTTATGCCGGGTATGCACAATGTGTGCCCTCTGGGAACATAAGTAGGAACTTTACAAAGATCAATCAAAATACCAGAAAATCCTTTTCATTACATGTTAATAAAAGAATTGCTATGATGAATCATACCAATGATTTATGTAATCTATAATCAGCTCTTAAAATTGGTTGGGGGGAAATACATCACATGAAGGTGCAAAAATCACAGCAATATAGAATAATATTCCCTACAGCAGAAGCTTCTCCCAGTGACCAAGCTATTTGGAACACATTTACTCTTTCAAAGAGGAGGATTTGTCTCCTCACTTTGTTTTAAAACAAATGCAGCATGACATGTTCTCATTACCCACACCTTTAAGAAAACCCCAGTGGTATTCTATGATTAGCCTGGTATAAAACCCCAAATATTAAATTTTTGTCATTTTGATTGAATATTCCTTTGCTCTTGTGTTATGACAAAGAATAAACAGGAACATCTGATTGATTCTTCTTGCACAGTTCATTATTTCAAGTATCTCTAGAACACCTCTGTTTATGGATCTTCTGATACTTAGCAGTCCTGAACAGTCTTCTCACACAGATATTGTCCATAAATCTATTTTCATTGCAGATCTCTGAAGGCCTTCCACTTCTGTTGTATTTTAGAAATGGCATAATGAGATCATTCACAGTATTGCAAGTGGTTACAGCATCAAAAGTATGAAATAACTATTCCATATATATTTATCCAATATGATTTCTTTTGTGCATGCATAAAGTTAGCATGTTTTATTGCTGTTTTGATTTTAAGCTAAACAAACCAAAATGAAAACTAGGCCTTTCGCATGAGTGATTTTAACTTACTTAGTCCCAAGCAGATACTAACTGCTTAAATTGCAGCTTTTTATCAGCTTGCCTTGGTCAACAGTCATTCATCTGCCCTGTTCACCACAGGTAATTAAGCCCCTTCAGTGTTTCTCAGATTTCTCTGGATCTGACTAGGCCTCCCAAGTAATTTGTACCATGTGCAAGTCATGTGGAGAGAAAACCATTGATTGATAACTGCTGACTACAATTTCAAAAAATTATGCTATGGGTAAATTAGCAAATCTGATATTTAAGTAATTGATGGTTTAGGGCACCCATCTAAAGTACGAACAACCTCCAGTTAAACTAACAGCCATTTAGTGACAATGAGCTCAGGTCCCTTCCCATCTGCACCACTACAATTCCACAATGACCCCTCTGCCTGCAAATTAATTTGGCTTCATATCACACTTGTGTTTCCCAGCAGTTATTCACCAGCTAGGAGTGTTTTTGAAAGTCCTGGCTAATTACCAGTTATTATTTTTGTCACTAGAGATACATTCTGTATAATAATAGGTGAACCACAAATGTCTCATTAGTTGGTTTGGATAATACCGAAATTTGGATGCTTTTCTATTAGTGCTGCACAGGGAGCTGGGAATAAGGAGCTCAGTTCCTCAGTCTGCCATTTCCTCACTGTGTGAGTGCAGGCAAGTAACCGGCAGGTGAACCCTTCTCCTGACGTAATATAAATTGTTCTCCTATAACAAAGCCAGCTATAATTCCATCAAAAGTTTCCCCCTTAGTTCAATTCTTCTGATTCATGTGAAGGAGCTACTATCTTTGTTCTATCAACGTCTCCCGGCTTGCTGGCAATGGTAGGGTGTTGTTTGGTCTAAGGACCCAAGGACAATTTATGCAGAGAAGCAGGAGGACCCCACACATTTTTCCCCTTAAGAGGACTGTCTTGAGCTAGCAATTCCCAGCCTTCTGTGAGCCTATTAGCACAATTCACACTGCTAACTTTGAAAAGTGCAGGAATATCTTTGAAAGACTCCAGAAATTCAATACATCATTACTGACTTTTTCCAGGCCAGTTGGAGGTACAGACAAGCACATCCTACCTTGAAGTTACCACAAACTGCTGAATAGAAGACTTTGCTTTACTCTGGACCTCATGATGGCAAAAGCTGGTGAGTGTTAGGTCAAAGTTAAAGAAAGCCTCCTGTCAAGCTACAAATCATGAGAAGGCCAGCAACTAATGAAGAAACCATGTAACCTTGAAGGACTAACCTGAACCACAGTTTACACGCACACTGTCTGAAATTGGGTAGTATACAACTGAGGCAAAATATAATTAATGAAAGGGTAATAAGAATCTCTCCCAACTATTAAATATCATTGACAGGAATTCAGACAGGCTCCATTGCACTTTTTCCTTCTATTTAACTGTTTTTCATCTGTTCCTCTAGATTTTTATTTGTAAACCAACATAATTGCACAAACCACAGCAGCAAAACCAAAACCAGCAGCCTCCTCTAAGATCACAGATCACTATAAGACGTGCAGAAGTGCAATGGCTGCTCTCAGGACTGACCCAAGGAAGTTCTCTGGCACCAAACTGGCTCTCTTTTCAGTGCTGTTTAGGCTGGATGAACTGCTAGCAACCGCTTAATAACCTCAGCTACACTAGGAGGGGAGATAGGGAAAGGCTGCAGGACTTCTCATTGTCGTACTTTTTAAACAGACAATGAAAGTTGAGGAGGACACATGCTGTGAGGAAAAGAAGAGTAGGGGAGGGGAAGTGAAAGGTTAAAAGAAGAAAACAGCACAAGAGGGTATTTCAAGTCTGAAATAAGGAACACTGAATAAGGGGATGTAATGTGAAGAATAGATCTGGGAGGGACTGGGACGGGGCTATGTACAACCTGAAACTGTGCACAAAAATATAAAACCTGATGTTTCAATTATACTGGAGGTTCACTCCCCAAACAGGGAAAATGCCACTGCACCAGTCCACGCAGCCAACCTGTGCTGAGTCCCACATCCAGCTGAGCATTTCCCCTGGAACCTGTACTCAGAGGTGAGCACTCTTCTCATCAGCAAATACACATAACTGATGGCAGTAAAGAGCAGCCAAAAGCAGCTGTTAAAAACCACAATCACCAGAAGACAGATGTGCTTTGCAGTGGCAGTTTCTTGCTTACTGGATTTCTGCCTCCAGCAAGTGCAGACATGACCCCTCCCTTCTGGCACTGGCAATAACCGCTTCCAGAACCTGAACAGTAAAGAGGCATAAAGCTAAAGGCCTCTGCTATCAAGTTGGGCTGCAGTGATTTTTCTCATCACAGGTGGATTTTCCCTCACATTATGTATTTCCCATGGGCATCAGCTTGTCACAGCTTCATTCCCAGTTTTAATAAAAGTGATAATTAACAATGCAGAACCTCTGCTCTCAGACTTTTTCTTCCTAATGGGCTTTGTTTTTCCAGATTCATATTGAATTAGATATGTGAGAATGACAATGAACCGGTATGTTTTTTTCCCCCCCTCAAAGACTTATAAGATCGTAAGTTCACATCACAAAAAACTGATGCAGGATGAATCACAGGTTAAAAAATTAAAATTGCTTATCATCAATCATACCCAGTTATTTGACACAACTGCATTTATTATTTACGGTTTCTACAATGACAAGTATCTTGCCTTTCCGATGCATGTCAACTTGCTGATAACTGCTAAGGTGCTCCTTCTGACCAGGTCTTTTGCTTATTCCAACCTTATTGGTAAAGGAAAAACCCCTGAGGGATAAAACCAGTGAAACCATCCAGCACCACATATGCTTTACTACTCTCATACTCCTCTCCCTGATGGATCTTCTCTTGACATCAGTCACAGAAAGATATTAGGAAGTTGGTTATTGGGGGTTTTCGCTAAAATTATGTGAATCTACTGGTGCCTCCAGGCACTTCATAATTTTACAGAAAAGTTAGTTGGAAGGAATACCAGATATCATCTACTCCAACCTGCTGCCCAGAGTAAGAGCTGCCTCACTGCCAGCACAGCACATGCCAGACTAGTCAAGACTTTAAGACCTTTAAGGATAGCAAGCCCACTACTGCTCTGAGACAGCTGCTCACTCCAGTGCTGCATCACTCTCTTAGGGAAGAGGTTTCTCCTAATGTTCAATCTAAACCTCTAAAGCTGCCACTTGTTGCCACTGCCTCTTCTGTTATAAAAATATGCATCTTTCAACAGCACATGCATAGGGTCACCTGTAAGCCACAAGCCTTCCTCCAAGCTGTCCAGCTTTTGCCCACAGGAAAAAAACCATACAGGCTGCCCTCTGCAAGGCAGCATTTAAAGCCAATGGTTTTGAGTGTGTTCTTTAGAAAAAGCCCTTGAGCATCGACCAAGTCATTTTGCTGCAGTCTGTTCTGCTCCATTGCTGCCATCCAAAACCTTTTAATTATCCCAAGAATGGCTAGACTACAGGCCAACAGCACAGGCTCTTCCCCATCTCAAAGCACTTTCAACTAAGATGCAGAGAGTTTAGTTTCCTAAATCAGTTGGCCAAAGTTATCTATTATTTCGAAGTTCAGACTGTAAAGGGCATATAGAAAGGAGCATTTTCTGAGGGGTGGGGGGTGGAATCAAGGCTATCTTCCAATGTGATCTAATCAGCAAGGAAAGTGGTTTGGATCATAGCTCTGAAGATTGCACATCTGACTGCAGGGTAGGAATAGAAATATCAGGAGCTGTAAAATACATTTAGGCAACATTTCACACTGCGTGGCTACTCAGGACTTCATATGTGAGAGTCCGTAAGAACACACAGTGAGAGGAGAGTGGCTTTGCACCTTTAAGATCAGTAGGATTTTGCACTAGTCTTGAGGGCAACAGAATCCAAGTAATCATGAAAAGACAGTAGAGAGATTTAAGTTTTGGAACTCAGAGGTCTGTAGGAACAGTTGCGAGTTTGGAGAAGGAAGAAGAATGCCAGGAAGCCTGGCCTGCACAAGCAGCTTGCATCCCTCTTGAAAAGCCATGGAACTACATTGAGTGCCATAAGATACATCTCTGTTGGTGACACCTGTACCAAGCAGATGACTGGCAACTCATTTGTCTCATTAAAGGTCTGTGTAGTTATTTAAGGAGTGTACTAAGGAATATGATTACATTTCCCATCATTCCACTACGGTAACACATGTAATTTAGTCAACCATACAGTTATCACAGCTCCAGGGGTCTCCAATCAAGACGTTGGCTTCTCCCCCCTTATTTACCTGTTCCCCTTTATTTTTAAGCAGTGAACTAAAGAATCAGTCTGTTTGGTGCATTTTTTCCTCATGCTCTAGTGGAATATTAAATTATGCTCTTATTTTTGCATGAGAATTATGCAAAATATTGCCCAGTAAAGATCATCTCACACATTTTTCTTAGTTACAACATATGTATTACAGGCTTAAGCACTGAACAACACTCTCCACTTGAAGAATACTGTCCCTTTGCCTGTTATATTAAACCATGTTTTCTCACAACTTTTCATACTGTTCTGGATTTCTTACTTTTAAGTGGCCTCAAGCAAAGAATACATGTACACAGTTTTCTAAATAAGCCTATATTTCTTTCACTTACTGATCTGTTGTATAAGGAAATACCTTTAAATATTCGTGTTGACTCTTTACTGCCATCTCATCTTCATTGTACCATCTATGCATTACTTGCACTTAAGTTTTTATTTTATCATCTGTAATTTGTATTCCTGTTCTATCCCCAGCTTGAAAGATTTAATTTAATTAGTTATTTGCATAATTATTCTGCAAAAGATAGTGCCACAAAAAATAAGGTTACTACTAGGAGATCAGAGTAATAAATTCATGAAAGAATTATGAAACTGTACAAAACTAACCATATTTAGATACAACACAGTGAATTATGAAATAGTACCATACTAACTATTTTAGATACATCATAGTCTCAAATCACACCATCCCAAAAATGTCTGGAAACCCGGGCCAAGTAGCAAAACTCTCAGCAAATAATGCTTTGCGATGAAACAGAAACCAAGAACAAAAAGGTCAATTTATAAAGCCAATGTCTGAAGTTAAACTTTCTAAAGAAGCCATATCAAGTTTGTAAAGTATAACATAGAAAACAAAAACTAAAAAATCAGTTCATACTGTCGTTCTAAATACACAGAAAGTAGGAGAACTTTTGGAGGGCTCTCTGAAAAGGGGGATAGTTTTGCTTCTGCCAGCACAGCTCCAACTATTAGATGCTTGACAGCAGTCTCTTGACAGCAGTTTCATGTAACTTGCACTCAGTATAGGGGTCAGCTCTCCAGAGTTTACCAGACTGCCTCTGATTTATGAATTATAGTTTAACTGCTCCTCTAGTGGCACCACTATTTAAATTCTGCTTCTCGGCACGGCACAGCACAGATAGGCTGACATTCATGGAAACATGAAGGTCTGACCAAAGCGCTTGAAGAGCTGCAATACAGGTGCACACGACAGAAACCATATTTAGGATGTTAAAGCTAAGCAGTAGCCTCAGATAATCAACCTCCTTCAAGCCTCTTCCTTTATGTGTATCTAAAAATATTCCATTACCAAGCAAGCTGGACATAGGTGATGGAGCCAGCACCCTACTCACTCCCATATTGCTGCTACCAGTCATACAGCAGAGGAGAACAAAAGGAAAACAATATGGCAACAGCATATACTGTCTGTACAGGGGAACTGCAAGGACAACAAGGGAAAAAGACTCAACCTCAGAGATAACCCCTTCAAGAAAATCAGGAGATCAGGAAGACAAGTAAAATGCTGCAACTACATCAAAAGATACGAGATGCATGGAAAAAAGCAGTAAGGAAAATGAAGGTGCCAGGGTTTTTTTGGAAGCAGATTTACTTTCAGAATTTAAGCTGAAATTCAAGGGCAAAAGCAAACTGAAGTAGATTTATGACTATAATGTCACATCTGGGAAAGGGCAGCACAGGTAAAAATGATTTGTACACAGCACATCCCAGGTCTGTAAATATTCATATTTGGGGCGCACTATGTATCATACATACTTCAGCAGTTAGAACACTCCCCCAATAATCCACAATCCTCTTGAATAACTATATGTATTACAGTTGCATTTCCATGGTTGAAGATTATATCAGAAGTATAGCTGGGGGGAAAAGGTGAATTTCTTCAAAGTCCTCAATATGCACAACTCAAAGCCTAACGTTTTTCCAAGAAAGTATAAGACACTTGACAGCCAGCTTTTGATAAAAGAAACATTCATCTGCACGAGTTTGTTGGATCTTATTGCAGAGGCACTTACCCCCTGAAGCAAAAGAGCTGTGCATCTCTTGGGCTAATCCCAGTGTCAAACGGGACAAAACCAGGCTCCAGTGAAGAGAGACAGAGTTCAGTGCATTTTAGAAGTGCTGGACCTTGGGACTGGAGGGTTTCTTCCAATGTCTGCAGAAGAATGGCAATTACATAGACTCCTACCACAGAGCTCTCCAGGGACAGCTACTGTACTGTAGCACAATACTAATGTTGGTGCTGTGAGCCAAATAATTTACCCTGTGTGTGTCTATATACATATAAAAACTCATCACATAGTCATTTACATACATTATTTGTACTATGCTATTTCTTAATAAAAATCAAGTGCACAGCACGCAAGGTATGAAGATGGCCAAATCCCATTGCATATTGTGCTGGTCCAGTTCCAGTGTCAATCTAAATTTTGGTCAGTTTGAGCACAGGAAGATCATTGCTCTTTAGAACATTATAACTGCCTACCCAAAGAGCTTTTTAAGGAAAAGTTGATGAAATATGTCTATATCAATTAACTAGAAATTTTTGTGATAGTCCATATTATGCACTGGAGATTTTAATAAACCTCTGTCTCTACTTAAATATTCCCGTCAATTTGCAGATTGGAACACATTCTAATTAAAGGAAGAGTATGATAGGGGACACTACTTTCCTCTCCCTCCCAGCAATTTAATTAAACTGCAGCTTATTAATTGCAAGGTACATTCTCATGAAAAAAGTGCAATGCTTAATTGCCATTATTAAACTAAATATCAGTTTGGATACATCAGTGGATGCTTCGCTGCTGCTCAAATATATCATAGCTTAGGCCTAGAGGGTAATACATTTAGATGAAATGAAAGGGTATTTCAGTTGTCGGTACTTACTCTGTTTAGAGCTCTTTCAGGCAAAGAACAAACCCAAAATCTAGCAACGATGCCAAATTATGTCCGGAGGTATTGGAGATGATAGCTTAGTTAATCTAAAACACAAAACACTCTTCAGTACATTGAAGAATCCTTGGCTGGAGCTTTCTCTATCCTTAAGCATTTTACATTCACAGCAAGTAGCTGATTACAATTATCTCTTGTTAATCGTCAGGAGACCATGCACTACAATAAACTTGTTTTCATATAAGATTTATCCTCCAGTTACAGCTTAAAAGTTTTGAACAAAAGTATTGATAAGTATTTTGAACAAAAGTATTCTAGAGATATATCTCTAGATATCTCTCTGCCATTTCCAGAGAGAAAAAAGATGGCACAACGTCCAAGCACTTAACTCTTTACTCAATAAGGAAGTACTGAGCAGTATCACATTTCCAGCTGGCCTTGAAAATTGAAGGATGCTTCTGTGCAAAAGAAAAGCATGCAGGAAAAACACTTGGGAAATGAAGGCAGAAGTTCTTCCAATTCTGGCAAATCATGAAATCATTCTGCCAGTTTGGGCTTCTTAGAAAGAACTATAGCACTATGGTGATGTAAATTTAACCATTTAAGCAACTATATAAAGGTTTAGTTTGCTTGAGGGAAGCTAGATGATCTATGCTGAGAAAACACCCTATTTTCTCCTCTCCATTCCCACTGTTTTGTGTAATATTCAGTTATCAGAAAGGCAGCCTTTACAGACTGGCCACCGCCTACAATTGAATTGGAACAGAGGCTCAGCTGGCATGATTAGCATCTTTCTGCATAGTTTCACCATTTCAGCTGTATGGGCTACTTACAAGAAGGATTGTTTTTAGATTTTCAGAAAAAAAAGTGTATCTGTATCTTAAGGTATCATGGAAAAACTCATACATCATGATTACTTTTTTGGGAAAAATACATAAATACATCCGTGAATACGTGAAGGTTTGTGAGCCTGAAAATTGTTTGCAAGACTCTCAAATCATCCAGTTCCACAAAGTGCACTAATCCCGATTCAGTTGCTAGCTCCAATATCATCAAAACAGGAAAGTGGAAAAACCACTTGATTTCATACCTAAGCACATGGGCAAATTGGCATGGATTCTGCTAAATAATTGATCTAAACAAGAAGGAATTTTCTAGTGTCTAGTTTGTTGCCCAGATTGCAAAGCTACAATCTTTTGTGCTAACATGCACAAAAATTTGTTTCCTGTGTATTTCTCCCGAATACCAAGTAGGTAGTCTGCAGCTGTTAGGGTATAAGCACCAGCAAGCATTAATACTTAGGTTTCTTCAGACCTGGGTATAAACTATTTTCCAGTGGGATATCTATCTATCTTCCTGAACAATGGAAGAGTGCCTGGAGACTCAGTTAAGAGAGAAATAGCATCTTCTCAAACAACATCATCTCAAATCTACTAAAAATTTCACTGTTATAACTCTAGAAAGAG
Organism: Gymnogyps californianus; assembly: GCF_018139145.2. Lineage (NCBI taxonomy): Eukaryota > Metazoa > Chordata > Aves > Accipitriformes > Cathartidae > Gymnogyps > Gymnogyps californianus. The sequence goes on from NC_059484.1 coordinate 3,367,790, forward strand.
AAGGTGAAGTTAGCATATTTATTCAATACATTCAGTTCAGTTTATACAGTAATTGTGCTCAGAGGGGGCATTAGACAGCGCATAGACTTGGAAATGCCATACAACAGCCTTAAACTTGAAGTGTCAGCTGAAGATTCTGGTTATCACTTGTTTATGGTGATGTTAACTGCACAGACACTCAATTGACTTTAATGGCACAATGTCATTTCAGGCTTTGCTTTGGTCTCTGCTACAACTCCAAAGCACAAAGACAGGGGAATTAGCTATGCCACAAAAGCTGAACCAACAAATCTTAAACAGGGGCTTTACTTGAAAGGAAAGCTGTGCCATACACAGGTGAAGGACTGCACCTTGCATCGTAATGAATTGTCAAAGCTGAGCTTGAGCCTTCACAGGAGCAGTTTCTTCAATAGCTTTCTCCCTCGGTGGGCTGAAAGGAAAGGATACAGACTCCCACACGCATAGCCAGGCAGCAGCAGAGCAGGATAAACTCTTCACGCTTTGTACCATAGACATACACAAATGAATCATCAGGGCATCAGAGGCCCCACTGCAACTTGGAGGGGGCTGGCTGCAGATAAACCAGAACTGGCAATATAACCTGGATGGGAGATACATGAAGTCCTCTTCTGCATACCTGTATTCTGCCTGACTATCCATAAAACACCCATTATACTAATAGTTTGGCTTTGGTGGTAGTGCTCTCTTTCTGTCACCTTTATTTTTCTCTCAGGCACATCTAAGTCAACACCACTTTGATACTGGAATTGACATTTTCTCCTTGATGTTCAGTCTTGCTTGGCTGAAATGTTGTTCTGCGTCACTGCCATTATGGTACTCCTTAGTTACTGCTAGGTTATCACTCACATAAATGCTATCAATGGTGTGAAGCAATAATGAATAGGTGGTCAGTGTCAGCCCTTGCTTGTTCCTAACAGGCTACAGGGAGTCACAAAAGGAGACAAAAGATGGATGTTAGCCTGAGACTTCGGAAACATGGTTGCTCTGCTGGGGAGAAGTTGTGAAACCATGGCCAAGTCACAGACATCAAGATGCTCCAGTGTGTTTAGGGGCCAGGAAGGAGGTGCACATCCACCCTGAGCTCTGTGCTCTGCTCCCCCTTTTACAAGCAGGCTAATGGCACTGCCTCAGAAGTATGCTAAGAGCTGTGAAACACTCACGTTACAGTATGGAGGCATTTAGAGTCTTGAAGCAGGTGATACATGGGTAGAGGAAAGGTCAATGTAAACATACAACACAACAAATTGAAGCCATGAAACATCCACTGATAGCAACATAGGCCTTAGCCCAAGAAAATAACTGTATGTCACAAAATCTTAATAACCTCTTCATATGAATTTCAGCATCTCAGACCTTGGCAAATCACCGCTGATTTCCTGACAAGCAGTCAAGGACACTAGTCTTCCAGGAAGTCATTTGGGATAAGACAAGATCCCTTCCCTAGGTATCACTGGCATAATTTTGAAGAAAGTTTCTTGAAAAATAGTTCTGCCCTGCTCTACCAACAGGTAGGAAATAAATATATTTTCAGCTCACTCCATTTCAGAGACTGCCCAAACCGGGGTCCCTTTTATGTAATGCTGCTCAATAAGACATCAGCTGCTGGGCATGTTGTGATACAGGTTTACTGTGACTTCAGGGGAGCATAGACAACATTTCCATTTTAATAAGAAATCAGTTACAAAGATCATTGGGGAAGTAGTTCAGTAATGAGGAATTAACAAGTTCCTGTAATTAGCCAATTAATTATCTTGAATCTAATTCAGTAAGAAGTTGCACATTCTCATTTCATTCATTTCTCCTCCCAGCCTCTGCTTTCCAGCTAATTCTAATTGCAGAAAAAGGTGGGAAAGGTAAGACCCAGCAAGAGACATCTAGTTCAACTGCTACGCAGTCTCCAAGCACACTCTGAAGCCGACCCACATTGCAGTCATCCCCGCTCCAAGGAAAGCTGGAGGGGCTCAGCAGTTGGCAGCTGGCTCGGGCAAACCTGCCATTACACAAAATATGGATAATTTTAAGTAGTAGTCTGAACATGATATTGAACTATTGATGAACTGGCCCAGATCAAGGCAACACCTGGCAGCACAAACCTCTGTGCAGGGTAACCTTTGTGTATCAAAACATTCAGGATGCACTATCTAGAGGTGTCTTAAAAAGCTTCTCCAAGACCCTGCTCTGCCAACACAGCATATGCTCAATACTTACAAAAATCAGCAAAGACAAAGGGACAGGTACAGGAAGCCTTAAGTCACACCTTTCTATCTGCCTATCACTGGATCCAAGCTCTAATATTAAAGCCTGATGTTTTCAAAGAGCATATGGAGAGCACAGCACTTCAGCTCTGCCTGAAAACCACTGATGGAGAGGGCGTGCTGAATTCCCTTTCACAGCAAATTTTTTCTAAGTTATCATCTCAGCTCTCTCCTTTCTTTCTTAGCATTAAAGAGAAGGAAAAACACAAAGTGCTGGTTTTGCTTTCATTTCTGCTTATAAATCAAGCCACAAAATCTGTTGTAGCCTCTATCTGTTAACTAGGAAAACATTGACTGGCTGTATTCTGAACAGGCACTGCAATTCGGTCTTCTTTTAGTATAGGATTATTTCTTGAGAAGCAAAGCTGACACAAAGGTTTCCATTTCCCGGCTATAACAAAATGGAAATAAGTCCTGAGAACCTCCCTTTTGTAGTAAGTCTGCAGATATTTTTTCCAATTCTAGATTATATGGTTTGTAGACAATATTGCTTAAATGGCCTTTAAATTTATATAGTGCATAAAAATTCAGCAAATTACCAAAAAATGGGAAAAAATGTCCACACAACCTATGAAATAAACAAATAGCTGCAAAAGAAAAAAAAGGGCAAATTCTTTAGGTAGAAATTCATCTTATATAAATACCAACCAGGAGATTATTACAGCTACTATTATAGAGCTTTCACCTATAGTCTTGGCATATTTTACAAAGAAAATCCTAATAAGGAAGTTGAGAGAAAACAAGAGAACATTTCCCAGAGCCCTGAAGGGAAGCCAGGGCCAGAGGTCAGGTTTCCTGAGTTTTGAAGCAGCTTAGTTTAGTACACTGCCTTCTTCCCGCTGTCTTACCTGAACCCCTTAATTCAAATTATTCAGGCTCAGGTGTATACATGATTTTGCTTTCATTTTGTTCACTCCTAATTTTAATGCTGTTTTCAATGACTTGTTCACTAAAGTCTATTTTTCTTTTGTTCCTAAATCCATTCAAAATCACTGATTTGAAAACGTCACGATTCCTTGGCTGCTGTTGAACAGTCTTATCCTTTAGAAAGCTTCAAAACAGAAGAGAGAAGAATACACAGAGGGAGAAAAAAGACAAAAGACAGGAGGAAATAGTGAAAACTGAATGATAGATCAATACTAAAAAGGAAAGAAGAGAAACATCAGATAAAAGCCAGTTTATCCATGCCATATGTGCCAGCCAAACTTACGTCGATTATTCTTCTAATCCTAAATAGAGATGCCTGCCTTTGTTACAAGAAATGTGTCAATTTACTGAACCAACCTTGAGGAAAAATGCATTTCAAAGTCAGAGAAAAAAGTTGAAAATAAGGAGATAGCCTACCATAGCCTTAATAAGCAGCTCAAAAACCAGGATGGATCTAAAACATTTATCTACATCCAAATACTTCTGGAGGTAGGAAGAGCACAGCCTAATGTCACATACTCCTCATTTGAATCTGCAGTTACCCAACAAGAGCAATTCTGTTACCCCTGCAGATGATACTGGGCATAGACAAAGATAAAGTAGAGGCCAGCAGCAGGTTCTCCCAGCAGGATTTCATTTCAAGGAGTAATTTCATAAACCCATTTGAAATTCTGCTGAACAAAGATCACTCTTGGACTCAAAACTGAGCAAGACGCAGGCAGACTGCAGCTCATTAAAACTTACAGGGCAGTTCTTGAGGCCCTTTGCTTTTACTCAAGCAAATACCCATGAAGCCATCCTGACTTTGCAGAGAGAAAAAACATGACAATCATGTGGGAAAAAAACCCCAAACAACAGAAAACCCCACAGAAGCACTAAGGCTGTAGACTGTTGAAAGGGAAATAAACACTGAAGGAGAAAGTAGTATTTTACTTGTAGCTCATGGCTGAGCATTTTGGTTTTTGAGCTAATGCAAAACCCACAAATTCTTCTCTGAACGAAAGATTTAACTTCATTGGGAAGCTACTCGTTTGAGTGAAAAAAGTAAATAAAACTCGCAAATTCTATTTTCTCTTCAAAAGACTCTTTTGGAGTGAACTCTGGTATATTACAGGAAAAAGCACATAAGTGGATTAGCAATAATGACAAGCAAATACTGCATTTGTGCTGAGAACTGTACCAAAACACATCACAAAACACATCACCCAGAGAGTGGAGAGCAAGCTCACTTCATTTCAGAGGAAGACTGAGATGGGTAACAGACACTTCAGCAAAATAAAGGGGTTGTCTTAAAAGACAAACTTTTGTACAAACTACTGGATATTATGTCTCCATTGGTTGTTTTCTTTTATTCCCTCGGAAGCAGCAGCAAGGGCAGTCAGAGGGTGAAACCAATACACAGACAGCAATAACTGTGCAGGGTGGGAAGCATGCCGAGGGGACCATTGTGACAGCACAAGGTACATGCGTGAGCACAGGCTGAAGGGGATTCTACCTCCCATCTCAAACATCCCAAGTCAGTTTTCTAACCATTAAGGTATTGTTTAGGAGAGCTGTCATTCTTTGTACCAAATGTACCAGACCAGTCACGCCTGTGGGGTTTAAAATGGCAGATTTGAACTGGAGGAAGTTTGGCAAAAACCCACAAATGTACTTGTTAGGCACACCAACAAGGTTTCTGTTGTCTGCTTTTTATTAAATAAGAATATTAGAGAGAAGGAGAGAACACACAACATAAGGAGGAATTTAAAGTTACTTATAAAGATAATCCAACTGGGTATTCTCAGCACTGTTACAGAAAAGTCTAAAAACTGGTCACTTTGTTTATATTGATTTGGAATTTCCTGTCTCCCAAACTATCTATACACATTGAGATGGAATAGTTAATTCTGCTGACATTGATTACATCCATTCAATGCAGAAGTTCAATAACACATTTGGAAAAGAATAAGTCACCTTTGGGACAGAAGAACAGAACTCTCTTGCCTTCATTCCTGAACCTGCATGTATTTTTCGGTACCCCCAATAAAAAAAGTAGATTTAAGCAGATTAAGTTATTTCCTTAAAATGAATCAGACCTACTCTCCCAGGCCATGCCCCCTCCAGAAGTCTGGATTTCAAGTGAAATCTATTCCACAGTCCAGTGGTTTTCACCACTGAATTTAAACTAGAGATTCAGAAGCATGCTGTAAAGTTATGTACATACCTATAAGCTGTTTATTTTAAACCACACTAAATACTGCTTAAGCCATAGGAATTTTAAGCCCACTTTACTTTAAGCTGGACCCTTACCTAACACCAGCTAATGCACTCTTTGTACATACACAAAGATATTTTAAGTCCCTTTCCAACAACATTTTTTGCTGGTACCGTAACAGAGACCTTGAAAAGCCGTGCATAAGACACCTGGATATTATGCCATCAGGATTTACTCAGTAATGCATAAGACAGAAAATTTTTATGCGTCTTGGTTCTCAGAATTATGCTGGATCACTTTTCTAAGGTCATTTGTAATCATCGTCTGCAATGACAGCAATGCCTGCAGTGTTTCTTCTTCCAGGTCTTACCACAAGTCATTCCTCTCATGTTTTCCTATACTATCCTAGAAAAAAAAAAAATTGGTCTCTTCCAAGAAGAGTTTCTTTCACCGGTACACCCTATGCTAAATTCTCAGGTAACGATATTTTACTTCAACAGCTTTATACCAACCCATAAAACTAGGAAATTCGTTCTAGACTCTGAGTTATAATCAAGAACATAAAAAGGCAGGTTACAAATAGACAAGGGTGCTAATGTTTCTGAATGATTAGCTCCAAGTAAGTAATGTGAAATACATAATTTCTCACTGCTCAGGAGAAAGCAACAATTTTAAGTTGACACAGAGGTAGGCAATCTGTAACAATAAGGACACATTTACATTTGGTGGTCCATCCAGAAAACCATTCAAGGGCAGGCACTTTATAAGAATTTTTCATGAATTATGTCCAGCATCAATACAAATGGACAATTAATAAACATGTATTTGGAAAGCAATACTTTTCCTTTTGCACAGAGAATTTTTAAAGGTCTACGTAGAGAGAGAATAAAATAGCTGTAGCTGAAAAGCTCAGTATAGCAGATTTAATAACCTTCACTCAGATACATTATAAAGCTATTAAATGTATGCCATTCAGGTAATTATTGGAGGTTTGCCATATCTTTTACTGTCTCCAGGCCAAGACGTGAGGAAAAGGAGAGGAAAAAAAACAGGAGGGGAACTTAATGGATCCAACCGAGGAGCTTTTCTCAGCAATTACGCCTGATTGGAAAATTGTCTGCTTCAAAGACCAGAAACCTGAAGCTTTATTAGTAATGAGAGATCTCAAGTTTCTAATTAACTGAAAACAAAAGTACCACACATTTCACATTGTACGTTCTTGTCACACAAGCCCCTGTTTTCAAATTACTCTCTGAAGAACTAATTTGCACACTACATGATGGAGGGGGGTGGGGAATCTTAAAAATAAGATAAATCCAGTGCTTCAGGAAATACAGTTTGGCTTGTCTAGAAATCAGGCTGTTGAACTGACCAGCCAACTACCCTAAACCTGCCCAAATTCAAGTGCAGATGTACACTACCTTTTATGCATGCCTTCACGTGAGAGGGAATAAACCCAGGCTCACTGGGAAGCAAACCAGAAATACTTGAATTATATGTTTTTCTACACAAGTAATAAGCTGGACCTGCACAAAGCTGGGGAAGAAGCCTGCATGGCAGAGGGCTAACTCCTGTGCAGGTTATTTTCACCTGCACATTAACACCCCTTCCCCTCGTACCTCTGGAAGGGCATAAACGTTACCTTCTTTAAGGAGCAATTATGTTCTTACAGTTTCCCACTCTGTGCACTGGAAATAAACGTAGGGAGTTTCCAGTTGAAGCCAGAAGGCCCACAAGTGAGAGACCTACTGCAAACACCCACCATGTAAGAGCCTCCACCCACAGAAGCCCAATCCAGCACAAAAATTTATCCCTACCCTTGATTTGTGTGTGCCAAGAGCTATCCTTTGCTTTCACTGAGGCTGGCAAAGCAGAGCTAAAGGACGAGACCTGGAAGTCTCCACAGAACCAAGGTATCTGGAGGACACCTGAACTCAGTGGAGACTGGACATTATCTAGAGGACACCTGAACTCAGTGGAGACTGGACATTATGCATGCCTCCAACAGACCTATTTCCAAGTACCTGGTTGTGAAATTCTGTACTTGGTGGTCAATTTGCATTTGGCAGCCTCAGTATCACCTTAACTGAAGCAATACTTCAGAACATCAACAGTCCTTGCACTGATTCACATGATGTCCTAACTTGATCTAGCTCCCAGTTTTTTCAATTTCTATCCCCTTTTTGCAGGTTATTAGGACACTGTCAGCCAGCATTAGAAATGGCAGAAAAGACATTACTTACATTTTCCTGCTAGGTAAGACTTCATGCAGAAAACAATCTCACCAACAAGGAATTGAGAGGAAACAGAGGTAAATGCTTCCTACTGAGCTGGGCTGCCCACTACATCCCAAGCAGTGAGTTTGGAACCACCAAGTGGAACCACAACTGGATACCGATAATGAAGGGATAGACAATGCTGTTTCAAATCCCAAAAGGGGAGATAAAGACCTACTCCTATTCCTTTAGGGTAGAGGAAAAAACCAACAACAAAATCAGGATGGGAAGACTGAACCCAAGAGAGGGCATAAATGAGGGTATATGGACTTCCCACAGATGAAAACAAGACTGTTGGTTTTTGCAAATCCATCTAAGAGTGGGGTATGTTAAAGACTAACTGAACATGACTAGATTTAGATTAGAAAATTCTATACACATTTGAAATTCTGGATTACATTAACAATTGAAATTGTAATTACAGTGTGGCTGGGGAAGGAAATCATGAAGAACTGCATTTTCTACAGCATTTGGAAGTAGCTGCAATGTGCATAGGCTCTTGTGACATGACACTGAGAAGGAAACCTCTGCAAGACTCTAGGGCTCTGAGTGATCACTGAAGGACACAATTCTTCCATTGTCCTAAAAAAAAAAATAATCTGACAACTTGCTATTGCAAGGCTAATTGCCTGTCCTTTCAGAGACTGTCATCAACCTGCCACTGGATCACAAGCAATTCTTTCTTTTTGGAGAAGAGCTGTAACATACAATTTCTCCTTCAAGCTAGGCAGTATTGTTATTTAGATACGATATTTTTTCAGCTTTTCAGATCTCATGTAAGAGCTCTGAGGGGACCATAAACCACACATACACTTCAGCTTAAGTCTGACTTTACAAGGTTTACGGCACTAAACATAAATCTTCCATGCTGTTGAAGATGGCACTGGTAAGTCTTTTCAAAGAACCTCACTGAAATACCTAGCAAAGTCTGGGCCAGGATATTTCCATGCTTGATCACTTTGCTGATATTATCAGCAAGAACATGCATTACATCCAGCTGTGGAAGCAGACAGAGAAGAGCTCCCCCGGCCAGTGACAACTGGAGTAAGACTGCCTTATTTCACAGATGGTAAATCCAACAGTTATTATCTGTTAATGACAGAACCAACATTTAATCTATCACCTACAAGGACAATCAAAACTAGGACACCTGTCTCTACTACGTGTCCAACGGAAACAATAATTACATGCAGAGAGGGCAAATCTCATTCCCCATTATATGCAGCACACAGTGTAAGAGAAGTTTGTAAACTTTCTTTACCCCCTGCTGGAATGATCCTTAAGTCATCCCTATCCTTCTCATTTCATCAGAATAAATCAGGAAAGGCTAATTGCTTCTGTTAAATACTTGATTTTGCAATTTCATCTCCTCATTCTTCTAGTGTAAGATTGAGACAAACTTTTTTTTTTGCTTACACAGAATCACAGAACAGTTGATCTTAGAAAGGTCGGAAGGCACTGCTCAGAGGAGGGTTAGCTACAGCAGGTTGCTCAGGTTAGTTTACAGTCAGGTTTTGACTGTTTCCAAGGATGGAGACTCCACAACCTCTCAGAGCAACCTGTTCCAGTGTTGGACCTAAAACCTGCTAGAGTCAACAAGCAACCTTCTACTGACTTCAACACGTAGTGAGTTACCTTGCACAATCCCACTCATTATTTAGGCTCATAAATATTCCTGAAAGATCTTGGATGTTTTCTGAAATCAAGTGCTTTTTCTCTCTACTTCCTAAGACAGTTTGATGCAGTGATATGGTAACAGTACATAAATAATTCAGAACAAGTTGGAGTCAAATAGCTTGATGTCTGTATATTTATCAATTTTCCATGTCTCATTTGAACACAAAAACCAGTGTAAATCTCTCAGTTATGCTCTTAATTCACAATTTAAAATCAGAGAACTTGTTTTCTGTGTTATACTGAATTTATCTAGATAGTTTGGCTTTAAGGACTTGTAATAATATCAAATAAAAATACCTTGGCTTAAGACCAAATTAAGTATCATTGTAGTAATTGACTAACTGAATCAAACTTAAAAAATAGCAGAAAGGCTACACAGCTTATATAATCATATCATGAAAATCGTGTTTTCAGAAAATTGGAACATTGCTGTTTCAGCTAACTAAAGAACCCCCCAACAGCTTTTCATTTTCTAGAACCAAAGCCTAGGGAAGTGATTTGGTGCTTGGAAGGCACCACTTTATTGGAAAGGACAGTAGAAATAAAAAAAGTCAAAGAAAATCAGTACTTAGGAGGAAACAAATTTTGACAGAGCACCAAGAGTTTCTCACCCCCCTCTACATTCAGATACTTATGTCTATAATAAAGGCAAACACTTAGCTAAAGGCTTTTTTGCTGCCTGCCCTCCTCCCCCCCCCCTTTTTTTTGCGTTGTCCTAGCTCACACTGATCAATGCATCAGTAGCATCAGAAAAAGCTAAAACTTTGTGGCTAAAACCAGGCAGTTTGGATGGGGGAAGTGAATTATGTAGGGGCAAAAGTGGCTTTGTGTCCTTTTGTCTCTGTTGACAGACTCAGGAGACAAGCACAGGCTTGTGTTAGCCCCTGATTCTGGCTGATGAGACCATTAATCTAAAGCAATCTGTTTCAAGTTTCTGTTGATTCAATATATTCATTCTATTCTCTACACCTTAAGGAGGGAATAAATTCTACTGTGTTTAACAGAAAGTAACTACTGTGGGACAAAAATGTTACTTAGAAGGTTCAAAACTGAAAAAAATCCCCATCACATTAACTACTGCAAGCTGGCTCCTTTCTTGCTAGGCTTGGCAAAGCTGGCAGTGCATTAAATCACATACTATTGCAGATGTAGCATGGAAGAAAACAGTGCGCTTTCCTTCCTTGGGCTTGCCATATTTTGCAAGGCAATTATGTCCACACTTAAAGGACTTTTCCAGACTTTTCCACCCACTCCTCCAAATGCGTTATATTCCTCCCAACTCCTATTTTACAGGGGGATTTTAGATGAAGCTTTTTACGTACCTGTTTTGTCACAGCAGTGTTAACAGACCTTATAACCATGAAAACTACAGCATGGATAAAACCCGAGTGTAGGAACAAGATTTAGGGAAGGGGGGTGATGAAAGCATACCAACAAGATTTGACAGTCTGTTTGTACAGTTTTTTTATTATTCACTTGGTATCCTGCGAGTGCTAAGCAATGCACAGCATTAGTTCTTTCCCTAATTACAAACCAAATGAAAGTGGTATTTACTAGAGGGATGATGGTTTAATTAAGAAGAAAACATTTCATAACTAAGACACAGCCATGAAAAGCAATTACACAGACCTTCAGAGATCACTGAAAGCTGTGGTCAGCCCTTTTAGTAAGGAGGCTCAATTTTGGACTCCTTCAGCTAATTCTGTTAGCTGAAGTCATGCACTTTCTTACACATGCTCCTTCTTACACAAGGCAAACTGTTTCACTCATGGAGGACTGCTACAAAGAAGTGAACACTAAGCTCATCTTTTCAGTCTGGATAGCTGGTTTATCCTTTTTTCTTATCACATAAGCAGCTAATAAATACATATTTTAAAAGTTGGGTTGGTTTGGGTTTGTTGTTTTGGGTTTTTTTGGGGTTTGTTTTTTTTTTTTTTTTTAAGGAAAAGTGTTCTGCCTCAGCATGTTCAAGTTAATTACTCTGTAGCAGTCAGGGCTCAGAAAAGAAACACACTCACAGTAGCATGATTAAAAGTCAACATGATAATAGTGCCCTGCAAGTTGTAGTGCTAATTGGATTTCTTAATTGGATTGAAAGGGTTCAGTTCTATTTTTGCTAAGGGAAAAAGAAATGGGAAACAAAATGAGAAAAGAAAGACTGATCGAAATATCTAGATATCAGATACAGGTTTTACTCCTAGTTTGCCTACGCACCTCACAAGCAATGTTGGACAAGTCACCTGTGTCCCCAAGCAGCTCAAACAGCAATTCTGACAACCACTTAATGATGCAAAACATTACTCTTTGACTGATTTTCACACTGTACAGAAATTTTGCTAAAGCCTTCACTAAATGAAAACGGACTTCAGTTTGCCACAAGAAAGCCACAAAAACCCAAATGAGCCAAAATGCAATAATGCCCAGCAGGTGTGAAGATATGAGTACAATAAAAAGCAGGGTACTGCTTTAATATAATAAGTACTAGCTACTATGGTCACAGCCACTATAATGAAACTCTGAAGACACAGTTTGAGTGATATCTCTTTTCTGACCCTTCACCTCATAAAGCTGATCTACACTTGATTTTTTATGGATAAAGATCCGTAGCTCTAGCCTCAAGTTGGTGGAACAGGAACTTGCTGTTTCTCTCAGCAGGTCTCAGCTATCAGTTGCACATCTTGGACCTGCAGACCTGAACTTAGACACTCCTTCTGCAGTTCTTTATTATCTACATGATAAAGGAAAAACCTAGCAAGGACATAGCAGGACATTGGTCCATCTGTGAGGACACAGATACTACACATTTGTCATCAATGCATTGCTGTGAGCAACCTCCTGGGCAATAAATTAACCTCACATTGTAAAGGAGAAAGATTGACACTTGGAAGAAGTTTTAAAAGGAACACAAGGTCTCTAATTTAATCCTTAATTTCAGAAAGATTCTGAAATCCACAGTGAAAGAGGCTCTTAGTTCCAACTGTTCAAATGCAGGCTACTGTGCGCTTCCTCCAAACCCAAAGGAAAGCTGCAGTCATCCCACACTGTAGCATTAGGAGTTAGCCTCTACTTCATGTCTTTTTGGAATTGAACTGGTATCCAGCAACTGTGGGATGGAAACAGCCTAACATCCTTGAACAAAAGGATTTGGAGATGGAAATCCTGAAAATCCTACACCCTGGTATCAGGTTGCTGAGCTATCTCTTCCCACAGAAGGAAGATAAATATGTATTATCAAGCAGGCTGACTGCATATTAAAGATTTTCTGAATCAGAATACACTAGAAATAAGTAGGCTCAGTTGAACAGAATCCATGCTTTATTTCATGCAGAATTGTATTATTGATTTTCCTGAGGTCTATGATTAATTTCAATATTGACTTATTTGATGGCACTGAAATGAGAGAGTTTAAATTATTAGGTTGTTTGGTACTTTTTGCAACAGCTGAATTGAGATTTCAGAATATTTCCATCCGTTGCTACAAACAGAATAAGCTTCGATTTGCCTTCTGATCGAGTTTGTACAAAACGTACATTGAACAATGGAACTTGCATCTTTTGAGGGAAAAGAAAAGGCATGTGAACTGCTAAAACCAGTTTTTTTCTAGAGAAAACAGAAGTGAAAGCTCTAGAGATTAAAGGTCTTCCATTTATCCTCAGAGTAGGCACAACAGCACGTGTGCTGTGTCTCCATCCACAGCTGCTACCTGCACCAGCCCTGCTCTGCAGTGCCTATGTGAGATTTACGTATCTGCTGTCTCTGAGCAATCTGTTACATTATATGGGGAAGAGGCTTTGGCTACCTTCATTCAGATGCAGCCCTTTCATAAAAAAATTCCATATTCACTAAATCGGTAAAGCAAATACAGTACAGATTTTAAGATTTGTCAGGTCACTGAAATCCTTCCTCCCCACCCCCCCGCTGCACAGAACATGTATGGGATTTGGTCACTCTCTGTCCCCTCTTCAGTCACTGAAAACTCAAAGTGTGCTTTCCTTCACAGCCTTTCTGACACTACATGGCTACATCACAGGGGTTTTTTGTCAATTGCTGTACCAACAGGAAAACAGCAATTCACATGGACCACCGACTGCGTGACCATCAACTAATACTTAGCAACTGATGAGCCAGTCTCTGTGCATGCGCATTCATCACAGCCCTTAGAAATGGCATTTGGTAGACAGTGGTCAACCAAATTGGTATTCCAGAGTGAAGCCTTTCCACCACTTGAAGACCACAATTATGATTTGCAACTCTCATCCTGTACGATATGTAACGAGCATTGATGCATGCAGAGCATTTACCAGCTCAGCCACAAGCCATACTAGAAAATAATAGGTGTGGCTTTCCCTGCATCCTAAGTATGCTCTGAGAGGTGCTCCACATTGCAAAAGTAAAAATGTTAAGTTAGGAATCGGTCAAGCTGGCAGTTACCCACTGTCATGGTTTAACCCCAGCCGGCAACTAAGCACCACACAGCTTCTCGCTCACTCCCCCCTGGTGGGATGGGGGAGAGAATCAGAAGGGTAAAAGTGAGGAAACTCATGGGTTGAGATAAAGACAATTTAATAATTGAAATAAAATAATAATTCAAAAAAATAATAAACTGTAATGAAAAGGAAAACAACACAGAGAGAGAAATAAACCCCAAGACAGACAAGTGATGCAAATGAAAATTTCTCACCACCAACCGACCGATGCCCAGCCAGTCCCTGAGCAGTGGCCCCGCCACCAACCTCTCCCCTAGTTTTATATGCTGAGCATGACATCCTATGGTATGGAATATCCCTTTGGGCAGTTGGGGGCAGCTGTCCCGGCTGTGTCCCCTCCCAACTTCTTGTGCCCCCCAGCCTCCTCGCTGGTGGGGTGAGAAGCAGAAAAGGCCTTGACTCTGTGTAAGTGCTGCTCAGCAGTAACGAAAACATCCCTGTGTTATCAACACTGTTTCCAGCACAAATCCAAAACACAGCCCCACACTAACTACTATGAAGAAATTTAACTCTATCCCAGCCAAAACCAGCACACCGCAGAGGCAGGCAACTGAGGGCTGCCGCCTCCATCACCAACGGGGCTCAAGGGAGCAGCTGGCAGTGGTCCTTACCACAGGGTGCAAGGACTGACCCTATTTGCACCCCATACCATCCCTCTGGATGGGAGCAGCAGCAAGCCTGGCTTCCCAAGCTGGCTGCTCCCCCTCCTCCTACCTGCCCCTTGTGCCAGGGCTGCAGAAATTCAAAGCAGAGGCTCATTAGGCAGACTACCTGTTCCTTCCCAGATAAGAAAAGCAAACCCACATACAAAATACCCATCTGTTTCCCCTTCTTCTTCCCTTCGCTCCCCTCACCCCCAGAAATACATAAATCTCTTTTCAATGACATCTAACTGTTCAGCAGAATTTTGAAAGCAGCTCAACATTTCACTCCCTGACACACATCCTAATCCCTTCCAACTCTGTCAGCCCAGAGAAATCACCACCTTGAAAACATTTCCTGCATATCTAATACACAAGTTCTTATTTACAGCACAGCACTCCTAGCATTAGTCACTGCTTTGTAGCCTGGACCTGTGCAGGCAGTGGGGCTGTGTGCAATGTTAGCATGGCAATATGGGGGAACGGCATGCTGACGCCTGCAAACCAGGATGCACTGGGAGAGCTGCATGGTTCTGCTGGGCACTTGCTTCAGATATGCATGGGTAAGAGTAGGTCAACGCATTATTCACATCTCCCAGGCACTGTGCACTGGACCTGCAGAAGCTCTGAACAGTGACAGCAGAAGCTGCGACAGTCAGCAGCTGTAAACCAGCACGGCCATTTCCTAGGTAGAGGGTCCCAGTCCAGAGAGCCTGGGGAGCAGCCTGCACCCTGCCAGCTTGTATTGGCTGTGCTGTTCCCCAAGGATGAAGAGAGGGACAGATGAGATTCTGAGTTCACAAAGTTTATCGCAATTTTTTCCCAGCTATACCAGATCTAACCAAGGTAATCCTTTCCCTTACAGACTTTGTTCAACTTAACACCAGCACAGATAAACAGCGCTATCTTCAGCTGCTTGTCACAAGAGTTTTATATCACTTAGAGAATGATAATCTTCAAAAAAATTAATTGAAGCAGGGTGGAGTGTGGCTTTACGATGCTCCTCACCGGTGGAGACTGATGGTGAGCATTATGGGTAAGATTTGAGAAATGAGAGCACAGTGATGGACATCATGGGATTAGGCTCTGCAAAAGATTTTTCCTTCCATAGGTTGGAATAGTGCTTCCTCCCAATGGTACCTCCATTTTTCTGGGTACTCTAGAGCTGGAATAAATCTGTAACCTGCTTGATAGATCTTTAGTGCAAGAAGTAAGATAGGTCTTCAGTGCAAGAAGTTGTGAGGGGATGCTGGCATCTACCCTTTGAGCACTTGCAAGAACAGGAAACAAGTGCTCCAAGGAAACTTTTTGGTTATGTTTGCTTATACCATATCAGAATTTCACTCAATTTCCTGATGTAAGTTATTTTACACACTTACTAGAACAAGTACCTTTCAGGAACTCATGCAAACACATATAGGCAGTAGTGAGCTGTCTACCTACAGTTTTTATGTTGTATGCATCTTGGCTAGAAAAGTGATTCTACTGTTATACTCATCTCTGGATGTTCAGGAGAATTTATCACACTCTGAGTAACCAAGAAAGAAGTTTGCAGCAGAGTCATCTCCAAGCAATGTTTGCAATGCCACTTGCAGGAAAGCTTTCCTTATTTTACTCAGACCAACCATCTAAGAGCCAAAACCTTGTATAATTCCGAAAGGGCATTTGGCCTAAAAAAATTCTAGGGATATTATACCTGCAGCAAGGAAAACCCAACAATAGAGGATTTCCCTCCACACACACAGTTGTGGGGGAGGGTTCAAATGTCAATTGCCATTAAAATACCTTTAAAAAAATTTGTTCAGTACAACAGTCTGAAATTCAAAAGATAAAACTTACCTCTCTGCAGGAATAAGCAGTGTGATATATTTTAAAATGGAAGGTTGGGGTTTTTTTGATATAAATTCTCATCAAAAACTTCATTCTCAAATACATTTCACAGTTCATTCATGCTGAGAAACACTTCTTATCTTCTGAACCTCCAGACTGTTGGGCTGCACAAAATATGTACAATTTGCTTTTAACGGTTTCAGTGCAATGTACAGGGAGGAAAGTGGAATGCCAGAGGGATTTCCCTGATCCAGGCAGCAGCCATTTAAGCTGGAAAACCCAGTAAAAATCCAAATCATTCCATCTTCACTGCTATTTTAATCTAAATTAATCAGCTCAGTTTGGCCATCGTTAGTTAAGACTCTCTTTTCTTTCTGGAAATGCATCTATCAACTGTATTACCATTTCAGCTGTGATTTAAAAAAGTTAAATGACCCGCTGTAAGGCAGAGACCATAAAGCATATTACAACTCTATCTGTTAGGAAATGTAATAAAGACAAGGCTTGGATATTCTAGAGAAGAGGGACAATGAAAGACTTTAAGCAGAGACAGAAACAGAGCAAGGACTTTCTCTTATTCTACTCAAATTCCTCACTCTTACAGAACACCTAGCTAATTTTACAAAAGCAATGGATTCTGGGGGATTAAGAAAATAAATCTATTTTTACCTCACTTTTTTTTCCTAAACAAAGTATTGTTTACTTTTGCAAGGGATGACCATGCACCGAAGTTTATAACTCAGTTCATACCGCTTTGCTCCCCTGCCTTTATATCCCTGCCATATTTTTTGTGAACAGAATAAACAAACAGACCTTCAGTATTGTTGCTCAGAGTAGTCCGCTGATTTATAGAGTGGCTTTTGCAGCTCTGCTTCCTATCCCTGGCACAACCCATTTTTTTGCAAAGACAATGCATTAAGGAGAGTTTTTCCAATCAGCTGTTCTCTGCAACATCTAGATTCTTTGTTTTAATTAAACAGTTAATTAAGAAATCATTAATTTCCTTATGAGTAAAATCATGTAGTTCCTTTCAATTTGCATGATCTTTTAATTTAATACAAACAACTCTGAGATCCATCTGGATATTCACAGAATAAACCATGAATAATCAGTTAATGATTGTAAAGCACTTTGAAGACAAGAAGTGGCAAATACTTTCATCTATCTATGCATTTTGTTTAAACTTGCCAGGGGCTCTAATAACTAAAGCACCTTGCTGAGTGAATAAAATTGCTAGTTTCTCTATTAAAACACGTAAAATATGACTCTAGAACAAAATCTTAATGAAACAAGCAACAAAACGAACACACACAAATTTTGAAAGGGGGGGGGGGGGGAATAAATCCTGAGCACTTTTGCTGGCAAATGCCTGGATGACTAGCCTCGGTCTGTATGCTAATGTTTGCTCAGGAATTCTTCTTTTAATCTGTTGAATGGAGACCTACTTAAAAGCAAATTCAAAACAACGAAGCCTCATTCCACACTCCCTGTAAGAAGCAACTACAACAATGCAGATTTAAATGCTTTGAAAGCATGGACTGGATTTGCCCTCCAAGGGCTGCTCTGCACTAGGGCTCTGCCTTGGAGTAAGTGCTAGCACAGGCTGTACTGCAGCCCAGCATTAACTGTGCTCACTGCTATGAGAACCAACCAACATGGTCCCTACAACCCAAATGCACCCTTTCCCTAACAGTTCCACCAGGACACGCTCCAAACTCATCACAGCTTTGGCCAAGCCAGGGTCAGTCCCGTTCAGCAGCTCCTTTCATAAGGCTCGCCATAACCGTCTGCTCTTTCCAATGAGCCTTTCTCTCCATCGAGGATACCTGTTTTCCTCGTCATGGGTGACATGCCAACGGTGGCAAGCAGGGAAAGTGGGGATGGGCCACCTGCAGCTTTTCTAGGTGATTTCTCCAGCTCAGTCCCCAAGGGCGATGATGATTGCTCCCCTCCAGGTCCCCTCCCAGAGGGGAGCTCCTCCACTGCCCCATCAGCTACTGTAAGCACCGTTCATAGTATTTTCAGCAGGAGAAAAATTGCAATCAAGGTCCATTTCTAGGTTGAAAACACGATCTCTGTAGCATACAATGCAAGCAATTAGGCAATTTTATATATGACAGATTCACAGGAACTAGCTTATTAACATTTCATTCAGTAGAGGCAAGGTAGCTAAAAATGACTCTAATTAGCAACCTTCTGGATATTCAGAGTTATCTTTTTTCTAATAAAAGCCCAAATGCCCAGGAGTTTATAGTGATACCATAACTAAACTCTATTTAGTAATTAAGTGTTGTCTGCCAAATACTAGGCTACCAAATAAGACATGCATTGTCCTATTCAGTAGATAAGAGGAAGGATGTCCTTGTACTTAGAAACTATGTAGGCTTCAGCAAGTAACAATATGTGATAAAATGGCAAGATGTTCCTCAATATTGGTCTTGTACCCCCAGCTCTGCTGACTAAATTACAAAATGAGCCAAAACCCAGAGAAGTCCTTCATAACTAGGGGAAAGGTAAAAGCGGCAGGGGGAAGCATGACCACCGACTCAATTCAAGACCAAAGAAACTCACCCCCCCACACCCGTAAGGAGCATGCGTGCTAATCTGCATTGCAAGCGGAGTTAGTTTAAATATGACTGACCAGTAACAAGTGAAATGTTTATCACTAGCCAATAAGTATAAACTTAGGCATGTTTTTACTAATTGTTGCTAATTAGATAACTGGATATAAACTCTATAATTTTTGTATGCGGCATGCACGTTAGGTGCAGTGATCCCCCGTGCATCCAGCACTGTAATAAAGAATGCCTGCCTTCTAAAACTTCAGACTAAGTCTTAGAGGGTTATTCTTTTGTGACCGAATTTATGGTATCAATAGAATAATTAAGTTTTTAGACTAGACGTGGAATCTCACAATAAAGTTTCAAATGATGTTCCAAGTCATCTAGTTTATTCAAAGCACATCTGTTCTACAGCATTATGTTGCTCCTACTGCAAACACAGCATATTTTAACATATCTGCAACGTCACAGAGATTTGTGAACATGCACCTCTGATTTAGTCCCGATTTTTCTAGTGACAGAGTGATAGTCTCCATTCTTTGACCAGGGCCAAACACTGAAGGAGGGTCTGTCAGTAGTACTGAGGAACCTTTCTTGCTCTGAATCCACACAATAAGGTATGAGGCTTATTTTAGAACAGAGTTTGTACAAAGATGATTTAAGAGTTTAGGGTGGAGAGGTCTATCATACCTGAGCATCTCAGAAATTTATCAAAAGCTTTGATTAGATTAGGATATGCAAATCACAGTAAGGTTAGGCCAGACCTTTTTCCATTTACAAGCTTGTTTTCCTGTAGCTTATCTCATAGCAACTAAAATAAATCAAGGTATCCAGGAAATATAAGGGAGAGATTTATGAGAGTATGAATGGCAATAGCTGGAGCTTGTCTTAGCCAGTAATTCTGATAGATACATACACTGCAAAGTGCGAAATTTACTTAAACTTTGGATGCAAATGCTGAGGTTTAATTATTTGAAAATAACGATCTTTTAGAAAAACTTGAAGCAAGAGAAACAAAGCAGAGGAAGGAAGGATAAACACAGACATACATTTAGACACACAGCATTTTAACAGTTGGTGTAAGTGAAATAGAACTAAATTTCCCATACTGTTTTAAATTTCATTAACTTTTCAATTGTCACGATTCAGCAGTGGTTTAACAAATGTTAATTTGCTTATACACACACACACTTTTTTCTTAAATGCCTGCCTTCTCTTTCCAGATGGCAGAGCCATGGGAGCTGTTGGTGGTGGTACAGAAGAACAAACTCTTCCTTCTGTGCTTCAGGGAAGACTTATAGCAGCTCCTATAAAGTCACTTGGTGAAAATCCTCCTGTTCATCTGGCTCAGCACCAGCCTCCTGCTCCACGGCATGCTGCATCAGGGGTATTCAAGGATTCATATTCTGGGTATTTGGAAAGGCTCTCCAGATCCTGCCTATGATTAAAGGAGTCTCTAATAGCTGATCAAGACCACAGGATGTGCATAACCAAGAGGAGTCTATTCTACATCACAGATGAGTTTTATTATCACTTGGGCCCACGAGCCCCATGCCACCTGGCATAGACATGCTGACACACCTGCCTGTACTCACAGTGCTCAAGTGCCAGGCTCCAACAGCTCTCCCACCAAGCAGCCCCTGTGCTACGGCAGCCCTGGCCTTCCGGGAGCTACAACAGCAAGGTCCTTCCTCTGTGCTCAGAGGGAGAAAAAGGGCCAGTGCTTGCATAAAAAGCAATTATCACTTTTAGAAGAAACAAACCTCAACTACATTCATCTCAATGTTTATTGTTAATCATTACTAATTCATTTTGGGTGCACTGCATTATAATAGCAAAGCCATTCAGTATTCATGAGGGCTGGGAACACAGGCTGAGGTCCTTGCACACTGCCTGAGAAGGATGGAAATGTTGCGGCTCCCTTTTTAATGGGGAGGTTTGGCTTTGTGCCCCTGTAGCAGAAGAGCAAACTATCCTGTGTACAGCAACACACTCTCTGCTTGTACGTGCAGCCCCAGAAAAGAGCACCTTAGGGAACAGCACAAAGCTTGGAAATCCTCACAGACCTGCACCACATTTCACCTTCCTCAAAGGTTACTCAGTGGAGTTTGAACAGGACAAGGTGCCTTCTAACATGACACGCACTGCCCTGTAGGCACCAGTCACCTCCCACCACCTTGCCACTACATGCCACCACACCAGCGGTCTCCCTTATCTTCCCCCACAAACACTGGAATAGGGCACTACCTCAACTAATGTAATGAAATCGAAACAACTCTGGTGTCCTCCAACATTGGCAGCAGGGCCTGACACCCTTCTCTAGAGAGCACCTAACCAGCTCCCCTGCTTGCAAGCTCTCCTCCTGCCTGGAAGTCTTTTGCCCTTCAAGCTGAGAATCACAATTTTGAGTTGATTTCCATCACCCCCATCTTATGCATTGCAGTAAGCACAACCAGGTCCTTGAGCAACAGATCACCTGCAAGCTACAGCCCTGCATCCATGCACGGGCTCCCAACAGTTTTGTCACATCTCTGCAAGTGAACAAGACCCTCTTAGCTTTTGCACCAGCTTTCCTGAGTTGTTTTTAGCAATCTCCCAAAATTCCTTCTGAATTCACCAAATCTTAGTGTTATATGGCAATGATGTTATCACCCTAAATGTGAATTAACAGGGCTCACATTGAAAGTTAAATGGGAAGGATCTCCTTTCTGCGTTCATTCCCAGTAACAAACCTGTGCTTTAGTTTTATACACCATGATTCTCCAGTGAGATCCAGAGAGGACTAACATATTTATGGTCTATAGCTTTCCCAAATTTAAAAAAAAAGAAAAAGAACTATGTACGCACCACCATATAATTTCCATGCCCTGCCCTGCACCCCCTCCCCCCCCAAACTTCTGCTTTCCTCATTTCATTTACAGAAAGTGCCAAAGGAGAAAAGCCTCATTTGGTATGGAAAAGACAATTCCAGAAGAGTTTGTATTCTGCTCCTGCTAAAACTCCACAGCAGTGACCAAGCATTATGCCTTCAGAAGAAAACAGGTGTCAGAGCTAGTTTCTCTGATCTCCTGACCAAATATTATCTGCTTTCCAAATACTGCATCCTGAGTGACGATATTTTTAATAACACGAGGAATACTCTGTAGCTCTGTTTTTAGAAAGTGAAAGATCGATCTCAGGTCATTTTGATGCAGTCTGCTCTTGGCTATGATATTGCTTCATTGACAGCAATTAACGTAAGGTCAATGATATAATTTAGCCCTTTTTAAATTACAGTGTAGAAACATTGCGTAGAGGAGCACATAAAGTGCATGAGATTTAGCAGTGACCTGGGAGCTCGATCATTAAGCACACAAGGAGGCATATTCTCTTCGCTCTGAGTGCATTTCCCATTAATGCTAATAGCACATTGAGAGGAAAATATACTCCATAAACTTTCATTACTCACTTTCTCTCTCGCTCTTTGACAAATGAGGTGCTGATGTAGACTCAGAGGTAGGCAATACATCCACTTCTCTCTATGCCAGTGCTATAGAAAGCCAAAAAGGCTTTTCCTTGCAAGTGCAGACACTCCTACATCTCACACTGTGGATTTGATTAAATCTTGCTTTGAAGCCATTCAATTCCAGTCAGTATTTGAGCGGGACACTACCAAACACTGCCAGAAAGGACAGTCCTCTTTATTCCCATCTCACCCACTGTCCTCACACTCCTGCCCCCTGTGTTGCACCAGCTGTGGCGCTTGTCTAATCCCTTGGAAAGTCAATTCACCCCCTTAACTGAGCAGAAAAATAAGAATTTCTCTTCTAGCCTAGCAGAAAACTTGGGTATCTCTAAACTTCTCACTCTCAAAGAGGCTAATTTTTTCCACAGTCAGCTGGTATCCTGGTGGCATTCCAAGTGTATAATTACTTTCTGGCCGTTCACATTCCCACAGCAGTTCTCTGTAAGATACAGATTTTTTAATTTTGTGTCCTAAACCAACTGTGGAAGAGCTGCCACATGTCACTTCACCAGTGGCCAAGTGTTGCTGATGAACAAGGTAGCTCTGAACAAGGGAAAATACTGGTCCAAGCAGAGGAAAATTTGCAGGTGTTGAAATGTCTGCTTTGGGTATCATTACACAATTCACACACAAATGGGAGATCTGGTCCTTTTCACAGGTATGAGGGACCCGTAATAGTGAAGTTGTGACAACCTCTCAAGGAGGAGCATTCAGAAGTAAAGGCAGTTATGGGATGAGACAGTCACCAGAGCTGTAGATAGAGCAGCAGCCCCTGCTAGCAGGGGGAAAAAAAGGGAATTCTGGGAGGATGAAGGCATCCTGCCTCCTGCAGCTTCCTGCTATGCCAACAGCTGCCCTCAGGGCTGAATCAGCCATCCTTGCTCTGTCCTTGCGGCCCTGGGCTGGGCAGGACACTCAGTGCTGGCCCAGGAGCCCTGTTTGCCCCGACTGGACAGCCCATTCCTGCTCCCTGCCTGTCCATTCTCTGCAGAAGAATGGGAGGTACAGGCAGAGGCGATTTGCTCCATGGTGCTTCTGCCAGTTCTGCCCCTCGCCTCCCTACATCTGTTCTTGGCCTCAGCTCATCCTCTTCCTCCTCAGCCACTGACAGGGTTGTTTTGGGGAAAAGAGAGGTGGAAAGAGCACATCTGGACTAGATGCCCATCGGCATTTGTGTTATAGAAGTGTTTGCTTTTGTTAAAGTGCAAATAACACCTTTATTTCTTCGGCTGCTGGATTTTGCAGGGGAAGGAGAAGAGGACGTTTCTTGGAAAACTGACTGGAAGTAAAAGGCTACATGGACAAATGTGGGTACGTGGAAGTCACAAGTAGAGGGAAAAACAAGCCTGAATGTACCTTACCAATAGTGCCCCACGGCCCAGCTCTTCCATCACCCTGAACCCACAGGGCTCCTTCCTCCAAACTCACACTGGCCCCACAGAATTCAATTTACTAAACACAGTAGTCTCACACTGACAAAATTCAGTTTCATCCACAGTAACAAGAAGCCTTGAACCAGGTCTAACTTCTTGAACCCGACTGCCCCCTTTCAATCTGCATTACCATATATTGGAAAAAAACCCCATAAGATAGTGAAATACAGCAGGAAATCTCACCCTCTCCTAGAATTTGTTGCTTCCAAAGCCTCTGCCAAGCTCCCCGTGCGACCATGCCACACTCCTCTTCCCTGTAAGCTCCCAGGGCACCAGCTCATAAACTACACCTGAGTCCTTGACACGGTGCATCTGCCTCCACTAAAACAAAACAATGGAAACACAGATTTCTTATTATCAATACATTTACAAGCTGGTTGTTCAAAGCCCTCTTGGTTCCCTTGAGAACTGAGAATAGTTTGAATCAAGAACTCAGTATTTAAAACACGCAAGTCTAAAACAACTCCACAGTCTTAGACAATCAATCTTCATTCTGAAGTAACATCCACAGTCCCCCAGGATTTTGTGCCAGACTGAAGTCTAGCAGGGAATCAAAACTAAGCAATGCATTTAGTTCAGCTTCAGAGCACTCCTGCTCTCTGCAAGCCTGATCCACCTGTGCAGCAACACAAGCTTCCTGGCATGTAACCCAAAATTTTTGCTAGACTAAAACAATTGGCAAGTCTATTTACAACTAAATAACCTAGTAAAGAAAAAGCAATATACAACAGAGGTTTCAGAAGCACTCAATATACTTAAAAAAAAAAAGGGTTTTGAAACTCACACATGAAAATCTTTAGCTTGAAGATATCTGGAGAAATAGACTACTAAATAAATGGTCTTACTTGAGAACAAATAAGACAAACATACCTGAAACAGCTCTACTGCACCTGAGTGTTCCTCCAAGCCATTCAAGGGTGCCAGGGTGGATAGACATTGCACTTATCCCTTTGAGCATTTTCTTTTCTTGCCTAGTAGCCAGTCTTCCGTGTGTTAGTACTCAGCTCAGGTACTCACCTAGCAGCAAGAACCACTCCTAACAAGGGGCCATGTTTCACACAAACATATTTTTTTCCAAGCAGAAATGTTGCATAACAAATAATAAGACTAACATTATATTAGTAAACATAACTCTAGCATTTAGCAGAGGAATACCTATACTCCCAGAATACACTCACATTGAGACACACTGCAACACAGGCATTTATTAACCTGGAATATATATCACAGGTTTAATGGAAACAGCTGCAAATAAACTACAAACAGGTGGGCTGAGTTATGGGAGGTTTGCTGACTGGCAAACGAGCCTTCACCTCAACAAGGCTCTGCTTGCAGCAGCTGAAGCTGGAGGTGATCAGAGCCTGAGCTTGGGGGTGCAGAGCTGGGGCAGCCAGAGAGCAAGCCCTCCGTGCAGGTGTCCCTAACAGCCCACTTCATCACCCAGCCACTGCCAGTCACTTGGTTCTGCCAGCGGGCAGAGGCCCTGTCTCCCTGCGCAGGGGTGGCACGCAGAGCGGCTCTGCCCCTCTCTTCCCACCCCCTCTCAGCCACCGAGCACCAGCCTGCCAGACCCCAGACTCTCCCAATGCGCACACGCAGCATCTTTTCGGTTTAGCAGGGCTCGTGCCATATCAAAGGGCAAAATAGGATCCTTTGAATTAAAAGCTTTCTGCAGCACACGTAAGTACAGAAAAGGAAAGCTTTATGGAGGTAACAATTGCTGTCTGTTATCACAAACACAGATTCCTCTTAAAATTCACCTGCTATGCATGAACTGGTAGAAAGTGCTGATGCTGACAGGCATGTGAAACCAATGTCTACGTGAGCAGTTTTCATATTAAGCAGGCCCTCAGAAACAACCAACAAACTAGAAGGAGCTGGTGCTGTCTGGTGTTGAACATTGGGGTTGGTTTTTTTTGTTTGAGTTCCCCCCCCCCCCCCCCAATTGTAGGTCAAAATTAGTTGTTTTAATGAAATAACTTCACTTTCAGAGGTACTGAAATCCATAAAACCTCTGAAAGGTTCAGGACTTCAGAAAACCAGGTTATTCCTTTTCAGGCCTAGCTATTAACATGGATAATTTTTAAAAATAATTTTTTGAGTTTCTTCAGCAGCTATTTTAGGAGACATTTCATGGTCTATCCTGATACCTGATCAATTCAAATCAGTGTTAAACCTATCACTTTCACCAGCAGTACATTAATCCAATTTGAAAAGTGAGCATCTTATATATTTAATCACTGAGCATAGTTCTTGTAAGGTGATGCTTTGACTTGTGATACAGCACATGTGCTAGAGATTAACTGGAAACTACTTTTAAATATTCAGTATTCTGTGTGATAGTATCAATGATCAAAGATGCAGAGAAATTCTACTTATTAATTAATAAACCAGGCTTTAAGCCACAGATATGGAGCAACCAGAAATAGGAAGCTGTCATTCATGAAACATAAATCAGCATTTTCCATTTCTTTTCCCACCTAGCTAATCACAAACAGTAATGAACCATGGACAAAAAAATTAATGGCTTCTTGGTGAAAAAATCAATGCTAAAATGGCCTATTTAACCAATTGATAGCAATTGTGTAAAGAACATTATCTAAACTTCAGTTTTCTGACTAATTACTGTAACAGGGAAGGCATGAAACTAGGAAAGAAAAGAGAAGTGATTCATGATATTTTTTATGGCAAAACCTGCAAGGGAAATTGAAAATCCTAGTCATACTTCTACTGATGTTGATATTCACAGCAGATTTTCCAAGCTGTATGAATTTTTATCACAGATCACTCGCATACAAATATTTACTTTCTTAATGGACATTCTTCCTTGAATGAATTCTAAAATGTGTACCGAAGCAGAAGGTTATAAGTTAATTGCTATCGTCATTTCTACTCAATTACTGCCTACACTAAAGCTGTCATGCAGTAAAGGCAAGAGAGAGAGAAACACCACTGCTAATGGTGAATTTCCTGGCTTTTATCACTGTGTCAAAACATTATCATCCTGTAATCACAGGCTTTCATCCAAAATAGCTCAAATGGCAGCAAAATCCCAACGCAAAGCGTTTTAAAATATCAGCTTAGTGACGGCAAGGAACAGGATTAAGCACTTAAGCACTGCTTAAATTTTTAGTAAGCTGGTGCTTAGAGGAACTCCCAACCTAAGCATGGGCCAGCCTCTCCATTGCATGGGGAGACAGGCTCCTCCAAGGGGCTTTTGAATGGCTACACTCTGCGTAGGCAGCAGGAGGGTGGTGGGAAAGGCAAAAAGGACTGATCCTGTAACACAGGGAATTTGGCACTTCCCTCCGATGGGCATTCACTGCCATGAAGCCTTTCCTGGAATTCAGCTTCAAAGTCTGGGGACCAGAAATCCTGATGTTCATCAAGAACACGCAAAACCAAGTTTATACTGCTTTCCTGTGCCTCAGGTTTCTAAACCCAAGTTATCCTTGGAGTGCTCTTGCCAACAAACACCAGGGTTGCTCTCTGGCTTTGTGAATATTAAAGCCATCTCTATTACATGATGAACCCCAACTAAAGATGCTGGAAGAGATCTGCACCAGAGTACCTCTTGGGGTGAGATACATTGTCCTGGGAAAGGGCAACACACACTCAAATCTCACTTCATAAGGAAGGAATTTCACCCCTAAACCAGACCAGTGCTCCAGCCTCTTGGGAGAGGAGTTTCGTCCTCAGGCTCCACAAATCTAGCTCGTGGTTTCCTTAGCACCTGCCTAGACTCAACTCTTAACTATTCTGTAAACTACCTTAACTTCTAAAATGAGCTCAAATGAAATGTGTTGCGTATATGTCACTTCAGTAGCTTATTTTTGGCTAAAACTAGTTATTTAAAGGTGTCAAATTTATGAATGAGCTTGACCATTGTGCTGCATAAATATTTCAATAGAAAAAATTAAACACCAATTCCACAGCTGAATTCATCAACTCCTTTCAACCCCAGTGCAATGCTTTCCTCTCTATCACAGTACAGCCCTGAAACAAAGTAATCTCAGACATACAGAGAGCACAGAGGAGAAGATATCATAGTGTTAATGGATTATGACAGCAGATAATGACACATCAATGTATTATTATATTAATAGATCCACAGATATCCAAAGCTGCAATCATTAAACAACAGCTGAATCTACCTATCCAATGAATCGCACATTTTCAGATACGGACATTTTTGTATGGCATTTGCAAATCCCCTAGATGGAAAGTCAGATTAGCATTTGTTATTTTTAATCCCATTAGGGAAGCATGCACACTTACCATACCTCACATGTAACCTTCACTCCACACAGGAGGCTCTGCTCTATCTGCAGACCTTTATATGTCCCACTTAGATTTGCTTTCTGCAGAAACCCCTAGTGCTCACAGCAAAACTCCACAAAGACACAGGCCCGCTTCTATGCAGCAGTGTTTATTATAGATGTATTTATATGCCTCAGCAGCTCTTTCCCCTTAAGTCACTCAGACATGATTCTTTCCCTGGAAATGAAGCATGAAAGTGTGGGAAACTGTTCACAGCTCGATGACTGCATTTCCTTACGTCTGCGAGCCAAATTACGAGGAGTGTGTGAATACACAGAAAGCTCATTTACAAATTAGGCTGTTAGAAAACTTGGATCCAAAAAGAGGCATCTGTGTGTTCTCTGTGTTACAAATACTTGCGTTAGGTTGCCTAAAAGTGCTTTTTTTCTTTGGGTACCGGGCAATACTAATTTATGAAGACAATTTCTTAGATACTCATATCTAAAAAAAAAAAAACCCACAGCAATTTACAAATAGTAATTTCTTCTGTTTCTGAAATGTCCAAAGAATATCACTGGGTCATACCATGAAACTGCTACCAAACTCCCTGGGTGTGGAAACCAGAGCAGGAGGGGAGAGTATGCAGTACTGTACAGTTCCCAGATTGGGTGTTGGAGCATGTCCAACATTGACCACTTCTCCTTCAAATTTAAGGATGAGGCTCCCCATCCCCAACTAAAAGGCAACGATAACAGCGGCGTGTAACTAATACATTACCCCACTGGTCTTACAAGCAGTACTGCATTTTTCAAAGTACTTGCTGTAGCACCAAAGAAAAATAAACCTCACAAACCTAAAAAAGGAATTCAGCCAAATGGCTGAAATCTTGCATTAAATCCAGCTAAGGAGCAAACTTCCAACAAGTGTTAATTTATGGTCCTTATAGCAGTGACTACGAAATCCTCTCAGTACTCTACACACAGATATTAAAGCCTGCCAAGCCAATGCACGTTAGGGTTTAGTTACCAACTCATTAAAATGCATGGAATTGACATGGGTGAATTTCCTTGTCTGCTTTCATAATCCCAGGTTTTATGTGTATGCTACACAAATTTTATGCATGACTAAACAAACATCAAGTCTAAAATCCAAGTTTTTAGACTTTTTTTCTTCACTTAGGATCAGATTTTGTCACCAATGCTGCATGTATTACAGATCATGGCAAGATGAGTAGCTAGAATCAATTTTATTGTAAGAATCACTTCTTTGTTTGAATTAATTCTTGGAGTAATAAGTAATTTACTGTTAGAAGGGATGACAGGCACCAGAACTTGCAGCAAATCATCATTAAAAACAACAGATGTTTTATTCACACTATCAAAGAAAATTTAAGCCTAATGTATCTGGATGAAAGCCAGGCTTTCACTGAGAAAACAGTAAAATACATGTTTTAATTGAGTGGGTCCCTTGGAATTTACAGGTCTATGCTGGTGCTATGTACTTCCCCAAATTAGGACTAATCTTCAGAGATAAAGAGCAACTGAATTGAATTATATTGTCTGTACCATATTTTTAAAAAGCAAAAATCTTGAATGGCATAATTTTCTGTTAGTTTATGGTGTTAGAAGAGCAAGTATTTTCCTTTAGAACTCGATAATGAGAGAAAGCCAGGTAGCTTGTTAAACCTCACATTTACTTGTTTTATAAGATGGTGTTAGGCTTTTCCCTACAAGCTGAATCCATCACCTCAGAAGTTCTCAATCCTCACATCCTTTCTCAAGTCAAAGACACAAATGTGGTTTGGGGATTTTGTTCACGTGGAATCATAGATTGCTCATTTAGAAATTATTACAATACAATGGATATCCCATTATACATTTTTCAAGCAAAACTCCTTTGGTTAAAAACTAAGACATGTTTTGAAAAGTACCTTGCTTTTGAGGAAACTGGTGGCAAACTTTTTTGTCAGGAGTTTTGGGAATTCATTTGGAATAACTGAAACTGAATTTTCTTTCCAGCATTATATCATGAGTTTCACATTATTTTATGTGATGTTTATGATGAGCACTGACATACAAAAGCCTTTATGTTATCTTTAAAATAAGGAAAGCCATTGCTACCTAGAAACAACTGAAAACTCCTTCAACTTACCTTCTAGATCAAAGCTTTTCTTCACTGTATTTTCACAAGTTTCTTCCAGGCGGGGACATCCTGTTCTCCAGGACCCCTCCAACCTGTCTGTCCCCAGGGCGGTCCTGGGCGAGGGTGGTCGCAGCTCCTCCTTGTGCAGGGCCGTTTGATTTCCCTCTCCCACCCTTCCCGTTTCAGCCACCAAAAGACTGAATTCTTCCCAGGACATAAAGCAGAAATCCTTTCTGAATGAAGTAGGACACACGGAAACTAAAATGTCTGTCAGTGCCTTGGGTGTCTGTGCCCAGGTGCTGGCAGTGGGGCTGCAGGGTGAGCTCTGTGAGGGAGAGGCTGGCACTGCCCTGGACTGGACTCAGCCGGTTCCGGCTGGTTCCAGCTGGTTCTGCAGTGGCCCCACCACCGGGCACAGCTGAGCCCCTCAGCGACGCTGGTGGCACCTCTGGGAAAGCGTATTTAAGAAGGGCAAAAGGCTGCCTGGGAGTGAGGAATGAGGAAAAATATGTGAGAAACAATTCTGTAACAGCAGGAGGGGGAGGGGGAGAGTGGCTGGGTGGGCATCTGGCAGCTGGCCAAGGCCAACCCACCGCAATCAGAGAAATTCAACAATTTTTGATTAAGAGAGAGTATTGTGTTTCCTTTTTCTCACGGTTGGTGTATTTAAGAACAGCAAAGAGAAGAGGAGGAGCAACAATCTCCTTACATATATATTCAGAACAACAGTGTATTTCCAGTAACAGATAGTGGTTCATACTACTGGCCCAGTTTCACCACGGCAATGAAAAGGAAACAAATGCTTTCCTGATGCTGCTGACACCCATTTGGATACTGCTGTTAGGCTTTATCTCCTGTCACAGGACTCTCTCTCAAAAAAACCCAAATAATCCCTGTAGACAAGCATTTGCCTTTCCAGGTTCTTCCCAATCAGGAGACATCAGGCATGCCTTCTGGTGTTGTTCAAGTCTTTCTCATGAATCGGCAATTGGAATGTACCACCTCAGCCCAGACAGCAGGCTGGACCTTAACATTTTAAAAATTCTGCTTTTGATTAGTTGACTCATCTTTCTTACACAAACGTTGCCAGGACTGTAAATTGGGCAGAGCAGGAAATGCCTGTCACACTGCAGAACACTGGAAAGGTCAAGGCAGTGTCTGCTGCTACCCTAAACAGGCTCCAGAAAAGACATGAAAGGTAGGTGCGATGGCAAAAACTGCAGCAAAGGTGGAGAATGGCACTTCAAACTATTTTTATGACAAGCAGTGTTTCAGTAAACAGAAATGTTCCTGTCTGGAAACACACCATGTGGTCTTCCAGCATGCGCCCTCTTTGCTCTGCTTGCTCACACGAGCTGGCAGCAGCAAGATGAATGTCTGCGTGGTCAGTAGCTGTACGTCTTTGCTCATGACACAAACAAGTTCACTGTTAAATGCCCGTTCCTCAGTGATTTGATCTTGGCTCACAGGAAAAAGAGATCTAGTTATGTGTGTGGGAAAACTGAAATGCTCAGACAGAACTTAACACTGTGGGACACTGGGACAGGCCATGTCCTCCACCCAGCCCTGTCCCACCACTTCTGTATGAGGGAATACGGTACATTTACACCAAATTTATAGGACCTTGAAAACGCCAGAAGTCCCTTTGCCTCTGAGAGAGCAAAGCTATGAGAGGCATGGGTAAACTAACCGGGCAGAGACTATCAGGACTAAGCAGGGAACAGATTTTGCATTTTAACAGCTGAAATGCAAAACTTCTGAGTTAGCTAGGGATTAATCTAAAACCCTTGGCTTGAGTCAAAAAGAAGTGGTTTGGGGTTTTTTTTGTTTGAATTTTTTAAAAAATAGTGCTTTAAGTATTTAGGAGAAATGTAATTTCCAAATTGTTCTTTAAAAGTCATCGTGAAATGCTTTAATGTTTTCAGAAGCCATCTATTCAATTTTCTAGTCAAAAACTATTTGCCTAGTACTATCTAGATTTGTAAAACTATTGGGACTCTGCAACTAATATTCAGGTTTCACTTCAGGCTTGGGACAGTGCAGGGCAAACCTGGCTCCACTGAAACGGTCAGCATTTGAGTGAGGACGGGGAGGCATTGAGGTGGGAGTGGTGAGCAGAGCAGCACTGGCAGACGTGCAATAACACCAGATCAATGAGGTTCATTTATTTTCTTCACTGTTCTCTAAGGACCGAGGTATCATGAAGGTCTATGAAGTGCAGTTTTCTCACTGCAATTTCAGTGTTATCAGTTTGCCATGCATGCTCCGGAAGGACAGAAACTCCTGAAGCATATTTTCACAGTCACTCTGTTTAATGCCACATTAATAAAGGACTCGGTTTAGGCTTTGCTGATATTTTTAAAAACATACCTTAATTCTATGAATTACAGGTCATATCTTGTAATATATTTAGAATTGTTTGAGACTATCCTAAGAAACTGAGGCATTTAGTTAGAAAAGAAATTACCTTAGTCTCTTTACGGGCTTCTAAAAAATCTTTTAGAATCTCTCTAGCTACGTGTTTAAGCTGTATAAATATCTTAGGAACACAAGTATCTTTTGATAAGGTAGAAACAATTTCTCCAACTTTATATAAATACATACATATCTCTCTCTCTCTCAAATGCAAGGGGGGTTTTTTGACTCTGAAAGACACATGTAATTTTGGGAACCTCAGCTATTCCCTAGTCAATGGCTTCGTAGCACCAAGACAGTTGTGAAAGGTTATTTATGGCAAAGCATCAACATGTTTTCTTTGACTTTGTATAGAGAAAGGTAGAATTGGTCTGGCTATTTTTTTTTTCCCTAAAGGAGAGTTGAGACCAAGAGAAACAATTGACCGAGAAATTTCATAAAAGGTCAAAAAGCTACTGAAAATTATCATAAGAGTAGTGTCAAACAACCAGCCCTCACAACAAATACTGCCTCTGGTACAGGACATTTATCTACAATTTTTGTAATATGCACTGGAAAATTTTACTTAGAAAATTTCAAAGGTGACATACATTTTATTACCCCACAATTAAATAGCAAATTAGTTGGAAAAAGCATTAAATCAAATAGTACCTTTAGGAAGGCCCCCTGGAAGGTCTAATCTAGAAGAACTGAAAGCATCAGTGGAAATGAAAGGTTCTTATCCCAACCTACATTTGTAATCAAGCCTGATTAAATCACATCAGAAGTTGGGAACTAACTTGAGTGTTAAGTGCCCATTTTATGACATCTTAAGGTCAGTTTAAAACTCAGCTAAATCTTATCTGAATGTCTAAAATGTATATCTGTAATATATAAAAGCTGACAAACTACTTCAGCAGTTTCTGCACAGGACCTATACTGGCTTATGTATTACATCAGTCGAATCATTGCAAATGATATGCGAGCTCAAAAGATATGCACAATTTTTGTTAGTAATTTGTTCAAAATGATATTTGAAGAAAAACTTCAAGACTTTCATGGGAGCAATTAATTATGTTATACACAACGTCCTCCTAAAGACACAAACAAAATTCATTAATTGATTTTCATATTTGCATGCAACTTACATTTGAGGAAATATTTTACTTTAATTAAGCTTTTCACCATTGAAAGATGCTAGTGTAATCTTAATGATCTAGCAGTGAAGTTGGAAATGAAGCGCAAACTCAGCTTTAGACTGTCAAACACGTATTAAATGGACTAATTTGTAATTCCTGTGATTTGTATTGGATACAAATCAGACACCTTTAGCTGCAGCATTGTATTCTTTACCAGTAATCTCCAACAATCAATAGTATCTTAGAAGAAAGCCATATTACATGTGTGCCCTGCATCCTTCAATTCATCTGATGCTCTCCCTTATCAGATTGTGCTTTTAATTGCTCGCAGCTGGGATTTTTAAGGATATGTGCCTGCATCAGGATGTCATAAAAAACCAGACACTGAAAAAAAGTCTCAAGACAAAAAAAAAGTATGCTTTTGATCGTGGGTAGGGTTAAAACACATTGTTTTCTCTGTAAAAAGTCCTCGAAAATTAAGGAGGCAACATCTTGCTGTGCAATAAAAGAAACAGGACTGCATGGGGAAGAAAGGATGGGTTTGCTTATGAAGTATTTGCTCAGGGCACTAAATTAAAGCTCTGCTAGTGAATTTAATTGTAATATTTTCTTACTTTCTGAGAGCCTGGTTTTACAATTTATGCAACTTCTGCATTGCGTCACACAGCACATGTTCACACAAATGCTACAGGCTCTCATTAGCAAGGTTCAGAAATCAAACACTCTTCTGAGGGCACATTAGTCTTCATTCTCCTGTCTCATACCTATGGAGCCTTTCACTGCTGGGTGACTGTCCTGGTTTCGGCTGGGACAGAGTTAACTTTCTTTTTAGTAGCTGGTACAGTGCCGTGTTTTGGATTTAGTGTGAGAATGATCTTGATAACACTCTGATGTTTTAGCTGTTGCTAAGTAGCGCTTATCTTAAGCCAAGGACTTTTCAGTTTCCCATGCTCTGCCAGCAAGCAGGTGTGCAAGGAGCTGGGAGGGAGCAGAGCCGGGGCAGCTGACCCGAACTAGCCAAAGGGGTATTCCATACCATGGAATGTCATGCCCAGTATATAAACTGGGGGGAGTTGGCCGGGCAGCACGGATCGCGGCTCGGGAACTAACTGGGCATCGGTCAGCGGGTGGTGAGCAATTGCACTGTGCATCACTGGTGGTTTTTCTCCTTCCCCCCCTCCTTTTTTGTTACATTCCTTTTCATTACTATTTTTATTATTATATTTCATTATTACTATTGTTAGTATTATATTTTACTTTAGTTATTAAACTGTTCTTATCTCAACCCACGAGTTTTACTTTTTTTTCCCCTCTTTCCTCCTCCTCACCCCACTGGGAGGGGGAAGGGGGAAGCGGCTGCGTGGTGCTGAGTTGCTGACTGGGGTTAAACCACGACAGTGACACAGGTTTCCCCATGCCCACCCCAGCAGGTCCCCTGCTTTCCCTTCTGTTCTCTCACATGGTGGGTTTTCCCCACGATCTCTGCACAGTGATGCCTTCTGGCTCCCAGACCAGACTCTTCTCTAGCAGGTCTTCCTACCTGAGGATTCCTTCTTCTAGATTCTTACTTTGATATTGCCTCCAGTTTAGCTTCTTATTTTAACTACTGGCTAGATCTTAGCCATTTAAATCCTCAATCTACCTCCTCCACTCCCCCCTCACCCTCACAGCTCTAGGAACACCTAAAGCCAGGAAACCCCTTTTTCTCTTGTGAGTTATGCAGGCTTTCCTTCTCCCCAGTCCCAGTTGTGCATCTAGACTTTTTGCAGCCGAAGCCAGAAGTTTTGCCTGCTGTCTAAACTGGCTGTGATCACGGCAGCACTGAGCCCAAGATAAAGAGCAATGTCTTAAGGATTCACACTCAGAGCTTTGCTACCCGTACAGCTACTCCCTGAATTGCAGGAACCAAGCCTTGTTGCTAACACAACCCTTCATTGCAGTGCAGCTTTCACAGCAACAAGCATCTTGGGGTAGGTACCCTCACTGCTGTCTGAAGTATTTCAAGTCAGACAGCCCAAAAATAACCCACCTTGAAAGACAGCGCCTTTGTCTGAAAACATAGCTCTTCACTTTTAAAAGGTGTTAGTGGCATAAGGTTTTTCAAAATGGAGTTGCTACCTAGCTTCATTTGTAATATACTAAGCCTAAGTATAGTGAGTGAAATGAGTGACAGGATTTACAAAGAATGTTAGCTCTGAAATACTGCACTCTCTCATGGTTCAAAGAAGCAATTAAACTTGATATAGTCGGGAGAACAAATAATCCCAAAGCAGAAAGCACACTTTCAGTTTTCAATGTAAACAAAAAAAAAAAGCCGTAAGAATGATGTGGTAACATACAGTTCTAAATCATACACGCTGTTTCTGCTTCTGTATAATTTTGCTGCATTGCTTAACAGGAAAGGTTCGAAGCAAAGAGCTGTCACCAACTGCCACTGAACCTGCCTCTCATCCTTTCTCATAAATTAGCAGAACTCTAAAGCTGCAACCATTACAAGCTTTTTAAACACTTAAAATAGGCCATTTATTATTTTCCCCCTTTGGCCAGCAAGTCCATTCTGCAAATACTGCAAATTGATTCCAGTAGAGAAGAGAGAGGTTGGTACTTCTTTGGTGTGACCTTCTCTATTTAGAAGGGTTTTCTTTGCAGCAGAGATTTATATCACAGCACTAGTTCCAGCTACTGTGCCAGAATATCCCATTTCCAGTCAAAACATCACATCTGTACTTTTGAATTAACCTTCTCGGCTTAACTCAAGCTCACTTCATTTTCTCCTTCAGCATCATTTAGCCACTTTCCCTCACAATCCCCAGAACCTCATGGTACTTCCAGTTCCTGCCACGTTTCATTTCCCTTCACACCTCCTCAAATGCCCTTTCAGCCTTTTTGCATTTCTAGTCAACTCTCTCCTAAGTGGTCTTCTGGTTTCTGGTTCCTGTAGGTCTTGACTGAGGTTTTCCTTCTGCATAGGTCTTTCATGCTGCAGACGGCTGTGCAAGCTCTTCTCTACGACTGCAGAACTACTCTTGAAACAGGCCCATGCGCAAAGACTGCACCTCAGATCTGCACACAGACATCATTGCCTGAGAGTGAAACACCCAAATGTGCATTGCCTGGTCTGTCCCCTGAGGACAGGCTCCCATGCCAGCCACCAGCCTCCACCACCAGCTGAGTGTCCAGACAGAGCCCTGAGGCTCCTCGTGTGCAAGCCTAGCAGTCCTTTTTCCTTTATCCTCCCTGACAAATCTCCAGAGCCAATGAGGACACCACAGACCAAGATCTTATCTGCTCTACTGCTACAGGCAATCTCTTGGTCCGGAATACAGGAAATAAACCCAGCAAGTGCATTTTTTTAAAACATTTTCCTATCATGAAGAAAATCAGCTGGTGATGTATCCTCCCCTTTGCAGTTTGGTGTCATCTTTCAGAACAGAAAGTTTTGCCAGAATCTTCTTTTCAGCTAGAAGCACCTGTTGACTTCTAACATTTTCTGGTACAGGATGGCAGGTCTGATATAAAATTCGAATGGTGGCTAATTGACTATTTCAAAGTAAAGGAAAGATTTGCTAAAGATATCCCCAAAGTAATTTTGGATTCATTTATTTTCTTTTACTTCAAATAAAAGCATGCTGTTATAGTAATGTGTCACAGAGTTCACAGTAAATGCCAGTGAATCCTATAATGAAGCCTCCTGTATTTGCATATGCAATTAATACTGCATATGGTAGCATTCAGTTTGTTAGTTATCTCTTTAAAGTGTTCAGTAATCTGCACTTCAAGAAGTAACACACCATGCAAAGCTTTTTAAGTGCTTTACAAACATATTTCATTAATCTTCAGCAACTTTTTAAAGGTGCACATTATCATCCCTACTCTACCAATGGATAAAACTTTGCACAAAGAATTAATTTACAATTTTTCAAAGGCATTTAGTGCTTAACCCTTAATAAGGCTTAAAAACCTTGTTGTACATCAAGGTCCCAGAAGGAAACTGAAAATGTCCAAACACGAGCAATAGAAACAACTAAAGCATGAGAATATTTCCACATGAGGAGAGATCAAATAGAGTAGAGCTAGTTAAAAGAGAATGAACATATGGCAAAGGAGGCATAAGCAACCAGAGCACAACTTGCCAGTGCCTCTTCCCTCTTCATCATGGTCTAACAGAAAGCTGCAAGTGGAGATGCACTGAAATTCAAAGGCAGGTCATTTAAAAAGGAAATGATACTGCGTACAGCTAATGCATACCCATGACCATATGACCTCTGTAGGGCAAGAAAGGGCTGGGGTCTGGGCCAGACATGGGGACACGGGGCCAGGCGCAGCGCTTGGCAGCAGCGTCTCCCCTCCACAAGGCTGTAGCTCTGGCTCAGCCTCTCCATGGGCTCTGGGAGAAGTCAGCATGAGCAGCAGCTCTCAGTGAACTCCCCTTGTCACCCTGAACATAGCTGTTCCCTTCAAAAACACTTGTGCTCCAAATAAATACAGCATGCCTTCCTCCTCCATCACCCTGCATAAGGATACAAAGCGAAGATATACCATTATGTTTGCTAAAGTACATTGCTGGAATCAAACCTGCTTTAGGTTATTAACAAACAATACACCGTGCAGGGTTTGGAAAGTACCTCCCAGATGAGAATATTAATTCACAACTGTTGGGGAGGATTTTATACTTCTCTTTTTAACCCTACCACTTCTCTTCCACTGAGGTTTCCTGCTCCTGCCTCTGCCGCTGTCACTGTTAGAGTCATTAGGTCACCAAGGAGAAAAGCATGAGATGACTGACTGATGAGGCACAGATGGTGCCTTTCAGAAGAATAGCAGGAACAAAACAGGCCAGGGCTGAGTGTCTTGCAGTTTGCATGCAACTTTTCCAAGTGCTCTGAAGAAGGTAATCTGGCCTGCTGTCATGAGAGCTGTAAAGAGGGGAATTATTTGATTGCTGAAAGTATTTGGTTTCTGAAATCAACGGGAAGACTACTTCAAAGACGAGCGTCTGAAATCCATGCTGTAGGAGAAGGTGCTAGCTGGGGAAAAAAAGAAACCTTGGCTCTTATCACAGTAGAGAGTTTAATAATCCAGACTGCCAAATCAGGAAGATAAGGGGAATGCAGCTTTTTGTGTGAGCATATGAAAAAATGACCTTGAGCAACAAAGACAGCAGCCTCTAGGAAGTGGTAATATACAGACGTGCCTGGAAAAAGCATGATATTGCCAACAAGGTTGTTGAATTCAGTAATTTTTTTCACATAGGATGTGGAAAAAAACAACTAGAAAAGGGGTCATCCAGAATGGATTCTAACCAAAAGTATGGAAACTGATAAAATCCATTACATAGGACTAGATTTTTTAATAGGGAAGGAAGAGGTTAGAGGATACTTAGATAAGCCAGAGGTTTTGAAATTGGCTGGGCCTGATACCCATCCTCGGCTGATGAAATCTCAGGGCTGTTAGCGGTTATTGGCAACCCAGTGTTGAAGAACAGGGATGAGGTGCAGAAGACTGAAACAAGATAAATACACTTCCTGTCTTTACAAAAGGCGGAGGATGAGGAGATGAGGAATTAGATATCTATCAGCTTAGCTGCAGTTCCTAGAAACAAATAAAACCAAACAATTGGTAAGCAGAGAGAAAATCACAAGAAAATGAGTGGCTGCCTGATTGGATCTGTTCAGAGTAATTGGTGTCAAACCAATCTCGTTTCCTTCAATAGTAAGACAATAGATTTTGTGTCACATCTTGATTTCTCTAAAGCTTTTCACAGTATTTCATCTCACTTTCTTGTATATAAGCTAAGAAAACACAGTCTGGATGAAAATACTAGGGAGTGGATGCAGAACTACTTGAAAAACTACTCAGAGTAGTGTCAAAGGTTCATTCTCAAAACAGAAGATATAAAAAACCTAAGCCTCATGGGGAGCCTTCTTAGGTCTGGTATCAGTCATTATGAATGGCAGATGAATTAGTGTACTTCCTAGATTTGCAAATAATACCAAACTGGGAAAGGGGGAAAACAGGTTGAAGATCAAATGTAGATTTAAAAAATACCTTAAAAGTTGAACTCTGAAAACAAACAAAACCAGGTTTCTATTCAATAAGAACAAACGCAGAAATCTACACCTATGCTGGAATAATCATCTGCACAAATGTAGGGCGGGAAAGAATTTTACTGGTGGTAGAGCTCCATAAAAAAATTCAGGAGCTATAAAGGATCAAAAACCATATGTTACAAAAAACAGGCAAATGCTCTTCTAGAAGTCCAAGCACAGAGATAACTTACAAGACAAATGAAATAGCCTTTCTACTCTTCTCCACACTATCAAGGCCTCAGCTGGAGTACAAGATCCAATTTTGGGTCATGCAAACCCAGAAAGATATAAGGCAATTAAGGAAAGTCCAGAGCAGTGAGAATGATCAATAGTCTAATAAACAAGACCTAAACAAATTGGGGTTGCTCAGGAAAGGAGAGACCAAAAAGAGACGGTAAGTACACAAAAGACCAGTGCAGAGGAAGAGGTGAATCTATTCTATTCTATGTCCTCAGTGGATGAGAGAAGTAACAAGCTTCAAGTTTAGCAAGGAAGAATCAATTTGGTGTGATGAAAAAGCTTTCCACTGAAGAAGGTAACGAAGCACTGTAATAAATTGCCTAGAGAGACCACGGAGCCTCCGTGTTGGGAGGGTTTTATGAACAAGTCGGAAAACAGCTGCCAGAAGCTGACTTGGGGCAGATGTATGGATCAAATTGGGCCCACAGGAGTCTATGCTATCGCAATGCCTCTGATGCCTTATGCCCACACTGCAGTCTGCCAGCTCACTTTCGTACAAACCACGGGAAAATAATCGAAAGCACACAGATACTCTGTATTTGGTATGGAATCTACCTAAAAAAGGTATCTTCCCCTTTCCTGCTGAAGCTCTTCCACACCTTAATACCTTGCATGTCTATAATGCCCTAAGTGCTAAAGCTCTATACATACCTGTAGGTATTAAGGGACATTAGGAGATGTGATAGATAAAATTCCCAGCAAGAGTGTGTAAGGTCACACAGAAAGGCAGTGACAGAGCAAATAACACTGTTTCCTCTGGCTCAGGCATCCTTGCTGTCGCCAGCTGCTCATTCTCCCCTCAACTATTTTAATATGGATGTACAACATTCATTAACCTTTCTCACCAGACCAGAAAACTGAAATCCAACTCCACTTTCCTGAGCTGCTCAGGAAGTTATTGCTATCTTGTTCCCATGCATAAATTTAGAACCAATTTAATTTTCTGGACAGTAACTTGTTAATTATCAGAGTTCAGGCAATAGAGCTAGGTGTTACAGAATTACAAGCTCTATATCAGCTAGTTGCCATGGTCTGGGACACATCCATCCTGACTACACTCTGCTAGAATTAGTGCTCACTTTACACCACAGGAAATAAAAAAAGTACCTATTTGCACCTCTCTGGGCCTGGTTCCCCACACAATATCTTAACACAAAACCATGCTCAGCAATGAATTGAATTCTCTCTGTGTTCCTGTCAGCGCAGCCTGGGACACCCTCCTGGGTCTCATCTGGAGGTAAATTCCTTCTTCTGCAGCATGGGCTGTGGCCTGCTTCCTGAAAGCGTCATTTATTAACAACCACCCTGCTACTGCACAGACCCAGAATTCAATGCAGTTGTAGATTTTTCCTGCTTACCTGGCTTTTGGTACTTTACTAAGTTTGCTACAGAGAGTCCTGCAAGTATTCTGGAGAGTAAATGCTCTATGGGGTACCTGGCGGCCTGTGACTAGAAAGGGCAGGACTTGACATCAGCATCATCCCTTCTCAGGTCCCTTTAGCTGCGCTGCTAGCTAAATCTGGAGTCGGCCAGCAGAGCCCCTGGGTGCTGACTCTGTGCTCGTCTATTCCTCCCACTTCCCTTTTCTATTTCCATCACCTGTGTCCTGGTTTATGGTGGAGGGTGGCTGTCATATTGCTTCACTTTACTGAGAGATTTCTTTATAATTTGCATGCGTGTGTATTTGCGTAATGGCATGCTGTGGAGTTCAAAGCTGTTTTCTCACTTTCAAAGAAGTCCTTGTGTGTAAGTTGTCCCAAGTCTGATGTGCACCAGGCTTGTATTTTTGTTCTTGATTGAGTACTGCTGCACTATGTTCTTTTTAAAACTCTAGCTATTCTGGGAGAGGTGTATAATTTAATATGTTCAATAGATTTCTTGTCAGGCATTCACGTACAACTTCCTTCATCTTGCACTCAGATGTTTGATTTTCCACAGTAATTGGATTTGCCGCATTTGTGTTTACTTTTATGACCTATGGTAAATGCTGCTTTTTTAGCTGAGGACTATTAAAGGGTTATTAAAGGTTACCTATTAAAGGTAATGTACAGTAGCCTACCATGTAGGTTTTCTGAAACTTACAATGCTAGTTTTCAGGCCATTCAGAATCCTTTTCACATAGGGCATTAATATACAAATTAATACAGCCTAAACACTACCTTAAGCAAAAGCTCTTCTGTACAACAGTAGCTGTGGGCATGCAGTGTAATATTATTAACCTGCTCTATGGTTAGATGCACGGCAATTCAGCATATTTGCAGTGGGCCAGCCTCAAGTATCCATGCAGAGACCACGAAGAAAAACTTTTCTCACAGGTATTGCTCTAAAGCCCATTCACAGGCAGAACTGACCTCCCCATTGAAAGCAAAATGAGAAATCTGAAGATACACTGCAGGGGAGACCTCCAAAACTTTCTGCAGGGACAGAGCCAATGTCCCAAGGAACTTGGCCATGAAGCTGATCTAGGACTGCAGAAAACAAAAGCTATGAAGATGAGAGCTGTAGGACATGTGAAGCCTAGTGACACCATCTCTGCCTGTAAAACCAAAATCAAGATAAACAATCTCCTTTGCAAGCATGAGACTTGCTAAGGACAAGTGGAAGACTATTACTATTGGGATGGGGGAGCTGCCATCCCATAACTAAGCAAGCAGGCTTTTTGCTTCTGCCGGCTTTGCTAGTACATTACCTAGTTCTCTATTTTGGAACCAGTTTCCTTTCCTATTGAATTGATGTGGAAGAGTCAGAGCTGCAGGGATGAAGGCAGGTAAGAAGAGAGGCCAAGAGTAATGATGGCTTAAAAGACAGGGCTTCAGGAAATCACTCACAGGGCACACATTTTAATTTGTCTCTGATGCTTGCACTGGTGGTCCTCAAGTTTCTCCTAGAAGTTTCAGCACATTTGTTTTCTTTGTTCTTCTCAACAATATGTGCATGTCATATCTGGGGTTGTCATTTGTGCTCAGTACTCAATGTTAGCTGCTTTCAACCTTTTCCTTTTGTATTTAAAAAGCCCAGCTGGGAGTTCTAAGCAGCTGAGCTCAAAAAGATGCTTTTAAAATCAAGAAGCAAAAGTGCAAACAGCGGCAGGGAGTGCCACTGAAACCTTCAAAAGGTGGAAAGGAGCATAAATGCTCCAGTACAGCCTGCTGATTCACTGCTTCTTCATGCAGGATGCAAGCCTGCCAGCAGCGGCTGCACTCTGTGGCAATCCTCATCAGCTCGTTCTGAGCAGGAGTGACCCCAGGTTTTTCCTGAATGCCTTCGCACGGACAAGCTGGTGGTAGGAACTTGGTCCTTACAGCATTCCCCACTATTCATCAAACTCTCTGGTCTGCAGGGATTCTCAGCATAAGATACTCAAGTTCTATAAACATGAAGAGAAAAATCAGGGAAAGCAAGTGTCCAGCAGTAGGTAAGGGACAGCGGATGGTGAGCAGATGGCCAGCAACAGCCAATGCTCCTCCTGACAAGGAGAAACAAGCCAGCACGTAATCCTGCTAGGAAATAAACTGAGGTCAACAGGAAACAAGTGACATGTTCGTGTTCTTGGGAAAGAAAAACAGAGAAAGCAATTACTAGAGCTATTCTTACTTATAAAGGGGAAAAAACATCATAGGGTGTGGTAAAGGAAGCAGGTAAGTGATAGCATGGGCAACAGATTCAGGTCTGCCAAGTTCCAGTACTGTGTAATGATTTGCTGTTTTCATCCTAGTAAATTTTCAAGTTATATTAGGCTGGTAGAGAAGATCGCTTGCTGTCCTAGACCTGATGCCCCTTGAGTTGCAATGTATCCCCCCCTGCCAAAAGAAAGCCCCAAGATGTGTCCACCAGCTGCTGCTCATGCAGACATCAGCCTGCCTTGTGCATGAGCATCGGTCCCACACAGGGGGACCCTTGAGGACTGGCCATGGAGAAAGTGGGAGCACAGAAGGAGCCCTCTGGTCCATAACTTCTCTTTAGTCCACTGAACCCTGACCTGTCCATCCCCAAGGCTGTATTTAACCTCCTGAGATGCCATAGAAGTGCTTTTTCTTCAGGCTATTTCACTCCTGTGGGCTCCCTTTCTCCTTTTTTCTGGTGTGGGAAGATACCTCCTGAAGTGGGATCCTTGAGGCCCTCCTCTTGTCTTCTTCATTTCTGGGCTGCGTCTTCACCCGGTGCTTTTTTGTTCATACAAGGCAATGATCCTCCACCCTCAAAAGATAACTCCGATTCTCCTACAGTGTATAACACTGTGACATCTGATACAACTACAGTATATCATCACTGAGGTAGAAGAAAATTATTTACCTACACTTTCAACGAAATACATTAATTCAGTGTATATTAACCAAGACACTACAAATTAGTGACTGTATGTGAGACAGTGAGCTCAAAGCATTGAAAAATGTGCTATAGAAAGCACAATATTTTGAACTATATGATAAGTGAAAACTAAGATGCATCACAGTTTTATGGAGTACCTCTTCTTTTTCCCCTCC
The DNA here is from genome assembly GCF_018139145.2 of Gymnogyps californianus. Taxonomy (NCBI): domain Eukaryota; kingdom Metazoa; phylum Chordata; class Aves; order Accipitriformes; family Cathartidae; genus Gymnogyps; species Gymnogyps californianus. The sequence continues at coordinate 3,412,348 of NC_059484.1, forward strand.
TAAACTATGCATATTGTACAGTAAAATTTTCACAAGAATGAACTGGGGAAAAAACCCACCTTTCTGAAGATGTCAGAATTAGGTCATCTCAACATGTTGGGATGTTTATTGAATTCATATTTTTCCACCTCATCAAATGACACAGTAGAAGAAATTCTTTAAGAATAGTAACAATTCAGAGGTCAGGACAAAAGGCAAAAAAAGGGGACAATTTCAACAACTGGTGAAATCCTTTGAATCCAGGAGAACTGAACTATGAAGCAATTTTAAGCACAGAAGCATCCAGTTAGGACAAAAGTGGGTCAGGTGTTTAATGGAAAAGCACAGACTAAAGCAAAAAGTTTTTTTCCACTTCACAGTACAGCAAACTTGGATTAAATAACAAGCCCAAAGCTAGAGGTTCTTGAGATATAAAAATAAAATTGACATTCTGTCAATATGAACTTGGTATTAGTTAGTAAGTAGAATCCTGTGAGTGCCCCAGAGAGATGATGTCCACCACAGTGGACTCTGTGGGAATCATGGGGCCACAAAAGCTCCCCTAACCTTTCAGAAAGATCTGAGATGATGAAGCTGTAAATAGAGACAGGCTTTCATATCAGCTCACCGTATCTTGCATCCAATTTCCACCTGCCTTGTCCTACGGTAGGATTTTTCAGTGATACATATGTTCCCTTGTGAATGGAGGTACAACGCTGACATGGAGCCACGCACCATTATCGACATGTTAACAGCAGCTCCACCAACACAACAGCTCGCAGTGACACTCAGAGCTCACCCTTTCTTGTGCTGATACAATTTCCCCTGGGGACACACATATACTAGCAGTTCCTGCCTGAGAAAAGAAGTCTCATAATTTTTTGGAGACCGATTAGGATGGTAAAACCTATGCTGTTCCAGTTGTGAGCTTCCTGAAGTTTTCCCAGCTCCTCTTGAGCTTTAAAATGTTCCTCTAGAGCCTCCCAGGGCACTGTCTCCAAGGATGCCCACTCTTATTCTCAGTGGCATCATGTATCACCATGTATTTGTGAATACAAATATTTTAATCTAGTTAGGATAAGAGTACGCATCACTAGCGAGCCTCAGTGTCTGCAGCCCTGAGCCTGGCTGTACTCACTATATCTAAGCTGCAGCTCAACAGCACAAATCCACTCTTTACCCTCTAGCTCAAGGACCTTCTTGGTCTCTGGGGCAGAAGTAGTTTATACAACTGGAGCATGAAGTGTCGTGCTATTTGTGAGGCTTTTTTATTATTACTATTATTTTTAACTCCTTTGTTGGATGTTTAGGTAAAGAAGCTGCCTGGTATGCACTTGAAGTGACAGTGTACCAATCGCTCAAAGTCACAAGACACCAATGTAGTATTCAAAGAGGTTGTACATGCTTCTGACTTCTCAGACACGATGAAGCAGTGCTTCAGCATGGCTGAGGGAATCTTTTACAGTTTTTGTCATGTTGAAACTTATATAAATCTTTTCATAGTATAAATTTTAGTGAGTATAGGAAATAGCATAATTATTAATGTGAATGTATCAACATCTCAGAAGTCTTTTCCCAATGAAAACACCAAAGAAATTAAGTGAAAAAGATTAATGAAATACTTCTTTTCTTGACAAGAATTCTAATCCAAATCATGATACAAGTGAATTTGTGGTTGCACAAGCATATTTAAACCCCCATGAAACAGCCCACAGCAAAGCGACTCCTCATCCCCACCTAGTGACAAAGGTGAAAAAATGGTTCAGCTTTCATTAAAAAACAAACATAGACTCCACTGGGTATCATAGCTATTCACACACAACGGCCACTGCAGTCCACCTGCAACTAAACCTACTTCAAGCTAAGCTCAAATAAATTATTCAAACCGTTTCATTATCTCATGAGGTAAGAATAGAGTGGTCATATCTGTATTAAGTGGGATTTTAAAGGCCATAGAAACTCTTTAAAATATTATTTTAAGGGCCAATAAGTTAATGTTACATTGTGCAAAAGCTGCCTCTGCCTTTGAGCAAATAGCTATGCTTATAAAACCCAGCTGAACAACTGGACTTTATATGCAGCCTCCTTTCACACGTACACAGATCATTTTCCTGATAAAAATACTGATCAAACAACACTTGAAATGAGGGCAGCCGTCCTTAAATCAAAGTGAAGAAAAGGTGTGTGCACACTGTGTTTGGAAGCTGTGCAAATATGCTCACAAAAATCAGGGCCATAACACAGCATTTCCAGTTTCAGGAGAAAACCTGTGTGAAGAACAGCATGAGAATTCTGCATTATTCTTAGAACAATTTTGAGTGACTGTTTATTTCCCTACTTTTGCACAATATGCTGGATGGGCTAACTTCTGCCCCAACTTCTCTAGCTAAGAAACAAGAGGAAGCATAATCACCCAGAGCACCACCAGCATATGGGCTGTTCTGTACCTCCCCACTGGACTGAAACCCTCAGCATGGAATAAGGAGGTGTGAAAAATGAAGGAAAGAGCCTTGGAATTCTGTTTAAAAAGGAGCCTGGATGAACGGGACAAAAAGGACACCATGCCAGAGGGCCTTCATGCTCCATCTCACATCCTGGTGCTAACACCTGTTTGGGCTAAGGTGGGCAGGCTACCCATCTGTGCAAGGAGAAGCCCAGATGTTTGACTAGAAGCAGTCATACCAGTCCAGTGCGTTCACTAACCTCGGTCTTTTAATTGACATGCTCTGCAGGTGGATACCGTATTTCCAAGAGACTCAGCTATTTACAGATGCCCTCAGTCGAGGAGACTCCTGTAAGGAACTAAACAAAACCCTTCCATCTAAAGGTTCCAAAGGAAGAACCAACAGTGCTGATGCCTGGTGCTCTTGGACCTTCCCCAGAACACCTCAATCCAGCTGCACGCTGCGCCCACTGTGGGTCTCAGCCACACACTGCAATTTATGACAGCACAAGTAAGGAGCATGATCACAGTATCAGACTCACCACGCAAACAGATTTCCAAGATAAGGTACAGTGTTTTAGCGTTGCCTTTCGGGAGGAAAGAAGGAAAGAACATTCAGTACTGGTTAAAATGCCTGCTTGCCCTTTGTGCTGCCAAGATCCATTTGGGATTGTCTCATTACCACATTTGGCCTTCAGCTACAACTTACCCTTTGGTCTCCTCTGATATGTGAAGCAGGTTAGCCCCACTTACATCTTTTCTCCCTCCGCATTCTGAGCTGCCTGACAAGAAGACATCAGGCACATCTAGATGATGTGTAAGAAACAGGCCTTATCTCTCCCAAAAAGTCAATCCCACTCCTATCAGAATTATCAAATCCTCTCACCCTCCTTGCTGATGTCCTCTGTCTAGGGTATTTGGTAAACTGAAATAGCGGCTGATATAAACACAGACTGCCTGCCAGAATAAAAATAACCTTTTTGCTTGATATAGAGGAAGACCAGGAATGACAGCAGTGTGCCAATGAGGAAAATCAATGCCACTCAGCCACTGTGATACAAGAAAACACTGAAAAATGCATTTAGAAGACAGAATTTTTATAATGTTTTTAGAAGTTCTCTTATCTTACGTAGTAGCAGCAGTCAGGAAAAGACTATTCTTGTCCATCCTGCTCTACCTGCAGTGCATGCTCCTCCCCACCTGAGAGAAGACGTACATTCTGCTCTAACCTGCTTTGCTGCCTTCATCTTGACAGCTTATTAGGAATTATACACTAAGACAGAATCTTATTTTGTTACTTTCTACATCTGAAGGAAGTGTGTATGCCTGAGGAGTACACTGAATATGAGAAAGGTGCAGCTGTGTATTTACCTGGAAAGCAACAAGCACTTTCAGTGGCAAGATTTTTCAAGTGTAGGTGATAAGCAGAGATGGAAAATATCCAGCTGATATTACAAAGAAAACCAATGTAAGATTAGTGGAAACAAGTTAGGATCCTGATTCTGCATTACACCCACCAAGTCTGCTGTGACGATCTCTCACCCAACTTCTAAGGAATGAATTAGATGATCACTACGATGAGTCTGTCAGTGGCGGCAGAGCAAAGAAAGAAGTTTATTATGTGCACAGCAGTACATAATAGCACACACTGTTAGCAGATTAGAATCATAGAATAGGTTAGGTTGGAAAAGACCTGTAAGATCATCGAGTCCAACTGTTAACCTAGCACTGCCAAGTCCACCACTACACCATGTCCCTAAGCGCCACATCTACTCATCTTTTAAATACCTCCAGGGATGGTGACTCAACCACTTCCCCGGGCAGCCTGTTCCAATGCTTCACAACCCTTTCAGTGAAGTAATTTTCCTAATATCCAATCTAAACCTCCCCCGGCGCAACCTGAGGCTGTTTCCTCTTGTCCTATCGCTTGTTACTTGGGAGAAGAGACTGACACCCACCTTGCTACAACCTCCTTTCAGGTAGTTGTAGAGAGCAGTAAGATCTCCCCTCAGCCTCCTTTTCTCCAGGCTAAACAACCCCAGTTCCCTCAGCCACTCGTCATAAGACTTGTTCTCCAGACCCTTCACCAGCTTCACTGCTCTTCTTTGGACACGCTCCAGCACCTCAATGTCTTTCTTGTAGTGAGGGGCCCAAAACTGAACACAGGATTCGAGGGGTGGCCTCACCAGTGCCGAGTGCAGGGGGACAATCACTTCCCTAGTCCTGCTGGCCACACTATTTCGGACACAAGCCAGGATGCTGTTGGCCTTCTTGGCCACCTGGGCACACTGCTGGCTCATATTCAGCCCCTGTCGACTGACACCCCCAGGTCCTTTTCCTCCGGGCAGCTTTCCAGCCACTCTTCCCCAAGCCTATAGCGTTGCATGGGGTTCTTGTGACCCAAGTGCAGGACCCAGCACTTAGCCTTGTTGAACCTCATACAGTTGGCCTCAGCCCATCGATCCAGCCTGTCCAGATCCCTCTGTAGAGCCTTCCTACTCTGAAGCAGATCAACACTCCTGCCCAACTTGGTGTCATCTGCAAACTTACTGAGGGTGCACTCCATCCCCTCATCCAGACCATTGATAAAGATATTAAACAGAACTGGCCCCAATACTGAGCCCCGGGGAACACCACTTGTGACCGGCTGCCAACTGGATTTAACTCCATTCACCACCACTCTTTGGGCCCAGCCATCCAGCCAGATTTTTACCCAGCGAAGAGTATGCCCGTCCAAGCCATGAGCAGCCACTTTCTCCAGGAGAATACTGTGGGAAACAGTGTCAAAGGCTTTACTAAAGTCTAGGTAGACAACATCCACGGCCTTTCCCTCATCCACTAAGTGGGTCACCTTGTCATAGAAGGAGATCAGGTTAGTCAAGCAGGACCTGCCTTTCATAAACCCATGCTGACTGGGCCTGATCACCTGGTTGTCCTGTACACGCTGTGTGATGGCACTCAAGATGATCTGCTCCATAACCTTCCCCGGCACAGAGGTCAGGCTGACAGGCCTGTAGTTTCCTGGATCCTCCTTCCGGCCCTTCTTGTAGACGGGTGTCACATTTGCTAACCTCCAGTCAACTGGGACCTCCCCGGTTAGCCAGGACTGCTGGTAAATGATTGAAAGTGGCTTGGTGAGCACTTCCACCAGCTCCCTCAGTACCCTTGGGTGGATTCCATCTGGCCCCATAGACTTGTGTGTGTCTAAGTGGTGTAGCAGGTTGCTAATCATTTCCCCTTGGATTATGGGGGCTTCATTCTGCTCCCCATCCCTGTCTTCCAGCTCAGGGGGCTGGGTACCCAGGGAACAACTGGTCTCACTATTAAAGACTGAGGCAAAGGAGACATTAAGTACCTCAGCCTTCTCCTCATCCTTTGTCACTATATTTCCCCCCGCATCCAATAAAGCATGGAGATTCTCCTTAGCCCTCCTTTTGTTGCTAATGTATTTATAGCAACATTCTTTATTGTCTTTTACAGCAGTAGCCAGATTAAGTTCTAGTTGGGCTTTGGCCCTTCTAATTTTCTCCCTGCATAACCCCACGACATCCTTGTAGTCCTCCTGAGTGGCCTGTGCCTTCTTCCAAAGGTCATAAACTCTCCTTTTTTTCCCCGAGTTCCAGCCAAAGCCCTCTGTTCAGCCAGGCCGGTCTTCTTCCCTGCCTGCTTGTCTTTCGGCACGTGGGGACGGCCTGCTCCCATGCCTTGAAGATTTCCTTCTTGAAGAATGTCCAGCCTTCCTGGACTCCTTTGCCCTTCAGGACGGCCTCCCAAGGGACTCTGTCAACCAGTCTCCTAAACAGGCCAAGGTCTGCCCTCCAGAAGCCCAAGGTAGCAGTTCTGCTGACCCCCCTCCTTAATTCTCTGACAATCGAAAACTCTGTCATTTCGTGATCGCTATGCCCAAGACGGCCTCCAACCTTCACATCACCTACAAGCCCTTCTCTGTTCACAAACAATGGGTCCAGCGGGGCGCCTTCCCTAGCTGGCTCACTCACCAGCTGTGTCAGGAAGTTCTCTTCCACACACACACAGGAACCTCCTGGACTGTTTCCTCTCTGCTGTGTCGTATTTCCAGCAGACATCTGGTAAGTTGAAGTCCCCCACGAGAACAAGGGCTAGCAATTGTGAGACTTCTCCCAGCTGCTTATAGAATATTTCGTCTGCCTCTTTATCCTGGTTGGGTGGTCTATAACAGACTCCCACCATGATATCTGCCTTGTTGGCCTTCCCCCTCATTCTCACCCATAAACACTCAATGCTATCGTCACCATCATTAAGCTCTGGACAATCGAAACACTCCCTAACATACAGGGCTACCCCACCACCTCTCCTTCCTTGCCTATCCCTTCTGAAGAGTTTATAGCCATCCATTGCAGCACTCCAGTGCTGTGAGTCATCCCACCATGTTTCCATGATGGCAACTATATCACAGTTTTCCTGCTGCACAATGGCTTCCAGCTCCTCCTGTTTGTTGCCCATGCTGTGTGCATTGGTGTAGATGCATTTCAGTTGGGCTACTGATCCCGCCACCTCTTTGGGGGGAGAAGCCATAATTCCTACATGACCATTCTCAGGCGCTTCCATGGTTTCTAACACGTCAATAACACTTGCATCTTTGCTGCCGCATGGATCTCCATCCCCTGCCTCCACGGAGACAGCAGACTGAAGGACCTCACTAGCACACCGTCCCTCAAACACTGGCGTGCCACCCCCAGGCTTATCTCTAGTGAGCCTGGTTTTATCCCTTTCCCCTTTGTGCTGGTTTTGGCTGGGATAGAGTTAATTTTCTTCACAGTAGCTAGCATGGGGCTATGTTTTGGATTTGTGCTGGAAACAGTGTTGATAACACAGGGATGTTTTCATTACTGCTGAGCAGCGCTTACACAGAGTCAAGGCCTTTGCTGCTTCTCACCCCACCCCACCAGCGAGGAGGCTGGGGGGCACAAGAAGTTGGGAGGGGACACAGCCGGGACAGCTGACCCCAACTGACCAAAGGGATATTCCATACCATAGGATGTCATGCTCAGCATATAAAGCTGGGGGAAGAAGAAGGAAGGGGGGGACATTCAGAGTGATGGCGTTCTGTCTTCCCAAGTAACCGTTACATGTGATGGAGCCCTGCTGTCCTGGAGATGGCTGAACACCTGCCTGCCGATGGGAAGTGCTGAATGAATTCCTTGTTTGGCTTTGCTTGCGTGCACGGCTTTTGCTTGACCTATTAAACTGTCTTTATCTCAACCCATGAGTTTTCTCACGTTTACCCTCCCAATTCTCTCCCCCATCCCACTGGGGGGGGAGTGAGCGAGCGGCTGTGGGGTGCTTAGTTGCCTGCTGGGGTTAAACCACGACACCCCTTCAAATCTAGTTTAAAGCTCTTTCAATGAGCCCTGCTAACTCCTGTGCAAAGATCCTTCTCCCCCTTTGTGACAGGTGTACCCTGTCTGTTGCCAGAAGGCCTGGTGTCGTGTAAACCGACCCATGACCAAAAAACCCAAAATTCTGCCTGTGACACCAGGCTCGGAGCCAGGTATTGATCTGCTGTCTCTTCCTGTTTCTTCCCTCATCATTCTTATGATTCTTAGGGTTTAAATTCTACTGATTTAGTATCTTTCCCTTTAAAAGTTCCAAGTATTTTATGGTCAGGGTTAAGCTTGGAGGAAACTGAATATGGTCATTACTTTTAACTCCATTTTACACATGAATAAATTGAGTATGGAGAGAAAAAGACATTCCATCTGTCTGAGCATCATCTTGGGGAAGTGAGAGGAAAACCTTTGACACACTCCTGTTGTGGTTAGGATGTAGAAAACCATGGCAGACAGTAGCAAACAAGCTTATTTCTTTTCAGGAGGTCCCTGTCCTTTGGTTATTCTGTGCTCACAAACAGTGGAACAGTCCTGTTAGCTTACATGAGTGCACACAAGTGATTTGCAGGCCAGAGCTCCTCTGTAGGTATTAATGCCTTCTAAAGATTTCATCAGCCACTCAGCCAAGAACGTGCAACAGGTAAAAATCCCCAAGCTGGAACAGAAAACTGAGTACTTGCTACAAACAGCTCATACTGAGTCCACAGCTGAAGCATACACCTCCAAAATATGTTCATTAATGACACCAAATAACACGATTGAAACTGCCCATTTTTAGATTAATTACGATAACTTGGTGCAGACCAAAGCAGAGGTGCTGACCAAGAGCTGGAGGCTCTCTTGAAGGCACGTTGTGTGGCGTGCCGTGGGCAAAGGAGTCAGTGTGCACCAAGTCTATACCAAGGACCAACACGTATGAGACGAGAGACCACAAACAACCATGCTGTAACTGCTAGGGTAACACAAAGAAAATATTACAGCTCTGATAACGATTTCCTTTCAGCCAGGAAGCCTGCGACAGCTGGCCAGCTCTGTCACCTTTTGCAAGTACAGTCTGTATCTCACAGTTCGCAAAGGCAGATACACACACAGAGTTGTCTTGTTTGTTATTCTGGAAGGTGCTGTTTTGGCTCAGTCTACCCACAGCCAGTCCTGTACACTCAAGGACAGCCTTCTGAGCTCATTCAGGGGCACTGGCATGATGAATTTTTTTTTAAAGAGGAAGAGCAGATACAGATGGGTCGGAAAGGGGATTAGCAAAGGCAGAAACCTGAGTGTGGGCACCAGAAAATACAAAATCAGGCCTTTCAATCTATTCTGTGACCATATGTTTCTGGCAGTGCTCTTGCCTTTTGTTGTGTGAAAGTACTAGTGCAGTCCAAGATGTCCCTGCTCATGTTCACACACTCTGTCCAGTTAGCCACACACAGAGCCATGCGTACTGCAGCAGTGTCGTTCGTACCACTGCCTCAAGAGCTCTGCAGCCAGCTTTTATGAAAACCCCTTATCCAATACCCAAGAGCTGCCAAACAGCCAGGCCAGAGCAAAGCAGTGTATGGGAAGTGAGCCAGGGCCTAGACTTAAAAAGGCACCTTCTTAAAGAAAATAAAGGAGGAAAATGAAAAGGAGCTAAGAGATTCAAGGAACAGACAGTTAAAAGTTCAAGATTACATGCTACCAGCTCCCAAAAAGATGGGAATTAATATACAGGTGTTCAAACCAAACTAAGACTACAACGTCCACATGGAGATTTGAACTTTAGTTGTCAAGAGAATCATCTCATCGGTCTGCCTTTCTCTGGAGACCCTTAGCATCCCTTCCCTTTTCCAACGCATCACAGCTGTACGCTGTGCATTGCAGACACTGTATAGTCACTCCTATGCAATGTTCACAAGAATACTGTTTCCATAACATCAGTTGTCACTACACAGGAAACAGCTAGACACGCTGCCTTCCACAGGGTTACTATGTACACTTAACATAGAATTACACCCTTCAGGGAACCTTTTCCACGACAATCAAACCCCAGCGGTTTGAGTCCTCTGTGCTCACGATGTGAGTGCTGCTGACCCACGGGGTTCCCCCCCAGCTCAGAGGTGGCTGCAGCTGCGCACGGCCGCACAGTCTCAAGGCTGAGCACGAGCCCAGCCCCATGTGAAGCAGTTACGTGAAATCAGCATGCAGGGATGGCTGTCAGCAAAGATGACTCCCTGCAAAGGGCTACGACTTCATGTATTAAGTAATTATTACAAATAATTACTGCAGTTGTGGTAGGGCAGACAGAGTATGCTGGAAATGCAAGGCACAAGACAAATTCTGGGAGAATTCTGGGTGATATTTTAGATCTGCCAATTCATGCACCTCGCTGATTCTTGGTGCAAATTACTCACATTTGGTCCAGACTGGCCTACATGAGCTTCTTTTGTCTTTAACAAAAGTGGTTTATGAGCCTGAATATTTATTCAGTAGCTGAGAGATAATATAATCAGTCACACCATCAGATCACTGTACTTTCCAGTGGCAGAAGAGATGGGCATTATGCTAAATCAAAAAGAAAATGCAAGTTTGGCTTTTAACAGCCTGGAATGAAATTTCAGTTTGATACTGCCTGCTAAGTCATGGCCAGTGCTGGAGTCTTTGAAGAGGAACTGTGGCTCCTCATCACTAAGAGACAGCACATCTCACACATCAGGGACGATGGAAGATGTCGCCTGGTCTGTTGGGGGAAACATCACTCCTTCCCTTTACCCCATAACAAATTCTGGCACCTCATAAACCACAGGCTGAAGCTGAAAGACAGTAATTTTCCCCAGGAACATCTAGTGTTGAGCAGCAGCTGCTACAAAACCTGTTCTCCACTATATTTTAATACAAATAGAGCAGATGGGGAATGGCATGGGAGGATTTGTTTTTTGTGAACTTTTGTATGTTGTTTCAAAACCAGTTTTGGAGGCAAACAAAAGCTCAGTTAGGAAAACTCTGAAGTCCTCCCCTTTGCTCAGTTAATGACAGGTAGCTTGGGCTAATGCTTTTGCAAAGCAGTTTATAAGTTTGAGTGCTTCACATGATGTTTAGACAGAGGCACTGTCTTAGTAGCACAAAGTCTTCTCAGCTGGCTCTCCTGTCCAGATGCCCATATATGTTAGGTGAAGAGCAAAAGGCTAGCCAGATCCAAGAACTCAAACTCCAAGGCTGGCATCCCCTTTTAGTGACAGTGACCTTCAGAAGAGCCTATTCATTACTGGCTGGAAAGGTGCAGAGTTTCAAGAAGTTTAGCCTGTTTCTGCCCATGGTAATTCTGGTCCTCTTCCTCCATTTAAAAATGTATAGATTTTAGATTTCACATTTGTAAAAGTCACTTTGAAAGTCTCTATATAGATAGTACTGATGAGTTTAAACAATAATTACAGTGGTTTCAACATGTAGACAGTATGTTAGCAGTGTACTTCTGCAGGCTGTTCAGTATAAACAAGGCCCACAACTGTTTCAGGAAGTTGGAACTGCAGCTAGGAGTTACCTAGGCCGAAGGCACCTTCCAGCTATTTCAGCTGTCGTTTGCTAGCGCTCCATATGCTGTGCTTGAGATTCAGTATGCACCTTTCTACTGCTGTATGTATCCAATATGTTTTGCATAACGAAGTGTGGCCACAGAAATTTGTTTTCTTGCTAGGATAACCCACACTTGAGGAATTTGTACTGTACGGGCAGTGTAGATTCCTGCGTAGCAGCATGCTCTGTAAGACCTACAGGGTCAAGCAGGGCTACTAACATTAATAGAAGTTAATAGCAGTTAAAACTTTTTTGCACTAGAATATTAAGTATAATTTCTTTGTATAACAACTAGCACGCAAGCATTAAGAACTAACCTATTGTAACAGTCAATAGTCTCTACTGGAAAATAGTCAGTGACAACCTCACTTAAGGCATCTTACCATTAAAACAAAGCAAACAGCAGATTTCACAAGGACAAGAGCTTCATCAAAGTATATGTATGCTGTATGTTCTTACACAAGGGTGGACATTGCAGAAGCAACTGCAATGAAGCCATAATTGTGTACGTGTTCAAACTACAAAGTCTGAATAGGTCAACTTCACCTGAAGTTCTACTATCTTAATGTAAAATTTACTTTATCCCTTTTTCAGTATAATTCACAAAGTAATCCCAATCTCCTGCTCAGTATTTTAATTTAAACTTCATCAGAAAACAACTAGACATCATTATGATTCACTCTGAATTATCCAAATGTCCCAAACTTTCTCTCTCCTTAGGGGTTAGTGGTGCCAAATGTGCAATTCCCCCCTCATGACATGAGTATAGCTCACGAGTATGGGAGGAGACTGGGCACTGGGAAGATGCAGCTACCCAAACCCCAGAAGTGCTCTCTCCTAAAGCTTCCTTCTTCAATGTTCTTTTTTAAAAAAAAAAAAAAACCAAGTTGCTAAATAGCATCTGCCCTTTGAATGCATTCAGGCAGACAACAAAAGGATTCCAAAAAACCAGGTGCTCAGACACACCAATTCATAACGGACTTTGCTAGAGCTGGAGACAGGACTGGAGACAGGAAATTAACTGTACATCAGATACCATATAACACTTTTCTATGATAGGAGCACAGACTTCTGAAGGCTCACAAAAGCCAGAATAAATGCATTTTTCTGTTGGCACTCTGTCTTGCTTGCACTATTTGATCATTTCAATAGACCTTGCAAAGCTAGAGCTGGTATATAAAGCAATTGCTAAACAATCTGTATTACTGCCCTAGCCTCAAAATGCTGTGCAACAATTATCGCCAGGCACCTCTTAATTAATCCAAACATATAAGAGGTTAGGAAAAATAATCAAAGCAGCAGGAAGTAGGAGAAACAGGTACATGCATGAGAACTAAAATAAAGCAAACAACCAATGAACCAAAAGTTTTATAACTTTTTTCCTCCAGTAAAGTACTTGCTGCTAGCCTCCCAAGGTTCTTTGAACCTTGTACTAAATGTTGTCATGTAATTAATATGAGGCCAGCAACCTCGCCTTTTCCAGGGTGTCATGACTCCGAAGCAGAAAGAAATAATTGTTCGGTATCTGTGGGTAGCTGAAGGTTACTTTAATACCCGCGTACTTCTAGCTTACCATGAAAAACGACCCTCAAGTTTCTATAAAAAGCAGCTGTTCAATGTATATCATATTCAGGAACATTTAGGAACACTGTAAATCTACTCTTCCTATTAAACAGTGAGGCTATCTGCACAGACATGTTTTGATTTATAGAGCTCACTGTCTAAAATTCATCCCTTCTGCCTCTATTTAATATTTCCGTGTTTCTACATGAATTACATTGTTTATAAAAACAGAGAGGTAACAAGAATTAAAGTATCTTTAGCAGTCAGCTCCCTCAGACTATCTTCTGCAAAACATATTTACATTTCAATCGGTAGTGTTTTCCTGAAACATGAGACTAGAGAGCAAGACCAGGCAGATTTGTTAAAGATAAATATTCTGAAAGAGGGCTAAACTGATTACTACAGAAACATTCATCCAAATAAGGTCAGTAAGGTTTTTGGATTTTCTGTTAATAATAGCCAACAGCTAAAAATAAGCCATGACGTTTCCAGCAATTAGAACAAATTGAGAAGTTACAATGATAAACTTACTAAAATGTAAACCCTTCTTTCATTCAGAGCTTCGGGATGCAAGCTGCAGTTTACTAAAGCATACAAATCTGTATTGAAGTTCTTGAAACAATCTTAAACATAGACAGAGAATGGTTTAAGATTATGTCACATTTATTTTCAGAGCTGCAATGAGAGCTACAATACTATATTGACATTTAAATACATTTCATTTGTCTAAAGAAAGCATTTAAAGTTATTTCAGCTACTATTCAGCTCCTCTGATACTCAAACACTGCACATGCACATACAGATTAAAGTATAATGCTCTGCAGCAAATGGCTTTCAGAATAAAATATTTTCTATTTCTTAATATCCTACCTTCATAATTGCCTTCTAGGAGACCCAGATGCTCAAGTGCCTTCACAAATCCAACAATTATCACCAGTACAACAATCATTTCAAGTCCCTCCAAGTTCATCTTGAAAAATTATTCATGTAAAAGCATCTTTTCTTAGGCAGCGTCCTGACTTCAGAGTTAGACTTTAATTAAAAAGCCCTCCTAGTCCAAGACATGCCACACAACCAGATAAATACAATGCTAAAGCAGCCCAGCATATTCCCACCATAAAACATTTCCATTGACAGCAAGATGAACACAGGAATGTAAGGAAGTCAAATCTTACCATGTCTGCATCACTTGCCTGCACGGATACAGATGTTTCAGTCTCTAAGGCAACAGAATATACAGTAACCACTTTGTTTAGCATTTCCTCTCTGTCACAGCCAAAATTCACCAAATCTGTGTGATATCTAGTAAAATGTGATGCTCCTTTTTCACACTGAATTACAGTTTTAGAGAGACCCCGTACTTTAACACCACAGAGGAAAAAGTCCAAACACATTCTTTGCTTGATACTAAAGTGAACTTCAGAAAACTCAAAGCAAAATAATTTCATTTAGAAAATGACCTATTGCTGTATTTCCCTATCGAGTGAAATACAATTACAGAAGGTTAGCTACATGTTCGAGTATCTTGTTTTCCCACAATGCACGCACATTTTACATCAAATACAGGAATCTAGTAAAATATTAAATCTGGTAAGAAGAGACTTGTTAGAGGGAAATCAGTTTTAAAGTTTGAGGGATACGTGAGAAACAAAAGCCTTTCCCTCTTGCTGCACAGCCCGGGGGCTCTGTGCAGATGGTGGAACAACTGCCCTTGCTGTAGGTCAGCTGCTGTTCCCATGGCTGTTTCCAGATGAGGAAAGGCAAGAAATGGCATCAAGGACACAGTATGCCCATGGCCAGAACTGTGTGCAACTTACTGCTCTGCTTCGGGAAGCACTTTGTCAAGCACTCAGAAAAACTGAAATTGTTTCCAAGTCTTTGGACCTGACAGTTAGGAACAGGTTCTCTGAAGGACCTTATTCTTACCTGAGCACCTTAATAGCAGACATTAGCAAGCACTTGTCTGTCCTTCCTACTTACCTTCACTCAGCTCTCCCTATTTGCAGCCAGTTTCAGACGTGCACAGAATTGCAAAAAAACCCACAAACCGAAAAACACCCTTTCGAAAGTCTGGCCACTTGTTCTGGTAACTTTTGATTATTTGGCCTGCAGTGGCTGCCACTTCTGTGCACAAGGTCACCTACTGCACTCGGTCTTTGAACTCATTTTGGGATAATCTGACTTTGAAAATAAGATAGAGATAGAGAGAGAGATAAAAATAAAAGTCTAAATGTACTTTAATATTGTAATTATTATAATATTACATTAATAATACTAATCTGAAAGACTGAAGTTTTACTCAGTGTTTTCAGTTATTGTTTTTTAACCATTTGTGTACTTCTATCTTTAACTGATGTTTTATGTTAATGTCTCCCAGGATATTCTTGTCAAGTTGCATTAAGGACTTAAATGATGTTACAAGGACTTGAGTAGCAAGGCCTTCTGTACACATGCTAGCTTACCCTCCTGGAACCACAAAATGGACCCTGTATTGCTGTATATAGCAGAATCAGTCCCACAGGCTCTTTTGAAAGCTGGTAAATGGTTTTCTTATTGACTTCAACAATGCTTTGCTGTGTTGCAGGGTGTTGCTAAAGGCCTGAACGAAACTGTTTCCCATATGATTATTCCAATGCATCAATATTTTAGAGGTATTCCTTCATTATCAAGATAATTAACATCATCAGCATCTACAGCTTTTCTCAGGTATCCCCATTCAAAAATAAATCTTATACTTTTTTCTTCACTATCAAACCTTATTTGAGGATCTCACAACTCCTTACCAAATTTTTCATTGAGCCTGAACACTCCTGAGGGGAGGTTAAGAATCTACTGAAGTATCAAATCCAGTTACCATGGAAATGAAACCATCTTTGGGACAGTCCAGACATAAGGTATTATAATTTACAACAATAAATAATGTTTTAGTACAGAAAGCAAAAGAAAGAAACACTACCTGATGGAAACGGACTGGGATAGAGGGTAAAAAGAAGAAAGTAACTTAAGCTTAACCTTGGTTAAGTTTAAAACCTCTGCTCCTACTAAAAGTGACATGAGCTGGGTGATGCCAATAAGCATTCAAAATTAATTTTATTTCTGTTTGGAAAGGAGATTTCTCACAGTCCAGTGCACTTGTACCACTGTTCTGGTTTGCTGCTGCTCTCAGCTGAGCCACCAGCACAACCAATTAACAAATATATAATTTCTTTTTCTTGTAAAAAAAAATCCCTTTTGTAGAAAATAAAAATGTTCCACAGAAATGGATCTTTTTGATGAAAGCTGCATTTCCAGAGCAGCCCAGCTCCTTGACATGTTGAGGCATCCTCCCCCCCTGCTTGGATTCAAGAGGCAAAGTCCAAATTCTGCTTTAGCCCATGCAGAGCAGAGAGCTGCCCTTGCTCAGTGCCAGAGCTCCAACCGGGGAGGGGCCCTCCCACCCCCAAAAAGGAGAGAAGGGAATTCCACAGACCCTACCTTCCTCTTGAGACACTTCTGTTATTGAATTATTGGTTACTCTGCACCCTGCTTCATGGAAGCTATTTGAAAGGTTTCCTCTTTTTTTCAGACAAAAAAGCAATTTTTAAGCCTCAGAGTACTTCCCAGCTGTTTTCTGGCCAGCCCAAGCCACCACTAATAGTGTCTTTGGGGAGAAAGAGAGAGAGAGAAGAGGAACCTACTCAAATATACTCCAGTCAAAACTTACTTAGCTAGGGCGAGCCGACAGAACAAAGCTGCAGGCTGTGCATTTCATTCCAGTTACTCCTCATAGCAATATATCATATTTGTAACAAACTCTCAATATAATTTTCAATTGTTCTTTTTTGAGCCTCAGCAATTCACTGTGAAGGAAAACACTTCTGTCAACAGAGAAACACAGGAGTGTTCCGGGAGGAAAATATCCAGTTACCGCTGATTGCAGTATCTGATTATCCATTCACCTATCTACATGCAGTGAAACGGTGGGCATTGCTACCTTATTTCCTCCTCTCTGTTCAAGGAGGAAGGCTGGCTGCCTGGCCAGCAGTGTGCTGCAATGCCAGGGGGCAAGTTATCCGGCCGGACTTCCAGGCCATCAGAGCGCACAGGAGGGACACAGAACAACAGGAAATCAAACTCTATTTATCACTACAATATGCATGCAGAATCCAGCATTCCTGGGAGTTCATTATGTATGGACACTAGCCCTAAGTAACTGCTTAATTAGCATCTGCTTTGCAGTTAGTTTTCACAGCATGAGATAAAAATTAAGGTGCATGAAGGATAGAACAAAAAGGAGAGAGAAAGAGGAGAAAGACATGGGTAAAAAAAAAGCAAAACTACAGACAGCTTTTCTCTAGGCAGACTCTCTGGGAGATGCTCACATACAGCGCTCTGATGTTGGATAAAGTTTGAACTGGTGCAGAACTGGGCATCCAGATGGGTCTGGCAGGTATCGTGTTGGGTGCAAAGCTGGGAACCACACGGATAAATGGCTCGTGCCAGTGTCCTCACCACGCTTGTGAGAAACACCAGCCTTCCATTCCCAGCAAACAAGGAGAGATCTCTAAGCTAACTCAGATGTGCATCAAACAGCAGGAATCAGGAAGCAATCAGGAGAGCACCAAGACAGTATCTATTTGTTAGTTAAATTTTCCTGTACAGTTACCCTTAAGGGCCTGTCTAAGATTTGACCCCACTGTGTCAGTTCACAGTCCAGATACACTGTTCCTCTCATTTCCATCTGTCATTCCTCCCCTACACAAGCCTCTTCTTTTCTTGTCTTTTTCTTTAAACCTTGGAAACTGGGCCAAGTCCAAAGAGGAGAAGACAACCCATTCAGCATCACAGCAGCACTCTGATTAGGGTAGCAACCGACAGTAAAGCCCCTGAGATTGCCCTGCTCTGATCAAGCCCAACCGTTCCTGATGGCCTCAGAATTACATCTACCAACTGAAAACAAGGCAGATCACTGCAGAAACCCCCTACAGAACTCATGGGGATCCACCCAGGGATGGCAGCAGCACAAGCAGAGCTGCAGACCTTCCCTCTGCTCCCTGCCCTCTTCTCCCCGGCCCTTCACTTGACACAAGAAATAAAGAAGGGGACAGTGCCAACTGCAATGTGAGACTGTTTTGCAGAGTCAGTGTGTTACACAATTACACAGCTAATTCAGGACAGGGATTCCCACGTTAGTCCATATGCTTCTGCTCCTCAGTTCTTACATTGCTTCGCTCCTCTAGACAGTAACCAGACTCTCAGCTGAGTTTTGTTGCAGCAGACACTGGCTGATCCATCATTTTATTAATAGTATGATTACGGTATAAATATTTCATTCCGTGGTGTGTGTAGGAGGCTTCATTATGCCTCAGTATCTTTGCATGCACATCTTTTTTAAATACAGTTCTGTTAAACTTATGGCAAATGTGTCAGTTCCAGCTCTTTCAATATTTCCTTTAACGCTCTCAGTATTTTCTCAAATGCTAATAATGTTAAATTCCAGGCCAATTTATTCAGTGAATAAAAATCACATCCAATAATATAGTTTCTTTTCTAATACAGTCATACAAAAAGATGCAGTGAGAATTTAATGCAAATGGAAATTAAGTCTTTGAAAAAGAGAATTGTCATCTTCCTACTTTATGCGCTGTATAATGAAACAGTAGAGTAAGTATTGGTTAGGTGTCCAGAGCAGTATTTTCACATTTCAGTGTTTCACAGATAAACTTTGCCATACTCTTGTTTTTTTAAAGCGTCCTAGTCATATCCTTAATATAGACAGTGTCCTCTTATTTTTTTCAGACTACTAACCATGTTCTTAATATAGACACTATCAATAGTGTTCAGTGATTTAATCCAGGAAAAATCAGTAGTATGAACGCCGAATTACACTTTTAATACAAGCAACTGCCACATTTCTGTTTGCTGCTCCATCCCAGAAAAGGCAGTGCAAAACACTTGCAAAGTGTGTTTCAGTTTTCCCAACCCCCAGGGTATGCTAGACGTATCTGACGTCTGAAGGCAACCTGTTATGTTAGCAGATATGTTCCTTTTATCATAGCCCTGAACAGAACATTTAAGAAATGAAGATGCAACGTGCTGTTTGACAAGTGGACTGTGCAGAAAGTTACCTAGCTTGTCTTATGTATGGAAGCACTCATTTCTCTTATAGCATTTTCTATTAGACTTGCTTAGTAAGAAAACCATTTCAAAGTTACTCAGTGGTGAATTTTGACTTTCTCCCTTTCTCTTTTCGGAAATTAGAGCTGTAAATCGAGCTATGCAGAAGATATTAAAGTATGCCCTCTGCAGCTTAGCAGGTCACAGAAATTCACATCCCAGGCTCACACGCCACACAGTAATTGCACCACCGTGGCCCTGGGCAGTTTCCAACTCCTCAAAGCAAGACTCAAGCTGAGCAGCTGATCCTGTACGTCAGCAGACGAAGTTGCGTCCACAAGGCTGCTACAGATGACTTATAGAGAGAGATTAAAAAAATATAAATATTTATAACTTGATTCAGGAAAAGGTGTTAACTGTCCATTTATATTTAAAGGGCATAAATGTCAAGGAGGAAGAGGAATTGTTGCAGAGGTTTACAGAACATAACTGAAAATAATGGGATGAAGCAGTGCCAAAGGGAAGTGCAGGTCTGACCCTGATTTTCATATACAGGCAAGACTCCCACTTAGACCCACAGAATTTCACTGCTAGGCTACTCTGTGTCTGAGTTAATGGAGATTTCCTGAAATATTCACTGAAATCTGCACTCACTGACGAAGAGCACCAACAGTGCAGTTCACTGAGATAATTTGTTCTCTGAGAGCATTTTCAAAGGGCTGACTCATCTCTTTTTGTTTTGTCCCAGTCTGTGCCACGTGTACTTTGAACTATGGAAGCGTGCAATGGAGACGTTCTCTCTTCTGCAGATGCCTGACCAGAAACCCAGGGAAATGAAAGATCTCCTTCCATGCAATACATATCAACGCACATCCCTACAGTGTGCGGGAAATCTGAACGTGTTGTTTGATCTTTTTCAACAGATTCGTGGATAACACGGGGGCCCAATAACAGTGACACCTGGTCTCTATGAACATCAAATAAAAAGTGTGCAAACATGGTCAGCAACCATATTTTACACATATTTTACAGAGGAAATGTATTTGGGTGGACACCTGCAAGAAGACAGCAGAAAAGCAAAGGGATGTTGACCCCCAGGACCACTGAGGTACCCAGTTTTCAGGCTCACTACATCCCACAAGGGGGAACTGTGTAATGTTATCCAATTTCCTAAAAGTCATCCTTTACAAAGAAATGGTCACTCTAAAAAACAAACAGCAGCATTTATTCAATTCAAAATAGACAACAGAATCAGAGAGGTCTATAAGAACAAAGGTGACAGGAAAGGAAAAACAACCAAATTTAATTTTCTCATCTCCAAAACCAAATTCAACAGGCTTTAGAGATCTGGCAAACTTCCAACCATCGTGTAACCCAACAACAATCAACTCAACACAGGAGAAGGAATCGCTGGGATTCTCCAGCTTCGCTTTTATGCCACACAGTTTTTCTTGGTGACACATTTACCTTCAAACTCCCCCATTCCCTCATGGATTGATTAATTCCTAACTAATTAAAAAGAAAATGCCACTTTCTCCTCCCAAAGCATTGGTTGGCCTCAACTGTTTAGAAGTGCTAATAACTTTCTGGTAGGCCAAGTACCATTTCCTAGTCTTGACTAAATTATTAATGGGCTGGAAACTCAGAGTGAAAATATGCTTTTGAATTTGGTGAGCCAAAGTTTAGTACTTCCATACACTGTGCTTATATTTAAGAGACACATCAACAAATAAACTTTCCTGAAGCATGCAGATAAATGCATGAGGCTCACTGACACTTCTCAACTCAGATCAAATACAACAAAAAACAATTGCTTTGGGGCAACCATCTCTGAGAGATACAGAGACAGACATCCAGAAGATCTAGAAAAACTATACAGAATTAGGAACTCATGTTTTGTCACGATGATTGCACCATAGTGGCAATTTATTCACCTGCTAAACTGGTTATGGCTCTAACAAACAAGGAGAGATGAAATATCACAGACCTATATAGAGAAAAATTATGAAGATCTGCACACTGTGGTAACATAGGGAGATGGTTACAGCAAGAAACAAGTTACTGATGAGATACTTGACCGCACAAAAGACAATACACTCCGGCCATGGAACGGAACAGATGCATCCTCTCTTAAGGCCCTTCTGCTTAAGAAGAGAAAAAATTTAAATGGATTAAATTGTGGGGTTGAAGTCAGCTGAGAGCAAGTTGAATGCAGGAAAAAGAAGCTGATGTTTTACATGCATGAGTCTATCTGGAATTGAAGAATTTACCTGTTGTCTGAGACTTCACAGACAGGCTGCCTTACAGCCACACTTCCCAGCCACAAGACACAATATTTTGCTTGGTGTAGAGTATTTGTCCTTTCACTGTCAAACATTTTCCCAATAGTAAAATATTGCATTTATTGAGAGCAAAGCGTTGGTGATCCAGACACTCATAACAGCTTGAGTGGCATGAGTGAATGTGTAGCTATGCTCAGTGTTTTCCATTTTTACAGGAAATAACATTATGACTGAACTAGAAAGCAGATGGGCAGTAATCTGATAGTTTTCAAACATCACAGATACATATCTGTCGGTTGTATGGATGTTGCCCTTGCTTTGGCATACAGGAGAGCGTGGCACAGAAAACATTTTCTTACGTATGCTATTTTCCAGCTTTTTTAGTAGTGATAATTTCAGACAACAAAGATGAAAAGAAGAGATGCTGAAAGAGATCTGAAATACAGGAACCCACTTGAAGATAAAGCTGAGCTAGCAGCATTAGTGAGTCTAACAAAATCAGAGACTACCTGATTGTATTACTGAGGTGAGTTTATGTTCTCCATCAGAAAGGAAGGCACTATCACAAGATGTGTAGCATTCTTATTATGTCTTAACATCATGAGAGAAAGTTGCACCAGGAACACAAGGTGCCGGTTTCATTCTCCTCAGAAGACTAGAAGTAATGCTGTGAACTGAATATATGTTATCCCAATATAGGAAGCCGTTTTGTCCTCAGAAACTTTGGTGTAAACCTAGTCCCCTTGTGAACAGGACTAAAGTTCTGTAAAATCTAAACTATGCTCGAGAAGGCCACAGATATTTGCAATTTTACATTGCCACAAACACCAGAAAAAGTGCTTCAGAACAAAACAGATTTGTCTCTGGGTTTGGCAAGAACCGAGCTGTGCCTATGTTCATGATGTGGCACTTAATATACACCTGTGCACTGAGGCGACATTATTTTAAAAGCCTGTGTACTCCTCAATATATAAATGACTACCAAGCATTCAACTTCCTCCTCAGGGAAGAAAATGTGTGAAGAACAGATGCTGAAATGGGGTTCCAATATAAAGCTTCAATTTTTACATAAATTACTTAACAGAAATCTTAAGACACGCTCTGTCTTTCAGACACTTCCATTGCCAGAACCATGTTGTGGGCTTCAGAAATAGATGGGTTATCCAGACACCCTGATGATGTACCACTTTCCGTCATCAGTACAAGCATCAGCAGCACAGAGAAACAAGAAACTCAGGGAGAATTCTTTCATCTTTTTTCCTGACACAAGGGAGACATTGTTATGGGAAAAGGAACACTGAGAAATAATGTAAAACAGTGCAAGACAAAAACAAATCTCTAGAAAACAATCAAAAAAAGCCCTGTTTTTCTCCTCTACAGTCTGTTTCACAATAAATTTAAGCCATTTAACTCCAAAGCACTAAGCATCTCTACTTCAGGTGGTAAGTCATTTGGTTCCAGATAGCAGTTTTGTTTCAGGGGAGATAAGCTTCTTTCTCAGCTACTGAATTGCAGCAGAAAACCAAGAGCAGCCTGAACTTTCCTCTGGGTTTTTACTAAAGTTGGTTACTTTGTATTTCAGCTTAAGGTTACAGGCTAAAACATTTCCACTGCTGCATTACTGCTCACACAATGCCCGTGAGAGTGGTATCAGTACGATTTTTCACCTAGAAAGGCCTCAGGGAGTTGACTGGCATTTCAAGGACCAGAATGGCTGAGCCTGCTTAGAGGAGATTTAAAGCACTCTGTTCTTCAGCATCTTGCATCATATCAGTGCTTTCAAGACCATGCCTGTCAAATATATAAATCTACAGTAGGGAAAGCATGAAATTCTGACTCTATGGCTAAAGCTGAGCAAACAGTTCTATCAATTAAACACAGAAGTCATATTTCATTTCATTCAAAATCAGAGAAGTCTTTATGCATGCACATGAGCACAATCAGTTCCCTAGCCCATGGATACTTGGAGAATTATAGCAAAAGAAAAAGTGCAATAAACAGAACTACGGTTAAACTACCATTGCTGCTTTATCTGGGCTAGTGAGTACCATTTCGATTCCAGAACTGCAAGGTTTAAAGAAGAATAAGTATACTTTTAATCTTACAACCCTTATTTTCTTCCCCTCCCAACCGTATTAGCGATTTCTTTTGCAAAAGTGCCTAGCAAGCTCAATTAATCATTAAAAATACTTTTGAGGTCACATCACACTCAATGAAATGTCTTGCATTGTGCTGTGCCTAATCAAGTAGGCAAGACTGCAAGTGAAGGTACCCCCTGCACCCTGCAAGGCTCTTCTACTAATCCCAGGACCCCAAACAAATACATTTAAGAATATGTTTAAAAATGTATTTTTAAATGTGTTACAGCTCTGCACTCCGTTCCCCCAAGAACAGCGCAAAGACCTTGAACAAGTAGAATTCTCTTTATAAATAAACATAGCCCAGCCCTTATAAATACTGATTTGATATTGAACATAAGAAATAAACTTACTCATTTTTCATACTAAAATTGCAAATATATCAGAAGTAGGAATCCTCTCCACCCCTTCTCTCTGCTGAATTTCCTTGCTGCTTTTCCACCGGTGGTATCCCAATAACCTGCCTGATCAACAGTCTAATCACAAGCCTCTCCTTCCTACATTTATCCAAGAGCAACAGGTTCTGACTTGTTCCCCTTCTCTACTAAAACAATGACAAGGAGGATTTCAACATCAACATAAAGGTATAAATCACAAACTAAAGGCTGTCACAATACATTACAGAGTGCCATACCGCAATCAATCCTCCGAGCACAGCCCACCAGGTGAGCTGGAGTAGATGCTTCCCATAACAATTCTCTGTCATATGACGAACTCCCACATACATATACTTCCCAACGCTCCTTGTTTTGCAGCCTACCAATGCCTAAATCGATGGTGCAGCTTTCTATAGACACCACACAAACTAGTTATTACTGAAGATAACTGCCAATCCTAGTCTTCTGGGGTTTAGGATTCATTTTGTTTTAAGGAAGAATATTTTTCTTTGTATATTATTATCAGCCTGAGGGCAACAAAGGAATGCTACTCATTTTGTGAGGCTTACAGAGGAGGTGTATTTTTAAAAATGAAATTTTAAAGCCTGATGAAATCTGCCTGAGTTCTGAGAAACACTGGGGTAAACAATGGCTATATATGGACAGCATTTTCAAAAGCATTCATTTTTAACTTATCTCCTAAAACCCTCAGCACCGTTTTTGCAGCCAATGTAAGGACCATATGACCTGAATATTAATTTTGACTTCAGTGGATCTGCAAAAGGTTGTTTTGTATATTTCTTTAAATTGGAGATTCTTTCCAAAATGCTGCTTATAACTTAGACTACATCAGGTGTTTATTTTTAAGGCTTCAGTTTTGATTTGTCAGTATTCATATTCACATCTAATAACTTTTTATCTGCTTACATCTAAAAACCCTTGAAAGAGGCATTTATACATTTCAGACAGAAGTGCTGAAATACAAGCCTGCTTTTTATTGCAATGAGACATGACGGATGGTATTTTCACATCCAACTCCTCTTCCATTAATAGTTCGAGTTCCTTAAAATATGAGAAATACTACATAGCCTTGTTACACTACAGCATATTTATTCCATTGATAATGTGCAATGCGCCTGGTTCAAAGTGATGCTTACTGCTCTTGGAGGCAATGAATAAATTGTTTAAGGAGTGTGGAGACTGCTCCTCGTGCAGAACTCCCCAAGCCAAGGTTGATGAGGGCATCTAAGGAATGTGGAGGGGGAATACAGCTGGGTACCTAAGGTATGAGCTCAGCACATCGTGTATGAAAAGGCACAGAACTATCACATGTCATGACAGAATCGATGGTACACACATGCATTAGAGGCTGACCAGCTGCTGCAGAGGAAAAGAATCCCACGTTTTGGAAACCAAACTGATTTCAAAAGCCAAAAAAGGAAAGTTTGAATCAAAAGGCTTCGAGAGGGTCAAACTTAAAGTGTAACCCTTCTATGGTGAATTAGTTATTCTATACCAAGTGCAGGATGCAAACTAAGGTATAAAACTGGTAGCCAGAAGGTGTTCAGAAGTGGATGTGAATGCATGTTGAGGATGTTATGTCTAGTATGTCCAAAGGGACAGGTGAGCACGACCAAAACCATTGTAATCTTTCAGAAGAAAAAAATACAGCAGCTACTACAAAACTATAGGTCATTCAGAGATAGAAATATAGCATTTGTGAATCTAGTAACACATTTTTGCTACCACCTCAAATCTCAGCTTCACTTCAGAAGTGAGGCACTCACTAGCACGGGAAAATACTCCCTTGTTATTTCATCCTCAAAATGGTACTGGTGATATAGCTGTAAAGAACATACGGCCCCTTTTCTCAGTTGATAAAAACCATCCTAACATCAGTCAACAGAAGTGGAAAGGAAAGGAAAAAAAGCCAAGCATAAAAAGTTTCTTAGCATTCATATAAAATTTTGCTAGCTGATCTGAACAGTTATTGAAACGAGATAACCAAATGCATAAAATCTAGACTGGTGCAGAACTAATCAATGAATCTGAGGACAGTGAGTAGCTTTTACAGTGTCCAGCTGAAATATGAAAAAAATCAGTATTTGGAAAGCGAACAATTTTAAGCTTCACAAATGACTGCAAGAGAATGTGCCTTGTGTACCATTTTCTGTATATCGATCATCAATGTCTGTCCTGCAATTAGCATTACAATAGCACTGATCTGAACAGATCCACATCATGGGTGTACAGAAATATTGCAAAAAGATTTTTGTTACTGGTACTGGTACATGAATAGGAATCAGAGATTTGGACAACAGAATCCTTCATCGTATGGACTTCTAAAGAAGCCACAGTTTGATTTACACAGACAACACTTCAAAAGAAAGCCAACACCAGAATTTGAGAAGAGGTGAATTTAATTGTTCCTGGAGATCATGGGAGAAGAAAAGAGAGGAAGAAAATTCAAAGGAAATAATTTTCAACTCTGACACAATAAACATGACACCATCTCAGTGGAGTCTGCTCATTCCAATGCAATGAAGCTTGCAAGGTTAAGAGGTTTCTTACTGCTAGCAGGAGTTGTCACAAAGCAAGGGTTAAGTAGGAAGCAAAGCATGCCAGTCCAATAGCAGTATCTTACTGACTTAAAGCAAGATCCTATTGCCAGGTGATTAATAAAAGATAATAATTTCTGAACGATCCACAAAGTAAGCTTCTCAGCGTGTGACCTGTTAACTTGGCCCTATTCAAGAGAAGGCACTGAAATTTTTATATCTGGGAATCTATCATAACTAGAGAACCCATTTAAATGATCAATGAAAAAATATTATAAAAAGCTGTATTACCCTTTAGAATATCAGTAACGTGAATATTTCATATTATCTCCACCCAATCTTGGTTTAAGGATGAACCGGAGAAACAGTAGCCTGCATAATAATTCTCAATAACACTTATTTGTTCTGTGGCATTCACATCTGAAGTAAACAGAAAGATCGCATTATGTCTGCATAGCCATATCAAACTGCAATTATGTTATCCATTCCATTTTCATTTTAATTTAAAGTATTAGAGCTCAAAAATAAAGACAATACTCTGACCTTGTTAACAGGCTGGGACAGCTTGAAGAAGGCTTACTTTGTTCACTTACATTCCCCAACTGCACAGTTCAAACAGACCAATCCAGACTTACCTGCAAGAAAACAGAATACAAATTTTGAGTTACAGCTTCAAACTTAACAAAAATCTGTCACTGAGAAGTGAAAATAAATAATGGATCCCTGAAAAATTTCACAGTACTTAGAGTTAAAATAACTTTTTGCAGTATAATGAATTATTTATTTGACTGTACTTTTTTCCTAGCCCTTAAATAATTAAGATAGCCTTTTTCACTGTGATAATTTAATTACAAAAGGTTGCATTGCCAAAGGGCAAAACATAATATCTGTTGACTTTCTTCTCATTACAAAGTACTGTTTTGTCTGTTCATATAGTCTGGCCCCCCACCCCCAGCTTTCCCTTCCCCTGCCGCTTCACAACACAACAGAGTATTTCAGCAACGCTTAAAACAACATGACTGAGTGCAAGGATGAGCAGATTAGGAAAGATGGGTTTTGTACGCTTTTAATTGAGCTTTTAAATAGAAGAAAGGTAATAAGCCACCAGCCACATGGTGAACTTCTGTTCTTACAATGGAAGCAAGTGCTTGGACCCCAAACTATCAGCTGAGCTTTTATAGCAATGTCCTTACATCAGTCTCCCAGCAGTTTTCTTTTCAGAAGGAGATTTGGGTGAAAAATGTTTGAGAGAAACATTTTTTCCATTTGCCAAAGCACGGTAAATTCATTAATGGTGGTTTAATAAGCATCGTGAGAAGGGCCTCTCCCACGATGGGTGGCAGGCTGCCATTTCTGACTCGAAGTGCTCCATGCGGTATATCCCACCCCGGGTTTCATAGATTTCTAACACCACTGGCTGCCCAAGGCATCGATATGACCTAGACACCAAAGCACAGTGTGCTCCTTTATAAATCCCAAGGGTGATAACAACACAAACGGCCATCCCGCGCACAAGGTCTCCACAGCCCTTCACACTGCAGCCCCAGGTGCTGCAACAGGCATTCTCTAGCACAAGCAACACGGCAGCCACTGTGCGGCTCCCACCCAGCAGCACTGGGGCTGCATCCACCACTGCACGTCTCTGAAGAGACTGTAGTATCTGCAGCTTTTCACAGTAAAATCTGACTAAGGAGATGTTTTGCTATCCCCAGTGTCAGTGTATTTTGACAGCTCTGTAGGAAACACCAGCCTATTTTTCAGAGACTGGAAGATGGAGACTTTCCTACTCTGTTGCTACCGTACACAGGATCTGACTCTCCAGAGGGTGTTTGTCTTCCCATGGCAGATGGGCAGGCCTGGTCTCCTTTCTCCTCCTTCTTCTCCTCCCCAGGAGGCAAGCCCTGCAGGGAGGCAGGAGAGAGTCCACAGTTTTTCAGCTCAGAATTGGTGGGGGAACACAGGTGCCTGACGTGGGGGTCTGCCTCAGTGGGGGTAGTGGGATCTGCCAGGAGCCACCAGCCAGGGGACAGCAATCCCGTCACTGAAATGAGAAGGGACAGGTAGTCCAGGAAATGCTCCTCAGCTGAAAACTCAACTTTTACATAAAAAGATCCTAAAACAAAATGACTTCCAGGCTCAGCACTCTGCCCCTGAGATTTTATTACAGCCCCATGCACCCGGTACTTAGTATGTCAGAAAGGAACAGTGACGTTGCTTGCCAGGCACATGTTACATGGTGCACTCCAGTGAGGTTTTCACTCCTTGTTCCTCTGCGTTGGCTGATTGTGGAAAATAATTATTGCCATCATCTGCCATAAGGAAGGCGGTGGAAAGGAAGATCTACTTCTGCTACAGCTGCTTCCCTCAGAAATGAAAACATGGCTTTCTGGGAACCCTACTAGCAGAAGTGTGGAAAAGAGGCATGGTGAACCCTAGGGACCTAAAGAGCAGCATCCTCCACTGCACAGTGATACGCTGGACTCCTCCATCACGTAGCTTTATTGCAAATGGCAAACTCCCACTTAGCTGTGAGAGGAGGAGCAAGAAAACCTCCAGGAATCTTAAAGTTAAGTGGAATTTCTGTGTTGCGCTATAGCCATTAATGCATTTCAGAAGAGTCGGTCTAAAGCTAAGTCAAAAAGCGGGTGGTTTAAAGTTAAGGATCTCAGCTAGTACTTTTTGATGCTAGAATCATTGACGCCCCAAACATGTGGACGTCCTCATTTTGCATATACCCAGGCTGCTGAAATTATTGAGCTAAAATACTCACTTTCTATTTTTACTTTAGGAACTTTGCATAGAGAGCCTCTTAAAACCATGCCTAGCCAGCTATGGAAAGCCAGGTGTTCAGCTAACATGACATGACAATGACATAATTTTTTATAAAAGATTTTAGGACAAAGAGTACTACACTTTGATCTGAGTGTCTGGAAAGTAGAGCCAATCAGACTAATGTTGATATTTGACTATACATTATCCTTTTACTATGAAGACAGCAACTTAATGCAACTGTTTGTGGAAATGTAGGCATAAACTGATAAGCAATTTACTAATAAAGACAAGTCTGCAGAAGCCCATGATACCTGATATTACTTTGTCCATCCTCCATTGAAAATATTGTTTCACAGTATTCTCTTGCACACTTCCAGGGTATTTTTCCTTCATTAAATTCTGCAGAAATTATAAGATTCAGCATGCCACTGACAACACGCCAACAAGTACATGGACTGGCTGCTGACACGATATAGGAGATAGTCTGTTGGTGATTTTGCTTATAATATCAAAAATAAATATTATCTGCCTTTTTCTGAAAAGGAGAATGTAAACATTATAACCTCAAGAAGAATTTAATGGCCTAACAAGCTTGTTCCCAAGTTCCTGCTGTGTATCTTCTCACCATTGCTTTCACAGCATGTATGTGGGGCCATATACTGTTTGGCAGCTGCTATGCAATCACATTTCTGTTATATTTCTGTCTTACATTAACACAGAAAGCAACATCTGTGCAAGAATCCACAAAGCAAAGGGTTTCTTGGAAAGTGGGGCAAAAACATAAGCATATGCAAATCACTCCAGCAAAGTTGCTCCGGGAGGATATTGTGGCTGAAAGGGCTCTTTGAGAAACAGGGAGAAGCAAACAGAAAAGGATGGATTTATACCTCTCTGCTAGAGACTCAAGAAATAAAAAAAGAGAAAAAAATAAGATTAAATAGTATCAGGCTAAGCCTTCTATCTCCTTTTGGTGATAACGCACTGTTTCCCCCATTATAAGAGCTGAAATCTTTATCTAAATACAGGAGATGTACGTATATATACACATAATACACTGAAAAATAACTAACTTCATTCACTGCTATACAGAACCTGGTATGAGGAGGCTCTGCCAATGTTGCCTAGACAAATACTGAGTAATAACTACAGCATAGTAGGAGGATAGGTGATAGGATACTTTTTTGACCAGATGGGCATTCAATTCTGAATATTATGGAAAAGGATGTCTGCATCAGCTGATATGAAAAATGAAACAGATCTAGAGACAACTCAGAAAGCACTTGGAAATGCTTCCCTAATGTGATACAAAACTTTCTTGCTATTTAGGATATGGCCTTAGTTAAAGAGATACAGAAGGACTTCAGATTAAAACACATGAATTTGTACATTATCAGCCAATAAAAATACATTTGTATGCTATCAGAAGCATCTGAAATAATCAGTCTCTCAGAGCTGCCAAATCCAGGTTATTCAAATGCAAATGCTATGCAGTAACTCCATGTCCTCAAGGTCTCAGCATCTGCAGTAGCACAATAGCAGCTGGAAGGGAAATTACTCCTTTACTAACCAGTACGGAGCTCCCCCAGGTGTGAGGAAGCACTGTCTGTTGGCTGGGCTAGCAGCGACTTGCCACATGCTTCTGATGTGACTTTGGGTAAGTCTGACTTGCTAAAACTACCACCACCTCAGTGCTCCATCCATGATGAAGACAGCACTGCCCTGTCTTGAGAGGTATTCTGAGGTAGTCAGCTCAGTGATGAATGAAAGGTAAACACAAAGAAATTTATCTTACTCTTTTGCCCTCTCTAACCATCAATCGAGTTTAATTTATCTACTTTAAAATTTTATCACTACGCTGCTGATTCAGGCACTACCCTCAAGAGGCTCCTGGAAAACGCCTGTTGGAGCGTGGGCTCTCCCACAGGTTCCCTCCTGGCAGAGCTGTGCTGAGAGACGTGGGCAGCACCACTGAACAATACAACCCCCCAGGGCTGTATTGAAACGCTGCTGGGGGATCCAACCCAAATAAGTAATTGGGAAGGAAAATCCAATATAAATCTACAAAGGATTTTATCCCCACCTGGTGGCACTGATATACTTGTCAGGAAACAAAAGCAAAGAACCAGTAGTCAGACTTAGCTTGGAAATACCATTTTCTCCAAATTGCATTTTAATCCTACTATAATGGAAATACACTATTTGGTATTTGTCAAACACTGACAGTTAATGGCAGATACAGTTAAAACATCCTCAGATTCCTGGCGTCCAAACTTAATGAAGGACTTAGCAATCTTCTAAACAGAAAAGCGCCGTTGCAGCTTTCACTGTTTAATCTGCACCTTTTCCATACTGCTGAAGTTTACAGCCGCTTTCCCTGTACCTTGCGGACTTGATTTAATGCTGGGAGATGGTAGGATACTGCTGCCCTCTGCTGTCACTATTTCACACAGACAGAAACCCTGCACTCCGTACCCTGTCAGCCCAGAAATACAAGTAATGAACATTGCAGGAGGAACTAGAAAAATGGTGATAACTATACAAATTTAGGTTTATCTCTACAAGGAATTCTCCTCCTTTCCTGGTGAATAAATGACTCCAATTTGTGCTTTACTGACTTTGCGCATTAACACTCAACATTTCAAAGGGACTATTTGGGCAAACCTTATGTCACTGTACAAATAAACTTGGATCCTTGTATGTGCGATCCTTGAAAAATCTTGTCTTCCTTCCTACAGAAATTTGCATTTGTGTCCCAATCCTCAATACACACGCAACAGCAAATATGCCTCAGTGGATGATGGCAAACAGAGAAAAAGGTGAGATGGGTTTCTAGCGCATGCACTGGTCTGCACCTCCTGGAGCAGGAGCAGAGGCAGCCTGCTCGCCCAGCACAACACAGGGTGCCATTAGCTGTCAGCACCCCACGGGGCCTCGCTGAGAGGGTGCTCCGCCCCGGCGCAGGGCCAGGCAGCAGCAGGCTCCCCATAGGCAGCAACAGGTAGAAGACAGAGAGAGGAATGTGGAAGCCAGAGCCAAGGAAGCAGCAGCTAGGGGCAGCCAGGGCCTCTCTCTTTTTGTTGTTGTTTTGTTTTATTGTATTTTATTTATTTCCCCAATCTCCAGCCAATGCAACTGCAGATAATGGCAGGAAACAGCGAAAAGGCAGAGAGCTCAGCCCCAGCGTAGCTCTGGGTGCCACCAAGCTGGAGCAGCCAAGACTGGCTGGCCTGCGGCCCAGGGAGATGCCAGCTCCAGCCAAGAGCATCCTTTAAGGCTTACTTCATACCACAACTTTGCCAGGCTCAAAGTCAAAGCATTTATAACTTTCATTCAAATGAAGTCAATGCATGTTAAAACATGCAAATATAGTCATAAGCATTCCATCTTATTTGCATTATTGAATTTCTGCCCTTAAAAGTAACCACTGGCAGTGGGGTGCTGAGAGGTGATAAGAATGTGCCTGTCCCAGCCACAGGACATCTCCTGGACCATGCTTGTCCCTGGCAGTAGCAGGATTTAAGTCAAAGCCTCTTCTAGTGAGTATGGAAGTGTAACGGTCACAGAGAAGAAAGGACTAGGGTAAAAGATAAGAGGGGTATAATGGAGAGTGCAATGAAATGTAAGAAGTGTTGGTTTGATGTGGATGTGTACTAGATCAGGCTGCAAGGAGATGAAAGGATAGCTCTTGAAAATGAGGATGTAGGAAGAAGGTAAAGATATGAAGTCCAGACTGAAAAGAGAGAAATATACCAAGAGGCCATTTGTGCCAGCAGCTGGCAGCATCCACAAGGTCCCTTTATGGCTTTTGCTCCTTGTCCTCTTTTGTCTAGCACAGCACTGGAATGACATCCAGGTCAGGACTATTAAAAATATTCGTTGGTCCCTTACTAAGTAGTATCCTAAAGAGCATTTTTCTC
This sequence comes from Gymnogyps californianus, assembly GCF_018139145.2. Lineage (NCBI taxonomy): Eukaryota > Metazoa > Chordata > Aves > Accipitriformes > Cathartidae > Gymnogyps > Gymnogyps californianus. The sequence continues at coordinate 3,445,391 of NC_059484.1, forward strand.
TCCTTTTGGGAGAGCAGAAGATTGTGTGAGGTGAGGACAAGACAAGGTGCTTAAACACAACAGTTACCTGCAGACCAGTTGTTGGAGAAGAAATAGACCTTTTAATCTGAAGTCAAAGGACGGTGGTGCATTGCTTTCTGGCTAAAACCAGCTACAGCAGTTGTCTTGATCTTACCTTGTTACATAACATAAAGCATATGCTTAGAGTAAGTAGGGACTCTGATAACTGACAAAAATTACAGGCCCTGCCTTGCTTAATATTGCCTCTTTGGAAAATTGCACCCTTAATGCTCAAGCCTTCTTTCTGTTTTTATACCCAGTTTAGGAAAGTAACTCAAAACCAAAGCACTTAGATACATACTTCTGTCCTGAGCAGCGGAGGCCTATCTTTAAGTGACCAGTGCCCATGTTACGGGCTCATTCTGACAGTAGCACTTGGCTATACGTGCGCTGCATTTCACAGTTTTTAGGAGGAAAGCAAGAAAAGCAAAAACTCCTCCTTATTAGAAAGTCTGCTTTATAGACTGCTACAACATCTTCTTCCAGGTACAAAGAAAGCATTTGGAGAGGGGCTCATTTTTTCACCGCATAATCCACTTTGTAGGTGCTTTCTTAACAGCTTCCCTCTATTTATGACTAAATTGACAATCCCATGAAAGAAATCATAACCCTGAAGCTAAACCAGCTTTGCATTCTCAGGGTTGTTGTATGAAAAAAAACTATAGTAATATAGACACCTTTCAGAGTAAATTACCAAACATTTGCCAGTGGCATAAGCAGGCACTAGACCTCCAGATGACAGAAATAATAAATAAATAGTCTGCAGCAAACACATTAAATACTTGGCCAGTGTTTTGTATTTCCACTTTCAATTTCTTTGCATTTCCCAACAAAACTTCTTATCCTGTGACCATTTCCTTTCACTCTTATACCTCCTAAGGATATAAAACTGTTACCTTAGATATAGATATACATAGTAATGTGATACTTTAGTACCCTGTACATGTATATGCAAACTGTGCTTGGCCATTGTCACAAGGATCAAAGGCCTTGTGCAGCTGCTCCGGCATATGAAAAAGGAAGCAGATACCAGCTAGACAGTCCATCTCAGAGAGCCCTGTGCCACACTAGAGACACGGGGATCTACAGTCGATCTCTCACAGGTCCCCCACGAAGACCTCTCTGATGGCAGTTACTGCACAGTCAAGTTGATGATCCAGAGCCCCCAGATGCCCTCTGCCCGTCTGTTGTAAGCTCAGAATAAGGCACCAAGGATCATCCCCAGCAAATGCCAGCTTTTATGCAAGCACAGCAAAGCAGCTTCCTCCTTGCCTGACTCCTTTGGAATTAACTACTCACAGCTTACAGGAAATAAGGGAAATTTTGTCATTCATGTCTGACCTCTAACACAGCCAATGAACTAAACATCTTTAGCTTTGAGGGCACTCCGGGGAGCAGGAATGGAGAAAAAACATCCTAGAGTCCAGGAACTACCCAGTTTAAAGGGCATAGGCAGTGTGATGAACACACAGTTTGTCTTAGCATTACTGATAGCCCACTGCACCAAAGACAAATTGTCATAGTGCAAATACTACAGGATGGGTTACATTCCACATGGTTAACCCCATTTAGAAAAGCATTCAGGCATATGGGTATTCCCATCTCTATTCAGAGTGCTCGAGGATGTACTTAGCTTTCTAGATGGTGCTATCTAAGCACACGCCTAATTACTGATTTGAAAAAGGTCTGGAGATGCTGCAATGATGGATAACACAGAAAACCCTAAGTGAAAGCAAGATCTTCTGAAAAGTGAGTGGCTAAATTGAATGAGCTACACCCCTTGTAACTGCTAAGTCAGAACATTTTGCAGACTACCCATCCGTAAATTAACACATTTCAAGCAAAGCCATACAGCTCCTAGCTTTATAGTATTAACGGATGTCCTTAATACTGCTTTTGTCCAACTAACCCAACACACAAACCAAGTCTTTTCATTATCAACCAATAATTTACAACCAGTAGAGACATAAGTGATCGGAGCCTGCAGTCCCTGGAAACATTATCTTTTCACCCTTTCCCTACTCCAGGGAAACTCCTCCTCCTTGGACTGAGCCAGTGGATAGGGGCAAAGGAGGAGGGACTATACCAAAGGAAATTCCCTACAAGCCTAGTGAAATCCATGTAACTGGACTGTGCCTGCAACACGATTTTTGTATCAACATCAAACATTACAGTATGAAACACTTCATAAAAGTGTGAAGATGCGTCTGGGGAGCTCCAGAGATGGAGTCCCTCAGGTCTTTGGCTGTACCAAAGAATAGACGGGTCAAGGCCAAAGCTTTTGGCCTTAGCTTTTCTTTTACTCTAGTCCTTCTCTCACAATATATATGGCAACAATTGCTTTTACAGAAGACCCAAACGATATGACTTTCTGTTAGAGATGTAAGAAAAAGAGTTAAAGCTACCTTTTGTCTAATCATTCTCAGACATTATTTTTGCCAATATGCAACTGAGGAGACTCCAGTCACGGAGACAAGAAATAAAAACTAGTTACCTGATGATTTTCATGTTGTTTTTTAAAAAATATTTTTCATAAGGAACATTTAAAAAAAAAAGAAAAACAACAAAATAACCCCCCACAACTTTTTCCCTTATCCAGATACCAAGTGCAGCCCAGTCTACAGTGATGTTTGTGCTTCTGAGAGACTGGGAAATCCTCCTTTGAGTACATTGTTCCCTTGGTTGCGTATGACAGTTAAAAAAGGCTTAATAAGCAGCCTGAGATGTCTTACCACCATTTTTTCATTTCCTGTGTTATCACAGGCAGTTGGCAGAGCAGCTGATAATCTTAACAGACTGAGAGAAACATTTTTATAGAGAGACTTACAGGAACTAACCTGTCTCCAGTGAATTAATTTCCACTTTGAGTTTTCTACAATCTCAAAGGCCATCCCCATTTCACACTCTGGGCGGCTCAGATGATGTAAAGTGTTCTGTCGTAATAGCATCAAAGTGAGAAAAAGTATTAAATTTCCTCTCGAATACGTAGATGTTTAAAGTTCAGGAGTTTGCAGTAAATGTGAAGTTTCTGGGTTTTTAATTTCCTTTTTTTTTTTTTTTTTTTGAGTTACTGTGCAGTAGCTAAATCATTCCCTGATTTTAAGTGGTTTGTACAGCCTCATTTCAGTAAGATTACTTTACAACACACTATAGATACAATTCAAGGGACCAAAGACCGAGGCCATCCCAGTGCTCCTCACTCACAACCAGTGTAAGGCACCCGGTGTCCCTCTTGCCTGCGAATCCTGCAGAGTCCTTACCCCCCACTGCCATGCTGATGACACACGGACACTGCCCAGCAAAATCACTGCTTTGCCTCAGGTGGAGTATAGTTATGCCAGTGGGTGGAAAGTTGGTACAGGCTTCTTGACCTAAAAGGCAACTGCAGTCCTGTGGATGGCTAGTTGCAATTAATAAAAACAACTGGATGTGAAGAAACGTGGAAAACACTTTTCTGCTTCACAAAATGAAGTAATAGCTCTCAAGGACTAACGCTAGCAATTGCTGCAGAAAGGAAATGAGAACAAAGCTAGTGCCAGGCAGACACAGACAACAGGGGCAGCTGGCTAACTGAATCAGCAAAACAGCTGGTCCTGGGCACCTTCATTTAAACTTCTGTGTACAGATTAGAAGCCAAAAGATTCTCTTCCTCTCTGCTATATTGGGAAATACAGCTCACAAGAATGAAGCATGGTTTTCAAAGTGACAAAGCACACAATAAAAAGGGAGTAATTTGGATATCCTACCAGCATATTACAGCAGTCCACCCACAAAGCTGACTCTGGAGTGAAAGGACTCACTGCTCCCATTAGCCTGAAAACATGAAATTCAAGCTGTTCTCTGCCCTGCAGGGATGGGGGCCAGCATTCTTTTCCATTTTCAAAAAAAACCCTTAAAATTACCAACACTTCAAAAGTCACAGGGGAAAAAAAAGACAAATAAAAATACATTTATATTCACTAGGTTGGGGTCAATCTGATCTGTTTCTGACTGGTACCAAATTCAATAGCTAATTCCAACTTAAAAATAAAAACAAATATAAAATGTTCCAGTGTTCTGGCTTCCATTTTGAAATGATGTTGCAGGACAAATTTGGCTGCATTTAACTTTTTATTTTAACTGTTTTCTCCAAAGTAGGGACTCCCCTAGGCTAGCCCTCCAGTGAAGTTTTGGTCAAAACAAAATCGTATTTATTGATGGTTTGCTTTTGAAAGTAGAATTTGAATCTATCATTAGATATCTCCTGTCATAATAACAGCTCCACAAAGCTGATATTTTAACAGCCATGTACCTCTCAGTATTTGTCCAGCAATCAGTGCATGCAAGCTGACAGGCCACTAACAGCATTTTGTTATGCTTTGCCAAACTTCAGAGAAAAGCCACCCACTGGGTGTTGCAGAGATCAAGCTCCAATCTCACATCCTACAGCCCTGATTCTTCTGGCATCTGCACTCTGTAATATTGTGAGTTTATTCTTCATAAGGCAGGTATTGCATCTATTGCTGCTTCTTTTTGGATGTTTTTTTGATCCTCAGTACAGCTCACTGAATACACAGGTCGCAAGTTACTCTCATCATGAAAGCCTGCTGATTTCACATGAAGTTGAAAATCATCCACCAAGCCAGAGGATGGATGTTTTCCATGATGAAACAAAATCCCAATGTAGTGAAAAGAGACCCATTTCACTACTGCCCAACCTTCTAGTGTAATTCATGGGAACCAGAGCCCACTTCAACCACCTTTTTCTCCTGCGAGCCCCTGGGAACCGTCTAGCATCTAGAGGAATTGGATGCCCACCTGCTGCGTGACCGAAGAGGGCTGTCCACCCAGTGTACACAGCCCACTAGCCCTCTCCTTGTCCATCTCTGAAAGACCCTCAATAAAGAGGAAAAATTGGACAAACCTACCACTAGAACAGCTCTTATGGCTCTTAACAGAGCTGATCGAACACTGCCGCTCTAGTTCTTCAGGTCAGCATCGGAGTGTTTTAAAGTCCAACAAAGCTGTCCGTGCAAACTAGGGCAACAGTCCTGTCTTATTCCAGGTGGTGAGAAGAGCAGTGACTGGTCATCCTCCTTCCCCAGGGCTAGTGTGACAGCTGGCAGTAGATGCCCTGCTTCTCTTGTTCTGTGTCCCACAGCACATCCAGCCATGTCACAAGGCCTTCTTCGAGAAAGACACGTTCCCAGAGCCTGATAGCTGTTCTTTGGGTGCTGATTTCCATAAACTATAGCTATAAAGTACCTCAGGCTCTTGTTGGATTTCACCTCCGGGTATATCCATTCTTCTCTCCAGAGAAGGAGGCTATTACAGTGGTCAGTAGCTTTCACGCAAAAGTCCTGCCTTTTGCAGGGGTCTCTGCAGATTCCCTCTGTTGTAATGATGACATTATGAAGTATCCCAATGATTCCCTGCTTCCCAGTGATGTTAGAAGTGCTCATACTCTATCAGAGACAGAAACCAGCCCGTGCTGCAAGAAAGATCACTGCATGTGATTAAGAAGAATGGATGAGCACTCTTTAGCTAAACTGAGGTCGCTGTGGCTCACACAGGAGCAAGAAGTAAAGCGCTCTTATCTGAGCTACATTTACCCCAAGGACTGGCTAGGCTATATACAGACACCGGCATTTTCATCTCTGCAGAGCTGTTGCCTTTGGAGAAGTGGAGCACCCTGCTCAGATAATTCCTTTCCTTTCAGAGAAAAAAAGGTAAGTAGTAGACTAAAAGCATATTTTTCTTTATGTATAGCATGCATTATCTTAGTCTGCTGAACTGAATCATAGGCTGCTAAGTGCTCTTGGCATCCATATCTGTGGATATAGCTCCATGCATGAATTACAGTGTTTTGCACTGGCAAAGATGGGCGGGGGGGACTGGAATGGGGGCATTAGTCACAGGGGAAAAATAGCACAGTGAGACGTGATCACCTCTCACACATTTTGAGGAACACGCATTGAACTACTGGTCATTACTTTTCAGTGGGAGGTATTTCCACTTTTCTGCCTCCAAAGCAAGCTGTCTTATGCTATGCAGAGCCTTTCGCGCAAGTTCAACCGAATTTTAAATGCAAATACCTGAAATAGGATTTATATAAAATAGAGGTGTAGGGATTTGCAAATTGAATACCTCTGAAACAAGAAGAGCTAAATATAGAGATCTGCATACAGCATTTAAACTTAAAATCCTATTTCAGGTGCTAAGCATAGAATGATATTCCTCCATAGGGATAAGACAGTCTATGTAAAACTAGTGATTTGATATCACTCATTAAGAAGAACTGTCACTTCATGTTAAGGATGAGGTAGTCAAAACAACTGTTATTTTAAGTGCAGTCCTTCTAAATTATTCTGCAAGGTCTGTGGGAGTGGAGCTAGGCCTATGCTGATTCCAGAACAACATCTGGATAGCAAGAAAAGAACCCGTGAGAACAGAGGAAAAAACTGAGATGACCCATTTTTGTAGGGTTAGAGATACACTTGGCTAAAGCAAATTAAGGAGAATCATTCCCAGCGGCAGTCTAAGATGAAGCTAAATGCTGGTGATCCCCACTTTGGGCAGACTAGTGCACAGAAGCATATGTAGAAATCCTCTCAAATCCAAGTCTGCCAGCCACACATTTCTGCCACAGACCACCCTGACTGCAGAAGTGTCCCCTGACTTTCCAAAGGCCGGGGAGCGTCCCTACCCCAGCACCAGAAGGTATCTCTTCCTCTCAGACTCTCACACTATGAGCTCCTGAAGCAGCCTGTGTGGTCAAGTGGGCACCTATCCTGCTGCCTTCTGGATATTTGGAAGCAACGTACCACTGTCCTGGGCTCTGCATGAGCAGTCAAACGTGTCGGTTATAAGCATCATTAGAGCCATCACAACAGAGCTCTCCCATTACTTCAAAATCACCCTTCACTCAAGTCAGTTATCTTAAAAATATAAAATATGTATTTAACCACACACAATAGGCACAGTTAAAAAAAAAAGTCACAAAGACACAGCTGCTAAAAAGGAAAGAAAAAATAACACTTGAGCTACTTCACACAGCCTCATACTTGGAAACCTGCCTTTCTTTTCATTCATCAGCCCCAGAACTGTAGGCACTTACCTTACCCCTGGGGCCTGGGCTTGTCCTGCCAGCAGCCTGCACGCCCTCCCCAGCAGGCTAGTTTCCATACTCCATCCCTTTTCAGGGTTTGCCTGAGTTGTCATCCAAATGTCCCACGGGTTCCTGAGCCTTCACCACATCACGAAGTAGTTTCAACACTCCTCCCTCCACAAGGACTGTCTTCCCTTCTTCAGAAATAAGAATATCCATTTGGCAGACAGTCACCAAGTGCAGGAGCCCCCACCTGCTAGTACATTTCTACTACACCAAGGGACAGAATTTCTTACTCATTCCGTGAGGCAACGGGTAAGTCTCTGCAGAAAACCTTTTCATACACTGAATTTATGCTTTGAATCAACATGTAAATTGAAACCATAGTTAGCATTTAATATATGCAGCTCATCGCTAACTCTTGATTGAGATGAGACAATGGCAATCAACAGTTCTGGGAGGGAATGGATTTGAGATGACCCCCATCAGGTCCTTCACTACCATTTACATGCAAATGCAAAACACAGAGCCTAATCAGCAAACATTTTCCCAGTTCAAGCTATTCTGATGGTCTGTTTTAGGAAGTATTCTCTGACCTGCTTTAATCAGGCAGAGGTAATGCTCATTTGTGACTATATGTCAAGCAGACATTGATCTGCTGGGATGGATAAAACCTTCCTATTACAGTTGATGCAGAAGGGAAACACCTATCCAGCCACACGGGATGAATACTACATGGTGTTTTCCAAAGCATTACATGTAGTTACGGGTGAGTCTGTGATCCTCCTTTGTGAGCCACCTCGTGGAGAGCCAGGCTCGAATGGGAAGTGTTGCCAAATTAATTCTGTAATGCTGTGGATGGTACTGCAAGCTACACACACTATTGAGCTAAATTAATTTCTGCTGTACCTGACCTGCAGCTGACGAATGTTACTTACTGGGCTGGGAATAGCTTGTTTGTTGGATCTATAAAATATTGTTACTTAAACAGTCCAGTGAGCTCTTCTGACACAAGTTCTTTTTCCCCTGAAGGGTTTTCTTTCTAACTGGAGTTATCGATCCCTTTGGCTTTAGACAGGAAATCATCACTGCATTAGCAACCACCAAAATGGTCTTCAGTCCCTAGAGTCTGTTCCCCGACATGTCATCGATTCGCATTTTTTGAGCTGGGAATGTTGTTAAACTCATCTGATAAAAAGCACAGTAATGTGCAATGTATTTTACATTTGACTTTTTGATCTGAAGTTTCAAAGTGTGCGTGTGTGTGTATTACTTTTCAAGCATGTCTCAAACAATTGCTGCTGAATTCTGCTACAAAGCAGTGCTACTTTATTTAATATGGAGGAAAACACAATGAGTGCAAAATACACATCTCCAGCTCCAAAATGCTGGGTTCACTTTCTTAAACTTGCTGCAATAGAGAGGATCATAGCAGTTCATGGACTGATGTTAGATTCCCATTAGCGTCTGCTCCTTTACGGAGACGTCTGACTTCAGCAGGCAGCTCTACCAAAAGATTGTAAGTACGTGGTAAAATTTGGAATTTCCCACACACTGCACTGCAACATTAAATTTCTGCATTTGCCACGTAAATACAAAATAATCACTCTTGAAATCGTATCATGGTTCTTCTACATTCACATGTTAATCTAAGCCTGGCTTCACTGCCCAGTGATGCAACCACAACAGCCTGCTCTGAAGTGAACAAGTTATTTACTCTTATTCAACCCAGATATGGAATAGGAGCTACGTTTAACTGGTGACACAAACAGACACTACCAAACCTTGTGCTCTGTTTCCAAGCCCTGGAATGCAGTAGCCCCTTCCCTGCTAGGGGAGAGAAATATGGATTTGTTTGATAAACGTACCTATAACTCACCTCTTACCAAATATTGCAATGCCTTATTTATATAAAGGGTCAAAGCTGTTGATGTCAGCACAACATAGCAGAGTGTCCAAGCGTGTCTATGGATGCCTCAGTGTGCTGCTGGATTGCAGGACGCAGCTGGGTGCACTGGGGGGGTGCAGTGCCTACATTACCCATTTAGCAAATCCATCCTGCTTGGATTTGATTCTGATGCTGTATGCAAAACCAGAACAAAACAAAAGAGTTGTGCCAATCTGCCTGCAGCATTAAACCAGCTCTTAGGGTTCTCTGATGAGTGTCTCAAATCTAAACCAAGAAGATATTCAGTGGTTTGATCTTTTTGTAGGAAATAACATTTCAATCTTTTTAACACGCCTTTGCAAAATGGTGATGTTATCTGTCCAAAGTGAATTTAACAGGCAGCTGAGGCATAAGGGAGAATCAAATTGTCTTTATTACTGGCAATCAAAGCTACACTGAGAACAGATTCCCAGACAGCTAATCAGGTGAAAGCAAGGGTTCTCATTCGAGGGAGATTACCAGGATAGTACCAGGGGGGCAGAACGTGGCCATATTCTCGGCTAGGAGGAGATGAATCTCACAAGTGTCGAGCTATAAAACTGCATGCACACACACACCCCCTTTGGGAAATTATTGTCTTAATGGTGTGACTTGCTAGAATACCTCTGAAAATGGAAACTGCTGGTGCTCATGGCACAGTCCCATCACGGTTTATCAGTATGCCAGTATTGAAAGGACAAAGGAGGGAAACACTTCTCACATGTGGAAAGCAGAGAGCTTTCCAGCAGAGTCCCCTGCCTGTTTTTAGGACTGCATATATTTTCACCGACGTTACTGAAGAGTTTTGCTCTAACTTACCAGTCCACAACTCTGTGAATCCATGACATTTGCATTGAAAACATCACACTTGAAAAATGTGTGATTGGGGCACTAATGAAGTGCTCTCTTGAGCTGCAACCTCATTTATGGAGAACACGAATCCTTCAGAAATGGCTTAACTTTCACAAGAACCTGCATGACCTCCATAGTAATTTCAAATTTATAGAGCAATTTAAGAAAATGTTATTTGCAGGACATGACTGCCTCGGCAAGACACAGCAGCATCAATACTAAACTACAGCAAGGGCTCAGAGGTTTGTAACAGATCCAGGTTCAGCATACCTGGCTGAAGCTCTCTCTTCTAGTATTGATGACCAATATTGTCTGAGTCAGTGCAGTTCAAAGACTAGCAATAATTATGATTTCTTAAAGATCTGTCCTAGCAAGATTATTTACCAATTTACTGACGTTCTCAGAATCAGCAAATTAACCACAGTTTTCCAATCTCCATATTGTATGTGGGAAGTAATGTGAACTTCTTGAGTATACACTGGTCAAACTGAATTCCTGGTAAGAGTACTGAGCTGGTTACAGTACAAGCCTCTAGATCTTCAAATGTTGATATGTGAAATTTCTTCATAATTTATTTTAAAACAGAAGCTTTTCCTATGTGTGGTGTAATGAAACAACTTGAACGTTAGCAGCAGGTGCCCTGTATTTAAAATACCATTGCGATGCCTCTACTGTGATGCTGCACAGATGTCTTCAAGCGACATAAAATCAAAAGGGAAATACTCATAAAAGCAATTTCACTTTCTTTTACAAAAAGAAAGAATTTTTATGGGAAATTTTGTAGACAGCAATAATTTCATGAAACGAAGAAAAATCTTGGTTTAATCTAAATTTCACAAAACCTGTTCCCACTAGCCAGCTGCTTTGACCAAATCTGCTATAGTCTTTTTTTAAATTACTATCCTCAGTTCATTTTAGCATCTCAGTAAACAAATGTAAATTCAAGTCAGCAATTAAAAAAATGAAGTGTTGTCATAATATGCCACCTCCATTAATAGACAGCAAAGTGCTGTTAAAATCCAGGCTAAACTTTAGCTTTCCTCCAAGATCAAAAAATGTCCAGTGTAGCTTCAGACATGTATAACACTAGATAGCAATTTTCATACCTATGTTTTTCAATGCATGCATTATTTTAAGTCTACTTATTAGTGAACAGCTCATTTCTATAAGCGCTTAATTTATAACCCTCATCAGCAGGCTTAACAAGCCAAAGTCAAGACCCCATTAAACCCCCATTTCACGTTTCTCAGGTTTACACAGTAAACCTCAGTAGCCACAATTTGTTTTCATCTCTTAATAAGTCAATAAAAATTTAAGAGTAATTTCCACTTGTGCTGCATTATGTAGTTGTAAACATTTATGGAGATGTTAAGAACTGGCCATCAAGAACATTAACATGCAGATTTTTACCTCTTACGCCATTTCCCCACTGTTGAGGCCTCTGATACTTCCCCGGCAGAGCACAGGCAGGAGGAGCAGAGATGGTGAATGGTTTGTTCGGAGCAGAATGAAAAACAAGTTCAAAACCAAAACACATTTTTGGCAAAGTAGCAAATTTGCTTTCTTTCACTGAAAAGGGCATGAGGCTCCTGGGGAGGGAGGGAGGGAGGGAGAAACGTGCTTGTCCCACCTGGAGCAGCCCCCTCCCAGCCATTGCCTCCTGCTGCAGGCAGGGGTGGCGGGAAGGAGGGATGGTGATGGTCGTGCCCCTGGGCTGCCCCCACTGCCCCCATGGCACTGTGGGGTCCCCCGAGTTCCTGTGGTGCCTGTCAGCCCACATTCCCCAGCTGCATGACCAGAGGGCCTGCAGCTCAGGCAAAAAGCTGTTAAAAGCCGTTTTGGAGGGAAACGCTCTGCAGTGGCCATGCACGGTCGCATGGGAGAGCAGCAAGGCCCTGCATCAATCCATCCCACCACCTAACCACTATACCTGGCCCCGACAGCAGCCCCCGGGGAGGCAATTATCCTCTAAATTCACATATTTAACTTACTGCGTCTGAAGTGTAAATGATGTACCATGGGGATGCCGTGCTGCACAGCGATGGCAGGGGAGGGATGCGGGGGCGCGCTCCCCAAGGCGGCCATCCCCCCCACCCCAGGGGCCAATGGTACCCCCGAGCTCTTGGACACATGCAGCCAAAGCAGCCCAGGTTGTGGGAGCCTGGCAGGACCCCATGTCACACTGCTTCCAGCTTCAGCATGAAGCTTAAAAACTACTTCATCCTCTCATGCAGCAGCCTAGTGTGGGGGTCATGGTGCAGACACTCAGGTCTACAAACAGGAAGCCTCGGTGGCCAACTCTGCCACAGCGTTTTTGGGCCTACACAACAAAATGAGGATTTGCCTGTCCATCCCACATCGTATCACTTGCTGCAGCTCGCCAGAACCATCTTGCTTTTCTCTGGTTTTCTGCTAACAGGAGGGAGAAACTCTGTCACTGCCTGAGAGCATCAAGCAACCTGCTTTGGGAGAAGCTGCTTAGAACAGCTGCCAGGGACTTTGGGCTATATTTTAGTGGTTTCTCAGATTTCAGCTAGTCTGAGACATTGAGGGTGCCCCCACAAGACACATGTAAAATTAACCTGCAGCAAACAGGCCCTTCTGCACTGACCAGATGTGCCTGCATTGTGCAGCTATGGCAGCGGTATCTGCTAGTCCGTTCTCACCAAGACAGCCAGCGGGTTTCTAGCCAAAATGAGCTCCTCCCTGTGTGATGTTTCAGAGCAGAGGAGGGCAGCTTGCGGAGGGGTTTTATTTCTGAAGACTTTTTAAACTGCTTGTCTTAATCCAGTGAGGAAGAGGGAAGGATATTCATTTTCCTTCAGGTCTTTTTTTCTGCCCAACTCAAAGTGATAAAAGATGAAAATCTCTGCATTTAATGAAGAAGGAACAGGGAAATTAAGCCAGCTGTCCTATATTAGTGCTGTTGGCCTCAGGTTTCTTGGGCTCAGTCATCTCTTTCCAAAATGAAATAACGTTGTGTTCCTCAGAAAAGTTCCAAAGATTCCCTTTTAGCTTTGTATAGGGTGCGAAGCATTGAAATCACTATGCAAGAGAGATGGTTTTTTTCTTTAGCTAGCTTAATCCTCTCTTATTCTGAGCCCTTATTAGACAGAATATAACATATAAAGGACTTCTAAAGCTTTGCGCAACTCTTCAAAATTACTTCATCAGTTTAACTTCTGGAAAGTCTATGCAATACATCAGCAGGCGCTGGGAGCTGGAAGATATCTGGTGATCCCTGCAAATAAAAGTCACTCAGAAGCATAAGAATTTAAAACTTGTTTTTAAACAAGATTTTTTAAAATGATGCTACTTGGTTAAGCACTGCACAACTTACAGTGAGGGTCTTTGTGAAGATTTAGCAGGATATAAATGTTTATTCCAAGCATAGAGGAATAGTCGCTATCAAAAATACTGCCTTTACATGCAATTAAATGACCTTTCTGCTCTTGCGTTACCTGATAAACTGCATAGCAACCACAAGGATGACTCATGGTTTATAATATTATATACAACATTCTCTAAATTATTTAAGTGTCAAAATGAATCTGCACTGAGCGTTCTGAGCATTACTCTCAGCCAAGTGGTTCTTATACACAGTAGTTTGATGAGGAGATCGTACAGCTAGAAAGCAACCCCATAACCCAACAGATGTGTTCTCAAACTGTGTTTTTAAAAATTAAAGAACCTAACAGTAAGTTGCTTCCTCTCTGCAGGCTCTTTAGACCTTCCTGTGCAATTAAGCACATAGTTATATCCTGCCACGAAAAATACAGATTGGTATAAAAAAATCCTGTTGAAAGGCTGCTGCCTCTGATTAAACTCTACAGGGCTTTTAAAGGTTAAGACCTAACCTCAGCTTCTCTCAGCTCACCAGCTTCAGCGAGAAGTGTGCAGCAACATTAATCAGCATGAAATAATGAGGCTGTGAGAGGCAGCATGTGATTTCTTTATTTCATCTTAATTATAATTTAAAATTTTAATGTCAGGAATTTGACAAGTGTTCGAGCAAGAAGAATTATTGCCTCAACAGCAGTTAAAGTCAGGCAGAGAAATGTGCTCAATCCCAAAGAAAAGCAATGAATTTGTCCTGTAACAGCAACGCAATTCAAATCGTTCTGCCGGCTGCTGTTGACAGCAAATAATGGGCTGGTTCAGAAGCCCAATGCTCCTTCCAAAATGTGTGTCTCTGGTCTCCAGCCAGAAGTAGACCCTACCACAGGCCAATTTTAGCAAATGCCAGGCCTTTGGGAAAGGAGCATCCGACCCCACCCAAAGGGAATATGCTCTTATAACACAAGTAGATATAATTAGGTCGCGTTGCATAGACATGCTCCTGCAGCAGGTCATGACATCGGTCTTGCTGGTAAGGAAGAGGCAGGGAAGGCGCTCCCAGACGTGCCGCTGGGATTTTCTCTCTCAGCTGGAGAGCGAGGCCAGACAGAGGTCTTATCCCTAAAGCGTTAGACTGGAGACGTCTCAACCCCTGTGGGAGGTCATGCCAGTGTGTGGCCCAGCCTGGGCAGTGAGGACAGCACAGGCTCATGGTTTGGATTGTTCCCAGGACGTGGGCTCTCATCCCTGTGACTGCATGAGATCATTACATGTGTGTGAAGCTGTGTTCCCTAAACCATGGGATACTCGGACAGCATGGCCTAAGGCCAGTACAGCTCCTTCGACACTTGGGTAGACTGAGAGCCAGTGTCGCACTGTCTCCTTTTCTCACTTGCAGCACATCATCATGCTCCCTAAGCAATGTATAACGTCTTACAAAACCTCTTATTTTGACTTTAAAGATTCCAGGCCAGAGTTATAGCATGCCCACTTCCACTCGCTTGACAGCCTTCACAACAATAAATAAATTCCTAAAATACAGGGGTCAGATTATATAGGACATCTTAGGCTGTTGGGAGGAAGGACCAGACAGTATTGATCCAAGAGATTTAAAAGAATTAGTAGAAATTAAAATGAAGGCTACAATGAGTCCCTATCTAGGTAAATGGTTTACTTGAGAAGATCACCACAGCTTTCTAAAGGGGAAATCATGCCTTACAAGTCGACATTATTAGAGACGTGACAGAGGCAATCAGCAGAGGAGAAGCCCCCCCAAAACAATCTGTAAAGTACTAAAAGAAAGAAAACAGTCATATGATGGCAAGTCTCTGCACAGCAGAAGAGATTTCAGTTCCTTTGGCAGCAGATCTCTTTTCCACATAATAGCACCTTTTTGAAATGAGTTTTTATAGGCAGGGTGATTAATAATATAGGCCAGAGTAGAGCAGCATTATTCCCTGGTAGCGCTAAATGAGCAGCTGTCACAGTAGATAGGCATTACTGTGTGTACTTAACCAGGGCTAATAAATGGGATTTTTAAGAGCAAACCTTCTCATAGTGAGTTCTTTCAAGAATGAACATGAGCAGGAAAACAGTCTGTTAACTCAATTAGTTGTAACTGTGTATAGAATCGCACTGCATTTATACCACTAACACAAGAAGAACAGCCTTTGCTTTGATGGAAACAAGGTTTATATCACAACATCTGGTCTGATGTCAGGCAGGAAGAACTAAAGCTAGTGGATGCAGCAGGATACCTGTCTGGCAGAAACTAGGAGCAGAACTTCAAATTGTTTCCGTAAGACCAGCAGAACCACAAATAAGCTGATTCTCCATCTCAGCAATAACATAAAACCTGTTTTTGGCAGTGCCACCAACATCGCCATGAGGCTGCATTAGTAAGATTTCAAACCATTTGACATAGATCATGTACTTCCTTAATTCTTGCTTGTACTTACGTTAAGGAGCTAATCTATGTGTTTTGCACTGAAGTCTATTAAGAAATAGCAGATTCATAGTGAAAAATCACTATCCCTCTTTTAAAACTGCCACAACACAGGCTGTCATTTCATAAGGTGAACCAAAGTCCAGGGCTGCAAAGATCTGGCACTCAAGGGAGAGGCCAAACCCAGATTATTCTAAAACAGCCAATTCTCCCGAAGCTGGAGTCAGTTCTGCCTTCAGCATCACCAACTGATGACCAACAGCAGGAATGTGGACCTCTGTCAGGTTAGACTTTCAGCACAAGGGATGTGCACCTGCTTCAGGCTCTAAGCGCGTATGTGAATTACCAACATGAGGCTGAAAAGACAGAATTAGACTGGAGTGAATGTTATAATGAGTAATTTGAGTGTCTCATTGAATCACAATAGTTGAGGTTGGAAGGGACCTCTGGAGCCAAAGTACTTGATGGAGGATTAACCGGCACAGGTGTATTTGTTTTCCGTGCAGCACAACCCCCCCTAAGAGTTTAACTTCAATGTATAGCAAACCGATGGGTTTGTTTTCGAAAGACAAATATTTCTCCTATGAATTTCACGCTCAAACTCAGAATCGAAACTCAGCCCAGACTACAAAGCCTATGTGCTCACACTCCGATTCAGCCAGCCCAAATTTGGCTGCAGCCTCCCTCCCCGTGTCATTAACAGCTTGAAGCCAGCTGGCAGCAAATCCTGAGCATGGGGACCGACAAGAGCCCAATTACACCACTCACCCTGCTGCTGCTGCTGCTGCTGCTGCTGCTGCTGCTGCTGCTGCAGCTGCTGCAGGGGCCTCACCCTAACAGCACCGGTTTGTGGGAACGTGCTGCGCGTACAGATCTAGCTCAGGAACAGCCCAGCTCAGGAACAGCCCCAGACCTGCTATGGATAAACTGTAGAGAAACATCTGTGAAAAGTTTGTAAAGGAACAGATTGCATCTGTAAATGTGACTGCACAGTTCTGGGCCTATGAAGATCTATTTTTAAAGGCTTTTCTCAATGCCTTGCTTCTGAAAAACATTATCTTGTGACCACAAAAGATTTTGCCATTCTGACCCTTTGTACTTTAAACAATTACTCTTCCAGGCGAGAGTCTTCCACTACCCCTTAGTTGAGACACTTGAAACTTAAATAGCCAGCTTCGCACAGCTGGATAGAGGAAATTTGACTAATAATAAAAGCGATGGTGCACAGGGTCTGGTGTTTAAAACCACAGCAGAGAAAATGTTGTACATTGGTACAACAGCAGGTCCAACACTAGATTAGGAGCTCAACACGTTATACTGAGCCCTCACCATTTGAGAGTGCCTTTTGAAATAAGACAACACAACGGAATAACTATTTGCTGGTTTATGCCTTCTTCTCATTGTTTTATGTTCAATGAATAAATGCAGCCTCCTACTGTACAACTTGGGGGGAATTTCAAAAAGTTTAGCAAATTGTCCTGCAGATTTCATTGAACTGACACAGAAAATAGTTCAGATGTTCTGCCGACACCACTGGAAAACATTTCTTAAGCATAAAGCACTTAAACTATTCTGTTTCCTATGCAATACGGATTGATGTTGCTGTTTTGACAGGACCAAACTGGCTTGCTTCTGCCCACTTCCCCAGGTGAGTGCCCAGGCCCTGCCCACCTGGAAGGGGAGAGCTTTGCCCCAAGTCTGTGCAAGCAGGTACCTCAGGGCACGTGGTGAATCCCACGCAGCCAGCATTACTGTGACATCCATGCTTTCAGATTTGGAGAGGTTTGGGAAGAGTAGTGAAGGATTACTTCTTATTAACCTCGGATCTAAATCTAGTGTAATACAACTGTCATTTTGCAACAGTAGTGGTTTAAATGAACCCTCAGCATTAATTCCAGCAGGCTAAACTCATACACAAACACTCTTACTTCTCAAGGTGTCCACTGAGTCTAGTAGATACCCCATTCACTTGCCCTTAGCCCTCTGGATTTCAACCTTGCCCACCCTGAATTATACCAAACACCATTCTAGCTCCATAATAGCTCTAAACAGAAGGCAGCAATAAAAAGAAAATCTGAAATACATAAGACTGTGATAAAGATGTAGCTGGAAATCTTTCTTGAAATGCTTTCAACAGAAGTGGTTTGTACAAATTGACTGAAATCATATGACGCTTTAATGTATTTTCAAATCATTTAAGTTGAATTTCCATCATATTGATTGCAACAAGCGTGGTAAATATCTTCAGGATTTTAATGCTTATTTTCCTAGTTAAGTACACTCTCTGTGTGCCTGGTAGCATATAACAAGCAGTGTTTTAATGATCTAATCCCCAAAGAGACGTATTTCATCTTTCCTTCTTTTTTTTTTTTACTAAGGCTGTACTTCAAAGTGAGACATATTCCCTTGTTACCTAAAAACCTGGCTCTAATTCTTGGGAGCAGGGAGTGATTCATATTGGAACAGCCTTCTCTCATTTTTTATCTAAGAGCAGTACAGCAGCTCAGCCGCTGGGGCCCAGGATCCATGCCGGGATGTGAGATAGCAGCGTGGAGGAGCCACGGCCACAGTTTGGACACCGGCCACCCCTCAGGTTTGGGAGATGTAAGGTGTGTGGCAGGGAAGGAGGATGGTACACATGGCTTGGGGGATCTCCCCGCAGGAGATGTAAAGCAGGTGTAGCTGCAAAGAGGGCGGTGCTTGGCATCACACGAAAAATTTAGAAAGCATCTCCAAAAGCTATGAGGTTTAGCTACTCCCAATGGAGTACAACCCACAGTATATCAGAGTAATCCTTGTGTTTTATGCCCTTTGATCCTGTTATGGCTCTCCTGTTATTTTAAAGTCATTACCCATGAGATAAAAGGTCGTTTGTTTAAATATGAAATTACTAGCTCCCTTATAGCAGAAACTTATGGAAAACGAGGCTTGAAGGGCTGATGGAATTTGAGCTATTAAAACGATTACAGATTTACTGATGATGGACTAGAGTGTGCTTGCATTAAAGAAATAGAAATTCCAATGAGACTCACTTGTTAAGGATGTAAGTCAATGATCTTTGTATTTAATTTTTTTTAATAATTTTTTTTTATTTGGCTGTTGGGTTAAGCTCCAGCAGTGAGATGCCTGCAGATGAATTAGTAGGTTTCTGTGTGACAAATTACTTACATTGTCTATATTTTGAATTTCAGATAGGAGACTTTAAAATATGGAGGAAATTAATCACTGAACTTCCCTCCCCATATTCTCTGTAGTGTAACTGTAGTGAAAAATATTCAAGGAGATTACTGGCAGGTGGATATCTAACAACTTGATGGGAAACTTCTTCTGTGCAGAATCACCTACAGACATTAGTGAGCAAAGAGTGTGAGAATAAAGCCAAACGATCGGGCCCCTTCCACAGTCAGCTAAACACTGAGACCCCACACATTCAGAATTGTGTTTTTGCCCTGCTCACCGTTATCCTAACATTGCAGATGTGCAAAAAGTACAGCCAAGGCAAAAGCTTCAGAAAGAGATACAAGAATATGTTAAACTGGAAACTCTTTGTCTTTCGTGGAGATTACCTTTTCATGGAATAGAAAATCTGTGCTGCAGAGACCCGGGAGCTGTACGGAGATGAATTTTAACACAATAGGTAGATGTAAAGTCAACCCAAACTGGGCATGGACTAAAAGAACCACAATTTGCTTATTTTCAAGACTAGAAGTTGAGTTATGGGACAAGGAAGGACTCAGAGTGGTGCCTGCCTAAGTGACACAGTTCACATGAAAAAAGAGATGCATGTAATTAGCATGTGTAAATATCTTTTACACATGGAAGGAAGGTGTAGAAAATAGGAAGGTATAGAAAATAGGAAGGTATAGAAAAATTTTGGCACACATGCTATTTTGTGAAGCTGTTCTGGTAATTTAGCAGTTCACTTTTCTGTACTTCGCATACATGAATGTTGATGAAACATAGTTCCTTCCCAGGAAAGGTTAAATAATAGATGTAAATAACTTAAGAAGAAACTAGAAATCCTGCCATTTCATTTAAAATGACATGAAAATTGAGACTGGCCTGATTTATGTGTGGAGAAGCCTTGCCCCTTTTATAAAATTGCCTTCCCTGGAGAAGGAGCAGACGGGCACCTCTCAGCACTGGGAGCTCATGTTGCCAACAGCAGCAGGGAAAGCTCAGGGCCTGTGTGTACCCTTGTATCCAAATTATCAGCCAACAGTCTCAGCTCTGGGAATCTTGAATGTTAACTCCCACAGTGAGATAAACTCTGTCCTCGTACCGAAGCCAGGACAGTGAGGGCAGCTGCCTTCCCTCGGTGTCGGCCTGCATTTTGCCAGATGAGGTCAGCAGCACCCAGCTACGCTGAAGTTTCCAACCGGCATCCATGCGTAGCAGTGCAATTGCATCTACACAAACATAAATTCCTTTTTGCCAGTTCATCTTATGTTTTAGACCATCATTATATTATCCAGACTTGTCAATACCAGGTCTGCAGGAAGCGCAGGTTTTGCAGTCTAGCTTTTGGCATGGACCACATGAGAGGGCAATAATTCTCATGCACTTAAGCACCCTTAAAAAATGCTTAATTTTATTCAGAATCTCTTTTCATGTGTTGGTTTACTACTCTATACAAGCATGGAGCTGCCGGTAAGAAGCAGCACAGGGGTGTCGGAAAGGCAAAGCAGGTTAGAGCTGCTGTAATTATTTCCGATGTGTGTTTACATTTCAACAGTTTGTGCTGGTTTTGGCTGGGATAGAGTTAATTTTCTTCATAGCTAGTATGGGGCTGTGTTTTAGATTTGTGCTGGAAACAGTGTTGATAATACAGGGATGTTTTCGTTATCACTGAGCACTGCTTACACAGAGTCAAGGCCTTTTCTGCTTCTCACCCCACCCCACCCACCAGCGAGGAGGCTGGGGGGCACAAGAAGCTGGGAGGGACACAGCCGGGACAGCTGCCCCCAACTGACCTAAGGGATATTCCAGACCATATGATGTCATGCTCAGCATATAAAGCTGGGGGAAGAAGGCGGGGTGGACACACACATTCAGAGTGATGGCGTTTGTCTTCCCAAGTAACCGTTACGTGTGATGGAGCCCTGCTTTCCTGGAGATGGCTGACCACCCGCCTGCCGATGGGAAGTGCTGAATGAATTCCTTCTTTGGCTTTGCTTGCGCACGCACGGCTTTTGCTTGACCGATTAAACTGTCCTTATCTCAACCCATGAATTTTGCCACTTTTATCCTTCCGATTCTCTCCCCCATCCCACTGCAGGAGAGTGAGCGAGCAGCTGTGTGGTGCTTAGTTACCAGCTGGGGTTAAACCACGACAACAGTTGAGTGCATTTAAAGAGCTGTTTGTGTTGGGCCTTACAAATCTGATTATTTTACACCATCAGGCATAGTCTTAAAAGCCTTTCCCATTTACCACCTACTGTTCCTCCTGTTAGAAAATCTTCTCACGCTTTTTGTCACTTGACCTGAAATGCACTCACTCAATATGCTTATTTCCACAATTTTGAGATAGCAGTTCTCTTTTAAAAATATTTTCCCTAAAACAAAACCTTTAAGGCCACTGCAACTAAATTTAAGCACCATTATTACATCCCTGCACAACACACCTGGAGAAACTGGCTTACCTTGACCTGCTGATCTCGTTCCTCTAGAGACTTTCTTCTCTTTTCATTGCCCTTCACACCAGAAGCGCTGGGTTTTCCCCGGAAGCACGACAGCTCCCTGCAAGGCCACCAGTGACACAGGCAAAATAGTGTGACACAGCTCCAGGACAGCCCTGCCTACTAAATTGTTTAATTCCTTAGCTCTGTCCCTTTTTGTGCACGCAGGCACATGCATACCTACTGAGCATCCTAAAATAGCCACTGAAGTAACTGAAGCATTTCCTTTAGTGCTGGTGTAACTCTATGGTTCAGCTGTACAAATAATTTGTATTTGGATTGCTACCAGGGAAGAAAAAAAGCAAAGATTTCAGCTTGATCTCAGCTTTGGTAGAGCTAAAATGTCTCATTCAGTCTGGAGGGAAAAGTCACTTTCAAGCACCTAAAAGTGGCTGGAAGAGTCATTCAACCGCTGGAATAGGTGAGATAAGCCAAAAACGCTCTTGCAGCCCTGAGGTCAGAGGCAGGTCTGCCCCTCCATCTCTGACACCCTGAGCAAGTGCCCAGACCAGAGGAGTTTGCAGATTCTCCCCCAGACCGACTATTTCAGTAGCTGGCAGGTACAGCTGAGATGCTTACACTGGTGATTTACATAGCAAAGCATTAATATGGCTTTAAATGATACAGATTATGCTACAAAATGCAGATTATAGATCCCTGTGCTGTTGTTGAAATTAAACACTGCCTCATCCTAAGCAACACAATTGCTTCAAGAATTGTCTTTTGAGTTCATTTTCAGGTGTGTTCACTGCCCTTTACTTTCAGTTATATATATGTATACAAATATATACATATGTGCACACACAAACATTTCAAATACCCTAATTTACTTACAAGAGACAGTGAATATTTTATTTTTCTGCCTATACAGTCCACAACAAGTTGATGAAAAGAACAGGGACTGAGAATTACGTGCCACGAAAGAACACACCATCTCAGACTGAGACCGCTCTAACCCAGTCCCAATGTCTGTCTTCTCCAAAGGCAGATTTAATTTCCCACTGGCAAGCCAAACCCATCCAAACCAAATGTCTATATGCGGACTCCTGAGCCCAACACCAGCGTTCGAAGGGCCGGCTGGAGCTCTCAGAGTCCCTGCACGCACCAGCACAGCCGTCGCCTCGGGCTGCGCAGGAGTCATTTGCTGCCCTTGCAGCTCAGACCACTTCTGCACATGCTTAAAGATGTTTTTAGAGGTGTTGGCTTTTATAGGGGGCTGCAGACATGAAAGGCACAAGAGTGACTGGGAAGACTAAGTAACATCTGCCACGAGAATTTAGGCTCCTAACACCTTTGAATGCTTTTCAAAATGTTGACTAAAATCTTGCCTGGAGAGCATCATCTCAGAGCTGAGATTTACATCTCAGAGAAACAGACCCCTCCCAAGCAACAGCCCTTCCCATCCTTCCTGCCTGCCTGGCATTAGCAAGTGCATCTGAGACTGGTGTCACAGAAACTGGAGAGGAACAAAGTGAATCACTCCACTTCCCCATACTGTTCATCCCATTAATTTCCATCCTTCACTGACCTGCACATCATGCCGCATGCTGCCGAGTCTTTTATCTCACTCTGAAACACAAATTTTTAGTAATTAGGCCAAAGCGCCTCACTGTTCCCTGAAGCTGCACTCTTGCTTATGCCCCTGCCAATAATAAAAACTATTTTTGCAGTGCATTTTTTTCCACTGTACGAAGCCATAGATTTAACCTTGTTAGAGGCAACTAGCTGCTTTTGAAGGATACTGTTTTCTGCTGTTCAGACCAAATGACATGGGATATATCGACAATATTATCACCGAGCGCAGGATGCCAAACTGCTGCTTCCACTGGGAGGCACAACCTTGAGAATTTTCTTTTGGACCATCAGCTGAAGAATTAAACACCAAAACGCAGACTGTGCTATTGAAACATCAGTGGAAAACCAGAATATGTGGTTCGCAGGTTGTGGTTTACCACTGGAACAGTAAAATAGGAAAGGGTTTGACAGTTATGATTTGCTCCTTATGTGCTGACAATATGGCTGGCGCTGTAAGAGAGAGAAGAGAGCACTCTGCCTCCCTGCATTTACAAAATAGAGTGCAAAAAAAAATAATCAGAGAAGACACCGACACAGTAGGAGATCTCAGAGATAGCTGTAAATCCCTTTCCTTGTAAACTGCAAAGGTAATGAGATGACGTATGCATATTAGTACTGGGATTTGACTAATGAGTAAGTGAAACTGTTCTGGCAAAAGGAGTTAATGCCTAAAAAGCAATACTTTAACATTTTTTAAAGCACAGAATTCCTTTTATTTATTTCTTTGTAAAGCCTTTGGCATTTTTGGTGTTTGCAGTTAATAGCAAAGGCTGATCTGAACCTGCTTATGAAGGTTCACCTGGCTAGAAGGTGCAGTGGGCGCCCTCCATGCTGGCTGGACGCAGGCAGATGAAGGAGCGCAGCACTGGGTCCATACGGTGCCATGGTGCAAACCTGGCAGAGGAAGGAGGGTTAAACACCCCGGCAGCCCATGGGCGGCTGCTGGGGCTGCTGCGGCTGCAGGCAGAGGCCTGGGGTTATGCCTGCCCTGGGGACAGGAGGGTCAGAGCTTGCCTGGCGGCTGTGCTGCACAACATCTTCGCAAACGAGAGTTAATAAAGCCCCGTTTAACTACCTGATTTATGAGAGCGCATCATTTGTGAAGCTTAAGGGGGTTATAAACAAGGAATGTGTTTGCACCATATGGCGGGGGAAGTGGTTATAGTCTTCCCCTCCAAACTTGCGGCTGGAGCTAGCTGGAGCGTCATGGTCTTGTAGTTCAGTTTGGATCCTCGCATTTCTCGCTTTAAAATTGGTTGTTTTTTTTTCTCCAGTCTTCCCTGCATACAGTGAGGATAATAGCATGAGAGGCCTTTCTGCTAATCTTTGATCATGACAAATAATTATGTTTAATTGTCTCCTCTTAGAACAGAGACAGAACAAGTTCTTCTCGTTTATAGGTGGGCTAGGGTTTATTTTTGTTAGTCTGTTTTTTTGGAAAGGGCATAGTTGAAGAAGATTTTGAGGCAGGTGGAGTCTGATTTAGCATAACATAAAGGATCCAGTTTCACATGGTTTAGGCCCAGCCGGCAACAAAGCACCATGCAGCTGCTCCCTCACTCCTCCCCCCCGGCGGGATGGGGAGGAGAAAATATAATGAAAGGGCTCATGGGTCGTGATAAGGGCAGGGAGGGATCACTCACCAACTGTGGTCACAGGCAAAACAGACTCGATTTTGGGGAAAAATAAACCAATTTAATTTGTTACCAACCAAATCAGAGTAGGATGGTGAGAAATAGAACCATATCTTAAAAACACACCTTCTGCCCACCCCTCCCTTCTGCCTGGGCTCAGCTTTGCTCCCAATACCTCTACCTCCTTCCTGCCAGCGGCACAGGGGGACAGGGAATCGGGGCTGCGGTCAGTTCATCACATGTTGTTTCTGCCGCTCCCTCCTCCTCAGGGGGAGGACTCCTCACACTCTTCCCCTGCTCCAGCGTGGGGTCCCTCCCAGGGGAGGGGGGTCAGCCCTCCATCAGTTTCTCCAACTCAAGTCCTTTCCACGCACTGCAGTCCTCCACGAACTGCTCCAGCGTGGGCTCTCCCACAGAGTCACGGCCTTCTCCGGGCCCGGCCACCTGCTCCGGCGTGGGGTCCTCCACGGGCTGCAGGGGAATCTCTGCTCCGCCGTTCACCTCCACGGGCTGCAGGGGGACAGCCTGCCGCCTCACCACGGCTGCAGGGGAATCTCTGCTCCCCTGCACCTCCTCCCTCTCCTCCTTCACTGACCTCGGTGTCTGCATGGCTGTTTCTCTCACATCCCACTCCTCTCTCCGCTGTTGGTTTTTCAGCAGTCTTTTTCCCTTTCTTAAACATGTTATCCCAGAGATGCTACTACCGTCGCTGATGGGCTCGGCCTTGGCCAGCGGTGCGTCCGTCTTGGAGCCGGCTGGCGTTGGCTCCATCGGACATGGGGGAAGCTTCTAGCAGCTTCTCACAGAAGCCACCCCTGTAGCCCCTCCCCCGCTACCAAAACCCCGCCACACAAACCCAACACACAGCCCCACACATCGGCATCTCCCCAGTGTGATCAGCGGAGCAGATGCTGCCTTGGAGCACTTCCTTCACCTTCACACCAACAGAAATCTACACAGAAACCCCAGTGGTACCCACTTTGCATTCTGCATGTGTCTAGACGCCTAGCGGTTATGTTCTCTGCACCAAAGCAATAGCAAATACTAAACCACAACAGATCAGAGGCTGTCGCTGTGGCTGGGGTATCCTGCTGAGGTGTTACAAATCCATGAAGCAGAGTCACCCCAGTGCCAGGCATGCCAAGGATGCAAGCAAAGCTGGACTTCCACTAGCAAGAATTGGACTAGGTCATGCCAACACCACCTTTAGAGTCTGCAAGACTTGGGAAAAAGCTGAGCTAAGGTCTGCCAGGAAAACGTGGGCAGCTTTCACCTGGGGCAAGGGAGCTTTGCAGCCTGCCCCGACTCAGTGCGAGGCAGCGCACAAGAGCTGCTCCATCAGACACGGTGCTTCCCCCGTCATTCACCTGCAGCGATCTCTGTTGTGCCCAGAGCAGCAGCAGGCAGGTTACTAGGGGTTTATGGCAGGTGCCTTTTCCCATAACTCACAGTTGTTAAAAGCTCAGCTTGCTATAAATCCTCTGTCTCACAAAGTCTGGACATGGACCCAACTCTCTCAGGAGCCTGAGGTGGGTAACTACTTAGGAAAACAAAATGTGCAGAGAAGAAGGTTTCAGCCCATTTTCTCCATCTTTTGGGACAGTCAAACCAATCTCTGTGGTATGCATAAACCTCAGTGACATTCAACTCCTTTCACTCCCACTGCGTATTGCTTTTCCTCCTCCTACCACTTGGAAATGAAAGAGCAAACGGCCAAGCAGATGGGGCAGGAGCATCAGTTGCTGGGAAGGAGTGAGCAGTGGAGCTTATGTCAGCTAAAGGAGGGTGATGGCAATTAGTCAGCAGCAAACAGCAAGGCCAGTGTCTTAACTGCAACCCCCCCAGTGCACACAGCTATTTTAGGTAGAAGCTTTTAAAAGCTCACTTGTGAAGTCAACGAACTGTGGTTTGAGATGCCTCCCTCATGAGGCAGCACCTGGATTCTTCAAACGAACGATCAGCAGAAGATTTTCTCTTTCACCCTATGAAGTTACATCCCTTCTACATTTAACTCCTGAGTAGATCAATACTGTTTGCAGTCACAGCTGTGGGAAGAGTCACGCCACACCAAGCACGAAAGACCAGGAAGGATCCAAGAGTCTCAGGCTCCAAGAGACACAGTTCTCTAAATAAAAATCCTTTGGCAGAAGACTGTGAAGTTCAGAAACTGAAATATCAATTTTATATCTTAAACCGTAAGATATATTATATCTTTCTAAAAGAAATCAATGTTGTGCTACTGAAATCTGGCCAGCTAATGGCCCTGAAACATGTCTCTATTCCAGCTGTCCAATGCACCAACCTCCTGCACCGTCTCCACTGGTGGCTGTGAAGGCCATAACCAGGAGGAGATGAATTCTCCCCGTGCTGTCACTACTACCTTTGCCAAGAAGGATGCCAAGCATAAGGGGAACATGTATTTTCCAACAGACATCAGATATACACTGCCAACTTATTTTTCATAAATCACTAATGAATAATAAGAGGGGAGGACCTTCCAGCAGCACAGGCAGAGAGCGCATGGTGTCAAACACTCAAGTAGGTGACTGTAGGTACTGATTTTTCTCAAGATAAAGTAAACACCATATGGGACTGTACACAGAGCATCAGCTTGCAGCTAGAAGTAGGGCTGGTAGGAAATCTTTGGCCACAATAAATGCCAGTTTATCAAGCCCCAAACCTGCTGCTGCTGAGCAGCCCTGATATCTGGGACATGGGGAGAGCTTTGCAAATCTCACTCAAACTCATGTTCATGCCAAGAGTGCCCAGAGACTTTGAGGTTTGTGCAAATCTGAGTTCAGTGTGTCTCAACTAAAAGCAATCAACTCCCCCATCCCAAAATCTGAGTTTGCTTTAAACTGGAAAAACCTGCTTATCAATCAATGCTACCTGTAGCTATCAGCAACCAAAGTATGCTACAACCAGTATGAAACCTGCTGTGAAAACAGACAGAAAATACAAAAAAATGAAAACCTGGGCATCTAAATTATTTACAGAAATCTGCTTCTGTTTCACTAAGCTGTGACACCCGGAGGAGAACGGGAGAAAGGACCGCGAGAACATGGCTGTTCTGTGTGTGCAGCACATGGAACACATGCTGAAGGATCGCTCCAAATCCACGTTCAGTGCACAGTAATTATGGGAAGGCAGCATGTGCCCACATTAATTGTGGCAGCCAGCCGGGCCAGAGTGATTCACTGCTGTTCATGGAGCCACCGTCGCTGCCAGACCAGGAAAGCCTTGAGCCATATACAAAATGAAGCCCTTGATATAGGTTGCTGCTTTCAAAGACATTTCAAAACAAAGTCCCATAAGGGTAAATGTAATTTATTTCCCCTCTGACATGGGCAAAACTTTTTCATTAAGATATGGGCATTAATGCCATCTTGCAAGTATGGCTCGGAATCCAAATAGGGCTCTTAATCGTTTCAGAGAGGGTGGAAGAGGTGGAACTATATTAAAAATATTTGTTGCGTGTAGTAGCACAGAGATCTCCTGCAGTCTAGCAGTTATGTGATACATCTTTGGTCCTGTTGTAGAAGGAAAAAAGGAGAGGTCCTTAAAAAAAAGCCTATATTTCTAGGTAAGCAGCTGCAGAATTAAATCAAACTAGGATGGAAAATGTGAAAGAAATAAGACAAGAATCATAATACACCATTCTTGATCTGTAGATTTAAGTTTTAAATTGTCTTTTGATTGATGATTTTATTTCACTTTTTGTGTCTTTTTATCACAACCAAGTGATTAAAAGCCAGAGAGAGAAGGTCTGTAGGCAGATGATCCTGACATGATTCGCTACGGGAAGTGGCTCGGCTGCAGGAGCGGTGCCCAGGGAGCCCCGCGCCCACAGCAGGATGTGTGCCGCTCAGCCCGGCTGTCCCACACGTTGCTCAGCCTTGTTCCTGCTTGGGGGGCATTGCAGGAGGGAGCATTTGGGGTGCAGCACCCCACTTTGCCTCTCAGGCTGTGCCACAGGTTCAGCCATTTCAGAAGCACAGCTGAACCCCAGTTTTAGGCAGAAGAGTTTATTTCCATGGCTTTCTGCCAGGATAAGCCTCAGCCTGCCGTAGAGCTACTTGCAGATCTCCCCAAAGCCTCACCGGTGAATGCATCCAGTACCTTAAAGAAGACTTATCCTGTGAACTAGTTGCTGAAGTTTCACTTGCAATTAAGATTTGTGCAGAAGGAGTTGAGGCCCTTGTGATTTCTATTCATGGCATGTCTTAGAAGCAGCCAAATTAAAATCCTTATCATTAAGGAGCTGATAGCTCCCATAATTGCAAGCATCATTCTGTATTAGCTGGAGGGAGCAGCATGACTCACTGGCTAACAGAACTAGATCTGTTCATAAAATAGGAAAACTTCTAACCAAAGAGAATTTCCTGAGCCATGAATTACTTTAGAGAAAGTACTAATTTCAAACAAATTACTTATATAATTTGTGCTGTCAATACAAGAACTTTCTTCTAAGTTAAGAGTCTTTTTGCCGTGTAGTGCTCTGAATTACCTTCCTGGCTGACCTACAGTGCATCAATTCATGATTCAAAAGAAAAATTTTCCCTGAGGGGTGAGTCACGGCGCTCTACTTTCCTTCAGGTTAAACCACATTTCCCTTTACTTTCCACAGAGTACATGTTTTAAGAGTTGATGAGTTCAACAATTGATATGTTGATTCATTTGCCCAGAATAATCTTAAAACAAATATTAAAATATTCTCACTCAAGGCACCTGTCCCCTATGTGGCTATGTTTCTTTGTGGAAGAATTATCTGTCACTTGAGGGAGAAAATCCAGGAGGATACAGAGCTAGTGCAGGTTTAAACAGGATTTTTCAGGTCTTTTGAGGTCAGAAAAATAAAATGGAAAGGTAGAAATAATTGCAGCATGCACAAAGTGGTTGGCTTGTCTCGCAGTGTTCATTTCATGAAGACTGCAGGGCTAAAATGGGGTGGTTTTGCTCTAGGAAGAGGCTGCAATGTGCAGCCAGCCAGGCAACCAATTTAATGTAAGTGGTGACAGGTCAGAGCCTTGCAGGAGAGCAGCTAAGCCACTGGCAAGCCTGCTGCAGCTTCAGAAAGAGCTCCGTTTGGTTACAGGCTTGGTCCAATTTGGAGAATTTAGCTCAAGACTAAAATTAATAAGTGGTCTGACTGGACGAGGTGACTCTTCTAACCTGAGGACTGCTCAGACCAAGGTTTAATACCAACCTCAGATCTCTCATTTGAAAGATTTATTCTAACACCGGGGATTTTTAATGTAGCTGCAAGCTGAAACATCCAGCATCCGCCACCAGAATTTCAATACCTTCTCTTGCTTCCCATAGGGTTCCATATTAAAGAAAGTATATTTTTAATGCTCTGGAGTCTTTATACTTCTTTCTCCTTAGTAGGATGTGAGTGTGCAGCAGCAGACGGGGAGGGACGCAGCCCAAACACAAGCAAGAAGGAGAAATCCCCCAGGTCTGCAATGGGGCAGGAGTGGGACTGGGCCCCCAGTGCAGGATGGGGAGGGTGCCCGGCCAGCCCTGTGGCCCCTTGCCCACCCAGCACCCAATGCTGGAAATCACGAAGAAAGATGAGTGGCTGGAGCAGTTCTGGTGACAGAGTTTGATCTTGGAAAACACCTAAGAAGGGAGAAGAGAAATGCAAACCCTGCTGATACGGCCAGGAGCACCCTGCGCCCAGGAGCAGTGGGATGGTGGCCGATGGTACGTGCAACAAGAAAGAGAGCATGCATCTCTTGTTGCAGCCCTCTTGCAATCAGCCATCTATCAGTGCTAGATTAAATCTTTGAAGTCGTTTGAAAGACAGGCATCAGGTTTTTCTGTTACGACGCATTGCCTTTCAATTGGAATTTAATATGAAATGGAGAAAAGACCCTGTTGGATTGCTGTAAAGCACTGTTTTATTTGAGAAAGTGAAAACTATAAACGGATTAACAAAACTGTTCTTAACAGTGAGATGAGTCCTAGATCTGTTACAAGTGTGAAGAAGCCAGAAATAAAAGCGGTCTGCATGAAACAGAAAAGATTATACAAAGAGGAAAAACCAGCTCTCAAAGTACAGAACAAGTGAGAGCACTGAAGAAAAAAGCAAAATTAAAGCCCTGGGTTGTTGCACACAAAATCTGAAAGACAGAGCGCACGTTTTTCTGAACAATTTGCCCCATCAGACTGCTACTAACTGGAGCCATGGGAAAGCCGGGCATTCCAGCTGCGTCCAGCAGTGCGTCGCCAGCACTCTGCTCCCTATGTGTTCATTTCAATTATTTTTTCCTTTATATGATTTTTTTCACCTTTTCCAGGAGGGACGTGAGAGATCCCACCTGCCCTGGTCCAGAGCAGGAGCAGTAGCTTGGGTCTCATTCCTACAGCTGGTGCCACGCTGTCAGCAATGCTGTTTCCTTGGTAAGTTTTCCTTGAAGGAGGAATGGCCTCATTAAAGACAGTTCTCATGCAGGATATAAAAAGGGCAGGTGGCTTGTGTAGCTTAGGCTCAGTGAGCAGATGCTCAACATCAACCCTGAATATCAGGCTTACCCTAATATAATCAGAATTACTGGAGAACAAATGCCTGGGGAGTTCCTGAAGAACCACAGCTTGTGGAGTGCTTCCACAGAAAACTCAGAGAAATCTGAGGAAATAGAATAATTGAAAGATTTGGTGCTAAGGTACAAATTGATGCCTTTAGCTGGGCATCCCTGCTGACAGAGCCTGACTCCAGCAGCTACCACTGCAAATTCCCTCATGTGACACCTTTATGGAACAGATGTGCCCATTAAAAGAGTAGAGACTTGGCAAAGAATACAAACATACCAGGAAAAAGATGCAGCTTGATATTTTAGCAATGGGAAGAGAAAAACATATGCTATTTTACACTATTATGTGCTCGAGCTCTGTAATTTCCATATAATTTGCAGTTAACTTTCCACAACTTAAGGAAACTTCATTGACGTGAAATAACCTTGATTAATATTTGCAATAGTAGTAACAAAAGGCATAAGAAGACACTAAAATGAATCTTCTTGAGATTACTTTCATGCTGTTTTATTGTGGGTAGAAGCGTTTGGTTAAGCCTACACTTTAAAAACCAAGAACCGAATGCAACAAACCACCTAGAGCTGTATGGTCTCAGGGATTGCATGTCAAGACTTGTAGCTTTATATTGTATATTCTGCTTCCAAAGGCTACATCTGAGCTAAAAATTCCCTCCTGGTGTCACTTCATATCAGCTTGCCTTTTAAAAATGTCCCTGCTCAAGGGACGTATTAAAGATGTGCAAACTCCCTGAAGAGGGGGTGGCCTGAGGAAAGAAGCAGGAGGCTTGTACGAAAACCCAAACTTGCCACAGGAGAGTGGCAGCACAACAGCAAAACAAAGCAGACACCCTTTGGGAAGTAACATCCAAACCAGAGACAAAACGCTTCGGGAAAGCAACCGGAATTGGTTCCCATTATGGCGTGCTCACTGATCGCAGTTATTAGCATTACCGCTGGAATGCCAAGCTCCGTGCGGGAGGACCCAAGTCTAAGGATGGATATGGATTTTGCATACATGCACAATTACATCTCTCAAAATCAAAAGAGGCATTGCCACATGGCTCACAGAAAGTCAACAAGCAGCAAAGATTTTCAAAACATAAAACTTGAGTAAGACACGTATTTTGTGCCCATGGATGCACGTTAAGGACTAGGTGTCACTCTGGTTCTCCAACCTGTAACGGTGTGTCACCCAGCAGTCACTCAGGGACCACGATGGTCTTGACCCATTTCCTCTGGCCCCATTCTCTAAGCAGGAGAGGAGGAGAGAGCCCTTGCGGGACGGCCAGACTCGTGCTCCAACCCTGAAATGCAGCAGTCACTTCTGCACGGGATTGCTTTTGCCCAAAGTCTTTACATGACACTTTGGGGCTGTCAGCAGCTTTTTGCTGGCACTGCTGGTTATTGCACATTTTCAAGGAGTTTCAAGTGCTCTGGAAGCGAAGCTGCCTCATAACACGCAATCCAGGTCTGACGATGCCAAGGCAGCCCGGAGCAGCAGTGAAGGGCTGCAGCACCCCAGAGCCCTCTGCTGCATATGATGTTGGATGAGTGTCCGGCAAGGAGGATTTTCTTGGGTTTCTGTCTTTCTATTTCTAACTTAGGGGTTTAAATTTAGCCCTCCCACAGCTTGCAGTGGAGCTGCACGATTTATCACAACGTGGCGGTCGGGATATTTTTTTCCCCATCTGCTTTGGTGGAGATGTCGTTCCCTGCACTGTTAATGTGGAGTGGGGACCAGCTGCCTGTGCTATCACACAGTGCTAGCACTGAAATACTTTGCCAAGTTTTAAACCAGAATTCAAAGCAGCACACAAGAGCCCTTGGGCTCTCTGTGCTCTCCCCGAAGCCACGGCGGCTGTGCCTGCTGTCAGGAGAGACCAGCTGGACCATGCCAGTGCTGGCCACCTTCTCCAGGCTCGCAGGGAGTATGGGGTCTGCAGGCTAAGCTGAGTCTGGCTCTCCAGGACCCTGGAATGAGGGAAATCCCATGAAACATCAGTACCTCTACAAATTCCAGTGCTGGACACTAGCTCCTTACTCCCATATCTCCTACTTCATCTGGGCAAGGAATCTCAGCCAGGCAGGAGCACGAGTCTGGCTCAATGCACATGAACAGCTAGCTACAAAAGTACCAGGACTTTTACATATACCCAAAATGATTTATTCCAATGTTGCTAACAAATTCTGTACTACCAAACATCAATTCTGAATTTGCTGTACTGTTAATGAATGACCAAATACAGCAGTATTTCATCTCAGATGCAAAAATATATGCTTTGTGAAATTATTTATGCTTCAAATTGTACAGAGAGACAGTCAGAAAACAGAAGTGCTGATACTCTGTTCTGGCTTTGCAAACATCACAGTTATTGTCTAATTTTAAGATTCTTCCATACTGAATATTCAATGTCCCATCTTACTACCTCACTGACAACACAGCTCTTGCAGCGTAGCCCTTGGTGGCACTCCACTGCTACTGAAAAGTATGGCTTTACCTTCTACCTGGCTGCGCTGTGCACGCCAATGTGCTGCTGAAAGAGTTTCTCCAGAGCCTGTTCTCCCCCTGAGCCTGGGTCATCCACATTCCCCTTAAGCACTTGCAGCCACACACTCCTGAGACCTCCACAGCCAGAGGCTCCTCTGATGAGTATTTGGGGCTCCTGTGGAGTCCAGCCCCAGGCTGGCTATTGACTCCCATCACAGCAAGCCCTTGTCCCTAGCAAGCATCACCACAGGGGGAAGCCTTGCAGCTCCTGCTAAGACATATTAGGACAAGGAGACTTTCATGCATCTTTTTATAGGGCTCTCTCTCGTGGCTTATCCAGGCACATTCTTATCTATGTTAATTTGGTCTCTTCCAGGCTAATTACAACTCAATGTATAAGACAGTCTCATTAAGATCTTAGCTTAGGTTGGATATTTATATTCTCAGTATCCCCAGCAAAATTTATAAGAAAACTGGTATCAGGCACAGACATGCCTGCAGACAAAAGGGCAGGTTCATTCCCCACAGCAGCAGGCAGGTAATCACCAGAAGCCCAACATACAAAGGCTTGAATTTTTTGTGCTCTGCACTTAGGGGAATTACATGCCTAGTTCCTTAGTGTTAAGGCTATGCAAGCACCTCATTCCCTTTGAAAAATCCTGCCTTCATTTTGGCACAAATAGAAGATTTAGCTGCTAGCAAATACAAAACTAATTGTCTGAACACCAAGGAGTGAGAAATGTTGAGGTTTTGAGTAAGAACAAGAGACTACACACTATGAATACTGGACTGCTGAGAACTATTAGGGACACAGCAGAGGGAGCTGGTGAAATCCCACTGTCTGAAAGGGTTTGTAAGGGGAGAAATGCACAAGAGAATATTGCAACGGAAAATAAGAGGCCAAACTGAAGCATGAAACCTTTTGACCAGGTTTCCAAGGCAGAAGTTCAAGATTTCAGATTTTGAAAAATCCTTTGTAATTACTGTGACACTGATGAAATAATATAATAATTGGTTGCTAAACCGGTACAGGAGTGTTCTTACTCAGAGGAATGTTAGTCATTGGTTGAGTAGTCTGAAGAGTATTTGGAAGAATACTCATGAATTTCAGTCTTGCACAAATGAATCTCCCTCCCCCAACTTCACACTGAAAACTGCTTTATTGTTACCTCTCCACTGATGCAGACTGAGATTTCAGAGACCCATGCACCGAGAACAGACATCACCAGGTAATTAGATGACCCATCATTGCAGCAAACAGTCAAAAGAAAATATTCATAGACTAAGAATCTCTCTCCTGCAAATGCTTCGTAACAAACAACTGGTTTCACTGAAATCAGAACTGATTCACAAAATAACATGGAAACCGAAAAGAAGGGGCCAAATCTAAAATAACTGAAGCAGCTCCCTTTCACCACAACCATTTGGCATGTAATAGCGTTCTGTATCATTGCAAATACTTGGCTTGCTTGTTTAATTCACATCCAGATCTGGCAGTTGCGTACATGCAGAGAGAAGCTTTGGGGTTTTTTTCCCAATTTTTTTAGGGAAACAGAGACTATCATGAAAAATATTCAAAGAAGCACAAAGGAAACAACAACAACAAAGTGCTATGAGACATTCTACCTTTTGAATGGATTTTTGTTTCCATAAAACGAAAATGCTGTTTATTCACTGCAAAGAAAATTAGAGAGATGTTTGTGTATCCAAACAAATGGTGAGAAGTTCCCTGGAAAACACAGTCCGCAGTGACTAAATAGGATGAGACCAGGAACCGAGCACACGTGTTGTAGCCTACAGCTGCTGCCAGGATGCCTGGTGTCATGCGGGGAAATGGAACGCAGAGGTTTTGCAAGCTATGCAGAGAGAGGAGGGATTATTTGCACAGAGAACACCATAACTGCATTCACTCTGAATTCCCAGATAATGTAGGTCAGGATGGAAGGGGATTACAGTTGAAAGCATTTCTTTTTCCATTTCAAATCAATTATTATAAAACTTGTGCTCTCCACATGTTTCACCTGGGTGTTCCTGATAGTTTGGTTTACTTTTATATCAAAGGTCAGTAAAACACCATGAGAAGGTGTAATCCTGGATGCAGAGGAGTCACCCTGACATTCACATTCTCCAGCAAGCCTTACGTACTACACCACCTCTGTAAGCCACGTCACAGCAGGCAGTACCCTGGGCCGGGCAGCGATGGGAGCCGGGACTTGCCCTGGCTGTGCAGCCTCAGCCTTCAAAGGACCAGCATCACTGCCTGCAGACATGTACAGCCCCTCTGCAGCCTTTAAACCAGACAGATGGGACAGATCAGACACATACCATACAGTATACACCAGGAATTACAGGCACATTATCTAAATACACTTTAAACCCTTTCTCTTAGTATAGTCCAATGAGCAGCAGTACAAATTGAGGTGTATCAGGGTTAACTGAAGATTAAAGACTCCAAAGCAGCACCTATGTGGAACATTAAAATTAAACTTCTCTATTACTAGATCATTACAGAAGAGGCTTTCCCTATAGAAAAAGGGAGAAGCAATCCGACCAGCAGCACTGGGTCACATGCAGTGGTCAGTCAGGGACAAGGTGAACAGGTTACAAAAAATTCTTCAATAAACTAAAAAATAGTTCTACTGAAAAAAGTTGTGCTTTAAGTGGCTTTTCTTGAAGACAAAAAATAATAGGTTGTTAGCAGAAGTAAAGGCAACAAGATTTGTAGCAAAAGGTAATATCTTTTGGTAGACTAAATGAAATATCAGTCTAAAACAGACAAGGGATTTGAAGTGCTTGAGCCTCCAGGTTTTGCCTTGTTTACCAGACACATTGGTTGGTCTAATAAAACATGAGACTCCTCTTTTCAAACCTTGCCACCTTGGATCATCTTAGGTAATGGCAGTAGAAGCTGCTCTTTTACTGTTTGGTGTTATGATTGTCCGGGATGTTAAATTCTGTTCTCCTATTATTTTAAAGAGAGTAATAATAATGGCTTATTTAGTCTATAGATTTTTGTCCAGAACAGAAGTCCAATTTTTCATTAGATTTCAGTTGCCACAGTGTATATGCAGCAAAAGGTAGTGTTTTACTGGCTGGACTCATTTTCCCTCGCCTTCCACACGTATCAGGTCGGCAATGGAGGTGAGCAACTCTAACAAAACCAGAAGGGCAGCGATTTGGGTTCACTCAGAGCAGGAAGAAAAAAGGCTTTTACTTAAGTCATAGGAAAAGGGGCTTAAGTCTTGAAAAAGTTTGCACACCTCAGACAACGTATTGATACATTAATAAAGTTCAGTGCAGGCATGTCTGGCAGTGTTGAGCTCGGCAGTGCCCTCCTCCCGGAGCAGAGAAAAATGATGGATCCTTCTGGATTATCAGGTTAAGCATCACCTGGAGAAAACAGACTCCTGTCGCAGCCTTTAATAATGATCCTTTTGAGCCACCATCAATCTTTACCGCTCATTAATTGAATGTGCTGTTTAGCTGATGGTGCGCTGGGTGAGCCTGTGTGCAACACAATCCTTTTTCATATATTCTTTAAAGCCACAGAAACCTGACTGTAAAAACACGGGATTACAGCAAGCGGGCAGATAACCCCTGTGACTGCGCTCTTCGTGCGACTGATGTTAGGAGACCGAATGGGAGATGAAGGAAAGGAGCAGAAGAGTGGATGAAAGCAAGAAAGGTGATTCTGCCTGCGAACTGGCACCAAAAAAGTATTTGATACTGTCTGTTAGCTGTGGTGGTATTTCCCTAGTGACAAAAGAACCACACACCCCCCACCCTGAATCTTTCATTAAACCTCAAAAAGCAAAGGAAGCCTCTGCTCTAAAGCAGACATTAAACAGGGTAAAATTTAATGGCACTTGTCAGAAATGAGAAGCTTCAGGCAGACTGGCTGGTACGCAGCATTTCATCCTTTCATTAGAGAGTGGTTCTTCCCAACAGGCTGACATCAATGGGAAGTGGCTGGAAGACCTAATTCCAGGATTTGGGGGGCCACACACACTACCAAGTATGTAATACTGTATGCCCCAATAGTTATGAGGCAAAGGCTCAGTGATGCTGAAAGCATCGATAGGGTAAGTGAA
This sequence comes from Gymnogyps californianus, assembly GCF_018139145.2. Lineage (NCBI taxonomy): Eukaryota > Metazoa > Chordata > Aves > Accipitriformes > Cathartidae > Gymnogyps > Gymnogyps californianus. The sequence continues at coordinate 3,483,101 of NC_059484.1, forward strand.
GGAGGACCAAAGCTCTGTGGATGCTGATAAGAAATATTTATATTTGAAACCTTTTCCCAAATGCAGCACAGAGATACTTGGGAGCTGCACCACCTACATGCACAACGCAAGCGTAGGTGGTGAAAGTGTTTTTTAACTCCTCAGGAAAAAATGCTTTTGTGAATGAGATAGGAACTTCCATGGAATGGCTCCATCTTCTATAGCTCCTCAGAGCTACAAGCAAAACACAAGATTACAGGTTTTCAGATCAGATGGGGATTCCTCTTTGCTTTTCTTTGCTCTCTATACAAGACAGAGATTTTCTAGGAAGAAAAAGATATTCAGAAACGTTTCCCAAATATTTCTTGTTTTAACCTTGTGCTAGGAAAAGAGCTGGCTATTTCCAATCCTCTATAGCAGAACATCAGAGGTAAAACCTTCTAAAACAACACTACATACTGTCAAAAGCACGTGGGGCTCTTAATTTACAGGCATTTCGTAAAAGAGCGAAAGAAGAGAGAACGCAGCCGGTGGTACACCTCCGAAAGCCATCTGGGCTCTCTGGCAGATGCAATTCCCAAACCTCTGCATTCACTGCCCCTTGCTGCTGCCGCCTCCCTCCCCGGCTCCCGCGGTCCCCTCCTATCCGAAGCAGCAGCCTCTCACCGAGGTATCATCTGCAATCTTGTATTCTGCCTTGCTTCTAATCAAACTTCCCACCATGACTGTAGCTGCAGAATACAAACACGATGCCCAGCAACTGCTCTTCTATAACCAACTCCATACAGAGGGAATTAGGGAACAAATCCCATTTGCACTTAGCCCTGTAGATTCCTCAACACTATCTAATGTGGCTCAAGGCCAATATCTCAAATTAAAAAAAAAACAACAACAAAAAAACAAACACCCTACAGGAATAAAATGTAAGGGAAAACCCTATAAATAGTCTCCTAAAGTAACTCACATTTGTACAAGTCATCAAAGGGTGACCCAACGCACTCCTGTTTGAGGAGGTATGATGCTTAAATCTTTGCACAACAGCAAAGTTCTCCTCTGTTTTGTAACTGAAGGAAAAAAAATTGTTATGGTGTGACAGCAGAAATAGCAAAGATTAACCCTTACTGCACACAGCTGAATATGAACAATCCTAACACATCCCATCCTTCGTAGACAAGGTTAATACTGCTGCAGGTATCTGTCCTTCCCTAGCCTGAGATTTCATTAAATATGTTTCCATTTAAGCAATCTTTTTTTTTTTTTTTAAAGACCATGGTGTACTGAAATAAACTTATTGCTGCATAAAGATGATGTAGCTCAAAGTGAAATTAGAAGAGTGTCCTAAAGGACGTGTTCAAGGCCTATAAATGTTAATACTGTATTTTCCACAGAACTCTGTTTGATAAACTTCTCTATGAATATTCCAGGCATGATTTCTATTACAGCCACATTTCCCCACTCAATCGCTGGATTTCATTTCACTATGAATAAGTAACTATCCAGGGATTTTTGGCAGCCTAGTGTTGTTCTAACCCGTTGGTCTTGTAATTAGCTCCAAATGTTGTTTTTGTGAAGCCATATTCTTCTTGATGTATCCTGAAGTCCCCAGCTATCTTCTATACTTAGCCTATTATATTAATGCTAGGGAACATTAAATTGCAAAAAGCTGCTGCCGGGATGTTTTCCAGGTACATCTTTGAAAAGGGAAGGTTCTTTAAATGTTCTACACCTGAGGATGCACCAAATCTCTATCTTCTGGAGTATATTTGTAGCTTGGTATTCAAAAATGGTGGGGTTTGCTCCACATGTCTTTCAGGCAGGGTAGCTCAAGATGGTGGAGCTCATGGCATAAACAACGATCAAATCTTGCACAAATGGGGTCTTCCTGAGAGACTGTTGGTGGGCATAGCACTACACTTGTAGTTTCACTCTTTTTAGTTCACATCCTATTTTACCACCTAAATGTCCTGCTGACGTAAGGATACCAGCAGAAAACAGAAAACATATTTTAAGACTGATGCTGGGACTGAAGTATCTGAGGGTATGATTTCATTCTTGGTATGGAAACAAAAGCCCCCCACCCTGAGCCAGATGCCAGGGGAAGCTATTGGCAGAGCGAGACTTGGCTGCCATCCACGTTCATCAAGGGGGTTCTTCGGTCTAGTGATCCGGACTGAACATTTATGTATTCTTTTTATATATTTATATATTCATGTATGTATACATACTTATACATATGTATGTATGCATTCTCTGGATCACATCAGCCTGAAAAACTATTTTGCCCAGAAGGGAGAGCTAATGATTAACAAGTGCTTACTTCAGCTTCTGTCTTTCTTGCCACCTTATTAGGTGACACCAGGCAATTACTGTGCTTGCTGGCTGTATGTTCAGATGGGAAAAGCAATTACACTGTGGGGCGGAGAGGTAGGCGGGGAAGGATCTCTCCATCACTCCCAAGGGTGGCAAGAAAAAGGTTGCTATGGGCAAATCCAGTCCTGACTGTGACCTCCCTCTGTGAAATCGCACAAAATGACTATTTAAGGACTAATTAAGATGAGTTACATAAGTGCAGCCCTGAACTTTCCTACTACCCAACACTGCAAAGGCCCTACAGCCCAGGAGAGATGGGAAAACAGCATCCTCCTAGATTCTGGCAGCAGGTTACCAGCAGCAATGACGCAGCCACCAAAGAGCTTTCTTCGTGATTTAGTCCACTGTGGCAGGAATGAGGAAAAGCATTATATCAGTTCAATACTGGTTTACAGCTTCATTTGGGTTTTCCTTTCAAAAAGGCCAGTGATAAACCTGCATGAATGGATTCATTTTACAGCAAGAACAACTCCAGCATCCCTCAGGGTGATTGCTGGACAAGTGCACTGAGTCAGCAAAAAGCTTGGCGCAGTCCCTGCCACTGTAACGTGCAACGTGCTGACATTCAGTAGAGGTTGGTTGACTGCTCTCCTTGCTGTTTGGAAGTTGCCTGAAGTCACTGGAAAGTTGTTAGACCACTTTAATTTGTAAACCTATTGACGAGCATTTAATGTTAATGAAATGTTACTGCTGAGTAATTCTGGCAGATGAAACTCAGTTAGTTCATTGTGCATCTAATTTATTTAGCGCTAAATGTTTGCCCTTATTTTCTTTACACATTGAGAAGTCAGATTTGGATAAAAACTTTGCATCTCAAATAAGACAATTCTTTAGAAAGTTAGGCAAATTTCTATGTAAATGCTTGTCTTTGTGTTTCACATAAAACTCTGCTCGGGGGCATATATCCTGCCAAGATGGAAATGGAAGGTGTAGGCTGCTCCCAGTGCCTACATACTCATAAAACACACAATGAAGGAGATAGTTCTCATCTCTACCAAGCCATTGTAGTAAATACAAAGGCAGTGAACAATTGAAAGAGATCTTACACAACCCCACAGGTAGGGGAAGGTTCTGGCTGTGCAGATGGATCAGGAGGAGCCGATTCTGTCATCTCCGGGTACTGAATTCAGAGTGTTTGTGGTATCCTGCACCGTGACTGCCACAACATTCTAACTGGCCATCAGTTTATTACATTACATGCAACACATTAATTGTGGTAGCCGTCAGAAATAACAGACAACCTCAGTGTCAATGGGGAGGTATATAATGTCCTGTGGACCAGTCCCGGTGTGCAGCACAGGGCACCGCATGCCTGTGCATGGGCAGGAGCTGCCCTGCTCACGCACGCCGCTCCTGTGCACGCTGCACTGAGGTGGGTGGCTTTTGACATGCAACAGGATAGGTGAAGACAATCTGATATAACATCTTTCAGCTGCCTTTCTCAAAGAAATGTGGTTGAAATAGGACAACGTTAATATTTCCCCCCGCCCAAGAAAAACAAATCAATTTTTGCTAGCACACTGTACCGTAATCTTGTGTGTTTACCAATACTTTCTCTATCTTCTACTGGCAAATGTAATCCTGAGCTAAAGAGATTTTTCAGTTATATTTGTTTCTAAATGACTGAGTAAATCTAGCAAAATAGATGGGGAAAAACCTGCCCTATCGCAGATCCCTGCACAACTGCATGAGAAATGTTTTCCAATTTTTCGTATCTCTACCTGAGCACGCTGACCCCATTAGGAGGCTGGCAGTGAGGAGGCAGCGTGCCGCAGCCAGCAGCTTAGCTCCTCCAGTCCTTCATTGCTATTCATGGGGTTTTATAATGCTATTAGGACACGGCTCTGCAGTGAAGTTTGGGCACGCGTCCCTTAAAAACTCCACCTGGTTTAAGCAGAAAGCTATACTCTGGGAAGAAGGGAGGCAACCCAAGGGAGGTATAGCTGTAATTTAATTGTGGATGTTTATTTGCCAGCAAATCCCTAAACAGTGATATATTATCACACAATGTGCCAGCCAGTAGCTCAACTCATCCCTGTTTTACAGGGCGAGATAAAGCACTGAGACTCCATCAGAGGGAAAGGTCAGCACCTCTAACTGTTACGCTCAGTACAGAACAAGCCAGCGAGCCCAACTCCTACCCCCCGGCGCCGCGAAGCTCCTGCCAACCTGCCAGCCCCGCCTGGCAAACAGCTCGGTACGTGAAACACCGGAGCTTGCATCGGCATCAGCGTTACAGCTTGTCAGAGGATACATCGTGGAAGAGCCAACGTTGAGGATTTTTTAGTACTGTGGGGATGGGATTTTGCTACAGCTTCCCCTGAAAATAAGCTGTGCTTTTTTTTTTTCTTTTCTTTCTCCTCTTTTTTAATAAAGGAAACATTTCATGTAATCAGAATAGCTGGAAGACTTACAAGGAGAGATGGACTTTGAAGCAGAACATCTCTTCGCCATAAAGGGTGAGAAATAGAAATAACACGTAGTATAGTGGTCTGTTTCTTTCTTTTTTCTCGTGTTGGCCACGGTCATGCCTTGGAGAGCCCACACACCTTGCAGCAGGCAAACACTCGGGGGACATGCGCTCCCCCAACCACTGCGAGGATGGAGAAAGCACTCGAGCACGTGGCTGATTTCCAGAGGCGTTCTCTGCAAAGTTAGTGAAACTTTAAGCTCAAGCAGCAGCTAAAATGAAATCAAGACAATAAACAATCACTCTGCAAAAAAAAGATACCAATGCTGGGTGGGAGTGAGCAGAAAGGAGTGGAGCAGTGGGACACAGAGACCTTGTGCTGGGAGTGCTCTACAGGCTGGAGCAGAATATTTCACTTTTTTACTATTTCTTATGTTGAACAGATGTGCACAAAACTCAGACAACAGACAAAAACCAAATTTGTTTCTCTCTGAGATTCCTTTCATATTCTTCTAAATGCAAATACCTGAGTTACCACCTTTTCGATTTGGCTGTCTGTGAAATGAAAACAAGGCTTTCTGCAGGTTTTCATTGTCATTCTTTTTTGCTTTTCCCTTTGTTGTGAATGTTTCTGAATGGAAGGTAACAAGCCACAGTGCTGCAGAGAAAGCAGTTAACAGCCATTCGTTCTGTGCAGGCAAATAAACAGAGAGCTTTAGCATAAAGAATGAAAGAAAATAAGGAGAGAGGAGGCATTGCACTTGCATTCCTCTCACGTTTAATCCCCCAGTGAACTTTAACCGACATTTAGTACCAGTTTGCCAATACTTTGCTTTTATGGTTGACTGTTAAATTATTAGATTTATCTGATGCCTAGCAACTATCAATTAACACTTTGAGACTAGATTAATTGATATGCCTTAATTTCTCTGTTGTTTTCTTCTAGACAACACGCCTCCAGAGATCTGAAACCCCTCCTGCTTAGAATGAGTAATATTCCTCGGCTCTGCTCTTGCCACGCCACACAGAGGGATGGATGCTTTGGCAACACATTTGTATTCATTCAGATTGTCACAACTGCGTTCTGCGTCTGAGGCAGCCCGAGGTACATGATTGATGGTCCCGTCCTTTAAAACATGATCAACTTTGTGAAATCAATCAATGGAAGCTACTATGGCAGAGAAAACAAGGGCGGCTTTTCTCAAAGCAGGTTGTGTACTGTCATTTTATTATTTAATGTTTTGCTACTGGTAAAGCAATTCTGAAAAGTGATGAACGCTCCCTGGCAACAGCTTGTCTATTTGCCAAACTAAGTTCAAATTAATGTCCATAGGATTAACTATGGAGTCAGTAAGTATAAAAACAGTAGATACAAGAAGACATATGTCATGCAAATGTAAATCACACAGACACTCCACTACATCATGGATTTAATCTTTGTAATAAACTTATTTATGAAACGTATGTGGGGCTGGGAGCAGTCTGTTAGTGCTGCTGCCTGACACTGCCCACTACAACATCCTCTGCTCACTGTTTTAAGTTAAAACTTTATAGAATTTGAAAAACATCAGCCTAATTTTTTTTCATTTTGGAAATTCGGCCATAGCAACTCAGCTGGTTTTGTAGGTGAAGCTACAGGAAATCACCTGCTTTTTCTTTTGTTAAAATAATTGGACAATCTCTTTGGCCGCGTAGCCTGGGCTTTTCCTTTCCCCTGGCTCCTGATGTGTTTCTCCCCACTAGACCTGCATTTCCAGGATTTACGGCTAGGACTGCAGGTTAATTTTGTACAGAAAACTTTCATTCTGGCATCACTGTGTTTTGAGCGCTTAACTTGGCAACATCCGTGTTCTGCTGATGGGAAGTACCTGTCTGCATACGATGGAAGATCAATGTGAAGCCAGTGTCCCTGCTAGAAGAACCGTCATGTAAGATGGAACATAAATCACACTTTTTATTTAGCTATTACGGCTAAAGTGCAGCCCACAATAATAAAGGAAGAGCACTTTCCCAATAAACCCGAGGATAAGCGAGGGCTGAAAGGTTGCCGAGTCAGCTGTTTGGAGCACAAACACAGACTGCCCCTTACTTCAGATAAACTGCATCCAGTCCGTCAAGACCGAGCATTGTACGCTGCAGACTAACTCAGTGGAAATGCCACAGGAATCTCTTTATAGATACTCAAAAAAGGACTGTTTGGGAAAACTGGTGTGAATGCTTACCTTCAGTATTCATGTTTTTCACATTTGCAAACCCACCTGCTGTGCTCCCTGTTATGCAGACTATGCACCCTTTCGTTGACAGAAGGAACATTCATAGCAAGGGGAATATATAAATATGCATCAGTTCATCCCTACCAAGATAAATAAACAGCTATATGGTGCCAGGGAAAAGGTGGAAATTTCATCTCCTTATTCCTTTGGCATTTTTATGACAGATGCCGCTGGATTTCCTCGGAGGAGTTCCCATGAGCTCAAGCACGAGGAGCAACCCATGAGACGCGGCGTGAGGACAGACACTTGTGCTGAGCGCCGGGAGCATGCTGGGGGACTGCAGCCTGCCCCGCCTGGACCCACATCCATTGAGCTGAACAAGCCCGGCCTAGCTTTAGACTTTCAAAGTGGTCTCAGGTGAGGTACTGGAATCACAATCCACCTCTGCAAAGGTACCTCTGAATAAGGCACCTCACTTTTGAACACTCCAGCTGGGAAATGCTCTTCTGAACCTCTGCGCCTACAGCCATGGGACAGACACGTGCCATGCGTGGCTGCTTCCCTCCCTGCTGCCCAGGGCAAGGAGGAGGTACCGGTTGAACGCGCTAAACATTGTGCTAGGAACCATGATAAAGCAAAGTGTACATAAAAAAAGCAACAAGGTAAGCTGCATAAATAACCATTTTAAAGGTCCGTGTTTACAAACAGTCACAACCTAGTTACTCCTTATATTTGCCAAAACAAACCACAGTAAACTTTCAAAATATCATTCTTTTCCACACCACCACCCAAACGCAATCCATCTGGCAGCACGCAAGTGCCTGGCAAGCAGGGATCGTATCTGAGAGAGAAAGCGGATTGCTGGGGGGGGTGAACATCTCCTTCCCCTCCAGGACACATGCCGTGGAGCTGCCCGTCATGCCCCAGAGCCAGAGTTTCCCCCATGGCCCTGCTAAGGCCAGCGGCAGCCCGGCCCCCGTCCAGGGTCGCACCAGAGTCCTCGCACCGTCCCGGCCCAGAGAAATTATTCTGTGCTTCTCCAGTGTTGTCAAAACAGTTAGCAAATAAGCAACTAATAAGATGGAGTGGAAGAAGTGTTGCTGAACAGTAAATTGCAGAAGTGTGAATGAGATTCATGGCTGTGTTACTCACAGTTGTCTTACTCTGTCTTCAATATTTTAATTCAATGGCATAAACATTATTTTATTCATTGCAAAAAGCCATTTGGGGAGATGCTGGATTATTTATTCTTTGAAGCGGCCAAACAAACTGCTTGTCAAAACAGATTTTAAATCTTAAAACAGAATCTCAAGTAATGAAGTGCAGTTTAAAAGGTGCAGGGTGTACCCTCCACATTTTGAACTCCTCTCAAAAAACTGGGCAAAGGAGCTGCCTTTGAATGTTTTAACTCCCAGGTGCTGGTTTTTCTCAGAGCAGGCATGTGGCTGCACACTCTGCAGCGCTCCCAGTTTCTCCCATCCCATCCTGAGCAACGAGGGCTCTCCAGCATCCCTGACACGCTCCCGCAAGGCACAGCTGAAGCCTGTGCTGAAACCAGGGGCAAGTCTTTCTGCTTGACCCGTTCACAGTCCCTGACTTTGCAGAAGCAATGGAGTATCTTAAACACTGATTGACTTGGTCTGGGGGATCTGGCTTTGCAGAGGAGCTGCCTGAGTCTTTTTTAGTGTGTTAGATTCAAACACCAAATTGCTGGGCTTGGAACCCCAGCACCTAAGTTATAAGATTTAATAAATAAATAAATAAAAAAAATCTTTCAGTATTCATTTCCCTTCAGGACTGAGTTTCCCATCTAAATGTGGGTAAAGCACACTCCGGTCAGCACTCCCACTGGAGGCTTCACACGCACTCAGGGAAGCTGCTGCCCTTCCCCAGGCTGCTCGCGGGGCACAGCCAGCCGTGGCCGATGTGCCAGCTATTGGTGTTCCTCAACAAAGGAGCGGGACAGCAGGCTGTGGTCGGAGGTGGGGCACAGACAGACCGTGCGGCTGGACCAGAGCACAGCCTCATCGGGCACAGCGCTGCTGGCAGGCAGCAGCTGCCTCCAGAAAATACCCAGCCCTAGTGCAGCCCCAGCTAAGCCCTCACTCACATGTACCACACCACTGGTATGCAAGTGACTCACTGAAAATTGCTTTAGTTGTCTCAAATCTTGTTACGGAGGCTAACATAAACCACATCTAATTCTTATTGCTCGCTGTGGCCTTGAACCAAATGACTGTAACAGAGACTAATGTAAAATGAAAGCAAAAAAAAAAGGAGAACTGTCATGGAATTTTGCATAAACTGTGCCAGAACATACTGCCCAACTTCTTAATTTCACCAAATTTGATTAACACACTATTGCTTAGAACACAAGTTGGAGATAGCCCTCAAAGGGCCAATAAGTTCATGCAGGCAGTACGTGTTTATCTGGTTCCTACGCTGAGGAAATGCCAGAGCAGAAATGTTGGCTGCATATAGTGCTTTAGACAACTTCTGAGTGTCTTAAGGCATGCTGCATGCAACAACATTGCTAACCTGAATAACGGTCCCCAGCCGCATCATACTGAGATGAGACACAGAGCAACTAGATGGGGAATACTTGACAGCAACCTGGATCAGCCATGGGGCCTGTCTGTTTTTTTTCATTTGGGACTGTCCAGAAACTGTATGTGACTTTGTAGTACCATTCTGTTCAATGCTCATATCTGTAACATTTGTGGATTATTATTCTTACACTTTATGTCTCTAGATGGTGAGCTTTCTGGTTTTAAAGATTTGAAAGAATGGACAGCACCAACTGGCAGAGCATCTGCCCAAGGAGTGGGACGGATGGTGGGAGCCCTTCCCACAGGGCTCGCAAAACTGTCCCCAGAAAAATCCCAGGATCAGCACCAAATCTGTTACCAGCTTTTTACCCTGAGAGCAATTATTCTGCAAGCTTTTACATCTGTCAATTTAAATTTTATTTACTGTTAAGATTGCCAGAACCATAAAAGAAACAGGAAGGCTTTAGCATGAAACTGATCCCTGCTGTTTCGAAGACTGGTCAGGTAGTAGAGACTTGATTAAACAACAGCTTTTATGTATTTTCCCATTTCCCTCTTGTTACCTAGCTAACGTTTGAACTTTGTTAGTAAAAAAAAGGAAAGAAAAAGAAAAAGGTATTTCCCTGAATTTCATTATCAAATAATTTACTTTTCTGCTATGAAATGATCATGTTGACTTTTCCTTTGTACCACAAGAGAACAAGGATAGGGGAAAAAGAGTTTCAAAGGCTTTTTAAGAACACAAAATATTATGTCAAAACTGTGCATGGAGATACAAAATTACAAAGCTCTCCATCAAGAGGTTTTCACACCTAAGAAAACATTAAGCAAGAGGCAAAAGATCTGTAGGTATATTAAGAGGTATGTAAAATTGAAAATAAATCAGTGAAAACTATTTTCCTTCATCCCCTGCATGCAGAAAGAAGTCATGATCTTGCAGAATCTGCATTTAGCTGGATGTAATGTTTCCTCTACTCTATAGATAGAGCTTTTGCACTAGGGCCGTTTTGAACCACCTGGCATGAAAATAACAGCCGTGCTTTAGCATCACTTTTTGACGTGTAGGAAACGGTTTGCCAGCGTGGTCTCAACATCTCAGCTGTGTGCCTGTATCACCATTCATCATGAGATATGGCAGAAAGAGCACGTGTTATGCCTTGGGGTCATTTTGATCATAAATGCATTTTCTTCCAATTTGTTTCAGACTATTTTCTATTATATGCCAAGTCTTGGAATACCACTGGGTTCAATTATTGTCCAAAAAAGAACTGGAGCTGGAGGTGGCAAGAGTGCATATTGGAGACTGTGTGATAATGTGGAAAACATTTGGTTTGAACTCTCTAGACCAAAGGGCATTTTTTTTCTAAGTATGAATATCAGAAATCATGAGCTCTTCAGAACGGTGGGCAACAGTAAAACAAAGAGCAGTCTCAGGTTGTGGGACATGTTTTAGGAACAGTTTAGAAGCTTTGAGGGGAAAAATAAGTACATCCTGCACCTGGATGAAAAACAGTTCATTGCCAGCCCAATTTGGAGAGAGGAGTTGGAGGAAGCTCTCCTGCATCCCCAGGAGGAGGCTGGGCCAGTTGGGCTGTCTGGTTATGCAAGCTCTTCTTGCAGGCTGGATGTTTCAAGAGGAGGAAATAAAATGCAGAGAGCCAGCAGCGAGGGCATGCTCCTGGAGAAGGGTGTTACAGAGAGGAGGTCTGAATCAGGCTTTCTCATGGCCTGCCAAGTGCTCTAATCGCTTGGCTAATGGGCTTTGGCGGGGGAGAGGTTACTGCCACCACATGCTAACAAAGAACCTGCCTCTCCGCTACACTGGATTTATTATAAGGGCTTCAGAATTAAACATTGTTTACATGACATAAACAATTCCAGCATTTTCAGTAAACTAATTGACAAAAATCATTCCCCGGCTCTGCCCATCCTCTGCCTCCCCAATTTCAAGCACTTCTCCTGCTTGTTCTCTGCACACATTGCCTTTGCTGTGTCTAGAGTTCCTGTGAAGTGCAATTCCTTCAATTCACTGTAGTTATCCCACCTGGCACCAACCAAGAATTTAGCCCCTAGACTATGATTTTGCCCTATACCACAGAGTCAGTAAAAACTTCAGTCCCTGGGAGGTGCCATAATCCCCCCCCAATATTTCCTGATCTTGGTTGCTCGTTACTCACTCATCTCACTGGCTGCATAGCTGATGAATTTCAAAGCAAAACCCAGCCCATTTTGCATGGAGAGAGGATGCTGGAATATCATCTCACAATGACACCGGACAAAAAAAAGCCATTAGCATTAAATTATCTGCTCCCAGATAATTCCCCAGATGAATCACCATAAAAGGCTCTGAAATGGTCTCTTGCTCTTTCTTTGCATAACATTTCATTGTACTCAAGACTTGAGGAGCTGTAATTCATCATGCTTTTATCTGCATCAGGGCATTGTTTTCCGCAGAGTCCCTGATTATGGGAGAAGTGGCAAGGCCAAGTTTGCCAGGCTGGAGGATTAACCTGTAAGCGGCACAGCACAGGTCATAGATCCCCTGCTAGAGGAGGGGGCTCTAATAGAGGGTAGAGCATAGCTGGGTGCTAGTGATGCCCCCCATCATCTTATCTGGGCAGCACTCAAGGCTTTTTCCTTTGTGGATGATTATTCATCAGGAAAGGGCATGGCATGGCATGACCAGTCCCAGGCACCGGGCAATTGCATAGCTGTTTGCAAAGCTCAGAAAGGCCACCTCTGTCTCTCTCTTGAATAAAACCTAAGCCATCACAGTAACTGCAGTGATTGGTATCATGGGATTTTTTCCGAGTCAGACTTTTGCCCGCTGTGCCCTTCTCCCCCACCCCGAAGCCTGTGCCAGCCGCCTCCCCACCCTGCTCCAACACTGACCTCCCACACAGCCCCCAGACACCCTTCCAGCCCTCCCCACGCAGCTCCCGCTGAAGGCTTGGTGACTGGCGGGGAGAAGGGTTTCAGCTGGGCTGATCTCCCAGCCAGGCTGAACCCAGGCCACGTCCTCCCGCACAGCAATGTCCAAGACACAGAAGGAAGCCAGCCCCGAGCCGGTGCTCCCCGTAGCGTGTCTGCTGTCATAGTGGGGTGAGGTTTATTGCACCAATAACCTCTGGGTGCTGCCCGTCAGCCCGAGGTGGCAGCAGGCTGGGTGAAAGGGGACGGTACCCACGCGTTGTTACTTTGCAAGCAGCAGGCCTGGAGGTACTGGAGTCCAAGTCAATCTCCTTAACACCTTGCGGTGCTTCCTCCCCATGTCCCCAAGGCCACACTTGAGCTGCCACTGCGTACAGAAACAGCTGTCCCCTCCTTGCCCACCCACCGCTCTCGGGGATGCCTCCCAAAACCACAACCCTGCGCCAAAACAGCCCTACATCCTTTTGTGACTGGCAGAAAGGAATTAAGAAAACAAGGTCTTACCATCCACAGACAGGCGTGAAGATAATTAGAGAATAACTACCACGACAGCGGGCTCCACATCACGCAAGAGGAACGGGCCTAATTATAATCTCCAAGGCGGTGCTGAGCACTGCTTGCTAAAGACACCATGTGAAATTCCAGCTGCCTCCGCAACAAACAGAGATAAACACACAAAATCATATGCTCCAGGTGCACGTGTGTGCTTGTTTTCTTATTCAGGTTAACAAGATTGCTACAAAGTTTACATTTTTCTGTTTACTGAAAAATTTGGCTAAATCAATAGTTTGTGACAAAAGAAAGTAATAAAACCTAGTGATAAATAGATATTTGCTAAAAAAAAAAATTTGTGCAATTAATGGTCTCTAATGTTCTCGCATCTAATGCGATTTTGGGTGGGGAGAAGTGACTCAGTAACAATTATTAAAAGAGGGCTTATCAGGTATTTTTTTCAGTGTCCAAACCGTGCTGTTTGGCTTCCATGCAAACATTACAGAGAGCCAGACCCACAGAGCCAGGGTAGCCCAGCTTCAGCCTCAGCCAGCACACCACCAGGAACCCAGCAGCAGGAATTCAGGTTTCTGACAACGGCTCACAGCCCCTACACTTGCCGGCCACTGAACACTAGGTTGTTTGCTGCATGGTGCTGAGTTTTGCCACTTTATCCCCGTGTATTGCCAGTGCCATCTGGCAGCAGCTCCTGCACTCCAGTTTCTGTGCAGTTATAAATGGATCAGAGACCTGTCTGGCTGCCAAGTGAACCATCATTATCATTCAAGATATCATTTAGCACATACTCCACATGGCAGTCAATTGCTTGTGTTATAATCACCTCGTAAAACTGTGACTCCGTAGATATAATATCCCTGAGAGACAGTCTTTACCTGTTACATTAAACTTACAGATATTTAAAATGTCAGATAATCTTTCATCTGAATTGCACTGCTGTCTAATACAGTCAATCAGCCAGCTCCGGCAAGCAGGTTTTGGTTCTCAGGAAACAGGCAGGAGGAAGCAGCTCTTCTGCATTTGCTCACGAATGTCCCATTTGTCTTCGGATGCGAGAAACTAATTTCGTTGTGTGTAACCCTGAGTCCTTTGGATATTACACTGCTAAATTTGAAAGATCATCTTTCGAAGACAAGGCAGCTTGTCATGGTGCAAAGTCTTCTCTTTCACGTTACCTTCACTTTTAGTATTGTGTGATAACCTTACTTTTAAAGTAAAATTATGCTAAAAAGATATAATAGTTGTCTGTACATTTTTTTAAAAAGTGTTTTTCACTCTTAGTATTTAGACTACCAGAATTAGTGTGGTTAGTAAGCTGAGGAGCATGGTTTATTATCTACACCAGCTTCCAGAGAGGACAAAGCAACTTCTGTTTCCCTTTTCTCAAAGGCAAGACAACGGAGTACTCAAGGAGATGAGAACCATGGCTCATCCCTCCTCCAGAGCCTGCCTCTTTCTTGAGCCAGGATTGCTGCTCTCCGCAGCCTCTTCTGGTACAAGTGCAACCACATTTGCACAAACGTGCCAGCCCTGCCACCCAGGTTTCTCTCTGCTCGCAGGCAGCGCAGCAAGCAGAGCCATCGCACCCGAGCGCTGCCAGAGGAGCAGAGCTGGCCTGCAGCTACGCCTGGAGGCCACAGCTCTGTGTAAAAAGTCTCTTTCTATACAACAGGCACCCGCTGTGCTGGATTTCTTACTTGGCTACATAGCCTGCTGATACAGGCAATACACTACAAGCCACGCTCCCCGTACACACCAGCATTCACACAAACACTCCTACTGTCCTTTGGGACACTGTGGCCCCAGCGAGGTCACCCCATGCCCGTGCAACGGCTGTGCCAAGCCTCCCTCTGCTTACTTGGCAGGGTTGCTGTTTTCAGCTCAGCCACACAGAAGCTGCAGACCTTCCCTTCCCCGCTTTCAGGGGTTTTACCCAACTCCACTCATTCCCCAGGTTAGTAGCCAAGACTAAACTAACAGCCCTAAATCTAAGCCTGGTGAAAGTCAGTGCTACAATGCAGAACTAGCCCTTGGCACTCACTGTCACAAGATGCCAGTGCCACTTGCTTTGGCGTGTTCAAGTAGAGGAGATACTCCAAGCAGCAAGATAAACAGGCTCAGAAGCAATATTGATATTTATAAGAGTTCAACTCTAATCCTCAAATATGCACCTTTGATAGCCAGGTTGTGCGTAGCATGTTGCAAACCCTGACACTGCTCTGAAAGCGGCAGCACCATCCCCTACCACAGCCACGCTGTTAGGAGACAGCAACTGAGACAAGTGTACGACTGCCGAGACCAGGAGGAGTTGGAAGTTGGGTGCTCAGAGCACAGCAAGGTGCCGAGCGTGCCCGCAGCGTGCCCAGGGCCTCTCTGGGAGACGGGGCAGGCTCCCGGGTGCAGCAAAGCTGCTGCTGTCACACCGTGCTCCCCCGACGCTCAGCAGGCATTTCATTTATATTCCCCAGAAATGATAGCAGGAGTCATCTCCGCCTCTTCTGTGTAACTCAGTTTACTGATAATTGCGTTTATTGCTACCATGCTGTTGTTTACATGTCTTTGTTATTAGATTGCTTTGTGGGGAGCTGGTTTAATACAACATTCGACACCTGGGTTTATATTACTCTGTGTGAGCATCAAAAGGCCAACCCAAGAGACACATTGTACGCTCTTGTCCAGCTTCTTTTCCCAATTCCCAGAAACGCTCAATCAAGTTAACATCTCACTGAGGCATCTCCAGATCAGTTCGTAGGGATTTCTGTGTTTCTTTTATCATGCAAAACATTTCACATTGGCCACAACGTTGTTATGGCAATACAGCATTGTAGATTTGGACAAGAAAAAGAGTTCACATGACGAGTCTCAGTTTGAGACACACAGGATGCAATTTCATAGGACTTTGCGAAATCATGTGCAATTGTGCACTAAAGCAGAAACTGTGCTTAGAATGAGCACTGGAGTCGGACAGTGTGATTTTATACCACCAAACTTCCCCTAAAACTAACAAAACCAAGGGACGTTTAAAGAACTACATTAATTAACGTGTGTGCACATTCAGGACTAGTGCTCATGAATGAAGCTGCTCTTTGCAAGAGCAACAGCAATTTACAAAGGAGCCTGTTGTTATAACATCTCCAGCTCATTTTGCAGGTGGCATAGGCTCAGCAAAGCCCAGCCTGAGCATCTGCCCAACGTCAGGCCATGCTGAGGTCCCACCATGCAGCTCTCAAGCTGAATGAAGCAGTGGCATTATTTCCAACAGAAATTATGTGGGGTTTGTTGCCCTTAAATAAGTCAGAATTAAGAATTTGACGTGCTATGGTCACAGCAGACCAGTGTAAGAGAATATAATTTCCTTTCTGGAGGACAACTACTATGTAGCTGCAGCAGGGTCAAAGTCACTTGACGTCAGTCTGGGGGAACCCTTCTCAGGCAACGCATTTCTAGCTCCCTTTCCTTTACTTCTCCACATGCACCTTTCAGCCAGCAAGATGATAAATAGTGTAGACATTCACACACCGTACCATCTCAGAGTATCATCATCTGTTTGTTATGAGAAATAACAATTTTTCTATATGCCAAAACAAAAAAGTGCAGCGGAGTGACAGCTCTCCTCCTCCTCTTTCTTTCCAGCATGAGTCAAGCACTATTAAAGACCTGCACACTTCAAGTACTAAATTTGACTTCATATTTTCCATTGGCAAGGTACCTGAGAAGCTCCAAACCCAGTCAAGAGAAGTCACCAGACACAAGGATCTAGCTCCTAATTTAAGTGCTCTTGAAATGAGCTGGTGTATAAGCACGACCCAGCCTTTACAGCCTTTCTGCTCTTGGATGCGAATTAGCTGTTCTGACCTCTACACCTGCTTCCTACAGGCAATGCTGAGCCCCCCATTTCCCAGCCATCCCCATTTGCTGCATGGTGGTCTCGGCCAGACACAGACCGGCAACCCAGCAGTGCAACCAGCCACCAAACCTCTTAGCTATTTGTTTGCATCTTTTTAGCTCAGATCTGTTCTGCTCTGCACACAGGTCTACATAAAGCTTACTGCTCCATCCCTCCCTCTATTTTGAGCAGATGGCTCCTGTGAAGCGCAGCAGGGCCAGCTACAAAAATCATCATTACAACCGTTGTGGGATAAGCACAGCAATCTCACACCCGGAGTCCGAGTCCATCCTCATTTGTACTGCAGCAATGTGCTGCAGCGCTTCACCTTCCCAAGCCCTAACAAGGCAACACGCACCCAAGCCGCTGACTAACCTTTAGCTTCTTAGAAAGGGGTGCAGCCTCTGAACATGCTACTTAGAGCTGCACCGTTACATAAAGGACCTGATATATCCCGTTATACCCTCTCCTTGTATAAACCCTCCATTAACACAAGGAGAGACCAACAGAGGGAAGCAACTCCATTGTGGCTGGAGGATGGTTCCTCCATCATGTTCACCCCATGGATCTTGGAAAGCAGATCGCACAGAGTGACCACAGCCCATCCACCACAGTGTGAGACAGACGTGCTGCGGCTCTGAACGTGGGAAAGCACGCTGCCGAAATGAGTGCTTGTAATTATAAGTTTTTCAAGCAAAATGAAGAGAACCAAATCCTGAAAGCTGAATTTTTAAAGAGAGATTTCTCTTCTTGTGTTTTCTTTTCCTCAGAATATTCTGGCACAGCTGCAGAATACTTTTAACTGTGGTTACACAGTTGCTTTAAATTAATACCGATCTATTAACAGTGATATTGTTGCTTTAGTTATTGTGTTCTCAAACAGTAAAATACATTCTGTGGCTGTACCTCAACAGATAGGCCTTGAACACTGTATGAAATCAAAGAATTAAATTGCACAGGAGATTTCCAAAAACTTCTCCAAGCACTCTGGGAACACTGAGTTTTCAGTGCCGCAAAAATTCCTCTTAAGTTATGGAGACATTTCCCAAGACAATTTTATTCATGAGAATGGGACTATATTGCTTAGTAAGTTCATTTCAAAGTGGGTGAATTCTCCAGATGCAGAAATACTACAGGTGACTACTTCTACTGCCAACAAAACTAGGGCCTAAGGAAAAAGGAAAAATACTGTTATTAAAAAGAGGAAGTGTATTTAAAAATTGTCAGCTCATTGCTCAAATCTCCACGATGAGAGACATTTCAATCACAGAAGCACAACTGGTGAGGGAGCGGCTTATTCCTGGGACTGCGGCAGTACCGGCACCCGCATGTTAACTCCAAACATAGACTCAGTGCTCAGCAGTGGAAAAAAAGTGATGCTTGATCATTTGGATCCTGTAAGGAGGCATTAATATTAGCTATGACCAGCCTTACAGCAACAGCTACTAGATACTTGAGTAGATGCTCTACAACAGACTTTATTCATCTTAAGGCTCAGTTCACACTTTGTCTTGCATGTGTTAATAGAAGAAAAAAAAAGTTATTATCTCTCTTTCCCGAGAGCTACGTGAAAGTAGAATCACCACAACATAATAGTAGGACTTCTTATTGAAAGGATTAGAATTAAATACATTTTGCACAATGTCAATGGGAAATTCCAGGTATGGACCATCCAGCTCCCATAGCTCAGCTACGGGTTCACCAACTTCAGTGTCTCCACTGAACACACCACCTCAGAGAAGCAGAAGCTAACAGATATGTTCTTGCTTATCCAAATATTTAAGTATTGGCACTATTAAAGTCCCTGGTAGAGTCTTCATTTAATTGGCAATGTTTTTCCCAAGGCACACATGGACTGGAGCCAACTATCCAGTCCCTTTCTGGTAGCAGCATTTTCCTTGTTCCCCTGCATCATTAAGCAAGCAAGGAGAGCAGTGATGAACTGCTTTTAATACTTGTCTGTATTGGCTACAGAGAAGTCATTGTCAGCTAAAATAATTGGCAACTGCCACTATTCTTGCTGGTGAGCTCTCTCTCCAGAAGGTTTTAATCTTACTGTGGTCCTTGGCACATGCTGCAAAGCTCTTGTCCTGGCTTTTCACTTGGGATATTTCTAATTATTATTATGCTTATTTATGATGTCCCTGAAGGAAGACGTGTGCAGACTTTAATAGCAACGTACCAAGAAAGTTATTGTAAAGGTCTATAAAGTAGATTGGATCTTTACAATAACCCTGATCTTTGGCACAGAGTGGACATAGAATTAACTTAACCGGACTTCACTGCCAGAGTTCCCAGAGCACAGAGCTGAGACAGCAACCTCTGGCCACCTGCCCCAGCTGTGAGAGCAGCCTGAACGCTACCAAGCCCTGCACAGGGGACAACCCAGCCCCACCACTAGTGGGAAGATCAAGATGCAAACATTTCTCATCTCCCCAGCAATAACTCAGCCAGAGAGACAAAACCCATCGGGTCTCTGAAGCACCCTTTAGGCGTTGTGCTAAAGAGGAGCCTGTTAAAACTTCCCCAAGAAGTGATTTATACCTTTTGTGCTCTCTCTCATCCTTGACAGGGAGCTCAGTTTTACACAGTGCCAGACTGCCACCTTAGACCAGCAAAATATTAAGCACCAGGGCAGATGAAGCCCTTGAGCCATTTCCAAACACCTTCAATGGGAAACACATCCATAAATACCCAAGTTTATCCAGGAAATTTATGTAAAGAGGGGGAGAGTCTGACCTTGCCGGATTATTTCTGGCGGATGCTTCCACTGATGCTAAAACACTTGTGGCTCACCCCTGTTTTGTAATTAATCAGTGAAACTTTAAAGCTCACTTTAGGTCTTCAATGTTTAGGGTAAGCCTCTGAGTGTAAGAGAAAGGATATGATCCCCAATAGCTTTGCAAATGAAGCAGAGGGTGCCATGCCCAAATCTCCATCTGTTTGATGGAGATCTGAGGACATCCTCCGTCCAAGGGACCCCAACACAAGCCCTGCTCACCAGCTAACTGCCATTCCTCTCATCAATAAGGTTTGGATCCTTAAATTTAAGTGCTGGAACCCAGCAGCAGCCCCAGCTAATTGCCTTGTCTTGGCAAAGGCAGGAGTGGGCAGGAGCCGGCGCTCTGGCGGGCATGACCTGCAGCTTACCAAAGTCACCCTCCAAGGGCTCTCAGCCCCTGTACCCCACACTGCCTGCACCGCTTCAGAGATCACAAAAGCAAGTCAAGATGCTCCTTCCCTAAAATGAAATTCGACATAAATAGCTATCTGGGTCTTTGTCAGCAGCTCCTCGCTTCCTCCTGCCCAGGGGCAAAGCCATAAATAAGTTTTGTGCTCTCAGGAAATGTGACAGTTATTATTCAATAACTGAATTATAGGCTCATTCTTGGAAAGGAATAACAGCAGGCAGGGAAGGGAAGGGAAGGGAAGGGACAGTAGCGTTTTACTTCACAAGGAACTGAAATACCTCAAAGAAATATTAAATCCATGATAGGAAACACTGGTGAGCGCTTTGTACTTCGGCAACTTTCTCTCATTTTGGTATTACTGCTTTCAATTTTTAAAGGTGTTTGTGATGTACAGAATATGGAATAGCAAATGCATTAAAAATGCATTTCCCTGTCACGTTGTATCTTTATAATGTGCTAGGAGTTGTGGAAGTTGGGAAGGCTGGGATCCGGTGGGAGGGTAGGGAGTGCAGGTGCTTACCAGGGCCGTGCCCCGCACCACCCGCACCTGCCCCGGCGGCCGCCAAACTCCAAAGCAAAAACTTTCACTTCAAATACAAAACTTCGAGGTAGGGAGCAGGGAGCTCACCCCATTTTTTCTTGTAAAGGAAAGGACGTGAGGGCAGAGACCCCTGCACCAGAGAGCCCTGTGCTCGCCATGGGACGAGCTGTCCAGAAACGCCTGTCAGCTGGAGGGATGGTGCTAAAAGTTGAGGCTTTGTCTTTGAAAGACATACCTGGATGGCCGGCAAACACGGGAGAGGAACTGTGACTGTCATCGTGGCACACAAATACATGGGTTTCTCTTCTCGGATCCAACTTTTGCCTGAATGTATCTAGGCAACAGGAGTCCTGGATTCGGTAACAGCTAGTCAGCCCAGGGCGCAACGATGCATGTAGGAGCGCGGAGAGACAGACCTGTACGCCGACGCACGCAGTGTCTGCCCCACATCACACCTTTAGTTCGTGTGTTCGCTCACCAAACGACACACTGATTCACTCGGCGTCTGCAGGGTTTGGTATGTTTAGGTTCACTCATCATGAAAAATCTGTTCTGTGTTTACAACTCCCTTGGAGGAACACCATCTTACACCGCAATAATCACTTGCTGAGCCTGCCAGCATCAGCCTCCTGGAGTGCTCAGAAAAGCCATGGCTTCTCCAGGTGCCTGAACCAGGTTTCCTCATCCTGCCAACGTCTCCTGGACAATCAAAGCCCATCTGCGGTGTGGGGGGCTGAGGAGCACAGACACCTGCACCCCACCTCCTAATGGCACCCAGCCATGCGGGGATCTGCATTAGCAGTTAACGATTCAATGACAGGAGATAAAAGCACACAAAATTGGAAATATTCCTTTTGCAGAAACCGTAAGTAGTGTGTTGTTGATCCCTCCAAAGCAAGGGCTTGTCCTGGGAGCCCTTTAATGAAGGTACTTCCACCCTGATGTGCAGCCAGCCCTCCCAGCTGCAGGTAGAAATGCGAGGCAGGTAGCGTGCACCCACGGAGGGAAACAACATGGTGTTTGAACTCCTGAGGAAGATGTTATCCCGTATGCTCCCATTTCACTTCCGATTAACAACAGAGTTCATGGCTTCTACCACATCTTTGTAATAAGTCAAGCTGTTTGGAAAGAAATGGGCCATGCTAAAGCTCTTATTACCTGTAGAAAGAAATGGTCCAGCATCAATGAAATGGATAGCAAATTTCCTTATGCTCAGAAAATGATCATTGCTTTAGATCAGGGAATAGCAGCGGATCTAAAACTACACAATATTATTAGTTGTGAAGTGATCATTATGGGGAGAAGGTCTAATAAGGCACTGCAGACATAATGAGGAGGTACACAGCTCTTGAACTGAACAGACTCATTTAGACAGAACAGCCTGAGAAAGAAAGTAGGAAACAAAAGGTGTTGGTAAGTTATGAGGAGCACTGCCCTATGACTGCATGCTAATTAGCAATTTGGAATTGCAGTGAATCAAATTATATCAAACAACACTTTTTTTCTTCCATCAGAGACTGTCCTTTTTCAAAATCAGAGGCTTTCCAATAATTAGTTAGCATATGCTTCTCTTTTTATCCAGTTTTCCCTCTCCTTGTTAATTTTGTGGTTTTCATTTAGGTCTTCCCTTTTCATACTTTTTTTTATCCTTTGTAATTGCTTTCGGAAACAGTGGAGCCTAAGGCATGATTTGCAGCTCTCTCCATTTAAGCACAAAGACTCACACAGGAATGTGTACTGACACATAAAATTAAAAAAAAATAGAAAGGAAAGAAAAAAAAAAAAGGGAGGAAAAAATCAGAACAGTAACTTTCCAAAAGGAAGGTAGGAAAAAAGCACCGCGCTTTACTTCCAATTGTGTCACAGGTTTTAGCCCAGTCTATAAGGACGTAGCGCACAGAATGACGGGGGACCTGTGCCCTTAGTAAGCCAGATGAATATTGTGTTCAGTCACCATTCACGGTCTATATCATGATGTATCCAATGCATGCACCTGGGATCACCGCAGAGGAGCGCAGGCTGCATCTCAGCCTCAGCCCTGGTGATGTTTGAGCCTTCTTGTTTGTTCTCCTTAATATTTTTTAAATTTATCTTTTAAAATATAACAACAACTTCTGCAGAGCTAGGCAAGCCAATTTTATGGCAATAAGTAAATGAAAGCACAAATATTGTGCATCCCATTGCTGCCCCTTGCTCTGCAGCGCCTGGCCGTGCAAGGAGCCTGCCTGGGGCAGTGGAGGAGCCCCGGAGCACTCGCTGCTCTGGGGATGGTGGCACCTGCACCACTGCTGAACCTCCTGGGGTAAAGGAAACCCCACGCCCCTCCAGAGCCCCGTCCCGTGCCTTGCACTGGGTGCTCTCCTAATCATAGAGAAGCTGAAGCAAAGACAGGGCCTTTTACAGGTCCTTACATCTGATTTTCTAAAGGCATAAGGTGTATAGGAACTAAGTTCCAAGTCCCAAGGCTTGTCAGGGAGACTCAAACTCCTAAATCCTTATAGCCCTTCTGAAAAGAGACCTGATTGCAGGTTTGTGAAGGGATTTAAGTACTTAAAGCCGCAGCTGGGTAACCCCATACCCTGAAACAGAGGTACGAACCTAGGCCTGGGGGCAGGGCTCTCCCCTTCCAGGTATATTTTTCTATGATTTTACAAGTGCATTTTCAGGCTTGACTAAATCTCCCCATTTTCATAGTGAAATGCAAGAAGCAGGATCCTTTTAACTTAGAAACCTCACCAATTGTTCTGTGATTTCAGATGGGAAAGTAACTAAAAGAATAGTAGTACCTGAGTCACATGGAAGCATTTTGAAGTGTCAGGAGCTTTTTCAAGCATTGCTGGGTACATTTTCCCTGAGCTGCACCTTCTCCATCTCTGCTGCCAGCTCAGCGTAGTCTGCAAAAGACTGACTTCTGTAGAGCTGGGAGTGGTAGACGATAACCCCCGCTTCAGCACTCCCTGCCCCCCTGCACGTGGGACCCAGCTCCTCCGAGACAGCATCCCTCGAAAGCAGCTCTTGCTCCCGTGGGACACCGAAAGCCATCCCTGCGGAGCCAGAGCAGGAGCTCGGCTCCCACGTGCCAAATTTGCTCCCATTCATAGCAACTTGTGCTGCATCTTGATCTATATTTCCATTCCCGTGAATAATGCTGAAGTGCTTTTAGTGGAAACACAGAGAATTATCGATGGTAACAGTAAAATTATTTTATCTACACAAGCCAGAGACAGCATATATAGTCTATCAGGTGCATTTAGCCTGCCACAGAGATTAAAACACTTTCATTAGAAATAGCATCTAGAATGTTACAAAGTTGGAAACAACATCTTGAATTGATCTGCCACGATAAGAAAAATGCTTTGTTCTTCATGTTTGCCTTCTTAAACTCTACTAATTTGGTGGAAACAGAGTTTCACAGGCAGTCATGAAGTCACTAATTGTGCTTTGCATGCCACTTGGGTTCTCAGGGCAGGGAGAGGAAAGCACTGCTCCTCCCAGAGCAGTGTGTAGCTGCAGACCTACCATGCTTTTCCTTCGGAGAGGCAGCGAGCACACTCTGTACCACAGTCACAGTTCCAAGATAAATTCCAATAATAAAAAAGTCACAACATCAGAAGAGAACTGCCTCCTTGGTCGCAAGGGAGATAAACTGGACGGGAGCAGCAGAGGTGTAAATCAATGCAATCGGTTTGACAGAGAGATTACAGACAGCAAATCCTGAGTTGCAGCGCAGAGGCAAACGGAGTATAGTGGCCAGGATAAAATAAGCAAAACATCTTGGGAATTGAAATTCAATATTTTTTTTTTTACAGGCTGAAATGAATTAACTTCTTTTTCCTGAGGGACTACAGATTGCTTTCATGCAGCTTTTGCACCCCCCTCCAGAAAAGACATCCCTTCCCAAGCCTGCTTTCTCCTGAAATGATGCCGCTAATGTGGTGCAACAGATTTTGTACTGTTGTGAGTACATCCTCCAAAGGTATTGCTTTGAGCAAAAGAAAATATTAGTAACCTGACTCATTAGAGAAGTTTAAATATCTGATTAGTCTAGCTTTGAGCCTGATCCTGCTGATTTTCCGCCTGCCTGAGAGTAAAACCTCCCAGGCACGCTTGCGCAGCACACAAGAGTGCGGTCAGAGACAGCGTCAAAACCTCCAGGGCCCCACTGCTCCTGCCCTCCCACGGGTCCCAGCCCTGGCACAGGCCCTTCTCTAGAACAAATGACAGATGCTGGCCAGAAAGCAACCTTTAGCTGAGGAATATATCAGCCTTCAAGTAGCTAAACACAGGGAGTCCTGAGCTACGGTTCAGTGGGCCAATGCACAGCAATAAGGGAGTTCCAGCTAATACCAACGCAATATTAAATGCCCTTGGGCCATTTTGGCAAAAGTGTTAATATTTAGGTCAAAATGACTGTAAAATATGTCCTTTTTATTTTTCATAATAAAAATGAACTTCTGGGAAATTATTTTATTTTCTGGGAACTGCATCTTCTCTTAAGAAAATTGCCTGAACAGGAAATTCTCAGCCAGCTCTTCCAAAGTGCCGTTATTCAATAACACCTTGGTGAGGCTCTTTGCACTGCTGCAAGGGGACTGTCTTTACAATGAAATGTAAATCATGTCTTCCGTTTCCTAAATTCATTTATTATATTTTAAATTCACTTCCAACAACCCTCTTCCAGACACAGACTGCTGTGTTTCCATTAGAAGCAGTTTGCTGCCTTTTCCATCAGCTGGGAGCTAATCAAGCAGAATGATGGCTATTCCAAAGCCAAATGGAGGAAAAGTAACGACGAGCATGAAGTAGACAAGCACAGAGCGTGTAACCTTCCATGGCAAATATCAATCTACTTATCAAGCCGCACAGCTGCTCGGAAATATGCTAGTTCATCTGTGATGAAGTTCTATTTCAGGCCTGGGAGGAAGCTGAGGAGCTTGGCCCAGAGTCCTCCTCAGTGAGCTGAGGAGCCTGCAACAGGTCCTGCCCCAGGGGGGCTTGGGCATCTCTCAGCAGCAGCACTGTTCAATACTTGTATTGCTTTGGATGTTGAAATGCTTCTTCAGAGCTCTTAACTAAAATTTTTAAGGTAAGTGTGGGCTGTAAAAGGAGCAATTATCTTAACTATATTTGTAAAGAGAAAGGAATTTATTGTAGTGAGAAGCACCGGAGTAAAAATCATGCAAAGAGCAGGCAGTTTTAGCAGAATACACTTACACCTAAAAGGACATAAGCAATGAGAATGGATGCATCTGGGAGATTTTGGGCGTTTCAGCAAGTTTAAGACATCCAGGACAAATGCCACGATGAAAACACAATCTGGGATTGGAACCATCCTTTCACAGCTAGCTAATTCTATAACGGCAGCAAGGCACCCAAGGGTGCCAACACAACCTGCCCCACTGCCACACTGCACCAGCCCCACAGCGGGAACCGCCGTCTCCCACTGCCCCTGCTCAGCAAAGCGCTCTGACATGTTTCAGACCTGCAACATCAGTGAGATTGAAACTTGTTTAAAAGCATTGCTGAAATAGAGCTTCATGGTACCTATGTGGCAACCACAGCCTTGAATTTCCTTTATTAATATATTTGGTAGGCAATAAATGAAACAAAATGGTTTCTGCTCCCTCCTGAAGAAGAATTTACAAGATGGGGCTGAAGAGAAAGAAAACTATAATCCCATACTGCAGCAACACACAAGTCTTTCTACCCACCCCATGCAATCCAGGAGGCACACGTAAGCTGTCTTTAGGACTAGAAACGGATTTTATGTTTCAGCTGCTGGGGTTGTGCTTAACTGGATCAGTACTAGATTCAGGCATGAGGCCGTTGTAACGCAGGGCTCACAGCTTACGCTGTGGTGCACAACCACAACCTCATGCTGAGGGCCAGGCCTGGTGGGGATAGCAGAGCGATGCCCTAACACTGACACCTGCAGCGAGCAATACTCCCCCTCGGTTCTCCTCCAAAATAAGCCAATCCAGCTGGTTTCTGAAAATACCTGTTTCTGAAGGAGCTTTCAGGGATGAGCTTAACCAGGATATCTAACATTGAAAGCACTTTGCTAGTGTTTGTGAGTCATCCAGGTTCTTTCTACTCAAAGGAGAGGAAAAGCAAGTGATTCATCTCCTACTAAAATAGGTGCCCAAGGGAGGTGGGATGGAGACTTGCGTGGAACTGCCTCTCTTCCAGGGAGCACTGAGAGTGCCTGCCTCCCTAGCCCAGTCACAGCTCAGAACTTCTACATTTCTAATTTATGTAAGATTATTTATGCAGAATGAATTAATACAGCTAACCCTAGCCTTTGCAAATTATTATTGAACAGCATGGGGAACCAGGAATAAAATGAACTAACAAAGAACAAGGCAATTAAAAATCCGCCTGTATTTTAGAGAGCAACTGGAAAAAGTTAGCAGACCTCCCTCTGCACCTGCAAGTGATGGGTAGAGCCAGAAGGCAGAGTCTCAAAAGTCTTGGTTTTGACAGCATCTACTTCTGAAGCACCTGGTATTTTGACTGCTTTTGAGCTAAATTCGGTGGAAGAGATCAAACCTCAAGCTTCAGTAGAGAAATATGAAAACGAATCTATTTGATGAGGAGGGACAGGCTCAGAACCAAGGTTAATTTAGTCGTGGCCCAGAGGTGCAAATTCTGTGCACTCCATTATCTCTGAACTCCATTAATACTGCAGGATATTTGCAGCAAAATGCTTTCTTGCTCCTTGTTTTACTCCCATGAACTGGAATACAGCTGGATTAACTCTTGGATTGACATTACTAGGTCTGCTCCCAAATTACACCTTTAAGGTACTGCTCACCAGCTTGATGGCTGACCTGGGCCCTTAGCCAGGATCTAGGTGACAACAGGGCAAATCCTGGGGCAAGTCAAGCAGAACCAGATTCATACCCATCTTCCACAGTGCAGCTGCTTGCTCTGCCCACAGGCTTGCTCTGCATTTTATAAATCTAACCATTTTACAGAATTTCTCAATTTCATCCCAACACAAAATTAATTTGAATGCTAAAACCTCATTGCTCTCTTTTCATACAGTCACTCCTGTATTTCTAAATATTGCGCCCTGACCCTTTCCCTCACAGCAGTAGATATTGCCAAATTAAAATCACACACAGTTGTTGCTAATGGTACTAATTATTGTTGCTAATGGTACTAGTAACAAGAAGATGATTTAAAAGTATACAGTACTCAGTGTTCCTTTGAATTGCCTTTAGGATAGTGATTTGCATTTCTGTTTAGCATAGATGGCACCGGAGTGAATAGCTATATTTCAGTAGTGCTTGTGCAAAATATAATATGTGAAAAGAAAGGTGCATAAGACTTACTCACTTGCACTGTCACTGAGAACGGGGTGAATATTGATAACATTCAACAACTGTGGCAGTGTTAAAAATGACTGCACAGGTGGAATAAACAATAAATAAATAAAATACAAAGAGATATTCAAGCTCTTATTTTCCAGACTTGAGCTCAAACATTCAGATCCCTCCCTGCCTTCCTTTCCTTCCCCCTCGCCCCCATGCTAACAGCTTATCTCTTAGGGTAATTTTATTCAGTAGATCTTGGTTTAATATTGAGTTAACTATACACGGAAAGATCTGCAAATGAAAGGAGAAATCCCCTTCACCTTCTGCAATCATTCTTAGGATCCAACCATGACTTAGAATCCAATGTAAAGCAGCAAGTTCTATTTGGACACGACACTGAAAAAGCTTAATGGAATGAAAAAAAACATACCCCTTAAAAATCCAAACTAATAAACCAGAGGATTTATTTCCTTGATAAACAGAGGAAAGTTAATAATTGGCATAGCTTGAAAAGAAGCCAACTGTTTCATACTTTGCCATCACATCCTTGGCATACTAACTCAGTAGAGGAGGTAATAAAAAAGGCAGAATAACAGTATGAGTAAGGCAAGGTATGTACTTTGAAATCTCAAATGGTTGTGGTCTCAAATAGATCATTCTTATTTCCTAATTACCTTGATTTGTTTGGAATTTATCTGCAAGACTACTTAAGCAGGGAGTATAGTGCAGCATGCTCGTACTGTAAAAATGAATGGGGCATCTCCTCGGTCCCTGGAGCACCGACACCTCTAACTTGCCAGCATGTGCCAATGACTTGGCACAGATTTCCTTACAGAAACATTTTTAAACAAGAACAGATGATATTTGCCCCTGGAAGACACAAATAAATTAGGGCTTTTTTAGAGGTATTTTTGAATCAGGGTGAGGAGGATTCTTAGGCATGTACTAGCAGGCATTGATGGACGGACAGACTGAAACTCTAAGGAACCGTCTATTCTATTTTTTGAGGATCCCTTTCAGCAAGCAGAAAGAAAAAAACCTTTAGAAATGTGCTTTTAACATTAATTAATTCACAATGAACTCTGCTTAGCGTGGTGCCCCAGTAAGAAGCGATCCCTGATTAACCGACTGTAACCCTCAACGTACAATAAAAATGGCCCAGCAGCACCATTACCCCAGCACAGGAACAAAGGTGCAGTCTCTCCCTAAGGGTACAACTGGATAAGCTGATACTATCAAAGTAGTTGACTCAAAGTGAACTTCAATCAAAGTAGTTTTTGGAAGTTCTGGGTTAATTTCCTTGTTTTGACTGCTTTAGCTTGCATTTTGTATCAGGCTTCTTCTCGACGCAAGCCAGCTGCTCTTCCTATGGAAAGGGAACCCAAGATCCTCCTGAGATAAAACAACTGTTAGAAACAGGAGCTCCCACCTATGTTCAATTTTTTCTTCCTAAATTCGATTCCAAACCTCAAGCAATGAAATTAACAATCGTATTATTACTTTATTTATTACCTCAGAAAGGAACAGTTTTGATCAAGTACAGCCTATTCTTTTTAGATGTTAAAAGCAATTTAATTCATTTATAAAGGATTTCAAACTGTCAGTACCACATCTAACTGTGTACACATTACAATCTCAGACTTGAAAAAGACAGATGACATCACTTGTCCCCCACCAAATGTGCATACAGTATTGATTGTTCCAATGCCTCATGAATAGGGTAATCTGTAATCATTAAAAATTAAAGAGAATGTTGCTGAATGGAAAACAAGAAGGGCAAATTTTGCTCTTGGCTCTATTACCATTCCCCTGCAGTGGAGCTGGAACCGTTTTATTGCATAAGAGAAAGAGAAATAAGGAACGTTGCCTCTCTGCGTGGTAGACAACTGCTCAGAGCCACTCGGGTGGTACTGCCCAAAGAGAAACCACAGGGGCAAAGGATGTGTCAAGCCCTGCTGGAAGACCCATTGCAATGCAGCCTCCTGTGCTCAAGCACTAAGACTTAGAGCAGCTCTGCAAGCTGCTCCGTGTTGGTCGGTGGCCCTCCTCTACCATTTTCCTTCTGCCCTGCATTTGCCTCAGGAACAGCCTTCTAAAGATAAAACAGAGCCACCAACATACAGGACATTTATGGTCTGTGGTCACTGAAGAGGTTTATCCTATGGTCACAGCATAAACTGCTGTGGTCCTTTATTATTTCCAAGCAGATTTTTGCTCAGTAGCAATTTAAGTGTTTGGAAAATAAATGTCATTTTCACAATTATTCCTGGCAATATTTCATAAGAGTGTCGTGGTTCTCCAACACAGTCAGTCAAACCTTCCCAGTGCCTGTCCCCACCTGCCTGTGCACACAGCGGCTGCTGTACCAGTCATTGCCAACTCCATAAGTTATGTAGGTCCTGGGAATAATTAATTTTAAACTCTGTCTTTGTAGAACAAAACTGTGGCAAGGACCTGAAATCACAGTCACATTATCTAGCTATTTGTGAGGCCGTCCCAATAATGAAACACACATCCCTCTGGAAATGGTACCAGCTCAAGAAAAGGCTTTTAACTGACATTTAAATGTCAAGCTACTATGTTAAATGTTATGGGCATTTCATTGCTCAGCCCAGGAGAAGCATGAACACATCAAAAGCTCCTTAATAATCAACGACATTAAAAGTTGATGGGCTTGGCACCTGGAAAGACAACTACAGATGAAGTGTTTAACCAGGGCTGATGGATATCTACCTGATTCAGCTGCATGAATGCAAACCCAAACACATCTTCAGTAGGCCACAGGGAGTCTATCAAAATAATTATTTCAAGGATAATAAATTCATTCTTTCTGAAAAAGTCCTATTCCCAGAGTCATATTGATTCTTTTTGCTTTACTTACTGTGAGCCTGCCCTTATCCTACTGGTATCCTACTGGAGTCTTAAGGGCTAAAACCAAGTGAAAACTTGCTCTGTTCATCTTAAGAAAGAGTAGTAACTCATTGTCCACAGTCGTGTGTTTGCCTAGAAGACCGTCAGCGATGCTACTCCATTTACAATCTACATTTATCTGAAATGATCCATCAGCTTTGTATGTGTAATTCAAAAAGGGTACTAGCAATAATCTCTCTGAATTAAAGTAATACACTGCAGTCCAATAAATTCTTTAAAAGGTAGAAGAAGAATCGGTCACACTTGGCAAACCCAACAACATGTCTTTCAAAGCTGCAAAAATAGGCTAAATAAGGTTAAGAGTAGATAATAGACGTAAAGTGCCAAAGCCACCAAGGGAGTAATGAAAGATTCAGATCAATATTTGATATTCCCAAACCCATCTCCAGAGAGCTGTTAGACAGTGGATCACCATAACAGTCACACACATGGTATTTGCTAATATTTGTTAGCGTTTGTTAATATTGCACAGTCATTTCTGGCAGTGTATGTAGTGTGTCAAATTTTAATTTTCTTTAGTCAGAGTTGTGTTACTGTAACTACTGGCCAAAAATACGAATTTCTTGAACTCACCTAGAACTCAAGCTCTCTGCCCTGGCTACAGCAGGCTTTCAAAATACAGCCACTGATGTGGGAGATGGGGAATCAGCCCTAGAAAGGATAGGCTGTGCAGCATTGATCTCTGCAGTCTCCCCCCTTGGAGAAAGGCTACCAGTATCAGGGGAAATCATACAGGGACAACCATCAGCAAGTTTGCACTCCTCTAACTACCCTCTGATACCTTCTGCTGAGATGGTTAGCACCTAAGAAATAATCCTGCTTCTTCACCCATGTCTCTGGCTTGACAGCTGAAGTGATAGCGGATACGAAAACACGCCAAGCTCCGCAGCCAGCCCAGACACCCGTTTCTGTAGGGCAGTGGCTGTGACACCAAACACCTTTCCTTCTTCCCCCCATTCTGACGCTGCAGTCTCAACCAGGTCTACAGTCTTTCATTAAAAACATATTAAGAAATATCAAAGATTGGGATGTTATCTGAGAAAGCAAGCTGTTTTTTCCTGCCCATCCCTAGGAGTACAAAAAATAATGAAAATATAGAATATAATTAAGACATCTAATCTTCCTAATCTTCACTGCTATGCAAATGTAACTCCTTTCAAATAACAAGAGGCATATACGCATGTATTATTGGGTGAGGGCCTGCGTGAAGATTACATAACGATTAAAGAAGTAAGCTAGACTTGTTTGAAAAAGGGCTGAACTGATATTAAGAATTATAAAAAGATTTAACAAATGACTTGGTACCAAGCAGTTGACAGTTCTCCCAGCAACATGCGATGCTCATCTCCGAAATGGCAGAGGTGCTCAATTTAAAAACTGCCTCCAGTATTGTCACTGATAAACGATTGTATCATGATGAGCACTGAACCATGCATCACTGGGGATGTGAACTTGATGTATTCTGTGCTCCTTTCAAGAACCAAATGACTAATTTCTATGTATTGTATAGGACTGAAAAGTTATGGAATAGTCTTTATGGTAGAGATCATTTGGCTCCTGGGATTCATTAAAATATCCTTGCATTATAACACAGCTGAGTAGCAGCACAAGCCAAGAAATTTAGCAAATTTACCATGGAGTTTCTGTCAATAGCAGGACTTAGCAGTTGTCACATTGACAGAGTTAATGAAATTCGTGGCTGGGGCAGAGAGATTCACATGGCTGCCATCAGCCATCATCTCAGTTTTGACAAGTGAGGCAGGCTTATTATTTTGTACCTGTGCCCAAGCAGATAATTAAGCTGTAATTTTAATGATTACAGCTGATATTATGGGGCAGAAATGCCCAGAAGATTTATGTAATCCATGCATACACATCACTAACTTTCTATGTTCTGGCTTTCTTATGAAAATATCCTATATGGAAAGCTATATGTGGCATTTAGGTCTCTGCTATGAACTCACCTACAAAGTCCCTGCATTAACACCTGTAGCACTCTTGCAGACTTGCCTTAAGACCTAGCTGGTGCCCTGGCTTTTTTTAACCTGAGCAGCAGAATAAATTGGTCCTGCCTCCTTCCACCCCTGGTTGTCAGGCCCAAGGATGCTAATGGGGCGCTCCTCCATACATGGAAGGTGAAAGGACAGGGTGATGCACTGAGCCTTCAAGCCCTTTGCCAGTTTTGGACCAGGGTTGCTTCAGCGAGGAGCTGGCAGAGGACAGGCATTCTCCCCATGCAGAAATAGGAAGGAAGAGAGGAGGAAGTACAGGTGCATTCTGCATGTACTGCAGAATATCTGCCTGGGGGTACGTTTACTGCTTTGTGTATTCAAAATTTAGAGCAAAAATGGGCTCTGCAGAACAATATTGCACTCAGCCCTAACAGCTACAGCAGCTGGCGTAAGAGGAGCAGGACCTTTGTGTCAACCAAGCTATTGGCGATTCATTTTTGTACAGATGAGGGCCACTGTGGCATGTAAGCCCTTGATACTGTGACTGCTACCTTCCTGCTTTTAGCTGGTTTCTATTAAAATTACCACATTACATTTCAAATCTGTGCTCAGTGTAGCACAGAAATAGCTAACACGGTGGGAGCTAAAGATTTCCCTGCCTGCAGGATGCCTTTCTATGTTTTGTGCAATAATTCATGCTCCTCTCTAAAATCTCAGTGGAGAAAAATATTCAAAAGAAGATGACAGACTCCTCCTGATGCTGCCTGCAAGACACATGATCTGTGCATGGCCCCCCTGAACCGAGTGCGGAGCTGTTTGGGGTGGGAGCATACATCATCCCTCCCCGACCACCTTCCTGACCAGATAAACCAGGTAGGAAGTGAGCATTTGCCAGACCTGATACATAAATTCAGTAAAACTCAGAGATGCTCCTGTTAATAATAGTTTCTTTTTCCCTTGGTCAGCTTCATTTTCATCACACTAATTTTCTCATTGCTTATTAGCACTCTTCTTTTCACAGGAAGAAGTTTGCTCTTAAATGGCAGTTTGAGACACAAATTTCCCCAGATTGCTTTCTAGCATGGCTATGTTGATGCCTTACATATGGACCACCTTTCTCTATTTTATTCCACAACAATAAAATGATACTACGGAGGTGCTTTGTTGTTGGCTACTATATTTAAGATGATTCTCTTGTTACAGACAACTCTGGTGCTGAATCACCACTGGCTATTGGAAATTTCTCTTCTTTTAGAATAAATGTCTTTGAATGGCATTGGAAAGTCCTGTGCAAAACATGAGAAAAAAGCCCAGCCCTTTTAAGAAAGGACAACAGACATTTTTCCTTGTTTATCTATTCAGGACTACTTCAGGACTAGTTAATTCAGGACTAACATAGCTTGATAGAGTAAAAAGGATCTAAAAAATTACAAAATGAAAAGAAACATAGTTTGCTTAACATTAGCGTATATATTTAAAAAAAATAAAGATACAAACCAGTCCCAGTATTGACTGCATACATCTTTCTTAGTTTCTAAAGACTATATATCTTTGATTATAGAAATGCAGTGGCAGGTACTAATATTTCAGGCATGTAACTAGCTTACCTATAACTGGATTTGATAATAACCTTCTGTATCCAGGCAATAAGGCTGTGATGTAGAGGCATAACACCAAGCTGGTAATAAAACTTTTTTACTCTCATGAAGCCACAATTACAGTTAGGTAAATGTGATAATTAATTATACCAACTGCAGAATACCTATTATGATTTTAGTGTTTTAACAGAACATTTTAATTAATGGTTAAAAAGCAACCCTAGCACCATAGGCACTCAAGCTTCAGATGCAGGGAGCACTTAGTTTCTGCTGAAGCCAACAATGCCTGAGTCCTGTCAGCAGAATTTAGAGCTATTAAAGGTTTGACCATAAAGTATCTTAAACTTTATGTTCTCCTCAAATATCACTTATGAATTTTTTTCCTTCTAACGTTACAAAATATGGTGATTGAAATGAATCGTAAATATCCTGTCCAATGCAAACAGTAAAGATACCTGATGCAAGCATTGAGAAGTAATCATATTATACTTATCATCAGAGCAGAAAACATTTAAGGTATCTTAGTAAGTCCAGCACCAGTTTTGTAGCTACAATATCTTGTCCCTGGTTGAATTTTGCTTATTTCTGTCTCCAGGAATGGAAAGAAAAAATATTGATTGCACAATGGGCTGTCTCTGTTAATCCAGTTATGTATCCGTTGTTCCACATTCTGCACAATCAGTAATTTTCTAGTAACATGAGACCAGAGCACAGTATGCAGAAGGCAGCAGAAAAGCTCCTCACTGTGTGGGCAGGTCACTGGCTGAGACATCTTGAAATGTACTGGGAAAGATCAGGCTGCCAACGGTGGACATGACTCTGCATTCTGCCTACTCCATTAGATGTATGGGTGATGCTATTGAAAAAGGGGAAGAATTGATTTTTACACTATTTGCTTATTAGCACAGTGTAGGTTTCCCCCATCACCAGTCTGACCAGCTCCCAGGTAGTGCTGTTCAGCTGCTACGTTTCCCTGCAGCATGACAGGCGGGATGGGGAAAATTGGTCTATCGAGGCTCAGCTCCTATTCTTTGGGTGCATGTTCCCACCTTGGAAATATCCACCTTTTCAGTCTTTAGACATTGCAAACAACCAGAAAGCAAAAGGAAAACAGGCCTGATTTCCTCTAGAAACGAGCCTTCCAGGAGATACCCCTCTCTATGTGCCTCCCCATCACCCCTCTGTAACAACTTCTGCACATTCCAGCTCAGTCCAACCAACTCGATCTGCTGGTGGGGAAAACAGAAGAGCCTCAAAGACAGTTAAACTCCTACAGGTACCATGAAAACAGGTAATATATGAGCAGTAGCCAGAGGAGAAACTTCCTACAAGTACCTCCACAGAAAGAAGAGCTCCATCATCAGAAACCATTAGAGACTTTGTGTGAGAAACACGTGGTACAAATGTTGTGGCCAAAAGCAAAGCTCTGTTCGTACCAGCCCCTGCAGCACACAGCCTGAGCAGCTTTTTAACCTGCTGCAGGCTGGCGTGGCCATCAGACAAACTGCAATCTCACCTCTCCTAAGTGCCAGTTCCTGCCTTGCCACCAGCTCCTCCTCTCCGCTGGCCCTAGCCCTGGTGGGGGTGGATCCTGCCTTTCTTCAGGGAAATGCAGACACACAACCAAGCTAATTTTTAATGTAGAAGACCGTTATCCAGAGGAGGTGGGAAAAATGACTGCTGCTGCTTTTGCTCCAGACTAAGAATTATAGGGAGTACTGGAGGTAAATAACACTCATCTGTACTTAGATTTTAGTTTTCAGTCAATTCCATTTAAATTTTTAAAGCACCCTGAGCTGCACTGCAGAGTTAATGAATTCGGCAGATAACAATACCGGCATGAAAAGCTAAACTCAAAGCACACATCTCCATTTCAGCCTGATCAATGGTAATTGCATTCCTCAGGAGCCAGAGCCTTTTGCACATGCAAACCTCCTACCGCTTTTAGTGCAGAAATGCTGTCTGCGATGAGGTTGCAGGTCCCGGCTTCCAGCTCAGGAGAGTAAGGCACAATGAGACAGCGGAGCGGAGTGGGCTGCTAGCACCGACAGAGGAGCTGAAAAGACATGTGTTTGGGGAGCGAAGACAACCCGAGTGGTAAAAGCCACTCTCCTGTGCTGTTCACTGAAGAGCAGAGCTTTCTCATGAGTTGGAGGCATCCTAGTTTCTCTGGGTGCAACACCAACACGGGACTTGGCTGCCACAAAAGGCTACTGCATCCTCAGATTGTCTCAGACTCCCTAATGATCTCTAAAAACTAACACGGTTAATGACCAAGACTAATAAGAAGATAATGATTAATCTGAGTCATCAACAAGGCAAGTCAGGAGCTTGGCATTAGAAGATGAAGCAGCCTGCCTGGTGAGATAGACACTGATAAACTGACTTTCTGCACACCCCTACGCTACCACGTCTGCACATAACCCCATTTGAAGCTCACAAGAAAGTTACTATTTTCTGATATTAATATGTTTAAAGCTTTCAGAAAAAAATGAAATCAATCTCTTGAGTTCACCAAGTTAGAAGACAGTTGCCAGCAGTTGAGTATTTCTTCCCTTGACTCCAAAATCAAAAACCACAGGAGTGAAACACTCTGGAAATTTTGCTGGAAGAACAAGTGGCACAGGTTACAAAAATTCAAGTTTTCCTTTCCAGTTGATCTCAGGGCATCTGAAAAGCCAGGGTGCCTGGCAGGTCACTCCATCAGGCTGCGCCTACTCTGCGTGTAAAGATTTGAGTTTCTTTTCACCTCAATTTGAAAACCATGCGAGCTTCCTGCAGGCAGACTTGGTAACCGAGGCCTTAATTCACACCATGGAAACTTCAAACTTTAACACAAAGGCTTGCTTACCATTACCGCATATTGAAAGACGGTGTATTACGTCTTGTCATACAAAAGCCCTTTCTGCCTGGAATCCACTATAATTTCTTGCCCATTTAACAGTATACTCAATGCACCTCTTCTCATTCAGCACCAAATCTCTCTGAATGCACAGTCACTAAGGGAACTACTTATATTAACCACAAACACTGGGAATGATGTTCCCTTCTGCTGCCTGGGACTGGTGCAAGTCAAATACCCTACAGGTGGATTTAGAGGACCAGGAATGAGAACTGGAGCTTCATAGCACCTCCCACCCTGCTCGTGGGCCAGGCAAGCAGAGCCAAGCTGGGCTCACCTTCCCGCTCCAGGATGGACGTGCTCCGCACAACGTGGCCTCTCCCTGCTAATCCCATGGCACAGTTCCCTGGCAGAGCTGGCTCGCGTTTTGGTGAGGAGCTTGAGGTGGGCATGCAACAGGGAAAGTTTGAGTCATTAACATAATATCATTAACATAACATCATTAACGAACTGTGCAACAAAGTCAGGAAAACAAGTGTTATGATTTTGAGTTCTTACAAAAATTTGGTCCTATATTTTTAACTACAGGCGCAAGGGGTCTCAGATTAGTGCAAAGAAGATGTGACCATATCTGGTTATTATCAGAATAAAAGCTCAAATTCTTTCCTGTAATAGAGATCACAGACAATGAAGCAAGTTTTGTTCTATACATTGATAAATCCTGGGTTACTACACTGAGCTGCCACCAATGGGTCTGAGACCTGAAACCAAACCCTCCATAGGGAGTTCTCAGATTTAAACAACATTCACTGCAAATCATCAGTTCATCTCATTACCCTGTTAACTGTTGAAAAGAATTCAGAAAGAAGAGATGGGTGTAGAAGGGTGCTGTATCAGGCTGTTGTACTCCAAAACACAAAGAGAGAGAACTATTCCTGACACAGCGCGTGTCTCTGCTCTTTCAGCATTTGTGTAATTATAGACGAGCCTTTTGAACATTCAATGCATCTCACAGAAAATGAGACATCCACATATTGTGGCTTAATGAAAAGAACTGAAGGAAATGTACCAAATTATTGGTTAACAGGCAGCTGCTTCATAAATGCTTTCTCCCATCTGTTTTCTCCTTGTATCAGCTCATTCAGCCTAATGCCTATAAAATGCTGAGCCCAATGTTTCAGGGCTTCTCTAAACTCTCCTGCCAGTGCTCATGGGTGGCTTCAGCAACTGTGTCCTGGATTTGGTAGCTCCCACCGCTGCACGCACCCCGGGCACGGCCAGGAAACATGTGCTCTCGTGCAAACACACCCCATCATGCAGGGGTGCACTGAGAGCAGGGACAGCTAACGCTGCAGTCAATACCAAATAATAACAATTAAAAAAATATATTCAGACCCTAATGCTAACAAATCTGTCAATAC
Organism: Gymnogyps californianus; assembly: GCF_018139145.2. Lineage (NCBI taxonomy): Eukaryota > Metazoa > Chordata > Aves > Accipitriformes > Cathartidae > Gymnogyps > Gymnogyps californianus. Next base: position 3,521,744 of record NC_059484.1, read on the forward strand.
AGGGTTGAGTTCTCCCACCTTTCTCTTAAGCTCCCTCATTTCCATGGAGTTACCAGTGATTACATAGAGCCGCGTTAAGTAAATGCCGCATTCACGAACGCCTTGCACAAGTCTGCCTCTGGGAGAGTCATTAGACTAAATTGTTTTGCAGACCAACAACATACAGAAGATTCCCAGCAGCACAGCCGGAGCAGGTCCTTCTGCTTTCCTGTGAGACCTCAGGCGTTAGCCACCAGCAGAGGATTGCTGCTGGACTTAGAGGATTAATGATCTGATCCGATAAGACCTATTCATTTGCAGCTTTTTGAGCAACATGAGCAGCAGCACACGGATGTGGCATGTGCAATGCCCCAACCTGTCCTGAAGATTTGCTATGGAAGCCCTCATGCAGGAGCGGCTTGGTGGCGAGGGGTCTGGGCTGAGGCTGTCTCGGAAACAAGCCTGCTCCACGCCTGCCCCACTCTCCAAATTGTTGTTTGTCTCCTCTCACACCATCTACCTGCTGCCACACGTGGTATTAAGATCAACAAACATTGATAAGGGCCAAATTTGCTCAGCCACAGGATGTCAAAGGGATCAGTGGATGGTGACTACTTTGGGTAAAACCCCTTCTGATGTCAAGAAGATTCTTGAAAATCACGCCCAGACAGGCAGCACATTGCTTGAGGGGAAAATGCTTTTCTTTTCCAGCTGTGCTCTACCTCTCACACACAGGGCTACATCCTGTCCTGCTGATCCGGCTTAATCTAACATAAGAGCAGACAATGGAAATCAAATCCCCCCCGGCTCCCCAAGGAGCACGCAAGAGCAGGTGTTTGCAGAAGTGCGAGCAGTGAGAGCCATCAGCCGACTCCCGCGCTCCCTGCTGTGGAGCTCAGCCCAGTAATCTGGATAATATTGACACTAATTCCTTCCTAATTTACCAAGCTAGCAAACCTGCAGGAGCAAACAGGTGTGTGTACTTGTTTGATTTTTTTTTTCCCCTAGCAAAAAGAGTGATTCTATTTCTCTTCATTCCGACTAGAGCTGCTATCATAAAATATTCAGCTCAAGCCATCCAGTTCCACATTATAATTACCTGCCAAAAATTGCTAACAGATCTGCTTCTGCCATCAACATGAAGCTGGCTAATCCTCTGGGAACCTCTTTTTAATTAAACACCTAATACAGTATGATAAACATTGAAAATATGCACCGCTCCTCTATTAAGAATGTGGCTTGATTTCTGAAGTGCACCTAATCAATTCAAGTGTAATATTTACTGTGGCAGCAAATCTTTAGGGCTTAATATTTCCGGTAAAGGTTGTTTTAGCGATTCTATTAAGAGAAGGAATGAGTAAGCGCAAATAAAACACAAAATCCCAATTCAGCCTGATTGTTTACTCCAACCTTGCATTTCCGTTCTCAGCTGCTCACACTGACCAAGCACACAAGCTTGGTGTGCTCAGCTCCGGGCCTTTCCTTTCCCCTCCTGGTCTGGACTGGTAGTTTTAAATGGTAATGTTCAGCTAATCTGTAAGTGCATCTTCCACTCCTCACACAACATGGCAGGGGCTGTGAATATCTCATGTAAAGTAAATTAACATTCGTTAAGCTCTGGCTCTGTAGCATCCCGTTCTCTTCTTTCCTTCAGTCCATCTCTCACCTCCATCTTGGTCTCACAAAGAGCCAATCCTGTTACCGCAACCTCGGTGTCACTAAGACATCCTTGCGGACCCTCCATCACAATCAAATTGTTATTATGTATTTACCTGATAGGCTTGGAGTGCATCTCTCTACCCGTACATCAGAAGAGCTTCATAAATATTTTGACCGCAGGGATTTTACTAACGAAGTTGCTGCAAACCGTTGTTTGCAATACGTAGGGGTGCACACAGGTTCAAGGGTACAGGGCCAAGAGCATCACCTTCCGTGTCCAGCTGACTGGGGACATAAGGAGCCAGACCCGCTTAACCTCCCAAAGCAAGATCTGAGCACAATCTTAGGGAACTCCTCTCCACAGGCATTCCTGGCAGTATTATTGAATCCAAAAGTCCCAGAAAGAAACCAGAGGTAAAGGATTTTAAGGATCAAACAACACAACCACTGATGACAAGGGATAGCTACTACAATTAAGACAGATCATCTATAAGTATTGTTATATGAAAATCTTATTTTCTGGTGAAGAACACAGCCCAGCGCAAAGTCATGAATTATTTAAAAGCCATGCAAGACGATCTGGTTATTACTACAGTAAGGATTTGAACAAATAGCAATGTTACAGAAACTCCCTGTGTTTTGAAGGCAATTCACCCAGTATAATAAAACCTACTTTTGAATGAAGAGGACGTACAGCCTAGGCATACTGATCTGTGCTCCTTGAAAGGAGGCACATTCATGGCTGTGAATGTGTTACTGTTAGTCTTAAGGCTCTGAGATAGATGGAGTGAGCTTAACACTTGTCCTCTGATTGGGAAACCCAGCTCCCAGCCCAGAGATGGAATTTTCCACACGCAAGCTCATTTCACAAACCATATTTTCCCGACGTTTCGTAATCAAGCTTTTCATGCACCTAGAGACGGGGAAACAAATGAGGCTGAGAAATCCCTTTACTCTCAGCTACTCCAGAGCAACCTCCACAGTGAGTGCTTTATGAAGTGTGGCAAAGGCAGGTGCTCCTTTGCCAGAATAGCAAATTTCCAGGGCTTAAGCCATAGCTGCGATGTCCTATCTGGAATAGGAAGTTTAGTTATAATGTTGCATATACTCATGTAATAAGCAGGATCTTTTTTCGCTCATCTGGAAGAATGAGTTGCAGAAACAAATCAAGCTGTCAGGGAAACGAGGACATCTCCTCTCTGCCAACAGCTAAAACCCCTTATTTCTGATTCAGTTCACAGGTGCACTCATGCATCTGTCACTGAAATCAATGAGACTTGAACTTATAGATCCCAGTGTAAATTTATGGATTGAAACGATTCTGAAAAAGCCTTAAAATACCATGAGGCCAAAGGCTGTCTGAAATCACATTCATATGTTTTTCTGTAACCACATCAAGTAGCAAACATAGCCAGTGTCCCTAAGTCGGGACAAATAAAAGTACCCAATAAAAAATAAAAGAAAATGTCAAGAGAAAGTATATTATAATGGCATTTACATGCATGATTTCTACTTTTGCACAATTTCTCCTAAGTGAAACCAAGACAAGCTGGCTTGCAATTAAAAAGGTGCTATTGAATGCATTCAATAAACACCATCTCAGCTCAGATACAGCCCGTTCACAGATGCTAGAAGCTGAACACCAGAAAGCTTTGCAGAGGGGATCGTGCTCATAAATAATACATGACTTAAATTTGTACCGTGCTTAAAAATACTCAAGCAAAAACCCATTGAGGGTCTTTCTGGACTGCCACCCCCACAGGCTCGGCAGTGCAAGAGTTTGAAGCTGGTTCACAGAAGCCACAGCTACTGACTTTATTTGATACCAACTCCTGGGCGTTATTATTTGGAGGGCAGGGACTCTGCGAGACTGACTGCCAGCCCAACCCTTGCATCACTGCAGGGGCTGCCATTACTGTCACCTTGGTGCTGGAGAGGGTCAGCGGCGTGGGCAGCAGTGATCCCGGCAGTGTGCAGCTTTTCTTAACGTGCAAACACCTGGTGCAGGGAGCAAGGCAGGCACACTAGACCACCTCGTTCCTCCCGTGGTGCAAGGAGGTGGCACTATCATTCCACCTAAAAACAACGTAAAGAAGGAATTAGCTGCTGTTTCTTGCTCCTTGGTTATAGATACCTTTAAGAAACACCATAAATGTCAAGCTCTGTTTTCCTGATGGGCTTTTCAAAGGGCCATTAGTACAGTGTCAGATCTGTCTTGGCCTCTCCAAGAAGGTGAACCTGTGAGATAGCAGCTTGCTTATTCCACAAGACATTTGTTCACACATGGCTGACCCAAACCTTGCAGTCATATATGAGCAATTGTAAGAGTGGGCTGCCTGAAAGGTTACACTCAATACTGCATCCCGCTGAACACTCCTCTCTCCTCTCAGTGCACACACCTGGCTCTGAAAATCAGGCCCTTCAACAAGTAGTTCTCATCCCCAAATCTTCACTGTTGGTTACAGGTTTCTCTGGTTCGTCTCTTTACATATGGACTGTACTGTCTGCAGGACTTAGAAGCTACTTCCCACCTTTGTTCAATGCTCAGTGTCACCATCTCAAAATGGAAAAGGAAGAAGAGTTACAATCTTTCCCCTTGGTATTTGTTTCTAGGAAGAAATACAATTTTTTCTGTCCTTTTCCCTCAGCACCTTCATCCTGTATGGCAGCACCAGAGCTGAGCTGGTTCCAGGGCATTGAGCTGCTGTTCCCGAGGATGGCCAAAGAGCGTGTGAGCAAGAGAAAGGTGCAAGGCAAGGAGTCAAATCTACCCACCAGCCACTGAATTGTAGTGATCTACAGTGAGTATCAAACAGGCCCAAAGGCCCCAAAGCATTTGTTAGAAGCCTTTAGTTGCTATTCTCATTTTCTTTTTTCAAAGAAAAACTGATATTTCAGGCACGCATAAGAAAGTACTTTTAGGCCTTTTATATAAATTTTTGTTGTAGTTAAATAAAACTGATGAATAAACGGATCTGCTTAAGTCAATATGGAACCAACCTATGGAGTGTGTAATGGATAATCATATTTATACCGGTGTTATCTTGGTTGATTGCATTAAACTAAGACTGCGTATCCTGCAAATCTGCTTTAACCTCTGTAAGAACCACCATGCTGTCTGCAGCTGATGCCAGCCAGGACTTCAGAGAGAAGCAAAACACCCGTTCAGCTAAGAGAGTCATGCTAGCTGTCTAAAAAAATGTAGTATTTAGTAGCAGAGAGAGATGATCTACCAGTCCTCTATAAATCCAGAAAAGCCTTTGTAATTCTATTTATATTCATGGAAATGAGCACACAGGGAAAATGTACATGCAAATAAATCATTCATCAATTAACAAAAAAAACCCAGAAGAATTTAGGTCACAAATATAAACTTCCTTGCTCTCAACACACTGAAATCTCTATTAGGTTCCTTTTAAGTTTCAGCAAAACAAAGGGGTTTATATCTCTTTTTCCAAACCTATCAGTTTCACTACGTTATCAGTCCAATAAGAACTATGCAAAACTTGCAGAAATCATCCCGTTTCTGCATTTGCCATGAGAGACAGCAGCTGTTTCGTGTGCCATGGCAAACACCGGGCATCAGAGTGACTCCTGATGACTGCTTCTGTGAAGCTATGGGAGCTCATGCTGAACCACAGCAATTTGTAACAACCAGGTGTTGACTGAGGGCAACGATAAAATCCCTCCAAACCCCAATAATAATTCAAAGGAGGGTTTCTTACTAATAGCTGTACTTTTGGTGGTTTTTCAAGCTTTAATGGGAGCAGATTTTCAACAGGGAAACACAAGGAAAGCCAATATATGGTTTTACCGGAGCCCTTCTCTGCAATTTGTGTCTCAAATAAGGAGAATGCCAGTGTCTGCGGGGTGGGGGTGGGGCGTGGGGGGTGGTGTGGGTGTGGGGGGGTGTCAGGCCCACAGAAATAATGTATAAATTATGTACAAATTAATGTTCTCAGTTTTGGTCCAGGATCGTGTGCTGCCTTTTCCTAGTAAAATAATGCTGATTTCTCCACATTCAAACAATGATCAAGTATTTAAATCCTTTGTCAAAAGCAAAGCATCAGCAAAACAAAACAAATGAACAAAAACAAAAAACACAGGAGGGGGAACTTCACTATAAACTTTTTCCTTCAGTCAATGTCTCAACAAAAATAAAGCAGCCCTGAAGGACTCTGTGCCGCCACACTCACCTCTTCCTGCTGCAAGGACTCACGATCTCCAAATAAGCTGTGTGCAACAGAGCTATGCTGTTGTCATTTAATTATCCCTGGTCATGTTATGAGAACAAGTTTTAAAATGAAATTGTCATCAAATTAGTGGGTACTCTACAACTGGGATGACGGGATACACCTGGGGTCTGATCAACAGCAGCCAAGAAAAACCAGCTGATATTTTCTAGCAAAGCAGCACTGATATCACTCTTGGGTCCTATAAATGATGACCTAATTCAGCCTACCCTTACATCTGGAGATCAGAGGTATACCTACAGCATGACACAACATGCAGACGTGGGACAAATGCAAGTGTGACAAAATGAGCTCTGGATCCCAAAACCAAATAGTCATCCAAGCATGGAAACTGCCGCCACGGCTGTTAACCACATAGAAAATTAATGCTCCTTTGCTCAGGTACAGTGCCCTGCTAACTCCTGCCTTCCCTGTCCTCTTAAAACCACTTTGGATACCTTCACAGTGGCTCCACAAAGCACTCCAGTTTCCTATAGTTTTAGGAGAGATGGTTTAACTAGAGACAGCGGCTGCGAGGGTGTGTCTTCCTACCCATACAAACCAGTTTTCCCAGACACCAAGGCCCAAGGGATCGCGGCCAGCCCACTCCTGGCATTCCAGCACAGCACGGCACAAATGCCACTCGACAGCTGACCCAATGCAAAAGAGAATTCCTTAAGTTTCCTATTTGGCTGTGCCTTCTCATTAAGTATTTTGAAGTGCTCATTACATGTCTTTCATCAACTTAGCTTTTGAGGGTGAAACTTTCTTGCTACTCTGGCTTTTATATTGACAAAAATTTGCATTGAATCAACTTCAGAAAACAAAAAGCTGCCCCTTGCTTCTCCCTGCCAAACCAAGCAAGGAAAAACAAACTTAAAAAAAACCCCAAGCCCTACCACCACCACCATGAAGTCCCATATCTGAAATTTTACGGAAAGGGATTTGATAAACTCGCCTTTTCGCTGACCTCCCTTAGCTGAACGCTGTTGGGACACATGTTTACACATCAGGCTTTGGTCTCTAAACTGAAAGAAAAGTTGTGACATCTCCATCCCTGCCTCGGACCTCCACATGATTTGCTAAGGTGGTAACCTAACCAGTGCAACTCCATCAGTTCTTCCCAAGGCGATCGTCGCACAGACGTGAATGTCAATGTCCCATTTGTAGCCCAAGCCTGGTTTTCTGTTTCTTGGAGAAAATTAAAAATATGGGGCACTGTACAGATTTTAAGCACCACTCTTCAATCAAGTGAAATATTAAAGCCAAAACTAATTCAGTGGCAGACAGTAAGCATTGGGGAACCCTGCCTTATCTAATTTGCTGTCATCTGCAGTAATCTCTGCTATTAATATTACCGTGAAGAACATGTCAAAAGCTTAAATTCATCACTTCAGCATGGTCATGCAGGGAATGTGTGCCAGCAGGAGTGATTGCTCCTTTTGCCTCCTCAGCCTCTGGTCTGAATACTGAAACCCCAACTGCAGTGCAGCAACCAACATAAAAATAACCACCCAAATGGCTGTGCAAGGTGCACGGCCGTCAGAGACTGGTGATAAATATTCAACAGAGCTCGAGGAATATGTGGGGATCTAAGTCCTTCCAAGAACAGCTACCCATCATCAAATGTGGGATATCGAGCTTTTGTGGTTCCTGATCACAGTACGGACCCAAAGGGCAGAGACCGACCAACCATGGCTCTTTATCTGATGTATAATTTGCCTTTTTCGTTTGTATTAACAAAAACAATTAGAAGATGAACGGACCAAGGCGTTGTTAAACTCACACAATGTAGTGAATTGCTCCTTCCCTGGGGACGTGTTCTCCGCTAGAGTCACTTGGTGTCACAAAGGTCACACAACTGGGGAAGAACAAGGAACAGAGAAGGCCCAGGTCAGAGATGATACGGTGGCACAGAAACAGCTAGTTTAGAGGAGGTCTTGCTGGCTACAACCTCATGAGACCAAATCCAGGTCTTACACCAGCTTGGCTGGCAGGGTCTCCCTTCGCACACGTGCAGTAAAACTGACTCGCTGGTTCAGGAGGAGAAAAGTGGGAGGTGGATGGAGGGCATCGCTGGTACGGCTGCACAGCAAGTGAAGGCGTACATTGTGTCAGGGGAGCCATCCCTGCCTTGGCTTTAGTCTGGCAGCACAGATGAGGATAACAGCAACAGTAAGGACCCAGGTGCCAGTAAGTGCTGCAAGAGCCTTCCAGGGGCTCCCCCTGCCTCCCCCCCATCATTCCTCTGCTATTGCTGGAGTCACGCTAACAAGACTGTGCCTGCACACTGTCCTGGTTTCGGCTAGGACAGAGTTAATTTTCTTCCTAGTAGCTGGTATAGTGCTGTGTTTTGGATTTAGTAGGAAAAGAATGTTGATAACACACTGATGTTTTTAGTTGTTGCTAAGTAGTGTTTATACTAAGTCAAGGATTTTTCAGCTTCTTGTGCCCAGCCAGCAAGAAGGCTGGAGGGGCACAAGAAGCTGGGAGGGGACACAGCCAGGACAGCTGACCCAAACTGGCCAAAGAGCTATTCCATACCATATGACATCATGCCCAGTATATAAACTGGGGGAGCTGGCTGGGAGGGGGGATCGCGGCTCGGGAACTAACTGGGCATCGGTCAACGAGTGGTGAGCAATTGCATTGTGCACCACTTACTTTGTATAGTTTAATTCTTTTAGTATTACTATTGTCATATTATTATTATTATCATTATCATTGTTTTTCATTCCTTTCTGTCCTATTAAACTGTCTTTATCTCAACTCACGAGGTTTTTTTTCCTGATTCTCTCCCCCATCCCAGGGGTGGGGGGGCAGTGAGCGAGTGGCTGCATGGTGCTTAGCTGCCAGCTGGGGTTAAACCACGACACACACACCACAATAACCTCTGTTTGCTTTGCAGGCAGACTGACAGTATTTCAAATCAGACACTTATGCCTTACCCCATACCTTTCTAAGTATTAAACTGTTCTGTATGTTCTGACATTTCCTCCCAGTTAGACCTTCCTTCCTACAAAGTATAGTTTTAATTTTATCTAATTTAATCTTTCTATTCCTTATTGAATTCCCTGACCTAATAAGATAGCAGTACCTTATAAAGCAGAGAACAGCAAATGGCAGCTAAATAATGTTGCTATTATATCAAGGAGAACTGAAACATGGAGAAAATACTTAAAGACAATGAGACGAATATGTCTAAAACTATCTCTGCAGCAGAGTCGCATATTGTACGTCAAATATCTTGGACAGTATGCCCCATGCTGGAGGGGCACAGGGAGGACATTTTCCTGGATCAGTTGTAATCAGAAGCATCCCCTGCCAACTTGGGCACTAGTGCTGACAGATGGTACATGATGCTCTTCAGTACTAATATAGCTGGCGTAGGGTTGGAACGAGGGATAGGAAATTCAGTTCAGCATTATTCAGCTGCTTTTGGATATAATCCAAGAGAAATAACCCATTGCTTAGCTCATGGCGAAACCACACCACTGTGCACTAACCCTATCTTTATCACAGTGATTACATGAGGCAAGAAAACCCCCAGCAGAATCCCAGCTACAATTAATTGACATCTAAAGGCCCTCGCAAATTGTACTTGATGCTCGCTGTCCCCTTAATACTTTTTGCTGTTACTAGCTATAGTCATTGATTTGTTGCTGTTACTCAGACTAATAAATAGTACAAAGTATTTTATGCCTTTAGCCAGAGCTGGAAACCACTCAAATGTAGTTTTAAGAGATCAGAGTTACGTTGTGGAGTGGCAAAACACCAATCTGCTGAAAGAAGAGCTGTTGGGAGGGAGGGAGGGAGGGAGAGCCCCAGCAGTGCCTGGGCAGCCGTTAACCCTGCTCATACACACGACACAGCTCAGCTTCCATCACCAACCCCAAATCTTGTGGTTTTTTGACAGGTATGGGCCCTGCTAGAACAAATACAGAGTCTAATCACTAGTCCAGGAAGATCTTAAAGTTTTATGCAAAGCAAATGCTGAACTCTCTTACGGGGCACACAAAAAGGCAGCCACCAAGCTCTCAAACCTGGCTGGACATCGCTGCCTACATGTCACAAAGAACAAACATCACCAGAGATTAAGAGAAATCAAAAAAAAAAAGATGTTTAACAACAATCTGCTGTGCTTCAACACATTTTTGAATACAACCTTTATGGAAATTTTTTTTTAATCTTTGTTTACCAATTTGGATTAATGACAGATTTTGAAATACAGAAAAATTTTCTGCAGAAATGTCAATACTGAAGCTCATGCAACTCCTGGTATTGGAGCTGACTATGGGTAACAGTGTAAAAAGTTACAGGACAGGCTATGAAGACTTAAAAGTGAATATAATTATTTATGAATAAAACTGCCATCTGAAGCCTTAAGAAGTCCTTTATTACTGCAGGCATGCCCAGTCATCCTTCCATCGTGCTTCAGACCCCTGGTCGCTGTGCAGCCGCCTCTTGCACCAGTCCAGCTGACTGCTGTGCCTGTCGGCTGCAGCGCAGGGAGATGCGCTCACTGCCGCCTCGGGCACAGCGGGATGGGCAAGCTTTGACTTTGACCTACTCTCACCCCACGCCTTGCAGCAGGACCCAGTTATCAGACATGCTGCCTCTTCGCTCACATGTCCTGGACCAGCTCTAAACACAAAGCCGCTGAAATACCAGAATTACAGGTGGGTGTCTGACCAGCCGGTGTGGCCCTACAGCTGCTCTTGGCCCTCACACGGCAATTTTGGCATTCCTGAGCTGACGCACAAACACCTCACCTTGCCCTTTTTGGAAATAGGACCATGAGGAGAGTAAGCCTTAACTGCACCATCTCCCCATGGGTCTCCCACCATGTGCAACAACAACAAAGTAGGAAAAATCAAAGCAAACCAGAACCCAACTGCATGGTCTGCAAACCGTGAAAGAGAGCCCAGTTTGTGCAAAATGCTTCAAAGTTCTGCAGTACTTTTTCATGTTTTGATATTTGGTTAGGGTTTTTTTTAGCATTTGGGCTTCAAGTAAATCAGTCAACAATAAGAAGTCAGCACAGAAGACACTCAACTCTTTGCTGATGGAGTCTAATGCTGTCTGATTCATGCATTTATTACGCACATTAAATAATTTAATTTTTTTTCACTCACTTTTTCATTGTCTTGCTTTTCAGCCTAATGAATGTATTAATCTGTTTACCACCAGCAGCAAATAAGAGTTTGTGGGATGATTTTTTGTTCTTTTTTATTACTGCATTCCACTACCCCACACTGCAAAACTTTAACCACATCTCTCTCTGACATTGATTAGGTTTTGAAGTGTTTTAATTAATAATCATTATAAGTCTGAATGTATCCAGAGGGATGAGATGGTGAAAGGGGATTAGTGTGGCTAACGTGTGTTACATTCCCTTGAAGAAAAAGAATCCAAAGAATGGTAAAAACACAAGGTAGGTTGAACCTCCACACAAGGTGCCTAGTTTTGCACATTTTTTGCATCAGACATGAAAGAAATTTTTGTGTGTTTGGGGTTTTTTTGTTGGTTTGGGTTTTTTTTTAACTTGATGGCATTCAGTAGTATACAGAGCTTAGATTGCTCCTGAGAAAAATGTTTTCTCAAATCCTCCCATAGATATTTTCTCCAGCAGACTTTCAGTGACTTTCCTATCTTTATAGGGAAAAAAAAATACTATGAAGCTGAGGCTGATTAAGATATGTTGTAGTGTGATGGTAGACTCTGAAAATAATCCAGAAATTTTCTGGTTTGGGATTTTTACTGTACTATATAGTTCAGAAAGAAGGCACTCAAAAAAGACAATAATAAAACCTGAAGACCTTTCACTGATTAACTAATTGGAGATATTTTTGCTGTTTGCTTGCCATTAGGACAGTGTAGACCAAAGCACATCCTTTTCCAGGGTTTCCGAAAAAGGACACATTAGTTTTAAGGAGGGAAGAGAGGAAGAAAAGGTCCCCTCAAAATTATTCACACCTGAGAAATGGATGCAACATACTCACTGATGGCAGACTCACTGAGATGAAGGAGTGAGACGATGCCTGTCAAGCTCCCTTCTCCCAGACAGGCTGGGCTAGAGAGGCTCCTGCCAGCTGCCTGCGAGGGCTGCTCAGCTCTCCCTGTGAGCAGAGCGCGGGTGCTGCATAAGGGAGATCGGCATGGAAGAAACAATCTGGGAAAAGATAACTGAGATCTGTATTCAGAAGTATTTGAGAGACTGTAACACTGCACTCTAAGTGGTTTACGTACATCCTAGTAGGCATCCCCCAGTACAGCCTTTTTCCTTTCTAAAGAATTGCTATATATTTTAATTTTTTTTTATTCAATCCTTTCTGTGATATGCAATGCACTTATCTTGTTGTTGGTATCAGTGGCTTAGGGCTGCCATTCTGTATTACATTCTGTAGGGCTCTCATCAATATGAGATTTAGGTACAGGGAGAGATGCTGGCAGGTAGGCTGCAGACTTGAGCAAGCCGGCCACGTGCCCAGGGAAGGGCAGCGTTTGACCCTCTCATTATTGTTTCATATTCTCTTCTGCAGAAAATATCAAACAGCAAGTCACCGGAGGAAGGACAATCATTTTTCAGATACCACATGAAAGAAATACCAGTCTGGTCTGCACTAGATTATGTGGGACAATATTTAATACATTGCTAGCAAGTTGTGACATTGATTCATTCCTTGTATTGAATTTGTTCACAGTAATGAATGTATTACTTGTTCCCCGAAGGCCTCAGTCTTTTCTCTCACCTTTATTGATCAATGGTTTATAACTTTGAAACTATTTGCAAAAAGTGATTAACGTAACTTACTTTCTAGTCTTAAAAACAGCATAAGCAATTAGGGTTCATACAGCAAGCCCCTGCCTAGCCAGGAGTAAAACTGCTGGAACCGGGTAGCATTATCTGATACATTAGCCTATATTTCAGCACAGAAAACAGTAAAAGGTTGCATCAACACTAAACTGAAGCACGTTCATCTCTCTGAAATCACTCTGTAAAACTTGAAGGATGGGCTAAGAAGAATTAATGGCTAGTGCAAAATCTCTTTATAATCTTTAGAAGTACATGGAAATAATTGGGAAAGTGTGATTCTTAAATCAAAAGCAATGGCATAATTCTTGGCTTCTGCAAGACAACCAAAGAATTAATAAAAGCATTGAGCTTGGAGGACAAACGAAGGTGAGCTGAACAAGACTTCAGGAGAGATGCACAATGTAGCTGCGAAGGTAAAGATGAGATTGAAGGATGCACCTTGAAGTAGATGAGCACCACTCTTGAACCTTTCAGTAATTTTTTAAAACAAAGTAGTTAATTGGGTTGCAGTCTGTAATAGAGACCTATATAACCCATTCCTTCACCTAAGCTCTATGCCATAAAGAAATGGCAACAAACCCTCCAACAAACTCATATAGATAACTGCTTGGCAAAGCTGGCAGCTACTGGAAGAGCCTGAATGAAGGCAGAGGGAGGGAGGGCATTCAGAAAGCCTGACCTGAGACAAGCGTGGCCGTGCCTGGAGCTCTTTAAAAAGCCTGAAAATGGAAAAGAATTTGCACTAAGTCATGCTAAAATGGTTCTCCCTAAAGCAGCTTCATTTGCTCTCATTTTCTGAAGGGCAACAATCTACGGACATTTAATTCACGTATGAAGCAAGCACAGTGATATTGCTGTAAACTCTGCTGTAGGTTAGGAAATAACAGCTTGTGTCTAGGTAACATTTTCAAACGTGATTAACTTCAAGGAATATATGCCGCAATTGAAGAGTGATAATTTTTTAGGCAGTCCCAAACAGGGCTGGTTTTTCATTTTTAATAAATTGAAAAGGTAGAAAAATTTGTTTTGCTGCCCAGGATTCCAAAATTACTTCAGAAAAATGCAATACATTTGTAGAGCAATAGCCATTAGCTGGACAGTAATTTCTACTCCTAATTACAGACAATCAGGATGACAGTGGTCTCTGAACAACAGCGTTCACAACTGTAAGAGGAAGGAGAGAGAGTAGCACAATGAAAGCAGTGCAACAGAGAGCACAAGGGTATGAGAGAGCATATTCCCATCCTTTAGGAAGTTTCTCTCTGTTGTGGTTTAACCCCAGCCACCAACTAAGCACCCCACAGCTGCTCGCTCACTCCCCCCACCCAGTGGGATGGGGGAGAGAATCGGAAGGGTAAAAGTGAGAAAACTTGTGGGTCGAGATAAAGACAGTTTAATAGGTCAAGCAAAAGCCGTGCACGCAAGCAAAGCCAAAGAAAGAATTCATTCAGCACTTCCCATTGGCAGGCAGGTGTTCAGCCATCTCCAGGAAAGCAGGGCTCCATCACACATAACGGTTACTTGGGAGGACAGAACGCCATCACTCTGAATGTCCCCCCCTTCCTTCTTCTTCCCCCAGCTTTATATGCTGAGCATGACATCCTATGGTGTGGAATATCCCTTTGGGCAGTTGGGGGCAGCTGTCCTGGCTGTGTCCCCTCCCAGCTTCTTGTGCCCCCCCAGCCTCCTCGCTGGTGGGGTGGGGTGAGAAGCAGCAAAGGCCTTGACTCTGTGTAAGCGCTGCTCAGCAGTAATGAAAACATCCCTGTGTTATCAACACTGTTTCCAGCACAAATCCAAAACATAGCCCCATGCTAGCTACTATGAAGAAAATTAACTCTATTCCAGCCCAAACCAACACACTCTCTAATCTGGGTCCTAACCCCAATGTCAGCTTTCAAACTCCATCACTCCACCTGAAGTGACGATAGAAAGCATTCGATATAGAAGTCAAACATTAAAATTGCCCCAAAGCCTGTATGATCTCAGTTCCTCCAGGGACCCGCATTCCAGGGCGCTTGGGGAGCTGATTCCAGCCTGGGTCAGGTGGACTTTTGCCAAGACTTCCGGCATGGGATGTTCCTCTCGGTTTGGCAGATGCTTTTTAATGCAAATGCTTTCTAATAATATTCTAGTCTTTTAGGGGCCAATTGCCAAAAGTTTGCACTGTGTGTAGGGAGTGGATACCAAGTTGGTGTCCTGAAAGCCCTGAGCCTGTACTACATGGAGCTTGTAATGCCACCAAGATAATCCCCAGGGAAAACGCAACAGTCTGGATAAAATTATCCAGGAAACCCTGGTGAAGTTTGGGAAGCCCAGCAGTAGACTGTGAATGTTTTGAAGCTCTTTGACACTTTATCTCCCCCTCTCTGAACACACTGCACTGTCAGAGCAGGGCTACAGTGCTGCGTGCTGTCAGACAGCAAGCACAGAAAATGAAGGTTTTAAGTGGGAAGAAAAAGAAAAATGATCTCTTTGTGGACAATGCTTAATCTGGAAAAGACATGTTTTGATAGAGGTTGCAGTTACACTGGAAATGCTTCATCTAGACACTGTATTAACTCCGCTCTCAAGGAAATCTGTTGACTCAACAGAAGACAAGCAGCAGCGTGCTGCCCGACACAGGGAGTGCCCCTGTCGCACAAAGCTTGCCTCTTGTTCTCACTGACAACAGCAGACAATTTTGTGTAACTAGGAGTTCTCCTACATCTGTAAGTTCAATTTGACAACGTGTCAGACTGGCCTAGGGGCTGCACTCCTCCAGGTTTCCCCCAGGCTCTCAGCTATGGAGGCACAAGGCGTTCCCAGAGCAGGAGAAGGGGACAGGCTCGCTCAGCAAGAGGCACTCAGGCACCCCAGGAGCCCTCACGGGCTTCCTTCTGCAAAGCGTACCCAACTGGACCAGCAAGATGTATCACTATTTCGTGGGCCTCCTGGAGAAGATAACCCAACTACTGCTGTTGTATGCCAGAAGCACGAGAACTGGGTTTGGGCTTTGCCCAACCAAAGCCCTTGAGAAACATGGGATGGGGTGAGCAGCCACCCCACAATATGCTCCCACTGGTACCAGGACCTCTTTGCGCTTTTCTCCTCCCAGGTGAGATGGTGCTCAGATCATCTCAGTGCTGCTTCTTCGCCTCTGAAGATACGTACCTACAGGAACACTATTCTTGCATTTTTATTCATTATGCTTAAAATTATCACTCAGTGAATAAAAATACTCACATGTCCCAGGCTCCGTATGTGCCAGGAGAAGGAGGTCTATTGCCCCAAGGCTTTTCCTCTGATAAACCTACATTATGATGTACTTTAAAAACAGTAACAGCAAAAAAATCAATCCAGTGCTTGTAGGAAAAAAGTTGTGGCCTACTCTCACAGATGGTGTGAAAGCATAATGTAACCATCATGGATCTAGAAGAGTACAATGCAAGACACTGCTTGGAGAAGAGCAAGATTTTTGTTGATTTTTTTTTTCAATGAAAGTAAGTGCAAGCATACAATATAGCCAATCGCCTCCCTGCAACACCCTTATCTTTCTTGTGCTGTATATATATCAGAAAAATTCTAATTCTAAATATATTTCCCTGACAGATACATCCAAATTCTCACAGGGCAAATTAGTCATTAGCATAGTTCACTTTATGTTACTAGAATTACACCAACATGAATAAACACCACTGTGTCTCTAGCAAAACAAAATAATGGGAGGAAAATCCTCACCTAAATAGAAACATTTGGCACTCTTGCATTCAGTAAAAAAATGGCTACCTGAAATCTCACTTCATGCACTGGTATGTAGGTCTTACTGTAATATGTGCTGTTTTCAAGAAATCTAAGATTATTTACCAAAAATGAGTTGTAAGGTTAGAAAAATGTTTTCCAAAACAGCGGTTTCCTGAGGTCCAAAGCTTTGTCCCTTACCAGGCAGTAACCACATCCATTTTGCTAGTTTACGAGCTACTAAATTACTAGGAAAAGCGATGAACCTGAGCCTGTGAGAAGCAACAGCATCATCCTCCACATGCAGAAATCCTACAAACTGAGGTTTGAAGTCCAGAAAAGAAGTGACTGCAGTCAAGGCAGGAGATAAAGATGCACTTTACAGCGGAGGTGATGATCATCATCACCAGATAATAAGATTACAGACACCGAAGACAAACGGGAGAGCTGAGTTGAAAGCAAAAGTGAGGAGCGGGAGGACATGCTGGAGAGTTACTGCTCGTGCACAGGAGCACTTGTTTCTTTGTCTGGTGTTGTTTTGCCTATGAAGCCAGCTTGGAGCACTATGAGAGCGGTGAGGCACTGGCACAGGTTGCCCAGAGAAGTTGTGGCTGCCCCCTCCCTGGAAGTGTTCAAGGCCAGGCTGGATGGGGCTTTGAGCAACCTGGTCTAGTGGAAGGTGTCCCTGCCCATGGCAGGGGGGTTGGAACTAGATGATCTTTAAAGGTCCCTTCCAACTCAAACCATTCTATGATATGTGGCATGACTATTTTCTAACAGCACCAAGTCACAACACAAATCAACAGGAGTGATTTATCATAACGTGTGCAGTGGAAGTCAAGGCAACTACTTTAAAAAAAAAAAAAAATATCAGTTTAATACCAAGGTAGAAACTGGGATCTGAAAATTGCCTTCACCTACACACGCTTATACATATAAGGGCTCCCTTCTCACTCAATGCATGCTTTTTAATGTGCTCCTTCTAAGACTGAGGCATATGCAAGGATCAGGGGACAGCCAACTGCAGTAATAAATGGGACTATTTTGGGCATCATTTTTGAAGACATTTAACACTACAATTCATTCAGCTAACCACAGTACTTGTTGCTAGGGTGTATGGGTCATGGGACTTCCACGGGATTTTCTTGCCTCATGCTCACAGGGATGCACTAATCACAATGGTAAAACACACTTCTCCTAGGGAATGTCCCTAAATCAGGAGTTGCAGGGTCTTTGGGACAACTGCATCCTTTTGACTAAAGCCAGATGCTTCTTAAAATTCAGACCAAAGAAAACATGCTTTTTTTCATGTTTTGAGAACTGAGATCGGTTTGAGCATTTACACAGAAACTGCAAGAAAAATCCATTCTCTGAGCCTAACATTTCACATAAACAAGGTGTTTCTGGTTAGAAATGCGTGCTTGTGATGCACCTTCATGCTTCATGTCTAACTGTGAAATTACTTCCCACTTTGGTAAAGCAGTTGCTAAGTAAGGAGTCACATGCAAGAGAACCAATGGTCTAAACAGCTGCAGAATGACATAGTACTGAGTAATAAGCATAGTACTGAGCAGAAACTACATCAAACCATTAGTAAAGTGTTCAATACAAATGAAAAAAAACCCTGTGTTTTACTAAAATTGCATGCTTAACTGAACTTTTTTTTAATTTTATTTTTAAAGATACCCAGGTCAAGTTGCGCTGAGTTTTTTCCAAGGCCTCTCAAAGCTACACACCTTCATATTGGTTTGCAGCTCATTTCGCTTTGTAAATGAAGTCTGTGCTTTGAGTTACAACCTGAACACCCAATCCAGCTGAATAATGCCAAATTTTGAATGAGTCAGCAAGCAATCACCAGTTGAACAAATAATTGAGACTCAGCTGCCTCCAGAAAGAGCTAATTTTCCTACACACACGTAAGAGAGCTGCCTGCCACTCCAGCACACGGCCCTGCAGTTCAATTAGTAGCTGCTGCAGTTACTAAACGAGGTCCTAAGCAAGGCATCCTACCTCACATTTCCAATGACAAAGAGAAATGGTTTTGATTTGAATCACTAGTTCCTCAGGAGCTCTAAAATAGAGCTCTTCTGTACTGGCCACAAAAGAAGGATCCTGAAGCCTACTATTAGACACGGCTTTAAAAGAGGGAAGTAAAAGCAATGTCACATTTAGTAACAAGCAGAGCAGCTACCTTAGGGACAGGGAGACACATTTCCATACTTACTAACCACTGGTAACACAGAGTGCGGCCACAAACATCCTCTATCACCTCAATTTTTTGTTCGGCACTCATTTTTCCTGTTTTGCCCATCAAAAATTGAGGCATCAAGTCTAAAGAATAGTCAGTGAAGAGCAATAAGCAATTTATCCCATTTTCTCTTCGATGGACAGACTGTCCTTTGGAGAGATGGATCACTCACTCCCCATTGACTGTAACTGGGCCCTAGAGTAAAAGCTGATCTCAACATCTACCTTTCAGCCAGCTGGAGATAGGGGAAATGAATCATACCGTGGGTACTCATACAAATACTACAGAGAGAAAAAAGGAAAAAGAACCAAATGGCTGCCACTTAGAGGTAATAATCATTTGGGGGCTGCTGCAGCTGCACACTGTATGTTCAAGTGATAGACACTTGTCTGAAATTAGTACCTAACATTGAAATGCAAGCCTGAATGGATGCTCCCAGATGCTACAGACAGTATGAATTTGGACTAGAAGGGTAATTCTTATCTAAAGCCATGTTCAAATAGGGTCAGGAGATCAAAAAGCCCTAAGGTCTACGTTTAAAGGATACTTACTATAAAAGACAGGAATGGGATGGGTGCAGTCAACTGCAACAGCACTTTGTATTTTGCATTTTCTAAGGGAGATTGATTCCCAGGTTTGCTGGCATATCAGTGACAAAACAGGCAGCCTTGGGAAGTGCACATGGGGTAAGCCGTGCACTGGGGGAAGCGGGACTGGGCAGAGTACCCCGACTTCCACCCGCTGCACTGATGGTAACTGGGCTATAAGGAGGGTGCCTGGAAAAGGTCTTCTATGCACATTTCACCTTTCTAATATGTAATGGCAAGTTGATAAAATGAGGTATGAAAGGGATGTAAACAATACTACAAACAAAAGAAACTAAAAATTACAGTAAAACTGAATCAAATTGGCCACTACTTAGGTAGTGGAAATTAGGCCCAACCAGCATTCAAAATAATGAAAAAAGGCCTATTTTATCCATTGGAATTCTCAGAATTAATGCACTAAGATAGAACTCTAAATGCCTCCCCAAAAGGCCAATACTCCTGCTTTACCACTGTCGTGGTTTAACCCCAGTCAGCAACTCAGCACCACGCAGCCGCTTCCCCCTTCCCCCTCCCAGTGGGGTGAGGAGGAGGAAAGAGGGGAAAAAAAAAGTAAAACTCGTGGGTTGAGATAAGAACAGTTTAATAACTAAAGTAAAATATAATACTAACAATAGTAATAATGAAATATAATAATAATAGTAATGAAAAGGAATATAACAAAAAGGAGGGGGAGGAAGGGAAAAAAAAACCACCAGTGATGCACAATGCAATTGCTCACCACCCGCTGACCGATGCCCAGTTAGTTCCCGAGCCACGATCTGCCCCTCCCGGCCAACTCCCCCCAGTTTATATACTGGGCATGACGTTCCATGGTATGGAATATCCCTTTGGCTAGTTCGGGTCAGCTGTCCTGGCTCTGCTCCCTCCCAGCTTCTTGCACACCTGCTTGCTGGCAGAGCAGGGGAAACTGAAAAGTCCTTGGCTTAAGATAAGCGCTACTTAGCAACAACTAAAACATCGGTGTGTTATCAACATCATTCTCCCCCTAAATCCAAAACACAGCACTGTACCAGCTACTAAAAAAAAAGTTAACTCTGTCCCAGCCGAAACCAGGACAACCACACAGGCTGTTCCTCTTTGCCAAGTTCCCCAGTTTTGGCCACTGAAGCACGACCAAAAGCAGAGAGTAGCTTTCCCTTCTCTGTCCTCCAGTCTCTTTCTCCTGTACAAGCTCCATCTCATGGGCTTTTCAGCTTTTGGAGGGCTGATAAGAAATGGAGACTTTTTTTTTCACCAGGGAACAAACCAAAGTACAGAGCAAGGGCTGTTGCAGCTGACCTAGTCCACAGTCTTTACTTGCTACTGATAATCTTTCACCATGGGAACTTTGAGAGAAGCCATATAGTCTTCAGTTTATCTCCTCTCCTACTGCTCTTCCAGATCGTCAAAAGCAGAAGGATAATCACCGTTCTTGGTCATCCAAAAAGTCAACTATGAAACCAAACCTTTCTTCATAATGAGAATGGCAGCTGAGCAAGACAGACAGGAGGCAGCTGATGACTGGTGTCAAGCTCAAAAGAAAAGCTGTCTTATTGCTGTCAGTCTATGTGGCTCAAATGGTCTATTACTTAGTGGTTCAAACAGCATCTAAGTACCAAGCAATTCGACGAGAAAGGCTTCCTGGCCCCCAAATCATTTGACTTTAAAGAAATGCAGATGCAAAGCACATTTAAATTAGGGGAAATCTTGATTTTAGATCTAAATTTGTTTGTGATAAGGTATTTTCAACTCATTATCTAGATTGTGATGTGGCTTTCAAGTTCCGCGCTGATATGAGTAGTAACTAAGGCACAGGAGGAATAACTAAAGAATTCACAGCAAGTCAAGTCTGCAGACTCCAAATTGTTTAGCAATTACACAACATATGAAACGACAGGAATCTAAAAGCAGCAGCATCTCTTGGAGTCCTATGCAACAGCTCACCCCCAAACCCAAGTCATTAAAATGACAAGTCAAATAGGATTAAACAAGATTCACATGTCTGTTCTGCACTGATTACAAAATCACTCCATCACTCCCAGGGTGTTTTACTGATCGACAGCATACAAAATAAGGGATGTTCAGGACTGACTCAATTCTCCCTGTTGACATACCTGTTATGACATGGCTTCTTTACCACCCAACCTTTTTTTCCCCCACTTGGACACGGTAATGAGAGAAAGATGCATTGCAGAAAAGAGAGATTTTAGTGTGAGAAGCAAAGTACGGCAGGGTTTCACGAACCGTAGCTCACTTCCAAAACATAACCTCCAATTTTTTATAGGAAACAACTTTGCAAGCCAAGGCCAGATTATGTCACCTTTACCAGCAATGACAAACAAGTCCCAGAGCAGACACATGACACATCTCATCTGAACATGGAGAAAGAAAGCGGACGGTGCAACTCTGTGCCCAAGCCCTGGCAATCACAAGTTGAGCCAAGGACGAGCAGCAGCTAATCCCACCGGTTTATAGCTTTCCCACAATGAAAACTCCACACTAGTTACTGCTAATAGGGTGAGTCCTGGCATTCCAGGCGGCTGTCTGTAACATTTATTAACCTGTCTGGAACAGGGCAAGTATCTGCAAAGTCTTTGGTGTTGGTTTTTTTTGTTCAGAACCTCTCCATGAACTGAACACATTCTTTTTTAAATTGCCATTGACCTTTGGATAATTTAGTATGTAACACAAAAATTTTAAACTCTTTTGATTAGCAGCATAGGATGCCTGAAACATTTCTTTCTCTATTCAGTTTTATAGCCAGTGGTTTTTATGGATTAAAAATGTTCTTCTTGAAAATACCTTAAAATATTTCCTTCAGCTTTCTTCAGACTACTGGGAGCATCACTTACACGGTCACATTCAACTGCAATTCACCTGAAGTCCATATCTGTTTGTGTTTCTCCATTTGTATGACAAAAAAAAAAAAAAAAAAAATTTCTGCTGTCTCCTGGTGCAGCCTGGCCTCTGAGCTCTGCCCCACACGGGGACATGAACACGGAGGCACTCAGTGTGGCTTCTCACTCGTGACCACTTGCCCTAAACACAGAAGTGTAACTTTTGCACGTTGACTTTAGTCCTGATGCAAATGCTTTGATTTAGTTTTTCTGAGTGTCCCTGAGCACAAGGTTGTCCCTCGCCTTGTGCTAAGGCACAACCACACAAGCATATAAAGCTTAGTCTGCTCTCCAGTTGAGATTTTTAAAAGCTTCAGCCCGTAGGTGGAATGATGTGTCATCTACCGGGCTAGTGAGCCGTCTGCTTATGTGGGACACTGTTTGAATGCGAACACTTCTGAACTTCACCTCACAGGGCATTGGTAATGTGGGGACAAGATGTAACAAGCAGGGCCAGTGGCCTGCCATAGCTGTGTTTCTTCCCTGCGCACCCGGTAATACTAGGATGCTTGAATGGCCCTGCAGGAACATATAGCTGGAAGAAATTAAAAAGATGGAGTCTATTTAAAAAACAAAAATACTGTACAGCCACAGAAGCGTTACCATGTATAGGGTGGCAAGAGTTCTTGGTAACACTGTAGGCTCTGAAATTAAATACAGTTACTAAGAAAGCGTTTGGAGATCGGTGAATGGAAGGGCTATCTTTCTGTAGATAAAGAAATTTGGAAGGTTCTATATACACACCCTCAAGCTACAGAGTGCATACCTTTTTATTATAATTTCAAACTTAACCCAAAGATATCATAAAATCCTGCAGCTTTATGTTAACATACAACGTACAAACACTGAAGTCATAAATGATCCTACTTAACAGTTTTTTGGTTTTTTTAAAGTAAAGTCTTTGGAAAAGGTTTTCTGGTGTCAACAGCCTTATTTATAGTTACAAGAGCAAAAGAGCATACGCTGACTTTCGATGGATGCATTCTGAAAAGGCAAAGCCACAGGGAGGCACAAGGGTAACACAGTCGCAGGGAAAGACCTGGTTTGCTGCTTTTATTATGCACGAGCTCTGGAGAATGAGAGAGTTTGAGAGGTTTGTATAAAAGGCTTATGGCCACCAGAATTTGAAAAATTCCATTAAAGCCTTCCGTTTTCACCAGGACAAAAGTGGCAGGAAAGATGTTCAACAAGGAGGCTGGTGAATAATTTGCATTAGTGCTCCTTTCTGGACAGAAACTGTTCTCTTGAGGACGTGAAGAGTGAAGGAGTGTCTGAATAGCTTCAGGGAAGTATTGGGAGGTATTTTTCCAAATATTAAGCTTTCATGCCACCATAGGAGTTATACCAGAGCTGAGATTATACCAGTCTCTAGGATTTTATTCTGAGCATGCCTATGGACTGACTTCTTTCCTAAGCCCCTAGGTCAGTCGTCCTCTTTGTGCTCCTACTGCACTGACCTGGTATAAAGGTATCCTTCAGCATCAGTTATTTTTTCCTAACCAGGAGTCACAGCATATGTCAGTAATGGAGTTGCAGGCAATAGAAAGATGCCTGTATTAGTCACTGCTGAACACCTTATTTGGGTAAAAGACTTCACAGCAATTTCATATACATGATCCTTTTTTACTCCCAAATAGTCCTCATACCTCTCCCCACTATTAGGAATTAACCTTATCCTTTCTGAACCATCCTACTCTATTTTACAGAGAAGAAAACAAACAGAGTGTACTATGAGCCAAATTTTTAAATGTATTTAGGTCCCTGAAAAGGCAGATAGGCACCTGCTTGGATTTTAAGATGTGCCAGAGCTGGTTAGGTGTTCAAATGAGATAAAAGGCAACTGAAACTGCTCAAATACTTTTGGGGGGGGGGGGGGGGGGGGGGGGGGGGGGGGGAGGGGGGGGGGACCCACCCCCAACCTCCTGTCCAGTGCCTGACTATATAAAAACATTTTGGATCTAAATCCCTTTGATCATGCAGACCTCAAAGGACTTGTCCATGCTCACAGGGGGTGTCTGTAGCTCCCCGGAGATCAAAGGCCCCACCCCAGCAGTCCGAGGCCATCCATTCCCAGCTGTAGCCTCACACTTCACAGCCATAGCCCCACAGCTCTGCTGCAGCACGTCAGCCCGAGCCAAGTGAGCCTGTCTGAAATCGGGGTGATGCATCAGGGAGCAGAGGTAGCTGCGAATAGACAAAAGGACATTTTCCTCAAGGGACCTTTAAACTAAGATCAGAGTTTTCCACAGGCAGCAAATGTGCTCTAAAGTATGTCTCAGCTTTCATTTTTCTTGAGAAAAATATGAAGAGGAGAAAGGCAGCCAGACGGAGTAGCCTTTTATCATTGCCATGGCAACAACTGTACACAGTAGGACTTTGGGGATAACGCCAGAGGGAATCCTTGCACAGAAAGATTAATTAGTCAGCTCTGACATGGGATGTTACCTGCCTCTTTCAAACCCCAGCCCCAAAGACAAACAGGGGCTTTTGCTGGAGACCCCTGACAAAGTTGCTGTCTCACAACATTCAGCTGCACTGGGCTGGAGCTGCCATCAGTCACAGCTGTCATAGAATAATTTGCTATAAATCGAGCAACTGACCAAAGACCAACCGCACTATTTTATTTTATTTTTTGAAGATACCATATTTGGGAGTATCTCTTTTTCTAGAGATGAGGTTCTGCCAAAGTATCCAAAATAAGTTAATGAGTTTCTGCTAGTGAAAGCTTTGATTTGCAGCCCAGCTCTTCTCCGTGAAAGGCTGAGGCAAGCTAGGAAGTTGGAAGAGAGATAATAATTCACCACGGGGGATTGGGAACTTTGGTGCAGACAATATTTTCTAAAAGCAGTGGCCGTGAGCTGCCAAGCTTCCTGCAGACAAGGTGCCACCTGCACCCTCCCTTGCTCCAGGCAGGGATGCAGGCACAGGCTGAGCACCGCACTGTGAGTGCGCACCCATCCTCCGCTGTGTTGGGAACCCGAGTGCGTCCTTTTCAATGGACTGAGATAGTTTTTCCCCTTCATTAGTGCACACAGCAAGAACAGAAGTCAGTCTGTCATGTATCCGGAGTTGGAGGTGGGGGGGAGGTGGGAAACCCAGATTGAATGTCAAATCCTAATGCAAAACGATCAGGCTATTGGGAGTTAATCATCTCCTAAGAGAAAGCATTGGAAGAGAACTCTGCAATGGCGCTCGTGTAGTTTTCATCCAACCATGAGCAAGTCAGTCACTTTATTACAGCAGGTGAGAAATCCTACAGTGAAACAAACTGGAAGCACAGAACATTTTTCCATGTTAGTTCACAACATGTGCCCACTGCAGCTGCGCCTCCTCCTCCTCCTCCTCCCAGGACCGCTTGGCTGATGCACCGGGGGATGACCCAGCGTCACCACAGCAAACACAGCCGCTTGCAAACAATCAAGGCAAACTCCTCCCTGAAACCTGCGCTCCCTTTAGCACCCTAAACTATATTTGTTGAGGCAAAATACTCTGATTAACAAAAATAAAAATTAAGGTGAACATTGTATTGAAGACCAACAGGGTAAATCAGAGTGGATGAAAAGAGCTGAGGCTGGCAGCATCAAGCTGCTGCAGGGGATTACTCGAGCACTGCAACATCGAGGTGGCCTAACAAGATACACCGGTGGTTGACCAGTAGGTGAAACAAGTTGGGTAGGGAATAACTGTTTCTAAGAAAGGAGTAACATGAATAGAGTCACACAACCGCCAATGAAGACATATTGAGTGCTGACTGCTCATGATAGATGTATGGCAAAACTCTGCACAATTAATTGACTTAAGTCTTTTTTTGATCTCAAATTACTTTTAGTAAGCTCTTCTGAAATATTTCCTATTGACTAACTCCATTTTTACCACAAACACCTATAGAATAGAAATACATAGAATTGAAATTTCATCCGTTCGTATCATTATGAGGTCCAGACTTTCATTCTTGTTTGGCCCCAAGCCCCAAATCCACAACTGAGCCTGAAAATCAAACCAGATTGTAACTGGGCACCTTCTGTCCACGTCTGGTTGCAGGTTACAGCCCTGACTCCGCTCTCGCTTCAAGAATCCTTCAGTCACAAGTAATAGAGTAAAACCCAGGGGAAAAAGGGTTCTGTACAGTTTTCTTCACTGTTTAAATGTTTCAGTTGCCTATAGACAATTTGAAAATAAAGGAAGAGTTTAAAAGGTAGCCATTCCTGTGACTCTAGAAATAGAAATTATGAGGATTTGTTAAAAATAACCCATATCCCAAGATGATTAGAAGTAGTAGCTTTGAAGTAATAGGTGGATGCTTTGATGATAGCCAAATTTTTGTAGCAGAAAGTATAAAATTTTTGCTTTGTTGTTCAAAACCACTGTTCAAATCCTGAGCACTGTAGCATCATTTAGAACGATAAGTACCTTTTATTGAGTGTCATACCATTACTTTTTATTTTCTTATCCAAGTGTAAACTTGAAATTTAATGCCAGAAGAACTGAATATACTAAACTTCCTTTACTGATCAGAGTGAAATCTCTACTCAAATAAAGAAATGAATGTTCAAGAAACCACGCTTTTGCGAACATGTGGTTGTTTCTATAGCTAAAATAAACAAATCCCAGTATATTTTAACGTCTCCTATATTTAAAACATACTCCAAATGGTTTCAGGAAGGTGTAGAAGGTGAACATTAAGTTCACCATTTGAGTATCTAATCCTTTAACAGAGGGGCTGAGCACACATGCTGCCTCATACACCGCGCAGGAAATCCCTGGTAGCCTTCTGATGAATGTGTTACACATACAAGACAGAAAATGATGTTTCAGTTGATCAAAACTCAGTTCCAGCCTGGGAGGACTCCCAGACAGCCCCAGAGTTAACTAAGATGGAGACTTCCACATGCTTTCCTTCACTGACGCTACAATCAGCAAGCATCTCCAAACACACTATTTTAGCATGCGGCAGCAAGCAAGCTCGGTATTTTGCCATAACTGTGACAGACAGAGTGAATTTCTGAGACAGTCAGTCTTTGGCTTTGGTTACATTTTTCCTCATGAAGTGTCTCCCTGTAGTGCCGGCAAAGAAAACCCATAGTTAATTAGCAGCTCTGCAAGCCATCAGCCTTAGGAAAAATTGCCAACATACTATTATTATTACACTGCATTTTCCCCCAAACACTAGTTATGGTAGATTTTTAATTCTAAGCTTGCTTGTTGGCATGTGCTAGAAGATATATTTTTAAACAGATGCTCTGGAGCATCGCAGGCATTCAGGTACTTCTGCCTGCAGGTCTGTAACACCCTGGGAAAGGGGAGAAGTGCTACACAGGCAATGCCAACAACTTAGGCACAAAACACTCAGATCATTGTCTGCTGGGGAGATCATTCAGAAATACATTAGGTCTCCTCTCTCAACATTTTCTGGATACATGACTGAGTAGGAAGAAGAGAATAGAGCAAGATTATTTTTCTGGTTTGACTAATACTGGAGAGAATAATGTTTCTCCCTTTTAAGACAAAGTATATACTTACCTTGCTAAAGGTGGTATTTGTAAACTTTTGAAAATTCTACAGAAAACAGGCAATATATAATCATTGCTTAAGGACTTCATATAAAATATATGCCTGGTTCTCCAAGTTCAAGAATAGCAACGGGAATCATCTCAGGGCTACACCGAGTTTGGAGGCCAGTCCCACCTGCCTGGGCTGTGGCAAAATGGGGAGTACGGCAGCAGGAATGAGCAGAGGCTGCCAAGGACAGAGATTTGGGAGATGAGAAAAAAGGACTCAAAACTTTGTCTGTCTCTGTTTTTTTTCCTCAGCAGAACACTTTTTTCCCCTGCTGTCTTAGATACAACATGCCTGCCATAGGGAGAAGGCACCTTGAACAGTTGGTAGCAAAACACAGTTGTGCTTAATAGAGACATTGCCAGCCCCAGGGGAACCGTGAGGGAGCTCAGCACTGCAGGAACACGCATTTCCTACCTCTGAATGCACCACGTACCCCGTGCTTTGTACTAGAGAATGTCTAAAGAAACATATAATGCATATATATGTACGCCAAAATTGAAGCAACACAACAGGCTACAGATAATCTACTGGTTTGTACTATGTATGCTAGCAGCAAGGTATATATATCTCAGTTTAAGAAGGGCAGATGAGAACATGATAGATGTATGTTCCCAGAGTGTACAGCCACCAGCCAGCAAGCGAGAAGTGCAGCCACCAACTATTTAAAACACACAGCTGTGTGGGGACGGGGACGCACATCAGCTATAGCCATTAGTAAAACTGGGCAGCAACAAATGGCAACACAACCCGTTTCTCCAAGTGCCGCTGGCAGGCTGACCCCTGCCCACGCATCGCACCCCAGCTCCCACGCTGCTCCTCACCCTTGCCGTGCTCTCTGCTTGCTCCCCATGTGCTTCTGCTTCCATCAGGAAACACAACAGGATCTAACCAATTTAATGCATTAAAGACTGCTATTGTTTCTGGCTACATCATTATTCTTAACTCTGCAATCTTTTCTAGATATAAATCACTCTTTTCCTAGGCTTGCAAGCTCAGTCAATGTTAAAGATCAAATATCTGCCTGGTACACGTTAGAGCACTGACAGGTCTATTTATAATGTCACGAACAAACTATCAACTACAAGCGGTCTTTGCTGACGCTAATCGAGCTATTTGTTAGCCTTGGGTATTTAAATATAATTAGAATTCTTCCTAAAGCTGCAGCTAGTGTGAACCTCATTGTACCATCTTTATATGGAAAGTAATATTATTTAAGATGAAGCATGAGAAATCTTGAATACAGTAAAAAAAAAGAAAAAAAGGGAAAAGCAGATTGAAAGTCTCCCAGTCAAGACATAATTTTTATACCAGTTCTTTGAACGATTCTGTGATTTGGCATTAGTTTTAAACCACAATTCTGGATCCCGCACATTCCTGGAACATTGGAGAGGTAGAAAGGATTCACATTCACTTTACAACTGAGTAAACTGAAACATGACTGGAAAGATTTCCTCGAGACAGCAGCAAGTCGGGGCAGAGATGAAAGTGGTGACACAGCCCCTCCTGCACCAACCGTGGGTCCCTGCCAGGACCGGCTGAGCTGGGACTCTTGCCGCTGCGGTTTGGGCATGCTCCTGCTGCCCCAACTCCTGCGGGGCCTGCCCAGTGCCACCGTGTCCCCATGGCCTGTTGTGTCCCCACTGCATGCCGGTGCGCTTGCAGGTGGCTGCAGTGGAAAACACACGTCTGTGTAATGGTCCAGCCGAAACCAGGACATACCTGCAAGGGATTGCACTGCCCAGTGTCGCTGTCACCTTCCCACTGCCAGCAAAACAAAAACAGGGATTTCACTTGCCTTTCACCTAGAATTTAAGGTGTTAAGAAGGAAACACATAACGAAGCTGGTTCAGATCTCTGCTGGGATTCTGTAAACTTTTGTTTTGGTTTTTTTTTTTTTTTTTTAACAGTTTGGACGAAAATTCAACTTCAACTCGGTACACTTGTAGTGGAGATAAACTTGAGGTGTGGGATGCAAGTGAAGACATTTAAAGACACATTCCCAAGCACGCCCTGGGCCTCAGACAGAAAACTAAACTCAAGTAAAAGAAGAGAGAAAAGCAGGATGTGAGCTGTATAAGGCAGATACATCTCAAAAACTATTGTTATTTCCCAAGATACCGTACAAACTCAGATCTAACCAGTAGTGCAACAATATAGATATGTACAGAAATGTAGCTCATTTATAGCCCCGCACAGCTGCCAAGCAGTACGGCACTTGGAGGAGCACTGCTGAGGACACATTCAATGTTTGGTTTTGACCTCGTTGCAGCCTCTAAAATGTTCCAGAGAATGAGACACATGATTCCAGCATTAAAAACAGCCCTAAGAATGTTTTGGTTTGTTGTGCTTTTTTTTTCTTTTTAAATAATAAATGTAAATTCTTTCAAGAATCTGTTTAAGGACTCTGGTACTGTCTGAGAAAGCTTGCTAGCTTAGTGGGGTGGGGAAGGTGCAATCTGTATAAGCTGACAGAAAGACTCCCTTTGGCTTCAGTAGGTTGGATCCAGTCCCTTATATAAATAAACAGTAGCACCATTTAATAATGATGGAATCAAAAATCACCACACAGGAGTGGGGAACAGACTGCCTGGAATATAATTAAAATAAATTTGATTCAGCAAGTAAAGGAACCAGATGACTTTTTATAGAATAGTGGGGGACTAAGTGCCTATTTTTTGGTGCGAGGATTACTTTGCTCATTTGTTTGTTTTGTGTAACAGTTGACTTTCCATTAGCAACCACCTCCTATTTCATTTCAAAGAGTTCCTACAGTCTAATCAGTCTGTAAAATGTTCCCCAGCCCAGGACAGAGGTGTGATTACAACCGCTGCATTGCTCTGAATTACATCTTTATGACTCTGGCAAGCCAAACTGTGGTTCATGGAGCAAAGAAAATTAAAAAATGTTTCAATTTGTTCTTTGCTTATAGAAAGTTCAGAGGAATCTGAATTACTGCACCAGACATGAATGTTAATAGACCAGTTGTGAACTGTTGTAGGTTGCTGGCGACACAATGCACCGTGGCAAACTCTTCTACATTTGAGCACGATTGAGAAAGATAAACTTGAAGCTACAGAAAAGTCTGTCTCTACTTTTATTTGTGGCTCAGCTAGCAAAGTACCTGAAAGTGGGGCTGTCCTGGAGGGGGAGGCTGACTGGTATTGCAGCCCTTCCCAAGCACCTCCTGGCATTCATGGCTCTCCTCCTGGTGTTCATGGCTCTCCTCCTGGGTCAGCCTCCTGGGATGTTCAAATAAGACTAAGGGTCGTGGCCCCAATCTATCACACATGTCAGACGTGCACTTTGGGTCCCCAGGAAAGCCTCTGAGATGGACACCCGCTCCCCTGCATGGGAGCTCGGCCAGGGTGCTGGCATGGGCACCGGCTGCCACTCCCACGCCTGAGCAGAAGCAGCTCTGCACTTTGCACTCACACCCTGAGCATCCAGACAACGAGCCATGCAGGTAACAGCCAGTTGTGAGATGTGGCATAAGTTACCTAAGAGCCATCACAATATGAATCTGAAGCAGAGACTGAAGCAGGCCCCATTTTCCAATGCAGATGTTATTTACCTTAGCAGGAAAAGCCTCCTTTCTCTTTGCTCAAAACCCATCTCATTCATCCCTTGCTGCCAACCTCGTACAGGAGGTACAAAGTGTGCTGGCCCACCAGCCCCAAGTCCATCTCCACAGAGCATGCTTCCTACACATTGAGGAAAATGAATATGATCCTGTCATGCCAACAAGGACTTTTAACCTGGCTGGACAATGACTGCCATACTGCTTCCAGATCTAAGCTATTAAGTACAGGTTCTTCTGATGCCCTCAAAGCCTGTTTATATCCCTGAAAGGGAAATGATGCCCCTTTCCTTACGGGTGTCCTAGACATTACTGTAATTCTTAAAGTCATAGTTAAAAGGCTGCCTGATGACAACAGCACCATAAATTGTCACTCAATGGTGCACGAGGCTCCCTCCTCCTGTTGTAGCACTGAGCAGCGATGCCACAAAGCAGCACAAAGTTGTCCCATTAAAAGGAGCTCAGAAAGGGCAGGATGAACCAGCTGGACTCTACAGCTTCCTACGTACTGGGGCAAATTCCGCCTGTAACACAAGGGCACCAACTTAAAACTACAGGATGGATTAGCCTGGATTCAGATGCATGCAAGAGAACCCAAAGTAACTAGTTAGCAGAGCTGGTTAGCAGAGCTAACCAGTACAATGCAATTTTCTCAACCCTTGTTGACATTAATCACCCACAAAAAAAGGGAGCAGGGCAGAAGCGAGGCAGAGAAAGCACATTTGAGGGTGAGGAATGTTACATCGGGAGATTATTCTTACCTTGCTTTCTAGTCATGACTTGGTAGGATCAAGGTTTCCTTACTAGATTCCCCCATGTGGTATTGTATAGCTGTATGAGAGCCCTATAAGCTGACAACTTCACCACCACTGGACGGCACCAATGCCCCAGAAAGGCCCGTAAATCTCTTTATGGGCGCTCAGCCTGACTTAGGAGACCAACACTTCTACCACCCCTTGAATGTGCTCTGCAAAGCCGTGACCTGGAAAGGATTAATGGTTTCCAAGGACTATGTTTTAATATAAAGTTAGATATCTATTTATAGAGTTCACAGAGCCTTTACCACATGATCGCACCCCTACATGCAGCACCTGCAAGTTATGCTTTGACAGAAGGGAAAACTTTACTCTTTCTAGCAGTTATCCTGTCTGCTCATTTTGCAGAAGCCAGGGTTGTGATATTAAAGGCATGTTGATGCTCCATCATATGAATGACAACATATTGCCAGATAACAGACTTTGTCCTTTCTACTTGATATTTGGCAGTTTAGCGTAAATTAGATAAAAAGGCATGATAAGAAAATAATAACTAAGTGGTCATTTCATCAGAAGTTCAAAAAATGCCAGAAGAAAGGTGTCTGTGCAATACTAGTTGGAATCTGCATACGCCTCATGGCGTAAACAGATATTATTCTTAAGCAGGACCCTGGTTTTATCCCTTCAGAGGGGATGGAAAAGCTTTGGGAATGACCCACTGGGCTGTAACCAGCAAGGTTACGGTCTGCGGGAATGTTGGGTTCTCCCCCAGTTCAAGAGTGAAAGGTGGAGAGGGAGGGAGGGAACTGCAGGAAGAGGAATGGATGGTCTCAAAATTGGGTAACATTCTTCTCCTGGAGAACGGGCTACACCTCTGCTACAGAGTTCTTGTTAAATCACTAATTGCAGAAATAGTCATTAATTGCACGTTCATCATTCTGTGCTCAGAATGAGAGGCTAGGACTTGATTTGTAAAATGCTGAGTACTCAACAGCTTCAGCTGAAGTAGATGTGAGCTGTGCTTTGATCCTCTAAAGCATTACAAAACTTAAAAAGCGAGGCCATGGGTATGCTCCCTGCACAGCCGAGCCCGGTGTGCTGATGGTCCATGTGATCACAGCCTCATCATGCTGGAGTGCTGTCAGAATAAACGCATTTTGGTTTATAAAGCACATGGTGCTACGGTGATGGACAGCTCAGGAAAGCAAATACATAAATAGTCTACTTACACTTTTGGAAAACATTTTTCTACGGCATTTGTGAGACTTCAAACTGACCATTCACGTTGGAGTTTGTGCTACAGATGCCCTGAGCTATAGATACACACATTAAACATACCAAAGATTTTTACCTCCAAACAATATACCTCCAAGCACAGCCCAGCATCCTGTGAAAGTAACAAACCTCCAACAGGAGTTTTGCTGCTCTACAGAAATCAGCATTAACCCCTGTCTGGAACCTGGTCCAGGTTAACCCTTGGCTGGCAGCTGCTGCAGATGGGAAGAAACACCATTCTCAGACACTTTCTTCTCAGCAGCATACTGATTTCTCATGAACCATTAGAACAAAACTCTCAGAATAATGTTCCAGCCTTGTGTTAACCACGATGGTCGTACAGCCTTGAACCAACCGTGAGAGCCTGGGTACTACAGACAGAGTGATAAGCTGGGAGAGACAGTCTGTCACCTCTTTTGACAACATGCAGAGTGCACAAAGCATTTCCAAACTACAGATGGCATTCCTCGCCTACTCCACCCTCCAGCTCCAGCAGGTAGGTGTTTTACCTTCACCAAGTAAAAACTGAAGCATGAGAAAGCACCTTTGCAAATACAGAGGGCTTTCACTTGTTACATCTTCATATCCTGACTCGAGTATGTGCTTGTTGCAATGAAGAAAGACAGGAATCCTTGCCTAGGAACGTAGCTGGGATATGTTTCTAAAGGATTCAGAAGAAATTATGCCACACAGGAACCAAAGAGGGTTGCCCATGTTTTTAACACATACTAAGCTTTTGTATTATTGCTTTAATTGACTAATAGGTAAAATCTGCCTCAGCACAGGCCATTACCAAACTAGGGCAGTCCGGCCAGATTTAGGGACAGGAGGAACACGCTGGGTGTCTGTGCAGCCACT
Organism: Gymnogyps californianus; assembly: GCF_018139145.2. NCBI lineage: Eukaryota > Metazoa > Chordata > Aves > Accipitriformes > Cathartidae > Gymnogyps > Gymnogyps californianus. Next base: position 3,555,907 of record NC_059484.1, read on the forward strand.
CGCCTCCACCACGTACCCTGGGAAGGAAACCTGCAGGTCCTGGGAGAAAGTATCGTAGAGTGAAGCTGCAAAGCACAAGACAGAGCAAGAAGGTGGGAATGTTTCCCCTGTTCCCTTAAAATGCGTCACAAAGCATTTCACCATCATTTTTACTAGATTTTGCAGAATATTGGTATTCTTTTCGCCCACTGCCAACATATCTATTTTTGTTTCGGTACAGATGCATCTGAGGATTTTTGGAATACGCTTCTGTCCTTCAGGCATCTTTTTCAGACAGGAACAGTAAACAGAGCTCTTTCCAACCTCAGCCAGCAGAAACGCTCTTCCCAGTCTCCAAAAATACCCACCATATTTTTCCAGTTCTTTGCTTTGTTCCTTTATTTAACATATAGCCACAAAAAATATCATACATTTTATCAAAGTCACGGTGAGCACCTGAGAGAGAGCCCTGTTGTCATGGCACCTCCAGGGACGTGCCATAGTAAGGGCAGAGACGCTTCTGCTGGGCAAAGCAATGACTGTTTTAGGGAACTCATGTTTAACAGATCAAAATACCTTAAAGCATGTCTGCCCCCTGTGTAAGATGTTTTTTAACTAAAAGCTGGGTTTGTATAAAGTGGATGTTACATACCTGAATAATCCCTGCATGTTTGCAGCACAAGCCACCCAGTGACACAGTGCTCCTAGCAGAGCTTTGCATTTGGAAGCATAGGTAGGATGTCTTTTTAGAGCTGGTTGAAACTTGTTTTTATTAAGAGAGTTGTCTATCAATTTTACTTTTAAGTCGATCTCCAAAATTTCTAGTTTTGTGTTTTGGTTTGTTTTTTTTAAGAAAAAACTTTCTAGATTCAGGTGCAAAATACAATTTCAGGCTAAAACATACCAGAGCGAGCCTAGCCTTTTCTGCAGAGAAGCCAATAGCTGGAAACTGAAATTGTCACTTGGGCAAGAGAAGATGCAGGTACAGGTCCCCATCATGCCTGCCTCAAACTGAAATCTCAGCCCAGACACTGCCAGGCCATTGCTCTGGTTGCCTCACACCCTCATCTTTCTCCTTTATAAAAACCTGGTTTGTCTCAGTTTCATCCTTATGTGGAACAAAAGAAAATGCTGCAATATTCTCAAATCCCACTCAATGGCTGAACAAGTTTCCCCACCAATCTTCTCTGGTTTACAGGTCTTTTGAGATGAGATGGTTCATATGGAGATTGACAAGACACAAGGAAGCCAGGGAAAAGTGACACGGTGCCAAGCAGAGCCTTAGGAAGAGCCTACCGGACAGGGCGTAGCTGTGCCCACCAGCCACTGTCACAAGCTCAACCAAAGAGCGAGCTACTCATCGTCTCCTGCATCCTCTGCATCCCCCCCAAAGCTGAGCAGCTCCAGCCCAGAGCACACAACAGAAAGCCAGACTCTCTCAAGCTGCGGGACTAAAGCCTGCTACAGAAGAGGAGAAGAGCAGTGCACTTACTACGTTTGAAAAAATGGATTTCACACTATCCCAGTGACAAGGTAAGAAAAATGTATCAATAAGGCAAAAAAAATTGTTTTGACATATCCTGCTCCTCTCTAATGGAGTTGGAGTAAGAGGCAGCCCAGCAGGATCATCAGCCTAAGCCTGTCATCTGCCCAGCGGGCTGGTATCAGTAGCACAGTTTCAGGACTATCTGGGAGTGCACAGCTACTGGTAAAAATACAGCAGGACTAAGAAGCAAGTGGCTTCTTAGACACAGCGCAGGTTACAGGAGATGAGCTCCAGCAGCTCTGCAGGCAGTGACACAACAGGCATTTCCCTGGGTTCCCCTGACACGAGCAACCTTTGATTCTCATACAGAGATGTACAATTACCATTACTTTATGAAAAAAATTTGAAATATATTATTAGAGGCAGGAAGAGATATCACTGTCACTATGCAACACAAATTACATGGAAAGAAAAAAGTAAAAAAAAAAGACCTTTATTACACATCTCTGAAGCTCTGAATAATTGCAAAGACCATCCGCTGGTACTATTGGCTGCAAATTTGTCAGCACTGAAGTCTCTGAAGGACTTCACTTCCTGGCAGAACTCAAAAACATTGCAGTACTCTTCTTACACCCACCTACTTTTATGTTTCAGGCGTAAGTTTTTCCCTGGTACAGGCCACAGGATCCCAAATGCAGAAGGCTTGTGCACTTCCAACCCATCTAAAAGCACCACAAACTTGCTTCAAAGGCTGCATCTTCCAGATGACTGAACACACCATTATGTGCCTAGATGTTTCCCAGGTGCACTCACAAGCTTCAGCCAACAAAATCCACGTCTGCTAGACTGTGGTGGGTTGACCCTGGCTGGATGCCAGGTGCCCACCCAAGCCGCTCTATCACTCCCCTCCTCAGCTGGACAGGGGAGAGAAAATATAACGAAAGGCTCATGGGTCAAGATAAGGACAGGGAGATCACTCAGCAATTACCATCATGGGCAAAACAGACTCGACTTGGGGGGGGGGGGGAAATCATTTATTACCAGTCAAATCAGAGTAGGGTAATGAGAAATAGAACTATATCTTAAAAACAGTCCCCCCACCCCTCCCTTCTTCCCAGGCTTAACTTCACTCCCAATTTTCTCTACCTCCTCCTCCCCAGCAGCAGAGGGAGACAGGGAATGGGGGTTTCGATCAGTTCATCACACATTGTTTCTGCTGCTCCTTCCTCCTCAGGGGGAGGACTCCTCACACTCTTCCCCTGCTCCAGCATGGGGTCCCTCCCACGGGAGACAGTCCCCCACAAACTTCTCCAATGCAAGTCCTTCCCACAGGCTGCAGTCCTTCAGGAACTGCTCCAGCGTGGGTCCCCTGCGGGTCACAGGTCCTGCCAGCAGACCTGCTCCAGCGCGGGCTTCCCACAGGGTCACAGCCTCCTTCGGGCATCCCCCTGCTCCGGCGTGGGGTCCTCCACGGGCTGCAGGTGGAGATCTGCTCCACCGTGGACCTCCATGGGTGCAGGGGGACAGCCTGCCTCACCATGGTCTTCATCACCATGGGCTGCAGGGGAATCTCTGCTCCGGCGCCTGGAGCACCTCCTCCCCCTCCTTCTTCCCTGACCTTGGTGTCTGCAGAGTTGTTCCTCTCACATCTTCTCACTCCTCTCTCTGGCTGCAATTGCTACTGCGCTGTAACTTTTTTCCCCTTTCTTAAATCTGTTATCCCAGAGGTGCTACCACCATCGCTGATGGGCTCGGCCTTGGCCAGCAGCGGGTCTGTCTTGGAGCTGGCTGGCATTGGCTCCATCGGACATGGGGGAAGCTTCTAGCAGCTTCTCACAGAAGCCACCCCTGTAGCCTCCCTGCTACCAAAACCTTGCCACGCAAACCCAATACATATATATTCTACTATTATTTTCAGGACAAGTTCAGGAGCTCCGAAGTATAAGTGTCTTACCCAAACTGCCCCTGACACCAGCTGAACTTTTTGCTCCCTGACATTTGGAGTATGCCAAAATATTTGCACTGCTTTTGGAGGAAACACTGAAATCAAGTTCAAAAGAAGAAAAATTACATAGGAACATATGTACTAGATCAGACAACAATGAGGACAGGAAATGCTTTGGAAAGAGTCTAGGAACAAGGGAAATATACAGATATGTCTTCCCAGGCTCCAGCTATTTGTGGCTCAGGGACTTCTTGACCTAGAAGTTGCTGTCTCTGTATTTAAGAAAGCCTATTCAAACACATAGTGTACTCGGAGTTTCATTCTACCGTGGAAAATGCTCACCTCCAGAAGCAGTGATGTTTGATGTGGAAGGCAGGAAGACATGCAGTGTCCTTGAAGCTCTCATTTGCTGTCACTCAGTGTCCCCATGTTATGTGAACTGGACATAAGCAGCACTGAACAATTCTCAGACTAGATGTCATCTCTGAACATCACAAGCCAATTTGGTAAGACAAGTCAAAAGGAAAAGTCTCTCTCACATTCAGAATGCTATATTAGGCATGTTAGAAACTGTAAAATTAAGGAATTAATGATTAGTATGGGAAACGTCCATGCCATGAGTGCTTATATTGTATTTATGGAGAGTTAATTTGTCCAATCCTGTACGAAGCAGTAACACCAGGCTCCTCTGCTGCGGTTTTAGACCAAGTCAGAAAGGTATGTTTACAAAATGCTCATTAGGGATAAAATTCAGCCCAAAAAAAGCCAGAGCACAAAGCTTTTATACCAAACACAAACCACATAAGCCCCTTTGCGAATTTTAAGTGATCCAAAGGCTTTGGACTGGCACCCAGCTGACTCCCTCCTGGATGGCCCCGTGCTTAAAACTCAAACTGTGCAGAAAATGCTTTTCAACAGGTTATCACAGAGCAGGGTTTGCAGGAGGAATTAGTCTCGAGTTCATTACTGGTTTTGTTTTGTTAAATACTTAAAATCCCATTAAAAAACAGAGTTCCTGCAGTGAGGAAGAGACCAAATCTGCATCAACGTGAAGCTAGAAGCCACCTGAACACTGCACAAAAGGAGGGTGTGGAAGGAAGCAAGGACAAAAACATAAGCAAGGAGGAGAAACTTGGCGTGGAAGGGAAGTGCAGTAGTTACCGCAGACATTTGTAAAGTGGTTGACAGGTTTAGAGTGCTTTGAACTCACAAGCCACTCAATACTGGCCCACGAGGGAACCGCAAAGGCAACCAGGGTCAGAAAGACTTTGCAACATTTTTGGTGATTGCTGGGCTTTGAGGAAAACAGAAATACCGAAGCCAGGAGGGCAATGGTAGCTGAGGAGTGGGATCCTGGGGCTTGCTCTTTCTCAGGTGTAATCCACTCCCTTTCCTCCAAACCACCCACCCCTGAAAGAAATCCCTGCTCTCCTGAGTAGTTACACAGCATCAGAGCAATGGGAAGGAATCACAAGTTACCTCCCCACAGAAGGAACAGAGGTGGAAAGAGGTAAAAAGGAGACAGCAAAACACCCAGAAAGAAGAGAGGATCAGGAATACAAAAGGGAAGAAAAGGAGGAGAATCACATGGTAGGAAAAGTAGAAATTTAAAAAGAAAGGTTTAGAAAAGAGCAGGATGTTGAAATCAAGAAGCAATTAATATAATCAGTGCCCAAATGCCTGGAGACCAGCCCAGAAGCTTTGGCAGCAGGACAACACACTGGCAGAACCTGCATCAGGAATAACTTCTTCACCATAGCCCTTTTATTATTCAAAATACATCAGTTTTGAAGCTGGAAAAGGAAGAGTAGAAGTATTTAAGTGCTTTGTTAAAGGCCTCCAGAGATGCCCTATGCAGATACAAGCTCACTAATTCTATAGAAAAACTACTACAAACCCCACCTGAAGGGTGACACTGAGCATTTGCCACAGCAAGGGAAACATCCCACCGCTCAAAATGCTGTTTTACCAGCCCATGACCCATTCCCCATGTCTACATGGACAGCGGCGTAACACTGTCATCCTCCACAACCCCCAGAGAAAAGTATCCGTCGATTATTTTTAGCTTTGTGAGAAAAACTGTGAGCTTTGACAACTGAAATATTTGTCTCAGTTTGAGCTGCTGAGGAGATCCCCCAGTTCCCTGGACTTTGCTGCTTCTCCGGTTGGGCGAAGGACAGCAAGGGGAGGGAAATGGCGCTGCACACGATTTTTAGGTATGCATCTCTGAAACATCACTGTTTAAGATAACTGTGCTGCATCCTGCGCGTGGTGCACAGGAAGGGAATAAACCAGCAGCAGAGGAGGGCAGGGAGCTCTGCACCACTACCCCAGCAAGTCCTCGCTGACTCGTCTCACCTTTGAGACTTTGGACAAGAAGAAAATGAGATTAAAAAAGATGTATCTGAAGGACGCACAGAGGTGGTTGAGTTGAGGAGGAACGTTAATGTTCACACTTTTGTGTTGCCAGTCACGCAGCATCTAAGATCCTGTTCTCCTGCATATGCTTACACACGGATGAGATGGGAAACATCAGACTTTAAAGTCCCCCACCTAACCCATTCCAACCTGGCTACGCGGGTGGAAACACTGACGCCTGCTGCTTCTTGAGCTATTTCAGTTAGCCTGCACAAAGCCTTCAGTAACACCCCGAGCACAAAGCCCATCCCATAGACAGCATTTTATCCTGTTCCTGCTTTCAGAGACCATCTCCTCCCCTCCTCAGGTGCTAATTATAGCAATAGATATAACTCAGCAGTTTGTTGATGCAATTTAACTGCCAAAAATAAGATACAGGAGCCATGCTCCACAGCCTACCAGTGATCCAAAGCTGAGGGATTTGGATTACAGGGGATCTTTTTTTGCACTAGCCTAAGGATGGGCTGTATAACATGAGTTAATTTTTCCCTATATATTATAGCCATACTTAATCATCAAGCCATGGAAAACAGATTAGCATCCAAAACGAGTACAGATCATTCCTGTGCCCAGGCAGGTGCTGATGCTGCGGAGCTCCTGCTGCCATCAGTCACTGTCCCCACCTGTCCCATCTCACATGGCTTGTGACAATAATAGACCTCAAGGTTTCTGAGCCCCAAACTCTCTCTTTATATAGGGGTAATACAATAGCCCAGGCTGCATCGGTCACTGCCTTTCCAGAGAGTTCCTCGCTTCTGGTGCATGAGACAAAGCGCTAAGAATAACGCAGCATGAATAGTAACAATAAGCAAAATAACTAATCAGAGGGGTTGCTTCCTTCTCCAGCTGAAATCAAGGTCTCAGAGCAGCTTTACTACACATGGTTTATTAGGGCTTGATCCAAAAGCTCGCACTGACTGCTCTGGGACATGTCCTACCTGCCTGCATGCTTTTACAGCCTTGTTCAACAGAAGCAAATTGTTTCCCTGCCTTTTCTTGGCTGAACTAAATGGACCTTTGGATTCCCTTTGCCATCTTGATAAACGTTATCTGCTTTCCTTTCCTTTTTTTTTTCTTTTTCTTTCTGCATTTTCCTTTTACAGATTGATACCAAATAACTCTTCCCTTGTCTAAGACGGGGGAACATACAGAAACAACGTTGATACTAGAAATTCATACCATTTTTTTAACAGAAAAAAAAAAGTCTTGCTTCTTCCTTGGAACAATTTTGCATGTATCCATACAAAAATACTAAGCTGGCTTTGTATAGCATTTGTTTGTTATACTGTATTTAAACTTACAAACACATATAAACCCTGGTGAGGCAATCTTACCTGTCCTAGCAAGAGATTAATGTCATACCTAAAAAAATAAACATGTGGGCTCCTGACATTAACTTGTACACTTGTGTTCACAGAGATGCAGTTCCTTCTCAATGAATTTTCATGACCCCTTCTTTGTTCTGGTCCTAACCTCTTACTATGTTCCTTAAGACAATGCCAATCTACCCTGAGGATACACAGGGCTGTAACTCAGGCTGGACCTTCTTGACCTTCTTCTCAGTCATTTCAGTCCCGGCTCCCAACAGTGGCTTCCCGAGGCAGGTTAGCTCTGAGCATGGCAGTGAGGGAGTGAAAAAATGCATTTTGCCAAGGGCAAAAACCTCATTCCCTTATATTCTTTTTTTAGCTTGTCCCTGAAGCTCAGGAAGTAGTGAAACAGTGAGGAAAGCCCATCATACAAAGTAAGAGTTGGGACTAGACCTTGGACTTCTTTTTAAGAGCTTAATAAAGTGAACCTTCACCTTTTGAAGGCTTAATGGCTTGAGTTCAGGCAAAATCTAATCTGCTTATCAGAAAGGATGAAAAGAGGCAGTAAATACTCAGAGACAGGACGTGTACTTCTGAGGTGGGGTAGCTGCAAATTTTTCTCAATATCGATCACTCCTATTCCTGCCATACTTGATTAAAATAAAAAAAGAAAAAGCTACAAACTAGAACAAAGATTAAAAACATTTGTCACCACAAAGGCTATATTACAGATAGACAAGATCTTTGGATGAAGGCAACATGTTTTTTTTAAACAAACAAAAAAACCCTGCTTTTGACTTTATAAATTTATGACCTTAATTCAATAATCTTTCTCTGTAAAAAATGGTGTAGTTTCTAAGCAGCACATAAACAGCTTTCTGAGCTTTATGCACAAGGATCTCGCCAACCTCGCAGTGGTACCAGGGAGCTCACCTCATGCCAGTACCCTAAGGCCATTAAGAACAGGGATGGTATTTACAGCCTCAGACAATGCAGTTGCTTTGCTTAAGGTGAAACTATGGATGCATCATAGTTTGGGGCAAGCAACAAGGGAAAATGTGTGCCCATACATCCTGTCATTTGGGAGGCTTTCTCTACAGCATGCTGATGACAGCTCTGCTATGTACTTAGGAATACTGAGTTACAATCTGTTTAGGGAGGCAGTCTACAATTTACACCAAAACTATTTATTAAGCATAGGCAATGATTGCATTCAGCACAAACTGTACATGAAAACAACAAAATGGCTGTAGGTATGATATCCCCACACGTGCTGAAAAGTCAGTGGGGAAAGCCAATAGCTTTCAGCGTGTTTACCCACATAGCAAACTGCAGCCCAGTTTTGCCAAAGCCTGCAACAACAGGATGGAAGAGCACAGCCGGTAATGAAGTGGCACAGATCCTGTGGAGGGCAAATGAGAAAAGAGCAGGGTTGGGAGCTGTGAGAGGAGACGTGGGTGTGTACAAAGAGGCAGGGCAGGAGCCCTGTCAGTGTTCTCTTGCAGAAGATGGTTAGATACAGGACAAGTTTGAAATAGATTTTGTTTAGTGGTTTAACGACTTTCTTCTTTAATGCAATTTGCCCAGGCAATGGCTAAACCTCTACAGGCTAATGCAGGAAATCTACTGAAAAACCTACCCTCTAGAAACACTTGCCAGACGCTTTGGAAAAGCAGGCAGCACCAAACCCCTCTGGTTTCCACAGGTCTTGGTGAATCTGCAAGGTCCAGTTCGAAGCTTTCTCTGAGGAACACCAATCTGCACTCCATGCATGCATGCAGCACAGCTGCCTTCACCAGCTAGAAACTCACCGCTGAACTTGACTCTGAATATCTACTGCTACTGAATTTAATGACTCCAATCCAACACTTGGCTTTTAATGATATACTATTTGCTTGTCACTTGCCAAAACAAGTGGCTCCCTCCCACTTTCCTACAATAAAACAATCCAAACTGTTGCTGCTGACAATAGAGCTAATATTTACAATTAATTACCGAAAATATTTTAAGTTTTGTGGATCCTTCAGTGAAAGACGACAATGACAGATAAATTTACAATATGTGAGTCACAATAGACAAAATTCCTTGGAAAGCTGATATCTACAGATATTTAAATCATTCTGTAAATCATATAGACATTGTACATGCAGAAGCTCTTTTAAAATAGCTGATATGATGATTTCTGCCTCGTACGGGAGAAAATGGATACATCAGAGTGAAGCTGTATTCCTCTTCAACCCTGCACAGGCGCCAAGGCTGATGTTGGGTGATTTATCATCCCACACACTTGCTAAAACTCCTTCAGAAGACAGTAACAGTGTGCGCTCAGTTGGGCTGGCCACACTTTCTTTTTTCTTTAGGCTTTAGAAATGAAAAATGTCTTTTGGAACAGTACCTTTCAGGGAAAAAAAGACATACAGCGTTCAAGAGGTTTTAATTGAGAGTGAATTTGGATTCTCCTTTTTGCCCTCTTTTCCACCAGGGAAGGAAGATATCAAAACATGCTTTGTGTTTTACACCAAATACAATATTAGTTGTAATAAAAAATAAATTATCTCCAAAGTTTCATCATATTTTTAAAAGTTTCTGTATCTTTTGGTACATTTTTGTGATCTGTATTAATAGTTCAAAAGGACAAAACCCTGTGCTACTTCTGCCTGCCACACTTGCACAGAAGGACATGTCCTATTTGCCTTTAAAGGAACTTGTGAAGGCTGCTAGAGGGCAAGCTCTTAAACAAAATACGTTTCTACCCAGAGAACAAGGACCACACCATTTTTTGTTATACAAGCCTCTGCCTTGCTTTCCAACTACTGTTGTTGCAATGTCCCTGAAAAATCAGATGCATGGGGCCCCACTCACCCTCCTTGAGCAAGAGAGGGTTTCCATTGCTTGAAATGTAAATATACTTCTAAGCTGGCTGCTACATAAGGGCCCTGTGTTTCCTACACATCCGTGACAGTGGTCGTATATGGCAATTCAGGCCAACCAACGGGGAACGGGACACTGCCTTTCAGGGCAGGTGCCCTGAGCCCAGGAGAGCCCTTGGTGGGTGCTGAGCAGCCCGTGCGGTGGGGTATGGGGAGGGAGCAGCAGGAGGACAGTCTGCGCGGGCAGGGGCTGCAGCCACCCCCCTGCACCACGGGCCCGCTCCCAGGGAGGTGGCAAGAGAAAATCCCTTCCCAGCCCTCCACAAAGACTTGGAGGAAGTTGCAGACTGAGACTTTGCTTCCACTCCTTTAAGTAGGTTATTGCCACCAAGGGGAGAAGGGCCTGTAAATTAACCTGTATGGTAATCTTCTCTCTGCCCACTTGCAATACCAAAGTGTGCAACTCCAGAATAAATGGGAAGGGGCTCACTGAAGAGAGCTGCATCGGCAGCAGAGCCAGCCCCAAACTTTCCAGGCTGAATCAAGCTCAACAAGACCTGATTAAATTCCTGGGCAATTAGTTCATGCCTTCAAAGTTTTCTCCTAGGCTCAGAGGATGCTGTAAAAGGCAGGCTAACATTTTTCCTATACTTGCTGAAGTTTAAAAGCTGAGGCTCAGGGAAAACAAGACACATGCCAGCTTGAGATGTTCAAATTGAGAATCCTGCATATGTTCCAGCTGGGAAGCAAGGAGATTTTGGGGGCTGGATTTTACAAAACCGCATGTCTATTTTATGGAGGTGTTAAGGGTGACTAATTAGAGTGCTGCAAAAATAAAGCTATCCAACTTATTTACAGTGTTCCCCTACACTGCCATGTGTCAGCAGGTTTAACACCCAAGACTGTTCACCAATATATCCCTTCTGTAATGTGATGTCAACAGCAAATTGCATTACAGTGAACATCAACAGAAAACAGTAAACACAAGTGATTTTCCTCACATTTGTAAGCACTTTCATTCTGTAAATATCTCCTTTCTTATCACAGTCCAATAAACATCTTTAAGAAGGAAGCAGAAGGCAGGTGAAAACTCATCTCTGGTTTTGAGACTGAACTTATTTACAGGAATTTAAAATCTCTACTGTTGTTCCTTTAAATTCTCTTCAATTCTGCAAATATCTTATTTATGCTTTAGGTTCTCTTCTTCAAAGCTACACAAGCCTGCAGAGACTCCAGGCACGTGCACTCGGCTGCATGCTCCAGGAGTGCCTGTCCCAGAAATGCATTTGCATGAAACGAAGAACCAAACAGCAGGGAAAAACGTTTTGCTCCATTTTCTGGAATGCCTACAATGAAAACAGAGGAGGGAAAGAGACAATTTTGGCAGTGTCTCCACATTTATGTGGACCATGAAATGCAAATCAATTTGAGGCTCTCTTACTAGTACAAGAAATATTCGGTTAACAAATGCGTTGTTCTCTGGGAACCAGACCTAGAAACCACCTTAATGTTAACTTTGTTAGAATTTATTTAAGTCGTACTCTGCTGTCTTTTCCAGCACAAAGACCTCCATGTCTCTCTGTCTGAGCTGCTCTCTCCCCTCTGCAGGTTCCTTCACACCACCTTTCACACCAGCAAACAGGTTAAAATCCAAAATGCTATTTACTGAAAGATCAGACTCACAAAATCAGCGAAACAGAAGGAAAACAGAAAATGTACATTAGTTCACCCTGTCACTTAGCTTGAGGTAACTTCAACTTGACTAAGGGTACATTGCGCTGAATCGGAATAAGGACACATTTCAAAATGCAAAGAGAATTTAAAACATAAGGATTCGAGCAGTTACTGCTGAGTTCTGTTCACTCTGTACAATATTTTATGGTAAACAACACAGAGAGATCTCAGGAAAGTGATGCTGATTTCCATGCACACGCAGCCCAGCCTGGCTCTGCGGGTTCCCAGCTTTCTCTGTCCATTCCTGCACCAGGCAAAGGACACGCTCAAACATTCCCACTTGTTGATGACGACAAATGTTCTTGTTGGTGCCCTACATCCGCTGTCCACAGCTATTCCTGATCTCAAAACATCACTGCAAGAAATCCCTTCTCCTGTGCAAGAGGCACCTCCTCCAGCTATTCAGCGTGCTGTGGGAGCACCTCTTACCCTTCAGGACATCTTACTTGTCCCTCCAGATCTGGTACAGAAGAGTGCAGGCCCTTACCACACCTAACAGGTAGTGATGGGAGATGACCAACCTGTTGGACTGCAGTGCGTTAACTTGCTTAATCTGCCAGTATTACAAGAACCACCAGGCTATCCGGAGCTCCTTCAAGCACAAAGGATAAAACTGGTTCATTCTCTTCTGTCCGCATATCCAGTAAAAGAGTTCCTAAACCCAAGAGGTGCAGAGGAAATGAACTCTCCTGAACTGTTGGAAAGGGTCCTAACTCCCATCACGGGATGGGGAACAAACATTTCCCTGCCCACGTTGGGAAGAGACCTATGCCTGTAGCTATCTCAGCATCATGTAGCCTGTCCACAGCATTGTCAGCCTCTTGAAGCGCAGCCCTGAAACTACCGGCAACATCAAATCTACTAGTTGCTTGCAGAAAGCAAAGCAGGTGGTGACACTACAGAAGACAGTGACCCTGGGACATGGTCTTCAAAAGTGGCCTTTGTTATTCCAGCCATCCTATCGCTGCCCCATAACATCAGTGACGACTAGTTGACCGAAACCAGGAGCGTTGCTCCACAGAGAAAAGCTTCTGCAGGTGAATGCTGTGTCATACTAGCTGCTTAATGTCATCCTTCCCCTTCGCCACTGGCAACAGCCACAGAGAGCTCCTGAGCCAAATGCCCCGTCCACAGCAAACCCACGTGCACAACGTCTACCTCGTGTGGTACTCGTCAGGGTGGTCTCTGTGCTGTGTGACACTGGAAAACAGCACTCACAACATGAATAACAATGCCTTAGCTTTGACCTCCCACTCTCCTAAATCTCACATGGTTGGGCGCTATCTCATAATGCTTAACAAAATACAATAAAACTAAATCACAGCAAGCAGGCAAGTGACAAGCAATTAACTTAGGCAAAACTCTACAGCTGCAACAGTTATCGCACAAAAAAGGCCAGCAAGCTGGTGAGGATGACCAAGGGCGCTGACACTCTGTGGCTTGGCAGCATCACGTTCCCGAACCGCAGATTGGCAAATTCAGAGCGGCGGGTGCTGTGGAGACACAGATCTGGTGCAAGGCACCAGGTCACAGGGAAAGCACAGATGGAATCAGATCTCTTGCAGCATTGTCCCCACCTCATCCTGCCTGAGGAGTTTAATTTACAGGGAAATGAAGCTCTTTAAACAGATTGCTTTATGTTCATGGCTAACAGGACAGAAACACACCCATTAAGTAAATGAGCACGATTTGTGCGGGCTTCTACAGGGAAGCACCTCTTCACAGAAACACAGGGAGATGATCAAAGGCTCATTCCTTGCTTTTTGTTCTTTCAGGAATTCAGTAGAGTTTGAAACGTTCTTGCTGGTGGAAAACATTACCAGATATGCACATGCCTCTAGTATTTGCTTATATTTGTTTAGCTATTTTTACACACACAATTCAGGCTTATTCACTGAAAATACAGGGCCTGACTATAAACTATACTGAGCATTTTAAGGCACTGGTCTCCAAGCGGGAGCATGTACCTCAGAACGCCAGATGCAATACTAAAGCAGAGAAGCAAAGCTGCACCTGCACTTCCTGGCTCTGCCAGGGCCATTAGCTTGGTGTCGGCTCCGGCACTGCTGGAGCAGCAGCGCAGCGGGGTGAAGGGGAAGTAGCCGAGGCAGAAGGGGGGAGGCTTTATGTTTTCTGCGTGATCAGAGCCTGAAACGTCAGAGTCAGTGTGGGGACCACAGGGCTGGGTTGCCAACTTCACTCCCTAGCAGCTTCTAGCAACTGTCTGTCTGGTTTTGATCCGGATGGAGGTTAAGAACATTTACCAGCTAATTCCCCACTATCAATAATTTCCAGGCAACAACTCTAAAGGGACACAGTTTTGCTAAAAATAAACAATGCAAAGACGCATGACAAAATTCATTCCAAGTCAGAGCGTTTACGAAGTTTCCAAAACATCTCACAAACTCCACGGGGTAAAGGAAAGTTTCAGGTTTGGACCAAACTTTTAGCCTGACAACAAATTTGCTTTGTAGGTTTTACAAACCAGTAGTACGCACAACACGAGAGTGCATTTGCTCCAACAGATGCAGCCCCACATTTAACTTAGATACCATTCACCTAGATCTGAGTTGGGCTGTGGATGACATTCAAAATGGCACATTGCTGTGTTCTCTCTTGCGCATTGCTGAACAGCAGCAACAACCAGCACCTGAGGAAGGCACACAGCGCTCTGATTTCCTGCACTGCATGAACTTTTGAACTGCAAGTACTTTACCTCCATCAATAGTCAGGACAGAGGAAAGAGAAAAGGCAGCATCAGCTAAAAAAAATGCAAATGTAGCCATGTAAAGTGCTATAGCTGATGGCACTGCCCAGAAAATGCCTGATCAGAAAATTCCCTTTGTTTGACAGCGTACTTTCCTGGAGGGCTGCAGTGAGCTACGTGCAGCCCAGTGCTCCACCGCGGAGGTGATTGGTAACGATAGGGCAGTAGCTCAGCTGTAATGTCCTCAATTCCTGCCAAATTGCTATTGTAAATAGCCCCTTTTGATGCCTTAAAGCCCTGGAAATGAAAGGCACTTTCCTGAAAGATAAGTCTCTGGTTGGCTTTCTGTCCCAGCATCAAACCTGCTCTGCCTGCACGTCCCGTTGCTGCCCACACAAACAGGAACGGACCTTGTGGGACCAGATTTCCTTTGCAGAACTGCACACGCTTGCCTTTGCCCATCGTTCAGTACATACAAATGTCCACCCAGGCAGGATTTTCATCATGCCCTAATGCAGCTCTTTGTCTAGTTGCCTGCAGCCTGGCTAAGTCTGTATGCACAGGACTCCAAACTAGACCTTCTGTCAACTCACATGTTAAAATATTAGATAAAAACAAACACCATGTTACAGGGATTCAGATCCACGCAAGGACATGCTTTCAGTTCCTGGGGTGCTAGTGTCACAGTTTGGGGTAACACCTGACTCTCCCAGCGAAGCATGTAACCTAGCATGCCAATTCAATTACACTGGCTTACTAGGATTACTAGACAGCAATCCTCTCTGGACTGACACAAAAGTTTCCTGCTTCCCATTTTTTCTTTTCCTGCACTGCTCCCAGTTCAGATGGCAATGCGCAAGTCCGTTGGACTGTGAGGATTAAGAATGCAAAGGGGTGCTGATGCTCCCTGCTGCATCACGGGGTTCACCTGCATGGGTTGAGACAGTTTCCCTAAGGGAAATTGTCCTTCCCCGCAGATGCCGTGCTGGCTCCCGTCCTTCCCCGCAGATGCCGTGCTGGCTCCCGACATTTTGCAGCCAGGGACCTAACGGCGTTATCCTTCACAGGGCTGTGTGCATACCCTACAGAGAGCAAGCCTTAGCTCGTGCAGTTTGATGTGCTAAATCAGGGGCCTTGCCTGAGGTTTCAGCTGATAATCAGAAAATCCATGGGGCTGATGTGTAGCATCGCTCGCTAGAAGAAAGCAACAGCAGCCTGGGAAAACGTACCTGGGAGCTCGGCCCTGAGCTGCAGGCAGGCAAAGTTAGAATTGTTGTCAAAACATTTGAGCTCCACTTCTGAAGCCATGCTCTACCTAACTGGCTAAATCTTGTGAACATGGCTTGTTTCATCCATATTTTCCTGCATATAAATTTGACAGGCAGAAACATTTATTTTGTCTGAACACTAAAAGCCCCTGATGTTCAGTACTGATCTCTGGCAGGCCATAATTTGGCTCCCCCCTTCCGAGGTGACACTCTCCTTTTCCACTAAGGACCCTGCAGCAGAACGATGCAGGTGTCTCTCAGGTTTCCTAGAAACCTGCCTCCAGCAGCACAACATGTGTCCTCACAATCATGTTCTCCATTAGCTGTTCTCAGCCACAATATAAAGCATCCTGTGCCTACCCATTGGCTTTTAGAGACTGTAGCTGTGGCCATCTATGGAAATTCTGAGCACTTCCCAACTAGCCACCCACAGAACGAGCTTGGGGGGAGGAGGGTTTTTGCGGAGCAAAAGAAAAGCAAACACTGGTGTGTGTGAAGAGCTGTGGTTGTTGAATATGTCAAGAAAGTAATGTTTGGATTGAGGAAAGCCAAACAGATGTAGCAGAACTCTGCCAGGAAAGGATGGCTCTGTTACCCAGTTTATGTCTTCCTTAAAACTTCCCTGCACCACGGCCAGGCCAGGCCAGCTCCCCTCCTGCCTGGGCTGCCTCCCTCAGCCCGCCCCACAGGTACGAGTTCAGCCTCCCGGGCAGCTCTGCTGTCCTGTGTCTGTCCACTGGCACACAGTCCTTCCCTGCCTCCCCACCAGCCATGCTTACTCCCTGTGAACTTCACCTAGTGTGGTTTGTTTAAACTCTTCAGACTAGCCCCACCATACCCTCCCTATCCCAAGCAGCGCCAGCACGAGTTACATCCTCATTTTCATGAATGCAGTTAGAAATCAACTGACCGCTATCTGTATCGTTTTCAGTCCAGACCAAGGACATCACCCCACAGTGACGGCCATAAACACAGCATGGAGATATCTGGGCATGGCTTCTGTCATTTTTGACTTGCCAATTTTGAAAATGTGGATACAGTTTACACTTTTAATCATTTTTGATTTGTTAAGTACAATCCATTTCACAGTAACAGTTATTCCCCTTCCCTCTAGCATCTCAGAATGAATAAAAAGGGAAAAATTAAATACCTTGCTTGGAACCCTAAATATATTTTGGTTAGAAATGCTGCTGTGGTACCATACAGCTCTAACCTGCATTTCCCAGTTGGGTAAGACCCCTGCCATGCATTTTGGTACCTTCCTGCAGGGGAGGATATGGGGTGCCTAGAGCATCCTCCACCTGCTGGGAAACACCTCTCGGAGAGAAATGCAGAAGTTTCTTACCTCGCAAATAGCCATGGTGTGAGCAGCGACATGACTCAGACACCCTGAGCAGATACCCAAACTTTCTGCATCACTGTGCCATTACGTTCTCTGGGTAATCATTTTGAATAAGAAGCACAGCACTTGACATAAATATCCAGGTCTGTCCCCCACCACAATGGAGGAAGTACTTTAGCAGCCATACTTCTCTATTCGCATCTAAAACTACAATAAAATTACAAGCCAATAAAGTGTTTGGAAACTTTTGGTGAATAACTGCAATTAATATCAATTTTGATTAATGAAACATTTCACAGTTAAAAAAAAATCACTTAATTCTTGAAAAATTTGTAAATCTTCATGGTTTTTAATAAAGCTTAAATAAATATCAAAATAAATGTTTTGACTGTAGGTTTGTAAGTGGAGAAATAAAACATTTTTATTTTTCCCCTCACATTTGACCAAAATCAGCATGAGTTTATAACTTGCTTTGGTTGACCTTGGTCTGCTTTTTTATAGATAAGTTTTTCCTCAAAAAAATTGTACAACCCTAACTGACTCCTGTTTACATATTTGGTGACATTAACAACTGTAAAGCTGGGAATTGGCCAAAACCTCTGCTAAGTATTAAGTTCCAAGCTTTTCACATCTACAGTGTAAAATATTTTCAGCTGCAAAAATCTAAGTGCTTCCTAGTGCCCATTCCAAACATCAAACATCCAGTAATTCACACTGGAAGAGCTGATGATGATAAAGGTTGGAAGATTACTAAGGCTGGAAGTTAAAAGTTGGAAAATATTTTCTGTTTTCCCCTTTTGGATTATTGTGGAACAAAAAGAAACTTCAAAGCACTGCAACCTACTGGCATGCAAAGCTGAAGTCTCTAGTCACCTCTTTTGCGGTGGGATTTCATGGCTCTGTGTGGATGTGCTGCACTTTGAGTGGCACAGAGTACCCCTACCCAAGGGCAGGAAATAAGCACACACATATGCTAATGCAACATAACATATAACACAATATAATGTACTTTCCTCCATCCATTTTTCTTTATTCCAAACCTCCAAGCTGGGTCTGACTACAGGATTTCAGGCAGGCACTGTGTGCCTGTGGGAAGCCATCAGGGACACACAGAGCTTATTTTAATTTAACCAGTGCTATCCACTCTTAAGCCCATGTATTTGAGATTCCTCTGCCTCACTGCCAGGAGCTGTATTTAGAGGGAAGCAAGCATGAAACAACAAAGCAAGAGGCAAGGGAAGAAATTTAGAGCTAGCAACTGCATGGGAGCTAAAGAAATTTTGGCTGAAAGGTGTGGGAGTGGGGAATGGAAGCTGTCACAAGTCCTACCCACCTCTAAGCAAACCCCACACCCACGTGAGCTCTGGCACAGGGTTGCTGAGGACATGGGGAAGCAGGGTGCAAACAGCTCCCACATCTCTGTGCCACCCATCACAGGCATGTCCCAGCCATGTGGCTGGGATGTTTGGCTACTGCAACGCCGAGCAGCCTCCCATGCACCTCTTTGCACTTCGGAGAAACCAAAGCATTTCACACAAAGTGGCATATTCTGACGAACATTTATTGGTCATCATAATTTTTCCAAATTGCTTCTGATTGAGTGCTTATATCAAACAGTTTTGTTGCTGAGTGCTGTTCCATACACCCATTACAAAGAAAATTCCCTAGAAAAAACTGCCTGTCAAACCCTCAGTTTTCAGTGCAGGCAGCCGACCACGTACCTGACCTGCCAGACTGTATCAGATGACGATCAGAAAAGACTAGGGAGAGAAAATGAGATGTCAGTGCCGGGTATTGGCTCTTGGGCACAGTCAGGAGAAACAAAATCAGCCATTTCTTCCATTCACTCAAGCACCTGCAGGCTCAGGTCTCTGACCAGGGGGAAGGATGCTCTGCTTGCTCTAGAAGGAAAACAGGTGGGGAACTGAGATCTTTCTCTCTATTAACAAAATACCCAGGACACAGGGTTGTACGGTGAGAGTCTTTAGGACACACACGTTCGTTCACAACAGTGGCAGGCTGTCAAGTTTCTTTGAGGAGCAGAAGCAAGAGAAGGGCAACTTTCAAAGCTTTTCTTTCTGCCAAACCTGAACAGATTTTTGAGGGATAAAGGCAAGTCTGTGCTCCTCCTGGATGAATTTCAAAGGCCTATTGAGAATAAAGCTGCCGTAAACAGCTTACAAAAAGTTATTTTGTAACGGTATGTACTGGGCAAAGTAAACGCCATGGCAGGTCCCCTGCCCAAATCTATCATCTCCATTCTGCAGATGTAGGTCTAGGGCTGAACAGGACCAATTTCCTTGAAACACTATTGAACCACTTTTTCTTCTTTTGAGCAGGGCAGGAGATTGTTCTAGTGCAGGGAACTGAATGGGCACAGCCACGACTGGCAGTCTTAGGAGCTCAGGTCAGTCAGATATTCTTATGAAGACTGATGAGTCAAGCAATGTTGAGTGGTTTCCTGGTAAGTAGAACACTTGAAAATACAGCTGGTCAGACAAAAAATATGATGCTTTTGAACAATAAGCCATTTCAAAGCAAACTTTCCTTCAAAACAAAGTCTAGAAGTTGGTCACTATAAAAATGGCACTGCTGACATTTTAAGCAAAGTGAATTCCTGCTGTTAGCTCTTGCAAAATTAAACAACTGTGCCAGGCTCCTCTTGATAGTTTAGGTTTGGGTGGTCTTGGATCAAAACACAGTTACTCACATTCAAGACTCAGATTCCCAGCTGAAGGTGGTGCTGCTTTCTGCTGGTGCAGCCAGGGTAAGAGCTGGGGCCTGTCGCTCTAAGGCCAACAAGATTCAGGTATTGAGAAATATTTGAGTTATATTTCACTTTCACTAGGAAGAGCAAACATATCTAATCCCTTATTCCTCGATTTTCCTTTTCTACTGTAATTGAATTTGCCCACAAATGGCACTGTAACCATCCCTACTGCAGACTACCACAGAGGTACGGAAAGCAGTCAAACAAGAAATTCCCACTGCTTTAGCAATCTGCTAATCTGAATGTTTCCATGACGAATATGGAAATGGCTGATTCTAGCCACAAATTTGGTCATGATTGGCTGCAGACTGTAAAAAACACACAAAAAAAATCTCTGTTTCTGCAGCTAGTTGAAACCAGAGATGCATTTGTGTATGCATTATCTGCTGTGCTGGCCCTCTGCCTTTTAGTGTTGCTGTGGTTTTGGTTGGGTTTTTTTTTTTCCCTAACTCATTTATCGTTTTATTGCTTATGTTTGCTGGAGGATATACAAGCAACTTGAATTTCTCAAGTCCATCTTAATCTTGTAAGTTCTAACTGCTAACATACTAAGAGAGGACCAAGCACTGAGCTTTGTTAGTGTTTGGTCCATACTGAGCTCTCAATGTTTCTTCCTGTTCCTAGTACCCCCAAGTCCTTACATCTTTAGGGTTTATAAAGTGACAGTAATCCCAGAGCCAGAAGGTGGACGAGGTTGGAAGGGACCTCGGAAGATTGTCTCATCCTATCCTCTCCTCAAGGCAGGGTTAACTACAGCAGGTTGCTCAGGACTGTGTCCAGTTGGGTTTTGAGTATCTCCAAGGATGGAGACTCCACAGTCCCTCTTGGCAGCCTGTTCCAGTGTTCAGTCACCCTCACAGTACATTTCGTTTTTCTTATATTTAAGTGGAATTTCTTGTATTTCAGTTTGTGCCCATTGTTCCTTGTCCTGTCACTGGGCACCACTGAGAAGAGCCTGGCTCCATCACCTCTACTCGCCCCCATCAGGTATTTATACACTCTAATAAGATTCCCCTGAGCCTTCTCTGCTGCTGGACAGTCCCAGCTCTCTCAGCCTCTCCCTGTATCTCAGATGCTCCAATCGCTTAGTATTCCTCGTGGCCCCTCAGTGGACTCAGTCCAGTAAGTGCCCATCTCTCCTATACTGGCGAGCCCAGCACTGGACATGGCACTGTGGATGGCTCACCAGGGCTGGGCAGAGGAGAAGCACCACCTCCCTCAACCTGCTGGCGATGCTCTGCCTAGCACAGCCCAGGAGGCTGCTGACCGCCTTTGCTGCGGGGACACGTTGCTGGCTCATGAGCAGCTTGTCCCCCAGGACCTCAGCCAGGCTCCACCAGGACCCCAAGAATGCTGTGCAGCTTTGCTGGTCTGAGATACAAGCAAAGCAAACGTGGTAGAAAGAGGTAGTAGCTTTTACTAGGCCAACTCAGAATGTTGGAAAAGGCAGACAAGAAGAATCCCAACAGTGAATGAAATTAAAATGCCATCAATTGAGGAGATCAGAGGAAATAATTTCTAATGAAATGTACAAATAATCTGTGGAACTGCCCCGAGCCACTACCGAAGCAAACCGCACAAATCTCATACACTATCCAGGGACACTCCAGCAAACAGGAAAAGCTTCTGCAGCTTTACTGATAGGATTGCAAATCTGAGAAGTAGAAATCTTTATCCCGCAGGACAGGGTGCATGGCTCATAACCTGCCTAGACAAAACACCCAATTATATTGGATTAAGTTTTCACATTCAAGCCAAATGAATGATCTCGTCTTCTACAAACCCACAACACTGTCTACTCCCAGAGACAAGGTCTCACACTTGATGGACCACTGCTCTCAACTTTAAGGCAATTTCTGTGCTACTCCTGCCTTTATTGATTCAGGCTCCCCATTTTCATTAAAACAAGGAATTAAATCTTGTACTCTTGAACAGTGCTACCATATATCCTCCAGCATTGCCCAGAGAAGTTGTGGATGCCCCCTCCCTGGAAGTGTTCAAGGTCAGGCTGGATGGGGCTTTGAGCAACATGGTCTAGTGGAAGGTGTCCCTGCCCATGGCAGGGGGGTCGGAACTAGATGATCTTTAAGGTCCTTTCCAACCCAAACCATTCTATGATTCTGTGATTGCTGCTCACAGCTGGAATAACCGAACCAGCCACCAAGTCCCACTGCCAGTGCCCCAGACACAGCCACAAGCAGAGTGTGAGGGGGAGCAGCGCAAGCAGAGCCGTGTCCTGCACTGAAGCTGGAAGGGTTCAGCACAGGCCACTTGAGCCCACTCTGCCAGGATCCACCATGTGCTTACTGATATAAACCGATCTCTGGAAACTCCTCACTTTAGACATGACCTGTTTTTTTTACCTATTCTTAAAACAATATACATGCATGGTTTTTGCTTTTAGTTTATTACACCAAAGATATGCCAGCTTCAGGTACATGTGTGAGCTGCTTAGCTAAAAAAGGCCATACAAATTGTCTTCAAACTACTTGGAAGAGCACGTATTTGCCAAGATGACAGTGTATTTGCAGAGGTGTGGATCTAGCCCTGTTATAACTATTTCTTCAAGCTCTTGTTTTAGCAGTAGTAATAAATCACATAAATCCTGAGATAGTCAAATAAACACATAGATAAATATGATAAATAATAAATCAGATAACAGTAGATGATAATCTAATAATAAAATAGATAATAAACACTACTCAATAAAAGATAGACACAGCGATATCAAACTGAGCAGTTACACCTCTGCATTGTTAGCAAGGTGCCCTCTGGCAGAGAAAGCAACCCCCGTAGCCGGCTGTGTCAACAACCATGCAGCCAGCCCTGGGACGAGTGATCCTTCCCCTCTGCTCAGCACTTGTGCAAGCACATCCCGAGTGCCGTGGCCAGTTTTGGGCTCCCCAGTACAAGACAGACACGGATACACTAGAGCATGGTCCAGCGGAGGCCACCAGGATGGTTGGTGGCTGGAGAAGATGCTGAGGGAACAGGTGGGCAACACTAAGGAATCCATCATGTAGTGGTGATTGACTTCTACTATTTAGCTCACAGACAAAGAACAATTTCAGATTGTATTCAAGCCCAGCACATCTTGGTGTTTCATTGCTGACAAGGTGAAGTGCTCACAGTCAGTGTAAAACACACCAAGCAGCCCAGAGGCACATGTGGCAAACATGCCTCTGCCACTCCTGTTTGGAGATCTGGGGGATCGTCTGGGCATCAGTCTAGAGGAAATCTGCAACTGGCCGAAGTCAGCTGAAACCAGCAGCCTTGTTCTGTAATGGTCTTTCCTGCCAGGTAAATAGTGACTAAAAGGTGTGAAATTCTGTATTGGCTTTGAAAACAGCCAAGAAAATCAAAGGAATTTCTTCCAACTTGCTCTCTCCAACTGGGTGCCCTACTAACCAGCAACACCACATGGATAACACATCAGAGCCAAGAGGAGATAACTCTGGGAACACAAGTTTTGATAAATATAGCTGAACAATCACTGCCAGCAGGCATCAGCAAGACTGAATCCCATTGTAAATGTTCAAATGTGTGAACAGATGCTGGAATTTTACTGCTCGTGGACTACAACAAAAAACAATTTCTTCCATCCATTAGAAAGCTGAGCCAATCGCAAGACAACAAAGTAGTAGAGAACAGATGCATTCAGCCAAAAATTATCTACATTTAGTGGAAATCAGATCCAGCTCCCAGGTTTCTGGCAGGTGGATAAGACACCCCTTGGTGTCACAGCAGCCACCATGCCCAGTGCACTGTGTTCAGCTCTCATGTACCTCACAGTGCCTAAACACAACTCTCACAGCTTCAGGTGTGACTCAGTGCTTAGACAATTATACAGTTATGCTTGCATTATAAATAATATCATACACATCCCAGATGATTGTACAATTATGGTTGCATTACAATAACACAGAAAGGTGAACTGTAAACCATGTACACACACTCTAACATAAAATTTTACCCTACTCTACCTGTCTTGTACCAGGAACACAGAATTTTACACTTGCTCACCAACTTGCCACAATCAAATCACCTGCACAGCGCTTCCCCATTTCTCTTTAGAGTGATTACTTGATGCTTGATATTTCCTAAGACAATTTTTAATTTAAATTGCTAGAAAATCCATACCAACTTGCAATTCAAAAGTATATATATGAACTGAGCAACAGATCCAGTGGAAATACAGACCTACCCTAGAAATACTGAGGGACTGTTAAATGCAGAGGTTCTGGCAGGGAATATTTCCAAATAGCAGAAAGACTTGCTGAAGTTACAGAGTCTTTCTTTTTGTTTTCTAAACAATACTCATTCTGTATGGTATGGATGTGCCCCTGACAGTGCTTTCAACTTTCTGCTCAGCAGCACCGTGGAATTTTTGAATTAACCCTGAAGGAAATTGAGCAAAGCTCAAGTAAACACTACACAAACCAGACCTCCTGAAAAATCAGCAGTTCACAGCCAATATTTAAGGAATTAAGGATTAAAATCCCTGGGATTGCTGCTTACTTTTTCATTTTTCATGAGCTTCTCCTCCTCTCCTTCTTTATGAAAACATCCTAATTTTTTTTCCCCTCTTGATAATCTTTATAAAACACACATCATTAGTACTGCACACTTGGTGTTGGATTACTGAATATGCAACACTGACTCTAACAATACTTTCTGAGAAAGAAACCACAAGGTATTGGGAAGAATTTGCTGTGTATCTACAATTTATTCCCTCCTCAAAGGGTTTATAAAGCATGGGATTTGGAAATAAACAAGTCTCTTCTGCAAGTGCTCTGCATATGAAGCCACTGAGTTTCTCTTCCTCATACATGCCTTGTACAAAGGATTACAATATTTCAGATGCTTTTCACCCCCCAAGCCCCTCCACAGCAATTTCCTCATGCCCACACGTTTCCTCCACCACCTTGCATCCCACTCTCCTCTGCAAATTACACCTCTCATAAACATTGCTGGGTTACTTGCAAGTGGCACATGTTCATTTTTTCCTCTCTTCCTAATATAAATTTCTCTCCTAGCAAATATGCAGAAGGGACAGGAAAAGCAAAACAGGAGGTCTTACCTTTTGATGGTCTTCTTTGTTTCGTTTGTAGAGAAGAGAACGTACCCATTACAGCACCCATTGCAAAAGCTACTTGTGAGTTTTTGGGGAGGATTTATTTTGGCTGGTTGTTTGTTGTTTTTTTTTTTTTTAATTCTTCTCACCCCACCCCCCCACTGCCAGTGAACAAAATCTATGTGAAATGCCCCCAAGAACAAAACAAACCAGAGGAAGTCAAGAGAAGAAAGAAAAGAAGAAAGGAGGAGGGAAAAAGCAAAGCACTGCAGCTCAGCGTTCAGCAAGCGTTAAGCTTTGAGGTTTTTTTTTTTTTTTTTTTTTAAGTCAACACACATGCACTGACTCACAGCCGGCTGCACTGTTATTATTCAAAACAGCTCCCCATCAAAATTTAAATGCTAGGTAGATTCCCTCAGACCAGAGCTGGCAGCAGATGCATCAAAATATTTACTGGAGCACAGCCACATAAACACACAGGCTAATTCTTCCTCCCATTCCCTTATGGCTCCAACCAGCAGCCTGTAGGTCTAGCGAGGGAGCATCAGTGCATCTCTTCCAGTGAATACTAAACTGGAGTCCTGTAGACATGCTGAGGGTCTTGGGGGGGGAAGCCAGGGCTTTGGGCTGGGTACCAATTCGGAATGAATGGAAATCTTCTAAGTGGGAAACGATAGTGAGAGAGGCATCAAAGCCCCAGCTGCACGGACTGCATGCTCCTGCTAATTAAGAGTCTGACAGAAAGGTAGGAAGCAGCAATCTCTAACAGTCTTCTCAAGCAGAAAAGTCAGAGGAAAATAAGTGAGTGCAACGGGGGAAAACCAGAAAATTTCACCACAATCCTTTTCCTTCGCATCCTTTCTCATGCACCAGAAGCATGTGCAAGATAGTTGTTAGTAACTTATTCTTCTGCAAAGTAGGTATGTGCACATCCTTTTCAAGGATATTAAAACAACAAACTCTCAAAACAAAATTCTGCAAACATCCAGTGCCTCGGAGGAGGTAGGACAATTCCCAGCATTTTGTTCCGTTCTGTCATATTTAAAAAAATCAGCTATGTATCTTGTTACGTTTTCTCAGAAGGTGAAATAGCAAGTGTTCAGCTACAGAAAGTGTTAAATATACCAAGGCAGCTGTCAGAACCAGAATTAATTTGCTATTTGCACACGGTGACTGAGATTAAGGCAGCATCTGTGCAAATACTGTATTTGTCTGAAGAAATTCATTCCTATACCAGAGACAAAAGCACCTTGTCTCAACAGGTTTCCCCAGCTTTCCTCTAACTTTGCAGTAAAGATTTCATCAAACACAGATCCCAGAGCCCCCGGGATCAGAAGCTGCACAGCATCAGTGTCCCTGGAGGTAAAGCCTTGTGTTACCTTCTGCTCACACGCTGCCAGCAATGCTGTCTTTCATGTACAGGTGTATTTGCATCCCTAGCGATATACCAGCAAAAAGCTTTCAATTAGTTGCTAGTCGCAAAAGGCATTACACAAAATAATTTGGGTTGGTTTTTTTTTTTTTCTTGTTTTACAACTCAAAACACAACTACTAAACTTTTTCTGAGGAATGTCTGAGGTAAGGTCCTGTTGAGATACCAAAGTCCTGAACTGAAACATATCAGTTTGCAGGCAGGCGCAAAGTACCCGAGAGTCGGGGCACACAGCGCTGCCATTGTCATCGTGGGGGGAGCCTGTCCTGGCTTATGCAACACTCCCTGCCCCCCCCCCCAAATTCCTCCCCCAGGCTGGCCACAGCTGTGGTCCCACAGCCCCTGGGCTAACAGGCTTCTCCATCCACCCGGATCCAGGTGAGGGTCCCTCAGACTAAGGTGATCTCCACAAGGCACTGAAAAGCTGTATGAGATTCTTAAGCTCTTTTTTATTTAAATGTTTATATTTATTTTAAGAATATTTTATTTGTGTTTACACATTAAAATATTAGATAGGCTACAGCGCGCATGTGGAAGATCACTGTGCACACAACAAAGGCCAGAGGATGACCAGAGGCCACTGCAGATGAGCCCTCACATAACGGCGGCTGCTTCACGCCACGGTTGCCAAGATGAGAAACCAGCAGGTGAGGACATGCCTGGATATGCCATTTCTCATGCAAACAGGGAGCAAAGAGAGATGGTGGTGCTCCTGTTTGGCAGGCTGGGTTTGCACCTCCTTTGCCACCTCAGTGACACATCACTACCCTTACTGGACACGGGTGCCATGACAGAGCCTGCACAGGTCTTGAGGCAGGAGCTGTGCTCCTGCAACTGAGCGATCACCCCTGGATCAGGCCTTCACCAGTGGGTGAGGGCTGCAGTGGTCCCGCCTCCCTGCGGCAGGAGGTCTCAGTGCCATCTCTGGGCTCCTCTATTGGCATCAAGACAGCTAAAAGCATCCTACCACCAAAAGCAACAGCTGCTAGTGGGACGCTGTGCTCCCCTGTCCTCTGCTCCCAGGCGTGACGTCTCCAAGATGTCAAAAATGGAAACCTCCTCAATCTAGGCAAAGCTGTCGCTAGCAGAAGTCAACAAGCCGCAGCTTCTGTCACATCGTCCACTCATAAAACCACGTCAGTTGACTCATGCACTGGGAAAAACAGTGTTATACACCTAAGAGCTCCAAAGTAAACGGTTGCAAAGAACTATACGGATTATCATAGAATCATAGAATCATTTAGGTTGGAAAAGACCTTTAAGATCATCGAGTCCAATCGTTAACCTAGCACTGCCAAGTCCACCAATAAACCATGTCCCTAAGTGCCACGTCTGTATGTCTTTTAAATACCTTCAGGGATAGCGACTCAACCGCTTCCCTAGGCAGCCGTGATAACCCTTTCGGTGAAGAAATTTTTCCTAATATCCAAACTAAATCTCCCCTGGTGCAACTTGAGGCCATTTCCTCTTGTCCTGTCACTTGTTACTTGGGAAAAGAGACCGACACCCACCTCGCTACAACCTCCTTTCAGCAAAAAGCACCTAGAACATAGCTGGCTTCAGGATTCCTCCTGACATCAGCTAGATCCCAGCCATGCAGAAAGAGCTTGGCCTGAAAGCAACAGATTAGGCTGCCCATATGGTGAGACACCCTAGAAAAAAGTGCTTCAGGAAGATAAAATTGCACCCCTGATGCTGCACTGTTGTTTACTTGAAACAGCATGGTATATGAAGGCGGAGGGCGAATGTGAATATTTGGTTTTCTTTGAAACTTAAAAGAAAAAAAGATTTGTCTTGGCTGGAAACCAGTATTGACAGATCCCTATGAAATCATGGGGATAAATGGTTACATGCATTTTTGTTTGTATGACTAAAATATACAAGAATGGGGACAAGAGGAGGGACCATGTCTGTGCCTGGGCAGACAAGCACAGAATCCCAGATCACCAGTTCAAAAGCAGCCGCTTTCTCTCACAGCCAAAAATCAAGACCTCAGAGGAACAGAAGCATCGTAAACACTAATGAATTAGGGTATTTGCCACAGCAGGCAGGAATTCTCTTTCCCCAAAGATGACCATCCAAATTTATCAACCTAAGAGGTAATACTTGAGAGGTAGCAAGTGCTGATGGTCACCATCTATCTGAGCAGCTAAATATTTTTCAGAGTATTTCCTTTAGAGGTAAGATGAAGACTGAGCTCTGACTGTGATGGTGAAATGCACAGTTCTAGCTGTGTGAGTACCTAAGCCAGCATCCTGGGTAAGAGCTGCTATCAGAGGATCAAAAGTACCTTGGGGAAGGGAGATACCGTATTGTGCCAAACCTGACTGGAGCCCCCGGTATTGATTTGCAGTGCTCAAGAGCCCAGCTGCTGCTCACTTCCCAGTGCAGTGAGAAACCCCAGCTGCACATTGTGGGGATCTCTCACAGCATGATTTACACACAGTTCTCAAGCATTTGCTTGCACAGCTGAAGGTACGTACCACTTCATGATGCCTATGCCATGCCTAAACCCATCCACTTTCCCACAAGAAGTTCACCCAACAGGTGACTTGTGTGACCATCCCAGCAGTCACTGCTAAGGAGGGGAGAGTCCCCCATGGGAAAGGGACACGAGTGCTTCACGCAGGCGACAGGCAGGCACATGCTAGGCACGCACAAATACAGCAACACACGAAAAGCATCCATCGGGGTATGCCTCTGCCCCAACAGAAGCCTGTGTACGTACTCAGCCAAGCACTCGATGCTGGGTGCTGATCTCCCGAGCTAGATCAGCAGGGCAGACGTGTCCCCGCGGGTCACCACTAATCCATCATTATTGTCCGCCAGCAATTAAGCCCCATTCCATCCTTTTACCACTACTATATACCATATTGTAATAAATTCTGTCTACTGACTAACAAAATCATGACCTAAGACTATTCACTGACCCTCTTCCTGATATCTTTCTGCCTCTTAACTCTATATTATTGCTTTTAATAAGCCTCTGTGAGACTTTGAAACATCAGAGCAAAGGAGACAGACATTGGCAGTGATGTAGGGGCTTATTTGTTGGATGTAGCCAGAAGGTTTGGTCAGCATAAGTAGCTCATTATTTTTAATAAATGTAAATATAGCATCTTCAATTAGGGAGTCATATCACCAGCTAGCTGATATTGGTACAGGTTGGAAATCTCCTGCGAGCAAGGTCACAGGGATTCGTACAGCTCTGCTCCCTGACACAGGATCAGGTCCTTTTCCCACTAAAGACAACAACTGGTGTGAAATGGAGCCAGACCACACTTGCATTATATCTATGCTTAACTCCACATTTCTGGTATTTTTGTGGGTATATACAGGAAAGTAGAGGGGGAAGTTGGTTTTTTCATCATGCAGAAGTGTGGACCGTTGCCAGGAGAACACACCCTCCCTAAGCACAGTATCTAGGGACGTAATCTCTGGTTTATCAGCCATCATCTCCTACAAGGCAAAGCTGGCAACGTCGATCTGTAAGACTGGCAAGGGAATGCCTCAAACATACCCAGATTTTAAAACTTAGGGCATTGGTGAAATTCATTCTGATGTATTTTTTTTGTCTCCCAAAGTACAGCAATGAGCATTTGCATAATAGGAACACAAACAAAGCCTGAAAACTGCCTGTTTATGGCAAGCCCTTGTCATTCACTCTGTATCTATCAGCTTTGAGTGGTTCCAGGTAGGTTCTGCTTTAAAAAGCCTAAATAGAGCTGGAAGTGACTGATTCCTTTTCCCTTCTGGGTATTTTAGGAATGAGACCTAGGCAGCATTAGCCAGAGTTTTTTTCTGTGTGCTTAAGACTAAAGGAATTTCATTTTTCATATTCCAGTAACTAACACTTGTTTCAGGGAAGCATTTTACATTTACCCAACAAGGAGTGCTTCACTTCAAGACAGAAATGACTTTCTGTTCACCTGAGCAGCTACTGTTTTTCTTGAGGCCGAATGCAAACCGAGTCCTTCCAACAAGCAACTGAGAGCGTACAAGTAGCAGACTGGGAGCTGGGACGATGCCACATGAGCACTGACACAGAAATGCCAGGACTCCTGCTTTCAGCTGTGTCCACTCAACTGTAGCCTGGTCAGATGTTCGTAATTGGGACCCACTGACACCGGCCCAATTACCGCTCAGCGCTCTGGCACAAAACTGCCTCCGGCCATGGTGACAAGCTGGGTCCCCCAGCAGCACAAATGCAATTGCTCCTGTAATACTCTGGGCATGGATTCCTCCATGAGGGATGGCAGGCGGGGGGGAGCGGGAGACATGAATTTTGCATCGATTGCACAGGCACTGATATGGCAGCCCCCTTGCAGAAGCTGCCCGTGCACCATGAGAGCTATCCACAGGCTCTTGCCCTCTCTCCAGCTCTCTCCGATTTTTAAAGCAGTTCATAAGACACTGAGACTTGGCTATTCACGGGGGGAAAAAAAATAAAAAGCAAGAAGGAAAATGTTCCTTTTCTAAGAGAATGAAATGAGAGTTTCTGTTGCTTAGCAAATTTTTAACCAGTTGCTCTCCTCAGCTGTCTGTGCCAGAACATCCTCTGCCAAGCGCTTTGCCTGACCCTAAGCCCAAGGCTCCGCAGAAGACCTGGCAGGAGCCTTTCTGAGCCACAACCTGCCCGATTGCCGGAGTCACTGCTTGCTTGGGTGAGGAGTTACAGAGAGCACCATCTACTCCACCATGCTGGAGCACTCCAGACATTCCCCCAGCATCACTGAAGGACTCATCCTTCAGGTCATCTTGGTGCTGAGGCTCCAGGCAGCAGCACTCCACACAGTCACAGACCAACTAAGGAAGACCAAGTAGGAAAAGCATGGTAGGAAATGAATAAAAATAGCTCCAGCTGGACCCTGAAGAGAAGAGGAGAAATCATCACTATCACAACCACATGCATAGGGCTTGGGATGCTGACAAGCCTCCATAGTGCAGCACCCCCCAGACTGAACCCGCAGGACTCCAAGGAGCAAGAGAAAGGCAAGCGCACCATTTCTCTTGCAGCAGTCATCCTTTTCCTTCTCTTTATTTCTCTGCTATTATTAAAAATAAAAATAATTCTTTGATTAGACTGCTAAGGTTTCAACTACGCTAACCAATACATTTAAGGTGTGTTTCTTTACTACAAATATATATTATTAACTTATTGAAATTGTCCCAGTTCAAAGCAGGGAGGCAGACAGCTAAGAAAAGTCCACGTACCAAACAAACACACACAGCCACTGTGAAGACCTACAGGGATAAATTGAAGCAGCATGGGACAATCTGCTCTGCCACTGGAAACCAGCTTAATCACAGAGAGACCAAGATGAGGCACTTTTTGCTGGTCTATACCTGTAAAAAGTGTTTGGGAATCTTTGTGAGCCATCATTCACCTTTTTATCAATGTAAGGACATAGTAGGTCTTCCTACTCTAGATTTTAATGAAGTCAGAATTCACCACATATGTATTTTTTTTTCCAGCACCTATTTTTTGGAAATGCTTCTTCCAAAAAAGCAACAACACACAAGAGCCTAATTTCATCCTCTTTTTCTCCACTCATGAACCTTTATAATAAATGGGGATGTTTTCAAAGACATCTTTTGCTCTCTATACGGACAAGGCAGCAGAACAGGAGCTATTAAAAGATTCATTACTGCACCTCCACAGGCCCAAAGCAAATTCTCATGCTAGCTAGCTTTGCCAGATCTCAAAAGCTAGAGGCCCTCGCTTCCATTTTGATGGAAATATATTTTTCATTACATGAAAGCCAGTGAATAATAATGCTGAGAAATCAGAAGGAGTAGATGAGGCTTAAAGCTTTGGGATCATCTAGATTTTCATGTAAATAAGGCAGTGACAATATTGAAGTGTTGGAAAGCCACTTGCTTTCCAGCCTATAGCAAATACAGCTATGCAAAACCAAACAAAATAAATGCACTGGTCACTTAATGCCACCAAAACAGGGAATGAAAAGCCAGGTGTTGAGGTCTGAGCAATAAGGGGTGCTCCTCTTCTCTAACATCCCGAGAAAGAGAGTGGGGAATGGAGCTGGCATTTTGCACCCTGTTATCCAGAGCAAGCAGTCAAGCATTGGTCTCCTGAAATCGAGATGTCCCTGCTCTGGCCTTTCTTCTTGCAAATACCAAAACAGTTCACCACTGCAGCTGTGCATAGTTATGCATGGACATACATGTTTGTGTACTTAAAGGAACTAAAGAGAAAAAAGAACAAGGTATTGTTCAGCCTATATGAGGTGGCATAGTGAGAGATGAAAATAAAATTACATTATTGTCGGCTGGTTCTTCTTTGTTATAGTAATAAAACTGGGCAGAACGCCACAGAGCAGACCTAATGTTTGCCCTAAGGATGTCACACTCAAAAACAGATAGCTGAGAGCTCAGGAAGGGAATACTTCACATTTCTATGAGAACTTCAAGAAAACATGAAGTAGTTACTGGTTTATATCTTTGGTTGGAGTATTTCTTCTGTAAACAGGGGGAGACTGCTTCCAGATAAAAACTTGAAAGAATAGGAAAGAGACAAAACCTGGGCAAAGCACTCGCCCGAAGGGTGGCATGGAGAAATGCTTGACAGCAGGAGAGGAAGGATGCTGCAGGAGCACCGAGCAGGGTCGTCCTGGCACACTGCTGCCAGCAGGAGGGAGCAAATGCTGACAGATGGGCAGCAGGACACTGTGCTGAGCCCTGTAAGGGTGACGACAAGGAACTTCAGCTAGGCAGAAGGAGAGAGAGCCAGGAGACGATCAGAAAAGACTGACAGCATTGGTGTGCCAAAATAAAAAGAAAGGTGGCGAACAACAGTGATGTGAACCCATCTGGTGAAGGGACGCAGCTGAGTAGAGGCCAGGAAGCAGGAATAGGAAACAGCTGTGCTGCGCCCCAAAACATGAGGCTTTGGCAAGGGAACTGTCAGTAAAAGGTGGGGTTTAGCAATAGGGAAACAGAAAAACTGGAAGAATTTCATAACAGCATCCATCTGGGAGGGGAAGAAGGACGGAGGTCAGGCCTGAAACCAGGCTGCAGAGCCAGAGCGCGCAGAGGAAGAGTGTGTCTGGCACAGCCAAGGACACCCGGGAGGAAGCTGCACGCGGAGGAATCAAGAACTGCAACTTTTGTTCTCAGAATACCATTACAGTAAGGCCTGAGGATGAAAAAGCTCACGTCGGTAACGAAAACCATCTATTACCCCATGAAATCTGTTTGAACGTTGTGCCAAGTCAAGTCTTGCCTTTCAAAATTATCAAATCCATTCGTGAGAAACTTCAAGATGGTTTGAAGCAGAAAACCCTGAGGAACATTAGCCAGAACCATCAGGCCACAGAGAAGGCTGAGAAGCAGGACACCACCACTGCAGTGTGGCAACCGTACCAAAAAGAGTTAATGTCATTTGAAAAGTAGTATATGGATGTGAATGTAATGTGTTAAGGCATCTCTCACACACAAAACAAGGGGAGGGCTTTTTAAGGGAATTTTGGCAGCCAGTGGTTACAGAAGATCCCAAAAGCCTTTTCCCTTTGCAGGAGGAGAGGCTGGGGCAGAGATGCTGCATCACACCGTGTCCCACAAAGCTCGATCAAGACTGGCCTGTGTAAGGGGAATATGATAACCTGGCTGCCAGGTAGGCATTTAGTCCCAGTCCCTGTGATGGCACTGACAGCAGCAATGGCAATATTCACAAAATAGGCACATCACTGCTAAAAACACTGCAGGTGTCCTGGTTTCAGCTGGGATAGAGTGAATTTTCTTCCTGGTAGCTGGTATAGTGTTATGGTTTGGATTTAGTGTGAGAATAATGCTGATAACACTGATGTTTTTAGTTGTTGCTAAGTAGCGTTTATACTAAGTCAAGGATTTTTCAGCTTCTCATGCCCAGCCAGCAAGAAGGCTGGAGGGGCACAAGAAGCTGGGAGGGGACACAGCCAGGACAGCTGACCCAAACTGGCCAAAGGGATACTCCATACCATATGATGTCATGCCCAGTATATAAACTGGGGGGAGCTGGCTGGGAGGGTTGGATCGCTGCTCGGGAACTAACTGGGTGTCGGTTGGTGAGTGGTGAGCAATTGCATTGTGCATCACTTGCTTTGTATAGTCTAATTCTTTTAGTATTATTATTGTCATTTTATTATTATCATTATTTTCTTCCTTTCTGTCCTATTAAACTGTCTTTATCTCAACCCACGAGTGTTTGGTTTTGGGGGTCTTTTTTATTCTCTCCCCCATCCCACTGGGAGGGGGGAGTGAGTGAGCGGCTGCGTGGTGCTTAGCTGTTGGCTGGGGTTAAACCACGACAGCAGGGAACATCAAGCAGCCAACACTAAGTACCAGGTACATGCACAAACCCAAAGCTCAGTAAACCACCTTTTTATCTTAATATGTGAGCACTTCTGAGGCATCCACAGCCTCTATGAACACTACAGAGGAAGTGTACAGCTAAATTAACAAGCTTAGAGTGACGTATATTGCAACCAAACACAGAAAAAGACCCTGGGGAAACATGTCCTGGTTGTGTGCATGATGACAAGGACATCTCTCCCAACAGCTGGGACAGGCACTGCCGGAGCATGGCATGTACTTGCTTCCTTGCTCACACACCCAGCATCAGCTCGGCACTGTTTGAACTTACAAACTAAGCAAGCTGAGTGACAGACAGGAATTCAATGGTGTTTTGTTCCCAGAAGCATTAAAGAGAATATGTCAAAACTATATAAAGGATGTGAACAATAAATGTCAATCCAGGTTAACAGCCAGTTTCTTTTCTGTCTTCTGATAATGGTCAGAGAGTCCTCATTGAGAAAGAAAAAGCAATTTTTAATTATTTGGTATTTCCGTGGATGACTGATAAATTGACTCCAAACAATTCGACAGTCAGTGAGTTTGCTTTAGGGAGGAGAAGAGGGTAGAGAAGACATTCAGATGATCTTGGATCTCTCCTTTTGCTTTAGTGCACTTCAAAGAAATGTGCCAAACTAACCACGTATAATTCAGGTCATTGAACAGATGCACATACCGCTGGGTAACTAACACAGATACTTAACCAGCTATTTTTGTTTCACATTTCACTTCTCACCATAGGGTCTTGTAAAAGAGAACAAGAGCAGCCATTAGACACCCCTAGGTAAGTCCAGCTCGTGTCAAGTTAAATCACATCAGGTGAAAAATATGCTAAATAAGAGGATATTCTGTTTGTACATTGCTACTGTTACATTCTGAATGTGCTAGGAATGCATGCCAGGCACCGATGCTCCCCTGGCCAGGTCCTGCTAGAAGGTGCTCTAGAAAAGTCAGAATTTTTAGTTTTCTAATCATTAATGGCATCACGCTTTAACTGAAATGACGTACAACATTGCATCATTTCATAACTTTCAAAATAAGCATGACTTTAGTAATGAAGATTCATAATTTTATGTTTACATTCCATGCTGTAATCTTTCCTGCTGGAAAAAAAACTGGTAGGATTATTCCACTAAAATGTTTGCTGTTTGAAGCTGGATAAAACAATGCATTAAAATGGAGATTAGCTTGGCAATTTCATTAAGATAAGGTAAGCACCAACACCTCCCAAACTCATAATATCCTGTGCACCAAACAGCCAGGTTTATGTCTCTGAATTTTCTACCCTGCAAATGCACATCATCTGATACTCCACCTGTACAATCTGCCTGCAGTAAATTAAGAGTTTGGTTTTGATACAAAGGTGCCCCTCAGTACATTAGCGTCAGCCTAGCATATTGCCTGGGAATATTTTCATTCGTTGTTAATGTGTATTGAACTACACCACTTTTGTGCACGACTGAGCAGACTCTTTGCTGCGGACTGGACATAAACAGGCTTTGAAGTGAAGATGTGGCACCTGCCCTGAATACCCCACTAAAACCAGATTATGTCCGATACCTTGCATTAGCTACAGCAATCCCAGACACAAGCAAGCTTAGGAACAAATGTCAGATGTGAGCAGGGCAGTGGTTTACCTGTATCCATGCAAGAAATCATGGGGAATCACATCGTCCCTATGGAAACCTCAAGGTCTGCGACATGTGCAATGATTACTTCCAGCAGTTAATATACTGAAGTCATTCACCAAATTAAAACAAAGACTAAATTGCACCAGAAAGATCACACTCCAGCTTACATATACAAGTAAACGTAAATTAAGTGGGATTGAGGATGACTGAGAAAGTAGCGTAATAGTGTGATCTTTAAATTGAAATCTCCTTAGCATGGGACCCATGGGACAAAATAAGGTTTGTTCTACAGTGGATTTCATAAGGGGAAAAAAATTGTTTCAGGTAGCTCCAAGTAGTTAAAATCACTGACATTTTCAAGAAACGTTTTCAGGATTGATGAAACCCTGAAATGATAATGGGAGCCAAATCCTACCTTTCTTTGACCAAAGGAAAGCAGCAGTCTTTTTAGAAAAAGATTCAGTAGCGTTATTACACGGCAGAACTACGTAGAACCACAAAGATATGATGTGAAAAATACACTGTTAAGACACTCAAAAATCTTGACAAATTTGGAGGTCTCTGCATTTTGCAGAGAATCACCTGTTTTGGGGAATAACTGCAGCGTCCCTGTAATGTGTTTCTCTCAGCAGCACCAGTGGGTATTTCCATCTGTAACTCCATCTTAACTTCATTTATGTGAGAGAATTCACATTAAGGTCGCAGCAGATGAAGAATGCTTCCAATAAAAGGGATATATGCCATTCCTATAGTGCTAGCTGGTGGACTGAATTATTATTATTACTATTACATAATAACTTTCATCTTTATGCTGAAGCGCTCCGCAAATCACATCATCGGTGACAGTTATTTTCAAATTCTGTCCAATACACCAATCCAGATACTCTCTGGAGTTATTAACTAATTAAAAATATTCCATTTCAAGATGTACCAAAGGTAGGGTGGAGACAGCTCCAAGACAAACTGCGGCACTACTTCCTTTCCTGGCACCACACTGGTGTGTGCAATAACCCCAACTAAAGCAAATGGACCCAAAACTCAAATGCAGATATTCAGGTCAGAATATCTATATTATTTTTAATTTACCCAGTTGAGAGTATCTTCAGAACTGAGTATCAATGCTTTTTGGAACACATCGCCTTTAAAGTGCGAGTTGAACAAGCCATGCTGGCAGAGTATGATTTCTCTTAGCCACAGACGGGCTGACAGGGAAGCAGTGTCCCTGCTGTGCTACCAGGGCCAAACCCTCAGCAGGAGAAAGGACCAGCACACCATGCTGCTTTGGGAAGCCGTGCCGATTTCACATATACAAAGGAGTCAGTCAAAGGTTTCCACACCTCATGCATAGCCCCCAAACAGATATACACAAAAGAAGAAATTTCTGTTGGCAGAATAAAATTTCCAAAGCAAACAGAATTAGTCTCTTGTCCATCGGGTGCTTTTCACACATACAGAAAATTGTACTGTTAGTTTTGCCTCTTTTTTCCCCCCTCTATCAGCATCCAGAGAATACCTTCCAGTAGCCTAAGAAGTTGACCCATATGAGATTAGTGCAAGTAGTATATAAAACTCTGTTATTTGTTATGGGAGACTCATTTCAACACACACAGACTGCACACACACCAAGAGTGGACACTAATCTTCTTTGGGCAAACCAAGTACCTGCCACAGCAAATACATTATTAGCCAGGTGTTGTCTGACCTGTTTGGTGTTGTTGCAAGGGAGCCAGTGTTTTACTCCTGTGCTGGACAATGGGCGAGTGATTAACATTCCCATAGATCCCCTCCTCAGTAAAACCCTGCTGCTAATCTGTACCGGGTAGGAATTTTTGCATCCCTGCAGAGTTGCAAGGTGTAACTGGGAATGCCTCCCAGGGGAAGAAAAGCTACACAAACCTCTGCCGTAACACGGAGCGTACATTAAATAGCTAGACGGCTACGGCATTAGCAATTTTCTCGTGAAGCTGATGAATAACTTTTCATCAGGTGTAGATCAGTAAATTCCAGTCAGCCTTTTGTTTTCTTTCCAGGTCCCCTCCATTTGGCTTCTGCAGAAGACTTATTCCTTGGTTTAGATTTAATTCTTGCCAAACGAATGACAGCAAAAAAATTAATAGCAAACTTATAAAAAACAAATCTTCAACAATCCTCTTTTGTGAGCTATGAAGATTGTCATCAAGATTTCATTAATCTAGTGGAAAAAGCCCTGGCATAAACCAGCCATCAGGAATCTAAAAGATGCAGATTGGTTCACAGCTGTGGCTGCTGTGTGCCTGGCCTGGGGAGTGGGCTCTGCAGGGCCCCGAGGGCAGAGGAGGTCCCGGCCGCTGCTTCTCTGTCTGTACCTTTACCCTCCTGGTTTACAGAAGCCCCTGGAGTCAACTGCCCCCCCGGCACAGCCAGTTGATATCAAGTGCAAGTAAGTTTGTGTATGAACGGGGGCAGAGAGAGACAGGCAGACATCAGCTTTAAGTTAAAGCTGCAAACCCTAACTGGACAACCACAGAAAAGCATTATGCATGAGGTTATCATTTTCCCTATGACATTCAGACTACAGTACCATTTTAAAAACTGAAATACATATTATCTTCTCTCCTTAATGTGTCTAGATGAGAAAGTCTAACATTTCCCTGCCCTTCCACATGAAAAGATAAAAAAAATCCAAATTCACCAGACAGCACCAGAAAAAAAAAGGGAATAAAGGTTCACTGCTTCTGATCTTAGTGGTGTCACTGGCTTCATTGCTGTAAGATACAGCAGCAAAAAAATACACAGATCAAGTAATTCTTTGTTCCTGCTGTGGATATCAGAGCACTCCAGGAACATAAATCTGAGACTCACCTAACCACTTAAAAAAAACCACCTACCAGGATGCACTGACCTTTCCTAGCCTTCTAATATGGGCCTGGCAATCTAAACAAAACACTGTCCTGTAATAATTAGGAATTATTTCTGATAACATGGGAAGGGAAGGAAGAAAAGAAACAAAGGAGAAGAGGGATCCCTGTTGCACCAGGATTGGCCCAATACTACCAGACTAAATTTTGGGGAAAGTCTCAATGAAAATTTCATAAACTGCTGAAATTTGAGCAAGTGTTACACAAAAGTTGAGCGTATTCTATATTTTTTTGGCATGAATCTTCAACGTTCACTCTAAATATACATTTGTGGGTAACAAAACAGTCTCCTAAGTCTCCTAGTTAGTTTTCTCCTTGCTGTAATTTACATGAAGATAAAGACTCAGATCCCAAATTGAAATTTAGATTATGCTTTGCCAAATACTTAAGATATACCTAAACACACATATAGTCATTGTTCTAGAAACTGGATATAGAAAAATACATGTATATGCATAGCTGCAGGCTTACCCTCGTAAAGAGAGTTCTTGCGCAGATGCTTATAGTACCAGATAGTGAACATACAGGTCTGCTTACCTGTTTACATATCCACAATGCTGCATAATGTATATACATGGAGTTAGTTTCTAGTCCAAAACGCCTGAAGGAGCTGTCTGCAACTTTAAGTTGAATTAAAAGTTTAACCTAACCAGCCTGGGATCTGAATGATGTATAGATCCCAAGAACAATTCTTTCAGCAAAGAGCTGCTACAGAAGTGCTTGTGTCACGGCTAAGCCTGACCTATTGCTGAAGTTCTCCATTTGAAATAAGAGCCAGCTCCAAAGGGGCTTTTCCACTCATCTCTGCTTTGCATATCAGTTCAATGGGACAGATGTTATAAAGCTACAGCATGATACATTTTGCAGCAGCACAAAAAAAGAAAAAAAAAAAAAAGAGTAATGAAAAGCATTCCTCATAATTTCATTTCTTTTCATGTTGGCAAATACACAAACCTTTCTGGCTGCAAATCCATGCTGGTTAGAGAACTGATGCACAGTAAATCTAAAACGTTGGGACTTGTGTTCTGGTTGTTATACAGCCATTCAAAAGCAATTTCTCCATTGTTTCTTAATTACAAATATTTGTTAAAATTATTTTTGATACATTCCTGTCACAGACAAAATAGCTGTGCCTAGCATTTAAATTATGGCATTCAACAACCTTGCTTATGCTAATTGATACTAAATATATTAACAAGGCATGGATTAGCATAAGTATTCACATGTGAAAGTGACTGGTCCAGACAGAAGCAAAAGAGATCAGCAGCAGCACATGCATTTGAAATTGTTCCATCAGTACACTCAATCCAACATTAATACATTTAAAAAGGGATGTCATATATAAAATGTGCTGTGCCATGTCATAGATAAACCTGAAAAAGAGCTCACTGCTTTGGTGATGAGCAGAAAATCTCTCCATTGGATGAAGTTACAGAAATTCATGGGCAGTGAAGGTAGAGACTAACTATTGCTGAGAAAAGCTGTTTTCCACAAAGAGCTTACAGAGGAAAGGAAGGGGTCCAACTCTACAAAGCAAACTCCATAAGCGAACAAACCATTACAAGCAGCAAACTTGAAACAATTTTAGATAAATTCTACTTGTGAATAAATGCCTCCGTATTTCACATGCACCAATACCAAATCTTTCCTCCTTTACTAATCAGCATCCAAATATCTGACACTCGCTCTTTATCTTGTGCTCAATCTAGAGGACAAGGTCTAACGCTACCTCACGTCCATGTTCCTGGTGTTTACTATGCCTCAGTTGCACTCTGTGTCCAAGGTCAGACAGCAATAAAACTGGAATTCAACATGTACCAAAGGCAGCTGAAAGAAGGAGCAAAGGGCTGAGCTGTAGGGCATCACGTGGGAGGATGAGCGAGATAAACAAAATACCCAACAGGCTTGTTAAAGCCAGGCTTAGCCTTTAGTCTCTCATAATCAGACTTGCCCACAAATGGTAACAGCACATTAAATATTGAATTGAGGTGGGGAGAGTGAGCACACACAGAGAATGAAAGAAAAAACAGGAGAGGAGGATTAAAAATCTTTCTTTTTTCAAATTATTTGATCCTTGGCCCACTTGAAGTTGATTAAGCATCACTTCATGGAAGTTGCCTTCCTGGAGTGCTGGGAGGCGTCACAGGCTCATTACATTTTGACTGATCCTGGGTGAGCGTGATTTCTTCCAGCATTTCCTCCCCTCCTTGTGGCAGGTTTCTATCTTTCTGGCATCTGACCTCTACCTTGCCAGGTGGGCACTGAGGTTGAGAATTCATCAAATCCCTCTGAAAAATGTC
The DNA here is from genome assembly GCF_018139145.2 of Gymnogyps californianus. Lineage (NCBI taxonomy): Eukaryota > Metazoa > Chordata > Aves > Accipitriformes > Cathartidae > Gymnogyps > Gymnogyps californianus. Next base: position 3,597,419 of record NC_059484.1, read on the forward strand.
TGCTGTTTTTGTCAATAAATTGCTTCTTGAAGCCCTGCTGAATTTTTCAGTGACCTCTTGTTCCTTTTGTGCCTGAAAAATTTCTAGTTCTTTAACTTTTTCTGCAACCGTCTTTTCTCCCTTCAGCTTTGCTTTGCAGTCTTCTACATTGTGCTCAGTGTTGCTCTTTGCTCTTCTGATCCTTCTTTTGTAATTACATCTGATGCCTCCACTCACCCAAACCTTTCTGAAGGTGTTTTGGGAGGTTGAATTTGAAGGATCACCAGGCAGAGGCATTTCCCTTTCCAGAGAAGAGTCTTGACCAGCAGTAATACTGTAACAGGCCGTATTTTCTCTCCTGATTGCATATGTAATCAAATATTCACTCTCACTTTCTCTTTAATGATGGTGACTCCAATGAATTCAAAGAGCTATTTTGGTTGTAATGTTTTCTAATTGTTTCCCTTGGGAGGTGGAAAGACTTTAACTAGATGTTGTATCACAGCTTCATCACTACTTTGAGGTAGATAATATGCAACTTCAGATGTACCACAATTATTCCCTGCAATTAATACTTCCCTTTCTTTTTTTGCAATTAACGTCATTTTCCTACAGCCTAGTTAAGTGCTGTAGCCTGCATTTATTCCATCACTGATGAGCTATTGAACAAACCAGTACAACAGACCAACATAACTTGTCTTTTCTATAGTATTAGAGCTTATTGCTGATTTAATTGCAAAATATCTGGACTTGTTGATTATGAGTTAAAGACCGTTCCAGGTCCAGGAGTGCTGGGATCAACACATCCAATAGGGTGAGATTGCTACTGCACAAGGGCTGTTAACTTTGCTTACGTGTTTTTAAAGTTGCCACTTGCTTTTTCTCCAACTTGACTTTCAACATATTAGACCTGTGTTGGGTTGCTACTTATATCACTTATCCAGACCAAGCTGAAAGCATGAACAAGTAAATAACAGACCCGACCTTGCTTTCTTCACTGCACAAACGACAACAACAAAGCCTGCCACGTTTACAGAAACCAAAACCACATTTATCTCTGTGATAATCTGTCACAAAGTAAAAACCACTTCATCTTACCCCCCAAAACCCCAGGTAATTACTTTGCTAGCTTAGATAGGTTGTCTCTTCTATCCTTTTGTCTTTATGGCATCAACTTTTAGCCAGGTAACAATCTTTTTAGCTTATTAAATAGTAATGGATGTAGAAAAACTTGATAGTTCAGGACAGCTTCTTGGGGAACCACCTGTATCAGAAGTGCAGGTGAGGGGAATGGAGCAGCCTTGATCAATACAATGAAGGTGCCCATCGAAAGCACCCAGCCTGTAGGCCCTTGGCTTTCTGTGACTCGTGGATCATGCTCTACTTTAGGTTCAGTCCTGTGGAAGTATTTTGTAAAAACTCCTATTAAGGTGGGATACTTAGGACTTTGGACATCAGTTTACTTTTAACCTATGTTCTGCATCTTCAGAGGATAATGGGATAAAGACAGTCCTGAGATCTGTCACCTGAGAGCCTTTTATGCATAGTAAATATGTTGCATGACAGAAGAGACATACAAGGAAGACAGAAGGTGGCCACTGCATGTAGCAAACGCTGACAGAAACCCTTGTGCTGCTGGCATAAGGATGCAACACAAACACGCACACTAAGACTGCACCAGCCGACTGCCCCAGGCTTGTTGGATCCCCCTGACATCTTCTCAGGTGTGATTAGGCAGCAGCCTAGACCTGCATTTTCAACTGACATATCATGAAACCAGCATTCATCAAGAGGCTTTGTTTTAAAATCCAGCTGAAAACTCCTTAAAAGCAAATTTGAAGACCTTCACTCGTATAAAACAGTAACAAATATTTCAGGCTTGCAGAAGCTGAGGATTAACTAAGCCTAACATTGGTGCAGCGCAACTCTGGCATGTTATCAGCCTCCAAAACAAGGAGGGCTGCGTATCCATCCACCCAGCACTGAATTATCCCTTAAATAGACAATCAGACATACAGCAAATTTCTTCTCCCCGAATAACTGCATTGCTAACAGACGGTCTTTGGGGCTTGCAAAACAAGATAGAAGCAAACTGCAAAACCAAGAAGGTACGACTAACACCCTCCTACAACTAACTAATCACATCTCAGAGCAAAGGGTAGAGAGTGTTTTGCCTAAGCAAAGAAACCTGGAAATTCATCAATTCTGACAATTCCGGTAGCCAGAAAAGGTGGGCAATCCAAATCTTATCATGTATTTACGTTAGACACTTTGGACAGCACAATTGGCTCGAGTGTAGGACATACTTTTGTGGGTGAGATATTAACAGAAACCACCTCTCAGTCTTAGACAAGGACTCTTAGAAATGTGCTGTGTTTCTCCTCACTGACATTACTGCATCTCAGCCTTCTCAGAAGAGCAGAATTCTTCAGTAAAACATACCACTTTTGCATAGCTATGCTAGGACAGTTTTCAAAGTTAGTCATATTTGCAAATAAACACGGTTTGTGAATTTAGCTAGCATTGAGAAAGATTTCACTCAAGTTACTTCAATATGCCACTACTAATATCCTATTAATAAATATGCTGGCATGGTTACTTTCTTTTATTTCTAAACTTTAGTCCATGCTGGTACAAGGTGCAGAGTGCTATGCACATACAGTTCGTACTTTTCTCCAGAAACAGTGGCACAGGATAGGATATTACTGAGTCAGGTATATTCATGTCAAAATATCTTTCAATAGAAATCAAAACATACAGGAACCAGAATCACAGTGCCATCAGCTTCAGCATCTGTATTTGATATGATAACTCAGTGTGAAAACTCCACAGGAAAACTCACACTATTCACCCCATTTATTGTGCATGCAGATTCTCTGCTGAAGTTTCCCCTTCCTTATGACAGTTATTTTTATGTGAGTTGACCAGCACTTTTTAACGTGCTTCAGAAACACAGCAGTAGCAGAGGCAGCGCAACCATGGCATGCCCACAGCCCAGCTGCAACTAGCAGCCACAGCTCTGCTAAAGACATTTCTGTCCTTCATCCCTTCTCCCCCAAATCCACCTCTCCTTTCTGGCCACAGGTACTTCTGCAGCAAGGCTCTGCAGAGCACTGCCCAGCTCCAGAGGTCTAACACAAGGGCACTGCACAGGGACAGCCTTGGGCTCCGGCGCTCAGTGTGAACATTATTTTTATGTAGCTTCTTCTCTGTAATTATCAAAATGTCAGCTCAAAATTGCATGGCAGAATTTCAATTCATTTTTAGTTCTGTGCAAGATGATTGTGGCTTTTTAGAAGTTCACTTGATATCAAAACAGCCTAGAAAGAGCAAATGTAATTAAAATCTTCCAGGAACATTGTGGTTGATTAAAAGTTTAATCGCCAGCAGCCAGTGAAGGAAACTGCAAATACCACCTCCACTGCCATCAGAAAAACAACTCTGCTGCTCCTGGCACATACAGCCAGCTCTGATTTGATAACGTCTGTATTTTTACAGGTTACTTCTTATTGCTGTAAGCATATGGAGATTTCACCATGTGCCCATAAGTACACCATAGAGCACAAGAAACGGGATATGCCTAACTTCAAACATTTATTTATGTATTTCCACAGAATTCCTCACCAGGTGTTTATGCTCAAAACAAAGTTTTCAACTCATAGAAACTTCGCACCATAGATGATGCTCACTGAGATATGCATTTGCAACCAGCCAGCAACAGACTTACGTATTACATAGCATTATGTACATCTCTAGCTCCTCTTTCATAATAAAGATTGAAAGGTGACTGCATGGGCCTTAGGATCATTATTGTTTTCAAGTTACGTAGGAATGTTTCTAGTAAAGAAGTAGCTCGATGAAGCCAGAAATAAAAGATTTGTTATACTTCTTCCATTCTTAAAAAAAGGAAAACACAACCAGTCATTGCACCACTCAGGCTTCAGTAAACAAAAAACAAGCTCCATGTGTAGTACACGAAGGAAGCAGAGGGAGATCAAAATCATGTCAGATTGTATCATGCAACTGTTATAAAAATATAGGTTTCATTTCTTCCCCCTGATTTTTATGTGAGCTTGCAGAGCATGAGCACTGCCTTGCAGTATCTGAAAGTCACTAAGGATAAAACAGGTTCTCGGCTGACTTTATGTCCTGAATGACTAAGGGAGACTGACTGAAAAAAACAAAAGAACAATTTTTAAGCAGTTACACCTATGCTTGCACGCAGAAAGTTTCACAATGGGTAATTTCAGCATTGGCATGTTCTTTTTAAAAAAGATTTTCTTTTAACTTGCTGCTTATACACATTTTAAAAAATCCAGATTAATTCTCCCCCCCTTTTTTTTATTTTTTTAAATCAGAAGCCTCATTTTTCAAAGTAGTATATTTAAAGTATTTCATCACAGCATGTTCACAATCCCACATTAGTGGTAAGTTTTATCAGCTGTTTGCCACTTATGCTTGTACATATCAGATCAGAGTAGATTTGCAGGCACTTCAGTGAACACAGGCTATAAACCAATGGAAAAAGTAACCTTAAAACAGAACAGAAGGAAATTTGAATTTTGACGGTCACCAGCAGCAAATGCAAATTCTTATTAGGTCCTATTGGGGCTGGGTTAGGTATCTGTAATGCTGTTGGTCTTCGTACTAATAAAGTTAATCAATGTTTTAATAAGCACAGTTATCATGCACTGATTGCTGATAGCAAGCAATAATCCTTGCTCTGACATTGACTCCAGGTGAAGCAGAAGAAAGTTTATCATCTTGAGGATGGAGAGGAAGAAGGATTGGAAATAAGAAAAATACACTTTATAGTTTTCAGGAAAAAAAAAAACAGGGCCATTCTGAATGTAACACTTATTACTTATGGGTAACAGGAGACATTGCTTATGGAAGAATATCTACTGCAATTCTGCAGCCTTAGCTCCATGTTGCAGCGATCCTATATACACAGAGAGAACTTAACAGTCATTAAATCTGAATTCGCCTTTAGGTATGGAGGTGAGGGTTGATCTTTTCTGTAGAGCTGCACGAAAGAGAAGTATTTATTAAAAAATAATTTCCTAATGAAGGAAACATCAATAACTGATAGCACTCTTTGCAATAAACTATTCAACCAGTGTTGCTTTTTGACAGACTTGGAGTCACAAACTTCGCATGCAGCCTTGCCTTAAACACCAAAGCCAAAACCCCACAATTTGCAACCAAGTTGGGTGTCGTTGCCCTTTAACAGATGGGAAACTTGACAAAGAGGCCAAATAGAGAGGAACAAAACAAGCACCTGCCCTTGGTGTGCTCCTTGCACTGGGACAGGCCAAGTCACTGTTTAAAAGGAGTTAATGGCCTGCTCAGAAAAGGGTGTTTTCAGACACAGCTCCCAGAATTACAGTGGCATTTTGATGGCCATAACACACAGAAACAGAGTATTTGATCTGCAATCAGATATCCAGTGACAGCATTTCCACCTCCAAGATTTCTCCCCCTCTTCAGTGTTATACATTATAATCTACCTTTAGAAATACCTTTTTTTTCCCCTAAAATGAATCAGTTCTTAGTAGATATTCCACTCATTTTTCTAATGGTTATTGATGCCTTTTCAATTTCTCTCTCTTCATTGGTGTTTCAATGCCTTCCAATTTAGTATCATCTGCAAATTTCATTAACGTCCTGTTTAACACATCTTCCCAATCAGCATTGAACTTGAATCAAGTCCTGCAATTGATTCTGGCAGCTCTCCACCAGAAGCCTTCCCCATGTCAGTGCACTGCCTTTGTGTAAAATCTTTCAGCCAGCTGTCAGTCCACGTGGCCGCGGTCCTATTTAAACCAACGGGGACTTTTTTCTTCTTTTAAATGGAAATCTGAATGAGGAAATATCAACTGAGTTATTAAAATCCAAATATATCACATTAGGTGCATTCTCTTAATCCACTGAAGCAGTTATGGCAATAATTAAGTGAAAGTAAATTGGTCAAGATCATTTATAGATAAAACCTCCAGACAGAGCACTGGGGAGCCATTAAAGCAGGTATCTGAAAAGAGGAAATATTTAAAAAATGCAATGCAATCCAGCTAAACTGCTTCAACAGCAATCACATAATCAGCCATGCTAGACTAATTATCATTTAAAATAAAGAAATAAGAGGGAGACGTATATTGTTAGTTAGACTGCTACGTAAAGACCCAAGGTGGATCTGGGGGAGCTGTTCCTCTGGTTCATGCCATGTCAGTGGGCATGACAGCCTGAGTAGGGGCGGCTACTTTAGTGGTGGAAAGCCCAGATCAAGTAACCTCCCGAGTCATTACTTGTACATAAAACCAAGATTTGGAGCCATTTGTCATTGTCTAGAAAATCACTGTTTGACCCTGAGCACCTCATTTAATTTCTTCAGGGCTCGTTTGCAACCCAGCTGTATAATATGTTACAGGTTGTGATGCTTAATGATGGAGTTCACCCTCTTTATTTGTGTGTGACACAGGCTATGAGTTCACCAGGCAGGGATACAAGCAGTGAGCAAACCCAACTTAGGCACGGCCCAGCACAAATGCACCAAACTGAAGTCTGCAAATTTAGCAGTGTTCGCACACCATGCACAAAAACACAATTTCTTCTAGAAATATGCAGACACAGTTCTGTTACCTGAGCTGCGCTGCTGGAAAAGCACAGCACAGATGTGACAGTCGGAGGGAGCGTGGCTCTGGGGAGCCCGTTAGCTCCAAAGCTCTTGTTTAACAGCTGGCTTTACCTATCCTCATGATGCTGCAATTGGTTTCTGAGAAGTGCAATATGACCGCAAGTCTTAGGGGACTTATAGTAGCTCCATATGATTGAGTATCCATGTTTCGTAAACACCTTAAAATATTTAACAGAAATTTTCCAAAACATGGGAATTCCCAGAACATGAAGTCAAAACACCAAACCAGCAGTACTGTGAGACTCACAGCCAAAAGGCACTGCAAAGGGAAACCTACTTCTGCCACATACAGAGTCCCTTACTTGGGGCACTAACTTTGAACTCCCTCAAGTTCTGCATTGTCCCATTGTGCAACAACCACTTAATAAATGTGGTTATTTTACAACTTCCTGCTTATTTTCAGCACTTAAAAAAGCACATCTTGCTCTAATGTGGTCTGCTTTCAGTCAGAGCTGGCGCTTTGGGAAAATGCTAGAAGCACTGAATACTAATCATCAAACAATATATACAGATAAGTAGTATCCAGGCTGTCAAGATATGCTAACAAGTACTGATTTTGCATCTGCTTCCTCAGAAGTTGGACTTAGGTTTTTAAATACATCACTATGCATCCTATACTGGTATTAGCAGAGTCTTAAAACCATCAGACTTCAGGGAAGACTTACAGCCTGTTGCTTGTATTCATCAGTTTAGGACCTGACTTGGGTGCAATCCAGGCTTCTATTATTTACTACTGACATATGCTTAGTTGAATTTTTTCTAACATTTCTGCCCGATTCATAAGGACTCTAACAAGAATATTAAATACAAGCTATTAAATTTATTTTGACTTGACTAGGTTGTCTTAATTATTAAGAATTCTATTTAGATTAATACAAGGAAATCTCTTGACATATTTTGCCTTGCAGCACTGAAAAGATTACGGGAAATAACTGTGTGTAAGAAGGCTTCTCTTTGAAGTACAGTATTTGGGTAGAGACAGCTGGAGCAATGCCTGTTAGGCAAGCTTCACGTTCCACCGCTCAGGCGTGTATTAAAACCACAAGGCTCAAGTATCTAACAGGCTGCGAGTTCAAGCGCCCGCAAAATGACAGCATTGGCATCGTGCTGCCAGTCTAGCAGTACCTTTTTCTCTCACATATGCACTGCGCACCGTTGGCCAGGTGAGGAAGAATGGGTGGTTTCCCCTCGCACGACAATTCTAACACCGCTTCTCAGGAATGACCCCAGGGAGCATTACTGCAGTCCTTGCTCTGGACACCCTTTGTCTTCCCCCTCATTGCTCCCACACACATTTTCAGCAGACAGCTGCTCAAAGGAACCACTCTCCTCTTAACCCAGTAAGCTGCAGTCCCCTGCACCTTGCCTTGCCTCACGAGCCTTGCGTCGGAAGAACAAATGGGTTTTCATGGCTGCTCTGACAATAAGTAAGCCAAGATGCTTTCACAGATGGAAGGAAGCAAATTTCAGATAGGAAGTCCCTCAACAAGAAGCTCTCCATCTCTGACCACTAGCTCAGATACTGGCAGTAGACTCACAACTGCCCATGAGGAAGCTCAGAGACTATTTGCGTCTATAGAAATGCAAAAGTGGAGATAATTTATTTCCCAACAGAATAATTTTAAAATCCTTATGGTACGTTGAAAACCTTATGATATTTTAAATCAAGAATGAAAAATGCCCTCTGGGCCAGCTGGTATTTTTGTCTGAAACCAGCTTCAGTGGAGAAGCTCCACTGAGGTTCTTCATGATGTCTAAACTGGATGCAAATGGTTCACAGGTCTTTTTCTAAACCCACTTAATGTTACAAATTTTGCCCAGTAAGATATATTAAAGATCTCTCACTGTACTGTGAACATTAACCTCTGTTGCTAGGCTCTAAGCATCTCATTCCTATTCTCCTCCCAAGTCACATAGGATCTTTTAGCCAAAGTTACAGGAGATGTGTTACTTTTCTATAAAGCAGCCCTCACTAGAGGTGGCATGGTACCGCTCTGTTTGGGTTTGGACTACGCAGACTTGAACATCAGGAGCATAAAGAACGAATGTGGTACCTCTTTCTCTGTCTCATTTTCAATGCCTTTCCCTCCCTCCCAAAACAGACTCCCAAACTCACCTCATTCAAAAGAATTGCCTACCTTAGATTACAAAATAAAACAAAAAACCCAGCAAACATGGTCCTCTTACACACACAAGCACACTAACCATTTGTCACCCATCTCTGTGGGTGACTTGCAGGATCTTACTGAAGCACCTTTTGTTCTTTTTTCAAAGTTGTTTTTTCCACCTGCTTTTTCTACAGCTTTTTGAATTTCTGTTTCACTTTCTACTAACTTACTTTCTGGTTTCCCCCATCTAAATCTCTCCCCCAGACCTCACCTGCTGTGTTCTTCCTCTCTTTCTATTGCCCTCACTTCTCCTGCTGACATCTCAGTATGGACTTCTTTCCCTAGTTGGTTTTAATTTCATTTTTCTTTCTTTGCACAGAAAACATCCTGTCCCCCAAAATTCATTCTTTCTAAGGCAGGAGAGCATTTCTTACCTTGATATATTCTGTTCCTCACTTTGATCAGCATCTGCTACTTTATTTCCATCTGTGCATCTCACCTACAAGGTCTGACTCTGTTCTTTGCTTTGAATCCTGCCAGCCGGTACCTGCTGGTAGATGAGCCAGGGATGTTTGAAATGCCTGCAGGAACTCAGCAGGAGTCTCTGCACCGCAGAGGACCACAGCAGGGTCCCTCGTCCCAGCAAGGAGGTGGTAGCTGCCAGCTACCTCTTACTGGGTCCTTCTGTGGCCAGAGCCACAGCTGGTGAGCTACTGGTTTAGAATCAGTGCTTCACCTGGAGGTAATTTAATCCCTAGACTCTAACTGGTCTCTGAATTGAGGATCTCCTTGGTTCTCTCTCTTCCCTTCTGAGTACTGGGATCACAGTCAGCTGTGAGTTAAACACTCAATTAACCTTGCAGGAATCTCTTGCTAGACTAAATCAAGTAACTGAAGCCAGTAATAAAATTATCCTTTCCAATGCTCACATTAAATTTAACAGATAAAATTAATCATCAAATCAAAGGCATCAGTTACACATTTTAAGAAAGTATCAAAATAACTCGGATATTACATTAGCTTGAAAAGGGCCCAGCAGTAATAACTGATCTGACAGGAATATAAATGTTGGCATTGGCGGAGGTAGTAAACTAACAGAGTCTGGGTATTCACTCACCTGCATAGCCAGTCCTTTCATCGAAGCAAGTTATAGGCCACACTCAATCTGTGCTACTGTTCCTGACTGCCTCCTCATCCTCCCATGTTTGGGAACAGTCTGCAAGAGGACATGCTCCCTGCAGGGACTGAGGCAAGGCTGGTTGGCCTCCTGCACCCTGGTCCTCCTCCTTGCCTTTCTTAAACATGACTGTAATAATAACAACCTTCCCTAGTTGCCATGTTTCTTCATAGATGATAGACAACTGCCCCAATCACTTTGAATAACATTTTCTGCACCCTCCAGCAAATCCCATTGAGTCAAATACATCCATCTTTGTCACACAGTCCCCAGCCTGTGCTTCTGTGGCTGCCTCTCTCCCTCCCACCTCCAGTGGTACACAGGGGTGGCTGGGAGGAGGCAAAACAGGCATTGGGAGCTACGGTCTTTCCAGTATCATCTGGTGCTGGGTGTCTCTGCCAGCCGTCAGCACACAGATTTCTGAACACGGTTTGCAGAAAGCCTTGCCTGGTTGGCCGAGTGGCCTGCACAGACCCCACCACCGCAGCCCCCCGCCCTCAGGGCACGCTCCCTCCTCTGACTGGCACTCGGGACCTCTGCGGGCTCATCACTGGCTTCTTACTGGAACTCTGCGCAGTGCAGGAGATGCACTTTCTTCTTCATTAGAATACGTTTCTTTCTGCAGTACAACTATTACAGCCCCTTAATGGAACTAATCAGTATTAAACCCAATTAACTTCTTCAATAATTCAGCCTCCTGCCATTTATTAACCTAACAGTGGATTGTATATATTAATAATATTAAAGGTTACTTGGTATAAAACCTATTCATATTGTTAAGTGTGCCCACAGTTAGAGCATCATGTATGCTCCCTGAGCACGTCAGGTGAGCAGAACTCTCAATTGCCATTCTTATGGCCTCAGCGCATCCACAACACCGGGAATACAATTGCCTCAAAGTACCATGATGTTTATTGATTACTGGAGATCAACTTCTAAAACGATTCAACACACCTTTCCTGTTCCTTCCCTGCTCTGCTACCCCAGTCAAGGGTTTCTTAAATGTTAATTAAAATGCTGATCTTCAGTTGCACAGGTGAAACATCTTCTGTGTCTGTGTGTTTTAACAGTTTTTCATCTACAGTAGAAAGAGGCTGGCACTCTGAAGTTGTTTACAAGACATCACTGTTTTTACACGGCTCCAGGGATAAAAGCGTTGAACCCAAAGCACACATAAAAGCCAACAGTCATTGAAAAAGTACACCACAAAAGCTTCAGAAAGTATGAAGAAGTTGTAGTGTGCAGCACAGATGCTTTTCAAAAGCACACACCTCACTGCTGAAATCATGTGTATGAGGCAGAGGCTTGGGAAATTATCAATATTTCTTTCCAAAAGCCGTTACATAGTTGAAAATCAAACTATTAACATGGGAAAATTCTTTTCCCTAAGCCAAGCTCAAGGCACGTGAATCAAATACAAAGAGCTGTTTCACAGTTTAGGCAGGCAGTGGAGGGGTAGCTGAACACGTTTCTTTTCTATCTGGTTTTACTTTTCTCTAATTAAACACTTCAGATGTGCACAGAGATGTCACTTGGCTCCCACGCCAAAGCAGGATCTGTGTGGCTCTGGGGTATTTATATTATTATTCCAAGGCAGCATTCTCAAATCATAGTTTTCAGAAGACTTTTTCCATTTCTTACAAAGACTTTCAGTCTCCCCAGAAATAAAAAATTTCCATGGAAACACACACCCATGAGATACATGTGACTTCACTTCTGAGCTGGTATATAAGGCACTTGGCTGCTGTAGCCCTTCTCTGCAGAACAGAATTGTTGGTTCAGTCATTACTGGTTCTTTTCTCCTTCCTATCATTTATGCTTCTAAGGAATTTGGACTAATTACACAATTGGGTCAGCTTATATTCCAGCCTCCCATAGACATTATACTTAAAACAATAGCTACTAAAAAAAAAAGCTAAGACACTTCTTAAAAACATGTTCTCTAGTTTCTTTTTTAATATCTGCAGTTGTGATTTTACTGTGCTTGCTTCATAGGGCAGATTTGCTCCTTTCATTTTGCTTTAAAGCTGTGCGATGACAGGATGTGTGGTTGGATGATGCAAATCCCCCTCTGCCTGCATTTTGTTCTAACTGGCTGCAGCCTGTTACAGGATAGAGAAGCACACATATCGCCCATGCAACCTTCCTCCTCGCTGCTGCTGTTCAGATCCAGTAGGTCTTGAAAAGGGCAAAGAAAGCAAGTGAGAGAGGAGACAGGCATCACAAGGGAAAGATGAGAAGCGAGAAACAGAAGAGCTTCAACCCGGAAGACCCTGTTCCTGCAAGAACATGCAACTGCTCTCACAGGCCTGACTTCATCCCCCCCTTTTTGAGCAAAAGCCCAGTTGACAGGACAGGCTCAAACTTGTTGCAGTTAAACTGTTTCTTTCTCTGCATTTTTAGGTTTTGTTTCTAAACTGAACACATTTAATTAGGAAGGGAAAAACAACCCAAAGACCTTCCACCATCTTCCTTCTACAGCGGGTATCCTGACAGCACGTCCCCAGCGCCATGGCACCCTGGAGTGGAGGCCAGGCAGCCCTCTGTCTCTGCAGGCTTCCCAGGACACCTCCGCACAAACTCTGCCATTGATTTTTCTCAACCTGCAATGTGCTCACAACCTGAGGGACTTTCAGAAGCAATGTGATCGTATCCCCCTGCAAAGGGATCTCCAAACCACAAATAGCAGCTCTGAAAAATACTTAGCCACTTCTGAGTCTAAAAAACAGTAGCTCAGCACAGGAAAAATAAAACGTAGAGGGAAAGGTGTCAACCCTTGGAAGTCATACTTAGATTTTTCCAACTATATCAGAGGAATATGGGGTTTTTTTAATAAATAAATTTTATAGGCAATAAAAAAGAAAAAGCACCACCAGGCAAAGGAGTATTTCCTAATTCAGACTAACATCATGGCACATGCGCGTTAAGTATCATGACATGTAAATAAACGCTGCACTAGACTGAATGTTTGAGAGGGAGGACACAGGATCCCCACTCTGCCTTTTTCTTTATAACGATCTCAGCAAGCAATACTTTCCTCTGAATGATTTCTCTGTTTTGTCTCAACCTGGAAATACTTTTCTTCTGGAGGCAGAATGAACCTTTTATTAAATCTCCATAATCCAACTGTATAAGATATTACAAGTAAAATTTTTTGTAAAGATTACACACATGAAAGTGAGTTTCTTGATTAACCATATTATAGGGTTCAGATGACCCTAAATTGTTACTGTTGCACTTAAAGAGGACATTTACTATCTAAAGAAAAAACCTCTCTTGTTTTACTGATGACTAACAATATTTCCCATCTGTTGAAGAGTTGCTAAAGCTTATGTTAATTTTTCATTGGATGGAGTAATGTGAGGTCACAGCCTTAATGAATTTTAAGGGAGAAAAGCCAAACTGATTTTAATTTTTCTTTTTTTCATAAGTGAAATTCACATAGTTCAGTGAAATGTTATGATCAAAAAAGCCTAAATTTACCAACGTAAGTACTCTAAAAAAAGCACCAATTGTTTTCAACCAGTTAGTTATTACTATACAGAGAAATAAGGTGTTTAACTCAAGTTTCTGATGTGAAAATGTTTCTGGAACTTTTTTTTTACCTATTGCATTTGAAAACTGAAAACAGATTCTATGAGGAAAAAATTTTGAATAACATATATTTTTTTAAAAGGCATAGACACATCCTTAATAGTCTCTGTGGTTATTGAATACAAGTCTCGCCAAGGAAATTCCTCCCAGAAGCAGCAGAGGCTCACGCTGTGCTGCAGGAGAGGGGAGGGGACTCACCTGCCGTCACTTCCTTTTCAAGGGTTTTTAAGGGTTTAAGGGTTTTTAAGTGTCAACCTTTTTAAGGGTTTCTTTCCCCTGCCCCTCCAGCCTCCCCCAGGCACAGCCAGGCAGCTCTGCCGGCCTCCATGGGGGAGAGCTGAGCCAAGCTTTGCACACTTCTTCCACGGGTCCTGCCAAGGGCAGCAGTTTTCCTGCTTTATACGCCATGAGTTGCAGCGTGCGCTGTGCTGGCAGGAGATGATGCTATTCCCAGGTTCCCCGCCTGAGGCTACGGCACAGTCTCTACAGAGGCACTCGCTTGTCACCTCTCGTCCACCACTGCCAGTCTCAAAGCCGTCAGTCAAGCTGCCACTCAAACCCAGCAGGCCTCAAAAGTCACCACAAGTCCACGCATGCAAAGCCACCCAGACCCAGTTAACACATCGCATTGCCCTCTCACAACATTTGACATCCTGGAAAAGACATCATCCTCAGCTTGCAAAAACCATAGTTCCCTCCCCTCTTTCCAGCAGTGTGCAGAGTTAACATGCTCCAAACATGCTTTGGACAGATGCAGTATCTGCAGCAGTTAGGTTAGCTGCAATTACGTATCCTACTGATCTAGGACAACCACAGAGAGTAAGAGGCGCTTGGGTCCATACAAAGCAGAGATGCACTACGATTCATTGCAGGCAGACCTCATCCCACACACCATTATGTTCTAGGCTATATTTCTTTCTGTCTTATAGGATGAGAAATCCAGCTGAGCTGGGGCCCTCCTCCAAGAAAGCAATTCTCTGCTGTGCCCTCGGAAGTCGGATACCTCCTCTCCATTTCTTCCCTCTGCGTTTTACTCCCAGCTAGTACAAGTGATTCCTGCTGAAGGAGTTTCTGAAGACTCTCCCTTCTGCCCCTCTCAGCATACCATGAGGGAAGGCTGCCAGTCCCCCAAGTGCTGAGGCTCCCACTTAGTGCCAATAAATACAAGAGATTAATTTCTACATTACTATGGGGTATTGCAGACAGCAGTTGCTGAGACTGCTCTACCTTTGCTACTCTAGAAATATCCCCCAGGGCAGAGACTACGGAGGTGCAACTTTTAACTCTACAAATCATCATGAAATTGCCCATTGAGTTTTGTTCTTTGGATTAGAGCTGGAAAATAACATGAGAGAAAAATTGCGGGTGTCAAAATTCTTCCTGCCTGCTCTATTCTTCTTTATCGTTGCAGGAGATGCCCTGTCGAAATTATCCTGATACCACTATGAAGGCAGAGATTGAGAGCAGAGCACTCTGTGCCAAGAGCCGCTGAGTTTTGTGGGGGCACATCCTCAGGGAACTACATGCAGGATGCCTCTCCCTGCCATCAGGCTGCCTAACGCAGGCTGGGCAAATGAGGTTAACTGCCCTCCCTCTCCCTCTGAAAGAAGGCTTGCCTATATACTCAACTAACCCTTTTCTAAAAGTAAAGGGGAAACTCCTGTCTTACTGATAAGTAAAATGTGGTGGTGCAGGTTTGTTAGCATTTAGAAGCAAACATGGGCAATCAAAGCCATCAGGGTTACCAATGGGACTGACATCAAGAGCAGGGGCCGTGACAAGGCAAATGGGCAACTTTCCTGCCAAGGGTCCAGCCGAGCTCTTTGAGGGGACACGTACAAACACATACAGTAACTGCAAACCACCAAAGAGTGCACGTTCTCCATGTAAGCTTATATTCACATTAGAATGGAGTTTGCAAAATTCTTCCCTGTTTTGAGGACTTCTAAGAAAGAAGCAGAGCTGATAGGACATACATGGAAGCACAGAGGTAGGTGTCTTTGTTAACACATCCAGGGGAGACAAGAGGAACTTGAATTCAGAGCAGCAGTTCGGATAGGTAGCAGCAAAAGACATCATGTATGGGGGCTGCAAGTGATGGGACTATTACTTCAACTTTCCTCTTTTTTGGCTATTGGGTTTGGTGAAGGGAGTAGAAGTTAAATAAAAAACCCCACAACAACAACAGAAAACCAATCCACAAACATTCACTTTAGTATACAAAAAAGGTGATACTTTTGTGCTGTCAAACCCCTTCAGGCTTCTAATGCTGCCATTGATGTTAGAATCTGAAATGGCCGAGCTGGATTCTTGGCTGGACTCTGGGAATCAAAACAGCTCTAGGAATTTACTGACATTACAGCCGGCGGGGTGAACTAGCAGAGAGCGATGCCTGACAGCTGTCTGCGCCTCCTCTTCATTAGGAACCATAGAAAGGGGTTTGCCCTAAGCAAAGGCAAGTGACAGAGTCAAGCATTGACTTTGCATAGGACAAACAGAATTTGTATTTCCTATGGGTGAGCAATAAAAGGCCAGAGAGGTAGCTGCCTGAGTTAATCATGTCCAAAATTCAAACGACACACTCAATACTAGACTTTAAATAACATTTTCAACTAACGTCTAAATATACAGTGGATTTTACAATGAAATCAAGTTACTGCAAAAACATGTTACTGTCAGCTGAACTCTTTTTCTGCTCACAAATATATATATGCAGTATTATTGATGATATAACATACTCACAGATTTATGACATCATCTACTATTTTTCTGACTGCTGAACAGCTCGCACGCAGCTCCCAAGTGCGTGCTGCGCGCAATGAGAGCCTCTAGCGCGCACACACAAGGAGGCCTCTGAGGAGGCTACAGCGGCATGCAGCTGAGAGCAGAGGATGGGCAGAAACCAGCTTGGGGGCACATGCATTGAGAGATGAGCACAAAGAGAAATATTGAACAAGCTCAAGCTTGTTCGCCACTGAAAGGCACCCTGTGGAAAAAATACTGTGTAATCGTGTAACTGAAGGCTGTGTCATAATGCAGGCTCCCAAGGGAGGGAAATAGCATTGCACAAACACTATTAATTCTGTCCTTCTACTTCAGAGTGCTTGACACAGTTTAAAAAAAAAAAAAAAAAACACAACAAAAAATGACTGATCACAGCGTATTGCATAAAATTTCCTCTTTTCGTAAAAGAGGAAAAAATCCCATTCTGTGTGACCTGAGGAGGATCTGCACACCATGGCACGCATCTCTATCACTTGGGCTGAAGGTCAGACTACAGAAGCAGACATGAGAGGCAGGTACTTATCCCTCTGTGGACCGGCTGCTCTGAAGATAATATAATAGCAGGTTAAATGTGTTTGAATAGCTCCATTTTACATATGGAACAGATACGGATCCAGGCATGGTGGATTTTTTCTAAAAGGCAGAAGGGTATTCACACAGGTTATCTTTAGTCTCACAAGGAGGCTCTCTCCAGACTCCTCTCTGCAGCCCACGGTCAGAGCCTGGCTCTGGAGAGTGATTCACATTAGCTAAATTGGGCTCCTGCTCTCAGTCCCTCTCCAGAGGGGCTGCTCATCCTCCGCTCTCTTTACAGAGGCCCCTGGAGAGATGAGCCTCACCAGGCTGAAATTAGCCTTTGCTAATACCTTCCTGTATCCAAGCAGCACAGAGTCATACTGATCTCCGAATTTGCTGCCAGCAGGGATTATTTTCATTGTATCATGTTGGCATGGAGCATGGTTTTATTGCTTTCCTCAACCAGTGGAAACAGTCATAAATCATCTCATCAGTTCTTTGCTATGGCAGGACCCCCAGACACAGGGCAGCTCCTGGTCTTATCTGGTTCCAGTGTGTGGCACATAGGTAGGCTAGTCTCTTGTTGACCATAATACTTCTGGTCTTCACTACTCATTTTTGACAATGAAAATTGTCTTCCTAGACATGATGATACTCATATAAGCCTCCAATTTTGAGCTTGCCTGCTGTTAAGTTGCATGAAAAGGTAAAAGAGTTGCATTCTTAGCTTGAAGGCCTTCAGAGATCAGAAACAGAGATTTTAATTATTTCTGCCTCAAAGAACATCCAAGGGACAGAAATCCCCCTCTTGTCCAGTGCCCTACAGTGACTAATGAAAAGTAACACGAGCAGATGTGTGCGAGACTGTTTGCATGAGGTTGGGTCTGTTGAGTGAATTAAGGCAGACAGCCTGATGTGCCATTCATTTCATGCACTTTGCATTCATGGGTTTGTTATAATCTTCACTTCAGTTTGACCAGCAGGCTGGGTTTTTTTCCCTCCTTCTTGGCCTGCTCCCCCCACCCCTCCAGCTTAGCCAGGCAGTGCTGGAAATCAATAGTTACATCAGTATTAAACCTGGGTTAATAAGAGGACAACAGAAACTGCAGAGTTTTACTGTAAGTATTTGATACTCTCATGTCAGGAATTGAGCTGGTTTCCAAAGCAGACTCGGCTGGTTTAAGCTGCTCCTTTCAGGAGAGCCAAAGAATTTCATTTGGCAGTGAAAGGTATAAAATGCAATTCTGTTAGGAAACTTAATGAGAGTTCACAGGCAATAACTCATCTGTATGGCCCCAACAAGTCACAGAGATCAAAATATCTTTCTGTATACAGTGGAAACTATTAAAAATCCTATAGGCTTCCCACACCGACAGCTTCTAAAAATTCAAAGAGGTACCACACCACAGGCAGCAGAATCCATATTTCAAACACAAATATTCTAGTCCTGTATTGCTCGTAGGAAAGGCAGTATGGTTTATTATGCAGCAGACCCAACATGCAACGGAGTTTCAAAGAAAAAGTAACAGTCCCTTCCTCCTGACTCAGCAGCCATAGCAAAGATAACATATTAAACCCTGTGAGAGGCTCCACAGACTGTCTTTTAAAGGCCAGCACTGGGCATAGCTGCCTGGGGTTTAGGGCTTCAAGAGTTTAAGATGATCCTCTACCCTCGCAGATGCCACAGGAAACAGCAGAGCTGCTGTCACCAGATGACTGGCTGGTGGTGTGAGAGAACCGACAGGAGAATTTCTGGTGGGTGATGCCTTGTCACTCGCCTGAGGTTTCCCCACACAGAGAAATATGTTAACTACCTAAGAGCACACTGGTAGAACAATCCAAATATACCCTGGATTTTTAATAAAAGAGAAAACATTCCTTAAATCAAAAAAATTAAATGACTCTGAAGCAGTGCCATGCCTGTGTAGATGAAGTGAATCATTAATATTGAACAAACAGCTGGAAGGCTGTTTAACTTAGCTGTGCTATGAAATAATCAAATACATAACCTTTACCTAATTGCTTTCCGCAGGTTCTAGCTTCTAGCAATTTTTGACAAGCGAGGCTGACAGGGAGCCTTACACCAGGCTCTGGATCCGTAGCTCCGCACAGTACCTTCCCCATCACCTTGCCAAATAAGATCCTGGTGTGTCTGCAGTGAGCAGCCCCCTCTGACAGGTATGCCTGTAGAGTTTTTCTGTTACTATGTGCCTCAGCCACGACTATCAACACAAATTATGACAGCATTAATCTTCCTTTCTCGCTTAAAATATGATTTGCGTCAGAAATGAAAGGGCAAAGATGACACCCCCAGATACCAGAGCTGATTATTCATAGCCCCTCACAGACCCTTAGTTACTAGAACTGCATGAACAAGCATAAGGAAAGGTAGGTTGGATTGGGAAAGAAGGAAGGAATTTGCTTTTGCTCTTTTAAATTCACCTGTCATCGTTACTACATCAATAAATAACAGATGTAAAAATTGCCTTTTGGGATTTTCTAGCACAATTTAATCTGTCACTTTAAGAAAGTGCACAGATCTCTCCTGAAGCTCACTTTATTTACTCATATTCTATGACTGTTACAAAGAGGGACTGACTGTTCAGTGGCATGTCATCTCGTGGCATACCTTACCTCAATTATTACTGCATACACTTAACTTGATTGTTTCTTTCCTTAATTTCACATTAACAGTTGCCCAGCTTTTTCATTCAGGAGGTAATTTTTAAGACCAGAATTTTCTGAGATCAAGACTTCCTTACAGGTAAAACTATCACATTGCCTGTTTACCAAGTATAAAAAAACTCAGCAAAAATTAGTGTTGGAACATGAAGAACATTACATAACCTGAAAGCTTGGCATCTTATTACTGAGAAAATCTAAGAAAATCTAGAAACAAGGCTAAAAAGAAAACAGGCAGTGAACACCAAGCTAACAGGATACAAAGCATGCTTGTACACAAAACTGTACAACATACAACTACATTTGTTTTGTCAGACTGGTTAAATAACCCCACGATTACTGGCAAATGAAAGATTTCTAGCATTGCAGCCTTCTGCAGTACAATATATTTTCTCTCATTTCTCCTCTTGCAATTCCCACAGCAACAATGAAGCAGCAAAAATGTATAAATTTTTTCTGACTTTGCATGCATGCACACATCCCTGTACCCCCACCATAGCCAGCAATTCCGAAAGGCAACGAGCACCAGCAATTCGAAAGGCAACGAGCAATGCATTTTGTTGAGAGACCAAGTCACATTACATAAAGAATGGTAGGACAGATAAATCTAAAAGTCTCATGTTCGGCATGTGAGAAAGACAAGCTAAAAGGAAAAAAAATGAGCTTTAGCTGAGCAAAGGCTTCCAACGGGCTGCGTTCAGGAGCACATGTATAGGTAACCCAGCGACACGGGCAGGCGTGTGTCTTCTCATGTCCCCAGAGTGGCCTGGCTGCATGCAAAGGAACGAATGAATCTTGCCTTACCTACAAACCATCAACCTGTTTCCCTTATAGAAGAACAAGATGATGATGAAAAATCAGGTAGTTTATCCTCTGTCAGCTGCACCAATTGGTTCGTTAGCGGCACCGGCTCCTGGGAAGCCAGAACTCCTTCTGCAATGTGCATTCAGAGTTTTTAATCAAAACTTATCCCTCCCCCCCAAGCTAGCTAGCTGCCAAAGAGTGGGGAAAAAAGTCTTCATGAAACATAAAAGCAGCTCATCAGAACCTTTCTTTTAGAAGGAAAAACTGCTGAAGTCCATTCAGAAGGTAGGACCCACTTCTCCAAAACAGTGACCATCAGAGGCAAGTGCACAGTTAATTATTCCCCAACAAAGGCTTGTGATAAAACCTCATCTCCAGATGGATGCTGACCACTTAATGCAGCTCCTAGCGTGCTGTTCATCGAATGTACAATTCATCTGACCTCAATTACTATGGCTCCCTTACAAGTTACTTCTGAGAAACTATTCCAAAGTTTTGGTGGAGCTGTGAACAAAGGGTTGTAATAATCAAAGTTCAGATTTATATAATCCTCTGCATAGCCAAAGTGACCTTACAAAGTCAGGAAAACCATTTCAGAACATACCCGAATGTTCATACAAACAAAGGTTCGAGCATCTCTGCAACTCCTGTGTCAACAAAAGCAGTTCTGCTATTTGTTTGTGGCAATTGCATGTGCAAATAATTAGGAAAAAATACTTGATATGACTTGTGATGCAAGTAAACACGTTAATGGTTTTTTTGGAAAAATCTGATCCACTATGGCCATATCTTTTGTCTTAAGTATGAGTTTTTTAACAAATGAATGCTAAAATACATAAACAGATAATCTGTTGCTGAAATGCAGCCATCTCTTAGAAAAACAATTTTTTCTTCACCGTATTTACAAAACAAAAAGAGAACTCTCTAAATATTTATAAGAGAGCGTCCATACAAAGTTACAGGTTTTACTAAGCTTTACGTAACTTGCACAAAGAGACCGAAAAATAGTTTGGCCACCTGACATAACGCCTGTAACACTACCATACCAGCAATTCAGTATCAGTTTCCCACCTGCCAACTTGCATCATCTATTCACACCATCCTGAGCATCCAAAAACCAGTCTAATGGGCAAAATGCAACATTGGCAGGTTTGATTCCGATACAGGAATAAGAGCCCCACTTTACTGCCTCTAAGTATCTAAGTAGCATTGAAACTGGTAATCTCACAATACATATTTAAATTTTCTCCCATAATAAGCAGCAAAGTGGTGTTCCCACCATCCCAGACCCAGGTACGAAGCAAAAGAAAGCCATTAAATTCATTCCCAGCCTATCCATTAACATTCCTCCTTGCCAGGCTGCAAGAGCCCGGCAGAAAGGACCATCCACAGGAGGTGACGTTAGTCCAAGACTTTGAGAAGTTCCTTGCTGCTGTCAGCTTGCTGGAGTAGAAAACCAACATGCTCCTCCTTGCTCCACTCTGGTGGGATTTACAGCTCCAGCTCAGAGTGCCTCTGACCTTGCAGGGTAAGGGCTAAATCAGCCAGCAGGCACCACTGCCATGGAGGCAATAGCACAGCAGCCATACAGACAAGTACTGGCTCTGCACAAAACTTCAGCGATCATTTCTTTTTATAAGTTAATGAAAAAGAGTACGATACCATCACTGCAAGAGACATGAGCGAGTGATGTGAGGCTGCATTCATTGAGCTAAGACATCTTTTCTAGCCCTAAGACATAATACAGTTTGTGTGTAACTACTACAGCAAAAGATAGGATAAGGGTGATGCTGCTCTGTCCACTAAGCTATCAGGGGAAAAAAAAAAAAAAGAGTGGGAAAAAAAATTAGACGAAAGCCCATCTTCAAGAGGCTTGGAGCAGAAATGCTGAAGTACTGCTGGAAAGGTATGGCGCTGCCAGTATGAAATTGATACCCACCAGAACACTGTGTGTGTCACGGTCTGCCCGGACACTAACTCACTGGTCAGAGCCCCGTGAACACAGCCCCTGCGTGTGCCTTCCATCTGCCAGCCCAGCTGGCTCCTGCGCTACTGCTGAATGCTTTGGAGGAAGCCTATTTTGCAACATGCTGGTAAAGTGCAGATTTCTGTAACTTATCAAATGTGTGGCATACTTGGTCATTTGACACAGATAGCATCTGTTGCTGCTTCTGCCCCATCAGAAAACACGTTATTAGTGCATTTTCTGAAACTTGCTTTCAGTTGTACTGGTGAAATGAAAGATCCGTTAACTTCTATAGCAGAAACTCACATTTATCCGCTTATTCAGCCAACCTTCGGAGGAGATTCCCTAAGTATGTGAACTCTCACGTTTCAACAGGTCCCGGAAGACCAGCATATTTTTTAATCTAAACCACATGAAATTTGCAATTTAAACTAATCGGTTCAATTCTGCAGTTTCAGCTAAGCTCTGTTTTGAAGTTTAGATGAAATCTCAAATCAACACTTAGTGGCTTAAGCCACAGAAAGAAAAATGAGTATTTTGGGGGCAGTTCCCATTGTCACCAAGAATTGCTGGTTTGGCACAGGATCCAAGGTCTCACTGTCCTTGCTAAAGGAAACTTGTATTACTTTCTAGCTTTTGGATATGTTTTGATACTCATCACTTTTGACACCTATTATCCTCCTCATCGCATCACTAAGATGGTGAGCGTGAGCTGCTTCACGTGGTACACCATAGCAGGGACTCACTGATAGGGATAGGGACCACACAGGGACAAGAAAATTGTTTTTCTTCTCAGATGTGTCCCTGATACGTACACCCCGGTGGACTGGAAATTGCTACATTGTCCAGGTGTGAAGCAAAGACAGGGAAAGAGAGATGAGGATATCATAGAGATTAAAAAGCAGAAGAGGAAGCAAGAAGCAACAATCCAAGATGTACTATGCAAATCTGAAAAGTATATTTGAGAAAGTGTATCTCACTTTTCATATTAGTGTTGAAACAAGCTGGATTCACTCTCTAAAAACTGCTTGTCATTATACTGATGCTATTTTCCATCCCAAAAGACAGATTATTCAGGCCTGGTCTATGTCAAAAAGCATGATTACACAAGGAATGTAATCTTTCTTTTTTAAAGCTAACATAGTTAAATGTTAAGCAGCGAGTACAGCTATCCTAGTGTAAGTGTGACTTAGAGCAGTTAAGCTCAATAGTCTCTTGCATGAGAATAGATATACTTCCAGAAACGTGGCTACACTGATATAATCGTATCCACCATGGAGGTATTTTACTGTCTTATACTGGAAGAGAGTTAAAGCAGCACAATTCTGATGCCTGCAGGTCAGGTTGTGCTGGCAAGGGAGAAGCAGGAGCAATAACTGAGGTTTGGGAAGGCATACATTAATATTTTAAAGCTTAACTGACATCTTCGGTAGTATCAGCAGCCCTCTAAACATCCACAGAAAAGCTGGTCAAAAAGCTAGTCTGGTCAAAAAGTTAGTCCTCTTCATCCAGCTGCCACCAATCGCTTCTGAACTGAAGAATTCTTACCACCAAACAGGTTTTCATTTCCAGTTATGAAGTGAAGGAAATGCAACCAAAGATTTACAGAAACAAATTTAATTGTCCAGGCCAAGCTATTGCCATCGTACATCTTTACAGAGTAGAGATGGCATCTGAAACCTGGCATTTCCAGCACCACAAAATAGAACTGGGCACAGCAGCAACTACAAAACAAACTGGAATTTCTACTGATAAACTAGGGCTTTGGGTTTTCCCAGGTCTCCTCCCTGCACTTACTGACCAGAGCAGAGGTTTGACAAGTCCCTAGCACACTGCGGCAAGATAGGCAGGATCCAACACCGTTAAAGCAAACTGGAAAATACAAGGCAAACTGGCATATGAAAAGTGACTCAGCTGCCACCCACTACAGCCATTGTCCCAGCCCCTTCTGCTGCCGTTGATTACGCACCAGCAGGTACGCTCATTCAACAGTCTTTCTGACCCTGTGGCTTTTTGCATGGAGGTCTTGACCACTCAACGCACAAAATGGTTCAAACTTTTTGGCAGCAGCCGTGGACAAAACCTGCATTTCACTCCCTACATTTCATTCCCTACACCTTGCCCTCAAGCTTCATTTTCCCCCATTTCCTTGCAACAAGTTAGTATCACCACCTTTCTCACACCTACCTTTGCACATACATCCTCCCTTACTTGCTGGTGCGAGGAGCAATGAAGAAACATTTGGCTATTACAGCCTTTTATTAATGCCACATTCAGCAAAACCGCAGGGAGACTGCTGACAGCTTTCACCCGTCAGCGCAGGCATGTTGGGCAGCCGTGCCGGCCCCGTGCAGTCTGATAGCCCCATCCGTTCCCGCTGCAGGGCTGCCTCGCAGCACACCAGCCAGGTGCCAGTTTTCACTATTCATCCAGCTGTAACCAGGCTAGGCTGGCAGCCCTCTGCTATTTGCACATCTCCCTTCCTTTTATTTATTTTTTTTAGGAACACACAGTGGGGTAGATCTCTCTGAGATGAGTCAGAAACAGAAAAACTTACAAGGCAACATGCAAGATTCCCCCTGTCATTCCACTGATGTGAAATTGGTACAACTTTCCTCTGTGAGATCTAGCCATGTATTTGAATCGAAGCTCAGAAAATAACTCGCCACAGCTGCACAAGAAAACAGCATACAACCCATTAATACCTGCCTCAACAAGAAGAGAGAGGAGAGAACATTACTGCTTACATATCTGCAATGAGAGATTGGTCCTCCCGGTCTGAAGGAGCTGTGACACAAAACACAACCAAAAAGCACATTTGGGGAGAAAAATGAAAACTCAGAAAAACTAAGACATTTTATGAATTCCTCTTAGGTTGCTGGGATATTCTGAATGAAAAATAATTCAAGGATGTAAAGATGGCTTCTGTACATTCTAGTGAAATATCCACACTTTTCTCCCTGCAACTACTGTTTCCGTATTTCCTTGTATTTTAATCAAGGCATAGGAAAAAAAAGTTTAGAACACCAGAACTCCAAAGAAAGCAGCACAAACCCAGGACAGCATCCTTCGCTATTTCCAACTTTCCCCCCCACGCTTTCAAAGTGCCGCTCCATCAGAAAATCAGTTATTCCCTAGCCCTGACCCAGCGACAGCCGCTTTGGGTGAGGCACCCTGTGCATTCCCTGCTTTCAGTTGTCACAGGAGCCCTCGGAGAATCAAAGGCTGCACATTACAGGGTGGGGCTTCTAGGAACACATCACCATAGTTGGCTTGACTGAAACAAACGACTGCCTCAATGTTTTGTATTTTAGCTATCATGCATACCATATACAGCGAGTGGGAAAGCTGCATCAGATTATAAATTTAACCTTAGGGAGAGAAAAAACCACCCCAAACCAAAACTCTTTCCAGTCTGTCACTTTTGATTAGTCAGTTCTCTTGGCTGTTTTATGTTCATTGTTGTATGTAACACCATTGGTTTCAGAGCTGATCTCTTCCAGTTAAGAATATGACAATATGATCTGAGAATGATGACTTCCCACCATCTGCTAAATTGCTGTATTTCTACCTATAAATATACTGAAAATAGCAGTATTTTCCACTTGGTAGGGTACTGAGAATGGACAGGTATTTGCCAGCATGCCATGTCAAGAGCTCAGAAACTTCCGTTTCCCACTGCCAGACTAACATGTACCTGCCATGTCAGGCTTCCTCCCTGCCTCAACTACGGACCTGTGCTGAACCACCGCTACTGCTCATTGCCACTTCTTCCTCCATTTCTTGATACATTCACCGTTGACGATTGTCCCAAAGAGCCTGAGAATCTATTTCTCAACCCGATGAGGGAGCACAGCTTATGCTGCTTCCTAGAATGTACTCTGACCCTAACCCAGGGGGCTTACCTGTGCACACGGGCTCAGGCACCACTCACCCCGTGATTTCCAGACCAAGCTAGATGACGTAAGGAGGGTGGCAGCTTCAGTGATGAGAACATCCATTCCCACAGCTCATGCATTGATCACTGTCATCAATACTTTCCCCCTTACAATTTTTATTTAAGACTTTGACATCTTACATTGCAAACTTGTTCTTTCACATACCTGTCACATTTTATTTTGTAAAAAGGTACTGCTTTTAACGGCACCTTTGTCCAAGCCTGCCCTGCGTGCTACCTGAGCAGTACAGTGGGCACTCTGGAGCAGGATACTTCGCCTCTTGGAGGGTGCTGGGTTTCACATCTCAACCACAGCAACAAATCAGGTCCTTTATTTTAGGAGATTTAGAAGCAAGTTACATCATAATCTTATTGCTGCAGAAAGGTTGTAGAGTAGGAAGGACAGGACTGAACCAGATCTCAAGAAATAAGTAACATTGCGGGGGGGGGAATCAAGGCAGCTTAGTGGCATTTTATTTCTGTTCTATGTCCTTGTCGAGACAATTTACTGAGTTATTTATAATAGTTCACCATCAAATTCTGCATTAATATCCTAACCTTGCTGTTCTCCAAAGGATTATAAAATTCATTATTATGGCTATTGAAACCAATCCTGTAGATGCAGAATTTCAAAAGGACTGGATAATTGTATAACTGTGAGTATAACTAGTTATGCAAGATGAAGTAATGAGGTCAACAAAGTATCGTGCTTCAAGGCATACGTTAGAGGGGTCAGGAAGGAATTACACTCTGCGTACAGCTTTGCAAAACTGGCTACACTTTTTTTTCTGAGACAGAAGATACTGTCTTCTGTAGGAGAAAACATGAGAGTTTGCTACTCCTACACATTATTCTTTTGAGTTAACTAACCACTAAATCCCATTGGGTTTAGGAGGCAACGCACAGGGAGGACAAGAGATCCTCAGCTGGTGAGCTCCTTTGTTAAGGAAAAGCTGAATTACAGAAATACATTTAACTCCACTTTAATTTTTTTGGTTTTGTTTTTGTTAGTCAGCTGCTGTAAGTCATCCCACTAAGGATTGCTAGATATCATCTAAGGTTTTCTTTAAACTTCCTTAAAGGACATCCCATGGAGCTTTCCTGCTCCTTGCAATGTTGTGTTGGTGGCTGTGATCACGCTGACACATTTCAGCTCTGTGCTTGGGAATGGTAAAATAACGAGTATGAACCAAGCGCCTTGGGCATGCAGAGCTGCCACAGGGCTGGGCCTCAGCACTGGGGAAGTGTCCTGCTGGACTGCTCCTTGCACCTGGGGGACTACAGCTGTGTCCAGGGGCAGCATACTTATTTTTATATACACTTTTATATAAAAAAAAAAATATGTATAATACACACACTTCCATGTAATTTGCCTTTTTTTGTCCTCAACTGTAACTATGACCTTATACAATCCTTGGCTGAGAATGCTTTGGTCAGGACATGATATTTTTGTGAATACTTTTAAGACTTCAAACAGACCTGATACCCTGTCAAAGATGTCTTTCTTGGAGCAAACACCTACATAAGAAATTATTTTAACACAGATAATAAATGACAAAGATGACATTGAGCCAAACCACGTGTTTATCTGCAGATTCACTCGCCCAGCCAGTCTACCTGGCACGGGGGGTATTAAGTCAGCTCTGGTTCTTGCAAGTGCTACCTAAACTTGAAGGATTTCTGGAATAATCACAGCAGCCATGTAGCAGCCCTACCCAGCTGTGCTAGAATAGATTTAAAAATGATAAAGGCTTTCCATGAAAGACTATTAAAACAGCCTTTGTTTCAAAAGCAAAATTGCCTAACAATTGAGCATCTTTTATAGAAAAAAAAAATTTGTCTCTTTCTTTCTTCCACTGAGGAAAAAGCAAGCATGCAAACAAGGGAAAAACAGGTAAGAAAGGAAAAACACACACAAAAAAAGTCAAAACTCAGATGCTTATGTTTGGTCAGACATGGACCTTCATGAAAGATTCTACTAGCTTTGAAAAATGCATTTGAGAGGAGAGAGAAAGGAGAAAGAAGCAGCAGCATTTTCTGACCTGCTCTATAAAAAAGAAACTATTCTGCATACAGAAAAGCCCCTCCAGCTCGCAGTGCTGCTGCTTCCCAGGACAAGACCGCCCACTGTAAAAATTTGCTAAACTAGAGCCCTTCCTCAGCACAACATTCATGTGAAGGCGCAAAACCCTTTGTACAGCTACGGAGTGCAAGTATGAGGCTTAATGTTAGTCTTCAATGCAAACCTGCATCCGCACTCCCCCGGGACTCATCCAGCAGCCGCATGTCTTCCCCGTGACAGGCAGCAGAAGGGGCCAGCACTGCACACCGGCCTCTGCTTCACGTCAGTCTGGTATATGAGAGATTAATGTCATCCCAACTGATATTATTTCTATTCTACCAGCAAAAACTCAGACCTACCATTACAAAGTTATCATTTTTAGTTTGATTGTTTTTTTTCCCCTCTCCCTCAGCCCTGAGTCAGTGTCTTTCCCTCCAGTCGCAGTGACAGGAGGAGCTGGCACTTGATACGGAGCAGGAGCCAGCTCTGCCCTGCCGCTCCCAGCAGCAGCTCTCCGCTGTGCCGTGTCAAATTAGCAGAAAACCATTATCAGTGCTGAGTGCTGGGGGCTCAGGAATGCCCTCGTCACCCGTGGAGCTTGCAGGAACCAGAGCTGGGAGGCAGGTGATGCACACCACAAAACATATATTTATGAACTTCAATGCTTCAGCAATACGCTGGCAAAAGCCTCTTCTTTTCCAGTCCAGTTAGTGGTTATAACACTAATGTCCAACCAACAGCTCCTTATTTGCCTTGCTTCCTAGGAAAGCAGTGGTGCTTCCAGGATGGCTGGGGCGTTGCACACCGCCACAGCGGGCTCCAAGCGATGGCGGGTTGCCGGGGAACCCCTCTAACGCGGCGCTTGTATCCCACCAGCACACACCCCTTTTCTCTGCACTTTATGAACCTGCCCAAAGGAAACAGAAGGGCCTCAAAGACGGTTTCCAACCTGGCCATCAGAAAAGGCAACCTCACCTTCAAATCTCATAGGGGAACGAAAAGAGGCCAACCCTGCACATGCATATAAGCAATGCTCTTCAATAAGATGCACGCAGAATAAAGATATATTAAACCAAGCAGAAAACACCACAGAAGTTGTTTTCCCTATCTATCTATATAATGTTATGTAGATTAACGGATGTATAATATTATAGAGACAGATAAAAGTATTACAATCGAAATTCTCCAAGGTCAGCCCTCTTGGGCACCTACAGGCACTTTTAGTCCAGCCTGTGCCAGCTTTGCTCGGTGTATGTCGCAGCAGCACTCACTGCTTTGTTTCAGAGAACGTGGACTGGATGTTCACATGTGGGTTGTCCATAAGCTCATCTCAAGCAAGGCAAGCACTTATTTTGGCAAGCGAGTGATATTTTATAGCAATATATTTTAGTAACAGAAACATGAGGTTTTAAACATGTACTGGGCAGAAGGAAAAAGAACACATGTCAGTTCCAGCCCTGACAAAAGGGTAAGTCATGCTAGACGTCAGGCGGCTTCACAGCCAGGTCCCAGTTACTGCAGACTAAGTGCCTCCAGATACCGTCACTGCAGGAGGATCCCTCAACACTGTGTGGCTCACTGTTTATAGCCCCAGTGCAACCTCCCACCAGCGGTGCCTTCGCTTATCCACATGGAAAATGTTGGTTAGGGACATCTTTCCCTAATTGTTGTTTGTCGAGTGATCTGCACTAATTTAATCTAATTATCCATTCTGCTTCAAATCTGAGTACAAAATACAATGCAGTATCATGAGGGGCATAGCGTATGAGCATATCAGTCATTGTATTAAATAACAGTAATGTTAAGGTAAAGAAAAAGTTGTAAATGCCCAGATGACCTTTTTTTTTTTTTAAGAGATGGTATTTCAACAGTTTTACACTATCTTTTAGAAACATCATTAAAAGACAATTTCACTTTTTTCTTGCCAATTTGGAACTTCAAAGAGAATATAACAGCAGCAGCGAAATAAAGATTTTGATACCAGTAAGAGTTTTGCCTTCATGGATGTATCATTTAAACTGCCAGACTTTTGGAACATTTATGATACAAAACATAGTCAGTCAGTAATAATTGTGTCCCTCAAGACATCTACTAATTTGTTTTATTGCCTTTTTGTTTTTGTCCCCTTTCATTTTCTGAAATATAATCATAGTTCAGTGACTTCATCTGCAAGGAATCCAGCAACAAAGCTTTTGCTGTAATGATGTACAACAAATGAATCACAATTCCTTAATCACCCTGTTCCCTTTATTGTTGCCTCATTTGAATTCATGGATACCCCCAAAAATTCAATTATATTTGCAATTTCTTCACAAAAATTACACAGATAAAGAACAGAAAGCATAATGGTCCCTACATTTTCTGAAATATAAAGCAAAAATAAAAAATAATCATAAGTTACTGCAAAAATAGAGAGTATGTTTTCAGACATCAAAGCTCTCTGCATCCTCAGAGGGAGAAGAAATTGCACTGAAGAACTACATGGTTTTTTCTGCCACGTGATGCTACATGGTGCACAAAAGCAACCTTCCCCACTGGAGTAAGAACAAAGGTGCTGTTACAAAAGAACCACGAGATGAGATTGGAATTACAGTAAGGTTTTTTTATTCCCGTTTAAGACTTGATAATGGCTAACAATATACTCCATAGTGAGGGGAATCAACATCCTGGATGTAGAACTGCCGCACAAACAGCCAGACACACGTGGTTGCAGGGCCTCATTATTGGCTGAAGAATCATCTTGAAAGTAATTTCTTAGTATTTGCATAGAAGGAAACACTTGTATAGGCATTTTTATCTTTTTTCGTATTGTCTCTTGCTGTCACGATGATGAGAACAGTAATGAAATTCCCCTGTGCTGTACCTCAGAAACTGCCTTTTCTCTTGAAGAACACACTCCTGCTGATACCTTTGATCTTCCTTGTGAATCTTTTTGGTTCAGAGCATGTCCCATGCCTCGTTTACTTTGGTATTCTCATGAGATCCCAAGATAAAAGGCCAGCTTCTGTCATACCCTCCAAAAGACTTTCTGCAAGCCTCAAGAGACAGTTTTTAAGCATTTCTAATGGATACAGTATCCCAGGGACTTTCAGGAGCGAGCAGACATCCAGCCCCCTGCCCCATCCCAAAGCAAATCACTCAAAAGAGGGGCTGAATAGGCTCGGCACAACCTGCAAAGCCTGTCAAAGGTTTGAGGAGTGAGAGCTTGGTTCTAGAGCACAAGCAAATGCCACATAGCAAAATCCCTCAGTCTGCTCAAAAGATAAAATAAGACAAACTGGTATGTATCTGTTCTTCCTTTCAGATAATCGTCTTCAATTTCAACCAGTCCATTTTCATATTTCGGGTTTCCAGTCCACATCCCCAAAAGTAATTTGCACATAAAAACTGGGCAAACAGATGTCGTTCCATGTGATCAGAGCACACAAATGCTGTTTGTGCATATAAATTACATTTTCCTATCCCCAGAAAATTGACACACTAAAAGGAAAATGATTTATCTCTAGGCAAGTCAAGAGACATCAAGAATAAATATTTGATCATGAAACTAACTTCAAAAACAAGGGGACCTTACGAAGTTTATCACATTAAAAAATCCTTACCTGAATTAGGACCATTGTACTCAAATTGGAAGCTAATATTCAATTTCTACATTGAGACCACTTGAAAGTTTGGCTAAGGAGCTAAGGCCATATCCTGATCTTACTGATGCTCTTGTAAATGCACTGACACCAAAGGAGTTAGTCTAGATTTTCACCCAAGGAATGGTAATTTTGACCCATACTTGAGTTAGTTTTGTTGGAAGACATGCTTGGAGAGGTCATCTCTCTCTTTTGATTATCTCTGTCTTTTTTAGGGGAACAGTGTAAAATCCCACCAGTCCAAATTTCAGGGTATTCTCTTCCTGTTGGGAGAGGAAAAGACTTTACACACATTGATATAATTGTTTCCGACAGGCTCTATGCAAATCTGAAGCTTTCAGTTATGGAAGGTGAGGAAATGTTGTGCTTCCAAAACAACCACCCTAGATGTAATTTTGCAGAAGCAATTAGTTTTAAACTCGAGAACAAGAGAATTTAATTCTTCTCCTAAGAGACAGTAATGCTCTTTTAAATATATGCACAGGCATTTAGATATTATATGTGCACTAGAATAACAGTAACTAATGAATAATAATTTGCAGTTTGCTCTCATTTTTCCCATGGCTTTGGCTTTCATCCCCGTGGCATCCGACTGCACTCCCAAGGCCAGAGGGAAAGTAGCAGAAACTGCGCTGTGCTGAAATTACAAACGCTGTCCGGTTTCTCATTTGACAAACCCATCAATACGCCTAGCTCCTGCAGCTTCACACAGAACCAAAATTCAAAGCTATAAACCAAATCTTGGGAGACTTTTGCACAAAATTCTCAGATTTATAACTAAGCTTTTTTAACATTCAAGTTCCTGACAAGAAAAGGTATGATGATACATAAACTTCCAAGCAAATGTCAAGTTGGCAGAATTTAAAGAGGAGCAGGAAGGGAGAGCCAGACCTGCTGCCCAAGAAGCTTCCAACTGATAGCAAAAGTAGCTTAAAACTTACTGAAGAAGTTCAGTAGAAGCCAGTTCCAGGCCTGCGCAGCAGCAGTGACTTCAGGTTCAGTGCTGATCACCCCCCTTTAAAAATTGTATGAGGACTGCCAGCCCAGTAGGCTAACGCCTTCTAGAATTGTAATTATTTAACCCATTCTGGGCAAAGTGAAATGGTTTGCCATTGCACCTTTGAGAAAATATCAATGTCCCATTCAAATACATCTCAGTAACTTTGGTCTTATTTTCAGCTTTCTAAAAATGTAGCCTTTTCTCAAAGGGCTGGATCCTCATGGTCCTTAATGTCAGTGGCAGCGGCTCAGGTCCCTGTCTACCCCTGTGTTTCCAGTCACTGCTGAGGACCACCAGCTCCCACTGTGAGCAAGTTCACAGGGAATGATAAGAAATAAGGAACCCCAACTGTATTCCCACAGTTTACTGACATGATAACTGGTTGGAGATGGGGAAGGGCACCCCAAAACCAGAAGGGAACAGATGTGCATGAGTCAGAGAGAAACACCCTGATGTCTGCTCATGCATATGGGGGTTACAAAATGGTGTTTTACCTGAGATTAACTTGCATGATTAAAAACAAATCTCTCATCAACCCCTTCCCATTCCTTTCCTCTGTGGCGATGTTGCCCCAGATCCTGACTGCATATTAGTGCTCAGACTGACTTGATCGGAAGAAAAAATTTCTGCCAAAAAGTGAAAGACAAGAAAATGGTACTCATGGAACCAGACTGGTAACTGCCCATCTTTTTCTTATTTCTCAGGGAACTTTTTCCCTTCTGCCTTTTCCTCACCTATTACAGAATCAACTGAGCACCTGCATCTTCAATTCCCAGAAGGTGGACAAGCATTCTGAATAGCTCAGATGTCAGCAACAACTTAAATATAACCTGCTCACTTAGATGACCAGCAGACTTCCAGATAATATAAGAATCCATTTTGAGAGTCTAATTGTATAAAACTGGTTTCAAATGCAATAACAAATCCGATATTAAGATACCAAAATGAGGATTCAAACACAAAAGTAGCTCTTTTTACACGTATGAGTATCCAGTCAGGCAGACAGGATTATCCTAAAGTGTGCTTATATTAAACAAGTTAGGTCTTCTATATCTGGTAACAAGATAAAAGTATAAAAATACATCAACTCACTGGTTTCTTCATCTGAAACTTCAGTGAAAATATTTAATGCACAGAGTAGTTTTCAAAACTTAATTGATTAGAAGAGGACCTGCGAAAAGAGGAGCTGTTCTCTTATGTGTAGGATTACTTTTGTGAGAACATGCCTATTTTTGCCCAATTGTGTAAATTAAAGGTGTTTCACTGGAAGACTATGCATTCACATTAACAATCCACATTAGTGTGAATTTTTGCAGCAGCACCTTCTCATGTGCAAGATTTTATGCTTTGTTGTGCACAAAAAGTGCATGCACAGACATGCAGAAAGCCTGTAAACCACTGAATAGGTTTAAAACCCCTTGAATCCCTGGTCCAGCACATCTGCTTTAAGGACCTAAATACAAAGAATAAAACAGCAGAGTCAAGCCGTTTCACTGTGATTTCCATAATTCCACCTAGATTTCAAACAGTTATTATTTAAAATTACCCATTTGTCATTTAAGCCCCAAATACCGCTAATAGCAGATTATACTTAAAATTGCTCTAACAGGTCTAACTCCCACACAATGAACACTGCAACACAGAATGGGAACCCTGGGGGAATTTGTTTCCCAGGTAGAAAAGTTTAGACTGTGAAGCTGCACAAAGAAAGAGTTGTACCAAACATTTGTACATGGAATAACATTTTCTCCCAACAGAAGTCTACTTAGGGAGTAGTCTACCGGAATGAGGTAGGGGATTAACCTATATCCCCTTCAATTTCTACTTTGGCATGGCTCTTTTTTTCTTAGCTGACTATTCACTGGCAGTGTGGAAGTTCAGGGCAGCAGGATAAGCGGCACCAAAAAGAAAAAAAAAAAAAAAATCCAAAGTGTCCTGGGACTTGCTGCTGTGCTGCTTCTGGACCATTCCTGAAGGTTTTCATCTTCAACCTTGCTTTTACATCATGAAGTTAAAGCATTAAAAATACTTACCTCCCCTTTTTTGCTACCATGCCTCACACACTTGTAAATAAGCACATACCTTCATATCTCCCAGTAGCCTGTCTCTTACAGCCTTCTGCTTTAATTCCCTGTCCTCTACCACTTCTATGACACTACACACTTTTTTTAGCAAATGAGAATTATACTTTTGCATGATTCATATAAAATCTTAGCATAGAAATCTAGCTGTAGAAAAGCGAACCTGGACAAGTCTACTTAAATTATTCTCCTCTATGTGAAATCACCTCCTTAAGAATTATTTCTATCAATCTTTTCTTTCACCACAGAAAAATGCCATTTCTAAAAATGCTATGAAGATAACAGCAAAACTATTCATAGTTATTATATGCTATATGATATGGAAAAAGGAATATATGCACTTGAAACCTACAGTTATCTGTGCCGGCAACTGAGCTACTACATCCCTTCCCTCCATGCACCACAATTGCCATAGCTTAAGGTTATATGAAAGTACCTAGTAAATACTAATAAGGCAAGAGAAAAAATGAAAGAAGACATTTTGGCACATCCGCTTTCCCCATATGTAAAAGAGGAACAGCAGTTGTTTGCTAAAAACATTTGCAAAAGTATAAGTAGCCTGTGTTACTGTGCCTCCCTAGCATCTTCACTGGAGTGGTCTCATTTATTTCATACTTGCAATTCTCAATAATAAATTATTTGATTTAGTTCAAAACCTCTGAGAAGTCTCAGCCTCCAGGTATGCACAAGCTGCTTCCCTTAACAACACACTCTGTTCTTTGAAAAATCCCAATGCGTGTCCAGGTTTGGCGTGTTTCACTCAGGAGGCTAAAATAAATTATTGCAGAGTAAACAGCGTTGGTAGTGAAAATACACTCACTCTGTGGGCACCTGCCTTATATTGTGCTCATACAAACGCATACTGCAAACCATTGCTAGGAAATTCTCTAATTCTCAAATCCCATTTTTACTTGCTGCATGCAGAGCCCTCAGCAATAAAAACGACACTTTTCAGCGATGGTCTTCCTTTACTGCTTGTACAGGGGACATTTGTTTCCTTGCTCATGGGATCCTCGCCATCCTTGCCTCCACCATCCCACTTATTCCTCTAACCCCACAGATCTGTCTGTTCATTTTCCAACCTCCAGTGTCCCTTCTGTGGCACAGGCATCGCCACTCAGGGCTTCTCTGACAGCCTCTGCTGATGGGGAAGGCTTAAACCTTGCCAGGATCCCTACTTGACACATTAGGTGGCAACTCCCAGGCAGCCTGTACTCTGACAACTCAATACTTTTAATTCTTGAATGACCAAGCTGTCATTAACCGCACGATGCAGAGTGTTTCGTACAAGGGAATTCCAGGGGCATCCACTCAGTTGTGTTGCTAACATAATGTGTCCAAGCCCAAGCAAAGACCTTTCAGATTAAACCAGATTCAAGACCGAGTAAAGAGAATACAAACAAAGCTAAAGAAATCTGTCTGACTCTGCCTTGAACACAAGGACATGGTACCTATCCATGATCCCACCTGTATAAATATTTGATCCACTGCAGGGATTTGCAGAAGTTAGGCTCAACATTTTAAAGCTATTCAGTTTCCTGGAGCCATTCAACAGCTTATAGGAGGGGGCACAGGGTAGAGTTCAGAGATACTGGCGTGAACCTAGGGTCTAACTTTCACGCATTATAGCGGAAATATGTCCATTTTCAATGTTTCTATTTTTTTTCTTTGAAAGGAAGAGAAGGGTAGCTACTTGAATACTAGATTTTCCATGATTTCCTGAAAGATACTGCCAACAAAAAAAGCCATGTCTAGACTTTGCCCGAAGCTAAAACAAACTATTTAATTTCTCTTCAATTGATGAATAAAGTTCAACTTCTCCTTTTGCAGATTTTACAAGGCAGAACAAAGAACAATGTTCCTCCTTTTCTGTGTGTGAAAACATTAGTTTTCCCACATTTTTACCAGGTACAAAAATAATTTAAAGTGTACATTGGTACAGCACTTTAGCCAGGACCAGTACAGATGCAGTGAAACATTTCAATATAATTTACAACAAAGAAAGATTCAAAAGGATTACCTGTCATCCAAGACACGAACATTATGACAGTTAAAAACACAGAGTCATAAGGAAGTGTTCTTGAACCATAAAAAACAGATTTCAATTTTTACTTATTTTACATATGCATTCACATTTTAATTTGATGCTTTGGATAGGCTGTTTTAAAAGATGCATGTAATAAAACCTGAAGGCAAAAATGCTTCAGAACCAATCTCAAACTATGAATTTTGGAAGTTTTTGGATTTGAGTTTGCTAATATGCCCAGTATAATGAATACTTTTGCATACGAATAGCATCATGGGCTATCAATAGCCCATCCCAGGCTACAAAAGGAGAAAAGAGATGACCTAGAAGCATCTCCAGAATTGTCTTCACTGTTGACTAGAGCCTTTTCTCTTGCCATCTCTCTTCTTTGCAATTATGAGGTCTGTGTTAGTAAGAGGAAACATAAGAGTTTTGAGAGTAATTATCTGAATAGAAGAAGAGATGTTATGACCTCAAGCAGGATAAAAGCTGCAGAGACTGCCCAATAGAGGTAAATATGCTCCAGAACACAGATTAAAAGCCCATTCTCAGGCTTCTCTCAGTATTTATCACATGCCAAGAATGGTTTGCACTATATTGTCTCAAACATAGATATCTCTCTTGCCATGATGAAAGCTTACGCTGCATTTCATGGAAGACAGAAGATCACTGCATACTACAGAAATACCCCAGTGACTGATCGTTCCAACCAGAGATCATCCCAGAGAGAAAGATTTCACATTTCTGTCAGGAGGACAAAATAGAAGCATAGATCTGCCTTTAGTCACCAACAGACCTTTTAAGTACAATAAAAATCTACCACTAATACTCTACTCACTGAAAAATAATCTGGCTCATTGCTGCTTTCATTTTGGATGAGTTCAGCTGTAATAAGGTGCACATTCAAGCAGGCTGGGTTGTTGTGTATCTACACCCT
Organism: Gymnogyps californianus; assembly: GCF_018139145.2. Classification (NCBI taxonomy): domain Eukaryota; kingdom Metazoa; phylum Chordata; class Aves; order Accipitriformes; family Cathartidae; genus Gymnogyps; species Gymnogyps californianus. The sequence goes on from NC_059484.1 coordinate 3,635,407, forward strand.
GTCTCTAAATGTAAGTCTCTTAAAGTCTTCCACTTTGGGGTAAAACCACTGAGAAGAATCCAGCAGGATATTGCCCTTCCTATCTGTCCAACTCTCAAGTTCAAATAAATCAGTCTATTACCTTCTAGAAAAGGTGAAGCAAATAGACTAGTAGACATGAACTGATCAATAACTGAAGTCAGGACCTGATGTTCTGGATGGAAGAAATCAGCTCCAATCTGTTCATGGTTGAGCTTGTCAACTTCTTCCACTCCACTTCCACAATGAATGATTAAATTCGCTATAGCCCAGGTCCAAAGAGAGCCCAGCACATATGAGAGGGTAGCAGCAGCAGTGTGTGTAACAACACATCCCCGAGGTGGAAGAGCTGCCCGATAGCTACATGGCTACAAACGCAAACCCTAACACAACTTTAGGCATGAAAGAGAGCAAATCTTAGGTTGTCATTAGAAACAGGCTTCTTGAAAACCCAAGGTATTTCCTTGATGACAGCTTTGTGTGAATTGCAATAAGAAAGCATCTTCAGCAAACATTTTCCTGTCAGTGTTAAATCCCAAAGTTTGCAACACCACGTTTGTTCTCTAATCAAAGGTGAGAGTTTATTTCCAATGTCAAAGCTGAAAGAAAAGCAAGGCTAAGTAAGTAATTTACAAAAGAAAGAAAGAAAGAAGATTGCTAAAGTCCTTTTGCTCTTAATTAATGCGGATTTCAAAGCCAAAGGGAATTTTGCCTTCACATTTCACCCAGAACTTTGCTGAGATTTACAACATCTAGTCTCCTTCCTGGCACACATCTAAAAGGAAAGAGGGAATTTACAAGGAGGCAACAATTTACAATATTTGTATTTTAGCGCTGTCATGCCCTACTCTTCCGAGGAAGTCTTTCCTGGTTTTACCACTGAATACCTAGCTACACCAAGGCATCACATTATATGCTGTAATATTGCTGTAGATAGCTGCTGTGCTGTTGAACTCCTGTAAGATGTAAATGTAATTGAAAAGCTAAAATCTGGGAAGGAGAGATGCAAACGTTGCTATGCATTGAAACATTTACTTATTTTTAAGTCAGCCAATGCCTCTGCATCAAATATAATCAGAGAACATCATGAATATGATGGATTTCAATAAGCAAGGCTTTATTCCTTCGTGCATTACTAATGTACAATAAGGTAAAGAGGATTCTCAATATTTCCTTTAAAAATTAAAAAAATTATGAGATTTGAGGTGTAAATGACCAGGCTAGGAGGCATCTGTCCTCATACAGAATATTTTCTTGGCAACCACTAAGAAAAACCATTCAGGCCGCGCTGCGGTACGGGGCAGGGAAGACTGCATCACCAACAACATGAAGCAATTCTTTACATCTGCTCAGCTGAGGCGTCCTTGCAGCTCTGTGCTTTGTTAAAGGGAATTACAAATTTTCAACCAGGTAGTTTTCATCCAAGTTATAAACGTTCAAAAAAAAAAAAAAATCAATCTCATCTTGTACGTGCTCAGTAGAGACTGGTTACAGTTAATTAATTCCTGTGTTTATGTGTTCTTCCACACCAGATGGCTTGGTGAGCTATTCAAGCACTCCCAAACAGGACATTTTTTGGCAAGTTCCTTACGGAGACTGGACACCACTGGCAGTTTGGCAACAGCTTCGTACTGCTATGAACAATGAATAAATAACGCTGACAGGCTCAGCTGTTCCTCTGTTCCAGGAAACGTGCTTCCATCTTGATAAACCAGCTTAGTGAGCATAATACAAATGCAGATCCAAACGGGCTTGGACTGGATGTTTATCTGTAACCTCAGAATACGCAGCCTTTCTCAGTAGAAGCCATTTCCGTGGAAATTCCAGCAAGACACCATTACAAAGGAATACTCTGGTTTTAGATCTATCTACAACTCAAAGTGAGAAATCACTTCAGCCTGTGTGTGTTCTGTACATTCCACAGGAAAATGAGGCATCCATTTCACAGATGAAATGGCACATACCAAGATTTATATTAAGCCTTTAAAATGTTCTTGGTAAAAGTGACTCACAGCTGAACTTGGTAAAGGTAAATGTAAAGGTAAAATAGGGCAGAAGACTGAACTGTCAAAAAGTCAGTGTTCTATAGTTTTTCTGCAGAAAAGTCAAATCTATGTCAGGCAAAAAAGACTATTTATGCAAATAGCTGTTGAAAATCGTCAGGAATTATTAAAGAGAGAGGAATTTCGTTCAACAAAGCCATCCAGTTTACAAGTTTCTTGTGTGTCTCTACTCGCAGTCTCCTGTCGGATGTTTTTCTTTTCATCTTTAAACTGAGAACATCTACTTATTTCCAATCCTCTGCCACACAGTTATATACACTGCTTTGCATTCAGCAGAGGCCATGGGGTAGCTGCTAAATGATCTTCCTGGATTTTTTGCTTATCAGGAGTAGGAAGAGGAGTACTAAAAAAAAAAAAAAAAGATTTTTTTAATGATCAGGCTGTAGAACTTCATGGAACTTCCCATGAAGTTAGAGTGACCTTCTCCATTAAATTTAACTGAAGTTAGATCTGGCCTTCATTGAACATGAGCAAAAGTCTGCCCCAGTTGGTTGCCAAACATCTGTGAGAGGGGCTTCCATGCTGAAAGCTGTAGCTTCAAATAAGAGTGCCTCAAACAACAGCCCCCTGCAGCAAACTGAACAGGCTGAACTTGTTAAGAAGAATCTCCGATTTACACAGTGGTAAAAACTCAGCATCACTGCAGCCAGAGTTGGTTAAATATTTATTGCCTGGCAATTTTAGCTTTTGCTTACTGGTTATTCCCTAAAAGATTTTAATTATAACAACTATGTTTATAGCTTATTGTTTTCATGTATGTATGTGGGTTTTCAACAACCTGAAAAATCTCATATCCATCCAGACTTACTGTTCATATTTAGACTAGTTTTATACAGGTTAATTGTAATGACTCCCAAGAGTTACCTCTGATTTCATCACTATGAGATGGACTCAGTATAGTTCCCAAACCGCCCCATATGGAGAATGCATGGCTGCTGCTGCAGGGTCAACCTTGGTCACAACCCTATTGCTCATGGCTATAACCTCATCTCTTAATGCTTAATTGCCTTTTCATAACACGTTTTTTTGGGATATCATACAACATATTCAAGAAGCAGCAGGAGATAAAGCAGGAACAACAAATGATAGAATATTTTAAGCCTTACTATTGCCAGTATTTCACATTAACTGTTTTCAGGATATGGCTATAATCTCCAAATCAAAATTACATCAATCATAACCACGTTGCGCTCCCAGCTAGCCATCCGCTAGGAAGAAGGATGACACCTTAGCTCTTGCATGTTGCTGCAATATTCAGACTAGAGAAGACAGCTCCTGCTGTGCTGCTGAAACCCTGGACTGTTAAGAATGCAGTTACTCCATGAGGATCATCTGGACTGTCCTCCTCCCGGTGAGAAAGGTGGAGGCTCAAACTTTCTTTAGGCTGTGCAATTGGCAGTGAGCCCCACCAGAGCTACCCGGGGTGTGACAAGGGTGTCCCAGACCAGCGGTGCTCGTGAAGGGCAGAGCAGGATAAGGACAGACATCCAACAGAGTATCAGGTGTTGGAGGAGCTGAACAGAAATAACTGGTTCTCTAGGACAAAAGCAGGTTTGCACTACCAGAAAGCAGTTTCCCTAATGCATACATACATACATACAGAGCCAGAAAAGCATTTCACCTTTGCAGAAAAGAGAAACGTGATTTTCTTTTCTAAGCTGAATTCTGAAGCAAATAGTATTTCCCTGGCAGACAGCAAGTGTCAGTCAGCATTTCCAGCCTCAAGGAAATATCACCCCACTAAATTTGGGAAGACTATAGTCCTTCATTACAATTTTTATTCTCCAACCTTCCAGCTTCACCTCAAAAATAATTTATGAGCTTTGTGGCAGATAAAAACTCCCTTCTTTTAAAAGGAGTTACACCCTTCTGCTAAGAAAGCAGCACTGAAACGGGTCCTTTGGTTCATTTCTTTTTGTAACATTCACCTCATACACATCTCTCTTGACATATAAATAACTAAATTATGCGTGACTGAGATGCTTATGATTACTGGATCCACTAAAAAGAATACGAGACCCCGGGAGGACAGAAATCTCCAGGCACTGAGGCATCACCTCCCTCCTCTCTTACTATCTGAAAGTGGAATAGACTCTGATCGCATTAAGAGAAGATGAGACCTCCAAGCAAAATTTTGAAAAATGAAAACCAGACGGAGAAAAAAAAAAAAAACCAACAAAGAGTTTAGACTGAAAGAAAAGAAACAAGAAGTGGAACAATTAAAGCTCCTAAATAGGTAACAATCACTGGTGAAATTTCAAAATCCTGGAACATTTAAACAGAGCCCTGGTATCCACAAGGAAGGAGATGGACTCAAGCACAATGGAGACACATGATAAATAGTGATTTTTCTTAGAAGTTGCCCTGAAGCCCTGAAGATATTGATCTCCTAAATATCATTCAAGTAAACTGGGATGACAGAGCAAGCTATTAACCTCAAGTTTGCAAGTCTGAAGAATATCGCAATCCAAAATACACCTGTTAGGAGATACGAATATTAAAGATGCCCGCAGAAGGAAGGGGAGCCCGCCAAAGCATTTTTGACTGTTCTTAAATTAATGAGCCAAAACAGAAATGTGATACTTTGGCAGCTTTTCTTATAAGACAGTGACTGTGCTCAAAGAAGAGACTGCTGACAAATACAGATCTATAGGCAAGGCTGTTTCTGCCTTCAGAAAAATCATATTGTGTTGAATGAAAATGTTATAGTGAAAGCAAGGTGAAACTAGACTAGAGACTCACCATTTAGAAATGAAACTGAAAATCAGAAGGTCATCAGAGTAAGAATTCAGAAGAGATTTCACAGGTCAGAAGGCAAGAGAAATGCAAAAGAAAGCATTGCAAAAGATATAGCAAAAGCACAGCCCCAAATAGTCTCCAGCACTTCAAAAACACTGTACCAAAGCTACAGAAATAACCATTAAGAAAAATGGAGCCCACTAGCAGCAGATGCAAAGGAGGCAACCACACAGGTGCATCAATAGCGCTGGAGGGGCAGCACAGGGGCAGCCATCAACAGTCTGTGAAAACAAAAGCGGAGACCATACCTCAGTACTCTTAGCACATGATGATACAACATTATTTGATATAACTCTTTGAATTACGCATCAGTGCTCGTGGTTCAACTTGAAAATATTGTGGAAATCTGAATGAAAAGCTTGACAAACTGGTGAAACCGAAAATTTAATGTAAGAACAGTTCCTACTGAAAGACTGAATCAAATACAAGCTACAGTGGAAAGTTAAAGATGTGCAGCTAGGTTTGTTATAATTACTGGGAATATTAGGATTAAAAGCATATGTAGCTTTGGGCTTGATTCAGTGAACAGACACTACGAGACAGAAAACAATTACTAAGTCCTCAAAACAATGTGGAATGCATTTACGTAGTCACAGGAAAACATAAAACCCCGCAGTAAGCCATGAAGGTTGGTAGGTCTACAAAAGCAGGACAAAGCCAGCCCATACTAACTCCAACTGGACCTATACACATGATCACAGAGCAGTGCTAGTGGTGTAAGTACTGCTTATGTGCCATTGAGTTTCTTAAAGTTAAGAGAGTTTATGCTATTTATTTAAAAAGGAATGTGGCCTCAAAACCCTTCAGGCATTTCTGAACATCTCAGGTCATGATTTCCTCACCCTAAATACACATTTCAAATTTACCAAACAGACACAGCAGCTCACGCTCTGTACAGCTCTCCTAGGCTCATGGGAGCAGTACGTCAGTTCACCATGTTGTCTGCAACTTGAAGATTATGCGTATACACATGAGTTTTGGAAAATTCAGGCCAGATCCTTAGGTTCAAATGAATATAAACCAGAGACTTGGATATGAATAGTCACATTTACACAAACAGGACATCTGATGTAACCCTTTCAAATACAGCCATGTTACTACAGCAAGAAATGACATTTCTTATAGCTGCCAGAACACAATCTGCAAAAGGACGTCACCATACACAGTTATGCAAAAAGAAGCTTTTAGTGGTTTTAATTGGTGTTGGCTTTGTACTTTCTGTTTTCCATTATGGGTGTGAATGAACTCAAAACTTCAAAACAAAATTCCACTGAAATTAATGAGTTCTGCACGACAAAACGAGACTTGCTGAGCTGATACAAAAGTCAGCAAAAATTGCTGGAAATTACTCTGAGGTTTAGTTGAAAAGTTAACAAATTTCAGTGAACTCAACTATTAATACAGGTTCTGAGTTTCATCAGTATCATGGCCAAACAGAACCACAAGCAGAACCTCATACAAAGAAAGAGGTCTCCAGAATTTCAAGCAATGCAAGACAGGAGGAAGCTGTGGGAATGATGCATAGATGATGGCATAACTGTGCCTTCTCACTGTGTGAAGCAGGACTTTGACTACCTTCCTTACCATCCTTGATTTCATATGTTTACGCCTTCATGATGAAAGAAGCACAAGGGAACTATAGTATTTGGCATCCCTCTTCATCGTAGCATAACTGTAGAGGATAACTCCTGGAGCCCAATGGAAGAAATTATATATTCATGAAGTGCAAAGTGACAAATGAGTTAGAAAAAATGCCCTGCTTGGCAGCTAAGCACCAGACCACAGACAGGTGCAATTAGAAGCAGAGGAAAGTCATCCAGAGCAGCAGGCAGTGACATCTCGGGGCACGGTTGGCAGAAGCATGTTTTTCGAGGACCTCCTCTGGGCAGCTGAGTTGTTTAGCCTCTCACGTGAGCTTTCTGACCTCTCCTGGCAATAATTAGCAACTTTGCTCAAAACTTTGCAGATAAGAATTCTGCTTTCTCACTTTTCAGTGGAGAAATTCCTCTTTTGCACCATGCCCAAACTGCACAGAAGTGAGTGAAAAATAAAACAAATGCGGAAAGTCATGAGCAAATCATCCAAGGAGCAAAGCACAGGCACAAATCAACAGAAATCTGAATCCAGTTAGGCATGTTGCTGCTTTCTTGCACAAGTAGGACAATCTTCTCCCTGCTGTTCTGGCAGAAGGAAACCATGAAGATTTTCCATCAGCAATTTTCCACAGAACTTGTCATTCAGACAATTTTTTACGCTCTAGAAACACACGGAGAGATTGCAGTTGCAATACTCCACTGGATGCCTACATTTGGCTGCAGGGCACAGGAGCTCCCGCTGTCTCCAGCTGTAACTGAGCAGCTCATTACCTGAGGAGTCTGGGTTTATGCAGAGTAGGCTCAGCTGTTCCCCATGGTAAAACTTCAAAACTACAGAGCTGTCTCTAGTATTTGCTTTAGGTAAATAAACATTTAGCTATGAATGATTACATGATAGTTACAGACAGGTATTATTTACATGGTCAGGAATATTTCCAACTTCTAAGTACTCTTTAGAAAACAAAAAAGAAATCCCAGCAAACCAGGCAATATATTGCTGCATCACCTGCATTTGTGTTCATTAGTCATCTCATTTCTAGCACCTAAGACCTCCTGCACCATCAGCACAGTTCTGTTGCTGCAGTAGTGAGAAAAATGTCATTCATTAAATAAAGAACTTTTACTGAGAGATGTAACATACATTGGGGCTTCATGTTAAAATATCAGATCAATTTGATTAAGTATATATTTTTATGGCACATGTCAATGGAACAGATAAACAAACACTGAAATTAAAAAAACTGCAGAAACAGCTTCCACCTAAGACGCGATGCAAGAGCATTTACAGCTAACAGGCTCCAAGTCATAACATGAGACAGAAACATCTCCCTGGTCTGGCAGGAGCAAAGAGAAATGCAAGTGTGCATGTGTGCTCATGTTTATGGAGGGTGGAAGAAAAAGTATATCCAAAGTCAACCTCCCTTTGGATGCAACAATTGAAATGTGCTTCTCGAATTTAGTCTTGGACCGAATCAGACCCCCCAATGCCTCCAGGCTTCCAGAGTGTCTAAAACCAAACTGGAAGGTTTGATTTTAGAAACTTTACGTAAAGAAGTCTTGATCCTGGCATTTGAGAGATCTGCAGATCCTCAAAAGTTTGGTAAGGATGATGCTCAATACTGCAAAATTCAGTAAAATAAATCTCTCACTATCACAAACTGAAGCTTGAGTAAGGGCAGCAGGAGCCAGCTTGAGCTGTCAGGTCAATGCAGCACTGCAGACATCACCCCAGCACACTGCTCTCTCCTTCCCAGAACTGCAACTGGCCCCTGATGAGCAGCCCTCCTCCAGCTGCAGACAAAACCAATTCACATCTCTCTAGGAACAAGCTGCTACTGCAAACCATGCTGTGTAAAAAGGTCTTGCTATTTTTTGCAACTCATTTTAATAACTATTGCAGTGTAGCTACGCTTGTCTGCATCCATATGTGAATAAAAGGAGTGTGTACCTCTGATGACGGGGACAATGTAAGGCTATATCTGATAACTTGTGCATTCGCTTAACAACTTCAGTGTTCCCAACTGCCTGTGTGCTGTTTTATTTGAGAACATATCATATCTTTATTTTTGCCAACGCAGGAGATGATAGCGTATTTGCACCTCTATCTATCCTGAAGCTGGATGCTCCTTCACGACTTAATGGAGGCACATACTTGAGAAATGCTTCATATAAAGTGGTCTTGAATCTTAACACCAAACTCTGCAAGCAAGCCTCAAGGAAACTAGCACTTTAAGGAAAGAGAAGGAAAAAAAACCAAACCAAAAAGCAACACTTCCACAAACACAGCTCCACAACTGACAAATACTCTGGACCAAGACAACATTTGAACTGAAGAATTTTGCTTCTCTGTTCAGCTGAGTCAAAATGGTTTATTTTAGGAAGGCCAAGTTACTGGCTGCCACTCATCTTTTGCCAAAAGAAGTGGTTGTTCAGAGAGGGTGATGGTCTCCCAAAGGAAATGGCACATTTTACCCTGTAAGAACTTGCCACAGAGCAGATGGTCAAGTGCTCGATGCCCTGTGTGGAAAAGGCCCAGGAAGATTAGTTTCCTACATCTACAAGCAGAGACAACCCATCAACTGAATTCTTAGCAAGGCCACGGAAGTGTGATTTCCCCTCTCACGCCCTCACATCACCTGCAAACTGTCAAACAGGCCCTTTGGCAAACTCTGCTCAGCAGCCTGAGAAGGCAATCTCTTGATTGTCTCATGCACTGGCTTAACAACGGATTTGATGCTCCCATGGCATGTATCTTCCTTCTTCTCCAGACAGATCTATTAGCACCACCAGGAATGTGGCATATTTTCTGAATATAGTCCCACACTTTATAGACTGTGATAAGTGTCAGGTAGGTAAACTAAATTAGGCTAAAAGGAATCAGAATAAGAAGGAGCCATCAGAGGTGCCCCTGAGAAGTGAGAAACCAACCAGGCCTTTATGTTATTATCAAGGCTAAAAAAAATTTTGACCCCAAAGAGAGAAATAGGTACATCTGCTTGTATGAGATTTATAAATAGTTATTATATACTTAGAATAAAGAAGTCTGAGCTGTGACTTGTTCCTTTTACTCTGATCTCAAGTCAATGCAGATGCACACCCCAAAGCCCTGTTCACAGTGCTTCTGAACCCAAGTCCACCAGTGACCTCCAAGACCATGTTTAGAGCTCTTGAGTGTCAAGACATTGGGTTTATCTCTCCCATTGTTATCATTGTACTCCAGTCCTACATGAATTCTTCACGAAATATCTATATTGCACTCACAATAATTTCTATTATATTTATTACTGCACATCAAAAACTTGGAAATAGTTTTCTTCCAATCTTATTTGTGTAGAGCAGATCCTTGAACTCACTCTCTTCCCAGCTCATGTTCAGAGAGTCAACAAAATTCACTGTGCTTTCCAGAGCTATGAAGTATTAGAAGCTTCCCACAATCACTCTGCTACAATATGAAACAAATCAAAGGTGTCTCGGATCTCTGTAGTATTGTCTTAAACAACAGCAGGTGGAATGCTATAGTTTACAAAAAGTCTTTAGATTGTGTTAGGAGGTATTGCGTCCTGAGGTTAATAGTTCACAATGCTTGCCATATAATATTTAAAAACAGGTAAAAAAAAATCTCTTAATATCTTAGGCTCTGCAGCTACATCATATTTTAAGCACTATGAAAGTTTATGTCCTCTGCGACTGGCTAAATGTAGCAACATCTAAATGAAGAGCACTCTCTGGTTTTTTAACAGAAGCTTTATTTTTTCACACCCGGTTTCTTAACCCAGGTTAACCCAAACACTCAAAATTCTTTCTACTTAAAAATGCCTCCTTGATTTGAACAGTAGTAAATTCACCGTACCTTTGATTTAAAAATCATCTCCAGATACTTCTAAAAAGACATTTTTCAGATGCTAAAAGGCATAACAATAATAATGAGATGCTCTGCCTGAAGAAATGAGAATATTTGCTATTTGATTTAAATAATTATCTAAGTTATGATAATAAAATCACAAACATTCCTGTTAGTGAGCGTATTTTGCCAGCCCTTACTCACACTGGTATGTTACAATTCAATGCAACACACGATCCACTTTCAGGACCATAATTCATTTGTCACATTGAATCCCATAATTTTAATCTTCTGTGGCAAATACTGTTAAATACGTGCTCTTTCTTACACGATAATTTATTTGGAACTTTGTTATTTGCTGATGATTTCAGACTAGAATATTTTTAGAAAGGATATTTTTCTTCTCAATTATAAGATCAACTCTTTCTTAATAAGAGATGTTTTGACTTCCAGGCCCACATGCACATCTTACAGCCCTGATTTTAAAATTCATAGTGCCTTCCTATTTCTAAGTATAGAGGTATATACACAGATGTTCAGCAAAAGTTAAGCGGGTAGCACAGCACTGTGCACAGTGCACCAGCAGCACTGTGAAACTAAACTAATAAATGCATAGTCTTGAAGTTTTCTCACAAGAATTAAAAAATACAAAGCAACAAACATGTTGTATTAGGCAGAAAGAGACGGTGTTGTCTCTGCAGAGAGCATTGTGCATTCTGGGTGCTACAGCTCACGGCGTCAGTGTCCTTTTCGGGAACCAAAGAATCAGGCCTTAAATCCCTTCTTTGTTCAGCACTAAATGTTCCCTTTCCCAGGATTCAAAATCAGGCTGTTTCTGTGCGGAAAAGCTTACCTTATGGGAAATGATAGAATCAATTCTCTGGTAAGTAGGTTTTCCAAGGTTTGGTTTTGTTGTTTGGTGTGGGGTTTTTTTTTTCCTTCTCCCCTAGATGAGCAGCTGTTGGAAGTTGCTTGAAGGTTTAGACTGGCTGGTACCAGTCCCTGTAGGAATGTATGAGGAAGCAGAGAGTGGCGATGGAAGTCAAAGGTGCATGAAATATGCAATTTATGACAATGCTGAACAACATGTTTCTCCAGCCTACTCAGGGGAGCAGCAGTTTACCCCCAAGGGGTCAGCATACATCTGGAGCTCGCCAGAGAGATGCACCCAAGCCAGCAGCACCAGTTTACTGAACAAAACTGTAGCAGTGACTGCGTGTCCTACTGAAGGAGCAGATGATGCTCAGCCTCCGAGGTGGGGAAGAGGGAACAGGCAAACGGTGGGGGGAGAAAGACACAGGGAGACAAAAGGGTGGTGGAAGGATAAAGAAGCCAGAGCAGATGAGGAGCCCAACAGGAGCAAGTGGGAGCTGAAAAATAAAGCAGAGGAGGAAGAATACTGGATTTTAGGGCCAGGGGCAGGAAAGAACTGGCACCAGAACCGGCAACTGTATTTTAGCATGAAGGCATTACTACGGTGAAGTGGAAATGGGACCACACAGCGGGGCAGAGATGTATGCCAGCTCGCCAGGAACAAGTCACTTCCAGCACCAGGAGCTGTATAACCACATGATAACATATCGTACAAACGGATATGCATCTTAACTCGGTGTTGTAGGCTGACCTGACACCATGTATGTATAGTCCAAACATCTCTCTAGCACAGTAGAAATGTCTTAAACAAGGTTTACAAGTTCATCTGCATCGGTTGGTTTTATTCCTTTTTTTTTTTTTTTACTCATTTTAATTTCTCTTCCTCTTTAAGCAGCACAATGTTTAAAATTCATCTTTTAAATGTGAAATAAGTAATCATGTCATCAGAGAGAGAAATATACAATTGTATAATTACAGTTGATAGACAAGATCTAAAGAAAATGCTCAGAACATGATGCCAACTTTGGTGAGAATCAAGTTAGTTTCAGCAAGTAGCAATTTTTTACATAAAAACCCAAACTCTTTAAAAAAAAAAAAAGGCAGAAAGGGGCAAAAGGGGGTAAGCAAGATAAGAATATATGAAGAAAATATGCAAGACTACATAAGAAAAATTTGTTTAAAAAGTGATGTTACGATTGCGAAACTAACAGTGAGGAGAAAAGGAAGAGAGAGTCAGAATACCTTTTAAATCTTAAATGCTAATTTAAGATGCAAACAAATGAAACAATGTATCAGCATTTCCTCAGTCCTGTCCTTTGACGTACAATTTGCAAATCTCACTCTTGCAGACTTGTATGAAGAAGAAAACCCTAAACATGTATAGGATCTTCAGCACTACAAGTGTTTGCTGTGTGTAACCTTGGTAAAGCACCATGAAGTTGCCAATAAAGCTCAATTTTTTTAAAGGCAAAGACAAGTCCTAAAACTTCTTATTAAATTAGATACTCAATTTCTGAATACAAAAATAAGTGCCATTTCTGAACTGGCAATGCATACGCATGCAAAGAGGTGCTCACACAACTTTGAAGCAATCTACAGATGAGAGGAATCTATCAGGGACACTCTCTGCTCAGATTATGTTCCACCCTTTCCTGTCCGATGCCTGACTTGTGGCATTAAAACATCCCACAGAAATCATTAGCGGGTTTGTACAAACCCTTCTCTTCCCTCAACCCTTAGACAATATCGCTTCCAAGCAAACTATCAGGTACAGAGAAATCACATCTAGGGATGACTTAGAAAGTTCAAAATAAAATAAAAATCAAGCCAAATAATTGCCAAGCAATGGTTTGCCACACTTGATCAGATCAAGAGCTCATAGAGTCTGTCATCTTTCATAGAATCATAGAATCGTTTAGGTTGGAAAAGACCTTTAAGATCATCAAGTCCAACTGTTCCTGAGGCACTGCCCACTATCTGATATTCAGGGGCAAGAGCTGGGGAAAAAGGTGTAGTTATTTCCCTGTACAGTACATCCCACGTCTGCGTGTCCAGCAGCGCAGGCTACGTCACAGCATCTGCTTGAAATCAGAGGGAAGGGACAGGACACAGAACAGATCCAGCTTTCAAATGTAAGTGAGACCCTCACAAATCTAGGAAATGTCAATATGCAGAACTACATAGCTCATCTCTAAGCCTATTAAGCTGGTTTGACTTTCCTTTTATACTACTTTTTAAAAGTTGGCTTTCAGTTTTACTATTTCTTCCTGCCTTGACAATACCATGTTCCTCTGCTAGCCCACTGAGGACACGGCTGGTGTTGAAGGCACACAGGAAGCCCGAGGGACACAGCACACAGCTCAAGGATTTCAGGCTTCAGCTGGCTGGGAGCCATCCCTGCCTCTCCAAAGACCAACTACCAACACGGGCTCCTCTGCCAGGTCAAATAACACTTCCACCTGCGGCACCACGGCATCAGCCGGCCTTGGTGTATGCAGCACTGCCCAGGGGCTGCAGGATGGGGGGAACGTGCGGAACGAGGGGCTTCTGCCTATGGCTCCACGCCAGGATGGAGATCCCAGAATCGCCCACCAGTGGTGCCAAGCAACTGGGAACAGTAATTACATGGTTGTCTTTAATTAGGTTTTGCTGTATATCTGATCTCATGCACCTTGGAGGCAGTGTCATCAGAGAAAATGCATTTCTGTAAAAGGTGTGACATACAAAAAAATAAAATTTTACCAAGAAGAAAGCAGTAAGACAACATGCTAGCAGAGGAAGCTATTACAGGTGATAAAGGAATGCTCTCAGGAAATCAGCAGCCTGGTAAGCTTTGCAAGCTAAATATCAGCACTGTGGTACAGAGTTAGAGAGCTAACGGGTGGTATATTTGCTTCACAGAAAAAATATTTTCAGTAAAGCAGTAGAGATGCATATGTATGTCTGCTACAAATATTTAACAACTCCACAGCAGCTTGAAACAAGCAGACTAAATACACCCATCATTTTGAACCAATCTCTGTTTCCAGTGCTGCAGAGACAGGTAACACTACCCTCTGCTGTAGGAAACCACAAAGTGCCTGGCTGGACGGTGCTGCTGCCAGCACAGCCACCAGCCCCAGGGAAGCCTCTGGACACTGTCTCCTCCTCACCCACAGTGAGCACACTGCTGCTTTCCTCAGCGAGTCACCCATGGCCCATTCTGGTCACTGCCCTGAAGCTGCTGTGCAGGGTGCAATGGCAGCGGGGAGCTCCAAGGTCCCCACGACTCTGGCACACGCAGTGCCCTTAACCGGCCTTGCAGCAGCCCCGTTGCCTCTGGCTCTGAAAGCAGGGGATCACTCCTTGGTTTTGATATCAGAGGTTTTATAAAAATAAGTGCATTGAATTACATAGTTTAAAAAGTGTGTATGTACTGAAATATACTCACTTAGGCTTTTGTTCTTCTTTATATTAATTTATCATTTATATTACATATAAATGGTTTCTAAGTTATGTTCAGTCTTTTATTACCCTTTCCCCATGCCACATTCTGTTCCCTGTTCAAATCACAAAGTCATCTGACCCAAATATTTATTTCCTGGAAGGCTGAAAAAGAAATACAGTTGCTCTGTTGCAATCAACAGCCTAAAATCAGAGCCTACAGCTCAGCCTTCGCCCTAAAGAGCACAGGACAGGGCTGCTGAAGCATCTCCTCTTCCAGGGTACCTCAGCTTGCGCTGAAGGGTCTCTCCTAATCCCTCAGGCACCCTCGTCTTTCCATCAGGATGGCATACAGCATGCAGACAGCAGAGAGCACTGTTATCTGCCTTATAAACCCGAGTCTGAGAAATTCCCAACTCCCAGGCTGAGGAAAGGCAAGAGGGCTTAGCTGAGAGCTGGATCCTACATTGCCCCCTGCAGCAGCATATGTGTGTGCTCACAGGGTAAACGCGGAGAAATCCAGCTGAAAAGGGCAGCCGTAGTCCCAGTCCCTGGCGCTCCTCTGCTGAAAACTGAAGGTATACTCGCAGCCCTGGGAAAGTTCGAGATGCCATTCCACGTTGCACTGATGGAAAGGCAGGCCCCTGAGTGTGCTCCCCTCAGGCAGTCACACCTCCCCGGCCACACATAAGGATGCAGCCCAGCTCCCTTCCCCTCCACAACATGTATGTGAACGAAAATATTAATGCATGTGTCATGTTTAAAAAAAAACGAGCGATAGTGTGTAAATTATTTTTTTTTGTTCTGTGCTACATAATCTATTCACCTGTCACGAAACTGAGTTCACAGTATCTTTTTGACTCTTATTCAAAATGACATCACTGTACTAAACGAAAGATTTACTCAAAAAGACGTAAAATGGAAAAGGTTTGAACCTGGCTTTCAGCCCACTAACCCTCTGCAAATTCAACTACTGTGCCCCTGGTACTGCTGCTACCAATTTAACAAAAAAAGAACCAGAAGTGTCAAGGACTACTTAATGGGAGGAGTGTAATGCTTTCAGTTTTAGACATTTCAGAAAATATTACAGATGGCACAAGTGAACTTGCAGCATCCCTAACTGCACTTCTCACAAGACAGCAAGGCAGCTGGACTGCAGAAAAGGGTTCAAGCCTGAGGTTCTTTAGTCAGAAGATGAATTTATACATTTTAAATTGCATCAATACAACTTCAGCTTCTGTTGTGCAAAGACCAGATTAGACAGAGCAACAACAACTCAATGCATTCAACAAACAGGACGGTAGATACGGAGCTTTCCTGTAGCACATTAATACCTTTACCAAGGGCAAAACCACCTCTGAGCTGAGACTGCTAGGGGTGCTGGAAGGATATGTGTAAGGAGGATCTGCAATGGTAGCAGGCATGCACCAGTGTCAAATGAAAATGTGGGATAAACAAGAGCTCTTGCTTGCACAGATTTATGTCTAAGCTCCAGAGCAGGAGCTGAGACCTCTGAGGTAGCTAAATAGTATCTTAAGTTGCATGAAAGATATAAAGTCATGTTATCTAATAGTCTGTTTCTCTAGCAGCTCCTGCTGAAGGCATTTGAAACCCCACACCTTTACAAAGGTCAGGGCAAAATGAGATGGCACCAAATCTTTCTGAGTGTGAAGGAGGTGGGGGAGACACATTCAGCCTAGAAATCCTTTCACAAAAAAATCACACTTGCATATCTATTGATCTTGATTACCCTAAACCCTGTCTCCACATGGAAGTATCCATCACTGCCCTGCTTTCAAACTACTGCAAACGCCTGCAATGGCTGTCAGCTTATATACAGCTCTGTCCAACCGCCCTCAAACAGCAGCATTTCCCTTTCTGCATGTCGCTTTTCATCACAACCTCAGACCACAGTGCTAGTCTCTCATGCTCAGTGAAGACAAGAAAACCTCAGACTACAGAATTTACCTAAAGAAATATTTGCAGCCAGAATGAGCCATCAAATGAACCTATTGAGACTGGAGATTGAGCACAGGGAAGGTATTTCACTGGGTAATACATAATTAAGCTGGGGAAATCCTTCCCACGGCTGTTGCAGTCCATGAAGTCTTATTAAATTCAAAGGTCTTCTAGAGTTCAATAAATTTCTAGATTACTGATCTCTAGAGATTAGGAGTTTATTTAGGGAAGTACCTGGATATGCTTGCCATGCTCTAACAGCCTTTCCTTGGCACCCGATACCCACACCATCTAAGACAGGTTACCGAGTCTAATGGGCTTTTGGGCTAACCCAGTATGGCAGCAGTTGTGGCCAAGAAAAAACATTTTAGGGATTGCACAGTTAAAAGGAAATGAAGAAAATTATGCAGCTGCAAGGTCTGTGAAAACAGGCAAGAGTTTTTGTAAGTCCCAGACTTAGGTTTTATCTATAGAGAACAGTCAGTAAATGACATTTGAATTGCTTTAAAAAGTGGCTTAGTTATTATGCATTACACCCACTTGTTCCTAATGCTGATGGTCTTTAGCCAAAATTGAAGTACCCTTTGTTGGATTCAGTTTATTATATTTTGAAAGTGAAGTAAAAGAAGGAGAATTATGGGTACTTCAATCCTGAGAAAGAGTTATCAGCAGCTCTAGGGTTTAACGCACTATAACAAATACAGACTGACTTCACACATTAGGTCAGCATTAACCATAAACAGAGTTAACCTAAGATAGGAAACTGAGGCAAAGATCTGGAAAACTGCTGCTTCAGAGCCTGAAGTAACAGAAGAATTATGGCCACAGGAACAGAGAATTTCCCAGGGGACAGGACAAGGGCCCAACAACTTGGGAGGACCAAGCTGCCCTCCTCAGGAACACAATTCCTGTGTGACCATTTTAATTTTGCATCTGTAATACAGAAATAACAGCATTTCCTTTTGTCACAACACTTACAAACAGATAAGCTTGCTAAAGACTGAGATGCTCAAAAACTATGGCTACAAAGATCAGAAACAGCTGAGGTAGATCTACCAAACTTCAATGGGGATTTTTGTAACTTTTTTTCAGCTACCAGGTGAATAATAGCTTATCTGAAAGACTCTGAAGAACATCATTCAGACTCAAGCAAGAGGTCTTCAGACAGGAAATTCTAGCACCAGGAAGGAAGCAGTAATTCTGTGTAGATATCTGTGGTACCAGAGTATGCCCCTTACAGCAACTGCTACTTGCTAGGCTGCTCTAGTCTTTTAGCAAGAAACTAAGCTCCCAAAACTCACAGGCCAGACTGTACACAGCTCAATTGTTTTTTTTATAGACCCTTAAGACAGCACTGCTGAGCAAATTATAAACTTATATATCCAGAATTTCATTCATTGTCTGTAAAAACCACCCAAGTCCAGAAGGTTGGCGGAATGATGCTTCCCCAGCTCTGTTCCAAGAGGGCAAATCTGAGCTCCACGCTGCAGAGCCTGAAAATTAATTCAAAGATGTGGCACACCACAGGCACTGCTACAGCTCTTTTGCTTATGAGTAAGGCATAAACTAATAACACCCTCAAATGATTGCTGTATCTGACTACGGGAGTGCTTTTTAATTCCATTATTTTCCATTCAAGTTTCATTATTGAAGGAAGAGGGGGAAGAAAAGCAATTAATGGGAAAAGATAATAAACAAAACCCATGTAGATGAAGAATCACCCGTGCTCACTTGATCCATTGCTGCAGGCAAATTAGATAAGAGGAGAGGCAGGCAGAGTTTTCTGAGCAATATGTTCTATTGCAAGCTCAAAATCTTGAAAATCAGACCTTGAATGTATTGAAACAATTACTATAATAAATAATATTCATTATAACAAATACACCATAGTGCAGCATGCTGTCCTCTTGCTCACCCATACCCAGCAAGAGCCAAACAAAGGGTATTAAATGCTTTTAAGCCTGGCTGCAAGATTTGGGTCTTTTCGTTAGAGATTTACACCCACCTTTGCCAAAGATAGGCTTTCTGGCCATGGGCTCATTTCCTTTGTTCTGTCCCTCAGCTTCTACATCTATGAAATAAGAGCGACAACACAGAGCCCCCTTTGGAAATAAGCCCTGTCCTACTAACTAAACGGTACAGAACTGAGGATGGGCTTTTCCAAAGTAACACCTCAAGCAGCGCAGAGCTGAGATGTGAGACCATTAACTGTTCCAGCTATGCCATGGCCATACTTCTGCCATGCTGTCACCTCACCTAGTCTTAATGCGTTCAGAATTAAAACCAGGAAGTTCCCACTGTGTTCATGACAGCCCTCCTCTCTAAAACTCTAGATAGTGTGCATGCTTTTGCAGAGCTCTTTTTGGATGAGAAAGCTTGGTATTACCTTGTTATTTACTGAGTAGGAAATTCTGTAAATGCTGCCATAACAAAAAAGTACAGTCAACCTATTTACCTAGGGCAGGGTGTAGAGAGGGTTGAAATACTGCCTAATGACTGAATTTGACATTGCAGAAAAGATATTCCTGCAAAATCACAAGCAATTATTCCCCCCCCCACCCGCCCCGTTATCTTGTACCAGCAGCTTTACATAAATACTTGCAAAAATTTACAGAGGACTGCTGATTATTTGAACAGGCGGGTGAAAGCAGAGCACTATTAGGACAGCTTGGTAAGGGTTAGGACTTTGGCAGACTCTGCATCAAATGGTTTTCACAGCATTTGTCAACAACCTCCACGTTCACTGCATTGCAACAAGGAAGGTGGGTCCCTGCGACAGACAGACCCTGCCTGCTTGCACAACTTTAAACCTTCTTTCTGAATTCAGTCCACATTTGTGTTGCTCAGGCGATACCAGCACTGTGCATACTTGAAAGTGCAACCTCCAAAGAGTTAGGGAATAAGGACTGAGGCTGAACTCACCTGCAGTTTTATGATGAGTGGAGCGATATGAAACACCCTTGATAACACTGCTGAAATTGAATAAAAGCAGTGGGAGATGTGCACAAATGGGGTTTTTGGAAGTGCCTCTTGTTGGCTGAACTCTCTCCCCCTCAACGTGAAGTGGAAAAGCAGTTACTGGGGGATTACAGTTCCAAAAGCTTCAGATAAACACATTTCCCCTAAGAGCCCCCAACAGCTTTGTAGTTCAAATCTACTTTGTCTGGACCTGTTACTCTCTGCTGTTCCGTTACAGAAAGAGGCTGGGTATGACGCCTCTCCCTTGCATATAGCTCAGGGCTCATGGCATGAGCGCGATGGGAAGAGAGAAGCGATCTCTTGTGTAACCCACCAGGCACTGTCCCCTGCATGAGGTTTGCCTGTCACCACACACAGCCTCTCTTTTCCCTCATTTCCTTGGTACCTTCTAATTTTAAGGCACAAAATTGCTTACCTACTAGAGAGAAACTGGAGCCTAAATGCTAAACTATCCCTCTCCTTAGGCTGCGCAGGAGCGGTGAGCTTGGTACTGAGATTCCTGGGAAGAAGCATGTCAAAAGTCAACACACGAGAAATCCTTTTGGATTTTGTCCTGGAAGCATTTGTACAGCTTCACAGTCCTGTGTAGTCCATTGATCAGCACGTGCTTAAATGGTGAAGGACTGCAAACTTCAGAACAAGGCTCTCCAAACAAAAAAATGATGTGGTGCATATTTTGAGACCGTGGATTTCTCTTCAGATGAAGAAGGAATGATCTTAATGGCTTTATCGAGAATCAAGAAAGCATTCCCTATAAGTCTTTTTTAAAGAAAATTAGAGCAAGAACACTAGCACATAGGCAAATCCACTAATTCTACACACTACTTTGTGTTCATACATTTCAAAGCACCCCTCCAAAGACAGCAAGCACCACAGTCCATTTACAGACTGGAGCCAAAATACACAAGGAACCAAAAAGATCTCTGGGTCAGCAGCATGCCTGTGGCAGCAAGGGCACATCTCCTGAGACAAACTCCCCTGGGCTGTACCACCACTGTGTGGCACGAGTGTTCTGGCATCAACAGTTACTGATGGTACAATACAGACAGCCTGGTACAGTAAATTAGGCTGTTTCCTGGTTGAATTAAATTTTGATCACATACAAGTAGGACGTATGCAGCATCCAAACCCATATCATCAGTTATCGTCAAATATATTTTCATTCATGTCTGATCATTCCTTTGCTTAAGGTTATTAGGGTAGTTTGTTAGTTCACTAAGATAACACTAAGGCAGATGCTGCAACATGGCCAAATGGTTTAAACATAAAAAACATTTTTAAAATCCTTGTTTACTATCAGTTAATTTGCTTCATTAAAGTAAACTACTACCAAGCAGCAAATACAGAACTGAAGCAAAAAGAGTCCCCAAACAAATAAAGACTCAACATTCACATGCAGCATCCGTAATAATTCACAATTATTCATTAAGTATTCACAAGCATCCTGACTGTTTCTGGGAATGAACTTCACACAAACAAATTCTTAACACTGTAGAATTTCTCACTCCACAGTGGCCCACAGCTCTCTTCTGAGCACAAATTTGGGTAATAATTTATTTTTATGAAATGCTCCATCATGAAAATGCAAGCAGAAATTACACTTTGATTGCCATAAATGCCATCAATTATTTGTTTCCTGCGCAATGGTTACAGAGGCAACTGCTATATTTTAAAAGCATCATGCAGACAACATGAAACATTTATTTAAGTGGTTGCACACTGCAGAGAGCTTAATTTAACCAGACTTTATTGCACTCCTCACTGGAATGAAGACCGGCAGTTTGATAGTCAGCACTTTTCACGGAAGCTTAAGCTCATTCAGAGCCACTGAACGCAAAATTTTTACCCTGGCATGCAGCTTGGCACAGCATGACACAACCAACTGTATCTGAATCTGAGAAAAAGACCATTTATGAATAAGAACCATGACTGTGCCCAGAGGTAACACAAAACTTCCAAAAACCAAACGACAGATAAAGAGAGAAGACAGGGCAAAAATCCCATCTCACAGCCAAGTTCTTAGCACATCCCAATTTCACCTCAACCAGAAAAGTCTCTTTTTTACTCTTTTCTACTCACATTTTATTACTCTGTATGTTCTGTTTACAACTCTTGTTGTAATTTTGCAGATTACTTGGGACTAAATTAACTGGACTAGACTCCATTATTTTCAATGCTGCAAGTGTGTATTTCCTGCTGATTTTCCTACATCACTGGTGCATCATTTCGTTGATTTTTCTTTGAGAACTTATAAAATTTATTTAACCCTCTGAATCAGCAGATCTGAAGACCAGGCTCTTGATCAGCTTGTCATTTATCCAAATAGCAGTATAGCACAGGGGACCTCCCGTTCATATGAAGGTCTGTATCCCTTTGCTAGTACTTCTGCTCTTGAGTGCTAAGTATCAGTAACTCCTAATTTGACTTTGCATCCTGAAGGGAAAAGCTGTGGGGTACATGAGCACAAGCCTCTGTATAACCAGACAACATGCAAATGTTGCTCAAGTCTTCTGCCTTCAGTTCTGGATACCTTCATCATGTTTTTTTTTTCCTATAGTCAAAGTAATTTCTCCGCACATGCTGTTTTCTTTCTTTGTGAAAATATCATCTACTGCACCCAGGAAGAATAATTCTAAGAATCAAAATGTAAACGCATTCTGCAGGTGACACATGCTCAGCGCTTGGAGGAATTTGCGTCCCAGGCAGCAATGAGACATTTCTGTTCATCCGGAGACTCCACATGAGCCAATCTGCCGTGGTGCCACCTGGTGCCGCTCGGTTATGTTACACAATCACCTTTTTAGAGCAAGGAAAAAAATATGCTTTTGCCATGATTTTCAAACACACTCCCAACTAAATTGCTGTTTAAGATTAAGAGGCCCCAAGTCACCCATTATGTTGAAGATGGGCACAGCATAGCACTCTCATGTCTAGTATTTTACCAATATACAAGAGGAAAATATAAAAAACTACATGTGCAAGACAGGTTGCAAATACAGAAACTCAGATTGTGCTCAACAATGAAAAAATAGAAGGGCAACGGGCTCCATGTGGATGAGATGTCCTCCCTTCTGGCCCAGTCTCTTCCTGTCTGTATTTACACAGTAGACAACAAAAAAGGAACAGGAATATCTGCAACTCCCCAGTTTAAACAAAACGAGTGGGAATGAACAGAAAGAACTAAATTTATTTTTGAAGAGTTAAGTACAGTTTGAAAGAGAGACATAGTGATTGCCTGAGGCAGGCAAATGACTGGCTGAATAAAATTAAAAAAAAAAAAAATAATTATCAGATGCCTGCGCACACGGAGCAGTACACCCTCGCTCCACTGGAGTGTGCTGTTTGTTTGCAATAGGAATATCAGCTCTTGGCTTGCCGGGGCTGCAGGTAGTGCTACGATCTCCATCCCGCCGTACCCCGCACGCTGCTGCGTGGATCTGCAGCAACCCCTGCTCTAACATGGCTCTGTGTATTACAGACGTTGGCAGGATTCAGTCAGCTGCTCTGATGGCAGGAGGCTGTATCAGCGGCAAAAAGGCAGCTACTCCACCAGTGCTGCTCATCTCACAGCAAACTTTACCTGGGACTCATCCCAGGCAGATCCCCTTGCTCTGAACACAGCCAGCCTTGAGGCTAACAGAGCTGGTGAGTTCTGTGACACTGCCACAAATACAGATCTTTCCTTTTGCTTGCTTATTCAATAATTCCACTCATTAGCCATCGTGCAGGTTAATTAAAAAGCAAAGGGGGCAACAGCAGCCTATACTTTGAGGACAGTAAAAGGTCTCAAGTTTGCTTGCTTTCAGAGAGAAAAAAAAAAAGGAAGAGAGATCAATGCTGTTGCGAACGTTCAGTGCTTGAATAACTTTGCCTTCCACAGCAAATATTGAGAGCCAAACCTCGAATAGGGTAAGCTGGTCTTGATTCAATGAAGCCAGGGCAGGTTTATACCACTACAGGCTTTGACCCTTAGAACCTAATTTATAGTGGCTGGTCGTGCAGAACACAGTCAATCAGTGGGAAATCAGTGGAAAGGACTAAACTCTTAAACTGGATACATGAACCAAGTTATTTTCTCTTCATAGTATACATTAACAGGAACTGCTCTGCATAGTAGCAATGAACTTAAGGAAGCAGTTACATTTAAACTAAGAAGAAATCCTGTCACCAACCCCACTCATTCTTTCACCTACTACTGATATAAAATCATCACACTCCTGGCAGGCATCAGAAAGAAAAGGGACTACGGTGATTAACTTGCAAAGTTTTGTGCCTGTGACTTGAGAGCATCCTCTTAACAGACTTTCAAATAAAAAGGCACTTGGATTCGAGCTTCAACAGCTGCTGCTGGAGTCAGGACACTACAGTACAGCCAAGACAGAGACAGTGAAGTCTCAGGTTTCCACTTGCAAATTACTACATAACAAGAAAGAACCAAAAAGACCTTGCACAGTAGGGTAGAAAAACCATTTACTAGCTCTCCTCTTCACTTATTTTAAATGAGAAATGGGAAAAGTAGTCAAGGAAGCCCAAGCCTTTAGGCAAAACACTTGATGCAGTTTTGAAAGAGAAATTACACAGCGGAGCCGCAATGCAATGAAGATGGAGACAGGAATTTATCCAAACTCTGCAATAAGATTCTGTATCTACTTGTTACCTTCCTTTACCTATTCCATCCTTACTTTTCAAATGCCTCACAACTCAGCCTCACCCTGGAGAATGAGAAGGGCTCCTACAGCCATGCTATCACATCCGAGAAACCCTGCCTTCACTCTGAAACAGCAGCAACTTTGCTGGTCCTCACAGCTACAAGGACAGGCACTGTGTGCAATGTAACGCCCAGGTCTGCAGAAATGCAGACAATGCCTGCCATGCCTGAGTGCGCCTCACAGGGCCGGTGCTCCCCCTGGGACCCCAAGGCTGTCCGTGGGGAAGATGCTGAAAAGCAGCTTAACTCACTTGCCTGGGGCACTGTGTGTGCCCAAAGCTCCCTCCCTGCCACCACCACTGCAGAGCAAGCAGAGAGCCTGGCTGCCTCCTCCCTGGCATGGCTGGGTTCTGGGGCATTTCTGCTTCACAGGAGGATGGGACAACAAGGGAGCTTCAGTCCTTTCAGGAGAGGACAACCACATCCCCTCTCCCCAGCATGCAGTGATAGGAGTCACAGCCTGTGTGTAAGGGAAGACACATTCAGTCTTACTTGAAGAAGTTCAAATAAAGTTGACAAGACTTCAGCTTCTTCCTTAAAATTACCCAGTAGCATGCCATGTGGCCATAAAACAAACTGACTACCATCAGTTTTTACTACACCATATATAGTGCATACACAATGAAAACACAATCTACTGCCCTAGCCCACAGGAGGGGACAATTTGTTTCTGAGATGAAGTTTGCTTGCTAATAATGGCTGGCAGCAACTGCTGCTGCTGTCATAATGATAGCGCTTTCTTATTTTTATGTCTCTATTCCCTGCAACAATCTAGGTGCCTCGCCGTGAACTAATGCTGCCATCCAATAAAACATTAAAAAAGGCATTAAGTACAGCACGATGCCAAAAGCTACTGCAACTACAAACAGAAGTGTCTAAACGACCCTGTTTAAGAGTCTGGAGCATACTAAGGAAAATGTTTGTCTTGCTTACATCACAATGTCCACCATACATTCCTCACTGAAAGCCCAGGCTGATGAGGTCAGGAGCAGGTCCCCAACACATAGGGACGAAGACAAAATTTTAATCTTCATACCAGTACAAATGGCCAGGGGCTGCTCTAGTCCCAAGCACTGCTATGGATCATGCATGCCTCCCCATGGTCCCTACATGCAGTAGAAAGGTACAAGCCTTTCTACTGCTGTGCTGTACTCCCAGAGCAGATGAAGAAACAGCTCTTTAAAACCGCTGCTGCAAACTATCGTTTGGATCTATGCACTCTTAAAATGTACAACTGAAAGAACAGAGATATGGGGGTAACTTAATTTTTCCTCTGTAATCCTCTGGGACATAAGAGCAGCCCCTATGCTGAGAACATTGATGAAGGAGGGAGACGTTACTTTGAAAAAAGAGCAGATGCATCCGTGAAGCCGAGTGCAGAGCTGACTTTGCACTGCCCATCCTCTGAGCAGGGGAACTCCTAGTCCGGGCACTGTGCAGCCAAATCAGAGCAGAACTGAGCCCACCTGTCTGTTAGGCCACATGTGCATTTCTAATGATCAGCATCCTTTGCACACTGTCCCATGTCTACCTATCGGTCACTACAGAATGAGCTTTTGCATCCCACAGGATGGTAAAGCTTTTGAGGAGAGTTATTAGCCCACATACCCCAGGAGACAGCTGTTGTGAGTGTTGAACAAAAAGACGGCACAACTCGATCCGATGCCGACACCCCTGCGCAGCCCCCCGTGAGGAGTCAGTCAGGCTCACCCTGCACAGGGGGCTGCCCAGCATTCAAAATGGTTTACCCATCCTCAGGGTGAACCTCCACGACTCAGCCACACCAGCCTAAGAATCAGGAATGGCTTGCCTGTGATTCTCAAGTCACATGTAGCTCTGAAACATGAAAGGCAAGGCCTGTGCCATAGCTGTTTCACACAATTAATGACATGGCTGTGCTGGATAATCCCTGCTGCCATCTGTCAAATGGCCAAGGCCAGCAAAGCCAGCTCAGTCTTAAGCTGACAGTCTAGCATCACCCTAAAACAGAGCAGTGGGTCTACTGCAATCATCTGCCATGGCCCTCCTGGCGTATGTGAAACTGGAATTACACTGTTCACCACACAAAGAGATTGCAGTGTGCTGATCATAACCTAGGGGTTACTGACCAGGAGCTTCACCGACTGTCTGAGCACAAAGCACTAAACTCTTTCAGCCTCTGAAAATCCTGTTGTTTTCCTGTCCAGTCTTAGCCCAAGCAGAAAGTCCAGCTTCTTGTAAAGTCAGCTGCTGATAAAGCAACTTTTTGAAGAGCTGTTTTAGCTGTGTGCAGGAGATCAAGCAGTAAGAACCTGGGATACAGGAAGTGCTTTCTCAACCATAATCTCAACTCACTGCAGTTCTGATTCTCTCCAAGCCTGGGGCAGAGATATGGACATCAAATGCAAGTAACAGCACAGACAAGCCAGACAGAAAGTAGAAAGAGTTATTTTTTTATTTTGCTTTATTTACGAGTTCTAGTCTTCTCTCCAGATTAAGCACCATGCAGGTTAGTTAAAGTAAGTAAATAAAAAGAATGGCAGCTGATAAAATATAGCCGCTGTCAAGTCCAACTGCACAGCTGGAGCCTCAGCTACTTCCCTTAGCTGGGGGCAGAGTATTCAGCCAGAACCAAATGCTGCAACCTCAGCACTTTTCCTGTTTTTCCCCAAACAAATACTGAAACTGAATATTCAAACTCCCTAGTGTGGCTGAAGGGATACATTACTTTAGCAGATTAATAATTACCATTTTCCTTCTGCACTGATACATTATTATAAGCTTTAGAAATACACAAAAGGGGGAGAATTTCCCCAAGGCTGTATTAAACATAAAATCCATTCATTATAACAGAACACCCTTTTTATTACAGACTGCACTGGCAACAGCTCTCAGTTGTGTTCATGTTAAGATATCATCTCTTCAGAAGTACAGTGAGTTTCTTTAGAGGACATGTTAAAAGACACCACTGCAAAGTCTGGGTTTTTTTCTCTTGCAAATTATTAAAAGGTACAAAAAAACATCGCTACCTACTCAGAAACATCTATTAAAAGTCCTGAGCTGTAGTTATTTTAAGAACATGAAAATTATTTCCACACTATTGCTAATAACGCTCCGACACTTTGACATGTCCCTGTCTCCAGAGAGCTCCTGCCCTCTCTAGAGGGGCTGTCAGAAAAGCAAATTCAGAGCTAAAAGCTCCTGCGTTGCATATGCATTGGGAGAGCAGCAGCCACAGAGTACCTGGCGAGTATTTTCCATAAGAAATGGGGTGAATACTTTGAATTAGCTCAAAGCACATTTATCTCAAATTCCTGGAAATGATACTGGTATTCTTTTAAGAAAGATATGCAACGTGGCTGCTCACATTTCTTTATTATTATTTATAATTAGAGTATAATTGTTTGACAAACTATTTCTTTGCTTGACTATGGAGACTATTTGTTGGTTTAAATGATAAGACTGCTTTTTTAGGAACAGGATTTATCACAAGCAAAGGGAGGGAAGTTCTCAGGCATCCTTGCTAGAACAGGGTGCAATTCCTAAGGAACAGTGCTAATAAATTAAAAAAAAAATTAAAAAAAAAAAATCCCTATGGTTTAGATCCCCCAGTCTAATCTCTATTAGAACCTATAGATAGCTGTTGCTATTAAAGAATATTCCTCTCAGGAGGGTGAGATGAGCTGGCCAAGAATGCAGATCATTACAGGAAATCAAGGCAGGAGCTCAGGATGAACTGGGAGAATTCCCATAGCCAAACCAACAGGAGAAGTGGCTACTGCTGTCTTCCAAAAGCAGACTCCATATTCGGAAGTTCAGGCAACAGCACTGCAGGAGACACGTGGTCTTCTTTAAGGTTTACTGGGACCTTCAACCTTTTGGCACTGGTTAACTAAACTACTTCAGCAACGGGTGCTACAGCAAGGCTAAAGCAAGACGAGCAAGCCCCTGCTGCAGTGGCTCCAGCTCCCAAGGCCTTTCCCCCAGGCGGTGGGGGCTCAGGGAGCCAAGCACGTAGCCGCAGTTCCTGCACAGCCATCCTGCTTGGCTCATGTTTCACAGTTTTCCCTGTGCAAATACAAGGGAAAGCCAGCACTATGTAAGTAATGTGGCTGCTAATGCCTGAAAGCGATAGCCTAGCTTAAGCCTGTAGTAAACGATACTTAGAGTTGCTTGGAAAGAAAAGGAAACCTTTAGAGTGTTTTGGTCCAGCTTCTTAAGGAAATAAGCTTTATACAATTGCAGCAGCTCATCCCAGATCTCTTGCCCCACGTGGCCAGTTTTAACTCTATTTGATAGAGGAGAGGTGATGCCCAGAACGATAACCACCTTCCAAAATCAAGAAAACAGACAAGTAGGTAGGGGTGAGGTGCCACATTAATGCCCCCACACAGGGCAAGTTTTGGTCATTGTCATGAATCGGAAGAATCCACAAAACAGAGAAAGGTATGAACACTCCAGTCACAGGAAAAGCTTGACTTTCAAGTTACGCACCACCCAGCCCAAACATGAGAGGCAAAACTAGATGAAACCAGGAGATGTCTGCCACTCAAGGAACTACTTGCCTGGTTTCACACTGTGATAGGGTCTATGGGGGAATCAAACTGTATCAAGCTCAGCAGGCTTAAGCTCCAGCTGTACAGAGTCACCAGAAGTAAATGTAAAGTTTTAAAATTATTTTAGCTGCTGCTCAAAGGGTCTCTGCTTTCCATAAATACGGTGGTGTTGTAAAGCACAAGGTGAATGAATACATAATGAAACTGATTAAATCAGTGGTTAAAAGTGTTAAAGCATCAGGCTTCACAACAGAAGACCTAAGTCTATTGGCTTAATATTGGCATTTCAGCGGCAGCACAGTAGTGCTTGCAGCATCCAGCTGTGGGAAGGAGATCAAATACCCCAAGCTGGCACTGGGTTCTCAGGTGCAGACACCCAGGACGGAGGCTGGAGAGAGGCAATGGTCACCCAGACCCTAAGGTGCAGCAGGGCTGAAACTCTCCTTGGTGAAAACTGTATATAGCACCCAAAAACTATGCACTGTACTACAGCCAAGCAAAACCTCTCCGCAGCCTTATTCCGCAGGCTCTGCACCATTGCATGGGTCGCTTCTGCCAGAGCTATGTTGCTTCTCCAATAGTTTGCTTTTCTACCCAAGCCTGGCAGCATTTAAATACCATACTAGAAAAAGGGCCACAATCCAGACACCAGCTGTTACATGGTTCTTCTGTTTACAACACTATTATTCATGTTTTGCTGACAGGGCATTTAAAACAAGGGAAAAAAAAAAAAGGCGCGAATGGAAGCAAACTTCTACACAGAGTGTGAAGAAACCACACAGCCGAGCGGATAATTGCTCTGCACAGCTTCTGCCTGCTGGGGGAAATAGTCTTCAAATATTTACCAGACAAAATATACTAACAGGGAGCTGTCTAGTACTTTTGCTTACCATATCCTGAAAATAGATGTCACTTATTTCTCCATATTATAAAAGTGATAATATATTTACTTGAGGAACATACAGATTCCAGATCTGCTGGTTTGCAGACTCTTGCATTCATGTCTCAGTTGCAGATGACAGGAAATTTGTTTCCCAACAAAGACACTACAGTTGAAGTGACACTTCTTGTCTCATTTTAGCAGTAATAACTTGGTCAGCTAGGTCACATCCAAGAAAATTTTTTCTTGTAACTATTAGCTTCACCACAGAAATATAACTTCAGTTTTCCAAACCCACTTAAATTTAAGTCTAATTGAATACAAAGTTCCAGCTGGAACAGCCCCATTGACCATTAGGGACAACCTGAAGAGACACATCAAGAAGCTGGCGGTGCCTCACCCTGTACTCAGCTCTGTTTTGCAGAAATATCTGCATTCACGGCACCAACCTGGGAAAAGGGACTCCCAGTTCCAGTCCCAGTTCTGACAAAGACTCACTTCATGCAAAAGCACGTTTAGTAACTAAGCACATACAGAGAACATGGCCTCCCATCTCCCTGTCTAACAAACTTTGGCTCTTGGCTGTTCTAAAAAGTAAAAGAGGAGGGGGTTCAGGCACTCAAAAGTATATCTCATTGCACTTGGATCTCTCCACCCTAAATGTATGCTGTCAAACCCCTGCAATATTTGGTAACCTTCCTTTCCAAATGTTTTGCTTTATTTCTGTCATTTATTCTATACATGTCCACAGTAAAACTCTGTATTCTGAAACAAAGGGAGATTTCCTTTTAAAAAACGAAAATTTTTCCAGCATTATATTTGGCAAGTAAAATACAAAAATTACATGTTTATTTGAGTCTGAAATGATTCCTCATTTGCCAACCCTGGGTACAGCTGTGAAACTGAAAAGCCTTTCCACAGCCCTAATCATGGCATCTCCAAAATCATGGTGGAGTTGGGACCAAAACCAGAAGCACGTCCCAGAATTAACGCAGTGACAAACAATCACAGGAATTATTTTGTTTGCTTAAGTCCTGTTTCTCCATAAGAGCTCAGTAATTTTGGTAATCCACAAGCTCCAATGAAATATCCTTTTCTCTCATTCAGGGACGTTTATGTGTTTGTCAGAAATAGTTAATAAGACACAAGGAGGTTGGAAATTTGGCCTAAACACCCTTCAGCAATGCTCGGGATAGACACTTCGGTTAGAAAAGACATGAGATTAAGAAGAAAAAGCTTGACTTTGTCTTTTTTCTTTCTTTTTTTTTTTCCCCCCTCTCCTTAAACTGCCATTTCCCTTGTACTTTTTCCTTGAGAGCCATTAATCTTACAAACCATGCTTTCTCTTGAGCTGGAAACTATGAACTTCAAAATCAAGTACCCACTTGTTTCGGGAATTAAAAGGCAATAGAAGCCACAAGACCACGATTTGTTCCTATTTTGCTCTCAGTAAAGGTGCAGTGTATAACTTGGAAGCACGTTCTGAGTGATGACTGCCTGACTGCCCACATGGACAAAGCCACAGGGCATTGTGCCCGTCCACAGCAGGGCATCCCATGCAGAAGTGTCCTCAGGTTTTCCCCCTCTTCCCAAGGGCTCACAAAATTTTGCATGAATTTTTAAGCCATGGATGATATCCCTTGAGTGATCTACATCACGATTATATCAGCACCGCAAGTAAACCATGCCCGACTTGTTTAACTTTTCCTCAGCGATGCAAGAACACAGGCTGTCCTTGCTAGATGCAGATGGCACATGGACTCCCCGTGCCAGACAGCACTCTGAAATCCGCACTTAATCCCAAATCCCGCAGTCCCTAGGAAACACTGAGAGAAAACTGAACACAGTGACTTTCCAGTGTTTGAAGAGCAGGACTGCTCACCTGGCATTCCTTCTGCCCACATTGCCAAGTTCTTTTCATGCATCTGAAAGGGGTCTTTTACATACACCAGCCAGTGCAAGAAACAACAGGAAGAGCAAAGCAGCAAGCGATATCTTACTCCTGCAATCCTGAGGCTTTCCAAGGACCTGCGTGTAGATTAATATGTTACTTGGTGACAGGCAAAAGGACACAGCAATCAAAACTTCTCATTGCTGTCATTTCTTTTTTATTCAGACATATTATTTAATTCTGAAGATCAGATCAAAAACAGTCACCAAGACAAATTCAAACTCCTCATCCTGCCCCACGACTTTCAGAGTGCTGTGTTCATAGCTGATGCTTAACAAGAACAGATAAACAAATACATTAGTGTAAATGCAAACAACCCCCCCCCCGCCTCAGTCCTATGCAATGAATATGCTTTGTGATGCGTGTGGGTAGGCCTAATTTGATCTGAAAACAGATAAAATGCTGGATCAAGAAAAAAAATTCTAAACAAAGACAAACTAGTATTTTATTTTACAAATAGGAGAGAACAGCTTTGTACACAGTGCAACATCTCCCACTGCTCTCAGAGTGACAGTCAATAGAAATGACTGGGGGCTCTGCATCCGTGTCGGTGGCCCAAGGAATGATGAGGGGATTAGACAAGGCACTACAAAGGACCCGGGGTAGGGGGGGCTGTGGCAACTACAAAGTCTCCCTCGGGGACACTTGTTGCTGCAGAGCTGCATGAACAGCAAAACCGCGGCATCACTTGATAGCTTTGTCTGTACCAGTCTCACTCACATGGGCTTCCTCTGGCTACTGTGCCTTGTCTGTTAGAAGAGGGGAGCTGCCAGTATCATATTTGGGTTGCAACCTATTTTTCTCTTGTGGGCATTAACTAAACTTTAAAGAAAGTAATAGTGATGAAAAGGCATAAAGTTTTGTGTGACCTGACAGAACAGAGCAAAGCTAATTGATCCCTCACTGTCTCTGCTCACAGTACCTAAAAGTTATTTTGATGGCTTTCGACAAGGTAGTATTTCAGCAAGCTGTACAGATAGATAAATGTTATCATCAGTCTTATCACCAAAGCCAAAGCAACCCTGGAATAGAATTTCCTCAGGAAATAGGTTATGAGAATCAGTTTTAAGAACTATGACTGTTTTCAGCTCCTACTTCCCCTGATTTCCAGGGCAGCAGGATCCAACCCGCCAGACTTAACAAGTTTTGCTAGTCTGAATAAAGAATGAAAGTAACAGCGGCCATTTGGAAGAGCATAAAATGCAAAGAAAGTGCTAGGGTCCGCAGAACTATTTCTATATAGCATCTGGCTCTCTTTGCAAAGTTTGACATTAAGTCTGCAGCTGGACAATATTTCAGTTTATTGCTCTGTGCAAAGACTCACATGAAGCTCTTTGGAAAAGGCAACTATTAATTAGTCCTAATGAGGATACAATTTGCTTTCAGCAGGCTTACCTTATTGAAAACAGCAGAAACAATTGAGCTGAACAACAAAACAAGCTGCAATTAGAAGCTGAATGTCCACTGGCCCTAGAGCAACATACACAGCTGACGGCTAATGACAAATGAATCTACATCTCCCATACTAAATTTTGACCGTAATGTAGAGCATGGAAGAGGTATGGTATGTATCCTATCAGGCTTGAACTTCTCAACTGAAAGTTGATAGGGGAAAAAAAATCCTCAGAGTTATTTTTATTCCTTGACGACTCTTTATTAGGAGCCAAAACACATGTGGAAACTGCAGCAGCAGATCTGGGAGGGAATCAGGAGACTGTTACCTCTTTGACATCCTCTGACACTCTGAGAAGTCAAAAGCATTTCTAAATGCTGAACTCAGTGCTGTGTGTGGAGTGTTATCGGATTAGATGAACCACCGTTATACACACAAATGCGAATTCCTGAACTGTTGAAGACTACCATATGAGAAAGGAGTAGGAAAGCAGCAGAGGGGAATGCTTTAGATCGCTGGTGAGAATTAGTAAACCAAAAAGGTCCCACAGAATATTAGGTCTTTGCAACAACAACAAACTGACATTAGTTTTTCCAGATGTTTGGTGTCCTGGCCTATTTTCAGGTACTGTTCTCCTTTCCTTGCTACCACAGAAAGTGGCATCAAACTAGAACTGCCTGTGGGGAGCAGTGATATAGGCGATGATCCCCAGCAGTGTGTGGGCAACTTTACACTCCATTTTCCTGGGACTCAAACCCAGGAAACTGAAAGGACATCTACTCCTCCTCCCCTCAGCGCATAAAACACATGTTCTTCTGAGCTCAGATTTAAATCCTATTAAATTTGCCATTTCCCTTTTCTCCTCCATCTCTTCAGTCTTTCACTCTCTGCACTTTCTCTTAAACATTTGCCTGTGTGCAATCATTTCACACATTTTGATGTGTGTGGGAGCATGCACACATCTCTGTGCAAAAAACCAAGAGTGGAGAACAAAAGCTGAAAATACACCTAGAAGCAAGACCCTCTCCAACAGCCTTGGAAAGTTAATGATGGAAGAAGAGAGAGTCTAACCTGAGAAGGGAGGAGGACAAGGACAGAGAAAGGGCTCCTGAGGACTCCAGAGGAAGGAAGATGAAAGATGTGAGAGCTCCAAGAGGTGAGGGGAACAGGACGGGACATAGTTGCTGAACTGGGACTCTTTCTTACCCCAACTTCCTGTTCAATAGCCTGTATTGTTTTGGCAATAGTTCTAGGATCTGCTAGTTAGTACTCCACATATATACTATTATTTGTTACCCTCACTAATCTCCTCTAAACTGTTCCTATTTAAAGTTATCCAATATAATTTTAGAAGAATATTTAATTCATTAGAGATGGCTTTAAAATTTCATTTTACCTTTTCTATCCTTATAGTCATTTCCCTTTCCTCACTTCAGTAGCTCGAAACACAGAAGCAGAAGATCATTTGTTCAAACCACTATGTTTTTCATCCTAGGATGCCTTTAACTGTGACTGAGTTTTGAAAAAAAACTTTGAAAGACACAGTTATCTCAGAATTCTTATCCCCTGGAATATCTCAGAAACATGCCTGCATACTGATCTGGCTTAGTTTCTTTGACCTCTGTACATCCTTTGTACCCACAGCTGATGCTGTTTGCATCTGGAAAGGCAGCAGAAGAGACACCAACAGAAAAAAGCTTGACAGGTGTCATCAAGGCTGTAATCTGATGTAATGGAGTTGTACAGGAAACATTAAAAAAAAAGAAAAAAAAAAATCTGATTCCAGCCATTTCCACACATGCTTTTTCTCCATAATGCTTACTTTGCTCTACAGAATGTTACTCCCTACAGTTCCAGAAGTTAATCCATCAAACTAATACGAAATAGGCTTTTTCAGTATCTCTTGACCTTAGATCATGACCACACTGAGTTGAACACAACAGTAATTTACATTCTTTTCCAAATGCTTTAATGCAGCAAGAACTATTCTAATGCTCGTTTGCTGAACCTTGGTTATTTGTGGTACTCTGTGTGCTTGGGGAATACTTTAAGAACTACAGTCAATTTAACTTCTACATGCAATCAATATTAAGATTTTAAGTATCTCCTACTGTACAAAAGTGACCTTATGCAATCCAAAAATGGAACCAAAATGGAACAAAAAAAATCAGGATTTAACAAAGATAAAAAGCTGTATAGACAGCTGTACGTGCCCACTTAAGTGAATAAATGTTACACATCAGAAAACAAGCAATACTGAAGAATATTAAAGTGTAAATTTCCTTAGTACCAATAAACCAACCTTTTCCTGTACTCTTTTTTTATTCAGAAATATATGAAGCATGTAGTTATCAGAAGCCAAAAGAACTGAGGCTTGACCAGTCTCTCCAAGTTTGGTTCCAAGGGTACCCTTGAGCCAGTCCAGCCCACCAAAACCCAGCCTCCCCTCCGTATCACAGCCTGCTACTTGCATTCTCTTAATCTAGAGATCACAGGAGCCAGGCAATGAATCCTGTTAGCTTACTGATTTGACTGAAAATGAACCCTGCAATAAAACAAGTAACTGGAAAGATTCATGACTTGCAATGTGCTCGTGGGATCTTTGGATCCAATGCAGAGGAATGACAGGAAAACACTACATCCCTGTTATTTCATCAAAGAGGAATCTTGTCCATTGTGCTTGGCTGCTTATATAGTTTGCATCAACTTGTGGGACTGGGTGAAGAATGAACTTTGAAGGAGATTAGATACAGAGGGTACAAACATGGGTTTGCATGCAGAGCTCCCAAATGACAAGGGCCACTGGGTCCTACCAAGATCCCTTGCTTTTTGTTGTTTGAATTCTCCAAGCTTCAGCCTAATCTAAATCGAGAAAGTCCAGTTTGTCCACATTTAACGCCCTCCATTTCTTTTAAGGTGGTTGGCATTGAGAAATAGAATTGTTTAAAGAAAAAAAAAGAAATCCATCAAAACCCCACAGAACACAACCCTGGAGAGACTGAATACCCAATACCACTTTTCACTTAAATGTTTCAGTTAAGGAAATAACTAATTAAAAAAAAAAAAAGAACACAGGAGATCATTCCCAGTTTTCACCACAAAATATGAATGTTGGAAGGGCAAATCTTGTACTCATCTTAAATTATTAATGAAAATTCTTTCCAGTTTTCTGCAAGACATACATATATAAAATTTTCAATAAGGGTTGTCTCTATTGTTTTCTACTCATTTGTTCTACAAAAGCTTTTTGACTTACAATAGGTGCAGAAAGAAAAATGAATTAGTATATTTAATCTGTGAACCTTACTTTCAGAATGGCTTTGCCACTGTTTTTATACAGCCTTTACAGTATAACATCAGTGAAATGAAAAGTGCCACCAGTTTACAAGTTTTGAAAACTCAAGACAGTCTCTAAGGAAAAGTATTAGTGCATGAAATTAAACTACATATAAAATTGTTCCACTTGAAATATTTGAGCATGACTTATTTTATTTGTGATAATGCAGGTTCTTCACATTTGCAGTAAAATAAATACTGGCCAAATAACAAAAGGTGTGAAAACTGATTGAGTAAGATTACCGACATTTCCCGTATACCCAAACTGAAATCCTGCTTTCAAATACTTTCCAAAATTATTTGTTCACAGTGTAGCTACAATGTCTTCAATGGCCACTCTCCAATTGAACTAACTGAATATTAACCACTTACAAATTTTGGACCTGATATTCAACTGACATCAATTGAAGTTTGTTCCAGTGAGTTCACTGCATCTATTTAAAGCAGCACAGCCCAGTCTATCTGAACCCTAAGTGCAGTGACATTTCAAATTCAACTTTTTAATAAGTGACCACAGTCTACACTGATGTGAATCTATTACGTGTCTATATTGTAAAGTTACTCTAACACACTTCTGCCTTAACCTGTTCAGTGAGAGATTAGCTGATCTAATTTAAAAAAAAAAAAAAAAAAAGGAAAAAAAAAGATAAATACATCTGCTGAATAGAAAACAGGTAAGAATTTATAGTGGCCAAGACTTTCAGGGACAGGAGTCAAATAGCTTGGTACCTAGTCCAAATAGACTAACACAATATTTCAGCATTATGCTCCCCCCTTCCACACCAAATACCATTTTATTGTTGCAATTTATATCATGAATGCATATTTTTCTCTCTTTCTTCCTCTCCTCAGAAAGCCGCCTTCTGACCATGGCTATGTTATATATTAATGTTCTTTTGTAGCAGTTTCTAGCTGACAAGAACCATGAAAGGCATTTGGTTACAATACTTACAAGGTCAAAAACCTCAACACAGGACTAAATTCCTCCTCTCTGATCACGTTTAGACTAAGCTGCTTCATCCTATGAAAACCAGAGCTTTGGGGGGAATGCAGAAATGCAGTGCTAGATGCTCCAGGGAACTTGGAAATCTGACAGTACCCAGCCCTGGAGCTTATACATCTCCGAGCTGAGCAGGAGACAAGGAGTCATTTTATGGTTGCAAATGAGTACACTACTTTTCACATATTATAACCCTTCCTTGGATCTGGCACTAAATAAGACCTTGCTGGGGGACAGTCGGCTTCATTGGATGTTTACAGTCCAAGTACCGAAGGCAATTACCTCAGCCACTATCATTATTAAGAAAGTATCACTGGCAGCTGACATTACAGCTAGCCATCACTGTTTCGTGAGCCCGAGCCTACCATTTTCATTTGGCATCAGATCTGTTCTTTTACTAACTTAAACCTAAACATTGCTTGTGGCTTCATGTGCTTATTTGATCTGGAATTGCACTGAAGGACCACCAGAATGTTTTTCGTACTACTCCAGCCACATCAGCATAAAACCTCTGTCCTCTGTGATCTTTTGAACTTGGAGAACGACAACTGTCTTACACTTTCAAACCAAAAAGTTCCTTATAAACCTCCAGCATCTCCATCTGCAACAACCGGAGATTTATCAAGGTCAAGTACAGAATAGTTTTTCTGCCTACAAGTAGCAGACTCCCCAGGAGTCTTATCATCTACAATAGCCCCTCTCATTTAAAGCATAGATTTGGCAATATTTAAGTATTTAATCAGCTGCTGATTCCACCAATTTTCTGACCACACACATGTAAGCAGTTTTTGAAAGATGCAAAATTTTGTAATTTTGAAAATGCAATATTTGATTTCTTTTTTTGAACTCACTTTCTCTTACATAACTATAGAAAGTTTTACTACTTGTGTCAAATAAACTATTCAACTTATCGTTGGTTTTCAACATGTTTTAAACTGATGCATATTGAAAAACATACAGTATCTCTCCAAAAGCTTATAGTATCTCTCCTATTTTTTCAACCAGGAGAGTAATGGTTACCCTACACGGTTTGCCTGTGCAACAGTATGAACTGTTAGAAGTGATGCTCTGAAGGAAAAGTAGTCAGACATGAGGTCTGAGCTCAATATGCAGATCTGTTGTTGGGAAGTCAGAATAGAATAGAATAGTCATTTATTCTTTCTGCATTTCAGCTCCTGTAGCAAATCGAATAATACTTTCACTCTCCCATCTTGTCTTTTGAGATCTGTTTTCTGAAAAATTTACAACATCCAATACGTCATGGTCTATTGCAGTGAGGCTACCATAATAAAAGCATAAATGAGTGGTATACATAGCACATTTGCTGTACGCAGTAACTGAGAGGCAGGTTAATTACCTAATACAAAATCTAAGGCTCCTGTAACAGTTTCAGGCACAAGAACAGATCCAGTGCATTCACAAGTAGCGTAAGTCAACAGCACAACGCAGCGCTCCCTCATCCTACAAAGCTATAACACAGCATTGGGAGCTTTAATAAATGGTTCAGTGGCTAATCCAATTGAACACTTGCCTGAAAGCAGCTTCTTACTCATTGCCCTGATTTACACATGACTGCTGTAGTTGTCTGTGCTGCCAGGTACATGTTTACATGAATGTTTCATGCAGTGGCCACAAACCTGTGCTTCAAAGTATTTTACAGTAGTATGTCAAACGCATAGCCTCACTGTACTAATTTTGCAAGTTTATCCACATTAGCGGTAATATAGATGTACAGAACACACTGAAGAATTTTTCTCTAACAGTTAAATGACATTGAATCACATGGTAGCTGAATATTCAGAAAAGAAAATGCCTGAATAAAACACATGTGATACCTCACTCTGGAGTGGTACTATCGACATAAAATGCCATCTATAGTTATAAATATTAATGAAAATTAGCAATGATTAGTCAAGGACATCCATTCAAAGGTTAAAAGTGGTTCTGCAGGAATACATTATGGCCCAAACTATTTCTCCCGGGAAAAAAATGGGAACTTATAATTAAAGTACGTATTTCACATACTAAAGCCAATATAACCGGGGGGGGGAGAAACACAAAAATTATGCCAATTGAATGTACATTTAGCGAGTTCTACAGCCTGCAACAACAAGTTCTTTACAAAACTCAGTATCTAACCCAGGGTAAAACATAAATCTTCATCTGAAGGAAAGAAACTGCTGCTGAGAGCACAGGATAATGCTTAGTAAGTTCAAGCTCTGTCTCTTGTATTGAGGCCCGGTGCAGACCTGGACAAGGCAGCTAACACCTTGGTGGATTTCATCCTTTCTATGCTGCCTCAGCCAAAATGCATCCTCCATAACCAAAGGACATACCAAAGCAACATACTGGTTCAGAGAAACTGCTACCCCATTTCTGCAGGGTACAGAATACATCTAACCTGTATTACAGTACCAAGGAGCAACCTGATTGTAACCTCTCACCGCTGTCACAGACTTCTAGCTTTATATCTACAAGGGTCTCACTATTGCAGAGCATACACTACCGAATGCCTTGGAAAGAGGAGCTGTCCCAGCTCCCAATGTATACAGATCTACCAGGCACCAGAAAAGACCAAAGCATACCTAACCAAATTTTTCCTAATAGACTTTTCATACAAGTAGAATTTGTTGGGGGGGGGGGAAATCAAAGTCATACAAGCTTGCCACTCCTGATTTTGCTTGCTGATGTTCAGTTAAAATACGCATGTGCATCGATGCAACAGAGCCCTCACAGCAGATAAGGCTCTTGACAAGGGCTGTGAGAAATAAGCACACTGGTAACACTCTGTACACCTTGCAAGTTCCTGAACATGATTCAAGAGTCAGCATCCAGCTGAGCTCTCAAACAAAATTGCTCCAGTCAAGAAACGTTTCCTTGTAGCAAACAGCTTTGTAAACAGCACTGCAAATTCAACATGTTCATCCCTGGTGGAACAGCCCGAGCCGAGCCTTTTGTTAGAGCTGCACCTCTTTGCTTTTGGCCTTTCCTTTCCAGAGCAACATCAGCCCAGTTTTGGAAATACAATGTACTTGAATTGTCTGTTCACTGCTCTTACATGGGGGCTGGGGTGGGGAAGGAAAACAAAGGAAAAGGCTCCGCTTTCCTCAGCATAAGTTGCACAAAACAACCGTCAAAGTAATCACTCCAGAGTAAATTTTGATTTCTAAGTCCACCTTGAAGGTTAAGTCCTGGTTTGCTTGTTTAAGTCTCAGGCCCAGGAACAAGGGACCGGTTCTACCAGACTGCCCTGGCTGTGTGTCTGCATACACAACTGTACCATGAGCATGCAGCTGAGCTGTGAATCTCTCCCGAAGTGGAGTCACCTTGTACCTAGATGACATCAGCTATGACAGTGCATGCTGCTTTTATTGCAGTCTTCCCAGGATAATAGAAAAGAGCATGAATTTGGATGAGCAGCATCTAAATTACAATCTGAACAGGCCTGCTGGCATGTTGCAACCATGTGTTTTATAGCTGCTTGTTTCCTCACTTATAATTGCTATTCAGACAGATAAAATTTACTCATTTATTAAAGGATTCCTGTTACTGCTTCCCCACGAACAGGCTTATTCTCTCATGTACCTACAGAGACCTTGAATAAATAAGCTTTGCCCGAGTGCCTAAAAAAGGAAGAAAATTTGTATTTCCCAACTTGATGCGCAAGGCACCAGAAAGATTCACCGACCTCACGTGGCACATTGCCTCTTGGCGCAAAAAAAAAAAAAATCAGGGTGGCAGAAGGACCTAGGGCACAAAACCCCTGAATTAAGAGGACACTAATTCAGCTCCTCCCCAACCCTTGCTGGTCTCCTTGTGTCCTTAGTCACCCATCAGTAGAAATAGGCTTGCCACAGTTACCTCCTTGGTAAAGCACTCGGAAATAGCCAGCTGAACAGCCTGATGAGAGTTGTTATTGCACATCATTTTCCACCACTCTGAACTACAAATCTGTGAAGACAGACCACCATAACTGAAGTGATTGGAGCTTTTTATACTTTTTTTTCTCTGCACCCTCCCTTCTTCTAAAAGACTCAAGTTTAAAGATCCCTGCATTCAGGGTGGGATTTTAGCCAAGCAAAACCAGACAGTTGCAGAAGAGGTGCCTGGTAGCAGCTGCAGACAACAGGGACCATGCTGCAGCAGTGCTCCTCAGGAGGGTGTTTCCTCTTGTGCCCCCTCTCCTGCACCAGTCATAGCAGGTATGGACAGGACAGACACCAGTGTCACCTTCCAGGAACGCAGGGAGAACTTAGGGCTGCGCTGTTCCTCTTCCCTCGCATGCAGTCCACCCACAGGATGACCTGTTACAGCCAGCTCTTCTATTTACAGATTTTGTTAAAAAACAAAACAAAACCCAAGCCCCCCAAACCAAAGCACTCCTCGGGGCGGGGGGGGGGGGGCGGAATTCATCAAGCGTTTTGACCAATTACTCTTTTACTAAAGAGTGGCTGTTATTAAGCAGAGCACACTGTATTCTCAGTTGCTGAACCAGACAGGCAAGTCCTATTTGTGTTCCCCTGCCTAGCTCTGACAGTGCATCGCAGCCCTCACCCGTGGTTCCCCCAGCAATCAGAGCCATTTCATAACCAGCAGCACTTCCCTCGGTTTGTGGCAAGGCACAGGTTCCAATGTAAAATACCACTCCTGAGCAAGCTAATGCTTAGAAAAGGGGCTAACAAAATACTCCATCTCCTTTTTCTGAGCATACAGAATGAAGCAAGCATCCTGTGGAGAAAATTAGTTTTATTGGACTATCCAATATTGTTGGTAGAAAAACCACCCACACATGATCTTAACTCGACACCGGCTCTTCTTCAGGTGCCACACAGAGACCCAGTCTGGGGTGTTTGCTTCCATGCACTGAATATGCACGTAACAGACCAGAATGGCAGAGATGGAAATGAAAGGTCCATGCCCAAAAAGGCTGTGAACGCAGTGCAAAGAGGTTTATTGAAGCAACCTTTACTCTCTATTAGCCTCCACAAAGATAGCAAGGGGACTGGGCGAGGAGGACAGGACCTCGGTAAAAGCTGTGCTAATTCCTCAAGGACTCTGGGGTCACTAAAGCCCACGTACCTGCATCTCTTCCACTAATCATACTAGCTGGTACACCTACCATGCTATGTTTGCATCTTCTGCTACAAACAAATACAGTTATATAGGGCAATACAAATCTAATTAATAAAAATCGTCTAGAAAGCTTAAAAATGAAATTAAATACACTAAAGTGATCCCCTTTTGATGTTTCTGCTCAGAGGCATTGATTTGCTTACTTTTAGTACAGGTATACTGCTGCATGCAAAGGCATGTGATTTAATGAGGTTTTAAAAGAAAAATATTTGAAATGCAGAACAAAGATGATCTTTACATGCCTTAGATATGAACAGGCAAAGAAATGTAAATAAGCAATGATAACATTTGCAAACAATGTCTTACAGTACTGACTTAAAACAGTAGCTGAGCAATAGTTTGGCTTATTTCTGTAAAACTAAAAAAAAAAAAAAAAAGCAGCTGTCCCTTTCAAATACCATTTGAGATTTACTGTTTAAAGTTGCTACCCAAAGTTTTAATACATGCTAAAGCCAAGTTTCTGAAAAGCACAAGAGGAAATGGAAGTTTTTTACTGCCTTCACTGTCTGGTGAATAGTCACGTCTCAATGGGTAAATACATCCCCATAAAGCAAAACTGCAGAAATCATTTACAGCATCCTCCAGATTTGCACGCTCTTTGATGCATAACTCTCAACACATGCAAACTTTGCACCTTCAGTTATATTTACTGTTCATCAACTACTTGGTTTAACATCGAGTAAGAAGTCAATTTAAAGAATTCAAAGCAAAATTTCAACAGAAGCTTTGAGTCCAGGCAATGTACTCTTAGGATGGGCAAATACGCCAGAATCTGAGATAAAAAATGCTTCTATTTTAAAACTTGTTGCATGGTTATTTGCACCTCCTTGCATCCAAGCAGCAACACTTAGTAGTTTCTTAAAATTTCCCTTCTGTTCACACTTAGCTTGACTTTCAGTTGCCATGTGCAGTACAATACCATCATATCAAGATTTCATCTGAGTGCTTGAAATAAGAAAAGTGATTTAGCTCAATGCCGTACAAACATTGTCAGTCACAATTATGCTTCCGTTCACCCCTCCAATTTTTATTCAAAGTATCTTTTTATTCATTCGACCATCAACTCTGTGCATATTTAAGCAGAGACAAAGTGTTTTAAAGTATCTGAACACAGAGAGATTTAAACTAATTTAGCCTACACTATACTACCATACTGATGTAATATTAAAACTTAAATACTTCATTTTCAGAGGACAGAGGTACTGTTTTAAAAGAACCTGAAACAGATAATAGTACACACTAATAAGATTAAAATTAAGTTATAATTCAGTAAATATTTATGAGGCTTGCTGCTCATCAATTATGTACGTCAGAGCT
Source organism: Gymnogyps californianus (assembly GCF_018139145.2). Classification (NCBI taxonomy): domain Eukaryota; kingdom Metazoa; phylum Chordata; class Aves; order Accipitriformes; family Cathartidae; genus Gymnogyps; species Gymnogyps californianus. The sequence goes on from NC_059484.1 coordinate 3,679,210, forward strand.
TCAGAGCAACACGGCTTAATGGAGGTTTGTCCTCGCAAACTGACAACCGGCCTTCAGCTGAGGAACGAGTATGTTCTCAAAAAATAAAAAAAGCACATGCTGATTATTTTTTTTCCTTAGTGTGAGGCTGATCAGCAAAATACAAGCTCAATGCTTGAGTAAATTTTTACCTTCAGCAGTTGGTTTTAGAAGCAGAGTTAATCTATTTATTTTACTTTTGGCTTCCTATTTCCTTGCACCAATAGAAAATGCAATTTGTAAATATTAAAAATTCATACAGAAAAAGTAATCGCTATAAAAATTGCATTAAGCATGAAAGCATTAATTCAAGACTTTAGTCACTCAACAAGAGAACAGTAAATGGTACATCTTTTTCTCCTTTCCAATTCTTCTAAATGGGCAAAGAACCCAAAGCACAAGAGGGAAAGCCAGCCAATTTGTTGAAATTAAAATGAAGTATATTGAGAAAAATTCCTTACTTCTGAAGCCCTGTCCATTTTAAGCCAATCCCACCAAGGGCAAACTCCCTGATCTACTCTGTATAGCCACACATTCACCATTCCTGCTGTGCCTTACACCAGGCTCCCCAAACCTGGGGGCGGTCCGGGGCAGCGGAGCTGGGCGTCATTCCAAACAACAGCAAGGCAATGGCAGCCTCTGCTGCAGGGTCCCCTGGGTACAAATAGGCTCAGATAAGAGACTCTTTGCATTCAGTTTTCTACTGAGTAGATGGATTTTTTTTTTTTCTCCTTAATAACCAGTGTTTTATTAATTCATTTTATGTGGTTTTGCATCAGCCTACATCTGTGCATTTCTCATTAAATACAGCAGACCAACTGGAGCAGGTGCAGGATGGCGAGATGGTTTGCTGTTCAAACTCATCCCCAGCTTTTCATCAAATGGCAAGCATTCGTACCAACCTGTAATAAAGCTTCTGACCTGCAGAGGAAGACCTGTAACTTCAGTTCATACACTCCTAGTGCCTATACATCTTCACAGTGGAATTTCAAGATATTTCACCAATAGGAATTTCCTAAAGCAGAATTGGTGGGGTTGTTCACTAGGTGAGCTAAGGAGAAAACTGATACAAGACAGACACCGGAGTCAGTTTGTCCTTCATCTCCTACAAAAATAAACACATGCACAACTTTTGTTCCCAGAGCAATACTGTGTGCTGAAGAGTCGCTTTGATCCAAGCACATAAAGCCAGGTGGAAGCTGGGATAAAACGCCCTTTCCTTTCTATGGAGATGAACCCTGCTACCAGAAAGCCTGGTTTTGGAGCAGAAGGACTAGATTACCATTTGACAGGGTCTGAACTAGAAGTATGTTTTTGTTGGACTTTTAGATGATGCATACTGCACACATTCTGCAATTTAAAAAAAAAAAAAAAAAAAAAAAAAAGAGAGTGCTTCTGACACCTAACTAGAACACTTGCACAACAGAGGGTAAGTTTACCTGGATAATTTTGACAGATTAATGCCATATGTCCTCAATGTAGAAACAGAAGGGATAATCTAAGTGTATTGGACTATCCGAGACATCGGTACAGTGTTGCAGACAATTTATTCTTCCAGCTCTCTGTTAGGCTTTCAGTACCTAAGCAGGGGAACTGCTTGCACCTTACCACCTAACGACTTCTTTCATTTCCAGAAAACTGGGAAGAAAGAAAAAAAAACCAAACCCAAACACATTAATGACTTGCCTCTTCCAAACCATGGGTGGAGAAGGAATTCTGGTTTTATCACCTGCCAGGACACTCCCAGCTGAAAAACACTATCTGTGTTTTTACACACTTGGCTGGTGCTGTGGCACTGTTGATTGACTACATTGTCAAGGCTGTCGTGCCAGTTACCTACATTCCGATTAACAAATGTACAACAATCCTGAACCTCACCAGATGGAAGAATAGAGATCCCAGCTGGGGGTACTCGCTGTTACATGCTATGCTGAGCTTTTAATCCTCAATAGCGCTACGCTGAAACTGCACAAAAATTCCACTAAAGACAAGAAGTTTTAGTTAAAGGGCATATATGAACTGTATCAAGATTTTTCTTACCTAGTTGATTTTATGGAAGAGGTCCAACATTCAAATTTTCTTCTTGTACAACAGAGAAAGGCACGCATAGAAATTAAAACCAGATTATAAAAAGGAAACTTTTCCATAACAATACAGCAAATTATACCATTTTCAGCAAAAAATGTTATGAAAAAGGTCAGAGACAATAGCAGGGTTGTTCTTTCATTCTTTTATGTCTTTTGAAGGTAGATGTATACTAAATTTATGGTTACGTTATTTCATAACTTACATTTTTAATAACAGCATGTACTTTAATATTGCTTCAGATCGTAAGTTTTGCAACATATACAGAATTTGAAATTGATCCTGCTGAAAGTACTTGAATAAAAAAATAAATCTACATCAAACAAACATACTTGGATGTCCATGTGCATAATAGAATACTAATAGTGGAAAAAAGTAATAAATAAAAATTTTTTTTTTACTATCTTTGTGAAGGACCGTCCTTGCTTGAAGGCGTCTTGGGAAACACTCAAGCAAGCTTGTAATCATGTCAATATTATCTCTTCTGAGTGCATGTGGCAAAGAAACACTCATCCTTCACCAATTCTACTTCTGGAGATACTAAAAAACCAGCACTGCCACATTAGCCATGATTTTATTTCCTGACTAAAAAGACCTGCAACTCCACAGAGCTAAATCATTTTGGCCCAGTGCCTCACTGAGGCAGCTGCACCATTTTGATTGTAAAGCAAAGCAAACTCTAGTTAGGACAGATTTTTTTTGCAGCTGCTATACTACACAGCATACCACATCTTGAGCCAGTAGCAACACCTCCTAGCTTGTGGGCAGTACATTGCCATTTTCTATTCTCCAAAAATTTTAATGGCCAACCAAATTTAAAAAATGAAGGACTGGTTAAGCGAAATCTAAGGCTGCTCACAGCACGCTGCTTGTTGTATAAAGTGGAAGACTGTAGATCACATTACAATCATTAAGTACTACTGGTTCTTTAAAAATAAAGAACCATATCCTTGCATAGTATAGAAACAACACTACTTATATGAAATAGGATCAGTCATGTTCAACTCCAAAACAAAAAGGGAAGTGATGGAGCCCACACCATGCAGCAAAACTCTGCTCTGGGAGAGCATGGGTCACCACATGCACGAACCCACTCATCGCCCTCTCCTGCTCTGTGCAACTGGACTCCTTCCTTTCCTGCTTGAACTCTCTTATCCTAACTGATATTTTATAATTATGCTTGCTTTCTAACAACTTATTTGCTGACTTTTCTTTCCATTTGCTTTAAAATGACAGCAGAAGAAAACTAGGCATGTTTTCACAGACATACTTAGAAATACTGACATACACTTCACTGCAAAAAGATCTATTTTTGCTTCTTTTGATCCTCAGTAAATAAACTATTCTTAGAAATAAAGTGTCAATGTAATTAGACAGGCTAATTTTAGAAATGCTGGCTAGCTGGCTATTTTCTTGAGAAATCTTTCTCCAGTAACACAGATGGTTAAAATAGCAGCAATTAAGAATGTGTGAACCAAATCATACAGAGTTCAACCTTAAAAACAAGCAAACCCAAAAATATTACTTTAAACAATTTGATTATACAAGAAAGCATTTTCTGCACAATTCAGAGGCTAACCTAGTTTCAAATTTCAAAAGCTGTAAATTTTGCAAGTTCAGGAGATCAGTGAGCCATGTTTTAACTACAAGAAACTGCATAGGTTTCTCCCCTTCATGATGAGATTTGTTTGAAATACCTTCCTTGTCAGAGAGCCTGTAACAAAGATCCCCAAGATTTGAGAGGGCAACGAGATGAGTTTCTGCATCTCATTTGTCCTGAAATGACCTGCTGTTTTCATAGCATAATTTGTTCCTTAGTTATATCTATGCTGAATGAAAAATCATCACATAAAAGTCCAAATTGTGGGGATTAAAGAAATAAGAACTTCATGTAAGTGTTACATGGAGCAGCCTGCTTAGGGAGGCTTAGTCTCAAAATAATATGACAAAAGAACATCTCCTGGGGGAAACATGAGTAGTGTAAAATGGAAAACAAGGACAAAACAGAATAAATGAATGTGAGATCTACTGAGTGTGGCAGATGTTTACACATCTAAGACTGATTTTATGTCATTGGTATCCATTAGCACTGTGCTCTTTGAGGAGGGTATGTTAGAGGAAAACACAGTCACCAATAAAGCAAAGCAATGTTTGCTGGTTTAAGAAGAGGAAGAAAAAGAGAGCCATGAGATGGAGGGCGGGGGGGGGGGGGGGGATGAAAAGAAAACAATGCAAACAGAAATGATGCCAAGACATCTTTCAACATCTACCTTACAGAAAAGATAGCTGCAATAACAGAAAAGCGTTCTGATTAATACTAATCAGGCAACTTTCATGAGCAAGCTTTTTGACCTTAACCGACACGCAAATTCATCTTCTTGAAATAATAGTAATAAAAAGGTATACACATAATTTCTTTAAAACTGCTGAATTTAATTAATACAAATTAATGGCCATTAAAAATATAGAATGGCCATAGAAATATTAATGGCCATAAAAATATAAAAATATAACTAAGTTATAATACAGATTAGGGGCCAAATCTCTGCAGACTCCATTTTGCACTTGAGGACTGAAAATCTTTATAAACAGATTAACTTAAGCAACTTTCAGAAACTCCTTTTTCCTTAATGTGTAAAGTGAGCAATGGCAGAGAGAGTTAAAAAAAAAAAAAATTGTATAAATGCCTCTCTGCTACATTTCAGCAAAAAGGAGTTTTTGGAAGTATGACTGCTTTGCACTGAGGCTAATAACTTGTGCATAACAAATGGGTTAAAGACATGATCATGAAAAAAACTCTCCCAATTCTGTGGAGCTGTTTCACAGAGCCTGCTCCATCCTAATGGTTTTTAACACTACCGTCACTGCCTTGGGGACCAGAAGAGTAACATTTGCTCACCTAGGCTGCCTGAGCAGCCCTTTTTGTACTGGTGCTCATAGTCAGTAAGGCAGGAGGAATACTTCCTTGAGGAGTACTAACGTCCCCACTTTGTGAACTGGCAGTGGCCATCAAGGCAGGTGATGAATTTTAGCACGCTGCAGCTGCAAAGGCACACAGGACTCCACCACCGCCTGGCAAGCTCAAGGCTGCTTCAGCATCTTCACCTTTCTTGCTCCAGGTACCATTCTGTGCCTGTACAGACTTGCATGTAGCATGCTGTGGCCTGGGAGGGGGGTACTGCAGAAGCGCCTCGCTCGACCCCATACTATCTGGGATAACGTTTGAGACTCAAAGAGGCTACAAACCAGTTTTCTACCTTGCCAGGGTCTCATGCAGTCCAACTCATTAGACATTCTTCAAGCATCCTTGGGAAGAATCTAATATTGTTTTATAAATGTTTCCGGGGAATCTTCCCTGACAGCACAACCTCATGGCTTAGCATCCCCAGTACAAAAAGTAAACAGCCACCGAGTGATCCTGTTCAGTGCAGATCAGACTCCTACAACAGTCACACCATCTTTCCTTTCTCCCAATCAATGAACTTAAAAAAGTAAAGCAAGGAGATATTCAGAACTACACTATACCTTATATAGCTACCATCAAGCCACTCCATCTTCTTGTATGCTCTTTTTTGTAATCTTTATGTAATAAATTTTCAAAGATTAAAACATAATTTTAAAAAAGAATGAAAACACTGTGGACTCTCTGATCTTCTCTACCGCTAGCCATCTCAGCAAGTACCTAGAATCCTTTACCTCTCGTAAATCAGCTCATCAAAGGACCAGCACTGCTAATCCCAGACATCAAGGCAATCATTGTCATCTAAGTTATATGAGCCAACCAGGTTTAAGATCCCATAACTAAGTCAAGTGACCGTGACAGTAATTTATAACCCTCGTGGCATTTAGCCATGGTTTCATTTAGCAGCTCATCACTGGTCCAGGTAATAATGGGGAAGGAGTATTTGTGGTTGTTCTTTTTCATAGTTGAATTCATTCTTGAGTGACAGAACATGTCCGTGTCAGGTACATATGCTCATCTGAAGTCTTGGCTGTGCTCACAGAAAGATACCATACTTCCCAAAATACAAAAGGCTCTGTGCCGCTCTAGATACAAAATACCAGTTATAAGCGGATACCCTAATCTTCCTATACTGGCTGCCAGTCCATGTGTATTTTCCTCATCCTACTTTAGTTTTTAAGCCACTTAGGATTTGCCATTCTTAGTCATTGATAAAAATACTGTAAACATCCCTCATTGAACTTGGTATTTTGATTCCCTGCTCCATCCCCATGAAAGTCGTCACTTTGGCTCAGTAAAATTTATCCTGCAAGTTAAGAACATGCTTACAAATCAGGAGGAATTCAAAACTAAGGTTTTAATTTTCTCAGGGAAAAGTTAAGTCAGTAAGAGAAAGGGGGGGGGGGGGAGACTGTAGTATTTTGCAATTGGCATATTAGGGAGAAAAGTAATGATAATAATAATAATAAAAAAACCCCAGAAAAAACCACACCACTTCAGAGTACTCCCAAAACTCAGATCTCTGTCCTAAATAGGTTTTGGAAGTGTTTTCCCCATATTCAGCTTTACTATTTTCTCAAAAAGAAAATAGATCTTTAAAGCAAACAGTGTAAGTCTAAACGTTAGTTAGGATTTGCTATTACCAGCCATCTGTACAACAGACCAGTTCCTCTTAACTGTGGGCAAAGATGCGATCACCAGTTTGCCCACAAGTAATCCTCAAAATTGGGTTCCCTTTTTCAGCGGATGGTACCTGTCCATAGCTATGCGTATCCTGCCGTTACTCAGACTATATTTGTAATAGAAAGACTTTACACCAAGGTACACGGCAGGCAGTTTGCCTTGCAATTGAAATGGTTAAAGAGAAAAGCAAGATTTCAAAGGTTATACATATCAAGACAATTCCTGAATTCACACTGTTGCCTGTTCTTCACTCTAAAGAAATGTGAGAGACCAAGCGCGTCCCATAAAGTTTAGCTCTACAGCACAGCAGAGAAGAATCAGGCATGTGTGTTAAGCCCTGAAGCAGATGGAGTGATGGATGACAAAGAAGTTTTAAAGTATTTCAGCTTATCTATCTCTCTGCAGTATGCTGGGTAATAAAAAAATTTTAAAAAGCATCCATTTCCAAAAGCTATTCACAGGCTTAGAGATAAGCAAAGCTCAGCCTGAACACGTACTTATGGAAACATCAGTTTTCAACAATGTCTTATGACAGATTTTGGTTCCTGTTACTAATCTTCCTAGCCAGATATCATCCCCACAGAGTCATGATTACTGAGCTCCACAACTGTCACAGGCATGAAAAAGGAAGCTAAATATCGCTCCTCATTTTTTCTGATCTTTCTTATCATCTTCTATTTCCCTCTTCAAGTAAACTCTTCTCATAATTTCTCTTCTTTCCCATTTTTCTTTTGGTATTCTTTCTGTTTCTCAGCAGAAAAAGACTTGCATCTCTGCCATTCCGGTTCCCATATAGCTACAAGTCATAACAGTTAGGGGCAGCACGGCACATATTCAAGCATAAAAAAGGCCAAAAAACTGACTGCTAGTAGAAGAAAGAAAGAAAACGTTTTCCCCGGTTTGAAGTCTGTTGTCATCAGAGAGAAGACGTGGATGTAACAGTACCAACACATGCTTTATTTCATTGTGGAAATGATCCTTCACTACTCAGGTTAGTAGGCTGCGGACTAACTCTCTTCAGGTTTAAGTACATTTGCTGTTAAAGAAAGGTGTCACAGCACATTTACTTGCAAACATTTACTGAAGACCACTGGCAGCCTCAGTAGGCGTAACGCATACCAACACCCTATCTCAGTCCTGCCTTGGAAGCATCAAGTCTTCTAGAACTTGACCACATGTATTATTTTGTTGAACTACTATGTGAAATATAAGAGTGCCTTCCCCATGCTGGTAACTTGTCTATAAAAGACAAGGGATCCAGGAAGTTACTTCCAAAAATTCTCTAAACCTTAGTAGTCCATACCAAACTCAAAAATTCATGCTTTCTCTCACAAGCCTGTTTCTGGTGTTTTCAGCATCCCACTAGGATGCTATTTAAAAGAGAAGATGCTAAAGAACTCAGGTTGTTTTCCATCTAAGTTACTTTCAAGAGAAGCATCACAAGATTTGGTCTATTTTCAAGTTGGCTGCTGTCACTAAGAAAAGCGTCAATCCTCCCCCTTCACTTTTTTTAAAAAAAGGACTGTTCTGAAGAATTGCAGCAAAATGAAAGCAGTCCGAAGCCATTAGAAGAGTTGCATTACTAAGCTCTGTGGACCTTGAAGTATATCGAGAAAAGTCAGAACTCTGACTGTAAACAGAAACGCATTGATAGGAAACGCAACAACTAAAGGCAAAACCATGACTCCTGAGATGGTACAAAGTGTGGGAACGCTCTGTTTGAGGGACTTGGGAGGCTGACTTCAGTCTCAGAAGCAAGTCCAACAGGCTCAGTGTGAATCTGGAGCTATTCAGAAGTTTGTAATGTCAAAAGCAATGAAGAGGACTAAAGGAAACCAGAATATTTAGTGCAAAGTATACTGCCTGTTTTGCCCAACAAAATGTCTGGCATAGACCTTTTTTTGCACACATAAGCCCAATATCATTGAACTCAAAGCTGAAGTAGTTAACTACATGAAGGCTGCTTGCCAACGCTTTGAAAGAGTCTTCCTTCCTACATGCAAAAAGGAAAATAGTAGAAATTAGAAAACACTCCTTTTTCAGAGCACCTGCTGAGGGTACACAATATTGTCTCAGCATCGCTGCTACAAGTAGAACATAAGGAAACTGGAAGGGGCTAGGATACATCTTGTGGTAACATAATGCAGGTAAATGAGGCAATATGTTAGAGCAGCTGGATATTGTGTCATCATAAATTCTTGGCATGCACACTGTTCTAGTCCCTGTGCTATCTTGGCTCTCTAGCACCGATCCAACGAGCACAGCTAGAGTTCAGATTTTTAAAAGTTTGGATGCATTTGCTTTTTGGCCTGTGAAAGAAATCAGCAGGGCACTATATGAGAAATTCATGCCATTTTCTTATTTGGGCATCACAGAGGTCTCATCAGGTGAACAACAGGCAGACACGTGCTGCACGTTCTGGATCACGAGCACACAACATGAACACAAATTGTAACTGTCCTTTTATCTTAGTTTCCATTATAATCATTTATGGATCATTTTGATGTCTTGAACTTGGCTCTAAAATCCTACAAGAAGTTTGCAAACCCTGCAAAAAATCTTGATCAATTCTCTTGCCTGTTCCCACAGATAGACATCTGCCAATATCTGCAGATTTTGAGGAGGTTTTGGCTAGCATGTCCTTAGTTATTTCCAAAATATTTTAATGAAGAAACTATGGAAATGTTCCCATGTGCAGCTATTATTCTGGCGTAATTACCTTTGCAGGAATCTGATCTTGTTAATTCAAATGCAAGATGTGAAACACTTTTATATAAAGGGCACCTTGTACACACAGCTATTTAGTACATGACACAAAACCCCAAATCATATACAGGAAGCTTCCTGCATGTACCGTGTCAGTGGCAGCAATCTGTAAGCTTTTTTTGGAGAGCACCTGCATCAAAACAGGGTGGGGGAAGGGGAGGGGGGAGAAATATAAATACATTATTGGCTCTTGTTTTAATAAGGAGTCTGATTAGCCTCGAACGGTTTACACAGTAATACTTGATGACTATTTTCAGTTTGAGAACTTTGTTATCATCCACAAAAACCAGACAGCAGGCTTCATTTATTTTGTCAAGGTGAAACTGTTAAGTCATGGTTCTCTGTAATAGGATTATTTATCAGGAACACCCAGGATCGGTACCTGGGCACTGTGGGCTAAATTCTAGCCATATATGTGAAATTGCACCTGGTATACCACAGACACTTAGTCTAACCCTACCTACACTATCTGGAGTACTGCGTTCAGCTCTGGGGCCCCCAACATAAGAAGGACATGGACCTGTTAGAGCGAGTCCAGAGGAGGGCCATGAAGATGATCAGAGGGCTGGAGCACCTCCCCTATGAGGACAGGCTGAGAGAGCTGGGGTTGTTCAGCCTGGAGAAGAGAAGGCTCCGGGGAGACCTTATAGCAGCCTTCCAGTACCTAAAGAGGCCTACAAGAAAGCCCGAGAGGGACTTTTTACAAGGGCATGTAGTGATAGGACAAGGGGGAATGGCTTTAAACTGAAAGAGGGTAGATTTAGATGAGATGTAAGGAAGAAGTTCTTCACTGTGAGGGTGGTGAGGCACTGGAACAGGTTGCTCAGGGAAGTTGTGGATGCCCCATCCCTGGAAGTGTTCAAGGCCAGGTTGGATGGGGCTTGGAGCAACCTGGTCTAGTGGAAGGTGTCCCTGCCCATGGCAGGAGGGTTGAAACTAGATGGTCTTTAAGGTCCCTTCTGACTCAAACCATTCTATGATTCTATGATCCCCTCCTGTGTCACCATTCACTATTCCTTTAGCTTCTCTGCCAGACAAAAAGATGCCCATACCCATACATAGTTGGAGAAAAGACACTACAGACATTGATCCAGTAGAATACTGGTTTGTGGTTTTGTTCCCTACATTTTACTTCTTTTCAGAAAACCTGCAAGAAATACTACAGTAACAGATTCTTCTATTTGTCAAAATTTTGCTTCAGTTGCTTACATCGAGTTTTAAATAACACCACTTAAGGTCTGCACAGGCTGTCAGCATAGATCCTCTTGCCATTGAAGTCAACTTGTGAAAAATCCCATCTTGTAGAGTCAAGAGGGAACGACATTTTGCTTTTTATCTAGTATTCTTCACCCACCCTTATATATTAATGTTTTAAAAAAATCCAACTATTGTTAGAGACACCACCATCCACACATCCCCCCAAAATATCTAAAAGTCAAGACCGTTGACATGAGGCCCGGTTCAAAGCCTGCTACTGCAAAGTACCCATATTTCACACACCATCCCCATGAACACTGCAGTTTTTCATAACTGATCACACATATTCAAAGTTCAGGAAGCAGTTTTCACCTTTTCTTTCCTTCAGCCTGAAAAAAAAGCTTATTCACCTAGAAATTGAATGAGAAAAGCAACAGACTGAAAGAACCTGAAGGGGATAAAATAATTTTGCTAAGAACAAAGAAATCCCCAGGGAGTGCAGAACTGCTGAGCAAGTACAAGGAGAGATAACAAAGATTAAACATTGCCACTGTTTATGCCCTAAAGTAGCGAGCCATAGCATTTCATCAAGAGGTTTCCAAATCCTAGTAAAATGTCTCAGAAGTTCCTATTAAAGTGCATAGCACCGTAAACGAAGCTCACTAATGAAGGACTGGGGGTTTATAAGTTTGTTTTGGATAGAAACCGTGTGTTGAGATCAGTAAAAATTTAACATAAAATGCTTGTATTTTCATAAGTCTTCTTAAAACAAACCATATTGAGAATAGTCACGTACAAACAGTTGATATTTTAGTTTGGAGGCTGAACTAATTTGGATTTATTTCCCAAAGCCAAGTAGAAAATCTTTCTTTCTGAATTGAAAGCAAAGTTTTGGACAGAGGTCTTGCAGTTTTGCCTATCAAGTCCACACACATCCTCCTATTCTCTTCAATTTTACAATGTGACAGATGAGCATTTCTCAATTTCTCATTCATGCTGGAGCTTTTGTACTTCACACACAAATAAACCCATGGGGGTCATGGGGGAATCTCTCTGGAAAGAAGAAAGTATCCATATTCTGGATAAGGTCACTGACTTGAGGCTGGGACAGCAGATTACTAGCCTCTTCTCCAAGGCATCTCCAATTACGTTATATCACAAAAGCGCTCCTCTAGGGATACTGGGAGGGATAACTTATTCCAGCATACTCTATAGCACAAAGGTTAGGGAACTGTCCTAAAACTGCTTTTAGTTTCAACATCATCGCTGGTTTAGGCAATCAGAACTATGACCTGAAACTAGTTTTCATATATTCTTGTTTACTGCCTTCTAATTGCAGTACTATGAGATACAAAAGGGGATGAGAAGGATAAGAAAAGTAACTTTTTAGTGTTCAACTCCCTTCCTCTGCAAGCAAAAGCAAAATACGCACAGTTCTCCAAGTACTCATTCTTAAGTGCAACAGAAACATTTCACTCTACAGGGGACTCTGCTCAGCTACAGAAGGACTTCCCTCTTGTAATCCCCTGCATTACAAGAAATTGAGTCTGTAAAACGAGGCTACGAATCATACAAGCATCAGCACTCACTGCGTTTGAGATGGGAAAAAAATACTCAACCTGGATTTATGGGAATAGAAGGAATGTCCTTATTGTAGTCACATTTGCATTCATGGTTAAGAACAAAGTAAACCAGGGCAAAGCAATTCGCACCACATCCTGGGTCAGACATCCTTCTCGGAGGCTTGTTAAACATGTCCAGCCCTCCAGAGAACAGAACATCCCTTCCTGAAGGAAAGGACATGCTGAAACATTTAGGCCCTGACAGTTCAGTAATTCTTTCTTTCCATCTGCATTTTTAAAACAAGCAGAAAACCTTATCACGCCTCCTAAACAAAGCACACTCTCCTTTCACTTCTAGCGAAGTGTATTGCAGAACCTCTTTTCCTCTACAAGTGCCAGTTCCTACAGATGGTATGCACAAACATCAAATTCCTCCCAACAGTCACAGGCTTCTATCTTGGTTCATCAGTCCATTCCTTCTCACAACACTGCAAGGTCAGCAGCTATAACACAGAAACGAAGAAACTAAACACCAACTGTGAAAACAGTAGGTTTCAAGGGAGAAATATACAGTTAAAGTAAGGAAAGCTGACAGTTACAGAGTAAAGCCTGTTGGTTTCTTCTCCCCACAAAAAGAATTAGTGCTATTTCCTCTAACAACACACATTTTATTCATGTCTTTGAAGACTTACAACTCAGCCTGAGACGGCTGGCAAAACTAAATCTAATTTCAACTGATTTTCTCTACATTTACATATAATCATTGAGAAGAGGAAGAATTTACGCATTGAAGCACATTTTTATTAGTGAAAGGGAAGCCAGTGTGATGTAACTGAACCTATGCAAGCTGAATCAAGTCCATGCAGGTATACTCTCAAACCTTCCTGGTGGGGAGAAGAACTGAAGGCAGAAATTGTTTGTGTGCAAATACAGCTTATAAATATTTCCAATAGGATACATGTCCTACTGGCTCAAATAATTTCTTTTGCTCAGCTTTTCTTCCCCTTTTCTCTTCGAGAAGCTTAAATTTGCACACAGAACTCCTTTTTGCTCTCTGTGGTAGAGTACGTGGGTGTTAGGTATTTCCATCCGCTCTTTTTTCCCTTTCTCTGAGACGCACACACATCTATGCAGCACAAGAACCATTTACTTCACCACAGTTTCTGGCAACCAGGACCTCACAGTGCCAGCTAGGTACTGCACCAAGAGAAGACAGCCCTGCAGTAAAACTGGGGGCAGAAGTGACACTGAAATGACCAAGCATCACATAAGCATTCATCTTTGCCTGCCCTGAAGAATTGTTCCTCCTGCCCAGTATCCGTGCCTCGTCTTGATATTTCAATCTTCAGTTATTAATAAAGAAAGCAAGCAAAAAATTGTACTAGAAGCACAAAGACCAAGATTACAGAATAAAAATGCTGCCAACTCAAAATCATGACTAGTTGGAAAAGGTGGAGAAGTCTGAAAATTATCTCTTTCTGCCTCTATTCTGTCAAAATAGGAAGTTAGGGCTTCTGATGTGTGAAAAAGACCGTTTCCCAGCAATTCCGTCCACCAAATTCCTGCCACACATCTCCCTCCAGCACTCCCCTCCCATTCTCCACACACAGAGCAGCTGAGGCTTTTGTTTCTCTATATCAGCACAGAGTAAATGTACTTCAACCAGTGAATCTGCAAAAATACGAATCACAAACTATGTTCCCCTGATCTGCCGTATATGTCAGGCACTCGTCAGCTGAGACCCACCACAAGTCATGGAGAAGTCCAGCACCAGGTTGCTGTAGTAGTAGCCTGCATGACCTCCTCTCTTACACAGGCAAAATTAATGATCTCTGCTACCCATGGCTCATTTGAGTTTTTAATCACAGTGGAAATTGCTCTGTAAGCCTAAAACTTATCTGCCGTTAACTTCGTGGGGCAATGTTACTGTGAAATTGATTAAAATTCCCCAGGTAAAGGAAGCGCTTAAAGTAATCATGTTACTTTCATGAAAAGTGTATAGTAAAGCACATAAAATGCCTTTGGGACTGCACTCCAAAAGGAAATTTAACTGCTTCAGGGAACACAAGATCAATGCTATTATTTATAGACGACAGTCTCATTTACAGGAACTTTCTGCAACAAAAGAGTAATGTTAAGGAAAAAAAGATTTACTTTAATTCCTTATATCAATCTGACTTTGGGCAAAAGAAGGAAAAAACAAATTGTGAACTTTTCTATGTAGAACAGGTGTGGAATAGAAACAAAGGGCATTTCATAATATATTTCCATTTGATTTTTTTTTTTTAATCCTGCCTTTATGCAATTTAATTCCAGAAAAAGAAGGAACATTGCCCTTTCCACCACTATGTTTTGTATCTTTTCTGGAGACTTCATAACTCACTGCAGCAAGGCTGATACACTTACAGTATCATGTATTTTGGGAGTATAGAAAGCTGAGGGTTAGCACGTCCTCTCTCAATCCCCCTTTCCCAATACAGGAGAGCAGTAAAGGTGTGACAGCAGTAAAGGGTGTCCACGCGTGGGCATGGACAAAGAGGTAGGAAGCACCTCGCTCATGGTAACAACAGCAGCAGCACATCAGGGAGCAGAGCTCCCAGCAAAGGGAGCAATGGCATCAGGGATCATAGCAGGCAGCAATAGGCTCCTCCAACTGTGGGATTTCAACAGGCAGTTCATGCAAACGCTACCAGCTGCTCTGACTTCAAAGTATTATTTGATAAGCAACAACAAAATAATACATATGGTATATGCCTTGTACTCAAGTTATCAATATACACCCTCCCCAAAACACAGAGGTTCTCCCTCAAGCCAGTAAAGAAAAAAGTTTTTATCATTTCTATATGACTCACTATAACCAGACTGTCTGATGTCCAGAACTTGGGCAGTAAATTAAATCATGCCGAACATGCTGGATTTGCTTAACTTAAGGTGCTTGTCTGCAAACTGCATATGCAGTAGGTCTGACATATCTAGAACCTGTTAGGCTGCACATAGCCATACTGCTACCTGGGGTTTGTTAGACAGAAACACAGGAGCTCTATTTAGTTTCAAAAAGTAAAAGGAAAGAAGTTGTAACAGCAACTCTCTGATCTCTTCTGCTATACAGTACTATGCAATTCTACTCCTCTGCTCAGAAATAACATTCCCATAGGCTTACTTAGCATCACAGACCGTCACATTTAAATATCTTATTTTGTGAAAGCTTCTTTACATTTCTCCTCTTTTCTGCCTGCATTTTGTCAGCTTGGCAAACTATCCAATACAGTGGGAAAAAAACCCCAATTTTCCTTTCGTTGGCCAAACTACATACTGAGTTATACTCAGCTAATACACTGAGTGCCTTCCATTACAAAATTACATTTCATTAACGTATTTGGCCTTAGGATAGTAAGAAAGGAAATATTGTTCCCATTTTATAGATGAGGAGTTGAAAGCTCTCTTTCGGATACAGTACAGAAACTGAACAGACAAGGTTCAGAAACAGAAATTTACCCATTTCACTGCAGAAACCAACTTCATAGATGACAGCACAGACCATTAGCAACAACACTACCAGAGTCAGCCCTCCATCCTATCTTGGATAAGCATCTGCCTTGATTATTTGGAAATGCTTACGTCTCCCAGCACAAGCACATGGTACCTGTATACTATATTTCATACTTTATTGTATCAGGGAGTTGCTGTACTAAGTTCGCAAGTTCAGGAAAGGCCTGATATTTGCTCCATGTTGTAGTTAACCTGAACATGAGAAGCTGAACATAAGTCTATGTTCCTAGCAGCTTCTGTTTACCTTAAATCAGATACTACTCAATCTTTGCATAAAGTTCCCATCAGCATCAAGTATAATGCGATACACGTGACATGCCTGAGACACACTTTCAGACAAAAGCAAAACACCAATTCCTGACTATGCTGAAAATTTGTTATTCAGGTTTGCTTGCTACTGTCAATACAGCTAAGCATATAACAGTGAGACAGCACATACCAGTGAGATAGCACAAGCACTGTAACAGATAAAAGGAGTAAGGTGGAAGAGGCCATGGGCTCAGAGCAACCTCCATGCCTTCACTGTACTAACTACAAACTGGACAGAGCACGATGCAGAAACTCAACCCCAGTCATCTGATTGCCTCTCACTTGCCAGGCAAAAGCAGTTATCTTCTTGTGCCCATCTAATAAAGCAAGGATAAACAATAATGACCTGCCCTTGTAAAATACTTTTAAATTCACAACTGAAAGTTCTATACAATGTGGTGTGAGTTTGGTTGGTTGGTTGGTTTGGTTTTGGGTTTTTTTGTGGTGGTGGTTTTTTTTTTCTTAATATTGAGGGCTCCTCTATTTGGAATAACATTATTAAGAACTCTTTACACATACAAGATTCAAACTGAGAAAAGAGCACATGCACTTATTCTCTGATTGAAAACCATGCCCTTATTCTCTGAAATCAGTATCCACAGAGGGTTGGATGCAGCAAAAAGTTAAGCATCCTCTCTAACTTCAGTTTCAAGACACAGTAGTAAGAGAGTTCTCAGTAACTTCAGAGAGAAATGACATCCTACCACAGCATTATGTTTTATTGCAGGTACAACACATCACAGGGAGGCCCATCACAGCTACTTTTCACTCAGGGAATCATCACAAGCACACAGCCACCACGCTGTGAAGTTGGAGGCCAAACAAACAATTCAGAATCCCTGCTTATGTATCTATGTGACAAGTTCTGAGGACTCCCTCAGCCCTCACGAAACTTGTGAGTTATCAGCAAGTCCAGCAAACAGTTTGTTAATTTAGTTACTTAAAAGAAAGCAGCTGAGTCCTAAAGTTTGCCTGTGCCTGATTTAGACATGCCAGCACTTAGGACATCCTCCTCCTTCTAACTCCCATCATTTTTAATATGTGACCGTTCCTTGTTCAAGAGCCACAGCTTCTCTTTATGAAGCCCATTAAAAATGACAATGTACCACACTATGAATATGTTTCAATTAGGAAGGGGGGAACTAATAACTTTGTGGGGCTCTCTGAAGATCCAAACAACTGTTCTCATTTCACAGCTCACTGATTCTTTAGAAGCACCAGAAAGTCCTGGAAATAAAATGGCAATACTTATTAAACTGGCTCTGTCTCACAGCCATTAAGTTTTTCTTATGCCCTAACATGAAAACAACCCTTATGGATGATCAGCTTAGAAGAATGGAATAAGCAGTTCTGACCAACTAAAAGATACTGCCTTTTTTTTTTTTTCCTCCTTTCCCCTTTTTAACTCCTGAACTGCTCTTTACATTAGAGCCAAAAGGAAGTTCAGTTTGCAAATTCACATCACTTCTGCTTGCCTACAGACACTATTTATATAATCTGACTAGGACTTCCAGCAAGATCCCCCTGTTACACAGGACAGCCTAATGCATAACAGGTCACCTGCAAACACAAAATAAGTTTAATTCATGTGATGTCACAGCAACAAACTGTTCAGTAGCATGTGGGGTCAAACCAGACTCTCTCCAGCTTCCTTGAAGCTTCAGAATCACAGCAAAGTCAGTCCGATTCATTGGGAGGGTTAAGTCCTCTGAACTAACACACACCTGCAATGACCAGGCCCTATCAGAAACAAAAGGGAGCTGGAACAAAGCATTCTACAATACAGATGGTGCACAAAGGACAACAGTTTGAGTACTCATTACAGAGTAGTACAGCAAATGAACACCAGAAACTCTTTTCCCCTGCCACTGCTGTAATGTTTACAGTCCCTTCATATTTTTATCTACAAAACAGAGCCACAAGCCTTGTATGCTAATGTTTACACAATTTCTCTTTCAGAGCCACATGCCTTCTCTCCCATATTTTTTCTTCCACTAGCATTTACAGAGAAAATAACTCCTCAGAAATATTGATCTTAATTATCTTTAATTAGTCTGATAGCTTCTTACAGTTCTGGAGACTAATACTTGTAAGTGTAGATACTTGGCCAACTTACAGGCATGGCAGTTTTTTCCACGTTGAAGCATTGCTCATTTTTTAAAGGATCATGGGAAATTATCCTTCAAATTTAATTTATTTTGGCCTTAGCCAAAGGGTTTAATACATTGGAATAAAATAAGTGGGAAGCAAGACATTGAAAAGAAACTTGTTCAGATTTGAAATAGTATTTGAAGGTCAGAAAAGCCTACTCTGACGTTGTTTGTCTTCCCTTTTTCTTCCCCCAATTATAGTCAGGGATCAAACATTAAAATAGCACCTCAAGCAAAGCTCGGGAAGGCCCCTACAGAATTTTTTATCTTAGCTAAAACTAGTATTTGCAAAAGGATCGTAGACCAACAGGGGCTAGTGCCTTTAGCTCCAGCTGACCCTAACTGGCCTCAATTTGTTCTGCCACCCATACTCAAAGAGCATTCTCAGGAACTCGGCCTTTCCAGCAGTGACCCCACACCCCCTCTCTGGGTCAGTGTAAGGCCGGGAGAAACTGTGCATCACCAGTTATGTAGCTTACAAATAAGCAGTGAATTAGTGTCCCAGCAGCAAAGCCTCACGTAGAGGCTACAGCTGGTCCCATGCTCCCCTGAGACCAGGGAAATGCTGCCTTGAACAAGCAGGCGAGTTGGTTCACTGTGTCCCACTGTGACAGCCAGGAGCAAGGCTAGAGGAGGAATGAGGACTGCAGGTCCTGCAAGGAAACGGAGCACCAGGGCAAAAGCGCATGCTGATTTCAATCACCAGATTGTTCCCTTTTTCCTCCCTCCCCTCAAGTTGGGGGCGGGGGGGGGGGGGGGAATCTCTGTGATTTTAATAAGACAGAGGCTCTTTTAGACTGTAATACAGAATTACAGTTTATAATATAACAAACATTTGGCTTGCCATTGATACAGCTCTCACGCACACACATCACTTGGTACAGGTCAGTGGCACATTGAAATATCCCAAGGTTAGAAATGGATATCAGCACAGCACCTCCCTTTAGCACACCCACATTATTTTATTGGGTTAGTTCTCTGAGAGCCAGTGGACACCTGGACTTGCATGTCTGCAGTGTATGTGAGAGGAAAAGGAACATGCAAAAGGTAACCTGTAGCACCAGACTTGGAGCATAGCTTCTGTCTATTCAAATAGATCACCAGTGTACCTCAAACTGAGCCAAAGCACTCTACCACCACCTCCTTCAGTACACTGAGAAACTTTAAAAATGTAATCTGTTTTGCCTGTGGAATCCACAAGTTCTTTGTTAATTTTTCAGCAGAACTCCTTCGCGCAGCAGTTAAAAATTGATCTGTGTGTATTAGCCATTGGGGTTAAGGAGAGCAGGCAGAAGAGACAGCCAGAGTTGAAGATTCATGAATTTCAGTCAGCAGGGGTTATCTGGTTTTCTACCTTGATTCCTGAATCAGCCCAAAAATCACTTTTAATAAATTCCTCATTAAAAGCCTGACTTTTGCTTGAGCCAGAGTCTGCATCTTTGAAATATCCAGCCTTATTTTCTAAGTATCAAAAAAGGATACAAAACTCCACTCAACCAAATTACTTTTTATCTGGGAATAAGTTTTGTTCATAAGGCTCTTTTTCCAACCTTCAAATGTCGGTCTTTAAATATAGCTACATCACTTCTCAAATATTAAAAAGTGACTACGATCATAAATCTTTCTGACCTAGATGATAGAAGCAGGCTTCATCTTACTTAGTTTTAAGTGTCTAACAGACAGTTATCTAAATCCAAGTTAGCTTTGTGTGCTCTCTTCTGCATCAGTAATAATAGAAAAGGTCCTTTTGGGGGAGATTCATCTGTTCTCTTCAGACAGCATGAACTCTCTGAACATGTCAACTTGAAATCTTTTACCGAAAGCAAGCCTGGAAGACCAGCTTAAGCTGAAACAGCTGATTATTAGATATCTAAAGCAGGGTGGAAGGGATCCTACCCTTGTTTACAATGCTCAGAACACTCTTAATGCTTTTACTGGATTAACTAATTTCAGTTCCTTTAATCTCCCAATAAAAGAGTTTTCCTCGCTCTCAAAAAAATTATTTTAGCTCTTCTCTGAAGCTCTGTGTTAGGAGTCATCTGTTTATATGTCCCAGGAGCAGATTTGGCTTTTTAGCTAGAGGGACATGCTGGACACTAATATATCTATGGCATGATGGGTGCTTTGCTCTTGTCTATAGGGCTCTGATGTAAGGTCAAAATTTTAGCATCTGTTGCATCCAAACTGACCAAAACTAGGGGCAACAAAGCATTCGCACACAGCTGTTAATAGCTTAGGTATTAAGAATTAAGAATCAGTACCACTGGTCATTGATACAGTCAATTCCTTAAATCTTACCCAAAAGACCTGTCGGATTTCTCAACTAAAAAGCTGTACAAAAGGAGTAGGACCATAGCTTAAGACAAATCCACCAGGATATGTTGTAAAGGGGCCCTAGGGTATGAGAAAACTTAGTCTTTCCAGCTGTAGTTGGTCTTAGCATTGTGGCTTCCTGGTTTTCAGCAATTAATCTCAAAAAGGACAGTGCTCTTTCATACCTTACCATTTATGGTTACAGAAAGCTTTGTAATAGGGGAACTAAGTTAGGAGTTCAGCCACAGCAAAGCAAACCCAGAGAAGTACAGGAAAGGAAAAAAAAAATAATAAAAATCCGTTTCAGCTCTAAGTTCCACTACTATCCCAAGTCTGTCATATAACAGAAGTTTTTTCATCAGAGAAAGAACCATTTCATCAAAAACAGTAAGTATATTTCTAAGGAACCGTTTTTCCTTGGGAGCATGCAATAGCTTTGGGTTTTGAGAAGTACAGTGTTTTTGGAAGCAACAATCTTTCTAAATCTGCAGCACTACAGAGGACAGCCCAGATAACTTTTCTGTAGCATGTGGGCTAAGTTGTTCTCTCTTTTGTAACTGGATGCAATCTGATAATTTTTAGCAAAGATAACAGTAATATTTTCACAAATTAGGAATCTGCAGCCCATATGAGAGCATAGCTTTTATTCATTTTAATGGTAAATACACCTTTACTCTTAGGAGTTTCATGGCTTTGGGTGTTCAGCATTCCTTTAGAGGCTGTGATTGTTCACCTCTAAGTTAGAGCAGAACAAGGCACTTAACTCTTTCAGGCTTCCCTGAAATCTACTCTTAAATTGATTCATTTTGTGCAGCCCTGTACTGCACAGAATCCAAAAGAAGCACTCTAGTAAGATTTCAGAACTGCTGAACTGAGCAAGTAACTTTTCTTTTTTTCTTTAAGAACCACCAGGTTTAAAAGCTAACAGAATTACTCTTAAACAACTGCATAGGTTTTTAAACAAAAAAGCTAACTTCTTTAATTCACTCTAGTGTCACAACAGGTAAACAATTCATTAATAAAGCAAAATGATACAGTATATTTCATAAAATAAATGTAGTTATATCATGTTACACAGTCAAAATATTACTGCTTCAGGTTTCCAAGACAGCTGCATGAGTACACGGCAGAATCTTCTTTTCTGTGCACGTTTCAATCGAGGTTCAGCATCACCTTATTCTGTAACACACACAGTATTTGTGGTCCCAGATGCACAGAATGCTTTTTAAGTAATGGGTTCTTACCAATTTGCAATGAACAAATCAGTGTTCCCTGGCCCCAGCACCCCTGGCAAAGGCAGACCTGTTACCAACAAGAAATGCATATAAATGCTAGAATAGGAAATGGAGGGCGGGGAGAGGGGAAGCAAGTGCCAACGCAAATGTAGTTTTGACTTCAGGCCTGTTCTCTAGGGTGTAAGCAGTGGGGCAGTGGATGAGAAAAGGATGAGGCCAGGATTGAAGCAGAAGAAAGAAGAATCTAAGCAGTGTTAAAATACTCATGGAAACAGGTAGGCAAGTGTGAGCGATCAGACTATTTCTACCCAGAGACAGTAGTAAATATGTAAGCTGTGCAGCTCTGCCGCAGTAGCGTAACCAGTACAGAGCTCGTATTTATAGATCTGAAACTTATGATTGCCTTTTGGTTCCCACACAAAGTACTTGGCAAATAAACTGGCAACGAATACTATGCTCTTCTTACTCACCCAGCAAAGCCAGCAATTTTTATGTTGTCCACGCAACGTGTTTTGAGAATAAAACAAGGTGACTATTAAGTTGGCACTTGACAGGAGAAAGCAAATGGCTATTTTGTATGCAGAGGCAGTAGAGGTCAAACGGTCCAGGCCTGTTTAAAAACTCCTCATTGCTTTAGAGATGCAAATGACTTGCATCACTCTTCTTGGTGTGATGTAGTATTAGCACTTGATGCTCATCTGAAAGCAATACAGAAATGCTCACTGGAAATTCACCATATGGTGTAGGATAAACCAGCTCAAAAAAATGACTAGCTCACTGTTAATATTTATTCCCAACTTAAATTTGAGAGAAGGGTTTAGCACCCGTTCTTCTGCAAGTGAGCGAGATGAATTCATCAGTGCTACTGATACTGCCATACCCAAGTTAAGAGCAGCCTGGAACAGCTTGAGAGAGAGGTCCCATCTGAACTCACAGAGGTCACAGTACTGGAAACTCCTCGAGAGATGGGGGAGGAGGAGGCAGAGACTTCCCACCAAGTATCAAACATGTCTACTAATCAAAACAGAGGACTATTCCAAACCTGAGCAGATGGCATCTCTAGGATTATCACCAGCAGCTGTCAATGCAGTGATTATACATTGAAATTGCACAGCTAATGTACTGTATAATTTAACTAGACTGAAGAAGAAGATTAGGGAGAGAGAACATTATGAAAAGATTTGGAGCTTGTATTTTCCTAATAATTATGGAGGCACCCCACAATCTTCAGTGCAAAAGATACATTTAGATTTGCTCTTGAAGGCCGGACTAAAACCCACATTATACACTTCAACATCTTCCAATTCAAATACGCTCAGAGACTTCCTGGGCCAATCAAGTCCTCAGCAGTGCTTCAATTTTTCAAAGATTTAATGATTTTGTCAGAGGAAACAATTAGCTCTTGCAACATTCCTCCTAATATACATTGACACTAGGAGACAGAAGAGAAGAATTTTTAATCTGAAAAAAAAATTAACCTTTTAAACAATGGGGAAATTCCAAATAAATATGGTTTTCTATGTGTGTGCAGCATTGCTTTGTCTTGAGAGCCAGAGAATGCAGGATTTTCAGCACAAGAACATAAGAATATTTATATATGAAAGAAAAAAAATGCACATGGGGTTTCCTTCACTGACTTGGGTTTCCTCTTAAATTATACTGCACATGCATGAAATAGTGTTACAGATTTTTCTGGTCTTCTAAATTTTAAAACAAAAAAAATGCAGCAGGAAATAGGTATTTCAGTTTTAGGGACCACATTTACAGCTAATCTGGTGCAGCAACACAACAGTGATGTGAAAACCTCTGATTTACACTGCCTGAAGACATAGTCGGTTATTTTTTATGTTTATAGAAGCACTTAGTGAGATATTTTTAGACAAATCTTTCTTGTTAACATTCTCTGCATAATTTATATGTCCTTATTCTCTTTGGGGCAGAGCAGACATCTGAACTGGGGGAGCAGCGGCAAGCAGGATCACCTAGCAGCCCACACAGAGAAGCAGGGTCAGGCAGCCTGGCTCATGTCAGGATGGGGAACAACACTGCACATAATGCTGGGAAAACCTCTTGGCCACTTGTGAAAATTTCCAGTTTACACATACAAATTCCTTATGTGTCTTAAAGGGGTAGTCTGGCAGTTTAAGGTGATTAGGAAGGATGAGCTTACTGGTACTCCTGCTGCATATGTGGCTGACATTCAAGCAGACTGATGGGGCAATTACATTTCTTATTAATTCTTTGGTTAGTAGTCCTGCAGTTCTTGTTTTCCATGTAACAAGGGGTCTGATTACCCCACTATTTCTCAGTGTAACTGGACAGCTATGTAAACATTGTGGTTCATCTAAAACTCAAGACATTAACAGCACTAGGCCACTAGAAGTTTTCCACAAGTCATGGTGGCAGTACCAATCTTTCACTTTTTCATTTTCCCCACAACTAATTAAATATTAATCATTGTTACTGTATGTAAGAATTTCTTGCTAACAACGCATGTTTTCACTTGTCTATCATTAGCTTCCCACTGTGTTATAAGGAACTGCCACTCGGGTACCACATGGTCTCAGGGCCCGTGCTCCAGGACCGATGATGTTCCTTTATTCCATTTTCCCTCTGACCAAGCTGCACAATAGGTAAAGAAGAGTCAGTTTAATATCAATTGGTCTTAAGGTGCTGTGTTGCACAGTGTTCCAATATTTTATAATTCTTTGGTTTTTGAAAATGCTATTTCCACTTTTCCCCACAGAACTAAAAGAAATGACAGAAGTTTCCAAGGAACAGTCACTACCAACATTTACCCAAGTTTTCTTGCACAGTGCACGTGTCTCTGTGCATGGTTATATACAAGTATGCAGGCACAGCGTGAGCACGCTGACAGTGCTTGATGCCACATGTTCTATTTATAGCCCCATAGACCAAGAAAAACACAATACAGCCTTATTTAAGGGCATTAGCTCACATTCTGTATGAAACTCAAATCCCAATAAGCAGGTAAGGTTCATCTTATGGCACTTTCCAACTTAAGATGCTTCTTACAATGCCAGTGAATTATACATTATCATCAGATAAACAATTCCACTCAAAATGCTGTACGCAAAATTCACAGTGGATATTGATGTTTTATTTAAATTGGAATTAAATATGGAACTGGACAAAATTCAGTATTCCAACAACAATAACTCCTTTTCTTCCTAGGGACACCTCAGAACAGCCTTTCATTTTGATATCATGTACTAGCAACTTCAAAATATATACTTAAAAAATTCTGTAGCTAGCCCTGAGTTACACTAAGTGACCAAAGCTGTTCTACTGTCCATAGACGTCTATATTTTTATTGTTAATAACACTAACATTCAGGTGTTCTAGTAGTCTAAAAACAGAAGCATTTCAATGTTCAAATACTTTTTTCCTTTGATCATTAAACAGTTAAAGTAAGGCACTTTTACCAGCGAAAAACAGAACTAATAGAAAAGAAAGCAACATTCAGATTATATTCACGATGGTGTCTTTATCTTGTCTTTCACCAAACTCAGTGTTGTCCCCCACCCCCAGTAACATGACAGCTCTGCCAGCCTGGGGCAGCTGGAGACCATCTACTCATGGTTAACCTGAAGAGCTTATTTGCTAACTTCTGTTTGTGCTTGTCTTATACTGTATCTAAACTCAAGTCTTGGTATTTGCTTAGCTGAACAGAGGTGGATTTAGGCAGGAACCACACCGTCCTGAAGGCCAGCCACTAAGGATAAACACTAAATAGTTACACACACCTGAAGCTGAAATTCTGAAAATGCACCAGCTACTGCATGAAGCTGTGCATCGTTGTCTTGCATGCGAGAACAGGACTGAAACCTGTTTTGGAATGTACGTAACATTTTCCCTTTCTCCTTCTGCTCTGCTTTCCTCCCTTCTCCCAGAAAAGCCCACACAAATCTTGCCAGTCTTGTCATTTGCCATAAGTATGGCTTGTACCATGTTCTCATAAAAAAAAAAAACCCACAACCAAAACACAAGCCTTCAGTTACTGCTGTCAGTGCAACAGATACCGGTGATGGGTTGAACTCTCAGTGACTGTTATGGCTCATTTATATATTAATCCTATACATCAGTCATAATGATTTAATGGCATATGGATCACAGCAATTTTTTTCAGATTCTCTTTATCAAAGCATTAGCAAGATAATTTAAAATGCTATTTAGCAAGGGAATGGGGGAAAATGCCAGTCACTCCTGAGCTCAGGTTCAGACAGCTCTGCCTAAGAGTTCCCCCAGTGTTACACCAACACTTCATCGTTTGTGCTCTCCTGCTAGTGCCAGCAGCGGTCCTGACCCTGTGTTTGTGGTGAAACAACAGCAGTTTTAACTGCTGTGTTTTCTAATCCTATTCCATTGTGTTTGGTGGCATCATACTATTACTGTCTAGAAAATGCAGCTTTTCTCCACTATTTGATCGGACATCAAGTTTTGAGCATCCCTGAATGGACAAGGCCAAACAACAAACGTACAAAAGTCAGAACCAGGCATCTCAAATGCTAAATTTTAAATTATTTCAGCTCTTTTGAAATAAGACAACCACATTTCAGACTAACCCAGAAGAAAAGGCATAAAGTAAAAAGGATTCTCCTGTGGGAAGATTTTCCCTTCATGCAGCCGTTACCAATACACAACACTATCTCTTACTTCAGAGAAGCAGCAACATAAAACAGACTGAATTAAGGCTGAGGACAATCAGGCTGTTAACAGAACTCTCCCAAAAAGTAATCAGGTTTCACCACCACCACCACCCCTTTTTAAACTACTATATGGTAAATATCAGAAAGTAAAAAAGGAGTCTACTGATAACAAAAAACACAGTAACTTTTTTTTTTTAATTCTAGTTTTTGCAAAAATGGGACTGTTCCTCCATGGGATATATTATATTTCAGAAACTTGTTACACAACTGCGATACCTGTAGCCAATCCTAGTCATGTTTTACCTCTCCTTTCTGTATTTTATTTTATACCAGAAAGAGATTGTTCACATTTCACAACTCTAAATCATGTTGGCAAAAAAGTTGGTGACTGCACAGAAGCGAGGGGAGACAAGAGCCCTGTGCCTGGGACTGGGAATGGTCGCGTGCTCCATGATGATGTACTTTTTTATTGGGATCACCGTTGTGCCATTCTACACTAAAAGGTAATAACAGCCATTTGTTTATGAATACAAAGCTACTTCTTTTTCCTGTCAGCAAATACAATTATTAAAACAGTGCCAAAATATATGTTAGTACATTGTACAATAAACAAACAATATGTTCTTGAAGAGCTCATAAGAATTTAAGACAGAAGAAAAGAGAAAAAAGTGAGTCAAGAAGTCATCAAGCATATACAGTTAAGCACAAGAAAGAAGGAATGATCATCTTCAGGGCTAGAATGAGAACAGACTAAAACAAAACATTTACTATGAAAACATGTAAAATAAAATCAACCATGCTTATCAAAGCTTGATAATGGAAAGCTAAGTCTTGCATAAATGGGAAAAAAAAAAAAAGCTTTTCCATGTGCAGGAGGGTGTTTTTATAAAAACTATAAAAACTTGAGCAACAGAAGTCATGGTAAAATTGTTCAGTCAAGAATCTGTATCTTACTTCCAAATCAACCATCATGAGAAACTAGCACCTTCAACAGCCCAGTCTACCACAGCAAATGTAAAAAGATTAGTTTCTTAATAACTAGAGTGAGACTATTCCTTTACTTTTTTGCCGCCAAAGTGTACTGCTGTAAGCAAAAGCTTACTATGTTATCAGTAATAAAAGAGTAACTCTTAGGAAAAAGAGATAAGTAACAGCATAAAATGAACTTTTGCCAGACAAAATCCTGCTACTTACTCATGCAAAAGATCCACATAATAAAGAAAAGAAGGGGGGGAAAACATGGGAACTGATCTGAGTTCTGAGAATTATTGAATGAAATTAGTCAAAATATGTCTGAGACATCAAGTGTACTGCAATTCCAAATATTTACTATCAAACATTAAATTCCATAGCAATTTTTCTTTCTTGAATAACACTTGAAGATGATTACAGAAGGAGTTAAAATCTAACTTCAAACCACAGAACGCATAACAAACAACAGCAACAACAACAACAACAAAATGCTTTCCTACACTGCTTTCCTATAGTAGCCCCTCTCCAGGTGCAGACATAGATTTGAGGTGGGCAAAGTTCACCACACCAGGACTGAGCAGCCATGAACTCCACCCATGCCACCACTTCCAGCTGGCACACACAGATGCATCTCCAACATGCGACTCATAACAGATGCTGCCAATGCATTTAAAAGCAATACCTTTTGTTTTGTTTTTGTAGTGTTTGGACAACAGAAACTGTGTGCAAGGTACTCAAAGCCAACATCAAGGACAAAGTTCTCCGCACAAACAGCGAAGGCTCAGAGGATGAGGATACCTTTCCTTATCCCTGTTTACAGGTGTGGGTTAATCTGACAGCCTCAGGACAAGAGGTTATGCTGTATCAGACTGAAGACACACTGGAAAGAAATCCTAAGGTACTCGCAACACAGATTGAATAATCACTCTCTGCTGCTATCTAACACCTTTGAGGAGAAGCGGTGATTGTTTTTAAACCAAGCAGCAGAGTAAGAGTCGGAGTTGTTCATATTTTACATGTTAATGTCTGTGCTTAGACCAAGGCATTTTTAAGATATTCCAGGAACCACACAGTTTTGGATTCTGTTTTAAACATTACATCAAACATTACGTTAATACTTGTTAAGGAATTACACCAACAAAACATGAATATTTAACATTTATGAACATTTAAAAATATGTAAGTCTCTGACTTGAGAGGTAAGAATGGTAAGAAATAGTTTATAAGCTGTGGTTTGCTCAGTCACTTGTTGAATTGCCACAGGAAAGACCTGAAGTTAAAAACTGTCCAAAGTAAGAGCACAAATCCCAATTTTACTTCCATTTTAGGTGTGTGATATGAAGCAGGGAATAAAGAAAGCAGAGAAAGGGGAAATGAAGGTGCTGTTGGGAACATGATGTACATTTTAGAAAGAAAGGAGAAACAAATCAGTAATTTTGGAAGATGATCACCCACAACACTCATTTGTCTTTGGTCTGGTCTGCAACTGTTTCTGGCCAGCATGGCAGCAGAAACCTGGACTCATGGAGAAGGCAGTGGTGCTGCAGGAAGCACCTTTGTAATGCAGAGACGTTGGGTACTGCAGTAGAAGTCCCTTCGTCAGTTGTTTTAGGGATCTCTTCCCCAAAGGATGAGTGCAGACCACGGGTGGGACAAAAACACGGGTGCGCAGTATTCATTTGGCTTTAGAGGTGTGTGAAAGATTAGGGAAGGGGGAAAAAGTAGGGTGTTATCCTTTTGTTCCTGCCAGTGTTTCTGCTTGGGAATCAGCAAAGAGCTTAACATTTTTAGGCTTGCTCCCCCCGCAACCAGAAGTGCTCCTACAGGTACGCTGTCCCAAGGAAGGTCAGATTCAGTTCAGTTCCAAAACCACGATTATTTCAGAGGCCTTATTCCAGCTCACCATTCTCTAAGGGGACATAAAGTGAAATTCAGATCTTGGATGCCCAAAACTGAAGCACTTTCAGAATCCAAAACAAACATGCTCCGACTCCAAGTGCTCATCTTCTTAAAGAAATTATATAGACTAGAGTTTCACACAGTGCAAACCTGATAGCATAAAACACTTAAGCTGAAGAGAATTTTGCTAGCTACTGCCTATCTTTATAGTGACTATCTCAGGGAAAGCTACATACAATGAAGTGGCAAAGCAGAAATTATCCACTGTAGCTTGAAACAAGAGTCTTGTTCACTGCCAGAGGACGCGATTTGCTGATTTCCTACCTACTGTTTGCATTACTGCAAGTACAAGCCTTCAGGTCAGGAACCATCCCCTTTCTGCCTTGGCCAGTTTCCAGCTTAAGACACCTAAGCATTATTATGTATGCAAAATAATATTGCAGAAAAGAAACTGTTATCAACAACAACAACAAAAAAATGAGTGCTTCAAAGTCTAATAGTATTTCCACTGAAGTCTAAATAACTTTGCAGTATTACTACAGGTCAAAATAGTTCTGTGTTACAAGGACAAGTAGGAAGCCTCCAAAAGCCATGCTTTCCTCTTATTTTTCTACTAGTTGCAACCAGAGGTGCACAGTGAAGCAACTTCATTTTCCTGCACACTGACAAGCCAGTTGTGAATTTCCGCAAAACTAACACATTTCTGCTGTGGTGGTGCCTAGAAGCTCTGTTAGGAATCCGAGCTTGGCACTGTAATAATAAAGTGACAGTCCCAAAGACTGCAGTTTTATTTTGAGCACATATGTATTATTGGTTTCCAACAACATTAGTCCCATCTGTAAATCTGCAGACTGTGGGCACAGACACACTGACAGAAACAGGGAATCATGGCAAATGGGTTATGGACATAAGGAAACCAAGACGATCTCCAGGGATGCTAGCCAAACCACAGAAGTTTTTGTCAGTACTAGCATGTTTTTTTACTGAATCTGTCTTAACTACAAACCTTGTATTAGAGTATCCATTATAACGAACCACCTTGATTTCTTATTCCAGTGCTCGTACGTCCCAGGCAAGTCGGAGAACTCTAGAGAAGTTAAAGCACAAATAGAAACAATTGCAAGCAATTTCAAAAAATACCAGACTTTCCCGTGCTACTATGACCCAGGAGGAATACAGACCAACGTCATTTTAAGCAGACTTTATCACCCAAAAGGCCTCCTCTTTGCTTTCCTTTGGCCTACACTAATGTTTACAGGTGGATGTCTGATTATTGTTCTGGTAAAAATTAGTCAGTATGTTTCTGTTCTTTCTGCTTGGCAGTAGAAAATAAATATCTAGCATAGATTGTTGCAAGACATTAAAGTGCCTTTGTTCTGCCTGTCTATCTGCATTTTGTGACTTTTAATATACCAGGTGTCAATCCAAGGGCAGGCACTGCGGAAAACTGAATGGCCCCCACTATGGATGGCAATCCATTACATGATGACAAAATATAAAATTTATTCCCAGGAATGCCTGCAAATACCTCATAAGAACACAGACTGAGTTACTATCTATTGTTTCCTTGGGCTTTCTGAGGTACAGTTGCTTTACAGAGCTACAATTCAAGTTTACTACTAACTCTTGTTCCACGTTTTAGGCAGGGTCCTGATTTCCTGTCTGGTTGAGACCAGTTGGTGTCAGATCCATATACATCATTACTGGCAGACACACCCTTTATATACTTCATTACCAATACAGTATGTATTCATGGCATACTATTCTTGTCTGTTGAGAAAAGAAGTTTTGTTATGGTCCAAAGAGATATTTGTTATCATGGATCTCTCTGCTTTTGGGAAAGGGGAGGGGGAAAACCACCCAAAACCAAAATATACACACAGAGACATTACAAAGTTTGCACTCTAAACATCTAACACCAGTTGTATATAATTAAATATATGCATAAAGTATAGGGTGCAGTAAAGAAGCTTATATTAGAAGTAAGTTTTTGTATTTAACTCAAAACTTAGCCTTGCTTTACTTTGAAATAAGTGTGGCTACCTGCCTGCCATTTGCATATATTATAAAACTGTTAAGGAAAGGAAGTCACAATATAAAGAATACAATTATGTAGTAGAAAACATCCATGATGTTTTACTAAATACAGTAATCTAACGTAACCACAGAAGTTTGCATGCTTAGCACAAAGATATTTCACAATAGAGACATGTTTGTTTCTAGTGCCAAGACTCTTAGGAATGCTCTGATGCACGTATAGACACATTTTCTGTTCTCTGAAAACAACTCTGTTTCTCTCAGCCAATTTTCAAATTGTTACTGGACACAGGAGGAACACAAGATACTTCCTGCATGCTGTATTTGACTGGCACTTGGAACACAACTAATACAAGCTTTTTCATCACGCAGATGATGAACCACTTAGTAGCTACCATTCACAGGAAAATTTCAGGGCTTAGATACAAACTTAAATTCATTAAACTGTAGTGGAAAAAAGTTATTCTCATTAATGTGGTACAATTCTCTATTGTTTATTGTAAGAAAGAGGAAGGCTGAAATATTAACCTATCACGTGCATTTTCCAACATTACTAATGGAATAGTGTTACAGTTTGCTTTTCATCGTGACCAGCAAATCAAAATTAGACCAG
Source organism: Gymnogyps californianus (assembly GCF_018139145.2). Lineage (NCBI taxonomy): Eukaryota > Metazoa > Chordata > Aves > Accipitriformes > Cathartidae > Gymnogyps > Gymnogyps californianus. Next base: position 3,711,230 of record NC_059484.1, read on the forward strand.
GATAGTACAAAATAGCAGTTACTAACATCAGCAACGCTCATTCAACGTGCAAAATCTAGATGGTTATCTATTAGAAATCTACAAGAGAAAAATGACCTGCTCTAGTGCTTCAGATAGTGTAAGGTGGGCTGTTAAAAGAAAAAAAAAAAACCACAAACCAAAATCCAAAAATTAATATAGGAGGAGAATTATTTCCACAAGAAGGAAGAAAGTATTTACATCTTCATACAACACTTCCATAAAAATGGATCTGAAGCTGTGTGTATATACGATTCTAATCTTTCTCATTCAGGAAAGCAAAAGTGCAGCTGGCACAGGTACAGGCATTTTGGATGACCAAAAGCATTTGCCAATGGGATGGGAAGAGAATCTGTTTTGGTAGTCCACCAAACGCTGAGGCAGGAGTATGGTAACTGCTTAAAAATACAGTAATCACGCAGGGAGGATACCTGTTGAAGCTAATACACTGCACTGGTACCAAAGGAGGTGAACAATCTAGCTGTGAATAGACAGAGAAGTTTACTTAATAGGCTCTTTCAAAGCTTTACTCCAAATTTCGCTTTTCAGCAGTTTAAAAAGAGTCTCTGGTTTGCAAACTAGAACTTGCTCACAACTACTTTACACTCAGTCCAGCAAATCAGTAGCCCTGCTACCTTGCTCTCCCGCTCAGCTCAGCAGAGATGAATGAAGGTTGGATGTTGCTATTCCTTCTAGCGGTAGTCCCCATTGCCCCACTCGCTCATGAGTCAGTAAATTGTCTCTGAAGAACGGAAGCTCTTGATCTTGCTGAGCTCAGAACTCAGCATGAATTGTGAAGACCAGCAGCTCCTGCTTCCAACTCCCACCTTGGCTTCCCCAGACCACCCCCTAAAGCCACATCTTCCTCACCTCCCTGCTCATAGTTATCCCCGATAGCAGCAGGTGAAAATCTATTCAGAGTGCAAGCTGTGTCTCCAGATTTACCTCTACCAACAATAAAGTGAGTTGATTATTACATGAAAACAGTTATTTCCCTCCAACATGTACACATTGCAAGTACATGAAGAAAAACCTTACACAAATTTTGTTCTCCAACAAAGTAACATTTCCTACTTTGGCAGGAGATATTCCAAGTGAAAACAGCCAGTGCAAGGGAAAAGACAGACACAAATTAGGAAACTCCATCGTTTTGGACTATCACCAAACTCAGCTTCCTCTTTTGCCCAAATGAGACAGGCGATTTAAATGCAAAAAGCCAAATATTCTAATGTAGAAAACACACACACAAAACGTATAGGCACCACAGAAGACTGTTCTTGTTTTTAAATAATGCTTTGCCTATGTATACAGTGCTAGTTATTTTCTACATTTCTGAGAAAGTTTAAAGTTATAGATATTCTTTTTCCTTCACACTTTCAGTTTCTCTTAAAGTTAAAACTAAGTGTTTTAACAGTGTGCCAGGTTGCTGAATTACTCTTGAGCTTTTGTAAACATTTTTCTTTTTCCATCTGCAAAAGGTGTAATTCACTAGAGAGTGAAGTTTTAATAACACTTTCTATGCTTCTTATAGCAGCACACAAGGAAGCTATATAGCCTTTAGGGGGTTTTGTTTGGTTAGAGGTTTTTTTTTAATATTATTGGATTATACCATCAAGTCTACAATAAATCCGATAAATAAAATGCTATTTTTCTGATATCCAGCAAAACACTTCCTATGAGAAGTGCTTCAACACAAGCAGCGACCATTGCAGTGACAGATGTACACAACTCACTTTCTCAAGGCAGAGTAGATGATCGAGGTATATATTACAGCATTAAAACTCCTGCCAGGGGAAGAGAAGTGGCAGTACAAGCAGCTGGAGATGAAATTCATACTTGAAATCTGTTTGACTACACATGGCTTTCACAAGCATTGATGCTTAGACCACAGCAATAGTGCTTGAGTCGACTGGAACATGCAGGGAACACAGGAAGAATGGGGATAGATTTTAGACCCTGATGAATACTTTAGTTGTGCAGGCCCTTTATATGTCGATATGAATAATATTGTTTTGCTGAAACTATTAAAGGTCCTATTTTTCAAGCGCTGGGCACAGACTCTCAGGAGTAGTTTTTCTTCTTGATGCCAAATAAGGCTTGGACATGGTGATTCTACTGTTGGAAGATGGAAAAGAACAAAAGCTCCAGCAGTACTCTTGAAGGAACTAGTATTTCTCCTAGGAAAAAAACCAACCAAACAAAAAATGATTGCAAAAGGTTGGGAAGCTATTTTTCTGGATGAGGTAGATTCAGCTTTCATCAGCTTGTAATAAGATCACCTTTCTCCAACTTTGACGAGGTAGCAACAATGGCAGCTTAAGAGGAACCTAAGGGACACAGATTTGCTAAGAAGCCACCTGTGAGTCACCAGCATGTTCTTAATGTACATAAACAATAGCAAGCACCTTCTAGCTACCTCTGACTATTTTGATTTGAGTATCCTGCTAACTGGTGCTATTTTTATTGCTTGATCCTCAAAGCAGCAACAGGGCAGTTAACAGAGAAGATTTCTGGTCCCCAAAGACTCCTCACTCATTGCATAAACCCACTGCACTTGACAACAAAATACCTTCCAACTGAGTAACTGGTACTTTGTTCTTAGTTTTGGGGGGGGGGGGGTTGGTTGGTTTTGGTTTGGGGTTTTGGGTTTTGTTTGTTTGGTTTTTGTTTGGTTTTTTAATAAGGAAATGAGGAAAAACTTAACAAAACCAATTTGGGGTCTCTACACTATTCAGAAACCATACCAAACAATTCAGATATTTTACTTTTGGTAATTTCCATAACAGAAAAAAACCCACATTTAGGATTAAACTGGATGACTCCAAATTTACAAGCTGGCTTGAAGTTAGAAGAGATTTTAATACAGGAAAAGTAATTATAAATATTGATTGGAGGCAGTTATCCTTTGTTCACAAAAAAAGGGTTGGTGGCTGGCACAAAGGGTGTAGGCCAGCCATACAAACCCCACGCAAGAAACAAGTTCCATGTATAAGCACATAGCTGTTCTCGGTCAGAAGGCAAAATTGGGAATGATCTCAGAAGTTCCTCAGAAGCTCAAGAGCACAAGAGGAACATCAGGGGATCTGCAGGGCAAACTGCAGTTTTCTTTTTCCCCCTGAAGTATTTGTAAAAAGTAAAAAAAAAAAAAAAAAAAAAATCTAAGAATGCATGTAGAGGTTTTTGTTGGTTTTTAGTTCTCCTGGAGCAAGGTTTCTTTTACTGTGCTGCTCAAAGACTTAAGTGTCAGCTTTGATGAATGTAAGTTATATTGGGGAGTTGCAATATTAGATGTTTTTCTCCTTGTTGATCCCAATTCTCCACACTCTCAAGAGCATTAACAGAAAGGAAAAAGATAGCAAAGATCAGATAGAGGTGGCTATGCTCAACTTCCACGTAAAATAGTCAGTGAAATACAGACTAAAGAAAGTGTCTAATTATTATGCTCCACTAGAAGAAATAGCAATTAAAAAAAAATCTTGTCAAAGTTGAAGGACTGACAAGCTGTTCTTTCAAAATTTCCTAAAAATATCTATACGACTCTTAAACAAATACAAGTAGTCTCATTACACCCTGCACTTCTTTCCCTAGAAGTGTCATATGACATTTGCACAGAAATTAAGCTGTCATATGGGTAAAAACACTCACACACTGCCGTACCCAAACCAGCACAGGTATGTTCCCTTTTCTTTTTGATCACATACCTCTGGCTATAATAAATCCAAAAATCTGATGTTATCTTTGCTGGATACACGTTACTGTAATCGCTTTATCCAGGAACACCAACTTTTTAAAGATGTACTTTCTACTTCTTACCTCTTACAATTCCAGGCAGATTTTCAGAAAGTCTCAGCATGCTGAACAAGTTATTCTGCATTCAGCACCAAGAGCAAGTAAGGACAGCACCTGAAAATACTTCAACTTCAGCAAAAAGATAACACAAGATTAATATTACAGATGGGGGGGAGGGGAGAGAGTTGCTTGTAAGGCTCCATCTCTTCAGTAAAGTATTTGTACCACACTTGGAACAAGACAACCTGAATGAAGTAAATATAGGCTGTTTAGTCCAATCAAACTCAAGGCCATTCTTATATAAACTCTTCGAATAGCCTTTAAATAATTTCATTCATGTGCTTGAAAGTCTGATGAGACAGTACAATGTATTAAAGAGGTGTCTCCAAAAAAAGCTCAAAGATAGAGGTTGAGCAAAAGAATCATGTTTGATGGAGCTATTGGTTTATAGTTTGCTAAAGTACTGCAGAATTTTCTCTCTGCTGGAACATTTCAAAACATTGGACATGCTTATTTGTAAAGTAAATAAAGAAAGAAATCTTGACTTCTTTTTGGAGACTACTCTTGATAGTCACGTGACCCCTAAGTCAACAGGGCTGTCAGCCTCAGCAGCCTGAAACCATAGGACCAGACTTTAAGCCTAGTCTACAGAAAATAATTACCACCTCTTGGCTCATGAAATAGTTGCAACGAACAAATACCTCCAATTAATTATTCTTATGCTATATAGATTGACAGAAAGATGATGATTGGATAGGCCTCGAAATTGAATTACCCTCTGCTTTGTGGGGAGGAAATCCCCAAGACCATGGCTGAATCTTGCATACCCAGAATAATGCGAAGCCTGTCCCTACTGCAGCCTATAAAATACACAGCTAGGATGAAACAGATAAGCAATGTGAGTAAATAAACTCTCTGGCCTGTCTAGAGTTTTGGCATCACAGTTTTTGCCCTTACTGCACTTTTTTTTTTTTTTAAAAGCATACATTAAAGTTGTTACATAGAGGTACTGTTGCATGAGTAAGCGTTTGCTGCCTTTACTTAAACATACTGCTGGTTTTTTCTATGATTCTGAAGCCAATGACAGGAGTAGGGGAACCAACACCCTTTTACCCATATCCATCAACGGCTGGAAAACCAGGGAGTTACAACTGCAAAACCTAGAGGTCTAGCTAACCCAGGGAGACTTGAACTCCTATAGGTGAGGGAATTGAGGTGATTCACTGCTGACGCAGAGATCACAGCAACAGCTGATCAAGATTCCTCTTTCTCCAGCTCTGGCTTTATCGCATCAAACTTTTTGCCTTGGACTTGACATGAAAGAATAGCTAGCCCTTTAAAGGAATACTTGCATGGTTATTTTAGGGGGGTTGGGTTTTGTTTTTTTAAGCCTTCTGCAAAGGCTGCACATTCATCAGACAGACTGTGACAACAGAAATGAAACCTGTATGAGAAATTCTGTATCAAGCAATTCATTCAGAATACAGCATTGAGGCAGCTGCATAAAGATATACGTTAATAGAAGCTTTAAAACAGCTTATAAAAGTTTTAGTCTGCCTTTCCCACAGATGGAAATTTGAAAAGTCTCCATTGTTTCTTTTATAGCTACTGATGTTCCCCTCTATAGCCACTGAAATGGTTCTTCATGCCTCACTAGTGGTTCTTCATGCCTCACTAGTGGACAGAAAATAATTCATTGCCGTCTTGACTGCTTTCAGTAAAACAATGAAATAGCAATAATGAATAGAACTCTTGAAGGTGTTAAAATACGGTACAATCAATCAAATTACCTGAACTTGAATTATGTATCATTTACTCTTCAGAAGTAGCTTGTTAATGTGGAGACTCAACACACTATATGCAAATTCAAATACACCCACACACCTCAAGAAAAGAATTTGGGGTTCTTTATGGTCAGGTAAAAGCACTATATATTGTGGTCAGGTAAATCACTATCTATTGTTTGATTCTTGCCCACAGAACTCCATACAAGCAAATAATTTAGACTGGAAGAATCAGGTTGTCCTGGCAGGACTGAGGTTATGGAGCTACGCTGTTGTGCCCTGCCTGCATCCATAGAGCATTCTCAACTTCCCAATATTCTTGCAGTATACTTTGGGACAGATTAGCTGGCCCGAGAACAAGACAAAATTGCCCAACCAACTATAATGGTTCCTGGCAGTTTCTATTCTGGAAAGTTGTAACAGTGCTGCACTCAAGAGTCTTTTCCAGAGCAGCAGAATACACTGCCAACATCCCTCAAGTAAATGCTCAGTGCAAGCTTAGGAACCGATTTATACGTGGTGGCTTTATTCCCCCCAAAATGGCCACCCTAGGGGGCACTTGTGCATTTTCTGAATGAATACAGTTCTTTAAGTGTGCTCTACTGTCTGTGCTTTAAGCACAGGACCTCTTGGCTGTGATCTTAGTGTAGCAATGTGTATTAGAAGATTGGGTCTGCCACCGGGGATGAGGAAAGTGAAGCGAATTTTTGGCTCAGATGTGAGCCACATATGTAAGCTGCTCAATGCTGTGGCTCAGCCTGCAGCGTTCTGAGCACCAGCTCAGGGAAAGCCATCCCTTTTGCAACACAGCGATGAGAAATAACAGTGTCAACTGTGCTGTTACTGCTGATTTCAGCAGAAGCATCAAGTATTTAATTGACTCATAGCTGACTCATTGACTCAGTGGCAGCTTCAGGCCAGGGCTGCTGAGTGACACCTCGTTTTTACCATAGGTCAAGGAGGCACTGAATGCAGATGATCAAATTCCAGTCTTTGTCACATCTACCTCCCAGAAGTCACATACTAAATTGGGTTCAGAAAACCACAAAACTATTTGGTCTTTTTAATAGCTAAAACATCAGTTGCTTTTCCAGGGCATTTAAATATGCACTACGTAACTAGCAATAGAGAAACCTGCAAACAGAAGGGAGATTAGAGAGAGAGAGATACAGATTACACAGAATTGGTGACGTAGACCAAAGCTGAGAACAGGATTTAAGGCAATGGAGTCAAGAAACTGTTGGGATAACATCACACTATTAGTCTCATAAATGAGGTTTAATGTAAGAGGACAAAAAATAGATGCTTCACTGGTAGATTTACTACAGTATAAATGAATTGATCGAGAGTTAGAAAAATGCTTGAGTTATGGACTGTGTTGAAAAAGCCAAAACATTATGAATTTGTTTCAGAATGACAGTTAGCAAATTTGCTTAAAGCTATTAAAAAATTGTAAATATTTCAGTTTGTATTAAAGAATAGCTAAAATTCATTTAATGTCAGCAAACATACAACACCTGCATAACAAAACTGTTTTGTTGGGGTTTTTTGCTAAACATTCTCTACACAACACTGTGCCTAAGAGCCAGCTGCTTTCAAAAGCATCAAAATATTTTGCCTGGACTAAAGAGCATATAAGCAGTGTGGAGGTTCTGGAAATCTTCAGGAGAAATACAAGAACCATAGTCCTGACCATAAAGGTCTTGTAACACCTTCACCAGTATACTCCAGTCTCAGAAATATGCTCTCTCACGGATGAAAAAGAGTACTGCACAAATCTGTCAAAATGAAGGAGACCAAAATGCAAATAAAAGATAGAAGAGCCTTTAAAAAAAGACAACAAGAAAAGACAACAAGAAATGCCAACTGACCAAAAAAAGCCCCCTACTATTGGTATTTGTAGGTGAGTGTTTTGGGAATGGACAATTTAGGAGAGTTCAAAGTAAGCTGGGTTTTTTTGGTGGCGGTTGTTTTGTTTTTAAGGGGGGGTGGGGGGGAAGGAACCTTTCAGGCAAGGTGAGTCACAAAAATATATATCTTGTCACATAATAGACATTTCCAGTCACATGTTGTGCAAGAAATCAGCAGGCCACGGGGACAACTGATGCAGCCACAGCCTGCTCTCTTTGAGTGAGCCACAGCTGACCACAGGCTGTAAGGCTAGGTACCCTATGCACAAGAGGATGCAAATTCCAGATTGCACTATGTAAACATGTGGTTGTCAGCATGGGACACCTAATAACTGAAGCTCTCATAGTCCCCAGCTACTTTAAAAAATTACTAATAAATGAGGAGCTCCTGTAGTCTCACAGCCTCTTTAAAAGTTCAATTAATGGATCAATACAGGAAGTCTGATGCCCAGCTGGTTCTTCACTGGGAAGCAGGATTTTTTAAGAGTTACGAATAAAAACCTACAGTAGCTGTTTTGGAACAAGATTAACAACATGCTTGTTCCATTATTTTATATTCTGAAAACCACCACTGTTTAGGTTCATGTTTGCACAGAATTTATCTACATGGAAATGCAGCAAATCACCTATTCAGCTGACATTTAAAGTCTCTCAGATGGTGTTGAGAGCAAGTATTTTATACAACTTTAAAATATCAAGACTCTGCAGGAAGGTAGTATAAAAAAAAGAATGAAATTTAAAGACTCAAACTGATGACACTTCATGATCTCAAATCACGGCAATGTACAGGAATATACTTATGTCTATTAAGATTAGAAAAATTATTTCTCAGAGGATAAGAATGAATTCAAAACAAGAAGAATCAACAGATGAAGTGTAATTCTGTTGCCCCCATGTTCTCAACTCAACCTAATTCCATGTCAAAAGCAGACACTGGCACCTGATTGCAGTAGTCAGAAATATGAATTCAGAAATTAAGAATTTATCTGACTGTGAAAAATGAAGGTACAAATCCCAGCTGTAAGAATTAATATATGCTTTTTCCAGCATTCAAGAGCTAAGTGACTGAAAGACACACAATTAATTCCATGAGACCATTCCCATGTGTCTCACTGTGGTTGAAATAAACAATTCCGTACAGAAGACCAGTAGCATTTAGCAGTCTACATCTGCCTTCTATTTCCTAGTAGCTGGAGATACAAGCAGAACCGGTACCCATCTAAGTTACTACTGCAGTGTGATTGTGCTTTCTCCCAAGTCCTACCCGTGGGGGACTATATTGTAATACAAGCTAGAAGCAAGTTTGCAACAGAATGAGAACAGTTCAAAAACAGAAAAAGAGATTTACTTTGCTGGAAGCGGCACAGTTTAGGGGAAAAAACAACAACAAAACAAACACAAAAACGAACAACAAGAAAACAAAACAAAACACCCCCCCCATCCCAAGCAAATACAACCCCGCCCAACAAAACCAAAACCTCCTAAAACCGAAAACATAAACCCACCAGACACCTCAACAGATGCTCCACATAATCACTGACAAGCTGGGGACAGGGAAAGGTTGGGAAAAGGATGAAAAATGTGAAAGTAAAATTATCACTAGTAAACTAATCAGATAAAAGCACTTTGGAAAGCTAGTTGTAAGAGCTCAGACATCACCAACAGAAGGAAAAACAATCTCTAACCTCCCTCCTGAAATACCACTAATTTTTGTATGATACTGAATATTAACACCTATTCTATAAAGTTGTACAGAGCTGTCATACTCCTAATCACAATTTCTGTCAATTTACCTCACCAACTGTAAAAAAAATAGCAGAGTGCCCAGCTGCATACACCTAACCAGAGCAATATATCACCAGATTCAGCTGATCTGGGTGATGTATTTAAGTGGATTTTTTTAAATGGACTTTTAACAGCAATTTCAACTATATGATATTTCCTTACTTTGCTTATAAAATGTCAGGTACAGTAGTTTCAAAACAAAACCTAATAAAGCAGCACTGCATCTCCTGTTTCCAACATTCCCACTAGGAATGTTTTGCTAATGAAAGCACAAGTGGGGGGGGTTGTTTGTTTGTTTTGTTGTGGGTTTTTGCATGTTTGACTTTTGACAAAACAAAGCTGACTAGCTGGGGAGAGGTGTCTTGTTTTTTGGGTGGGCAGAGAACGGTGAAGAGGAAATAATTTCAAAATTGGCTCATCTCTCAAACAATTGGGCTTTTTTCCATAATTTATTCTGTTCTCTTTCTGTTCAGGAAAGTTAGGCTGATTAGCCTATACGTTCTCTTTTTCCCACACCATGTTACAGATACAGTAATCGTTCTTCCCAAATTTCCCCTGTTCTCAGAAATAAATTCTAACAGCTAAAAGGTTGCACAGGTTTAGCCCTCAATAGTGATTTTCATCAGGTAATATGAATTCAATCATGTCTGACTTATCTAAATATTTTTTTAGCCATTGGTCCCATCTGTGCTTCTCTTTCCTTGTGGCAATTAATTGTGTGAAGCAACAAGTCACATAAACTGTTTTTTGAAGGCTAAAGAAAGAATCAGCCATTACTTCAGCCCTGAGCCACTCAGCACTCATGATCCTTGTTTGTTGTCTTTCTCATTTCCAGTGTATTTTTAGAATCTTTTATTGCCATCTCTTAAGTCCCTTGCCAGTTGTAATAATTCATTTTGCACCTTGGTTTTTCTGCTCTTATCCCAACGTGCTTCCACTATTTCGCCTGTATTAGCCTCTTACAGTGCTTATCTTCCCATACAGTCAGGATCATCGCCTGCTCTTTCCAGCAGTGACCAGGTTTCTTAATATAATGTTCCCAGAAGACTACATATCAGCTTCCCAAGCCTGCTGAAATCTCTTTTTTGAAGCCCGTTATTCTCATATTTCTACTGCTCTCCTTTCTTCATGTAGGACTGTGAACCCTGTCATTTAACAAATGCCTGCACCTAACATTGCCACCCTCCCTCACTCCATCCTAAAATCATGCAGTTCTGAACAAAGAAAAATGATAAAATTTGGTTTATTAGTAAATTCTTTAACTTTACCTGCATCTAGTATTATCTGCTGTACCATAATATTAAATCCACTGCCTAACTGACCAATATAATGATAAAGAGCTATTTATTACCCTTAATATGTTTATGGCCAGCAAAATTATTGACATTTGATGAAGGCAAAACAGAAATATCGAAAAAAAGCACATATTTCAAAGACATCAAAGAGATCTGCAGATACTGCACTGTGGCAAAATAAAATTTAAGGGCTAAACAACACAAACTGATGTTTAGCAATCTTTTTGGTTTTATAATGAGAAAAAAATTAATAATCTCTTCAACTGATGACACAGGACTACTCTGCTGACTGATCCAAGAGCCTCAAGATCCAGCTAGCGTGCAACTAAGACTGAAACTTTTGACTCCCTTATCTGTACCTGTAGTAATAAATGTAACATTTAGTGTTTGAATATGGTAGAATAGCATTTGAATATTGCCAGTAGCAATCCTTCAACAACATAACATATTTACACAGGTTACAGTCCACACACATCCACCTCCCCAGCCTCTCCGCACCTCTCATCATGCAACTGCAAACAATAAGGAAAAGGAACAACATTTTTGGTAGAAGTTACAAGTGGGCTGTACACTTTAAGTAATATTAATTTGCTCTGCAGTTCCATTAAAACTATGGACACGGTTGAAGAGATAAGCAGAACTAATGCTGAGTTTTCATCAGAAATTGAAGAGCATAGCCTATATTTCAATACTTCTTTTTAATCACGAAAATAGTGGGATTTTTCTTCTCTGTTTATATGCAGCTTTGGCAGAAACAGATGGGAATCTGGCCTTCCCTAGGCAGGCGGGACTGGGGTTACCTATTTTTTGCACTTCTTTTCTGCTTTCTGCTCCGATTTATCTTTCTTTTGTGCGATTCGCTTTTGCGCCGATTTCTTGTTCTGTTCTCCACATTTTCTCACTTCAGTTACTTCCCTTCTGCATAACTAATTTCATAAAGAAGTTCAGGCTATAAGTTCCAAAGGAAGATATCTACAATGCCATTCAACTGTATGCAAAGAAAATAGGTGAACAAAGGGTGTATGCAAAAGAAAAACTGCAGTGAGAGAAGCTTGTATTTCACATGACCATTCTTTGGGGAACTTGGTAGAAATTTATCATTTAACACTTAAAAATTATACCAAATCTACTCCCATTTCTCCTCTCTGATCTTTTATTCTTCGCTAAAAAAAAAAAAAACAACTTTAAGAGGTAAGAGTCAACAAGTTTGACTTGAAAAATGTTAGCCAGTTCAAATTAAATTTAGAAAAACCCTATTGCATTGAATTCAGAGAATAAGAATAGTTTAAATTTTTATAGCTTTTAATCACATATTACTGTTTTAAAGAAGAAAAGACTCACCTCACTTTAATTCACTTTTGAATATAGCACTAGTGAATCCCAGTGAAACACTCCTCTAACACATTACTCAATAGGAAGAGGAGTCAACCATGTGCGTCAGACACAAGGAATGCAGCCTCCTGCCATATAATTAGCATTATTTTTTCTTTTGTAATGCTGGTCGCTCTCCCTTGCTCGCTTGCTCCCTTGCTCGCTCTCCCCCAAAAGAGGAAAACCAACAACTACTGTACCTGCTCCATGTATGACGAGACTAATCAACCCAACCAATTAAAATGTACTTTTCACTGAAGGAAACCTTGATGCCTGTCATTAATCGTGACTATTTCCACATTAAATCTCAACTTCCATTTCTAATCTTTTCTGCATTACTGCTGCAGTGTCATTTGAAACATGATATTGCTGCATGGGTTTAAGTTTTTAGTGTAATACATCTTCTGACAGGCATTTATAGAAAAAGATCATTAAAACAAAGAAGATCCTATGCAATACCATTAGGGCAAAGAGCCAATATGCAACATAAAAAAAAACCAAAAAAAACCCAAACAAAAAACACCCCAAACTTTGCTTTTCTAAGCAGATAGTTGATATACTTTATGTCTGGGAAGAAACATTATGATAAACCCCTTCCTCCATAACACAAGCCATAATGTTTCCATTTTCTATTTTTACATCCCATAAGACTCTCAGATATACTACATCCTACTGGTCCTCTGCTCAAGAAGTCAAAGCTACTCCGAGAACAATCTACTCCTTTAACATTCTGTAACCTGTATTTCTTAAACACTGTCAGACAACTATCGCTTGATCATATGGTGCTCTTGAGAATCAAGAGATCTTGGCCTCAGAGTCAATTCCTATCTAATCCTGAGAAAGGAGTCAATGAGGGCACTAACTATCAGTCAGGCTGCCAAATCACCCCCAGTTCCGAAACAGTCCTTAAAAAGCTTGAGTATGTCAACAGGTTGAAAGTTATCTGTCCCAAAATACCTAAAAGCCTGATCACTGGAGTAGTCTGATGGCTGAGTCAGTGTTACAGCTAATTTGATCTAACAACTGTTCCGGAGGGGACAGACACATCTCTCCCCTCTTCCTATGTGCGCAGTGTTCCCTTTGATCCAGACACTGGCTCTCACCTCGACATTGGGACCTGGCTCACAGAAAAGCAGCATTTTCCTTATGAGGTTAGTTTTAGGCCAGTCTAGCTCTTAATTTAATAGAAGGGCGTCGTGGCATTCAACAGACTTAACACAAGTGAAAGGTTAGCTTTCGGCATGGACTTTAAACACGTACTGCCACTAAAAACCAGGTTAATATTTTCCACAGAAGTCTGGAGATTTCTGCATTCACACACAACCTCACCTCTCACCCTAAGGAGGTTAATTAGGGAAGTAAGGACCTGCTGATCTCTCCTTCCCAATATGTACATATTGCCAAAAACTCAATTAGTTTAAATTAGCAGAAGACTTTGTTTATTATTAATTAAATGGATGACTAGGGAAAGGCAATCAATCAAGTCCTACGCAAGACTAGAGCAACAATTTCATTCAGACATTAGTCAGCTCCTTTCACCAAAGGCTGAACCCAAGCAGAACATTATCTGTTAGATAAACACATGATGCTTTACAAAGCCCAGTAATAAAAAGGCAGCCATTAGCCTTCATTTCTCAAATCAGCTCTTGCTGGCTGGTATCCGGCACAATTTACTACTTAATTCATGCTGAAAAGCAGCATATAATAAGACATCCTGACATGTATTTATTGGGTGCTTTTCACAGCACAAGTGCTGTTAAATTGCTTTCTACACACCAAACTTTTCACCATCAATATTTTCAAACTGCAAACTTAAAGGTGCTTCAACTCTAAAAACTCCAAGTCTGTACAATGTATATTAAGTGTACATTGCAATATAGTCTTATGGTGATACAAGGTAAACTTTGGTAGAAAGAGAATTGCTGCAAACTAGAGTATAGGACATGTATTCTCAAATATTTTAAGCTTTTTAAAAACAGAATCATTTGGAAATAGGGCTTTTTAAAAATTATTACGAATGTAAATAGTTACCTATAGCACCAAATAAAGAACAAAATGCGTTAAGAGGTGGATTGGAATAATTTCTTTAGCCTGTACAACTGGCAGTATTTGCTATTTGCATAATAGGAAAACAAAAGCATTTTTATATAGAACACCACATCCTCTTTTTTGCACTTGCTGGACAGTGCAGGAATAGCAATGAGCATCCATCAACAAGCACAGCTCCATCCTGCCCAAAAGTCAGGTCTGGAACAAGAGTTCTTTCACCTTGATCATTCAGGGATTCAATCAGAGATGCATCAAGTACTAGCTACTGGTTTTAAAAAAAAAATAAAATAAAAAAATAAAATTGTTTCCTGTGAAAAGGCAGATCCTCAATACCTTAAGCTGCAGCAAAAGGTCCTGGTCAGTGGTTGGGATATTGAGGAAGAAGTATACTTCATGTCTCTTCCATCTCCTGTTAGCATGCTACAGGAAAGCCAGACAATAGGCACAGTAATACAATACCTCCCAAGCACTGCAGCTGCCAGGCCATGAGAAAAGCAGGGCCTTTTAACAACATGCAGTGCTGAGAGTAACTTAGCCAGTAACGCCGTCTTCCCAGCAGGCATGACTATGTAAGAAGCAGATAAGTTTTCATTAAAATCACTGAGGATACTAGGGTGTTTACAAGAGACTTGCATTTATGACATTTCATTTTGGATGAGTGAGGACCATACACTCTAAAAGTTTATTTCGAAGTTTAATGAATTTGATAAAATGTCATTAACTTTTTGTTCCTTAATTTCATTAGCTGTTCAAATCTTCCTGCTGCAACAGAGCCTAGGAACCCCATGCAGAGACCAAGAGGTCCCCCACCGGAAAGATTAGCATAACAAGCGTTTGGGTTTTTTTTTATTACTACACTGAGCAAGTGACTTATTGCTTGAACCCTCAATCTGCTCAGAATTATGCCTGTATTCAAGGATGTGACTGACAGGATGCCAGAGGTCTCAAAGACCAGGACACTATGCTTCCACAGTCTCCATAGACGTGTGCGGTGCTGCAGGCATGAACCTCCAGTGCAGCAGTTTGAAAAGGCATTATTACCTGGTCAAAGCAATCCAAAAGTTACTTTGATATGAAAATGGAATACTGCTGCAGCTGATACCTATGTACACAGAATGACAGATCTCAAGGGAGGATCACAGCTACACCACAGTCAGCAGGTTTTAGCCCAACATACCTATATACCACTATGTGAATCCACTAAGTCTGCTACAAATTTCTTCATATATAATTCATTCTACACCTGTAATGGAATTACTTCAACAGGTAAGCTGCTTCAGATGTGCAGCCAATATTAAATAGCCTGGCTGTTTGCAGTCTTTTTGTTTTTTTTATTTTTTAAATACGTTTTTGAGCTGACTCAAATCTAAATGTGAAGTCTTGCATGAAGGTTTATCAGCAGTATTTGTGACATTCTCTTAAAAACTTTCAATCCATAAACAATTTTCTGAATTACAGCGGAAAAAAACATAACATCATCAACTGTGATGGATAAAGTCATAACAATATTTCACACATTTAAAGGAAGGAAAAAAAAAAAAAAAAAAGAGAGCCTTCTTTCACTTCTTGGCCTGAGTAAATTATGACAGATATTAAAAAAAGATGTCATCCTTATTTCTGTTACTGTCATTATGAAATTTTGTCTTCAAATACAGATTATGCTCAACTCAAACAAGAAGAAACACTTCCTGGGAAGAAACCATCAGGGAAATTGGCTGAAGTTTTAACTCATTCAGAATCTGGTAGGTGAGAAAACAGCACTGAAGCAGGAATTTCCATGCAAACCCCACTTGTATTCATGACTAAAACAAAAACAAACAAACAAAAAAGGCAGGGAGTTGATAATACGTAAACATGGTGCTTATTCATGGATGAATGGAAAACACATGAAAGGATAAAACAAAACTGTAAAGTAAACTATGAAACCAGAGCTCTAAAAGGACTGTGACTCTGGAATCAGGTAAGAGACAGCACCAAGTTCTCCTTCAATGCCAAATCAACCTCTCCCTCTCAAACTACAGCTTGTGGGGAGAAGAGTCCCATTAAGTGCGCTGAGCAAGCCTGCTGCAATTTGATATTCTGAGCAAATAAATCTCTTACCTGTCTAACTGCCAACCCAAGAGCCATGTTGTACTCTTGTACTCTGCATGGCTCCAATGAGAGCCATCTAGGGTAGGTGGGAAATGGGGGTCACTCAACTTGCACTTCTCTTCCTTAACTGATGTAAGAGAAAGTTGGTTCTTAATGTACAGCAAACAAATTAAAAACAATCAATACTCATTACAATTAAGCATTGTATCTTCCCTGCCAAGTGGCATGTTTTCCTATAAAGCTTTCTTACCAAATGAATTCTGTACAGGGGCACAGTAGCACTAACACAAAATCATTAAAAGAAATGTCTCCAGCAGACAGTTTTCTTGGCTTTCTCACATTATATTACTGGAAATTCAACAAGAAGCAAGGGCAAAAATTAATGAAGTAATGAATTTAGAAAGGAAACACACACATAGGTTGATATGAAGTTTAAGTTACAGATAAGAGATGAGGCTTTGCCATTTCAAACTCAAGGATGGATAATAATGAGGAAGTTAAATTATTGTTCATGCTTTACCTGGAAGATAGTAATCAAGACAATATTGTATACAGAGGACTTGAAACTGAGCATAAGTTTAAGCCATTCTTCAGTTATGACAGGATCTTCTCCATTAAAATGTAGACACTAGCACCTAAATTTTTCATTTCCCTAGCCTCCTCCTTCAACATCTTGAAACTGAAATATCCATTTTATAATTTTAACAGCATGAACATCTCATGCAATTGTAACATTGATATTGAAAATGAATAACTTAAATATTGTGCAAGCTGAAAAACTCTGATGATATGACACAGTATTTTCAGTGTGATATAACACTACAGCAAACAAGTTCAAAAAAGCTTAACCATTTGTGATTATTCTCCTGAAACCAAGACCAAAAACCAAAAAAAGCTCCTTTTTGAGATTCCATCCCATGCTGTTGTGGCATAAAGAAATGCCAACTTTAATTCCTACACAGAAAACAGAATGGAGAAGTCTGTATTACTGTGCTTCCATGCACAAAAGCCAGTTGATTTAAGCTGAAAAAAATATTTTTACACTAAGGACTTCAGAATGGAGAGTAAAGGTAGCTTACCTTAATTGTTTTATAGTTCACTAGGGCTCCTAAATCACCTGGAAACAACTCTGATTGTTGGCCTATAGAAACTGCATTCCCCTCCTGAACATGGAGCAACAAACTTGCTTCCAGAGGATAAAAATCCTACCTAAAAGCTGCTTCACAAAATTTTATTTGGCATGGGCAGGTTTGGGGGGTTTTTTTGTGTTGATTTTGTTGTTGTTTAAGAAACATTGATCTCTGTAATGTGTTGTTTAATATTAGTGTAACACTGGAGCAGGGAAAAGATGCATGTTAGTAAAGTTGCACCATCACAACTGCTTGCATAGAGTATTTCTTTGCCTGGCTTCTCTGTGCCTTTTCAAGCTTACAGTCCTTCCTCCTCCTTGGTCCCTTATGCAACATCATTCTTTACTTTCTAATACTACAATGTCATTACAGCATACTCCATCATTTAGAGCCCATATGACTTCCACTTTGGTTGGCTGGTATACCCATACCAATTTACATACAGTTCCACTGGAAAGAGGAGTGAAAACCAGAAAGATTGCCAGCAAGTGCATTTCTAGCCCTTGGTAATCTGCATCCTAGTAAGTATTATAATTGTGCTACATTATGAAATGGAAGACGTTTGTGATATGAGATGGTCATATCAAGAAGTATATCAGTAGCCTGTCGATAGCTTTATTTATCAGTATTAGAAGCAAAAAGCAGTGAGAAAGCCAAGAGACATTGCTGTGGATAAGCGGAAAATGAGTCCCTTGCAACGCAGGCCTTGCAGAGAGAAAGGCTTAGCAAATGCCAACCACAAGATTTCCAGTCATTATTTACCTGATAAATTAAGGAAAAAAAAAACCCAACCAACAAAAAAACCAGGAACTTGTGCATAATCTTGTTTAAAAAAAAAAGTTTTGCATGAAAGACATAGGCTGCTCATACTATTATCTCTCTTTCCCAATAAGTCCTAAACTAAGCGCAACATCCCTTGTCATGAGAGGCAATCAGGAGCAGTTAGAGCCTCTTGTGTCTCAGTTCTACTCTTCTGTTGTGTCGGCAGCCCACTCTGCTGCCCCATCCCTGCTGTAAGACATCAGTTTTTTCAGGCTCCTCTTAGGCTGGAGAATGTTCCTTGCTGCTGCATAGCATTTATGTCTCCTCCTCCAGTAGTCTGATGCCAGAAGGTATGTCCTCGGTGCAACCCTGTATGGCTTAGGGACAGGAGGGCAAAGAAAGACCTGGGTGCACAGCACATTCACCTTTTAAAACAAACTTAACTCATTATAGCTGCCCCCCGAATACCTCAAGACAGTAGCTTCTAATGCTACTTTGCTGAGTCCTTGTAAACACATCAGTGTTCTTGGCTCCCAGTTCCAGAGTGGCTTCAGCCCGAGAAACTCAGATTACATAGACAAGGCTACATTTTCGTATCTGTTTTGTTGAAGCTACAGTTTTAAAACCAGCTTGTTTTTCAAAACTTGTTTAGCTGTTTGGGTAAGTCAATGGGAATTGTTCTAAGAGGTTTAAGGCTGCTAATAAAAGCCAATATTTGCAAAGGAGGAAGCATTTTTTTACTGGACTCAATTATATTATTGCAGTAGTGGAATTCAATTTAACTTAATTCTCTGCATTTACAGCTCTGTATTAATGCCAAACACCATGAAATGAAAGGGCTTTTAATGTAAGCTGGCTTATGAGAAGATGTTTTAGAGCCACATACAATTTTCCAATTTCTGAGCCACAAGTCCATATATCTTTTTTTAGTTCTTCATACTCATGGCATCGAGTTCAGAATTCAGGGCCCAGGATCTGAGGTCTTGGACAGTTGCTTCCCTTTGTCCTCTTACAAACAACTATTGCAAATAAACTTGGATTTTGCTTCTTGGTTTGCACAACACAAGGCATTCCTATGGCAACATTAGCAAGTTCAATTCCTAAAGAGGAATGGATCAGCTTGCAAGTGCTATTTGTGTATACACTACTAGTAGTTTAGTTTGCTTTGAAATTATCCGACTGCCAACTCCTCAGTGCTTTATATATGCACTAATACTATATAGAGGTATTTGTTGCCAAGAGGTTACTATCAACATTTGTCATAAAGAGCGTGCTAATGTAATACATATTTAACTTGCTTAGAAATATTTTTTTATAAAGTAGGATGGGGGATGAAAACATGGACTACATTACAGCACTACTGCAGCCTTACAAAGGGATACTGATAGGAATAGACAAGATACTGACCACAGAAGCATATACAGATAAAAGCAAGAAAACCCATGGAGAACTTGCTTTACACAACACCAATAAAAGTATCTCAAAGTTCCATATGTTAAAGTTCCAGTCCAATTTGGTAAAGAAAAGTTTAAAAATTAAGCTAAAAATACAAATACAGAAATAAAATCATTAATAGGAAGACTTAACCAGAACAATGTCACACAACCTCCTTCAGAAATTCACTTTCTACTGATTTTCTGCTTCCCAAGTGACTTCCAAGTCAGATTCTAAGGAGTGAACAGTTGGTTTGATGCAAGAAGATAACTGGACCCCTCCAGCAGTTCAGTACACAGACATAGTGATTATTTATTCAAGCTGTACACAGCCTTGTGGTGGAGTTACGAAGTGCGATAAATACATAAGGAACTACACTGTCTAAAACCAAGGGATGTTCTACTTTAAAGAAGGTGTCAAAAGTGGACCCTTGGAAAGTAATTGCTTTTAGATGGGATACAACACTTTGGAAACAGATGTTATAGTGTTTTTTCCTCACTCTTTCGACTTGAAGTGTACATTGGGAACCTCTGGGATGAAAAGGGTGCTCAATCTGGAAGAACAACCAGAGTTTAGTTATTTATAGCCTAGTCTATTCCATTTGCTTTCAGAACTAATATGTTTCATCTTAGCTTTAGCCCAGAGAGGACCATTTGACACAAACAAGTTGAGGAAGTTGCCATTATGCAAGGAGGGAAATAAATACCTTTTCTTTTTTCCATAGGCCATTTCTCAGGTTTTAGTTTTATTCTTGTTTTGTCAGTTAACTAATAAAGGGTAGAATGAGGCTAAATTATAGCTCAACAAATGGAGGAGAAAGAGGTGAAAAGGGAGTAATAGATGGAAAAGGTACAGTTAAGTAGTTCAGCACACTGGAAGGAAACATTTCAGTTTACGGCAAAACAGGATTTACTGCATACATCAGAAAGCGGCGATAAGTGGCAGGCAATCAAAGACACTTCTGGCCGCTTCACTACTTCATACAGATTAATGTATCCTGGCTAGAATGCAAAGAATAGAGGTTTGACTAAACTCTTCATCTCTGCCAGATGTGGCCCTTCAAAGCAGCATTGACCAAGTTCATGAGCAAGGACAAAGGAATCCAATACCTAAAAATGTTTTGCTCAACAGGAACATTTTCTTTGTGTTATTCTGCAGATTTCCTTCATGTCCATGAGCTGGGTACCTCCTGCTTTAATCTAGCAAGCAACAATAAGGGCTGCAAATCTAAAGTTCATTTAATACTGCCGCTAGGAGAACCACATGACTAACTCTATTCCACACTCATTTCTTAAAAGGTAAAGGGTGTTTATGGTAGTTTGTTCTTTATTAAAGTAAGCACTTATAGGCCTTGTAGCCACACTGTAACATTTACAGTGTTCCTTGAAGTGTACCAGAATTTTTTTTTCTTTTCAAACTAGAGAACAAAGGCTTTATTAAAAATAAAACAACAAAAACCCTACATATAAATTAAAGAATGTCTTGCCCAGCACAAACATTGCTCACTGCATCCTCTTCTGCAGCTCCTCACTGGGCTTCTGCGACTATTTTCAGCTAATTTGGAATGTTTAAACCAATCCAAGTAGTCATGAATTTACCACAAGAAATTCGCTTGAGTTTTATAATTTTAAAGTGCAATTCACCAGTTTATTTCATCTTAGGAAATGCTGTACTTCAAACAGCACCATGGAACAATTCTAGAGAATATATTGGGGTCTTGAAACACAATGCTAAGTTTTAATTTCTTCAGTGATAGCATTCACCGGAATCTTCATGTGGCATTAAGCGCACAAACTATTTTCACGTTACTATGAAAATGTGTGTGTGTTTTTTAAAATCGACTTTATATATGTCTACATGGAGAGGGTCAGAAATTTCAGTCAAGCAGAAGCTTGAAGGAACCAGAATCATATTCACAATAATCTAGAAACTCTCTGAAATATCTTATTCCTTCTCTTCCTAAGATAAGATATTTAAGAAACAGTCTGCAGTTTAGACATACGAAATTATTTACCTAAAGAGAGACCAGTTTTTCAAACATTGCCTGATGTCTATCCCTTAGTACCTATAACAGTGGACAAATGATATTAAAATACTTTCAAGGGATGAAGACTTAAAGAAATTACATTGCCCTTTTCAAATGTAAACCCAAGATTCTTCTACTTCGGAAATGTATATACTTATGAAACATATTATGCTTTTCCTGGGATAGTATTTACAAAACCTCACCACCCAGAAATGTCAAGTTAATTTTGCCAAGGGTAGTGTTTCTTTTCTAGCAGGACATCAAGTACCAAAATAATAACGTCAGATCCTGAAATGTTGCACATAGTTGTACCATTTCATGTGTGCTGGCAGTTTTTTTAAAGTTTTTTAATTTACAGGGTTTTTTTAATTTAGAGCCCCTTGCCTGACAGATCAATGCTCCAATATTCATGTTGCTCCCAAACAGAAGAAAAGTGCACCTCCAGTAAGCATCTACATGTCTATGGGTCCATAATATCAAGTGTTTATTGCTGGAACAGACTTTATAATGCAGTATCATCCAGCTTTAAGTACAGCTGTCATGAAGGACAACATCAGAAAACACATAGTCCAAGAATAAGTTCATAATTGCCAACAAACCACCACTTACTGTAGCGTTCAAATAAGGTTTAAGGACTAGTCTGTACTCAGGTAATTCTCCTTAGCACAGAAAAATATTAACTATTAGGTAATTCTCAGATAAATTATTTTTATAAGAACATAGATAGTCTTCAACTAGCTAAAGGCTGATTTTAGCTGGGCTGAAGTAGATATTCTAGGCCATGCTAGAAACGCCAGGCTTTGCCACTAGGCCTGTTTGTTTCTACAGCTACTGACCAGTTATTTTACAAAATTTCTCACAGCTATTTATTATTTATGTAAAACACTGCAAGTACACAGAGCATTTTTCTTGGAAAGCAGATCAAAAACACAGGAAAGACAGACGGCATGTCACATTCATTGTTGGACTAACTCCTCTGAAGGTAACAAGCTTACTTACAGGATGAGTTGTTTGCTAAGTCACAGTCATTAAAAAAAAAGTAAAACTCTCACATAGAGGTCCTGAGCAGTAAAGCTCACTATAGATTCTAAGACAATTTGGTCAAAAAACTTATCCTGAAAATTGGTTATAATTCGAGTGGTATGAGGGTTGTGGCTTACCATAGTTGCCATAGATCATACTTCTGCCGCTAGTACTGAGTCATTAAGTACAAAGCAAGTATTTCTGCATGATGGAAAAAGATGGCCTTTCATAAAATTATCTTTCTTCTGTTTCTGATTCCTTGTAAAGGGATTTACCCCCCAGTTTGGAAAATTCAATAAGATTAGAAAGCCAGTGTCAAAATAAACAAATCTTGAAATGAATGTTCTCAAATAATCTTTACAGTTTTATGCCTGACAAGGCACTTTTGGTATATCAACTATAAACAAATAGAAGCCACAAGAAGAACTTTTGCTTAAGATTTTGTTCTATAGAAGCTGATCCAGAGCCTCATCCTTGCAAGTGAAGGTTACTACAAAACAACAGATTTTTTTCTTCCGTTACCTGAGGTTATCCAACCTGCAGATGATGTGCTATGGAAAATCCAAACCAAACTATAACAGGAGACATCAAGTTCATTCTGCCCCCCACCGCCACCTTGCATATATTGCATCTCAATTTTTATACCTACAATATAGACACCTACTTTTGTCACACACCGAGTGCATAGCAAAGCCGGGTAAGCGTGAAGATGGACTAAAACAATTAAGCTCCTACAAAAGCATTTAAAAAATGCTAAATTAGGCTCTGTAAGACTGGCAGAGTAAGTCTGTAAGACAGAGATAGGCAGAAGCTTCAGGCAGGCTCCAGCTCTCCGTACCCCATCCTTGCTATGCAGAATTACTTCCTACACATCTACATTATCACATCAACGTCACTCCTTACTGTCTGATTTGCTGTACTCCATCTGAAGCAATTCTTGCTTTAAATAAAATTTCCTTGCTTGTGCTATTAGCTGCATGACAGCTAGACACAATAATATTTAATAAGCATTTAAAGCTTAATTCCCCTCTCCCCCAACTTCCTAAAAAAACCCAGAGATCGTTAAAAGTAATCTTAACCCTGTGCTCCCTTTTTCTTGCTTTTATAAAGTTTATTTGCATACTGTAGATTGTCAGATAAGTTTGTCTAATATTGTCATTTCTTCCTCTTATAAAAAGAAATGCACAGCTTGTTTATCACAGTTGCCTTCACAAGACAGTCTGTGGTCTTGATGTTTTACCTCTCCATGAAATACTGCAAATATGTTCAGACTCTAATGTTGATTTTGCAGAAGTAATGTTCATAATGCAAATGTTTCTCCTGTCTTCCTATATGTATGAGGAGACAGAAATCTCACAACGAGCAGAATTATTTCTAAGATGAACACAGGGCACAGCACGAGGTATTACCCCATAAATTCAAATGTCAGCCCTTGATGCAAACAGCACTTCTTTCAGTTTCTGAAGGAGTGATTAGCATCACTACTATTGCATGAGTGAGACCTTTTGAAAACTGAAAGGACCCTAGTTATCACAGCTCACCATGCTGCCAATAACAATCACTGCAGCATCCCGAGTTACCACATCTGCAGTATGGATTACATTTATACAATGCTTTTATTCATTGAATCTCAAATTGCTTCTCATGAAACAAGTGATAAAATTCCTTTCAGGGCATCAACATAAAGACACAATTCAACAATTGGGGAGCTTGCAAACATTTTCAGAGCCAAGTCAAGAACTCCCTGACATTTATGAGTTTTCCTAAAACACATAACCTAAAGAGCTGCTATTCCCCATATGCATAGGATGTGAGGTATGGGACTGGGAAAAAAACAAAAACAAAAACCCCAAAAAACCCCAAAACATCACAACAAACAGACTTTAAGAAAGAAATTGAGAAGTCTGTTTCACTTTTTATGCCTTCGTCAGCTTCAAGCTTACTTAGCTTCCCCCTGGTTTTATGTTTGGAAATATGTTTTTCATTTTTGTTGGCCTCCTCTTAGACTGAATCCAGATGGTTCTTACTCAATTTTTATCAACAGTCAGCTGCAGTTTTACTACTTTAAGGTGGTGTGACAAGAGCCATATTTTTTAGTATTAGGCTAAGCATTTTGATGTAGAACATCTCATGCTTATTCCCCTAAAGTAATATGTTTATCTCTACCAAAATGTAAATGATAAAAATCTCTCACACTTTTTATTCCCAGTTTATTCCAGGAACTCCATGTAACTGCTGGAATGTTGATGGACTATCAGAGGCTGCTGCTGCTGAAAATCATCATTAGCTTTACTGTGTGGTAGTAATAATGTTTTTTCATGGGTAACCACGAGGAGTTGTGAATTTCAAAGCAAAAACCAGACTGTTCCTCTCTAAGAATTGCTATGTATAATTTCCCTATTCTTTGAAAGATAGATGATCTATTGTGTTTATCATTTACTCTGTTTATTATCACTGAGGCAGAGACTCAAACTACTAAGTAACAGCGACTCATATTTGTGAACAGTTAAGTGTGCATATTTCAATAGACAACCTACTTAGATCTCAAGACCCACATCACATGGTGACATTGGGAGTTAAGAGAATGGGAATTCGTTGCCTAACTAAACACAAAGCTTACAAGGTTCCCCTGCACTTCCCTAGAGGACACCTGATTGATACCAGAAGCAAGATCACAGGGCCCTCAGTCCTCTTTTCTGAGTACCACCAGTGCTGCATACAAATCATGAAAACTGCTGTCTATTTGTGGTGAACTAGTGGGAAGAGTGAAAAACACATATTAGGAGCACTTACTTCACTGGAATACCACCCCCCCAGCATCACCCTCCATTATCATCTTTCCAACATATTTCCAATTAACATACAAAAACACTTAAAAGAAAGAATGATAATTCCAGTAGCGTGGGTTTCCCAGCTGCCTATTATTAATTTCATTTGTAGCCAACACACACTTCTAATTTAGACTGGATAACGTAGGTGATACTATTGTGAATTGTTGCCTTAATCACAAAGCATTATGCAACACATTCACCTGAGGCATACAATATTTTGGTAATAAAATCCACAGATAAGACAATATATAAACAATAAATGGCATTTATGCCAAAACTATGAGGGCATAGACCAAAAAAAACCCAGAACATGTCACCCTCAACAACAGATCATATGGAAATACAGCCAATTCAAAGACATTTTTTAAACCGTATTTGTTCGATGAAGACCAACACCTTTATTGCAAGGTCTGAAAATATCACAGGACAATTTCAGGCAGGCAAAGTATTGCATTACTTATATTGCATTCAAGTGAGTTTCTATGCAAGTAAAGCTGGATCCACAGAGACAAATAAGTAATGCACTTCTCTTGATCCTTACCTCGACGTCCACTCCTGCTCGTCACCCTGCACCCAGTCATCCAGTGGATATTTTAAAAGTGTGATAGGCAGAAGCCAATAAAGAGGAGGAAAATGGCCCAGCCTCATTAGCAGGAAAGCTGCAAGAAGGGCAGAGAAAGGCAGAGCAGTCCCACATAGTCAGTGCATCAATCACACATGCGTTCCAGATCTGCACCACTGCTATATTATCATCTCTATACACTGGAGCAGCTTCAGCAGAACAGCTCCACCCAACCCCCTGAAACATGGTCACTCCTACTAGCTTAATTCCATAGATGACTTTGGTTGTTGAGGTGGATAAAACTTTCTGGGATTCAGATTTGAACTAGGGCACCAAGAATCTTTGTTTGGAGTTCAAATGGGGTTTGGAGTCTATTCATAGCTAGAAGATGAAGGAAGCAGACAAGTTAAGAGTTTGAGAGCCTCCACATCATCCACTTTTCTATGTAGATTTAGCCTTTTACAGGCTTCATAGCCTGAGTTCGGAAAGCAATTTCATTAGAAGATGGTTGCCATTCCACTGAGTCACACTGTACTCCCTTCACAATGGATGTATTTGTTCATTACATCTTCCATTACCCAGTTTAAACGTGACTCTTGCTGAAATAATACAGAAACAAACACCTGATCTTCTAGCTACAAGAATTTACAAATGGCAAAAGAAAACACCATCATATCATACAACGTAAAGAAAGCATTAGAAAAATGTCATGCCATTATTGCACATCTGAAAGACAAATTTACTTAAAAGTTGAAGGTGCCACTCAAAATTTCAAAGGCAGGCAAGTTAAACACTTGCTCTTTACTAGATTTTTAAATGCTAGGGACAATTTTCAGATTGCAATACATTAAAACTGTCATAACTTTTGCTAGATGCAATTATGTAAATTATATAACAAGGTTTTATTTTTACACTCTCAAAACTCTATTTTGGCTTTACAAGATGAGCACCTCATCAAGCCTGTGGTAGCAATTTCTCGCTCACTCTGTAATGTAAGGCTACTGCACCAGGTCTCCCATTTATAAAAGAAAGCATTAATCACTCTTATTTTAAACCTCAGACTACTCTACTTCTAGTTATCAGCATTAAATGTACTCCACCCACGTGCCCTGCAAGCCAAATGTTGTGAAGCAGTCATTACTAAGAATGAAATTAGAAGTTAAAGCCAGCTGAGAAATGAAAGGCAAATTATATATACATGCTATTGGTTTTTAGTAAAGCTGTGCAAATGTGAAAGAAGTTGGCCATGAATATTCATTCCAATTACATCATGAGCTTAAATGCTGCCATAGTTAAAACCTTCCCATGCCTGCGTTCCATTACATTACCATTTATAAGCTTTACTAATCATATTAAAACAAGAAAAACAAAGGTCCAAGAACAGGAATCCCACAAATACCATCATAAAGAAAAGTCAGGACAGAATTTCATTTGCATCCCTAACAACGGGATTCCTGCTCAGGAAACCAGTTAGCTTTACCAGGCACCCAGCATGGAGCAGAAACACCACTGCATGTTTTGTTCCTAGCACCAAGGTGATCAACATTTGAAGAAACTCTACAGACCAGAAATAATTCATAAAAATATATACAGAACATAGCCCAAAACAGAGTTGACTTGCAGCTCAAGACTAGTTTCTGAGCACAGAAAAGACAGAGAAGTGTTACCTTATTGTCACCCTTTAGCATTGTGCTATTGGAGATAACTTACTGGAGACAAAACTACATCTTAAAATTACACTTCCTGCACTGATTTAAGCTAATTTTAGGATGATTTAATACACGCTACTGTCCACTTACGGCAAGCTATCTTCAAAAGTTATCCATTTACACTTAAATTCACTCATTAGATGAACAGTAATAGGGTCCATTAGGTCAAAATGTACTGTGACATGTTCATTTTGCACCATTTTAAATGACAAAACCTATGTGGTAAATTAGCATATCAATTAGCATATCAATATAGCTACACCATGGGTATAAATGCCTTAGCCCATTTGCCAGCAGCATACTTCCTGTCTAGCCCACTGGTTATGAAAAGAAAAAAGAAAAAAAAAAAACCACCAAAACCAACCAAACCCCCCACACACACAATAGTATACCAAATTTTCGTAAGTTGTTCCAATGCTATAGAATGTAACATGATTACTTTACTGCTTTTTTTAAATTGTTTTTTATTAGAGAATCTGCAGATTAATCCACCAGTTATGCAAAAAAAAAAATTTCTATATATATTTTCTCTAGAGAAACTGTGTGTTACTACAGTCCTGAATACAGTCGTGGACAGTTAAACTGATATGCCCTGTATTTTTCAAACGTATTCAGAGTAGAAATATCACAGTTGTTACACCTAATATCATTAGTTTAGATGCCAGAAGAGAACCTGGTTTGCCCACTGATATGATACCTAACTATACCCAAGATTCCACAATATTCCTGGCTATCAGACATGACATAGACACATGCTTATTGCAAAACACCATTAAAAAAAAATTTCCTGAATAGTTTCCCAGAGGATAAGAAAATATTTTGTTGCTTTCTGATTATCTTTTGGGGTTACACCATTGCAAACAATGAAGTTCTTAATACATTTCTAGCACACACGCAGCCATATATTTGCATAGGTATTAGTTTCTAGAAGCAGAGATTTATAAAGAGTTTTAAAAGGAAGACTAGAGTATTACCACTTCCTCTCACTCTCAGTTCTTAAAATCCACCTTGCTCCTGATGAAAGACAGAAGTGAAATGCATGTACATATATTCAGATTGCTCAAGTAGTACAGCCTTTGTGGAAAATATAGATTTATTTGCAGTTCATTTTCCATAAACATACCAACATGTGTAACATGCCAAACAGAGGTGTATTTTGCTTAGTGGCTCAAAGATTCATCAGTATGGAGAAAATACAACTAGATATGCTGGGTTTTTAAAAAGCAAAACAAACACAACAGACACACCATGCAAGAGTTCCTACCAGCCATGCAATGAAATTGGGGACCTTCACTGGGTAGAGTTAGGATCAGGTACTGAACTGTGAAGCTTCAGTAGTTGTGGACTCTTCTCTAAGATGCACAGTGAAGACAGTTATTCTGCCCCTCATAGTGGTAGCCCCTTTCTAACTGGGGCTTTACACCAGCATTTTATGTACAGAAACTCTCACTTACTTTTCAGGACCATTTGGAAAACATGGACAAGCTCTAACCCCACTCTGTAAAAGCATGTTATTCACCTGGCTTCTGTAACCACTTTCCGTATTAAAGAACATTTAAAATGCTCAGAAAAGTTTTTATAAAGAGAGAACTGACACATAAGAGCTTTTACAAGAGCCCTCTGAATCAGAGCTGCTCTAAATTTGAAGGCAGTAGCCAGAATTCAAGGGGTGAAGGTGGCCTACACAGCAGCAGGAGAATCAAAATATCTTTTTATATGTCACACAGGTGCAGGAACCCTGGCATCACTTGAACAACTGCAATGAACCTTCCTGTGTCTTTAGGGTATCTAGCAACATTTACCCTACCCTTGCGTTTTTAGAGGCTGTAGCCATGAAGATAAACCTAATGCAGTGCCAGTATGCTCCAAAGGAACAAGATTAACTTTCACTGAGAGTAGACAGAGCCTGTGTATGACTAAAAGGGACCATGCACTTTCCTTACCATCTCACATAACATCTCAGAAGACTAGCTGTAATTTGGATTCACAAAGAAGCAGCAAAACAGACCACATTGCTGTAAAACACTCGGAATGCTTTTCTTCCGAGCTGGGGGAGGCTGTGGGGAGAGCAAGATGT
Source organism: Gymnogyps californianus (assembly GCF_018139145.2). NCBI lineage: Eukaryota > Metazoa > Chordata > Aves > Accipitriformes > Cathartidae > Gymnogyps > Gymnogyps californianus. The sequence goes on from NC_059484.1 coordinate 3,740,876, forward strand.
TTGAAGACTTTATCACTGCAGTGGAACAGATAATTAGGCAATTAAAACTATGAAAAGTGGACAAATTACCAGTTCCAGATGAATTGCATTGCAGAACAGAGATGGGAGAAGCAAGAAAACAGAAATGAGAGCTTTTGGCAAGCATTTTAATAGCACGACTAAAAGAGGGGCAGCTCGGGAACAAAGGTGAAAGGGTAGTTAATTTGCAGAAGCTTATCTGCTTTTGCAAAGGAACATTTTGAAGGAGCTCGTCCCTAAAATAATCTTGCTTTTCTTGCATTGATAATTAGAACACATTAATAGAAATCCAAGAGATCTCATTCCAGCTTCATTTTTGGTCACTCAGCAAGGCCCTCCTGTACTAGGTTTTTAATGACATCAGCAATATCTTCACACTCACACAGAGCCTTGTTGTTTAATCATTCTGCACAATAGGAAACCCCCAACAAACTCATTCTTACCACCCCTACTTGCTCCCAGGTCATGGAGGATGAACGACCATTTCACATACCACAGTAGAGGTAATGTGAAAGAACACCCAAACCTCACACAAACCCTTCTCCCCCCACCACCCCCCACCCACCCTCATCTGAGGCAACTTTGGTGAAGGTGCTGCTGCTCACGCACTGTCCATCACCACAGTAACTCACTTCCAAAAGCTTCTTCTGCACTCTTCCCTGCAGGTGCTGGACCCCCATCCAAGCCAAGAAGGAGAATAAGAGAGTTATTCTGCTCCCACCAGCTGTAAAGGGGCATGCTTCTCCAGGCATGTTTTCTTTAATGCATACGTCTCACTACACAAAGCTCTTGGTGGAAAAGGCCTTCTTTCGCACAGCGGCAGAGACCTCTGCTCTGTTACTAAGGTTTTCCAAATAAGAACACACTAAGAGGGAAGCTGGCAAAATTTGCTAGTCCAGCTCTGCAGAGGTACCAGCTATGAACTTCTTGGCTTACAACCTTGTAGATTTGCTGCAGCTGCAGATTTAAATCGGGACATACCGAACAGGCTGGTGACCACACAGTGGTATCAGGTGTGCCTATTCCCTTACTGCCGACTGCAGGGAGAGGCTGCTGTCTCATCACATCCTGTTGCAAAAGGAAGGACTTTATAGCTGCAGCTCAGACAGTCTCATTTTATTATTGTAAATAATCAAGGGGAAAGAAAAATGCTATTATTAATACAAGCAGAAGCCATGGAGCACAGCTAAGGATTACGTCTCATTGAACTGTGGAGTATCTCCCACCACAATAAACCCTCAGAAAGATGGAAACATAAGAAGAGAATGAATCTTGTGCCTCACAAAGGATTTTCCTTGTAAAAAGTGTTTAAAGTAAAAATAAAAAAACATTAAACAGTATGAAGGAAATGAGGCAGGAGTGGGATGAAGAACACAGGGGATATTGCTGGAATATTCAAGAGCATGTATATGGTGCAAGTTAAAAACCCTATAATAATAGCGATATACAACAGTTTCTATTTCTTGGCTTTACACGCAGAAGTTTTCATAAAAGAAATACTAAACAATAAGCTCTGGGATAAATGTACAAACAAGCTTCAGCACTTTCTTTTTTAATTCAACACTTCTGAGCAAGATTTCTAATAATTTTCTTTCTAGTTATGAGTTTCATAGGTAATGATATGGAAACATTTATTTTAATTATAGCAGGTCTTTGATATCTATGCAACAAACTCATTCATGATTTATTCCTTCCTGAATCTGGTTCTTCCAGTTCAAAACACAAGCAGCTGAGTAGGAAAAAAGAAAAGCTTATCAGAGTTTTAAATTCTTTGAATCTTAGGAAGCCACTCTTATCTAATCCAAGCAGCTTGAAATGAGACATTGCCATAGGAAAAATGTGGGTAAAACTGTATGTTACCATTGCATTGGCTGCAAAATGACAGCGCAACGCTGGCAACTTTCAGAAGAAAGGGGGGATGAAGCAAGCCTTGGACATTTTATACTAATTTCTAGCTCTCCATATAGTGCTATTCTACTGTCAGACTCAAATATTGACGTATCCCTTTGCCAAAGCAAGGCAAGTAGTAGAGGCACAAGGGCTGCTTGAAAACTCCCCATTAGATGAACTGCTCTAGATAAGCACATGGGGAAACACTACCAGAACACAGGTTTTGCCTTGTCTTGAGGGGAGCTCAAGCAAACAGCACAACGTTTATTGTCAATCACTTGTGAATATAGCAGTATACACCCTATGTTCTGTTATTTACTGAAAAAAGCACAAATAAAGTACACCAAATACACCATGCTGACATGTTGTAGAGGATGAGGTCTTGCAGATAACATCCTACCACTACTTTCTCTTCCCTACCATGATAATAAGTAATTTCTTTCGCTATATTTTCTTCTGGGAATTTCTCTTCTGTTTTAATATTAAAGAGGCATCTTGGCATTAATCATGAATTATAGCCAACATCTGACAGCTCTTTTCTGTGACAGACTTTTACAAGTTTTTAATCTTCCCTCTGCTGGTGTCTGACAGCCTATGGATGACAGGGAAAAAAGTGGAAGAAGAATAAATAAATACAAGAAGATGCAATTTTAAACCAATCTTGACTTTGAAAACAACCAACCTGTCCAGTATTTTAGTGTGAAACAGACATTTTCTCATGCAGATTTCTTTTGAAAGCCAGTAAGGTTAATAGGAGAAAGCTATCTTAGAACTATATTTCTTTTCTAGAGAGACAGATTAAATAAATTTCCTCAGTTTCTACAAAAGGAAGCTACACTTAACAGTACTTGGCAGTTTCACGTTTGCTATTTTAAAAGGCACCTCAGCCTGCTTTAGTTTATCCTAAGAAACAACTTAAACATTAAAATTCATGCAGGAGCACATGTGCTCCAGACAGCCAACACAGCCACACACCTCCGAGGATTCTAAACTTATCTGACAAATGCATGCTTCTTTTTTGGTCCTTGACTATGAACACATTAAAAAAAGCATCAGACTTTGTATTTTAAAAAAACACATCATAACAGAGATTCTTCAGCCTTCTAAAAATCTCTCCACTAATAATTTAGTCTGAACTGTATTATCGATTCCAAAAATCACACCCCCTGCAACCAAACACATACACACAAAACTTGGAGAAGTCTGACCCTCACCTAAATGTTGTCCACATTTTAACAGGCAAACAGCAGTCAAGCATGACATTGTTTACTATTGTCAGGAGTTCCCAAACAGATCACCAATACTCATTTAATCAGCTGCCATAGGCGGTGCTGAGAAGTATCATTATGAAAGGAATGACCAACAAAAATAACATAACAACTTACCTCAGTGCACCATCAGAGGAACTATTAGATTTACAAAGAAGAAGAGAGGATTTATTTTGTTTATTGTTTGATTTTAGTGAAGAGGACAGCATAAATAAGTTTGGTACTATTCCACCTGCGCATGGTAAGGCACACAAGGTGTAGGTGACAAGCAAAACTTAGATAAACAAAAGGTACTCAAAAGCATGCGATAAACAGCGACCTAGATTTTGAACCAAGGTACACACATGCTTCAAACAAGCAGAAACACTAAAGTAGAAAATGACATAGAAGTACCGATTACTGACAGTTATGAAATCTTTAAATTTTTGAAGCGGCATATCAATTGCTTTCAGAAACGCATCTCCGAACACACTGAAATAGCCTGCTACAGTTGCGAGCTATGGCAGATTGACAAATACAGGTTACAAACTACACAAGTTAGAAACAATTACATAAGGCTTTACAGCATAGCTCCAATCTTCATGGCACAGAGCAACTCCTTTCAGGGCAGCCAATTCCCAGAATTGAACCAGAACACCTCTGAAGAGACAGTAATAAACTCTATCACAAGCCTCCTTAAAGGCTACAAAACTCCCCCCCGCAAAGCTAACAGCACAGAAGAACAGTATGAACTAAAATGTTTTCTCTTACCTTTGCTGAGAGTGCCTGTGATGAGCTTAAAAATAGTCTGGGCAAATTTGACAATCCCATGCTTGCATCTCTTTGAACAGCCACTCATGGTTCAAACGGGTAGAAAGACTCTTCTCTCTTACAAAGTCCAGGAATAACAAAAAAATTAAAAAGCAAGTCCTTTACAAAGTTGAGATGACACTTTGTGCAATGCACAAAACTCTGCTCTCACGCACTGAGCCCCAGCCTCTGCACTGAGGTTTGCCTCTCTGAAGCTATAAGGAAAGATTGCAGTGGAGAAATTTGCATCCCCTTTTTGTTAAAGGTATAGCTCTCCCCTTCAGCCTCCCGGCTGTGATTGCACACACATGCCGCGGTGCCCTGATGGAAGTTGCTAAGCACAGGCAACACCTCAGCCAGGCAGGGAAGGAGGAGGGGTTTGCTTCACCAGGCTTTGCAGGCTGCCACGCCGGGCACTGGTAATGCAGCAATTAACGCTGGAGTCACAGGGTGGTGACTGCTGCAAACAAAAGAAGCTGCTGTTTGAAGACCGTTTTCTTGGTGCTCTTTTCCAGCTGATTTCAATTAAGGTGTCAATTTTACTCTCGTCAGGCCCAAGGGAATCAGAAAACACCACTTTTTTTTATTCTACCAACACTGTACTCGCACTTTGTGTGTAGAAGGCTGCAGAGTATTCCTTCGCAAAACCTGCTAGAAGTAGGAAAGCAAAGCTGCTCCCAGAAAAAGTCTCTTTTCTTTTAATTTTACCAGCTTAGATGCTGCTCAGCTGGTTATTTGCTCAACACTCAGAGATGTGCCAGTCGGCCTCCAAGACCCCGTGGGGCTCGTGCTCACACCTCTGTGCAGCACAGCGCCGTTTCAGACCTTTACTTTCTGTACACTACCTGACGTTTTGCTCCTCCGATGCTCACAAGGCTCCCTCTTACTGTACTGTGAGTTTATCCCCTAGCAACAGCCACAGCTCTGGCTTCTCCAGTTCAGTCAATTATTTCTGCGTGCCTGGAATTCTTTCAATAGAAAGCCTTGATGTGTCCAGCAGCAAAGCGGAGGTGCCTCAGAGGTTCTGACCCCACCTGAGCACTGGGCAGAGTCAGGCATCTTTAGGCTTTAATTCATGCTGAAGTCCTCTCGGATGTTTTTAAACAACCCCCAAAATGCAGTATTTGCTTGTCCCAGGGTGGGTTACAAAGTAGATTACCTCAGGCTTCTGCTCACACCCAGCTGCCACTCGTTAGATGACTTGATCAGCCCTGTCTCTAACAAAGCCACCTGGAGCCAGCAGTCACCTCCGAGCAGCAACAGCTGAGTCCTCTGCCTTTACTGAGAAATACGCGCAACAAACAGCTTTTCACTTCAGGGAACAACGATAATCCCCTTCACTCAGGGGGCACTAAACTGTTTTACGGTATAACTTACATCCCTCTCAGGGAAAATTCAGGGCTTTGCCAAATGCTTCACCTTGCTGTGAGACAGGCGACTGTCTGTCCTTCCCGGCTGGAAGCGCCCTCCTCCCCTCACACAGGCACCCCGCGCTCCCGCCTTCCTCATCCCCCCCTCCCGCCCCAGGCACCCCCGCGCCGCGCCGCCACTCACCTCCTCCTCAGGCAGGGAGCCGCGGAACGCTGCTCAGAGAGGCTTCGCACCGCCTCGTTTTACCTCAGAAAAAGGTACTTTGGCACGTAAAAAGCGACATACGGACAAAATGACTTAAATAATAGCCACCGTGAAGCTCGTGCCTGGGCTATCACCCCCGAGCTGAGCAGTCAGGCACCGGACATTCTGCTGCCCACTGACTTCCACTGAGTTGCTTCTAGCCTTAAATGCCTAACACTCAACTTCAAGTCTTTTCAAATATAATAGTCCCCAGTTTTGGAAAACTTCCAAATAACATCAAAGGAAATGTTCTGTAGAAAACAGGTACGAGCTCATGAAGATGGTTGACCCTGGCCAGCAGAGGTGGTAGGAGGCCTCCAGGGCTGCCATGAGCCCCACATGGACATCCTCTGCGGCTGCAGCCTCTGCCTTGGGGTTGTGCTCCCAACACCACCTTTCAGGTAAATTTTTCCTTAAGTTTCTCAAAAGTCTGCTCTTTCCTTTATTATGCTCCACAGGGCCAAAGTCAGCCGGCTGAGCGCTCAGACACTGCCCTTTGAGACACAGGGTGGTGAGCACTGAGGCCACCCCTCCGCAGGGCACTGCGGGCAGCGGAGAGGAGCAGGGTCCCTGCTGCCTCCGAATCCTCCCCATATGGATTTCAGCAAATACCCAAAGGTCTTGTGGTTCCTGCCACTATCACCTCCACACAGCCCAGAGCCTTATTATACATAATATGACTTCCACATTTCACAGATTATTACATTGGTGGGGAGCCTCAGCCTAAGGTTATGTATGGGAAACTGAGGCAGAGATTAAATACATTTCTGAACATTGTTAGAAACGTATGGCTGAATAGAGTGGTGCACGAGTTTCAGGTGTAAAATAATACTTCTGCCCCCTACACCAGATTTCCAACCAGTAAACAGTACAGAGTGACGTGAGGATGGAGGGTGGGGAAGGGGGGGGCTGAAAAAGCCGAGAGCCACTTTTCTTTTGGACCATTCTTGGCTTGATAACCTTGGCTGACTGCACAAAATGAATGGTAGGTTTGTGGAAAACACAGTGCTCAGTAACTCCTTCATGAAGCCATCTCCAAGGCTGTCCTTTATTCCCAGAGATCCAATTCAAAGTTGGAAATGTGATTCTTCAAAAGAAAAAATAAATTGTAATAATGCAGTAAAATGTCAATAGGGAAATCAAGGAGTCAGCAGGTTGTTAATTAGTATATCTCTGTATCAAAGGTTTGCAGCATGTTTAATTGCATTTTTATATATACATCATAATATAATTTGGGGAGGGGGCAATAGACATAATGAGTGCTAGGAGTTGTATTAAAGGAAGTTATGGAAACTGAGACATCTTAGACAGTAGGGAGAAGGAAACTGTGTTTTATCCCAGATAGCACTTTAAGCCTCCCTGGCACTCTGGTTTCACACAGAGAATAAGATTTCTTCTCAGACATCCATTTGCCTCTTTTGGCCCATATGTCATGGTTTAACCCCAGCTGGCAACTAAGCACCCCACAGCCGCTCACTCACTCCCCCCACCCAGTGGGATGGGGGAGAGAATTGGAAGGGTAAAAGTGAGAAAACTTGTGGGTCAAGATAAAGACAGTTTAATCGGTCAAGCAAAAGCTGTGCATGCGCAAGCAAAGCCAAACAAGGAATTCATTCAGCACTTCCCATCGGCAGGCAGGTGTTCAGCCATGTCCAGGAAAGCAGGGCTCCATCATGTGTAATGGTTACTTGGGAAGACAAAACGCCATCGCTCCGAATGCCCCCCCCCTCCTTCTTCTTCCCCCAGCTTTATATGCTGAGTATGACATCATATGGTGTGGAATATCCCTTTGGTCAGTTGGGGTGACCAAAAGGTGTCAGCTGTCCTGGCTGTGTCCCTTCCCAACTTCTTGTGCAGCCCCAGCCTACTCATTGGTGGGGTGGTGTGACAAGCAGAAAAGGCCTTGACACTGCGTAAGCAGTGCTCAGTGCTAACTAAAACATTTCTGTGTTATCAACACTGTTTTCAGCACAAATCCAAAACACAGCCCCATACTAGCTACTATGAAAAAAGTTAACTCTATTCCAGCCCAAACCAGCACATCCATACCACACAGGAAAAAATGGGTCAAAAGGAACACAAAATGTACGTTAATAGGAGTGAATCATCTTAACCAGAGTTGCATAAAAGCTGCAGCAGGTTCAGTAGATTGGTAGAAATTTGCAGTCCCGTAGCTCAGGGAAAGCTGGAGTTAACCAGGCGTCCAGCAGAAGTTTCAGCAGCCAAAAGGCCCTCTAAATGTAGTCCCCAACACTGACAATCCTAAAAAAGTACTTGGGCATAAAGATACTGATCATGAAGGGCCTCAAATTACTCACTGCTGTTATCTGTGGGAAAGTAAAAAGGCAGCTTATTCTGGTTGCAGGCATATGTAGACAGTCTTCAGTAAATGACTGAGAACATCTCTGAGAAACAAAGGTGTTATGTCCCTGTTTGAGCTTTTTTTTATAACAGCCTCAGACAATAAGATGAGTATAGACAGATAGTATTTCTGTATATTACTGTATATTAAATTTCTGTATATTACTAGAAGTCTAAGGAGGTCAGTAAAAGGTAGAAAGGCATAAAAAGTAAGGTTATTCAAAAGGAAGGTTGTGATGTAGGGGAAGTATTTTTCTCTGAAGGCTTTGATACAATAAACTCCAAAATAATACAGAATATGCCCTCTAGTTTATTTTACATGGATTTTCAGGATGCTTAATAAGGTACTACAGTAGTTACACAGCATTCAGAAATGTAACTGGTTCACTCACCCATGCTTAGTTTAATTTTCTGCACGTAAAATCTGAGAACACTGTATAACAAGTTAATTGTCATCCCAAAGAGATATAAAAGTGCATTGTAGGAAATTGTTCTTTCCTAATTTGCCATTCAGGATCACAGTGTGGGTGGGTGAGAGGTAAAAATATTCTCTCAGTATGTAAGACTCATATAACCTAAGTTCAACCAGGGGTTCAGCCAGTACGGTTTCCACTGACATCAGATGGCTAAATCTATCTGCATCAGGAGAAAGTTTAATCCCTTAACTTGAAACCACACAGCAAATGCTCAAGAATAATCTCTGGAATAGGTATGAACAAACAGACTGTGAACTTGGATGCCCTGCTTTCTTACAGCCCTCTCCAGCATAAAGGGAATACCCCTGTGGGTACATTAGGTTTGGAAGGAGCAATTCCAGAGCTAATTGCTGCCGAGGGTGTCAGGGTATAGCATCCATGTTACCCAGTTCACCCCACAGACATTGTCATCATGCCGTGGAGGCCAAAAAGGCAAAGGGGATGATGGCTGGGATCCATCATAGATCCTGGGTACTGTCAGAGAATACACTCTAGTATTTGCATTTTTTGTATTCTTTTCCTACATTGCTGCTACTTGGCAGCATGGGAGACAGTTGTCAACTAGCTGGGTATTTGGTCTAGTCCATTCTTGTATCTGGCTGCAGAAAGACTTTTGCATGGAAGCCAGAAAGTTCTCACCCTAAGAAGGATAATCCAAGTCACTCCTTTTCCCTGTGGTTTGGGGAAGCATGTCATTGCAGTAGTTACCTCCTCTCAAACTCCTACCCATAATTTTTTTCTTAAGTTTTTCCATGTTGGTATAATGCACTGTTACATTAATTCAGTAAGAAAGAGTAGGATCTTTCCTCCTGCACTGGAAATTGTTTTCAGTCTCCACATATTCATCTTAAGCCTAGTGGTCCCTGCTGTCCTGATTGTCAAAGCTGGAGACTTGGCTGGAGCATGCCACAGATTCCTGCCCAGCCTGTGCACCCAGCTCTCCTTCCCAGAGAAGAGAGGTATGGGAACAGATGATATGCACTGAGTCTCACCCAGACATGGAAGTGTAGAGGTGCCAGGTGTTCTCTTAGGTCCAGAAGTGTTGTCACAGACATACTGTATCATCTTCATTGCACTCCCAAAGGCACACCTGTCTCAGGATAGACCATAAATGAAATTTTAATGGTCTGTTTGGAAGCAAATCTAGCAAGTACAGGCAATTGTTCCTACTAGCTGTGTCCTAATTACCTCTAGATTTGAGGTAACCTAACACACCAAGAATCATAATTTTGTTGGCCCCTAAGAAAAGTATAACTTCAAGGAATAGGTTTGAAAACTGATCTTCTTAAAATGAAGAACTGACACCTTACTTGAATACACATAGCCTGTGTGGGCAGAGCTCTCAGCATGCCATATCCCATGCCATTATTATTTGCAATAATACCACCATTAATATTGAGCATTTTCCATGTATAGAAATCCAACTACATTGGACTCCCAAGGAGTACTAATATCTGTTTTTCAAATGTGGTAAACTGACATACAAGCAGATGGACTCACTTGTCTATGATTACCAAGAACAAAGCAGCAGCAAGTTTAGAATCAACATATCCTTTGTACCAGTCTAGCACTTCAGCAGCGGCATCCCAGCCCTGATATTATCTTCTCCACTGGTTTCTGGCATTGCTGCCAGGCAGATAATGACCATCCTGCATTTTCATTCACTCTCTAATTCCAGTTAGTATTATCAATCAGAGCCTCAGGAACAGAGGCTTCCTGGAGATTTCCTCATCATTATAGAACTTGGTTTTTTATGGCACAATAGTTATCTCTAGACTCAGGCAGCATTCCTCATTGGAGAGGAATGTATATAGATAGTGACACATCAGTATTTTCCAACCTGTCCACTCAAATTGGATCATCTGTTTATTTAATATCCCATCTGTCAAGTATGACTAATTGTTTATTTATGCAGAAATCTAGGGGAAGAAGGGGTGCTTATGAAAAAGCACACACACTAAAATGATCTTTTTAAAGTGCAGTGAGAAACTAAGAGAATCAAAGTTTGGGTGCAAAACCTTTTGCCTGAAGTACAGGCATACATATATAGAGTGCACATCAATTGAAGTTACAATTCTGACTTTTTTTTCCAGGAGCAGCCTGACACCTTGGACTTGGAAGTCACTCCAAGCAGGTTGTTCATCTCTGCCTGTAGAAAACCACAGTGACTTCCCTCAAGCTTTGTGCAGATAGAGCTTTTCCCTACAGAGGACACTGAGGCCAGTGCCTAGATCCTTCTTGCCAAGCACAGTACTTGCCATGCAAGCTTCCTGCAGAGAAATTGGCTGAAGTTCCAGCACTCGTGATATTCCAGCCCTGGACTTCTCTTGAGGTAGTTTGTCACTCTTGCTAAAATACACTGGTAATGTCATAATTCAAACTGGAATGAGACTGAACACTTTTTCAGACTCTTGAATAGATTTGAACACATGCAAAGTCTAAAGCAAAAGGGTGCTACACCACATCCCTGAAAACTACACACAGCTTCTGTCAAAAAAAAAAAACCCAACCCAAATCTAGCCAAGCACTGTTCAGTTTCACAGCTCTTGGCTGTGAGAGTCCAGGAAACACTCTAGTGACATGTCTTAGCTTTCATTATGTCTGCCCTTATCACATGTGTGTCAGCAGGAGGTTAAAAGCAGCAGGAGAAGCAGAGCCACACACAGGCTCTAAAGAAATATTCCTCAGGGAAGTGAATTCTGCTCCGTAGATAGAGACTTGATGGTTTAACATATGAAATGCACGCTTGCTGCCATGTTTCCAGCAGTGAGGCGATGTCAATATTTTAATGAGGTCCTGCTTAACTTCCACCTTAGCCCTGTATTTTCAGGATAGTTGTACTATGGAGAGGGGTTAGACACACTCTTCCTTTGTTCTGTCATTCAAACTCAATCACAGTTTGCTTAACCATAACTAAGGACACAGATGCTACTTGGCAAATACAAAGCTTCTCAGAGAGCAAACAGCATATACTGAGCATAGTGACTGTAGTCAGTTTGTAAAGCTGGAAGTGGGGAAAGGGTGGTAATGATCTTGCTCTCGCACATAGGTTAGTGGGAGGTGAAGGCAGCTTCCCCACAAAGACATCTGCCATCCAGAAAAACTAGTCTAGTCCAAAGGCAAGAGATTTATTTCTCATAAGGAAGTGTGTAAGCTCCATGGATAAGTCAGCTTTGACAGAGGTGATTACAGAGGACCAAAGTAGGAAGAAAAAAAATTAAACCATGCTTCCCTTCACTTTGGTGGCAGTAATTTGTCAAAGGGGTCTCCAGACTTGTAGGCTGGGAGTGTTTATGTTGAATCAATGGTTGCTCTTATGCCTCCCAGCTTCAATGACATGGAAGCATGCACATATTCATCTTTAATTTATAATAGTATCAGAGCATGCATGAGCTTGAGTTGTCCCTGAGTGAAGAAGGAGGAAGGCAATGGCTAATATGTTAGCTGTGGCTTGGTAGGACAGGTCAGGAAAAAATGAAACACTGATAAACATCAATTGGAAGAACAACTATGGCACTAAGGAGAGCATAGCTCCTTCCAGAGGCACTTTGTCATGGAGTTTCCAAAATGACATTTCCTCAGCATTTCAATTTCAGGAAAAGTTAGAAATATATTTCCTTCATCCCCCCATTCCTCACATACTAGGTTTTCACTCAACTTTGAGTTAGTTCACTGATGCATTCATTGGTCTGGACCTGGTATATACCTTGACTAGACAAAGTATTTTCTTTCTTTACATTGCAGTAATTATCTCAGATAGAATTGATTGAAAATACTCTTTCCATTTCTTTTACTTTGTTATGAAATGGATCTAATAACATGTACCTACCTCATACTTATTTTTGGCATCCCAAGAATCTATTTGCCTCAACAAAACAAGGTTTAATGACTTGGCACCTGACAGTTTTATGACAAACTGTCTTTAGCTTGGTGCAGGCATTATGAAGCAAAGCACCTCCAGCCAGTCTTCTGTCTAAAGTCAGTAATCTTGTACTACTTTTTGCATCCTGTCCATTCTTGAGGTGTAGGTGCGTTAATTTATGCAGCAGACACCAAACTTCTCAGAAAGCAGCAAGAGAGATTATATACTTACACATTTTAATGAGCTATAACAACTTGTTCTAGTTCAGAAAAATAAATTCTGGTGAAAGCAAGACTTACATAAATGAAGTCAAGCAGGATAGGGAAGCACAGGTCATACTTCCCAACCAATCTCCTTTTACCTTCACCATTTTTTTTTATTTAGGCACAAAACAGGTGCTGAAGCTTTTGAGCAAACAGTTAAGCCCTTTCCCAATTAAATCACAATTAAAGTGAATAAAACTCACCTACAATTTTGAAGCTATCATTCTTCAGTTAAATGCAGGGAATAGCTATATAAAATTAATGTTTCAGGTGACTAAAAAAAAAAGTGAAGCAAGAAAGACTGTTTACAACAACCCAAAACAACTGTTCGAAACATAGCTTTCACAACTCTTAAGCTTTCTTTGTTTTCCTCTTAAGAGAGCATGCCCAGCCTATTTTAGCAATCTTATAAAATAATAGTTTCAAAGTAAAAAATTGAAAAGTTTTTTTGAGGTTAAAAAAGTTATTTGACCTCTTATGGAAATATTTTCTTGATTTGAAAAGTGCAATGTGTATCAATATCTGTCTGATTTTGTGAATAGGTTTATACCCCTTTCAATTACTTTTTTAGCAGATGTAAGTTTATGCACACACCCAAATGTGGCTGTTAACAGCCTGATTCTGATAATGACTAAATGGCAAATCTCTAAAAGATGGAAAGCTATAAATGGCTTTTGGACACAACTACCATTTGAAGAAGTGTGTCATAGTTGCCCTGTGAAGAAGAGCCCTGAGACTGTTACGATACAGAGCAATAAAATTCAATAGAGGCTACAATACTTTGATTATGTAATTTGTGAATTTGTAGACACCTGTGAGAATTTTTTTTTTTTTTAAGTTTCCATGACTCTTGAACCTTCCCCTAATAAAAATATAAATGATAGTTCTATTATCATCTTGTTTAAAATTCATCAATCAGCAAAACACAGAGCAGACGTAATATCCTGGAATCAGCAGATTAACCATATGTGTATGACTACAGTATAATCAAAACAAACAGTCTGTAAATTACCCTCAGGTGAAATCTGTTCATTTGGGCAAATCCACAAATGTTTATAAACACCCAGCATTTGGAAGTTCAGATTCTTCAGATTCATTCTAAAAAAAAAAAAAAAAAAAAGTCAATCATTAATTAAAAGGGTAGATTCATAATAAACATTATTCAAATTGGCTTTACGCATGATCCTTTTGAAGTACATGTTCTTCGCAACTACAGTGCTTTAGGAAAATACATCAAGGGAAGAAGTCCTGGCTCAGCTAACAATGACAAACTATCTATTGTCTTGAACAAATGTAGGGTTTCATTCCTGATATTTAAACAGTAAGATAGGGAGTCTGCTGTTTCCTGCTTATTGCAACTCATTTTTCTGCACACACGGTACAAAAGGCAGTACTCTAACCATCAATAGCCTTTGTTCATAAACCGCAGATAACAGGTGCCCTTTGCTCCTCTCCGATTCCAATGCATGGTAAAGCCTTGTTACTCTAGTTTTTAATTACTTTTTTTATTGTATTTACTCTGCTTTTTAGAATTTTAATTTATTTTTTAATCCAATGAACTCTGATCACTAAATCTCAGAACAATTTTGAAACAATAGGAAGGTAAGTGCCAAAAAAGACGGTATTTTTCCTAGCTGCCAGATGAAGAGCATTGGTGCCAAAAGGCTGATATACTCAGTTTCTTGCAGCAGCAAGTGACAAACTATATCACAGTCCACTACTCTATCTACTAGACCTAGACAGACTTTAAGGAAAAGAACTAGTTAATCACTAGATACAGGTGATTGAGAACCAGCATCCCTTTCCAAACAGCCCAGCAATGTGATATGTCAGCTGGATCATGGACTGAGGATAATTTTTCCCCACTTATCTTTTGTACTACTTTATTTTACATGTGCACTTTCAGGCTCTCCAGCACACACAGGTGCCTGGTAAGATTTTGAAAGTTTTGAAAGTAGACAATAACTGCTTGCTTCCCTGAGTTCCTCCATGATCTGCCAAGTAGTTCTCCAGCTATTGCAGCTAAAACACACTCAGAGGAGGAAGTGGGATGCTTATCTAGCTTTCTCTAAGGATGCTCAGCAACAGTATTCTGAGGTATTAAGCACCGTGCTCCTTAACAGTACCACAAATATCATTACTTCTGTATAAAAGCAGCCAACCCCCCAACCGCCCTTCACCCTGGACTTTTGCAAGGCCCTAACGTGGTCTTTAAGGGAATATTCCTTTGTACATCAGCCCATACTCATCACCTGAATGAATTTAGCATAGTGTGAACTTTGCACACTTGTCCAAAGACAACTAGGTTGATTACGGTGGGTCAGGAATCAGAACAAGACAGCTTTTTGGCTTAAGGACCTTGTGAATCAAAGCAGCATGCTGGGGAAAAGCTGTCAGTTCTTAACATTGCTGTTCTTTGTGTGGAATTTTTGTTGCTGTTTTGTTCTGTCTCAAAGCTAATCAAATGAAATCCATCTGAAATGAAGTATAAACTGTGTATTGCACAAGCTTATCAGCACTATTCTGAATTATACCAGCCAGAGAGAATTTAGCCAGACTAGCTGGGGTCCAGAAATATATGCATCTCCTATTACATCTGAGATTTATTCATGATTTTATTTAAACTCTACATTAGCTTATGAGAATTTGGAGAAACACAGAGAACTTCCTGTACAGTTATACATTTCCAAGCCTTTACCAGACCCCAGAAATATACACGGGAAGCAAGCAAAACTTCCCTGAAGATTTCTTACATCTACTAGCTTATGGCAGATACACTTTGATTACCCTCCATTCTTCACAGATCATGACAGAGGTACTTATTTGCTGACAGCCCAAACAGGACCGTCTATCAGATTAGTCTTGCTATGGGGCCAGATTAAGGTATATATAGGTAAAACAAACAAATAATTGGAAGGAAAGAGGGTAACTAAACTCAAAGTGGCATACCCAGCAAGAACAGAAATTTATACGTAGGGCAGCTACAGCAGTCAGGCCTCCTAGCTCCCAGTCCAATAACTTCTGCAGAAGGCCACCTCATCTCACGAGCAATAATGTCATTTCCAAACCCACGTTTATCTTATTTGAAAGGCTTTCTGAGGCTGGTAAATTTAATCTAAGCTATAATGATCCTCCTAGTTAATTATCAGCTAAGAGGAAGTGATGGTCCAAGGTTACTTCTCAACACACCCAAAGCAACTATTACTGGAGCAATAAAACACATCTTGTGCCTTAGTATTTTATTAATAAGCACTACAACTTACCTATACAATTAAAAGGGAAACAATGTTTTCTTCTGCATTATTCTCCCATTTAGACAAGCTCAGTCTTTCAGAATGTGTTTATTGGTATTATATGCTGTTGCCAGTGTGTGTTATGCCATCAATTCCAGTGTCCTACAGTGCCACTTCTCACTGTACATCCACCATCCAGGTGGTCCATGCTAGAACAAAACTATAAAGGCAGCCATTTATCAGGCAACTCTAGTTCTGAAAGATCAGGAATACTTTCAATTCAAGAAGTAAGTTCTAATTAAATTTCAATTTACCACATTACTGTTCTCAAAAACAGAAGCAGAGACTATTGCACCTTGCTAATTTTAGACGCTTACATTTTGAAATGTCTTCCCCTCCTCTTTCATTCACTACAGGCTTTTCCTTGTTATAAACCTTCCTATCTTGCCACTGTGTAATGGGCATAATGGTGGTTCTACAAGACAAAGATCAAGACAAACAAGCCTGCTAATAGGATAAGGCTGACCAATTTCAACCATCATTCTCCATCACTTCTGGCTATGGAACCCAGGAATTTAAAAGCTTCCCCTATCCCCCTGAGTGAAGCATGTAAGATTTGTAAGAACTATAGCAGTATCAGCAGTTAAAAGGAGATGAAGTGATAATTGATCTTCCAGACTTTACTGTTTGTACATGCTTACACGAGCGTCACATTCACCAACAATGAAAAGTCCCTCCTCAATTTCTGCATAACACAGACTACAGAACTTCATTCCCTCACTGAGTCAAGCTCTTTGTGGTTGAGTAACAGAAAACCCATCTTACCCCTTGGTAAACTGTTCATGTTGCAGAAATGGGCTCCAACTCAGAAATTGCTGGGTGAACTGCTTCCATGAGCATTGCTGTTGGCTGCTCTGGAAGTCAATTATAATATGCTATACAGAAAAAGCAATGGGTGATATGTTTTTGGTTTTATCCTATTTTTGTCACTTCTATTTTTAAAGTCAATTAAAGCTGTTGAGATTCATCAAAGAGGCAATAAAATGACAGACTGTGTAGCAGCAGGAGAAGACTGATAGAATACCTACCTCTACCTGCAGCTGTGCAATCAACTTGAAGGTAGACTAAAAGAACAGCCACAGAAGCTAGGAAGAACTTTATTGATGCAATGTAGAAAGAGCTCTGGAAGTTTTAGATACTGTAAAAAGGACAGCTTGAAGAGAGGAAGGATAATTTTCTTTATTTTTGGTTCTAAAATGAGTGGGCAAGCCTCAGTAGGCCCAGTTCTTTTACTATCCTCAGACATCTGTACTATCACCTTACCATTTTTATGGATTAAGAAATTGTTCTCCCACGGTTTTCTTTACCCTTTACAAATCCCCTTTTGTGCCTTTCCATGCTTTATGAGTCTACTTTGAAAGCCTGGAGTCGGTCAGGCAGCTGCTTAATAATCTGTTTTCCCAGTTTGGCATTCTAATGTCAATGAAGAGCATTTAAGTCTATTTTCTCTTTCAGCTTCTTATGTCTTCTAAAATTGTGTACACAGCTAGCCCTTAGGCCACTATTTCAGTATTGTCACTGCTACAGAATAGCATAGATGCATTCCCAGACAAGCAGAGAGGTAGAAATAACTACAACATGGTTTTGATTACCCCTTGCTCTTATACCTAACAGGATTAAGGAAAGGTTGACGATTTATGGAGCCATCAGATCCATCAAAGAAAAAGCAATAGTAATTTTCAAAATTCAGCACCAGTGCGCAAAGCTTGTGAATCACTGAGTTTCAAAATTCAAAGCCAAATGAAAAATACAAAAAAATCCTACCACTCAGAAGATTTGCTTTGTTCTTTCTTACTAGCCAAAATCCCCATCATATTATTTTTATGAGTGACTATACAATGACATATCAAAGGATTTGCCTTGGTCTTAATGACTCGTAGTATCTATACTGAGCCTGAGGAATCATACTGTCAGGAATATACCTGAACAATGCATGGGCTTACTATAAATTATATAGCAACTTTACTCTGATCTGTTTCAAGCCAGCCAGACATCTGCTATCTTTTTGTTAAAAGACGTAGGAAATACATAAAAACGTCAATATTTCCACCACAAAGCCAAATTAGTTTGGATCTATAGGGATTTGTGGTCATGGTCTTCCTAATTCAATAACCAAGCTTTCAGGTCAGTTGAACTAGGCAGGTCAGTTGAAACCTGAAAGTTGCTACCAAGCATGAAAATATGCAGGAGGCAGGAACTTCTGGAGTAAATACCAAACATACTTAACTGGCAAAGATAGACTTGCAATGACAAAGCAATTAGAACAAAAACAATTGCTGGAAGACTTCTGATTGCAAGAAGTCTGAGCTTCACTAAGATTGGCCCTACACCTACTTCTCTAACAGCACTTTTCCTTTAGATAGAAAAGAGGGGTTTTTTTGCCCTATGCACAATTAGTTTTTAAATAGTTTTGGTTAACTGTACTTAATTTTGATGTTAAATATGCCTTTAAAACAGAGAAGTTGATATTTGCATTATAAACTATCTAAATAAGCCATTTAACCATTAACTTTTAAGTCAGAAATGCTTTCTGAAGTGGAATTAATGGCTTTTAAGTTGCCCCTAAAGTGTACTCTCTTCTAGCAAATAAATGGATCATTTAAAGTCTAGTTCCTGGTTAATTTTTACGGAAGAAAACTGACAGTGAGATTAATACAAGGGTTGACCAATATATGTCAAACATGAATTCTTGCCCTGTACTGTTTCACTATCCCCAAACTGATTATAAAGTACTATTAGATCAGGATAGTCACAATGTCACACTTGTGGTAGCTTAAACAGTGTAATATCAATAACAGTAGAGAACCAAGTTTCCTGCATGAACTGGGGACAGAGGACAAGGAAAACTGTCACTGTTTTGAGAAACTGGCTATTAAACTACAAGGGAAAGTAGGACTGACTAACCAGTCCCTAAAAGGTGGGCCCATGGCACCTCTGAGTGTCTGTCCCTCTCTGCAAAGACCTGGCAGAAGTTTTGCCAGATTTGGCAGTAAGTTAGAAGTTCACACTCACATACCTACTATTATTTCACTCAGCTTCATTCACACAGCTAACTAGAGACTTACCAGAATATTAATTTTCATATTAAAAACGTAAGCATCCAGTTGTATTAAGAGATGCTGAAGTCAATATTGATTTTTAATCAAAAACTTGTAGACTTTTGTAGGACCTTAAGACCTGTGACATATATGGCCCTTTCACCACACTGGATTAGAAATACATGATCACTCATGTCTGCTAGTTATGGTCTTTACAAGACAATTCATAATCATGCCACTATTGAAGTGCAATGCAGTATTTGGTGCCTGATGCTTCGTCTGCTTCAGTATATGAAGGCACACAGGAGTAGGTGTAGTCCCAAGATGCACACCTGAACTCTGAAATCTTTGAAGGTTTAATAAATGAATACACAAAACATCAGAACTGTGGAGCAAAAAAGTCTTTTTTGTATAGTCCAGCTTTATCCGATTTGAGGGGGTAGAATCCAGTTTCTGGCACTCTCCCTGTGGGTCAGACCATAGCAATAGCCGTTGGGCGATCAGCACTGTGGCACTTCAGCATAGGCAGGTGGCAGCAGCCCTTCAGTGTCACCTTTTCCTCCCTTGCAGATGTGGTAGCTGGCTGCAGCACAGTTCAGCTGCCAGGACATTGTACAAGAGCATGTGTTGTCCAGGGAACAGAAGGTGAGACTGCTGGGGGGGAAGAACTGTGTTGGTTAGATCTAGCAAACTAATTGGCTGTTGAGCATAAAAGCTGATGGCTATATATTCAAAGGGCGCTTTCAGTGGAAATTGAGCTATAAAAATATCATCCTGGAAGGACAAGAGAGAAGGTTAAGTATAAAAGCAGAGGAACTCATACTTTTTCATGATGCTGACATATTTTAGAGTAAAGGAGCTAGTCATGATATGCTATTTTAATCTGACACATGATATGAAAGATTTCTCTCCCAGAAAGGAATGATTCTAAGCAAGTCCGACACAAGATGTGGTGCAAATACTTTTAAGAAAGGATTATAAGTCTGTTCTGTGCTCTTGAAAAACTCTTGAGATTCTTCCCCGCTGAATGTTCCCCCTCCTGTAGATTCATGAAGTGAGAGATACTCAAATATACTTCTTGAGTCCGTGTGTGTCTGCCTAATTAACTCTGTGCATTTAGCCACTGCTTCATTTACCCTATCCTTTATGGGTCCTTCTTGAGAGCAGTTTAAACCCAGACTGTTGTATTTTAATTTGCTTACATACACATTTGTGCGGAGTAAAACATACTGACCTCAATCTCTTTTGGTTTGCCAGTGGCTTTTGTTGTCTTTAAGCCAACCATACTCACCAAACAGAACTTGCCTCTGGCAAGTTGCTCCCAAATATTTTCTTTTATTTCAATAGTAAATATGCCTTTTGCACCAAACCTGATGTTAAGTAAAAGTCAAGGAATACATTTTTAATTTCAAAATGGAATAATAATTGTACATCAATAGGACCTACAAGCACCATCCACTTTTTTGTACAAGTACAAAGAAAAACCTGGCAACTCTTACCTCTGGACTTTCTCAGTTTCTGTCTCTGCAGCCTGAATCCTGTGGGAACGCCCTCATATGTACCAACCCAAGGGCTGCAATTGACTGCAGCTGCCCTGACTTGCAATTGGAAAGCTGGTGAAGTGAAAAAAAGTAAAATCATTTCCAATGGAATCAAAAGCAAATTTCCAATTAGCTTTAAGTGCTTCAGTACTTAACCACAGTTTTGCTACTTCAGTTATTACAGTACAATTATAGTGGCCTAGTCTGCCTAAGTTAAAACATTGTATCCCAAGATAACTCTCCCAAGTATGGGAAAAGAAGTATTTCTACCAATGTAAGTCCAAGACTATTCCCACCGTCACCACTTCTGTTAAATACAAAAGTGACACTACAGAGTAAACTGGCTGTATTAGTGAAGTTTCTAGCTGTTTTGTAACATCTCAGATCTCTTCAGAAGAAAAGGTGTCTTTCTCCAGGTCCTCATCATGTAGGACCTTTTCCTTTCTACTTAGAAAGTTACGATTTTGATATGCTCTGTTCTGTGTAGTGGGTACTTCGGTTTGTAAAGCCCTTTACAGTCTGCCTGTTTGAAGCTCACATACCTCCCTGTGCTTTCATATGGTGAGGAAGAGCTGCCCAAGGGATTCCAGTGCCTCTGTCCTCCACTGTGCTGGTTGTGGCTAGGGTAGAGTTAATTTTCTTCATAGTAGCTAGTATGGGGCTGTGTTTTGGATTTGTGCTGAAAACAGTGTTGATAACACAGAAATGTTTTCGTTAGCACTGAGCACTGCTTACGCAGTGTCAAGGCCTTTTCTGCTTCTCACCCCACCCCACCAGCGAGGAGGCTGGGGGTGCACAAGAAGTTGGGAGGGGACACAGCTGGGACAGCTGACCAACTGGCCAAAGGGATATTCCACACCATAGGATGTCATGCTCAGCATATAAAGCTGGGGGAACAAGAAGGAAGGGGGGGACATTCAGAGTGATGGCGTTTGTCTTCCCAAGTAACCGTTACGTGTGATGGAGCCCTGCTTTCCTGGAGATGGCTGAACACCTGCCTGCCGATGGGAAGTGCTGAATGAATTCCTTCTTTGGCTTTGCTTGCGCACGCACAGCTTTTGCTTGACCGATTAAACTGTCTTTATCTTGACGCACGAGTTCTCACTTTTACCCTTCCGGTTCTCTCCCCCATCCCACTGGGTGGGGGGAGTGAGCGAGCGGCTGTGGGGTGCTTAGTTACTGGCTGGGCTTAAATCACGACATGGACATGGAATAATCAATGTCAGATGCTCGCATCAAATCAAAAGGCCAGAGAAAGGAAAAAGCAGATAAATTGCCAAACAAAACTGCTATGGATGAGTTAACTATATTTTGGTCACTACTCCAGATCTTGAGCCCTTTAAAATGTGTAAAAACACTCAAATATTCTGGTCCGATTCAGATGTTCATCCGTAGAATATATCTCCATAACTATTAATTTCCTCAGGGTCTACGACACTGTTCTTTATCAAAAGACCACTGGAAAGCAGTGTTTGCAAAGACATTCCTAAGCAATACTGTGCAAGAATAAGTTGCTCTTTCGACTAAGTCACTACAGTAGTATTCAATAAATCTGTGTTTCTAAGCTCTGCTACAGTCTTCCAGTATGGCACTCAACTGTGCATGAAGTTCTGTAGAGAAAATAAAACAGTCCCTGCTACAAGGAGTCAACCAGTCTAAATAGACAAGGCTGCAAGAAGATAGGGGAGAACCGTAGAAAAGCAACCTCAATTTCCTGCCGTAAAAAACCTGCCACATTTCTTCAATTATCTCTCCTGTTAATGCAGACTGGAAGCTTTAAATCCAGGACTAACTCTTATTTATACTAGAGCTAAGACAATGTAGTCTCTTTTTCAGAGGAAACTAAATGCTGCTTTGCTGTAGAGTATGTTTAGAAACAAATAAATGGTAAAGCATGAGATTACTTACATATTCATTATGTGCTTCCAAAACCTCAGAAATAAACAGATGTTAAGACTTTTATTCACATCAAGTTTCAGATAAGGCCTCTGTTATCTACATTAAGCTTACTGCTTCACCCATTGGACCAGATTATTTTTCACACATGGCATTAAGATTTAGCTCCAGTTAAAAAAACTACCTTTAGACTGGGTTCTGTAAACATTGTTTTAATGTTAAAACCCAGCAATAACGTATTTTTCAAAAAGCTTATGACCAGAATTTGCAGTTCTTGGCACCTACTCTAAATGGCAGATTTTAGAAAGAATTTAGCACGATACATTAAGTGTCACCACCAATTAAAGGCCCATCAATAGACCAGAGATACCTAAAGTACTCAAATCCTGTATGTTTAAGTCAATAGGATTTGGTGCATTTGTACATATCACCCTGGCTAATACTGAATGTTCTAAATATTGATTTTGAGGGAGAAAAAAATAACAGGTTATGTTTTAATATATTTAGTTGTCTAAGGGTAGTTATTCTACTACAAATTGACTTTCATTAAAATGGGTCAACTCTTCTGTGGTGATACTTCAGCTGATTTGTCAAAACTGTGCCCCACCATCACATATTACAGTTTCTGGATTTGATTTTCATTCTAGACACTAAAGAACAAAAAAAATTCAGATCTAAACACATTTTAGGCTGAAGCAGGCAGAGGAGTCACAATCTGTCAATTAATTCAGTGTTTCACCCCAAATTAATATAGTGTTTCCTTCCAAGTTGCAGTTTAGAATGTTCTGTGTTTACATGCATCTTAATTTGATTGGCACTTGCAGATTATCCTGTCACCCTCCTGTAAGAATCTAGAGCAGAACTCTAATTCTGATGTCCTTAGGTAGTTGTCCTGGGTAGGCAATCCACTCACCTATGAATGTGATCCTTTCTGCTTACTGCCCTGAACTTAAATACAGAAAACATATGTCCTTCTTTGGGATGTTATAAAGCATGTTCTCTCATAAAGGGACCAGATTGCAGAAATAGAGAAGAGTGGGTAAACTTTGCATTTATAGCATAGCCAGGTGATTTCCTTTAAAATGAGCTCTTACGCATCAGGCCAGAGTTTCAACATTTCATATAACAACTCAAGTAGATAAGGCTTTGGTTCTTTCTGTTCCCTGCTGACTTCCAATGCATGACTATTTTCTGAAGAAGCCTTTTAAGTGAGTTCAACCAGCATACTGAAGATATTAGTTATGTTTTCAGATGATGCAGCAGGGGAGATAACTACTCTCTTCTCTTGAACTCTGTGGCAGTCTAATGTTTCAGGTGAAGAACTTTCTACCCTTTCAGAAGCAGAGCCAAGTTACAACTTGCTTTGACACTAGACCACAGTTAACAACTTTTAAACAACTCACAGCACATGAAGTGATTTTCTACATAAAGATATAACTATCCATATTGAGTGTTGTAAGCTTCAGACTATCATTCACTTTATCAGCTATATATGCTTATGCAGGAGAAGGGATTTGTCAAGCCTGTCCAAACTCTGCCAGTTTTGTTTAACCTATGTATGAATTTATAATCTATCATTGTTTTCAAAGTGTCATGCATAAGAGATCATCACAAAAGAGTGAGACAAAAAACTACAAAGGCTTTTTAGTTGTTCTCTGAAGATTTATAAAATGACAATTATTTCCTTTGTTCCATTTCCCACTTGGCTCTTAGAGAGGCTCAGTCATACGACAGAGCTGAGGGGGAGGATGTTTCAGGATGCAAAGTACACTTATTTTCAAGAATCCACTGCTCATTCTGGGAGTGCCATGATATGGTAGTCAAAAGCTTTCAAGCACCACTAAAGAACTAGTACGATAAATCCCATGGGGCTTGTCTAGAAGGAATTGATCTGCAGACAAAGAAACAGTTTTGGAATGCTATATCATTTCATTATAAGTGTCTCACCTTGATCTGTATTGTCACCAAAAAAAGTAAAGTTAAATCTAGCAGTTGCAATAACAGCTGGTCTTTGCATACTCTGTTGCACACTGCCAAATCACATTAATGATCACAGGTACTGAGGAATTCCTACCTTTAGCTCCTATTATCCATTTTTCTAATATTATTCAGTTGGGAAGACATGATTACATTAAAGAAAAATTTCCCAGAACTGAATGCAATATCAAACAAAGAAATGAGAAGTGGGGTTGTTAGAATAAGACATATTAAAAAATTGTAGTTACTAGAAAAGGGAAAAACCTTTCAGAAAGGGAAAAGGTTTCGGAAGCATGTACAAAGGTTATAGGACTAGATATGGCCAGGACAACTGAGCCTGAACTATTTTACACTATGAACATGGTAGTCGTATAAGTAGGTTCTTCTGACAATTTTTTGAAGGTTGTATCAATATTGTCAAAATCTAGTCTAGACAGACAAGCATGGAAGGTAAAATTGGTTTAGCTTTTTCTAGAATTTAACATTTAGTTTCCAAAAAGAAACAGCAGATTTTGTAATCTAAAAAAACCAAACACACTGTAGCAAGATGTTAATATTTATGTTCTTTATGCGATTCTGTTTGCAAGTACTGGTGGGGAGATTAAAAGCAAGGAAGGTGCTTGGAAGTAGGGATGTAACTACTGTCTTGTAGTTTGGCAGAGTTATGTGTGGGAAGGAATTACGCATCTTCACATAATGGGGTAGCAGAAACAGCAGGAAGAAGCCTAAACATGGGAAAACACACCTACCTTAGGCAAAGGCACACAAAGTGCCTGATGTATTTGGAATTTTGAGTGCGACTTCTGAGAAGTTGCATGAGACCCTCAAGAAGATAACATATTGCACATAGTGTCACTTACCCTTAGGAGTGAAAGGGGAACATCTCAAAGCAAAGTGCCAGCTGCAGAGAGAGTGTGGGAGCAAGCACAGGGACATTATCTGCTGCTGTTTGAGACCTGCAGTGTACAGGGAATTAAACGTCCCATAAAAATAAATAAAACTGCATCAGGGAACTGGCTCTGCAGCCAACTCCTCTTCCTAACTAGGAGAATGTTTTTTGCCAAAAGCTTGGATCAGCATTGTAATTGGGAGCTGCAGGGAAGCTCACTCCCTAACTTTGTAGGAATTCAAGACTAACCATAGTCTTCCTGACTACTAATTGGATAAGTTGTGCCGTAAATAGAACAGGGTGCAGGGACTGACCTCACAGCTCAAACAAAACACTCAGTTTTATCTGATTTATCCACTCTGGATTTATCCATCAGTCAGAAACATACAGCTACTGAAGAACCTATTACCCAAAAACACCCCTGAGAAAACACACATTCACACATATTACTGTAAGAGACATCACTGCAGGGAAAGCTGTTTATTAGATCATAGATTGTTAATACATCTTTAAGCACACAGCAAATTTATGAGTGAAAGAAATATACTTTGAGCCAATCTAGCACAGTAATATACATTCACGCTGTTGATCTCTTTTCAAGAAGTTAAGTGGAATTCAGTATAGACCTTACAGATTTCAAAGAAAATTTCCACCTCATGCTGAACTGATCAATACATTCACTCTTTTCTGGATTAGTTAGGTTAGTATGAGTGCCCCTGAGCTTGTGCAGGAAAAACAACTGACTCAATAACAAACAAGTTGACTGAATTTCAGTAAGATGCTTTAAACACTGGCAACAAAAAAGCCATACCACCACATCTCCCAAGAGAGTTTTAAAGCAGAAACCAGTGAAATTGCAATAAAAAAATTAAAAATACTAAAGCTTCTTCTTTGTAAGATGAGCAATAAGATCTCTTAGTGACTATTTGCATCATTTAACCTTATTCCTCCAGGCTAAGCTGGTCACCTCAACCCCCTTGAATCTATGAAGAGAACTGCGCACTTCTAGAGGGCAAATGAACCCAGCTATCTTCAGATCATTGCATTTTTGACAAGGACTATTGAGTAAAGAAAGAAACAAGGGATGCCTCTCTCTCCATTTGCTAGATTCCACCTTGAAAATTAGGTAAAACAAATGACTAAAGATAGGTGAGCTAAAGCCAGTCCATCTTGATTCATTATTGAATATGATTATTCCAATCTTAATTCACCCAGTGGAATCCTTACAGTTTACTGTGATGTACATACCCCAGGCCAGTACAGGTAGAGCATATTAATGCAAAAGATTCATTGATGTGTTCCTCTTGAAAATTAATTTTAAGTAAATGCCTACCTGCACAGCTGAAAAAATTGCTATTCACAAGTCATCTTACAAAAGAGCAATCCCTGTTGGGCAGAGCTCTCACTGACTAGGGAAACAAGTGCAGATTTCAATCGTTTTTTCTCTGTTTCTTTCCTGAAGAGAAGGTGGGCATCCATCGACTACTACTGTCTCTAGACTCTTAACCCACAGGCTCCCTTCTAAACTCTGTGTCTACTTCAAAAGAAAGATCTATTCTGAAGATGTCATCAGCTTTTCACCCATTTTTGCCTTAGCAAGTCGTTCCCTTGGCTTTCCCTTTTCCTTCATAAATTTTATCCCTTGGTCTTTGAAACAGTGCCTACCTTACTTGAGTACAACACTATTTCTCTCTGCTCCTTTGAGCTGTCCCTCCATATTGGGATCCTTTCTTAATCATAACAATAGGAACTGTTTAACAAAAAAATGGGTTTTGCACTGTGATCCAAAATGTTTGTTTACCTACTCTCTCCTTCTGTTTCCTTCTTTACTCAGCAGTTCTGAACTGAGAACATTTTACCTGTGCCTCAGATAAGGAGAAACTATATACTGCTGCAGAACGTAGAATGCAGGCAAACATTACCACTACACACCCCAAAGTGTTATGGGTCTGCGTTCATAACATCAAGGGAAAAGGAATTTTATGCACCACTTATGGATAGAAGTGGTACATAACAGTCTTTGTTACCATGGCATTACAGGCCAGAGACAGCCATAAATCAGCCAGATAGGCTGACAAATATATTTGTTTCAGAAATCCTTTGAAATTAATTGGAGCTTTATCGTTGACTTCAAAACTGGATCATACCTCCAATTAGAAGCAATTAAAATATTAATCTGTGATAACAGGGATTTCATGCAAAGTAAAAGGCATGTTTTACTGGATAGCATATGTTTAGATAATGCTAGGTAATTCCTGAAAAAGAACCATGTCACATTTAACCTATACTTTTACTAAATAAAAATGGCTCATTTTCTGTACCTTTCCCTATTCCAATAAAAGCATAATTTGAACAAACTTGCCCACCATTTCCAAGTGCCAAAATGTACTAAATTTTGTTAGTAATACTGAATGAGTAACAGGATTATATAATTTTACCTTGTTTTAAATAGAATTTAGATTATTAAAGGGCAAATATATACAGGCTTAGCCCAAATTTGAATTAAGTGTTCTCAGGCCTTTCTACTAATTTTTGTAAGAACCAGGACAAAGGTAGCATTACCCAGTATCTAAAGTCATACGCTGACAGAGATTGATTTTGCAATCAGCATTTTCAGTTTCAAAATAGATGAAAATAAATTGAACATATAGTGATAAGAACTGCTTGGAACAAATAAGTCAGAAATGTCACTAATAGTAGTCATGATACACTGAATATTTAGCTAGTGCAAGACAGTAATGGTTAGGAAATAAAAGAATGAACGAACATTGTATGATTGCTTTAATTTCCATTCAGAATACTGGCAGCCTTTTTACTGGATTCATTACAAGATAAATCATCCCCCATTTATAGCTTCCAGAACCTGATAATAACAAGGTGTGTCCCAAAGTTGTTTAGTGGGAGGATGGAAGGGCCATTCCTGACACCAAAGTGGTGATATGCAGCTTCTTTGTGTCCTCTTAAGGGAATTCAGTATTCTAATCCAGGAAAACTCATTTAAACTGGTTACAACTTGTTATAACGTAGAGCCTTCAACCTAGGATAGATGCAAAGACAGTCACAACATGGGGAAAAAAACCAAACAGACTATACTAAGTGACTTCAGTCCATGAGACTGCCAAGCAACTCTGAAGTATTACTAGCTTTATATTCTTCTGCTTCCATTAAAGCATTCAAAGTAAATTCTTTCCTTTCCTAGAAGTGTAGACTAGTAATTTCCATGAGCTAAAACATACCTGCTCTGTCTAGCCTGTTACTGTCTTGCTGGGATTATAATTAGGAGTGAGTGAATTTGACAAGAAAAGGCTCATTACTTCTTACACAAATTCATTTGATTTCAGTAGTTCATTTGCAAATTTCCAGTGTGTTATTTTGTCTTAGTGACAACAGGCTGTTATAACAGACACAGTGTCTTACCCCTGAAAAATATGTTAAGATCACTGTGTGCTTACTCCTATATCAATCACTTAAAACTAGATACAGAAGTCTTGAGTCTTCTAAAAACCTCTGGCTTTTAAGAGAAGAAAAATTAAAAGTTCCTTTTCCTGCTATTAGAACAGCATGTTTGTCTTATTGTAGTCGTCCTCAGAAAATCCCTACTGCAGGTCTGCTTCCAGTCTAGAGTCATTATAAATAACCCTTGCTGATGAGACACTTTTGCTAGCTATGGTTATTCTGAAAAAATGTTACAGTGATTACAAAATATTATTGTGCCCAAGTATATGTGTACTAATGAGCAAAGCCTCCATGGAAGGCTGATTCTTTTACATGTGGCATCTTGAACCATGAACCTAATTTCAAACACCTTCTCCCTCACAGATGCATTTTTACATATTTACAGACAGATAAATGCAGTAATCAAACAGGTACTTAGGCAGCAATCTTTAAGTTTTGTTTGAGCTGATCTATTAGTACAATACATAGTACAACTCTACAAAGGTTATTTCCTTTGCTACAAGAAGGTCAATATTTATATAAAATGAAAAAAACCTGTGAGCCACTTGATATGCTTCCCACAGGCTACACAGGTAACAGACATTGTAGTTACTTCTACTGTCATAAGACAAATTAGTGATCTGGAGGACCCGCATACAACACAAAAACTAGAAAAAAGTCCTGTAAAATCATGCAGTCCCTCTCAGTCTCAGAACACAATAAACAGGACAGGATTGCATAAATGCTTTGCCCATCTTAATTTGGAAAGACAAACTGCAAAGCTTCAACTGTTTCCAGCAGGAAAATATTCCAGCCATTTAAAAACTGGCAGAAAAACATAGACCTTAAAAGTCAAGACTAGCTGATATGTTCACTTTTTTTTATTACATACTTGATAGATTAGGCAATTTTTGATGACATCCTCACTGCTGATAAATGTTTTAAATTCTTTTATGCTGGCTGATGTTTGTAACAAAATATGGACTTTGCTTCACAGTTCAAGTGAAGCTTGGCATTGTCTCCAGTTATAAATCAAAAACCTAAGCATTGTTAGTCATCTCCCCTATAATCTTTAGGGATTTTTTTTTTCTTTTTTTTAAAATCACTTTAAATTGTGCCTCCTGTCATCATCCTGTTGAGTTTTGAATGGCATGATAAACAACATTCCAAGTCCTCAAGTGGAATAACAGAGCATAAGTAAGCTGAGCAAGGGACCAAGGCCTAGTAATCATCTCTCTTTTTAGAATCAGTTTAAGTGTTAGCAGTATATAGTGTCTAATCTTTACTATTAGAGACATCTAATTTTAACCTAGAAGAAGATTCAGCTCATCACAATAGATTTATGAGTAACTAAAGATGGATTGAGTATAAATTTGTATAACTTTTCGATGAGTGACAAACTACAGGGTTCACATTTCAAAAATATTTAGCAACTGTTCATAGTTTGCTTCCACCATTCTGAATGTCTGTGTGATGTTGTTTGCTTGTTATGTTATAATCTAACATAAATGATTATGTTATAAAATGTTCCATACCTTTAATGGCTTCAGTTAATACCTACCAATAAGAGAGATACCATAATAACTGATGAAAACACTGAACAGTGACATTACTTAGCATTTTCAGTGTTTAAAGCCTGAGGTGGGTTTTTTGTTTGGTTGGGTTTTGTTTTCTTTTTTTTTAAACACAGAATAAGCATGTTCCTGTTCCAGACACTATGCACTTTGTACTTGCATGGTTAAGATGGATCATACATACCAAGACAGATTTTCAGTCCGAAGTCCACAATACAATGACTTAGTGTTACTCATAAGACTTTAGTCCGGCAAATAGCAAGCTACATAAATGAGTTTTTACATATTTAAGTACATTTTAAGTGTGTGTTCAGGTTCTGTTATTTGAGATCTTTGGATTCTCATCTCTACTGCAAAGGTCAGAAATTAATTTTTTGTGAAAATCTAAACACTCTAAAAAAAACCTGACCATATGGTTTTCACCACTTCAGGATACAAACCTGTATACTGGAAGAGTTTAACCATGATTTACAGTATTAAGAGGGGAGAATGGGAAATAGATTTCCTGCATAGGATTTATGAAAGCTTCCAAGTTAGGAGCACAAAACCTGCTGATTTAGATTTGAAATCACAGTGGGTTCTTTCTACATGCAAAAATTGAACTCCTGATACAACATGACCAGCCATAATTCAGGGAATTCATAAATGAATTAGTCACAGGCTACATTTGCAACAAATACATATTTATATGTTAGTGTTCCCAAAATAATGAGTAGTAATGGAGTGTTCTGTACATGTCCTTTCTGTTGATTATCAACCAGAGCCACCAAGGTCCTAAGCATCTCCATTAGTGACTTGGTGTTTCAGTGAGGAAACTCAGCAGGAGCTGGGGAACTCAAGACCTAGCAGGATCGGTCCTGGAAATTCAATCCTCCCATGGTGAGGACACAGTGGTAGAACCATTTCACAGATGACTGATCAAAGGAAAGACATTTATCTGATTTCATCCATGTTTAGTCTCCTGCTCTTATCACTAGAGTACCCAGCTTCCTGCTATAAGAAGTCTATAACTGTTTTGGAAGAGGCCTATGGCAGGCTTGAATGACAGGTATGAGATGAGAAAGTGCAGTGTTCTCACTGCAAACCTGAGAACATCGCTTTAAAGTACTTGTTTCTCAAAGAAACTAAAGTGTTTGCATAAAGCAAGCAGACAGGAAATCAAGCTTAAACTCACATACAGTTTGTGTTTCTGCTGTGTATAAATACATCTTTGTAGAACTGGGTTTAGTTTTAATAGTTATAAAAAAATAGTGGTTACTAGTGCAGGAGGGAGTAAGGAAAGAGCAGAGCTAGGCAGAAGTTCTGTATGAAAAAGGCAGCAAGTGTGCTGCTCATAACAGCAAGTGTGAGAATAGATAAAAGCACACACTGGACCAAGTACAAAGCATGGACTGCAACAACTTATTGCCTCCAGGTATTATATGAAACTCTTAAAAAATTCTGAAGGTAATAGATTTGGATCATAGAGTGGGCAAAGAATATTCTTAGAACAAACTTCATTGCAACAAATATTTCAGAGGGTGGTTTCATCGGGGGCGCAGATATCAGCCAGCATATATTATCAATCTTAAGTTATTTTCAGCCTCCAGTAACTACAGCTTCAGTGCTCACTGATTCCTTATTGGACTTGCTACTTAACAATAGTATTTTAATTCCATGATTGACACCAACCATACAGCCGACCATAGTAAGCCTGTAAAGCCATTCATCTTCCTTCTCACAAGTGAAGACAACAGCACAGCTGAAACCGCACAGAAAGGGAAAAGGCCCCCAAAGGTTACCATCCTTCTGAACCAACGGGAGAATCCAGTAGTGACCAACCCCCAACAATCTGTTTTCCAGTGCAATCCATGGTCTATTACCAGAGCTACGCACCTCAACTTATTGCTGAAGTTATAACCAACCAGCCCTGTCCAACCTCAGCAATCACTGGGGCTCAAAAATATTCAAAATACAGCCTCAACTTCTAGCACCTTTAGTAAGCGAGTGCCTGCCACCACTGATCTCTTCAGAACATAAGAGTTTCTCACTTCATGTATCCAGCTTTGAAAATTCGGGACCAAATCACTCTCCACACTTTCCATGTAG
This sequence comes from Gymnogyps californianus, assembly GCF_018139145.2. Classification (NCBI taxonomy): domain Eukaryota; kingdom Metazoa; phylum Chordata; class Aves; order Accipitriformes; family Cathartidae; genus Gymnogyps; species Gymnogyps californianus. The sequence continues at coordinate 3,773,148 of NC_059484.1, forward strand.
AGAAGTCCCATTTATCTCACAAGGGACACATTAAGATAAGTACACACAGACATTTCATAAGGAAGTCTGATCTCCAAAGGTGGCTAATGCAAAGCATTAGCACTACCCTTTCTTTCAAATATTGAAAAAATGTGTAGTTTCCACTGGCATGGAAGTAGTCCCTAGAACTCAAATATGCCCTTATCACAGGGAGAACTGCATTCCAAAGTGGATCGTAAACTAGTTTATTTGACTATAATTCCAAGGAGACTTAACCTTTACACAGAACAAGTGTATGATGAACAACATTATTATGCTTGTTGCAAAAGTGACCATGTGTTATGCTAATAAGAAAAATGTTCAGCTGCATGAAAATAACCTTCCCCCTGAGATTATTCCATTAAAGTTTAATGTTTGCTCTATACTTTCTTTTGAGTACAGATCATTTGTTCACAACACCGTGGTCCCATAGAATCATCTGTTTTTTCCCTTTAATGTCAAGACCTTGCTAACACTGCACTCCATCCTTATTATCAGGCTTACTGCATTAAGCTGCTGTTCATAAGCTTTCAACAGTGGGAAATATAATTCAATTTCTTACCATATTTTCCTTTTCAGAATTGTTCTTTTGTGAAGGGTGAATTATGTGTCACTTGCAACTCCTTTTAAACACAGCTCATCAGAAGCTACCTACAAACAGGTTCAAAATACTTCTGAATTGGGCCTGTCTTACTGCATTCAGCCTAACAAAGGCTGTTGGTTCCAAGTCATCTGGCTTGACATTGAATTCATGTCCACTCAAAGCAAACTCTCATGCACAGATCATAACAGAGGGTAAAACCAGAAGAACAGGACTTGAATGGGGGAAGAGAATGGTTCTCCCTCAAGTCTAAGACAACCATGGCTATACAAAGCTGGCTCTAAGTCATCTTTACACTCTCCCTCTCTACTAGTTGCTCTGGGCATACCAGTATTTTGACACAACTCAAGCCAGCCACACTGTTACCTGTGCTCTCATAAGTCCATTGCCAGGCGCTGTAGTGGTAAATGGATGCACAGCAACAACTTGCCCACACAAGAGATCCTTTCTTACTAAGGATAAGTAATAGCAAAATTACTTTCTGACTAAACATGCATTGGATGCCACCACAGTGCAGGAAATACCTGGTTTAGTAACTAAATAACACGTCTGTACCGCAAAATTGCAAATTTGTTCAGATTTATGCCAAGCGATGACTAATTCTGGAAGACAGTTAATGCACTGGACTGGAACTCAGACTACACAGATTAAAGCTGCTGCTCTGCTATATGCTTTCTGTGTGACCTTGGTGATTTCTATGCTATACAGGTTCTTATGCCGTGCTCATCCCTCTAACATCCAAGCACCTTCCAGCTCATCCAGACCTGCGCATTAACATTAGCAAAAGTGAAAGGTTAAAGGAACAGATCTTGCACCTACACAGGAAGATGTTGTCTATGATGGCAGTCAGTCATTCCTAGAAAATTAAATTTTTCTGGAGAAGTTTTCAATACCTCATTTGTAAAGTGTAAATTAGCCTCCTTTCTCTTCTCAGCTTACCTAGTCATACATATTACAAGGTCTATAAAAGGATATAGCATTATGTGCTTAGTCTCACAACACTTTGCACTAGGCAGCTGTGAGGAATGCAAATTTATGACACCCCAGCCAGCACAAGAACAGCAGTGCTTCATATACATGCAAGGTACTTCAGTAAAATGTAACATGTCTAAGCAAGCTGAAATACATAAATATTGGGTAGTGGGCTTTGTGGACCTTGGGATCCCAAGAAGTTTCAATAACTCCTGAAGGATCTTTCCATAAGTTATTTGAGGTGAGAACTGTGCCTCTAGGAAGTAGTTGCTACAATAAGGCCCATATCTCAGTTGCAGCAAAGCAGTACTGTAAGAGAAAGCTGTAAAGGAGATTTTTAAAGTATCATTGTGGTCTAGGTAGAAACAGACACTATTTCCTTTCCTGCTACACTTTAGGTGTGTGTCCCCTTTACATGCAGAGCTTGCAGGGGGAAATAAGTGTAATGAAAAACATCAGTTATGCGAACACTTATATTCCCCATGCAAGATTCCCCATCACCTGATCTCTGACCAGTAGCTTATTCAGCCAATTAGCTTTCTCTGTTACAAGACTCAGAGGACGTCACTTACTGCTTTTCAGAAAAAACTTCTTTAAAAATATTTAAGTTACTAAATGTTATACTATACATACTTTATTCCCAACAGTTTGCTTTGGAAAATGGTGATATGCCTGGCTGGGAGAGGAAAGCTAGAATCTTTCTGTCAAAGATCAGTGTTCAGACCCGATTTAAATTCATGAATAATTCTGGTATAATAAACACTGGGAAATGGAAATACTGTGGCTCAAGACACGAATATAACTAACTCTGCCTTAGAAAGCACTATGCTTAAAACATGATTTGAATTCTTTCCCAGCCCTACCCACAGTTTTAGCTTGCTTACTACTTTTTCATAATAAAAATATTTACCTTAAAACACATTGTAGCCATGGTAAAACTGCTCCCATAGGTTACATTACAGAATTAACAGCTGTCTATTGGGCTTCCTCTCCAGAAAAATAGCAAGTATCATCTCATTGTAAGCAATGCAGTCAGCCAAAGCCTGTGCCCATTTAAAATACAACAAAATTATTTTGTACCTCTTCCAGCAAATGCTGCAGTAAAATGAATACCTATAATTCTATAATCAACCTTTTTCCCCTTCCCACCCAGCCTTCTCTTTATATATTCCCCACCTGGGACTGATTCTTACCATTTGAGAAGTCTCAGGTGATTTTTCTTCCTTTCATCAACCCTTTCAAACTATGAATACCCAAAGCCACATGCGAAGTGGATCATGCCCAGCTTTCACCTCAGTGCTTTCTCTACCTTGCTTCTCCCAACAATTTCTTACTTCAATCCTTTACCCTATGAATTTGGCAGAAGGAATTCAGGATGTAATATTAACTGCTGGAACCAAAGTATTTTTAAAGTCTACAGAGTAGACTTTATTACAGAGTATTACCTTTATTAATAGCAAAGCAAGTATACTCTAACTCTAGCCAAAGTGCATAGCAAGCCCCAGCCTGGGTCTTTCCATACCATCTACCTGGCTTTGGATCAGAACTTCTGTCTCCTGTCAGTGACCCATAAGCAAAAGACTCAGACCAACATATAGCACTTAAAGCAAAGATGAAGTATTTCAAGAGAACTGAAAAAGAACATGTCCAGCTGAAGGTTTGAACTGATTTGAAACCTCAATGACTGCAGTTAATGCTCTCATCTTTCTCACTGCTCATGATTCTGCAAACATTTGCCTCAGAAGTGCTCTATTTTCCTATCCCCGCAACCAGTGGTCTCTACACTGTTCAATAATTTTATATTACCCCTAAGAAGATGGGGTATAAAGTTTCTCATGTTTTCTGAAGAAAGTATTTCTTATGTCATTAAGGCACATTTCCAGCAAATTGCATTTTTCTGAACCTCACACAGCTTTCTGCTTTGCACATGGCTTCAGGCTGGAACATCTCATCCCACATTAGAGCCTATGAAGGGACAAGAGGAGCCTGTCATGCCCCTTTTCTGCACCAGTCAGGGGCTGCGGCTTGTCCGTCTTCTCATAGAAAAATTACTGAGTGTCTTCAAAACCAGTAAATATCAGCAGATCATTGGCCATATACCTCCATAACAGATCTGGCCCTGAGCTTACCACCTCCAGTTCCACCCCTCGTAATCCAGTTTCGCTACTTTGCGTGAGAACTACTCCCGGGAACTTTTTCCTCAGTAACCCTACAAACACTGAGTGAGCAGACAGGGTGTCCTTGCTGCCCTCATCACCTCACCACCTATCGTCAGCACATACCTGTTTGCCCCACCAACAACTCCATGTTGCTTCTGACACACACACCCCCCCCAGCTCCTCCAAATAGACTTAAACAACATTAACCTGAGCTCTGACAACCAGCCCAGGGTAATAGAGCTTGATTTGGTTCACACCCACAGAAGCACACTATTGCTTTTATTTATTTAAAATGAATTTCTGCACTTACCAAAAATTGTCTCAATAAATGTTGAGATTTAAGAAACTGGAGCCTGAAGCTAAGAATACCTAGAAAGAACTGATTTTTGTTACTATATAATTAATACATGCTCTTCTGCAAAGTAAATGTGATTATATGTGCAGTTGCAGTAAGACAGATGTTGTATTAACATAGCTCTGACTGGTGTTGAGCACAAATGGGAACCTGAGCTCCCTTTGTACAAATGGCTTCTCTTGTTAACCTGTCCACCCACTAACACAGGCAGCCAAAGCACGTCCTGGAACTACGCTGTCCCTTAGATTCTCAACATTATCCAAAAGCAGTCTGCAACTGGCAGCTGTTTATTTGACTGAGCAGCACAAGCACTTGGCTTAGCAAGTTGTTTACCTGGGATATGTGCCATGGAAGATATCCCCTCTTTGCTCCTATTTATAGATATTTATCTCCACATAAATAGTAACAATTTTACTTTAGAAATGGTATCTGAGGAAAGGCCAAGTAAATTCAAGATTTGTATACAGATCCATTTCCAGGAGCCTTAACACAATATTAATCTCCTTACAGAAGTTCATGCTGATCAATAATGATTCTGTCTTGGTTGGATTAAGACAAAAAAACCCATCAATTCACCCAATAACCTCTGGAGGGCTGCATCCATACCCCAGAACACATTAGAGCACAAAGGTAAGTCTGTTACTGCAGAAGTACACAAAGATGAAAAGAAATAGTTTCTGTATATTGCCTAGACAGAGAGGGAAAAAATGGCCCCAAATCTGCTCCAAATTATACTTACAGGGCATTTACTTTGGGGCAAAGGAATAAAGGAGGTGTCTCACCCTGCACCTAAGAAGTTCTATTCACAAGTTTTAGGAAGGGTTTTAAATTTACTCTTTTCACTAGAGATATCAGTGTCTCATTTTGCAAGAATCATTTAACTTGCTTCTGACCTACAAACACTCAAACTAGTAAGCAAGAACAAGCCTGCCTAGGTAAATGAGTACCTGGTTCTATCAGGCCATAGTAGGTATCTTGACCGCATCCAGTCTCGCTTGGACTGGTCGTAAGAACAGCAGCAACAAGCACAACAGCATGAAAAAAATCAGAGTTCCTTATGAAGCTCACCTGTTAATCAAGGGACTGCAAAAAACTTTCCATAGCTGATGTACATACATACAAACTTACATAGCCAACCTTTAACAGGACTTTGCACAAACACTCGAGCAGTCTGGATTGATCAGACTGGACAATACATAAGAAATTAAGTAAGACTGGTCTTGCAGGTGTAACAGTAGGCATGTCTACACCCTACAGAAGGGAAGAAGTACAGCCCTTCTTCTCATGGCCACACCTGCCAGAAGAGTGAAAACTACAATCAGAAATAGCTGTTATAGCTGCACAGTTGTGACACAGGGGATATGGAGTCCCACTCCCCATCACGAATTAATAGCCTATGCTTGTCTGTCAGCTAAAATAGCTATATAGCTTCTCTAATTGGAGTTGCACCACAAGCATGCAGCTTGCGTGCACCCAGCTGCGTAGGATGCACACTTGATCTCTGTCATCTTGCTCCTGTATGCTGTTTATACATCTTACACAGCAAGGAACCAGATTCATACAACGCCTTACTTAAATTCCCTCTTACCTACAGGAGAACTAGTTCAGCTCCCCAACACCATTAAGTCAGCACAAATACTGGGAAAGAGAGAAAGCATCCAACAGTCCCCCACACGCTTCAGAACAGCATCAGGGAACATATCCTCAAGTTCACCCTCCAGAAACTACCAACATTAGGAAGTCATTCATTTTCAAGATCATCCTAAAGTAACATGGAAACCTAAATAAGAGCACTAAGTGGCCCGTGTCTTTAAATGACTATAATTAGAGCAATCCAGACATTCATCATCCCCACTTATGTACTATGTCAAGCCTCTGACTGATGGTGGGTGCTCACACAGTAGTTGAACAAAGAGCATGAAAGGAAGAGCCAGAGAACCCTCAACAACAGAAAGGATTTAAGAGGCTGCCTGTTTGAGGATGACCTTTGCAAATCTTTTGAAATCTGTGTAAATGCGAAGGTAACTGAACTGACCGCATTTTCAAAAATGAAACTGGGTTTGCCTATTGAAGATATAAGTCACAGTGTTTGCTATCTCACGTCATGTTGTCAGCTGGAGACTTCAAGTACTTGTCATGGAGCAGACTTGTAAAAGGTTAACCAAAACACCAATAACTGAGCTGTTTCATAACTTTAAAAGAACACTCTTCTTTCCTTCTGATTTATTTTGAAGAAGAGATTAAACAACTAAAAGATTTTTGATAAGTGTTTATTTGTGTGAACACACTCTGACTGATGCAATGAAGAATGGAAAGCAGAAACTTTTGCTTGAAAGCAAAAGTCTTACTGGAAAGCAAACATTACCTTATCAGAGGAGACCTCTCTCTACCCATTGAAATCTTCAGTGACAAATATCTTCACAGAGTCCTGAGCTGAGCTTAAATACAGCTCCAGACCATGGGCAGGGGGTGGGTGGAGGCCCCAGGTGAAGCTGGTCAGGGCCATTAGGGCCTGTTAGTGCCCTCAGGACCCTGATACACAGGAACACAGGATATGGACAAATATTCTTGAGTGGTCCAAGGACAGAGTTTCTCTAAGTGAGAACTAGGTGAAAAGCAGAGCTAAGTGTTTCATATTGACATACAAGAGAGACTTCTGCTGGCAGAGCAGGTGCTTGCAGTCTCCTGATATACACTCATTACTTCTGCATCCAGACATGCTATATCATGAGCAAGATTAATTTGTGAGTGACATAATGGCTTGGAAAATCTATTAGCTTATAAATACTGTTTGAGATTGGCAGGTCCCTGTACAGAAGACTGCAAGCATCTTTTCAAATATGGGGCTTGCTTGCCTTCTCTTTAATTCTATGCTGGGCAGACAATCCAAAGGCAGTGGCATGGGGTGACAGTAGAAGACAGTCAAATCTGTACGACATAACCAGAGTGAAGGTCCTTGGACAAGGAGCTGCTACTGTTGAGGCAAACCAGCTTCTCATCTCTGAACTCCTGCAAGCCAGAGCGCATAGGTCAGAAATAACATCTGAATGTGAGACTTTTGTAATCACCAGAACTTCATCACAATCCAGTGCGGTGAGCAGAAGTGCCCAGTAGGACAGTATATGGACATTAAGAAAGAAAATCTGTTCACAGAATCTAAGATCAGTGACAAACTGTACCTTTCTATAGCAAAAAAAACCCCACATAAAAGACAAATAAGTATAATAAAGAGCAGTTCTATTTCTTCAAAGACTTGGTATCATATATCCAGTTCACACAAACATCCAGGAGCTTAATGCAGTCTTCTTTATTGAACCTGAATAACTTAAGTAAAAGTGATATGGGATGAGAAACAAGTGGGAGTTTTGCAGAATAGTTAAAAATAGACAGTTGTAGGAAACTTTCAACACTTACTGTGTTAAGTAGCAGACAGTTCAGACACTTCAGTGTCCGCCTTCAGCTTTCTTTCGGTGTCACAGCTTGTTATTTACAAGTCACTTACAATAAAACTACCTGAAACTAATGTCTAAATTCTGCAACGTATTAAACTATACAGAGGATAACAGTCAAATAGTAAGAAGCACATAAAAGAATGCTCAACTTTCTCTGGAAAAGAGGATTGTAATTCTGTAAGTTTAAATCCTAAACAAGAAGTAGTGCATGCCCCATCAGCCAGAACAAGATGGTGAAATGAGATTAACTACACAGTAAAAATGAAAAGGGTTCCCATTTTTTTCTGGACAATCCACTTTGCCTATGTTATAATTTATTGTCTAGTCTGAACTGGCATTGCTGCCAAAAGAAACAGCCCAGACTTCCCCACAGACCCAGCGCCAAAAATTTTTCTTGCTATGCTACACCCCCTACTCTGTGCAGGCATAACCAGGCATAGTCATACAGCAAAGCCATAGCAGGGAAGGGCTACAGTCTGAAACTAACCATTTCATCATTATTTTTTGTTAGATTAGCTAACAACACAGCCAAATCCCTGATCCTGTTTCCTCCTGTGGTCATGACAATGCTTATGCTGGCACAAGCAGGAGCAGCACAAATACAGAACCCAGAGGCTGGGAAAGGACCACATCTTGCAGTTGCAGCACCAGCTAATGCTGTCTTTAATTCTGTATGAAAGTTCAGCAGTCACAGGTTTTCCTTCTGAGGATTTGAGTTTTACACTACTGCGTAGTAGCCAATGAAGGAAGCCCAAATCACTTCCCTACACTGCTCTGGGCAATGGACACTCCTGTCGGTAGTGACAGAATGTATTGTATCACTCATCAACAAGCAACAAGGTGAGATTCTACTCTGACACTGCCATTACTTTAATCTACTTCTTGGATGAGAGACCTAACTGATTAGGACTGTCCCAACTGGATAATTACGTTTGATCTGTGCTGACCCTCCTTCATAATGAGCCAGAGGATTAAAAAGAATGGTTTCTAAGTCCACTTATAGTACTATACATGTGTACAGATTAAAATATACGCAAAATGCTTGTTTATGAGAAAAAAAAATCTCTTATGAATATACTTTATTTTGAACATAAGGTGACACTGAAAATTTAAAAAGCATGGGGTGTTCAAGAATTCAGCTCCTTGGAAACTCTGAGCCAGTCATAGAGAGGAATATAAATATTGAAAACTAAACTAACACTAAAAACAAAACTATACCCAAGACTATGTTGGTTAGCAGCAGCTCTTTTTTTCTCCTAGACATCTGTGCCTCCAGACCATGCTGGTCTAGATGCATCTAAACTACTGGTTCAGAAGCCCTCAGGAAATCTGTAGAGGAGAAAATATTCTGGCATTTATGGAATGGTGTCTTCTCTGCCTGCAAGAAAAAATCTGTGCTGCGAAGATGAGAATGCTAAGCATTCCTTCTGAGTCCCAGCTTCTTGCTCTGTCTGCTAGGAACACTGCAGGAATAAAGGGAAGTGCCAATAGCACCACTGGGTTGCAAGAGTAACTAAGAAGCTGAACTACCATTATTTTCATCAAAATGGTCTCACAAGTAACATATTTTCTAATCTGGCATGAAATTCACTCTCAAAAACTTTCAGGATTGACAAAAACATTTCCCATGAAGGTCTGAAATGAACACATATCAGTGTATAAGCTGTTGAAGCTTGTTTCTGTTTCTCAGCATCGCAAAATCACTAGTGGTTTTCTTATTGTTCAGTAAGCTGTTCAAATATTTACATAATTTGAAATATACTAGGAGCAGAATCCATTTGTGAGTTTGTGTATGGAGAGGATGCTCTGCAATAGCAACAGTCACTTGAGATTTTGACTTTGAATTTAACAGCAATTGTTTTCTTCTTTATCAAGTTGTCAAGACTTCCTTGTGATGAGTACAATGACCAAAATTTGATGTTAACCAGTACAGATCTGAGCTGAAAGCAGTGTAAACTCTGCAAGTTCTATAGAGTTAGCTTTGTTTAGGTTAAGAAAACAACTGCTTGTCTAAATAAAAAGAGGTCACTTACTCAGAATGTCATAGCCAATAAGCTGTTTATTGGTGTCAATAGTTCATTTGACAAAAATAACAAAATGGGCTGAGTTAAAATAAACATCATATTTAGCTGTCAGAATAGTTGGATAAAATTGAAATACTGCTGTTTAAAAAACTTTGATTAAATAAAAATCACATTTTTGTTACTGTTCAGTCGTCTTTGCTGAAAGAGAACAGTTCTAATTTTATTTTTTTTTAAATAAACACGTACACCACCACCCCCCCCCCAAAAAAAAAAAAAAAGGCAAAGCAAATTGAAAACCTACTGCAGCAGCCCTGAATGGGAATACCTCGGGCTTCGGCGCCACCTAGGGATAACAGCTCCCACGGACGCCGATTTGCAGTCCCAAAGGTGAGCACGGCAGACCAACCCTTGTCATGGTTTGCACAAATGTCTTCTCTTGCATTTGCACTCCTGGAAACTCCTTTCAAAGCCATACTCTCAACCAAAAAAAAATCAAAAGCAACTATGTCTTATACGTATTTTACCCAACTGCAGTGAAAGCTTCTCATCCTTTCAGCTTGAGATCACTTTTAACTTCAAAAGCACTACTTGCGATATTGACAGGACTGAAGTGGGTTCCTAGGGCCTGCATGGCAGTCCTGGGGTTGCACCTTCTCACGGCATGAGAGGGTTCAGCCTGAATGGAGGCCACTGCTCAGTCAGCATCCAGTTAACAAGCTGTATGCAACTTCGGATACACTGCATAATTACAGAGTCATGTATAACCATTAGCAGGTGCTGTTTCATAGTAAAGAAGTTCAATAGCCTTCAATATTCCCCAGCAGCTACCTTCAGCACTGTGCAAGAGGCCATATTAGCCCCCTACAAACACGGACTCAAAAGGGTTTAAAGCAACAGATTTCTTTCAGGGAAAGGAGAAACCATGCCAAAAAGGTAAATCCAATAGTAGGCAAAATGATCATCCTTTAGGGCATACTTTAGCAACAGTCCTGAACCCAGCCTTTTTTTCCATCCTTCTGAGTAGCTGCAGACGTGGTGACTTTTCATTTCCCTCACCACTGATGGCCACTGCTTGGTACTGCCATCTGCACACTGCTGATCATGTCACAGCACCTTCTGCCCTGTTTCAGCTCTTCAGAGGGAAACCAGGGCATATAGGACTCAAGACACAGAAAGGAAACATCCCTAGTTGGATTCACTTTTGTCCTTTTTTCTCCCTTTCCCAGCTTTTATCACTTTGTTCAGGGGCTTTTTTGTTCACCCCTTTTGATTACAGCATTGATAAAACCATATTTGAGCCTGATCACCTCTCCTCATACAGACCTAAATAGCAGGCTTTTACTCACCACAGCAGCAACATTTAGCCTTGTTTTAATTTTCCTTTTTAAGAAAACACAAAATGCTCAAAGCAATTGCCACTGGGTGAGGTCTGGCTGTAGAGCTGGCAGGTTCCCACAGCACAGCACAGCCCAGCCCAATTCTGCAGTGGTGCAGAGGAGACAGGAGTGTCAGGGATCAGGTGGGAGCTAGAGCAGGAGCCATTATAGCAAAAGGGAGCGGTGCCGGTGGAAGAGGGTCTTGAGGTGAACCAGAGCCCTGCAGAGCCCAAGGTCTTGGCAACTGCCCCCTTGGCAGCGGCCTTGTCTGGAGCTGGTGGGAGGAAACCTGTGCTTTTTGATAGCACAGGTGGAAAGGGTCCAAGCAGTTACCCTAGACTAAATGGTATATTTCTAACTTTCTTCATCTTCACCTTAAATAACACCAATGTCTCTGTCAAACTTGCATATTCAATTACAAAATCTGCGTGTTCGCTCATAGAATTCTGTACCGGGAATACACTGTACTGAAATGGAATATCATATCCAAAACTGAACATCCATTCCAGTTGTCCTTTTGGCCCACTTAGTTTCCTTCTGAGTCACAGCACAGCTGGCATTGTTTGACAGTTTATGAATTGAGCTATTGAATTGCACTGAACAGTCCAAATGCTGGGCAGGAGTGTTCTTCAATCTGCAATACCTACTTTTCAAGCTTGCAGCTGCTTTTCTTGTTAGCAGAGCCTTTCACAGGTCACGAGAACAACTGATTGCTATCACCCAAAGTCACTAAGTTTGTCTCCTTTTTCCTTTCCTCGTCTCCAGCTTCCCTTTCCCAGACCAAGCAAAACATTTTTTTCAGTCTTTCCTCAGTAGACAGCTTTTCTAAGGTCTGCTAGGTGTTCTCCTCTGCATTTGTTTGCAGCGTCTCTGGACAAACGAGACACATTATGACCCTAACAGAGTCATACATAGGAAAATATGTACCTGAAAAAGCAGTACTCTTGCTAGAATATCTCTAACTACTTGCCTTTTTTTTACAGCACCTTAATAGATATTTGATTCTGTTTTCTGAATAGAGTTCAGCTGCACTCTAGTGGCTGTATTCTAGGACTTCAGGCATCTCGAATTGCCTAAACTCCATACTTCCACCTACTCAAAGTAACACAATTCACCAGCAATGGAAAATACGCCTCTTCAAGTATGCATATTTTTTTCCATCCAGGAAAGTCATTGCTGAGGGTTGAGTTCAGAAAGAGTATGCAGAAAGGTTTTTTTGTGAAATTGGATTTGAAGCCAGAATCTCAGACACAGTTTTATTCAAACCATGTATTTCAGATGCAGGTAGGTTTGTTAGCATCCACCTCGACTGCTAGTCCCACGGAAGTGCCATATATGTAACCCAAGTATCTGTACAGTGTCAGCAATTCGGTGTCCGTCCCTCTTGTTGAAAATAGCAGGCCGGCTAGCGTTCGGTGTTGGTCTGTGACACAGCCACTAGGTGGTGAGGAAGACTCGTAGTTCCAGTCCTACAAAAGAGCTTTTTTAAGTTGGCAAAGACTCAGTTTTGGCTCTTGTATTAATGCACAGACATTGCAAAGTCAAGGTTAACACTTGACTACAAGAATTAAGAAAATAATAGATAAGGGCATTTGAGGAGTAGAAAGTGTGGCTCAGTGATTATTAAAACCAGCAGGGAATATATAACAATACCGTGGTGATTTTTAAAGGGTATAAAAATGAAAGCATTTTTACCATGTGTTATAGATAGGTATACAGCTTGGCATGCAATGTTAAAAGAGGAAATATAGGCTGGCAATGGTAAATATTCCCAGGATAAAAGGAAGAAAGTACCCGAATCTTTTAAAAACAAAATTGGGCAGGACAAAAGAAAAATATGTCATAAAGATCCACTTGGCTTTGGGACTGAGATGAACATGAAGACTAAATTCTTATGAGGTTTGAACTTTTTTTGTTCGGCTCTAGGAAAATTGACATGTAAACTGAGTTATTCTAGAAAAATAAGCCATTCTGAAAGCTGTTCAAAGTAAGGCCTTGACTCCACTTAAAACAGGGTGCTGCAGGACAGAACACCATCAGAAAGAGGTGAGAGAAAATGGAAAATATTGATGCTCTTTGAAGGCAGCAGAATGTGGGCAGTGTGAATTTCCCTCCTGCGTCGCCTAAAATGGTTAGACTCTCACATTTTCAAATATCAGTCACCAGACCGTCACTACATCTGAAAGAACTGTACCATTGGCAGCTATTATTTGAAGAGACATTTTTTATGTGAAGCTTGTGTCACTGCAGGCATCAACTATAAAAGACCTAATTCTTTAAAAAGAGGGAAGAAAGGTCACAATGGAAAAGGTATGCACCTGATAATAGTTGTAACAACGTCAATGTTTCTCAGCATTTGAAAATCTAAAAGCTTAAAATCCATTTCATGAAAGATTGCCAACCGAAGTATGTAACAAATTTTATCATGGAACAGATGAATCTTGTGCTGCCTACTTACCGTGTCTTCATTTCTTGCAATATAAGATTGAACTACTAAGATTCAAAGCATGTGATCATTCCCAGCAGACAGTTAGGATTGTCACCTCTGAAATGTATTTAGTTATCATCAACCAAATTTCTGCATGTAGCCTGTCAAACTTGACGTTCTTCCCCAGGAACTCTCTGTGGCCCTGTCTGTTGGCTGCAGTTCATTTAACTACCCTAAGGCTATCCCTGCAGTCATTCTGCTTTCCTCCATAAAAATCAGATGTGGTTGCTTCCCAGACATCCTCCCTTACACTCCTACCCAAATCTGACTAGAGATTCTGGCATGTGGGCTTGCACAAGTGCGGAGATTCAACTTTTTCTCTCTTCATTTCCTTTCTTGGTGACCATCAGTGTTGAAATTGCCTCTCTGAGCAGAGGACACTGGAGGCAATAGGAGCACCTGGGAGAAAGTGCTAATTCTGAAGGTAACAACAGTGACTCTGAAGAGGGAAAGAGAAATAATAAACAAGTGGGAAAATATGGGAAGAGTGAACAGAAGAACAATTAAAAGCGTGAGGAAATAATGTAGGGTCTTTTTTCCAGGATTAAGATTTCCTTTTGCGGAATATGGGATTTGCCACATTGCATTTCTGGGCCACAGACAGACATTTAAAAGCATCTTTCAAAACAACTCTCTGCAGTCTGGTTGGGATTGGGGGCCATGACTCATGCATGGTTATTTGTGAGTTGAACAACATTTTCCATTGACATGTTCAAATACATACATAGGTTGGAAATGCAATTTAAAATTGTTACACTGATCTAGCAGTATATCTGAAAATTCAAAGGCAGAAAATACAAAGGGATGTTTCCTCAGCAAGCCTCACTTGGCCACCACATCCTATGTGTTTATCACATTACAAACGAAGTTCTAGACAAAGACAAAGCTCAAGTACGTGTGCAGCTGGGTTTTGCAAAATGCACGAAATATGCGTGTAGCTATAATGTACTCACAGTGACACAGGATCCAAGCAAATAATAATGATTAGATAAATGTGTTAGAATTTCTGTGTTAGTTGCTCTCTAGACTAGGAGATTGACTTTAAAGGTGACTGCTTTTCTCCTATCTCAGCATCAGAATAAATGATGCTATGATTCTTCTATAACATCATCAGAATAAATTTTGACCAGACTAACTAGTTTTATATTAGCACAAATAAGGAATAACACAATTGAAATTAGAGCTGCTACACTGGGTTTGGGATAGAAATGAGATTAGAAGGTAATGAAATACTGTAATAGAATGAACAATTAGAAATTATAGCACAGGCTTCTTCCTGTCTCTGTACTGTAAGAAACTTGTTTCTCTGTTGAAAGACATGGTGTGTGATGGGGTGTCTGAGAGGTATGCTTTGTAATCTCCCCTTTACCACTGCTGATAATGCACCATCAGAACAACTTCTCCTTTGGGGATTCTTTGTCACAAGTTAATTTAGTCCTATTTCGTCCCCAAACCTAGATTTACAATGAAGAGGTGATGACATTTCTGTGATACTGTCAGTACATGCCTCAGATGATTCATACAGGTCATTTCAAATAAGAACTATAAAACACAGCTCTATCATGTATTTGATAAATGCTACACTGTTTAGAACAGCTGTTACAGCAGTTTAGTTTTAGAGAGTTTTAAATACCATGCTGCCATCATTTACCAAAATTTCTCCAGAAAAAGTAAGCTACTTTAAATCAGACTGTGAATTTCAAAAGGAAAAATCTTATATACAATAATATAGAGATTTGCAGATATGATCTCAAATACATGCACTCGTATGCAATGCACTTGCAAATTACAGACCCAAGGTTAGAAGGTCTTCAACGACTAGAAATAGCGAGAGTGATGCATTTCATTAGAAAGAAGAGAAACTTAACTTTCCAGTGCTTCAGAATTATGTAACTATTCTTACTAATATAGGAAGCTCAAAAATTACCACCTTTTGTGCAGTCTAATGGAGCAGATGTGAGCAGTGACACCACACATTCATACCAGCACAACTTTGGGAGGAAGTTCCACATCAAGAAAAGGGAGAACGGACATGCCGTCTTTTTTTAAAAAAACAGGCACATTTGAAATTACTAAATGTAGTCTCACCGAAGGGACCTGCTGATAGGATGGTGCCTGAATTGGCTATACATGACAGATGCAGTCTATCATGTCCCTGTGGTAATATTATGGTTCTGTGGATTCTTTTTCAGACACAAAAATCCTCATTAGAAGTAGCTGAAAAATGGAGCACTGAAACAATGACAATGTAATAATTTTTCATCTCAGCTTGTCCATTTTCTAGTTTCACTGAGAGATTCCTTATTTGAAGGAATGCTGACTGTAATTCCATCCCTAATTCATGCACGCCTCCTTAGGTACAACTCTAACAATAACCTTTTATTGTTGTAGAAATCAAAGAAAGATAATGTGACACTTCAGACAGTGAGGTAAGTTGAAGAAGTTTCTCTTAAGTGAACATTTTCTTTGGAGCAGGGCTTGCCTGGGCTAGACTTGCACAGAAGCAGTAACCAATGTCTATGCAGATAATATGCCAATATTTTTATACTGTACGGAGTGTGTAAATATGTAAATATGTATGCAATTACAAGCAAATAGGGTCCACAGGAGCTTACTTACATGTAGCAGGCAGAACATTTTCAACACTTTGCTGTGCTTCCTTGTTTACTTATTTATATTCAGACAAAGGAAGTGGTAAGGCTGACTAGCTGACAACTTTTCTGAGAAGAGACCATTTTGTATTAGAGGAAGCAGTATCTCTCTTGGATGTCCTAACAACGTAGTTCTAAATCTAAAAAACCAGGTCTTAAACAGAAGCAGCGGGGTATTAGGCAAGGAATTACTGGACACGCTGGAGGTGGTCACACACAGGGAATATATGGCTGTTTCATCGATAGTACTGCTATGAACGTTCTCTAACTGCCTAGAGGAGAAAACTTACAATGGATTTGCGAAACATTCCTTACCGTTCAGACGTGGTTACGTGGAACCCAGATGACTTAGCAGAATACTTTAGGATGGTAAGTTTAGCTATGTTTCATCTTTGTATGATGGAGGAGCAAACTACTGTAACATAGTTTGTGTTAAATTTACGTATTTTTATAATGGGCAAAGCTTGCTGCAAAACTAAAAGCAAAACCACTGACAATTAAGAAGCTGAGCTAAACTGGCCAGTGAAATCTATAAATGAATCTTGAAAGTGTGTTTTAAATTGGGTATAAGAGAAACTCGTGGCTTTTCAGAGAAAATATACACTTTACTACAACAATAGTTGATATAACTACATTAACAGCTGTAGAAGGCATTAGTGTGTGAGGATTACAAGCTTTCTAAGTCTTCTTCAATGATTTTCAGAAGAGAGGTTTTTTCCCAAATTGCTCAGGGCTCACAAATGAGCCTCTGAATGTCTTTGCTAATCACACCCATGAGAACCCAGCCAGGAACTTAGCAGTTGTGGATACACGGGCTCTTAATTTTTTTAGGCTCAGTTGGAAAAACCTTTTGCCTTTTGGTTTGACTTCCCTATTCTAAAACTTCTTGGGCAAAACTCATGGCTTAAGATTACTAGCTACCCCTTCTTTCCTGTCCCTGTTACTTTTTCTGACATTATCTTGTGTGACTAGCTAGGAACTTCTGTTTCTTTTGACATCTTTTTCACTTGTGATGATCTATAAATTTCATTTTACAATGCAGAGGAGTTTCCACACTGAAGAAATACTTTGAAAGGCAATACAGGAATTCACTGCCTATATATATCCTCTGCACAGCAATGCTGACACCTTTTTAATTGCCCAGGAACATGTAACTGAGCCAATTTTACTGAAATTTCATTTCTGTGTGTTCTCTGTAAATTGCTCATTTTTCAATTCACATCAGAGACAGTGCCTGCTCCATCTCCCTTGCAACTGAATACGTTCCTCCCAAAGTCCAAAACTGTCAGCCTGGAATTTAACATTCAGATCAATCAGAAGATTTGGGAAGATTTTCAAGTAATGCCAGCATACCTGGTTAATTTTCAAGTGAGCTGTCAGACTAGACTTGTAAAACCTGGAACAGTTTGGGCTTCATTTTGAAATCATGCGAAATTTATTGTTTCAACGGCTCCTATAACTCTATGAGAGTTTTATTTGGGGAGTTGAGGCAAGTTTGATACTAGAATGCAAAACTAGCTAATAAAGATAAACAGATCAAACACAAAGTCTATGTCTACCAAATCTCCAGAGAAGTGAAACCGCCAACTACTTGCAAACCTCTAATTTTAGGGTGCAAGGGTTAGTGCCACAGGAAAGTGAAACGAAGAATTGGAGATGGAACAGATGAGATCATTATCAACAGGCAACTTCAGACAAATATGAAAAACATTACAGCACTGTGCACGGTGGTTTGGATCACCATTTCCAAGAGACTAAGAAGGGAAATGGCTTCCTGAAAGAGTTGATAACAATATTCTTCACAGTGATAAAAGGATTAACTGTAAGTTCTATCAGAACTGAATGGGCCCAGTTACATTAATTTTTGAGTACCTCCCCTCTACTGATCCAGATACCCCCCAGGATAGAGATAATCTTGGCATTCCACTTTTGGGGAGCTGAATCAGGTCAAAAGCTGCTTAAAGTCATCTAAGAGATCTGTGTAAGACAATAATGTCTGCCTAAGTCAGCCAGCTCTGGGCAACTGCCGTAAGTGACCAGATCTCCCCAGATAAACTCATACAATTTCCCTCACACATATCATTAAAGGGCCAAATGCTATACCTTAGGAATGCTTTATTTGCATCTGACTAATATATTTTGCCCACAGCCATATGTTCAAAGTCCAGGATTCAAGTCCAAGAGGGCTAAGCATTTTTTTTTCCTCTTAAACTGAGATAATTGTGGCATGATTTTCAAAGGACAATCACATTCAAATCTTCTCTCACCTGAAGTGATTGGTCATGACACAGGGCAGTGGTAAGATTTTCTCAATTCATTGTTAGCTTACACCTTGATATTAATAAAATTCAGCCAGCATACACATCAGTAATTTACGTAACAATACTATGATGTATTACTGGCGTGAATAAAATCCTCAGTTTCTGTCAAATAAGAATTCTTCATACTTAACAGTAATAACATCTAATTTATGATTCTAGGTGTGTTAACTTAAAGCATATGATGTTAATTTAAACCATGCATTCAAAATAGGGAAGGACCAATAAAGAACCAAACCTTCAAATAAAAGACTTTAAATTTTTTTTAGAAAAAGCAAAGACGTTCACATTTGTAATATCCCAAGGGTTATTTTTAATAGCTAACCAGTATTTTTCATCAATTACTTTAAGAATGAGATTAGGTCTCAGTCACACTAATGTGTTCTACCAAGTACAGCAGTTGCTCACTGCTGCATCCAGACTTGTGCTGGTAACATCATGATAGCACTCACTATGTGAGAGAGACATTATTTACAGGTTTAAGTCCTCCGTCTGCACGGAAGTCTTAATCTGTATCCTAAAATATTTAGCAGAGTTAGACCTGTTTCTGCATATGAGTAACTGAAGGTGGCTCCTAAAAATATTCTGTCAGCTGTTCAGATGTTTTCAAGTTCTGTTCTCATATAACACCAAGTTACAAGATTACTCCTTAAAATGAATAAATAGGATAGAACTAAGAAAGGACATAGTCTAACTAAAGTTTCAGGCAGGACCACAGCCATTCTTCTGTCTTGAAGGCTCCGAAAAGTCAGTTTGTCTGCCCGCTCTTTGGGTTCCTTCTGGTATGGACTTGATCAGTTTGAAACAGAAAAAATGTATTCTAGCCAGATCAAAAAAATAAGCTATGTTCTCACATTATGCTATTACTGTCAAAATAAAAACCTTAAGACACCCACTGGAAATATTTAAGAGTCATGTCTTGCTAAATGTGGCTAGTTTTTTGGTTGGGTTTTTTTTCTAAGTCCCCCAAATTACTGTTAAATTTTTGCCTGGAAGGACCAGGAGGTTTCTTTTCTTATGTCCACGATCAACTTACAAAATGCATGTCCTTGTCCCAGACGCTACTGTAAAACAATATTGTGGAAAAGCTTTCCAACTATTACAGATAATTTCCAGGATTAACAAGTGACATTGCCATCCAGAAAAGGAAGCTTTTCGATCACAACAATGAATTCAGCGACTGGGATCAGGGCTTCAGTATTCCAAGATACTAAGGTTTTTGCTGTACTTCCTGTCTTCCACAACTGTTCATCCCAGTCAGTACCACAACTATCCATTTTCCACGTATTTCTTTGGTGCAGGCAACTGTGAGGTGGTTCTTAGATGTGGGGAATTACATGTTCCTAAATGGATGAAAATCCTCAAGTCCACTGAAGAATCTTTGTCTTAAAAATCTGTGTTTATGGAACAAAATGAGCCATTTAGACAGGCTCTAGCATACAAAAGTGTAACTTGAAGCATCTACTCAAACCTAGCCGTATGTCTACGTGTCTTAATCCATTCTTACAATTCAGGGTGTGGTAATCATCTTCTTTTCATTGACAGTTAAAGTATAAGGACTGTGAGAAAGTCGTGAGAAAGCACAGCATAAATGGACAAAGGTTTTTGGTAAGTAGAGTTGTAAAATGCCTTCCTGTAAAATTCCAATCAAGTGATTGTTTCGACTCCTTACTTTGCATTGGCAGATGCAAAGTACTTAGCTCGCAGATGATTACTGAGGTATAAATATGAGAAATAAACGCCTTTGCTAAAATCAGCCAGACATCTTGCTTTAAATACGAAATGCTGGGACCCCAAGCATGTTGTTTAATATGCATATATCTTAGTATTTTTTAAACTGACAGGGAAGCTATAAAACCACAGTCTTGTCTTGAATTCATCTCTTCCTTTATAGGAAGTGCTTGTTTTCAAATACTAACTACAGAAAACTCACATATATTAATTGTCCTCTCTTACTAAAGAAGACACAGACCTGGTCAGCATGACTGGCCTTCTATTGTAATCACTATTTCATGCCTTTATAGTTAAAATCAGATTTCTTCTGCAGCAATACACAAAATCAGTGAACTTTAAGAGCACCAAAACTAGTAAGCAAAGTCCCAGTGGGTTTAAATCAACATTGCTCCAGGCTTTACCAACAACTTGGCTTAACTTTAGAAAAGCTGACAACTTCCATTGACATAGCTGCTGTTTTCAGGTCTTAAATACACATCCATGAAGAGGTGTAAGGGCTTTTATTATTACTTCATTTTCCTTCTATTTTATTTTATTTCCAAATATTAATGATTCTATTTTCCCCAAAAGTCATCATTTTGATCATCTGTATAATTAGTCATAGTGGGGAAATCTATGCATACCTCTTCTAAAGCCTTCTTATTTTTTATTTACTTGTCCTAATGTATCAAGCTTTTTGATATTTCATCGAAATGCGACATAAAAATTTTCAAACACCTTCTGTAGGAGCAGGATATTACACCTCCCTCCTACTGGGTGGAGTCAGAATTATTCAGATGTGTGTCATTGGATTTATCCTACTAACCCCTACGAGATTCTCCTTAGCTCAAACACTAAGGATCTGTGGCTGGAGTGGGAGTTCTGGCTCTGGAAGCATTAAGAAATTCTGGAAGTTTGTGAGGTACAAATAACAAGAGCAATAACTGTGTGATTCCGAAGTGATTTTCATAGTTTTTTATTATTTCCAGAGTGTTTCTGTAAATACATAGCTCAGAGTGCAGCATTTCTTCAGAAGCATCCTAGTAGATTCAAAGGATGCTCTTCTATTAAGTAAGCAAGCAGCTGCTCACGTCTGCTGAGACTTTTTTTTTAAGCTTTTGACCTACTTGTCAATTGTATAATGCAAGGAAGGTTCACCTGTTAAACAGAGCAACAAAAGGAGACTTTAAGTGGAATATTCTAGAGTACAAAGCAATCTTGAAAAAAAAATTGCTTCTCTGTATGAATGGTTTTTCTAAGAAATTTCTTTTTACATTTTGTAAGTTATTGGAAACTGCCAAATTACATTTGCACAGAAGAAACTGTTAAGACTGAGTATTTGCAGGTTTTTTATCTATTGTCAGATCTATATGGTAAACCTGACTGTAAAAATATTGCTGTCTTATTCATCAGAATAACATCCTAGTTTCAAAGTCACATTTCTGTATCTACTGGCTACCACAAGGAAAGTCCAGTTGAGATGTAGTAGCAATAAAACCAGAGGAATTCCATGTAACTTATTCTAATAAAATTCTCTAATATTTAAAACAGTACCATTGCCCCTTTATGAGAGTTTAAACCCATAATATTTGTCAGGTTTATCGCCAGAATAGAATTCCAGAGAGAAGCTTAAAAAGTCTTTAGAAAAAATTACGATTCTTCAGTGAATCCTGCAGGACATTTCCATGAAGGGAGTATATTTTTTCTGTGTTTTACTCCTGTGAGTACTCCCAGAGGCAAAATAGTGCTGGAAAACACAGATAGGACTTGTTCTGTCCTGAAAATCATTGATAGCATTGTGAGCCAATGTGTAATTAGAAACTTCTTATTGTTGGCAGTAAGAAAGACAGAAAGAACCAGACTATCATCCGTGGTCCAAAGAGAGCTTGCGAAGCTTGTGATTAACTAAACAAAACACTTTCTCAAGAGTTTTCATAATGCACTAATCTGTCCTAAACTTGGGGTTGCACATGATGGAAGAAGAGAGGGGCCGACTCTCTCTGCAGGAGCATCAGTAGAGCTCTCAAGACTTAGCACATCTCAGCTCAGGTCAGGAGTAATCTGCAATCCAATTGCTATATTATAGTTGAAGGGGGAAGAAACACTCTCCCCCCCATCCCAGGTTCTAGAAAGACTTTTGTTAGGCTGCCAAGGCTGCTTTTAAGTCCAAGGAGTTTTCCAGCTACATCTCCACTAGAACGTGTGACTTTACATATACTGTGATGTTACAGTTAAGGTTCTTAGCACAAAACTCCAGCAAATGGTGCTCTACTTTAAAATTTACAGTTTTACCCTGAAACTTTGCAATCACGCACAACTTTGCCTGATTTCACTATGCAGACATGAAGGAATTCAATATATCTAGCTTCTGAAGTCACTTAAATACCATATTGTTTAGCTGTACTAAAAAGATGTGAAGCAAAATAGCATAAAATCAGAATCTATGGTAGAAGTTTGCCTTCCCGACCAGGAACAGCCCTTTACAAAGAGCATTTCATTGCACATTGCCTTAAAACTACAAGTGTTTAAAAAAGCATTTGAAACATTCTGTCCTTTTATACTTACTGTGAGAAGTATAATTCCAAAATTGCCAGGAAGAATGCCACTGATGATGATGCCAAGCAAACCATGCACGTTCTGTTGAGCTCAGACCTGTAATCAGTAGCCCAGGATGTTACCAGGATATAGCTCTCTACTAATTGTTTGACACTGTCCAGTGAAATGAGTTATAGTATCTCAAGACTTCTTTAATAATAAATACATAAAGGATAAGTTTTCCTGTATGCTAGGTGATGGCAACGTACAATGAAAAGCAATATCCAGAAAGCAAGAGAACGAAAAGAGAAAAAAAAAAAGAAAACAGAAGACTTAAAAATAGTTGTGGAATTTTTTGGTTTACTGTCTGTTCACCTGCTTTAGCTTAAGTATCTCTGACAATCTCCAGGGAAAAAGCTGTTGCAGAAGAGGGTTTTATTTCCAGTTCTTTTGAGAAGCAGAGCAGGGATGGATTTTAACCTTGCCTGTAAGTCAATGTGACAATATAACACCAATAAAGAACTGGATTAGAACCCAAATCAGAAAAGCAAATGACTTGACTTTAACTTTGCACAGAGTTCCATTAATTTGACATTAATCCTGGAAGAATGGCTCATCTGCTAGTAAACAAACAAATTTACCCAACTCTCATCTGGTAAGAGCTGGTTTAAGATTTTACTTCTCCTTACAGATCTTTTTAACGAGCTATCATTAAAACATTCCAGCTACAGAAATACTTCTCTTTGAAGTTAGATGTGATTATTTTGTTGAAGTCCTTTGTGTGTAAACAAATACACGATGTTTATAAACCTCCTAGTTAGTTTAATGCAACTGGCAGCAACATAAAGTAAAAACCAACATCCAGCAAAACAGAAAAAATAGAGAGAGGATTTTTTATGAAAATGGGTTCACTTCTCTTATGAGCCATGGGATGGGCAGGCTGTTACCTTGCATTGCTTTTCTATGCACTTTATATTCCCATCAGTTGAAACTTCATGCTACATTTTTGAATATGTAAACTTCTGTAAGTCGCAAGTGTTCCATGGACAATTTTGTGATACATACCATGTGTTTCCTTTTCAGAACATGTCTGAAAATGATATTCAGAAATTTCCCAAACTCAGAGTGCCGTAAGTAAAGCCAAACCAATTTAACATTAAAAATTCTCTTAGCTGGTCTGCAGTAAAAACTCACAGGAAATATTGGGCAAATGATTTGCAAGTGATTAGTTAGAGACCTGTTTATTGCAGTGCATTGAGAGAAAAAGAAGGATGTTCCAAAATAAAAGGAGTGTTGTCATGACTGCTCAAGCACAATGATACAATATAAAAAAATTGTCTGGGTGATGTTCAAAAGAACTTGTCCATAAATTCTTTGACTGACAGCAGCTACACAAAGGTTAAACTTTTTTGCAAGTAATACCTTCGAAGTATGATTTAACTGTTCACTGCTTAACTGTTGACTTTAACTCAAAAGAAAAAAAATGTCAGGTATGTACACAACAGTTGAGGAGTTCAAGCGATTTTCATCACGTGCTTTTCCTTTAGGTAGGCGTTAAAGATAAATCAGTCTGGAACATTTGGTTTGCTATTAAATAGATTTCCTTAGCTCCTGTGGATTAGGCCTTGAAAAAGTTTCAAATTTATCTGAATAGCTTTCGTAATTTCATAGAAGTTATTAAATGAAGAACAGTAATCTCATTAAGTCAATACTGAGTAACAGAGAAATTAGCTTCTTCTAATATTTCATGGTGAAAAATGAAGGATTTTCTTTTGCTGTGAGTCCTCTGGTACATATTTAAACTGGAAGTTAGAAGGTTCCTAACCATGAGCTCTTCATGGTCTTCTAAGCAAAGTAAGGAAGGAAAAAAAAAGGAACTCAAGTTCTTCCAACACGGCTGTTTCTTTGTTGCTCGTTTCCCAGTTCCAGACTCGCTCCCTCTAGGCGTATCTTGATTTTGCTACAGGAGATACCACCTGCTTCGCCTTTTCTGATACATCAGAGCTTGTGTAAGATGTTTTGGTAAAGCTAAGAATACTGAAAATTTTTGAAATATCTGTGTGGTCTGTCACATCCATGCACTCATGGGTAAGCTGGTGGCTAGATCTGAGGGCAGGAGGATCCCTCTGTTCGGATCAGATAGGCAAGGACTTGAACTTGAAAGCCTTGGGCATGACATGTTTCTTAAGATCATATCTATATTTTCACACAATAAATTTCCCAATAATAGGGATTGGTGGTGTATGACATGTTAGTAAGGGGGTCCAGATGCTATAAAAAAAAGATGCCCCGATGTCTCAGCATTTTTGAACTTACTGTCAATTAAAAGCAACGTTTAACTATGGTTACTGAGACTGAGGGACCAGAGTTACACCAGATTGCCTGTGAAAAACTCATCTTACCATACTGTAAAACACATTCCTTCTAATTCTCTGATAATTTGTCCCTCCTTTGGCAAAATTGCCTTGTGCTCTTCTTGTTTGAACTTCTAATTTTGAGAACTTTTGGTGATTTCCTTTCAAATTTGTGAGTCAAAAGTGGTCAGTGGAAGGTCTAATAAACACCCACACACAAGAGATATTAATGTCATAGGTGAATAGTTAAAATGAACTCTAACAACGTGGAGTTGCTCCTATCTCCTCGTCTAATCTATTGATATCTCAAAAATGTTTTGAAAACTTGATTTTCACAGTCCACTTACCTTGTAACACTCTAGCAGAAAGTGAACAGCCTTTTCTAATCAGATCTTTGGGGTTTCTCAACAAGAAGAGAACTTGAAATCAAGACCTTAAAAAGAAGAGAGAAGCTTGGTGCACAACTTTTGAAGAACTGAATCAATAAGTAAATTAACAAATCTGAATGAAAGTTCTGGAACTAATGCCCTTGTTCTCAGCTTTCTCCACACTTACAAACAGGGAAACAATTCACTACAATATTGTGAATGTACATGGAAAAAGTTTGGTGTGATGTGGGGTCCTCCATGTAATGCCACTGTTTAAAACAAGAATTGAGAGCTTCAATAGGAAAGAGAACTGGTTGCCATTAAAGAAAACCAAACAAACAAAACCCCCCAAAACCCAACAGAATAAAATTCACGAGTAGAAGAACCTGTCATCTTTTTTAACATTAATTTCATTACTTCAGAATCTCCACACTCTCACCAAAATGGAAAGTGCTTGCTGTTGACTTCTATTAGAACACATTCACGCCTTACTTTTATATCATAATGCAAACCTCACCTAGTAGGAAGAGGTTTTCTACAAGCTGAAATACACACTAGCATATTGTAGTTATAGTACCTGATACTTAACAACAGTGCTAAAACATGAGCATATTCTGTAAAAATGCTTAATATAAATAGCAAGCGTCACACTTACAGCTTTGGCCAGTGGAATGAATAAGAAGCACATATACAAGAGAGATTGTTCTCCAGTAACTTTTGCATGGTTATGCCGACCTACATGTACTGAGAACGGAACCCAGCACTTGCAACTCACAAGGTTTGCAAACCACAGCCTGCATCCATACAGACCTCCTGAGCTGGGTATGTGGTTTTACTAAAAATACACATTTGAGCAAATCTCCTGATCAAGTTTTGAATATAACTGTGTCATTACTTGGGGATGATTCTGTGACTTTTACAAGAATCTTTAAGTGTCTAAGTAGGTAACAGTTGTCATTACAAAGTATGATAGGCCATTTCCAGAAACTAATAACCCCCCCCGCAATCTTCTGTTATTATTAACAGAATTATTATTTTGAAAGTTAATCTCCACCAGCCATGTTACAGGTGCACATCGTCATGAATCTTCTTTTGGCTTACTTTTAAATACCAAAAAAGGATTTAAACACTATTTTGAAAATTAAAATACTTCACAAAATCTTTAAAACTCCCCATTAAAAGGGCTGAACTCTTTACTGAAAACTTTGCTAAAAAAGTTACATATATAAGGGCACCATATAAAAGTGGCTGACGCATCCAGACAGTCCTGCAAGTTTTATTCTGGCTACCTTTTTGCAGGCAAAAGGGTTAATGGACAATAAGTCTGCACAGGATTCACTGCACCTGCATATGCATAGGCCACACATCGATTTCCTGAGGGATCATAACAAACTCCACAGTCCATTTACCTCTGCAGGAATTCCCATTTTTGTTTGCAGTCACCACCTAACTTCCTTGTATGCCAGCAAGAGATACTGAGGTCTTGTACACAAGGTGATCTTCACTGGCATGGTAAAGAAATCTATCCCACATGGCTATTGGGGCATGATATCTTGTGCAGGAGGGAAAATGAAGACTGCATGAAGACCGACTTTGTCATGGAGTGTTTGAGAGGATCAAAAGCAAAAGTTGTCCTCGTCTTTGAGTTATGCATAAAGTTGTGTCAAACAGAGCATTAGAGGACTGGAAACCCACATGCCCTCCTTGCCTCGCAGTATCTAGGCCGTTAAATAAACCCACAAATTTGAAACTATTATTCCATTTGGGGCTTCTCTGATAAAGATGAAGTTTTTACTCTCATTCAGAGTATTTACATTGATGATGCTGTCACTCTTTGGAACCCTGAGACCTCTTGCACTTATGTCGCTATTAAAGCAATCTTAAGGAGAAGTTTAGAAAATTAACTTTGCTTAATGCTATATTTTGGTTTAACATGGAAGCCTTTCTTTCATTCCCACTTACGTGCACAGTAGAATCAAAGGTGTAGCTCAGGCACAAGGTCCCAGAGCAAAAGGCAGAGTACAGCTCCACTCACTGCTTCACTTTCACCCTTTCCTTTAGACAAGAGGGAGGAGGAAAAAGCCACTTGGTCTTGGCCAGTTCTCTCTTGTAGCTGAACTGCTCTTGGTCTTTGCCAGTTCTGTGTTGTAGCTGAACTGCTCTGGGTGGACATAGGGAAGAGGGAGTGAAGAGAGATTCTTGGACTGGTTTAAGGCTCTGGTTCAAAAGGCAGTACTTGGACACATGCTGAGCTTCAGGCACTTCTTCAAGCAAAACAGAAAATGCTACCACATAGTATTTCTACTTGAATATATACATTTCTACTTGAAGATACAGAGCATCAGCTTTAAATCACTCAGTAAAAATTTACTTTTAAGAATACTAACCGGATCTTAAGAATTTAAGCATAGTTGCCATTCTGTGAAAAGATATATGTGCCTATCTGTTCCAGTGACCTGCATAGATCTGCTATGGCACTGATGAACAATCTTTGAAGACCTGATACTGCATGATTACATGTGGTGGAGCCCAGTCTCCAGGTTCCAGACCACGAAGGGTTCTCCCTACTTCACTTTTTCACAGATCTAGTGGAAATCTATGGCCCAGGAGACATTCAGTCATTATCCCAAAGTTATCACATTGCCACAGACCTTTAAGGAGCAGCAACATCTGGGCCAAGTAATGTATTGGTAGGAACACCTAACACATACATTTTCTCCCTTTTCCCACTGAGAAAATAAATAATTGTGGCATGGCCATCAGCTTTAGAGATTGGGTTATCATGAATGTAGCTGTCATCCTAAGTAAGAGAGAGCATCACGGCTGACCTAACAATTTGTTCCGTTATTAACAGCTTAGCTCAGTTGCAACCTGTTTTCTTCAAACATACACTATGCTTTACACTTGGCATTTTTGTAACAATATGAAAACCTGTTAAAATCTGTAGTGCTGTGTTTTTTGTTGAGCTCATTCACAGTACTCTGGTACTTGCTATATCTTATAAAAGAACCATTTAAGTTAATATTAACACCACCAGGTTAACATACACACCTGAAGCTTCACAAACACCACACTGCATCCTGAAAGAGTAAGTGGTACCTTGGTGAAACAGGGAAGGGATGTAGTATATTTTACACAGAGCAGACATTGAATATCTGTCTTAAGCGCTAAATGAAACCCAGACCTAATCATGAGGGTGTAATTAACATTTTTATAATAAATCTAAATAAACAAAAGGCCAATATACAGCTTAAGGGACACATGGAGTTTTCTTGTTGCTCATTATCACTATTGGCAGCCACAGAAGGTCATAAAGGTTTATACTTGCGGATAACAAATGTGAGTCTTGCAAAATATTTTAAAGTGCATTCAACAGAATGTGCCTTACTTAATGCAGTCAGAATTAATAAACAAGAAAAAGCAAAGATCTCATTCAAAATAACAGTGGTGGTCGGTCGATACCTGAACCATGATCTAAACACTGAAGTTGGTCTTTGCCACTCTTATTGTTTACTATCTTGAGAGAAAACATTTCCAAGTTTTCAGTAAGTCAAGGTACTGATACAGGCTGTTGATCCCTTTGGCTACCCTCAGTGGCAGGTTGCCAGCAAACCTGAGATTTGAAATTTTCAGCCTTGGTCAGAAAGCATATGGCATATCCCATAGCACTTGTGAAAATCTCCAGTAACAAAAAGAGCATCATTGCACTAAAGTACACAATTGCATCTGCCAGTTCAAACACAGTAAGTGCGCTGAGTTCTGAATGGGACATATGCAGAGCCTACAAACATGGCACAGTCTGAAAGTTGTTCTACTTTCAGGAGAATCAAAGTGCAAACCTAAAAATTAAGAAATCTATAATGCCCTTCTCTTTTAAAAAGGTACGCCTTGGGCAGAGGTGAACGCGTGTGTTCACCGTGAACGTGCTCTCTCAGATGGGATGCTAAAGGTTCTTGAAAGTTTTAGAACATAACTGATATTCAGTCAGTTTTGAAGCCAACATAATACTGTTGCATCTGCCCAACAGACTTTTCTCAAAGGCCAAAACAAAGACTTCATCACAAACTATGCTCTTGACAGTGTTCAATATGCAACTATGCAACTTCCTGGCCCTAAGAG
Organism: Gymnogyps californianus; assembly: GCF_018139145.2. NCBI lineage: Eukaryota > Metazoa > Chordata > Aves > Accipitriformes > Cathartidae > Gymnogyps > Gymnogyps californianus. The sequence goes on from NC_059484.1 coordinate 3,802,651, forward strand.
GACTTTGCCTTCTATCTCTCTCACCCATCTTAAGTCTGTTATCCCATTACATGTAGAATGGATTCTACTCATGACAACAATATCTGCAGTTAAGTGAACAAAAGCCAGTTTTGGAGTACTGCTTTGGGGGTTGGTTGTGTGTTTTTTTTTTTTATTTTCGACTTCCTGCCAGTTTTAAGCTAAGCGTCTGGTGGAGGAGGTAGAAAGAGAAAGAGAAGTCTGAGTAACATTTTCTGCAAGTGCTGTTGCCTTATCCTCTCCTATCATCCACTCCCACAACTCAGAAAGCAGTGTGGTTTTGGTACTTCCTTCCTCACATGGCTACAGACTCAGCTGCTCAGTGCACCAATCTTCTGTAATAACATTGCTTGTAAAGCGTTACCATTCTAAACTTTGCTTTCTTCTAATAACCCCTCTGAGCCATCGGTTTGAAGCATTTCAAATAAACGTGAAGTAAAGATTAGACACTGTATTTGAAGCAGCAGATGATTACTTTTTTGGCAGCAAGATAAGATGAGCAACTTTTTCCTTTCAGTTTTTCCTCAAAAACCAGTTGGTGTAAATCCTCATAGCAGCCAGCCCAGGTTTAGTCCAGAAAGCTTCCAAACACTCAGGTCTCATTCACACCCATGGAAGTCTGAACTAAAGGAGTTATTAGCTCTAAGCCCAGTGATCTTCATTTTACTTCTTTAGCTGAAAATAAACAGAATATTATGAAAGATCCTTCCTCTACCTCTTCTACAACAGAGAACAAGCCACACACAAGTTCCGTAATCCACTTCTCAACCAAAGCACTGGTGTAGACAGTGCACTGTTCACCCCGGAATGTTTCCTGATGTTTCACATGGAATTTATTATTCACACAGCAACTTCCTTATCACCTGCAGCAGAAGGAAATTTCTTGTGCAGAGGAGTGTTGATTGCAAGGGAAGGAAGAGCAAGAGAAGTCCTATGCCTATAACGGCATTCTTCTTGCTTTATACAATTTGCTTGGGTAACGATGTCAGATTTAGACAGCTGTAATCCTTCTTAAATTATTAACATTTGTGCGTGTGCTTATTTCAAAAGAGGCAAGTATGACAATATTTGCTTCAAATCAGAAAATTGCAAAGTACTGTCTTGAAAAAGAAAAAACAAAAAATATTCTTCCTCTGCCTTTCTACTTTCATACTTGGATCCTTAAGTACATATCCTTAACTTCAAATTACCCATCTTCATCCTTTTCAGACAGCACAACCATACTGATCTGACATTGCTTGTTCTCTGATACTTGCTGGCAGCCCGATCTGTCCCCATAGCACTTCCCATAATCCAACAGAGCACCCCTATGCCTTGAATTTACCTTTTAATCTGAATTACAGCAAGGTAAGTACTAGGAAAGTAGCAAGGGCAAGAGAAGGGATATTCAAAATCAGAGAAAGATTTTTAGCATGGTTCAGGGTCAAAAAAAAAAAAAGTATGGTTTTGTTGGCTTTTTTTTTTAATATTAGATTGCTTGAAAGCTTGTCTTCCTCAAGCCCCAGCCCACAAAAGCTGTTAGACATGAAAGAGATGCACTAGTGAGGTAATTTGGAAAAAACTAGGGGATTATTATTGCTGAGTAGCAGAACAAGACATGAAAGAAGAAGAAAAACAAAACAGAGTGATAACTGCCTGGCCATAAAAAAGGATTTTACAATACTGATATAAAGTTTGATTGACCAGATCTAAGATGCATGGAAAAGAATTCTGCACTAACAGACAATAAAGATAAGATTTTACAGAATTTAGGATCTGAGATAAATAGATATGTTGAGTTCCTGATTTTTTTTCATACTACTTTTATTTCCACGATTGCTGTCTCTGATAGACCTAAATAATATAAGCTAGAAGTAAAATGGGACATTTTTAACCAGATGTGTGTAACCAATTTGCTTTGGTTGCCACAGGACTTTCTTGGTGGGACTTTCCTCAAAAAGAAATAGGGAGAATTAAGAATCAGACCATGGCGCATCATAAGCTTTCTTTGAAACAAAAACCTTATTTGAAACAAAATAATCATAGAGGCACACTTCATTACTAGCAGAGCAGAATTCTTTTGCTCTCAGTGGACTTAATTCTGTTAATCTCAGTAATGACTGTCTGGTAACCTCAAGGTTGTTCTCAGGGACTCAGTCAATATAAAAACTCTCAGTCCCAGATGTCTGTGCTGGCTATGGATGCCAGCAATATTAGCAGCATAAATGTGTGCTCCTGACCGAAATTTTACTCACGATTGCATTTCATTGGTTGTTATTCACCCTACTGCTGTATACAAACGACGCATGAGTGATGACAAACACATCCACTCAGAAAAATCTCTCTAGACATAAAGCTATAGTCTTCATATGCTCCATGAATATTTCTGCCCTGCCCTGCAAATGTGTTACACCACGGAACTAAATCAACCTTTTCACCTTCTTTACTGGAGGGATTCTGGATTAGGTATATCTTGGTTGCAGAGAGAGGGAGACAAAAAGAATAGAGAGTAGACACAGGGTACATTTCATCCCTGCTTTTGCAACCATAAGCTTGGTAGAAGCTGTTTCCTGAAGCATTATCTGCTTTTTCCATACAAAATAATACAAATGTAATCGCCATTATTTAAAGCAGTGTTCTAGTGCGTGGTGTCTACCACACCCGAAGTTTCTAAGGCTTGCTGGGTATAATGTTCATTTTTAACCTTGATCCAACAATATGGGTTTTTATCTACGTAAAAAAAGTCTAGTTTTCAATTGGATATGCTATAGTGCAACTTTGCAATAAGATGATAAATTCAATATTCTTACCACAAAGTAAATACTAATTCTGAATACCAGATTTAATTTTGTAAATATTGAGGGAAAGCAGCTAAGAAAATAACTGGCAAGTTTCAAGGAGTTTTTTTTAAACTATTTTTGTGTTTCTTTTAAATAGAATTGTAAGTAAACTAAGTCAAGAAATAAACAGAAATGAAGGGAGGCTATCTTTCCTTCCAAAATGGTAAGTAAAACAATTCAGCTTTCTTTTTCGAAGCTTTCAGATATATTTTTTCTGGACTGCTTTCCATTTGATCAATAATATCTGAGTCAGAGGGACAGCCTGGAAATTATATAAAATAAAACTCTGTTTTGTTAATGATGTCCTCTGTTAAGAATAGCAAAGCCTGAGCCCATGAACACCCTAGATACTTCTGCCATGTCCAGAACCAAGTAACATACAAATTTCATACAATTTTCCACCTGAGTAAATTAATCTTCAGGACTGCTATAAAGCCTAGGCACATATTATTGCATTAATAAATCATCATTAATGCATTTCACTGGCCTACACATCATTATACTTTTTAATACTTTATGACGTATCATTGAATATAATATTCTTGCAATAGAAAAAGAGCAAAAATTGCAAGAACATTGCATGAGAAAAGAACAATTTATATTCATATACAATGAAAATCTAAGTCTAGTCTACATAACATGGTTTTACATTATCTAATAACACAATTTTACACCTTTGCATTAACTAGAGTTCAAAACTAGAATTGAAAACCATAAAGTATTTATCAACCCTACAAATATTTATGAACTTGACTTTCAGTAGCTTGAATGGAATTAGTAAAGAAAGTTTCTTTTTTCAGGACTGGGGCCCCTGGTAAATTTATTTACTGTGTCCCCTTGTTTCTAAACACTCGACCTCACTAACTCGAACTTTTTTCAAGACAGTTTAGCTTACATTAGGATCCTGTATGTGAAATACGAAGTAGTGTGGTTTTGGCATTCGGGCAGAGTTAAACTCATCTATATAAACTTCATTCCACTGTTAAAGCTAACTATTACCTTTATTTGCAATAGATTTAGGCATGCTTCAAACATTTAAGAATTGCCAATGGAAGGAATTTATTTTTTTGTATCTTTGTTGTAGGGCCCAAACACAAAAAAGTCCTGAAAATCCAGGTAAGTGTGTACTGGCAGATAGTCTCTAACAATAAAAAGTATTTAAAAATATTAAAATATTAAGTTAATCCTTGCAGGGCAGAGTAAATGGGGGGCAGGGGGAAACCCAAAACAACAAACAGGAAAAGATGAGAGCACGAAGAAGTTGCAAAAAGAATAAAGAGTAGTTACAGGAGAACAAGTAAGAAAAAATATTTTTAAAACAGAAAAGATGGTGAAGAAAGGCAAAAGCAGAGACATTTACGTGAGCATTCCCAAACAGCCTTTCTTTAACCCAATACATAGTATCAGTGCTTATATATTTCTGTTCCAACACCTCTGCCCCCTGCCCCTACTCCTAGCAGCACCCCATATTAGAGAGGTGAGCTTCTAGATGTCTGCTGCGTTCTGAATTTTTATTTCAATTATTTTCTTAATAGGCCACGAGCACTTAAAACTTCTGCAAGCTACCATGTTCCCCCAGTCCTACTGAAATCAAAAAAACCTTTTGATATGAAAGATACAATAGTATTAAACAAAGAGATAAGAAGTCTGTGCTCATTCTGAAAGCATTCTACTTCAAATTATATTTAAAACTGGAAGCATAGGACAAACTTGAAGTGATAGCACACATATCATCTCATACAAGGACGGCTATACTCTTAGTTTTGAATCAGAACGTTATTCATAGTACCTTTCATGAACGCCTGCCTGCCTGCCTTTGAAAGGCCTACCTTGTTCCTGTGACATAGTATTGTGGTTCAGAACCGATCTGGGATTTGTTGTGTCCTTTTTGTCAAGTTATCTCTTGATAGTTTAAAGTTGTACATGCTAAGAAGCCTGTGGTTATGCTTCTTTACGCAGGATACAGTCAAGAAGACGGTGGCTGGTCTTCATTTGTGAGTATCAGGATTAACAAAACCAACTGGTTGAATGGATTAGCTCTTCCGTAAGGTCTATCATGTCTTGCATTACCTACTTTGGGCAGCAGCACGGATGGAGTGAGCAATGGCAGGGGGTGTTAGGATGAGGAGAAAGAGAAGCAGGAGCTCGAATGACTGGAGTCACTGCATACAAATTTCTTCACTGAGAAAAGGGTCTTCCCTGGTAATGCAAGGCCGAGCTTCAGAATGGCAGCCCTGTACCACTGGCTGAAGTAGAAGCTCACAGCCTACAAACAGGTCTCCACAGAACCTTAGCTGAATTTTATATACCTATTTCAAGCTTTTAAAAGAGGTGGCTAGTAAAGGAAAGGTTGCTATGTTATTCAATGGCAAATTCTTGCCGTTTTATTCTCTAGAGTTGATTTGTTGAAGAATCTAATTTTTTGAAGCCAACTAGACTGTAAAAGTTCCTTTTGCCTTTCGGCATAGAAAATGCGTTGGTAAATGTCATTAGATGAAGCATACACAACTCAGCTAGCTAAATGAATAGGTGACTGATGCACAGTCTGGGTTTATGAAGATCTCTTACATTGACCAGTGCCAATGGTTTTTTGAAAAAAACGGAGAGGGATTTTAAAAAACCACTTGCTACTAAGTTTGCAGGAGATTTGCTGCTATTTTAGGAGCACAAAAGGTAAAAGTAACCACCTATAGAGCACCTGGGCGCTATGTCAATGCAGAGCTAGTTTGGAAATTTCAGCCAAGATACCAATGACAAATTGAGTATTCTTTTTCTTGTAAGCCTTGGCAGGTTGCACCGAAGATGTGTGCAATGACTGCTACCATATTTTCACTGTGATCTTACTAGGTCCTGCAAGTTGTATGAAGCTGTTTTGGTTCTGGTCAGCGGAGGGCACCAAGACCCATATCAAAGACCTCATTTTTTGTGAAGCATTTTTAAAAAGTTGAATTGCAGGCTGTAGAGTACAGGCTATTAAGTAAGAACGAATATCAACAGGCATATAGTGCCTTGCCTGTTACATAAAACAAAGGCACTGTGCATTTCAATAAGCTATCACCTTATCTTGACCTTCCAATGCAGTTGTGGTTATAAAACGATACGTGTTTCCTTTCTTAAGCTGTTGAGTGCTGGATGCATTAATAAAATGCTGCCTCCTTTCCGCATTTTATTTCAACAGAGAATTTTTTCACTCAAACTGGTTGTAAAAACTTGATATCCTCCAGAGAGAAAAATGCCACAGTGAAAGGCCACAAGGAAATTGCACTGAAGTGTTTAGTATCCTGTTACAGCATCCATCTTTTATGTACATTTGCCAGGATGAAGATGATGACTATGAAAGCCCTGATGATGACCAGGAAAAGGAAGATGAGGCTGACTACGAATCACCAACAGAAGAACCTGAGGAAGCAGAACATGACAGTGATGGCTATGAGCCACCTCCATCCAATAATGACGAAGCACACCACAGTGTCATATTTCCTGCCAAGTCACTTGCAAACAACACAGATTATATAGGTAATTACTAAAAATTAAGTGTTACTAATAATTTGTAAATTATATTTTCACACATTATCAGCCACATTTTAGGTGGCTGGTAATGGAATATAGGTTTTTCCTTGAAGTCAACTGTGTAGTTCATGAACAAGATTTAGTGACACAGACTTACAGCATGTTGGTGGTTTTGTGACTTTTAAAGCTAAATTTTCTACTTCAGACAAGCTCTGTTGGATTAAAGATTAGTTTCGTGTGATGTGTGCATTATTTCGCCTGTGGTTTGAATCTGCATGAAGTTAAACATATGTGCATACTGCATTAGCTTTAGTAGTGCCACCTTGAACAGAGCAAATTGTCACAACAGTGGCAAAAAACTAGTGAAAATTGGGAAAAGAGAGAGATCAGCTTTCTCTGCCTGCCATTTTTTTATGTCTGATTCTTCAGCGGCGTGCAGTTGTGGAGTCAAACACAGGAGTACAAAGCTGCCATTTAGACCGGCTGGTGTTTCACACAGCCACTGCACTGCAGTGAATGAAAATAAACAGTGTGGGCCAGCAGACTAGCAGATAGAGTCACCTCACCACCAAAGGGACAGACGAGCCTGTAACTCCCAATACAACGCTGATCATAAAGCAACTGTCCATTATATACTAAAACAATGTCTTGATGATATATTAAGTATGGAGGCTATTGCAAGGGCTCTTTTTCATAAAGATCTAATGAGAATAAAATAACCGAACTCTGTGTAGTTGTTTAGTTTGGGATTTTTGTTTTCTTTAGACAGACCTCCAACAACTAGATCATCACATCAGCCTCCAGTACCACCCCAGCGACCCGGCCCATCCCCAGTACCAGCCTCATTTGGGGGAAGAGGTGCTTCTGTATGTTTGTTTCTTAATATTTCACCTATTTCCTTTGCCAGTACCTTCTTAGAAGTTCAAGTGTAATGCCATTTTTATTCAGATAGTGTATGTAGAGGAAGAATTTCAGCCATCAAAATAGATTTGAACTCTGTTACAGAGTGGCCGTTTGTTCATGGAACAATTAAATTCCCTGGGACAAATATATTAAATTATTTCACATTACTTGGCTGTTCCTTACACTGAAAATTTGTACCCACTTGTGAATGTCTCTCCCATATAAATTATAGATTTCTAATAGATGCCTCTTTGTTTCTTTAGTGACATTTGTAAAAAGAAAAAAAGGCTGTGTCTTTCCAAGCTATACTTCTAGCAACTGTCCAATTGAATTAAGACCACATAAAAGTATAAGGGACTGCATAATGAGAACTCTGATAACCCAGATTTTTTTCCTTTTTTTTGGTACTGTGACTATTTCGAAACTGAAAGCTATTGTGCTGTTTACAACTGGCACTACAGGTTCCCTGTAAGCCAGAACAGATGTACATTACACCTACCCATGTACACAAGTACAGGTAATTCTAGGATGTGATACAGGGACCTTTGGTCTGACCCAGTGTCATAGTTCATACATACAAAACACACAGGACTCTTAGGTGTCATGAGATCTCAAGACTGCTGTCCTAAATTGCTGCTCCTTTTTTTTTTGGAATAAGAATGAACACTGGAAGGCATTTGTCTGGAGAAATCAAGGTTTAGATGCAAACATCTTCTGCAGCTGCTGACAACACAGTGCTGTTTGACTCCAGCTCTCCCAGTAACAAAGAACAGTCCTTTCTCCCCCTGCCTCAGTCAGCAACAGTCAGTCATACAGACTGAATACATGTTTCTCAACTTCAAATTTACATCCATTAATTTCAATACCAGTTTTCAAAACTAACACCTGCTGCATTGAAGGGGCAAAGATACAACAGCATTCTTGAAGCTCCTGTTTCTTTCCTTTGACAACACTCATGCTCATGCCTTCCCCAAAGATAACATCCCACCAGAGTATTCCTTGTGAGGCGAAACAGACGGAGGCAATTCTGCATCTAACAAAAAAACATGCATGTAGGTCATTCTTCAGGAGTGTTAATGGCTCCTATCCTTCCTGCGTTGAGCAGAAACCTATTCTATTGTGCTGTACCAGAGACAAAGAGTGGCAGATGTGGTGTGGGAGGGTTAATATATTAAAATTAAAACAGAAAGGTGAAGGCACACTTTAACTACATGTAAAATATTTGTTTTAGCTCCCAGCTTTTCCTCCTCCACCAAGCAACAATGACTTGAGTAGAGACAGAAATATCAAGCCTTTGAAACGTAAGTACAGCTGGTTTTCTCTTTGCAAAGCTTCTCCCATGGGCTATATAGCACTACACTTTTGCCTGTATCTCCTCAGTTCCACTCTCTTCTACTATTTATACAGAAGCCTCGCTTGTTATTCTAAGAAGTAACACCAGTTCATGGCCATGCAAAATAAAGATATATTGACCTACACTAGCAAATTATTTTACACAGCTTTTGTGTTTAGCCCCAGCTCCTTCTATAGACAGAAGCACAAAACCCCCGCTGGATCGCCTTGCTCCACCATTTGAAAGAGAAAGCCCAGGATCAGGTCAGTATTTGCTTATGCTAATATCAATCGAGGTTTTTTTTAATTATTCAAAATTATCAGTTTGAATATCATCCATGCAAAAGAACAAGGCTGAACCAAACGCACTGTAATCCAATCACATACAAGGTGATCTGTTTATGAACAAATAATGTGAGCAGTACTTAAAGTGAGAGAAATTGTATCTAGAAAGTAGCAACCCTAGCTCAGGACTAGTTGAACAGAAAGACATTATGAGATCCCTGTGCAATAAAGGTTTGATGTAATACTTAAGTGAATGAACAAGGAAATATTTAGTAGGTTAAAAGAGGAAATAATTTTTGCACACAAAGCTAACGAAACTCTGCATACACTACTATATGTAATTTGGCACCCACATTTAAAAGAACGCTGAGAACTGAAAAAACATAGAAAAAAATGGCATTTGTTTCAGACCTGAAAACCATATTTTACAAAGTATTTAAAGAGACTACTCTATGATTTTTATTTATTATCTAAACACTTTCATCTGTTATATAATGGCATAAAAGTATCCAGTAATTCAAAGTTGAACTATAGAAAATATGACTGTAAAACATGCCACTTTGAAAATTTTTACATTTTCCTTTAATAAGAGATATTGCAATTTTGCCATCTCTTGCAAAGCCAAAATATTTTTCTGGCTTACATCTCAGGAGGCTGAGTGCATCAATCTGCAAAATTCACTTTCAATGATATTCAAAACTTGCTTGTTTCATAGAAAGTTTAATTAATTATCTTAACTTTCATTTTTTCTAAATGTAAGCTTTTACTGTTTTCAGGGAGGAAGCCAGCCTTTCCTGAAAAGGTAAGGTCTTTTTTGTTTGGTGCTTAGTGATGTTTTTCACCTATTTTGATACACTTACACATTCTCTTAACTATTCCTTGTTTTACAGCCTCTGACTTCGCAGCTAAGGTAAGAGTTTTGCCTCTGGAAATGAGACTCTCAATACCAGTATTACCCTGTTATTTCTTAGTAAGCAGCTTTTTGCCTTTATTTCATCATCTTGCTCCTGCTTTAGATCCCTGGGGGAACAGCTAGCAATGATGCCAAAGCCTCCTGTCCCACCAAGTGACAGATATGAAAGAGGCAATCCATCTCCTCTTAGGAAGCAAACCCCTGTGAAGTAAGTGTTCATTTAATTGAAATTTAATAAAGGATAAACTAATTTAACAAAAATATGGATCAGCAACACAGGATAGTATAATTTACTGCTACTGCATGACAGCAGTGTCTGCAGATATCAAAGTTTTGCTTTATGAAGATGCATGGGATGTGCTGTAAGCTACAGAAAAGTGTGAATGCAGAAAAAGCTCTCTCTCCAGTCATCTGAAACAGCGATTACGTAGGGCATGACTCACTTCCAAGTTGCACAAAGAAATATATGTTCCATGTTTTTTCCACCAGATCAAGTTCTTGCTCTAGGGAACATTCTTTCACGAGTTCTATTGCTATTTTTTTTTAGGATGTTAGAAAAAGAAAGCTTTACTTTCCCACCACTGATTTTACTAGTCTGCAAAACTCCTTCTTAACAGCAAACAGCATTCTCTAGCAGAACTAGATAACTTGTGGGCTGAACAGTGTGACTGATGTTAAAATAAGAAAGTAGCTGAGATCTGCTAATCAGCCAGAGTAATTTATCAGAGAAACAAAGACTGGAAGGCTTATCATGTGCTCCAGCAATGTTGCTAAGTACTATAGATGAGTTCAAGACTTGAACCTTGTAAAAACTTGTTTTAAGCTCTAATCTTATAATCAATTCGTCAGACATTTTCCTTGTTGATAGAATCAAGATGGGCTAAGGACTAGCATAACATCTATGATTATGGCTGAAAATTAGAATCTTAGATATTTTTACAAGGAAAAAATGTTTCTGCATTCATTGGGTCTGTAAAACTTACTATAAATTCATGTCTTAGTTGAAAATACGGCCTAATGCACACAAAGCGAATGAGTAATATTCCACCTATGATTCATGTTTTGTTTTCTCTGTTTCACTTCAGGCAGGGTTGGCCACCACACAAAAAAAATGGAGTAAGTATAGTCTCAAAGCAAATATTTAAAGTTATAGGGACTACAATAAAATGAAGTACCTGTATAAACTAATAATTCTGGAAAAGGTAAACTCGTTTCTTCTATCAGTTATAATGAATACTCATGGGTCTTTCACAGCACATGGTTTCTTTTTGAATAGTTCTTCTATGTCAAGCTCAGTTTATTCCCTGAGTACTTTATCTTAAATAACAGGAAGAATAAGGCCAGAATTTTTTTATGACATGGGAGAAGTGATTTTGCTTACAGTAGGTTTTGGGGTTTTGGTCTTTTTTCAGCTTAAGCTGACCTAAGGGTTTTACTTTCAGATAACTCTGAGAGCCCACACTTACTGAAGGAATGAGGAAAGTTTACATCTGCTGAGAGTTTCTGACTACTTTGGGTCAAGATCCATTATGGGACATCTACTTCACAGCTTATTTGTAAATAATAGCTGCACCTTAATGCAAGAACTTTAAAAATTATTTGGTGTTGCATGAAGACAGAAACCCCAGCATTTTAGATGAAAGTGACAGTATAGATATTAAAGTCCATGTATACTCAAAATTCACCAATCCAGGTTTTTGTTTTGTAAAGTATTCCTAAGAACTGTCCTATAACATGTTGCTAATGTTTATTTTCTTTTGGCTCCCCAGGAAGAAGAAGATAGTAAGTATTTCTACAGTGATTTTTAAAACTTAGTCTTTGTCTTAGTTCTAAAAAAAAAAATGATCGCCGTTGTTTCTTTAGAGCCATTTCAAAAAGTCAGGTGGTATCTCGACAGGCTGTAGAATGCTTATAAAGTACCTCATGCAGATTTATATATCGAAGCTGCCAAACACAGGAAGTCAATAGCTAATAGCTTCCTTCAGGCAGCCAGTTACAAGACAGCAGCATTTCTTATTTTGAAACACATTACATTTTAGAGATTTGTGATCTGCACACAGCATCAAACAGCTAGGCACGTAAACCAGGTATCCTCCCAGTTTCCAACAAAACGTTCAGTCAACCCCTGCCGGTACTAGTCTTCTGTGTAACGTTATTTACTGTAACGAATAGAAACAGAACTTGTTTCATGCAATAATAGTATTTATAAATGACTTCAGAATCCTGGCTCCTAAAATTAAGTTGGTAAAGTGACGCCATAACAGAAGCAGAACATTTGGCCAAGTCTCTACAAATTATCACTGCCTCTAAGACTCCATAAAGCATAGGGCTATTTAAGCTGTGCACAGCGCAGTTGATCTGTTCCCCTCTTACCAGTAGTTGAGGTCTGAGGGCACTGCAGAAAGAAAATGTTTTCTTTTATGCTGTTGTTCATAATGATATGGGAGAAATCTCACAAAAGAATGAAGTTCAAAAAGCTAACCTCAAATCCACTATTTAGAAGCAACGTAGCAGAGGACACATGGTTACGTACCACCTTCAGCTCTACTGCAGTTAAAGTATCTGAATTGTGGCTTATCCAAAACAGACGTTAGAAAATGTAAATGTTGCTCAAGCCTGTTCCAGTTTATTTTTAATTTTAATACTTAAGTTCTCAGTTGACCATGTGAGTTTACAATCTGTAACTAAGGTATCAAGGGCTTTTTATAGAACAGTTTACTCCATTATGTTTATCTAATTAAACAGCAGTAATGTGACAGCATTTCTTCATTCTACCTCATTTAAGAATGTCTCACATACGTTTTAAGTTTCCTTCTCTTCCTCTCCACAGCTGCACCCCAAAGACCAGTGCCACAGCTATCTTTAACCCCATACAGCTCCAATACATTCCCATCCAAATCTGTCAAGCCTCCACCTAAGCCAGGATCCAACAGTATGCCTGGTGCAGAAAGGTTTGTTTCACCCATTATTGTGTCATTCCTTTTGAATCTCAGTCTCTCTGCAATTTAGCAAATAACAGTGTGTATGTGGCTACAGGGTTCTCAGGTGAACACAGGGTAACTACTTGAAGCTGTCCGTTATTTTTCAGGCTATACCCTCGCCTCCACTACATGCTAATTTGTGTTGTTCCTATTATCACGGAGAATCCTTCATATAATTGAAGCTCTGTATTCAGTGAAGCAGATGTGTACATCAGGCAACAAAGAAAAAAAATGCAAATCTCTCCGTTTTATGTCAAGGAAGCATTTTAGGGCCTACATGGTACAATGCTTCCATTCTTGACACATCTCTCCCACTGCCTGCACGATCCACAAGAATGACACGCCCTTTTGGGAAGGGATCCTCTTCTACAAAACTATGCAGGATGTAGGTCAAAGAGGTCCTTTTTAAAAGGATTCTGCACGTTCTAGAAGCCTCAGTGCTAGAGCTGCAACTACTAATTGCTTCAAAAATAAAAAAAACCACCACCTTAGTTGTCTAGAGCTGAATCTTAAAGAATTTCACCAAACTTTTACTAAATTTTACTCTAATGGTTAACAATTCCTATTTAAAATTGTGAACCTTGCTTCAACTATGATTTTTCCTAGCTTCAACTTCCAAATTTTGGATTTTTATGTCTTCATTTGCTAGATGGAAGGGCCTTTAACTAAATTTTGATTTCCGATGTAGTGTGCAACACTTAGCCTTTCATGAGTTACATTGGGCTCCTTGAGTCTAAGTCTGAAGTACATTTTCTAATCTCTGTATTTCTTTAATGGCTCTTTGATGAATTCCTCCCATTTACCATCATCCTCTGGAACTGCTGACACCCCAGTAGAACAAATATTGCAGTAGCAATAGCAAGGTCATATGCAAATATGAACTGTTCCTATGATGAACGCTTCTGCTTATATTCAAAGTGTTGCCAAATTTTGCTATAGCAGAGGCCCCCATTTAGCTGATTCTCTCCCATGAATCAAGACGATAGGGTGCTTTTGTTCTGCAAACAAAATTAACATATTCATCCCAGAGCTTTTTGTACAGTTCATTTAAGCAGAAGAGAAATATGAACTGTAAAGGAAAAGTGTGCAGGCAGTTTGTTCCCAATTAGGTGAAGAAATTTAAAAAAAAAAAAAAAAGTTGAAGATTGGGACTCTCTATTTTGAGAAGTTTTGGATGTGGGTTCTGGGATCAGGCCATAAAAGGCAATTGTAGATTTTCTAACAAAAAGCATAAAAACGAACACAGGAGGGAAAGCATAGGCGCATGGAAGTGTTATGGTACTGGGGGTACGAGCTCTGCGCCACTGTCAGCTCATAGCTCGCGGAATCACAGAATGGTTGAGGTTGGCAGGGATCTCTGGATGTCATCTGGTCCAACCCCCCTGCTCAAGCAGGGTCACCTAGAGCAGGCTGCCCAGCACCATGTCCAGATGCCTTTTGAATATCTCCAAGAACCAGAATATCTCCAAAGACTCCACAACCTTTCTTGGCAACCTGCTCCAGTGCTCAGTTGCCCTCACAGTAAAAAAGTGTTTCCTGATGTTCAGAGGGGACCCCCTGTGTTTCAGTTTGTGCCCACTGCCTCTGGTCCTGTCACTGGGCACCACTGAAAAGAGCCTGGCTCTCCCTTCATGTATTTATATGCGTTAATAAGATCCCTCCTGAGCCTTCTGTCTTCCAGGCTAAACAGTCCCAGCTCCCTCAGCCTTTCCTCATACGTGAGATGCTCCAGTCCCTTATCATGTTAGTGGCCCTTCACTGGACTCTTTTCAGTAGCTCCACATCCATAGTTGCAACATTAATGATGAGAAACTGCATTTTCATCAACAATGTTATAGAAGCCACAAGAAAAATTACTCTATAAGTGAACCCCGCAGAAAGAAACATGTAGCAAGCTGTTGCCTGTGCTTCCTGCTTCAGGGGAATAAAGTAGCCATTCCCTGTGAAAACTCAACACGCTGAAGTAGTTTTCTGCATTGATCCTGACACAGAAGTCTTGGTGGCCCATTACTGATTCCCTCTACCTTATTGCCAGATACCGAGCTTCACGTAAACTTAATGGTGGATCTATTTACATAAAAAGAAGGAAAAAAAAACAAAGGGAAGAAAGAGAAGGCTATCCTCATCCTGCATAGGTCTCAAGAGGATCTCACATTCTGTAAAACAGGCACAAAGTCCAGATCAGTTCTTCAGAGCACAGAAATGTTGTATAGCAATGTTGTATTTATACTGACTACATTTATTTTTTTTTAAACAGTGCTAGAAACCTGTCTTCAAGTGGCTCACTACCACCACGCTTACATCTAGGTTTGTATCCTGCATTCCTGCATTTTTTGTACAAAAACTGACTGAAGGTTGAAAGGTGGTTTCAGTGCAGTTAATATCATCTTTTTTTTCTACGGATGTTTCTGGTTGGACTGGGAACAGAAAACTATCATGTTCCTGAAAGCCATCTTGTGTAACAGTCTGAATCTAAGATGGTTTTTTGCCACGAAGTTTGGGCTCACTGCCTAGTTAAACCATTGTCAAAACTTCATATACGCATCTTTTTCAATGTAGCTAACACTACTGAGAGCTGAGCAACACCACCTGCAAGTCACTGTGGTATACTAATACTCTCGAAAAAGGGAGAAAACACTTTCCATGTGAAATATGCTGCATATTTATCTTGTAATAACAAGTAAAAAATAAAGGAAGCTTAGAAATCAATTGCTTTGCAAATAATTTTTCACATATGATAACAGCTGCCAATGTCTTACAGTGACATTTTTTAGTTTCTACTTGCTAAGAAGGCAAGGAATGCAAAGAGACATTACTTCCAACTGTCTCTAAAGAAACCAGAGATGCTCTCAACTGAGTAATTGTGGTACAGAAGCTAAAAAGAGGTAACCTCTATTTCAAGTTCACCTGATTTTAAGGAAACCTGAACCGCAAGAGTTCAGTGAAAGTCCCTGTGCACCAAGGATGGATTTATGTAAAGAACTTGGTTCTCATACAGTAGCCTAAATCTGATTTCAAATCAATTCAAAATGTCTCAGTATCAGAGTGCTATAAATTCCTCATGCCTCATAAAATCGAGATTGTACACCCTGTATGCATTCCACAGATGAAATTATTTTCCTGATTTTAACATTTTTTCTACTTTTATGTCTTTGAAGGCAACAACAGTAGATCTCCTTCAAGAGGCGCAGGTGACGTAAGACCTCCGTTGCCAATTCCTACCAGACAGACTGTTCACCAAACAAACATGGAGGAAGATGAGGTACAAAACATTACAAGTATTAACCATAACTGCTAAACACAGCAATTTTTTCTGATTTTGAGAGCGAACGTTTTTCAAAGTTGTTTTTCTAGTTAGTAGTCACTGTCAGGATGTTAGTAGGTGCTTTCAGTTTCCTTTTGTGTGTCAAACTTTAGTGCCTTATTTTGTCTTCACCAAGAAAAACAACAATAGCAAAAACCCAGTAGAACAAAATAAGAAAAATACTTGTTTGCTGGATTACTTGTTTTGCACAATTGCCTTCAACTAGCATTACATATTCAGTTCTCTTTCCACAAAACCTTGGTGACTAAAGAACTCATACCCTTTAAGTGCATTTTTGTTTTACATTTCTTTACATATGACAAGTCTAGATCAAACCACTCCTGGTGATAACACTGCTGGGCAACCATACATGGTATGTTCACAGGAAGTCTGCATTATTGTCTCAGATGATAGTTAAAAAAGAAAAAATAAAATATTTTTTTTAAAAACCTGAGAAATTAAGGCAAAGGATGCTAGTGTCCCAGGCAGACAAAAGAGAAAATGTCACTTAAAATCTATCTTTTACAGAAAATATTTGGAAATATTTGTTTTCCTAGCTTACCGGCAGACATATTATAGGCAGATCTGTAATATTTTCAAATTTATCAAAGTGAGCAAACAATTTTAAAATCATTTAGTGCACTTACCGTACAGTAATATATACTACTATGATCCCTGAAGCTCATACCTTCAGAGATTCTGCACATAAACCCAAATATCCCTCACATTCAAATTTCTCTCTACTTATTTGTATGTCATTAACATCACAAGCTAATTCATTGACAGCTGACTTTCTCCTTTATCCTCTCTCACAAAAAACATAGGACTCACTAAATGATGAATGGTACGTTGCTTATGTTAGCCGGCCAGAAGCAGAAGCAGCTCTTCGAAAAATAAACAAGGTACTCTTTAACTTGCTGGCGATTCTCACCATCTCCTAGCTAGATGTCCTTGCACTCATATGGGAAGAGTGAAGGTAAATAACATGGTAAGGTTATAGCCCCAATATAGATACTTAGAGTCAGGGATTCACCTTTAATACCTTTACCCACATAAAAGTTACACATCTAGTCTAAACCAGCCATGAAGGCTGTTGTTTTCCATAGTCCAAGAGAACAAATTGTGTGTCTCCAGAAAGCAGTTTCACCTCACCTCTCTTAGGAGGAGTGACTTGTTCTCTGCAAACAGTTCTCTGTCACCAGCGAGGAATTTGTTGCAAATTCCAAGTTTTAGATCGCTTGAATTAGATGAGATGAATCCCACCCTTTTCTAGGCCATATTTACCAGCAAAATGAAGTACAGATTCAAACAGATGAAACCCAGGCTTAACTGTGCGTGTGGAGATAAAGCAAATTGTATCCCATCACTGTGGGAAATCTGTTTATGATGCTTCACAGCACATGCAATGAGCTGAAGATGACACATACAGCATTTCAATGACTTGTACTAAGGTCCAGCCTTTAAGAAAGGGTGTTTCAGTGGAAGACTTGTTAAAACAGATCTGAAATGAAGAAAAGCAGAGAGAGCACAAGACAATATCATTGCCTTTACCAGAATTACACAGACACTATCATTATTTTAGGCTGTCTGTAACTAGATCACATAGGAACCTTGATTGGCCCTTACCAGAAATGAACTTCTGTTCTGGTTAAAGGGATGTGAAGTTTGGCCTTTGATACTTTACTTCCTCCTTTAATGGAATCTCTCCCTCAGAGAACACCATTCCTCCCTTCCCTAAAAATCTGCATTTGTATCAAACAGGAAAGTTTTAAGTAGCAAACTGAAAGATAAAACATTTGAGAAATTACCTAAACTCTTTAATATTGCAGTTTCTTTTACCAGGAGGAAAGAGATTTCAGAAAGAAAAAACACTTAAAAGCAGGAGTGCTCTAGTTAAGGTTGTTATGCTGATCAAACCCAGAAGTGACGTTTATTTGTTGTCTTTCATTCTTTCATCTTTCAGGATGGAACATTCTTGGTAAGAGACAGCTCAAGAAAAACGGCTACTCATCCATATGTGCTGATGGTGTTGTACAGAGATAAAGTATACAACATCCAGATTCGTTATCAGGAGCAAAACCACATATATTTGTTAGGAACCGGCTTAAAAGGAAAAGAGGTACTATGTGTTTTTCACACTACTTCCCTTCATCTTAAGGCATCCCCTGTCTCATTCCTAAGTGTCAGGCTACTTAACCTGGCAGCTGTTTTAATCCAGTGGAATTCTACTTATTGTCTTAGAGTTACTCCTGATAGAATATGTTACTGCTGGAAGTAAAATCAGATTCTCCTGTTTGCACTCAGGGAACAAAGGGATAGCCTTAGAACACAGCTATTAGAAATCCATATACCTGGTTGGGGAATGTTTGTTTACCACTAAGATACCAGATAAGGGAAATATACAGTTGAGAGCAAATCCATTTCTTCCAACTTTACTGCTTTGCTCCCAGACTGCTGGTTTACTTAACGTCCAGCAGTACTGCGCTGGATTTACTGGCACCAGACAGACCGGTCAGCATACGTACTGCAGTTCGGATTGAGGCAGAACTCTCTGAATTTATCAGTCAACTTTTTGAACTTTCAAGTGTGATCATCATGTCAAGCAGAGTGACAACATCATGTATTAAACAGGCCAATACCACATAAATTAATCATACAACATTGCAGTAGGTTGTACATACACTAGATTAACAGTTATTGAGCTACAGATTATGGCAGGAATGAAAACAGCTGATCTGATAGTATTTACTGGACCTTATAAGACTGCTAAATATTTAGAGCTTAAAAAAAAACCTTTTGGTTTTACTAATTACTAATAATTCTGACGTTTTTGCCATAGCCTTCTCATTTTTTCCATCCCACAGGATTTTTCTTCTGTAGCAGATATTATTGATTACTTCCAAAGAACACCTCTTCTTCTGATTGATGGAAAAGACAGAGGTTCAAGAAACCAGTGCATGTTAAAATATGCTGCAGGACATATTTAAATGAGAACTTAATGAAGATCACATATAGTATTGAAGCCTACTGAAGTTTGTAAACTTCAGGACATTTCCTTTTTCAGCAAACTAAAATCATGAAATCATTAAAAATCCGTTTAATTTTAAGGAAGAAGGACAATGTTATTTTTAAATTATGCCTTAAATGCAGTACTCTGTAAATCTGATTTTCCTACAATGTGTTTTATTACATGATATGGACAATGTGTCCACTAATCATACAGTACACAAGAATTCTTTATCTTCCAACATATGTGTATCTTCTTGAAATGATTTCCACGCCAAATTAGAGGACCCAGAAATAAATACCAATACAAGTCTCTGCTTTCATAGGAGGGGAAAAAAAAAAAAGTAAGCTATTTTTCAGATCAGAACTGCAGCAGCAATTATGTTATTTAAAGCGCTACAGAGTAGACCCAAACCTTGTCAAGGTTGAGGAGCAGACAAAAGACAATAAAAGCCCAATTTTTTCCCACAATCCACTTCCCAATAAATCTAACTGGCCACTTCTATGAAAAGACTGGGACTCCGACCTGGATCCTAAGGACACCTAGGTTTCAGCGACACCAAAAAACCCCCCAACCCTGGATATGCAGCTGCTTGTCAAGATCTGTGTCTGTGTTATTCAACTATGAAACTGTCTTTGTTCACAGTCTTCTAGAAAAATAAAATATCCAGATATCGTGTTCTCTCTGCCATACCAGTGATGATTCACTGACGGCATGTCTTAGCCCACAGATTGGAACTATGTATCTCCTGGGATCCTCTAACCTCACTCAGAAACACGTTTTTCTCCGTTAACACGGACCTCTCTTTAGCTGTGTCTTTCTGACTCTAAATTAAGTAACAACTTTTTTATAGGAGGCACATCAACAAGGTTATCATCATGTGATTCTTAATTGGCAGAACACACCCAGATCTCTTAGAAAGCAGACGGACACAATCAGGCTAAACTTAGTTCCTCTTATACAACTGCTGTCTGCTTTTACTGTATTTTTTCAAGAAAAACAATAACATTCTCGGTTCTAAAATATAAATTGCAACTGAGGACCACTGAAGCATACTATATCAAGAGTTTTTCCCTCTCCTTTTTTAAGTGGGATTTATCCAACTCTTCGCCTCGTTTTTTTAGTAACCTTTGTTTTCTGAAAAGACCTTGGTTTGATAAATATGTTAGACTTTGTCACACTTTTTCTCCTTTAAAGCCATTTGTGTGTATATCACTTGAAACACTTGAATCAAAATTCAAATATCTTCCATGTAATCTGTATAGCTTCTCAGCTAAGCCAATCAGATTTCATAAGCAGTTTTACTTTAAATATACATGTTTTGTAAATGTTATCTTCCTTTCTAATATATTTAGCTAGGAGCTGGAATTCCAAGTTAGTGAATTTCATTTCCATGCAACTATGAGTCAAAAAAAAAAGATGAAAAATAAAATTTTAAAAATTCTTCAGCTGACAAAACCTGTTTCTAGCCAATATTTTTTAAAAGCTCACTACTAATCTTGTGAAAGAAAAGTCAGTTATAATGTATGTTTTTCAAAAGATGCTAAAATTAAGAACAACATCCCCCATATCACCACTGATTCTGTGAGCTGGAGGTTCTAATTCTATTCCATTGCCCTGCCTTGAAAAGTCTGACAACCCAGAAATACCTCCTATGGAATTGTGTTTTATTTGTTTTAAATCATTTCATTAGTGAAAGAGAAACAAAATGTAAACCAATATAACAACCTATAATACTGCATATTTTTTTCAGCAGAGTAAATCTTGATTTAATTATTCAGATAAATATATTTTTACATGAATAAAAACACACCTCAACATTCAAACATGTCCACAAGTGAAGTATGACTGAATATTAACTGTAATGAACTACATGAAAATACTGGCTACTCAAATTTTGGGCCAAGAAGATTTCAGGATAGAGTATTTAGACCACTAACTCTTTCTTTCTTTTGTAGCTAGGCACATTAGAAAGTCACTACAGAAACTAGAATGAAAGTACTTTCGGTTTTCCAGAAGTAATCTGCTATTTGGCCCCCTTCCTCAGCAACATTTTTAGAATGAGGAAGACAGATCAAATGACAAGTTCAGTTCCTCCTTTACTGACTGTTTCTCATCCCAGTTTCCGGAGCACAACTGAGATAAGAGAGCAATGACTTGACTTGAAGTAATTTAAGATCTTTTGTTACTGTTCCAATATGTCTTTGTTTAAAAGGAGACAACCACATGTGAAAAACTTCATGCCCGGTTTCCTGACCTTTCTAGTTAATTGTATCAGTCTTTCCAGCCCTCGTGGGCTTAATTTGGGAAATCTGCGTTAAAAAAAACCCTCTCAAAATAAATAACCTACTTATAGCATTTTCCACTCTACATTTTCACTTTAAAATAAAAGTAGCCTAGCTGCAGGAAACCATACTATCATTTTACAGGTCAAACTGAAGCAGTATTAATAGAAGACGATGCATGAAAATGGATGTTTTTACTTAATCTGTCAAACGCCAAGTTTTTTCTTCAGCTTCTCTTAAATCTTTGGCCTTCATAGGATGGTTGAAATTCAAAATAAGGTCACAAAGCAGTAGCTGGCTTTCCACTGAAAGACAAAGGGCAGTGTATCATGGTATTTACTGAATGGGAGATGCTAAGTGAATGGCAATTCATATACAGCACTTTTTGAAGTGTTCATCTATCAACTCTTTCAAAAATTTGAAGGGTTGCCTTGTTTTGTTTACTTCAAGACGGTTAAATAAAGTTTGGTATTAGCACACTGGTAATATTTCTATTAGGAGACTATTATTGTTCCTGCTAAGGAATGACTTTGCCTACCTAGCAGATTTTTTCCCTGGTTAGCTAACATGATTCCATTTCTATGTAACGACTGTTCCATTAATTTTTCAAAACAAAAGAGCAACTGTATTGTGTCACTAGATTAAAAACCAGTTGTATGGCATAGAAAACCAAGCCATTCACAACTGCACACTATTTAAAACGATGCCTTAAACAGCTTCTTGTTTAGCTGGGCGATGAACTCAGAATTACCGTTTAGTTTCTTCAGCTCATTGGACATTTTGTCAACATTTTTAATCGCAGCTTCAAGGTTAAACTGCCGATCAGCAGCAGCATTTTGGAGCGCCTGTATGAAATAGAAACAAAACATAATTGGCAGTTTACATAAGATTTATAAACTCAGTAATCCAGCTAATCATAACCTTTATGAATTTTTTTCTTTGATTTTCTAAATAAAATTTTGACTAAAACTTCCCCCCTTTTATAATTACCCACTTAGATATGGCAAATTGCAACTACTGAAGGCAACTACTAAACACTCAGGCTTTGTTTTTGTTTTCTGTTCCTTTTTCTTTTTTTTTTTTACAAACAACTGCAATGAAATTAATCATATCTAAAATTTCCTCTCCTCACCAGCATTTTTTTCATTTTTTTCGACCTTACTTTTCCTATAGAAGCTAAATGAAAATTAATCGTCAAGTAATATTCAGTCAACCACAAGATGGAGCTATTGTGACATTAACATGCATAAAAGACATTAATGTCACTATTAGCAACGAATATTAATGAATCTGCTAATACCTGCCCAGGAACATTTATGTCTGTATAGGTAATTATTTTATAATCAAAATCTTTTTGCTTATTTTGGAGATCATATTCCCTCCCTTTAACATTTAATTTGAAAAAAAATCAACATCTGGAAACAAGACTAGAAACAGTTTGAAATTAAGTATAATTTGAATTTTTAAATTTATACTACACTCTTTTTTAAGGATTTTTTTTTCTTTGGAAAAATATTAAAGAAAATTGCACTTGCCATATTTTGTGGCCTAGTTACGAGACCTCTGTCATTCAGAAATTCAAAAACTAAAATCTGGAAAAACTCTGGGTTATTCATAAATAATGCTCACTACGTAGAACACCTCAGCACACTGAGAAATATGACAAAAAAATTGAACATACATTTAACATAGATTCTTTGTCCAAGTCTCTCTTCCCTTCAGACAGCGCCTTTGCATTGAGGTCATCAGCCAGGGGCAAAGATCCTAAAAGGACAAACCCCAGATTATTACGAAGTAAAGTATAATACATATATATGTATATATCTCGTATCAAATATATAATAACATTTGATAAATATAAGGACTAGACCTTGTTTTCATTAGTGTTATTTGAAAGTAGAGTCTAAGGGGTCGAAGTTTTAATTCTTGAGGAAGAATAAAATCTTGGACTTTATTTATTTTACTTTCTTTTAGAGACAGTGTTTCAGAAATTTTTAGGAGTTAAACATTGAATTACTGATCGTGAATACGCATATTTATAATAGTGATGAATAATTCCTCAAACAAAATTCTATGTTGTTTTTAATTGAAAGCTTTATAAAAGATCTAAAAAGGCATTGCAATTGGTTTCTATCATCAATTTATGGAAGGAGAATCTAAAGCACACACACAAAAAAAGTCACGTGTTGAATGCCCGCTGGTCAGTAACAGAGCTGAGATTAAATACCAGATCCTTGGGTTCTTTCTTCCCCCATTCTCTCTGCTCTTCTCTCCTTACACGAGGACACCCTCAGGCAAGTTTAAGTGTATGACATCACTGGAAAGCTGTTTCAACACTGAAAAGGGAAAAAACAAAGGCTTTATTTCACCCTGGTCATGTATGTTCAGAAAGGGTGCAATGAAATGGAAAAGACGCTGCTCTTAGGTAAAAGGGGAGACAAAAGACCGTGCCCCTCTTTGACTCCCCCCAGAAATGGCCTTTAGTGAGAGCAAAGCCCTCTGTGGGGCTGGCGGGTGGGATCAGCGTACTGCTCAGGATGAAGCACCTCCCCAGGAGGGCACCAGCTCTGATGTCCGCAGGGGCCACCATGAAGCGTGCGATGAGGGAGCCCCACAAGGCTTGAGGATTTCCCTGTTACCAGAGGCTGTCCTGAAGAAGCAGTAGTGCAGAAGGGGTGCCTCACCAGAAGGCCCAAGGACTGAAAGAGAGCTATGGCAGCTACCTCACAGACTGGTCAGGCCATGGTGACAGCACTCTCCTGTTCTTGGGGATGCTTCATGGGCAGGTACGCTTGCTGTGAGTCAGAACCATCGGCACCAACCCCCCCAAGGCATGCAGGTGTGTAAAGCCTCACACCTCCCAGGGCGCTGGTGCCCAAGGCCCTACTTCCAGGTGTAGCCTGCAGGTATAGCCCCTCTGCTCTTGAAGGCCGAGGTGGTAGCAGAGCCAGGCCTCCTGGTTGCCCCCGTTCCCCAGCATGCACAGCAGGTGCTAGCAGCAAAACTCGCAGAATGCCAGATACCGCAGTGTGATTGTGCTCCTCCTCCCCTGCTGCCGTGAAGGCAAGCAGGGCTGTGCCTGAGGAAACCGCAGCCTGGCTGACCCCCGGCACCTCACAAGTGCTGGCAGGGTCTGCAGGCAGGCAGCAACGCAGCCCTGTCCGCCAGAGGTGAGGAGCCTGCCGTTACCACAGCCTGGCTGCGCCATGGCTTCCTCCCAGCAGGCAGCAGGACGAGCTGGTCACTCCAGCTCGGCCCTTGGAGGCACCGATCCCCGGGGCGCTGCCCACGGCTCCCCTGGCCTGGGGCAGGCAGCAGCCCATGCAGGCAGGAGGAAGCGCATGCCCCCGTGCACGGGCAGCCCTAGTGCTTCGCTGCCTTCTGCTTTGCTCAGCAAGGAAAGCCCCATGATGTGTCCCTCTTCCAGCACATGAAATGTCGGTAGGTTGCAAGAGCCCCGTAGGAGTTGTGATTTTAGGAGTGGGAGGTAAAAAGTAACCACAAATGCTGCAAGAGCTGAAGAAGAAATGGAGAAGAGAGGACTGAGGTGTCAACGGGGGAGTGGTGAATGGTGATTTCCTCTTGTCCTTTGAGGCCCTGCCTGTGGAGCGCTCATTGCATGTTGCAGCAACCAATTTATAAGCAGTCAGTTCCTTTTTGTCATCGATTTAAATTCACATGGAGTAAGAGTAATTTATGATGAGTAAATATCAAATAATGAACCTAAATTCAAGGAAGACAAGAAAGGCACTTTGCTATACAGATATATCAATTTAGGCTACAACAATGAACACTGCCCTTAGGTGGACATATCTGACTTGAGTTGAAATCAGCAAAAACTGCTAAA
The DNA here is from genome assembly GCF_018139145.2 of Gymnogyps californianus. Taxonomy (NCBI): domain Eukaryota; kingdom Metazoa; phylum Chordata; class Aves; order Accipitriformes; family Cathartidae; genus Gymnogyps; species Gymnogyps californianus. The sequence goes on from NC_059484.1 coordinate 3,827,855, forward strand.
TAATGACCTGGAGTTGGGAACGGTTCATTTCTTCCCCAGTGTGTGCCCCATAGTACTTAAAGCCAGGGACACCAAACAAGGGAATGGCTGTCAGCGCTTTTATTTAATTTACTGCAACGACTTTTCCTGCTGCTCAGCGTTCATCTGTATTTTGAACTTGCTGTTTGGCACCAGTAGAGGAGGGTTACCAGTACCTCAGAGGAGAGTGCAATTACTTGGATGTGCTGTAGAGGACAGACGGAGAGAGAAGTCAGCTGCCTGCCATTTACTTACTCTTCCGCACTCTGTCTTTTTCAGGGATGTGCTTTCACAAAACTTCTTTAAAATAAAGCGTTGTAAATGGATTGCTTTGTGACCACAGATGAACCTAAATTGCAACTCAGAATAGCATTTTCTGTTAAGGCACAATTAAACTGTGATTCAAAGAGAAAACATGATACACTGCTTAGATTGTGGGGCTTTCTGAAGATGAGAAATGCAGAGCAGGAAACACTACACATGCACTAATTCCTGTACTATAGTCTTTCAGTTTATAAGGTCATGCAAGGACCCCAGTGCAAACAAGTTAGCTGTGCTCTTTCTGTATGCCTTTAAGGAAAAAGTCCTCCGTGGTTTGCAGAGGCTGGTGATTTTGCTGGCAGAATACTAGAGTATAGGTGTGTGCAAAGAAAATATACAACAAGGTGTTTTTATATATCTCCTATACATAAAAGACTATATGAAAGTGCATATAAAATATATGTACAAAAAAGTAAAACAGTAGCCTAGCCAGTTCCTGAAAATATTTGTGTTAGTATAAGCAGAAGTTATTTTCTTCAATAACCTGTAAAGGAGAATGCTTAAATGGCTGCCAGGAATGAGGTTAGCAGATGAAGCTATAATGAAGATAAACAGGCACCTGCTTTACTGTAGAGACTGCTAGGAAAAACAGGTGTAGTATCCTAGTATGGTACTAGGGATGGGGAAGGATATAGCTGACCTCAAGAGAAGTGAATTATCAAGTAATGGGGAGTTGTTCGAGGGATGGGAGGCAGTTCCACATTGACCTCTGTTCAAATATTGTATTTCTTTCCTTTCTACATGTGGGGTTTTTTCCACGTCCTATAAATAATCTCTCACATCATACTTAAATTCTTCTGTGAACTAACTGTAGAAGGAAAATTAGAATATTGTAACCACCAGAAAAATTAGATTCAAAATATGTACAATAAACTGAGTTGCCAGAACTAATTGGACGAACCAAGTAGAGTGGTTTTTAAAGGCAAGGCCTTTCTAAAAATAATCTTCAATAATTTGAGATATTAACAAGCAAGATCACCAACAGTGTGGGAGGTTGATTGTACAAGGCATTTTCTTTTAAGAAGAAAAAAAGAGAGTAAGAGATATTTAATTTCTACAATCAAATTTACTTGGAACTGAAATACTTTCTGGATTTCTTTATAAGGTAATATTTCAAAATGAAAATTTGAAATTAATAATTGAAATTATTAAGTTACACCTCTATGTGAGGAGTGTTCTCATAAGTGTTGCTAACAATTTCATATCAGCATGTCAGTTTATGAGCTGCAGTTTCAGCTTTGCCTGAAATAAACCTACAGGTTTACGTGCAAAGATACATGCAGTTGAAGTTGATTGTAACTCTTTTTAATCATGGGCTGATCTGGCTGTGTATGCTACTTTAACACATGAAACTGCTGTCTCCCTGGAGTCTTTCGGAGAACACATTCGGTTATGGAAGGTGAAGCCGTTCAGCCACCTTTATGAATCTCAGATAAAGACAGAATTACTACTAAACCAGTTCTCTACGGAGGAAAAAAGATCGTGAAGACTAGAAATATATTTTAGGTCATGAATTTAGGATAACGATGTGAATCAGCAAGCACTGCAGGCAACTAAAACAGTGCAGATCACTTTACAGAATTGCCTTCCTCACCTCTGCAGTAAAATTACTTTGAATATAATTTCAGGCAAAAATAAAACAATTAAATACATAATCATTGAACAGGAGGATTTCAAAATAAAGGATATAAAAATTTATTTTCCTGTATAATCAGAGGTGAAGTAAAAAGAGAGACCATGATCTCACGTTGTATCTCACGGTTACAAAAATATTTTAAAGAAATTGTTCTAATGGGAAGTAGAAAAAATCTATTCACTTCAAAGACAATATTTTAGTGAGTGGCTTAATAAACATTAATAGTCTTTCTTCTAAGGAAATCATATTTACAAACACTGCAATACATAAGAAATGAGATATAAGGAAATAAACTTTTACTGAAAATATAACCATTTGCTGTTACTTTGAAAGCTTTAGCTTTCATAAAAATTTTGTAGTGGATCTAATAGCAGAGTTTGAAGTTTCAATGCATGTTATTAAACTTTCACATGAAAAGCTCTAACAAAAGAGGAACTGCTTTTTTACCACTGCTTGAGTATAAAAAATGTTAATCCAGATTGCAAGGAAAGTCAAATAGAAACCAAACCAACACACACAAAAAATCATGCAGCCTCAACATAGGACAGTTATTCCTGATGAAATAATGTATTTCATAAGCTTTAGAGCACATGTAGGATTTTCACGGACGAAAACTGGTAAATGCTGAAGGCCAAAAAAAGCCTGATCAGATTATGGTACAAAACAGTAAAGCAAAAGCCACACTTTGTCTTGAAAAGTTTACAATCCAATTAGCTGAGGCAAAGAGTGACAGGTAGAAAAGATTGCTAAGTGAACTCTCTCGTCTTATTACATCCTCATGACACAGGAGGAGTAAACCCCGAGTTAAAATATATATTTGCGACATAGTATATTGATTTGTGAAACTCCTTTGCTTGAGGAGTTTTCAGCCAGAAAACTTCAAGAAATTATATAACACATAATACACTTTTCTGAGAATGTTTTAATAATACTTGATTAAGAAAACATTAAAAACACTAGTGTTCTACCTACAGAATGAAAACCATTACAGCAGTTCACAGGAGCAATGTAATTAAGTCTGTGTTGCTCTAAGAAACTGATTATATTAAATGCATACATTTAAAAAACCAAACAACTGTTCAGACCATGTAAAAACCTGCATTTAATTTAGTAAGTGCTTGTCCGGTAGGAGGCACAACAAAAGATCCTGAAACAATTCCTGTCTCAGCTGTTTGACTGGGGTATTTCCCTGTAACTAAGGCTTTTCATAATTTGGCTGTCTGGAATAAAAAAAAACACAAAAGACTTAATTTTG